>NC_036448.1:15096195-16465573 GCF_002775205.1 Xiphophorus maculatus | reverse complement strand
AGTTTTAAAGGTTGGACTCAGCAGCGCTGTTCAATGCTCGTTTGTAACTGATGAACACCTATAAACCGACATAGATATGGCCTTCTCAGTTAGCAGCAGTTATTTTCTGCATATGTCGACACTCTCCTAGATTACACTGTGAAATACAGATGCCACACTCACTGGACCAGCATAATCATGAAGTGCAGTAACCTCAGACCAGAAAACACAAAAAATGCTTCACTTTCTGCCAACTTTCATTTGAAAGGCAACTGAAACAAGGTGAATTTTGCAGAGTTGAAGATATTCAAAGTTTTTTGTTTGAAACACAACTGAAGAAGACGTTGAAGACATTTTGTGACTTGATATAAAAAATGGATATTCATTAAATGTGATACCATATAGTATATACATATACATAGTGAAAGACATAGAAAATGAAACTCAGGAACTACTGGGTAATAAAGTGGAAGTAAGATCTAAGTACTGACTAAATAAACACATTGAAAGTTTGCTATAAATTAATAGTTTTTAGAAAGGTTTCTTTGAAGTCAAATTTTTGTGTCAAGAAACTTTTGACTCAAGACGTCTTTATAAATAGCCAAATGGATTTCTGAGAAGACCCTCTGTAAAACCAAATATAGTTGTACTCTTTTAACACATAAGTGAGCTATCACACCACACAAATACAATGTGGTAAGCCTTGTTACTGTACTCTGTTTTGGGAAGTTCAAGAATAGGCCTTCCTTTTTTTTTTTTTAATCTTGCCAGTGCAGAAGTTACACATGGCTTCACTTGTGAGCAGTTACCATATATATAAAAGACCTGAGCACACACTTAAGTTTGTGACTTCATGGAAAATAACATAGCTGCACAAAATGTAGATGGAATCCAAGCAATGATGAAAGGCGTGATGAAAAAGGGATTTTGAACTCACCAGTGAACGAGGCAGCCTTCTCCTTTCAGCCGGCACTCGTGCATGAACATTATACTCTCTTTAAAGTGTTGAGTTCTAAAGGGTGATAAAATATGTAAATAGTACTTGTTATTATAGGTCATGACGACAATAAATATTATGGGAACATCACAAGTTGTACAATGAAAACTATACACACACGCTACCATTACAACTAATTATTCATTTACACATTTGATCACATTTGCAGATTTTACACATTTTTGTTTTAAAAATCTTGCAAAAGGAAAGGGACAACAACAAGCTTCCTTTGTCGCTCAGCGAGAAGCTCCACAGATTTTCATGTTCAAAAGCCAATTCAAATTACTACATGCAGTGTGTATAATTTACATAAATATCAGGTTTGATAAATTATCCAATTTTGCATGTAAGCAAGGACATGCTTAATAATCTTTTAGAAGCCTTGTACATCAACCTAGCCTAGCAAAAAATAATCCTTTCATTGCCATCATGTTTTGCTCGTTAAAATTGGCATTTCACAACAAAACACTAAACAGCCGCTAGGTTCTAAAGGTTAGTGTTGCCTACAAAATATGGCAACATTAACTAAAGAAACTTTCATTCACTGTGTACTTTTGTTAATAATTACAAAATAATCTAAATATATCCAGTTGGCCGTGGGTGGACAGTTGGATTTTAGATTGATTGTGCTTACAAATCCTACTGACATATTTTTATGGTGTCCCAATGAGCTTCTTTGCATCATCTTGGCACCATTATCCTCAAAAGTGTAATCTTCTTCGTGTGACTTCTGTTCTTGAAGTTAGTCAATTTCCAAGTGGTTCTTTGGATACTTCCAACACCAGCATTAGCAATTGCATTGGAAAAACGTTCTTAAAAAAGGAAAACCCCTTACATGTAACCTTTATTTATGTCAAAGGAACAGTTGCTCATCAGCAACTGAATGTGGTTGTGTTACTCTGGGTCATGTGAGAGATTGAGTTCACAGTCAAATATTAAACTTGTGAAATCATATCATTTACACGTTAACTTATGGAAAATGAACCTTAGACACCCACAGAGCACAGCCCTATGTGAACGCCCTCTTTCTGGTTGGCTCGCCTTTCCATTGTTGCATGCTGAGCTCCGTGAATAGTACTTACAGATCCTGTGAGGGCATGTCTGTTGCTGTAAGGCAGAGATAGGTCATCTCCTGGTGGACAAAACACACTGGTTACCTGCTAGCCCTTAAGAATTTGGAATAACCTAACATCCAAATTGTCACAATTGTGGTTTCACAATTGTACCATCATTCTTGCAACTGGATTTATTCAAAACATAGGCAAAATGTGGGTGACATTGAATTTTTTCTTTAATAACTTCATTCTTCTTTTTTTTTTCCAATTTGTAAACGAAACAAACTAAAACTAACACAAAATCAAGAAAAAATAAATAAACAAATAAATTGCTGGTATCAATAACAATCAACAGTAAATGAGGCTTTTTTTTTTTTTTTTACTAATATTATTTATACTAATCTGTGTTTCTGGTTTTACACAACAAAAAACTAATTTATTTCAGAGCTATTCTTATGTGTGCAAGAATAAATGTAACTGCATTTCAGAATGGAAAAGTGTAACGCAGCTTAGGGTTCATTTTGATGTTCCATGAAAGAACAGCCAGTGGATACTGGTTACAACAAGAATAACTGCCTACTCTGACGCCTACACAAGCTGACAGCGAAGCACAACACCATGACTACATCGGCTGCTGACTATTGGCACAGAGCAGGATACTCTGAAAAGCACCAGAGAGAACTACAGTGGCTGGTGGAGCACTTCTGCACAGCCTGGTCAGTTGGAGTCAACTTCTCTTTAGCTACATTTATCTCCCTACTCTGCAAGAAGAACCGTGATTTCAGGAGAACCAGCTGAGGGCTGCGCGTTATCACAGGAAAACAGGGGAGCATCTCACCGGTAGCATGGGAGCTGCACACTCATGAACAGACAGGATGTGTGTGATGTTGTTTCTGGCTAACTGTTCTCTATCTCTTGCATCTGAGGAAAACAGACAGGAGCACAGTAAACAACATCGAAAAGTGGGCAAATAAAGGGACCAAGGAGAAAAAGCTACAACACACCTTTAAAGTTTCCCAAGTACAAATTTGGCAGAACCTTAAGGATGGAGGGGGGAAAAAACAGCTAAGAATTTTCCAACACCAAAGAGAACGTGATGAATAAATACATCATATCTGGTTAGATAACTTTATTCTCATACACATAACTTTTGACAAATGAAAGCAAATACTGATATTAACGCCACCAAATACGAAAAACTTATTTGCGTAGTGTACCAGCTAAATTAGTACCTTATTGATGCCGTTCCCCATGCCGTAACTCCGAGTCGGAACTCCAACGCTACAAATAGGCACGGTGTAGCCTGCCCTTGTTTGCTAAGGATCTGTATCCCGCCTTTAATCGCGTCCAAATTCTCACTTTCAGTGAGAGTAAAGGCGGCAGCCTAAACACGAGTGAGGCTGAGGCGATTAAGCAAACCGCCAGAGCTTCTTCACGCAAGGAATCCTGGGAATTGTAGTATCACAGGTGAAACAGTTTTGCAAATATGCCTTCATAAAAACAGTAATGTCCACCAACAAGAGAAAAGTGATAGCAATGCCTTTGGGACAATCTTGTAGGAACTCGTGACTGGCTTCTTAATAAATACACATTTTTGACGTGAAACTGAGAAATGTTTGAATACAAACCTCCATGATTTTTATTTTGATTAGATCATGAAGATCATCATAGAGCATATTCTGCATAGAGGGGTTTTTGGGAATTTCACATTTACTGAGTGCCACACCAAGATCTATGCAAATTTACTGCTGTAACTTATCCCCATTACTGTTACAAAATATTTACAATTTAGCTACAGTAGTATTTTATGAATACCTATATTCACATGTCGCATAACCCTAAAAATTAGGTTCAGAAATAAATCAGTTAAACGTGGTATTGGTGAGATGGTCTGGAGTCAGATTGCTTCATCAGTGTCTAGTCAACATGTTGTTAATGGAAAAGAATAGCCCAAAGGCGAATGTCCGGCCATCTATCAAGATGCTGCTGCCAGGGTTCACACAACCAGCTTACTGGTTTAAGAGCCAATTACTTTTCAGATAGATAGAAGTTGGTTTTGATAGATTTTTTAAAATAAAGATAATTTGAAAACAACTTCTTGTATTTAGTCAGGTTATCTATGTCTTATGTTTAAATGTATTTGTTGATTTGTGACATTTAGCTGCAACCAGAACAAAAAGTTTAAATAAATAAAACTGCAAATAAGCAAAAGCTTTTTCACCAAATGTGTCAGTTTTACCAGAAAGTTTTACCTGCTTTTGCTTTTTGATCACAACCATTAACTCACAAGAGCAACCCAATTCCCCCTCAGCAAAACAGACACAGATCAAAAACTAGTCACAATAGGAAACAACTGTGTGACTTTTACAGAGTGATGGCACATGACTATGCTGCTCTGATTATTATCATCATTTGTAAAAACATCAACAGGAAGTTCTGCTACCCACTGCCCCACATTAGTCTCACAGATTAGTTCTACTTCCTGGTGATCGGATGCAGTGAGTTGGCTAGGTTAATGTTTGAATGGCAGTAGGTGCATGTAGTAGACAAGAAGTGATGGATATCTTCTGTGAACTGCTTATTAAATGTTTTTATTGCATGGTCAACAAAAAATAAAATGAACTTCTAAAGAACTGCAAAACGTTTGCAAAAATCTAATACAAGCTTATAGGAAAAAAACAAACATCTGACCTTATGATCTCACTGATCTCAAATATTCTACAAACATTTAGAAGCATGGATTCTATTCCGTTATTGCAATCAGCTAACCATTTTGCTGATGTAATTGTCAGTAACAAAGCTCAGCTACTTGTTACGTATAAGAGACGGGTGGAGAAGTTTCTGAATAGCCTACAGATTACCAGCAATGTATGTGAGTAACAACGTCACAAAAAAAGAAACAGAAAAACACATAAGCCACTAAACTGACACAACAAAAGACAGGTAAATATGATACTGCTTTGTTGTGGCTTTAGTGTGCAAAAAGGAGGAATTTATAGTGTGGGTGTTTGAAGATAGGCAGCCCAAAATGTAGGCCTGCATGTCAGTCTTCGCCCACACTCCCAGAGGTTACAACACAGGTGGTTTCCCGCTCTAGTTTCACACAAATGCTTGTTTTATCAATGAACTTGATTTTTTAATTTTTATTTATTTATTTTTTTTTCATTTGAACAATGGTAAAATTCCATTTATGCTGTGATAACTATATCGAATAGGCCTGTTGTTGCATTATATACAAGTCTGAAGTCAGCTTTTCAACATGGTTTAGCAACGCATCTGCCTGCTAATATATCTGGATTATTGTCGAATCTTAATAAAATAATTGAATATTGTCTTGTAAAATTCTAGTTTTAAAATGTTAAAATAATTAATTTCACCACTAGGTGGCGACAAAGTCACACACATACACCATTTATTCCTCAGAAATGAAATGAGACCGAACTTCATCTAGTTTGAGGTTGGTTAGAATTGATTTTTTTTTTTTTTCTAAATTCCTCAATATTATGAGAAAGAATACGTCAGAGATGCATTTATTTATTTATTAAATCAAAAGTTTACATGCAGACTAATTATTGTCTATTTGAAGGAAACAATGAAGGAAAGCTTAGAAGATTACATCATGGCTTTGAAAACTTCTGATAAATTAACTGACTCATCTAAGTTAATTGGAGGCACACCCGTGGATGTATTTTAAAGACATACCTCCAATACACTTCTTTCTCTTTTGACACAATAAAGTAAAAAAAAATTTTTTAAAAATCTGCCAAAATATCATGAAGAGATATATCATGAAGAGAACATGTCTGGGTTATCTTTGGAAATAATTTCCCAGAGTGTTAAGTTGCTGTGCTCATCTGTTCAAACAATTATGCAAGCTTAAACATGATAAGATATCCAACCATCCTACAGTACACTCAGGAAGGCGACAGGAGAACCCAACTGTGAATTGTGGAAGTGGCAGCATTATGTTGTGGGGCTGTTTAGCTGCAGAAGAAACTGGTGTTCTTCATAAAATATACACATTATGAGGAAATAACATTATGTGGAGATATTGAAACAACACCAAAAGACACCAGCTAGGAAGTTAAAGCTGGGTGGAAAATGGCTCTTCCAAATGAATAATTTGACCTTGATTTTGGCACGGCCATCATAAAAGCCTAATCTCAATCCTGTGGAGAATTTGGCAGACCTGAATCAACATGAGTTAGTGAGGTGGCATACAATCCTGATCCATTTACATCTGTTCTGTAATGAGGAATTGGCCACAATTCCTCCAAAGTATTGTGACAAGCTTGTGGATAAAAACCCAAAACATTTGAACCAAGACATACAGTTCAAAGACAACTAAATACTAAGGGGATGCATATAAATGTTTGAATTTGAAGACATTAATAAGTAGATCTGACATATTATTTCTCGTTATTGTGGTATTAGCAAACAGAATGCTTTTTGGTAACTATAACTGACAAGAGAAGTTTGGTTTGATTTAACCTCAGACATAAGAGAAATAGTTTGTTAGTTTTGTTGTTGTTTTTTAATCCGGTGTATCCAAAATTCTGGTTTCTGCTATCTTCAGCGGTTATTGGATGAGAGCTGGAGTGCATCATGTACCCAGCCATCAAAGGAGTCATTGTTCAGTCCAAAATTAAATATAAATTAAAGAAAATTGTTATGTTTAAGTGTAGTGAGTGTGTCATTGGTGTTCCTTGCAATGTAAACTAAAATTGGATTAACTTGTTTGCTATGTCTTCATAAATATTCACAGATATAGTAAGATTAATTTTAGTAATCTTACTTTCTAAAAGTAAGATTACTAAATTATATTAGTATATTTCATGGGATGAAAAGCTCAGTTTCTATTTATTTATTTGGTTGTTTTTACTTAGTTTGTTTGTAAAAATCCCAGTTTAAAAAAAAAATGTGGTTGTCAAGGCGAACTTGCCACTTACAATATGGCGGACTAATTGACGTATGGCTTCGACTGGGGAGTGAATCCAACTCCAATGTGAAACCACTTCTCAGAAGAATTCAGCATTAATCTTTTTTTTACTAAAAGATGACAGAAAGGTGGAGTCGGTAGTATGATTGCGTATACTGTAAATGCACTTTTGAGTCGTTTGAAAGCATCGCATATTAAAATCTACTAGTCATCCTCGGTGTATTTTTCTGACCTCAATCTGTAAAGCCTGGTTGTAGTCTGATACATGTTTCGCTTCTAAAAAAAAACTTCGATGTTTGACGACACTTTACCGGAAATACAAAGATTGTGCGACTTTACTTGGATTTTAAGGCAGTTTTTAATATTTGTTTTACGTCTTTGTTTCAGTATTAATGCTATAAGACACTTTAATCAATTACGCGTTTCGGTAAAAAGTAAAGTAAAGAAAGCCAAAGTTTGTTTAGTCATAAAACTTAGCTTCTAGCTTTCCTCTTGAGGCTGTCGCAGTGTTTTGGGTGTTACGGGTGAGTAATTCACCGGGCCATTCATGTAGTTTATAACATTTGCTTATTCTTATGCATGATCAACTGTCAGTTAAGTTTTTAACCACTATGTTTTACCCTTTTGAGCTGTAGTTTTTGTAACTCCGACAGTGTCTTGTTATTGGCAGCGGTGATGGCTACCGCGCCTGAGCTATCGCTTCATATGAGATCAACAGACCTCATCAAAAGGGAACCTCTGGATTATGGAGGATTTGGAGAGGTCTATTTGTGTTACCATGCTACCCTGGGCCAAGTGGTGTTGAAGACCGTGTATACAGGTCCACTTCGCAACGAGTAAGTGTTCAATGTGCCCACCGCCAGACTGGGTATTCCCCTTCCTCTAACGCGTATCACGAGTACAGTCTGTTTAAAGAAAGTATTTCTAATATGGAAGTGCAGAAGAAAAAAGAAGAAAATAGGAAATTGCTTCTCAGATGTGCAAAGAGGCGTGTTAAGCATCACAAATGATGATTCTTCTGTGAAAAAGCATGCACAGATTTCTTTTTTGATCACTTCCTTTTCATTCAGAATGAGACGTAGGTCCATCTGAAATGCGGATGTCAGACATCCGTTTTCTCAGACCAGAAGCAACACCTACATTTAAAGCTCTTCTAAGAATTTCTATAGCAATATGGCTTTGCATGCATGCATTGCCCTTTACAGTTATTAGGCTGGCATTGGCAGCTTAAATTTTATTTTAGTTTAGATGCTGTCAGTTATATACAGTTTTCTTTGCATTATTTCATGTGCAGCTTTGTCCACAAATGCATTCAGGAAGTGTAGGTGAGAAAGGGAAATGATGTATTTTCATGCGTTAGGAGTTACAGTAATCAAATCGGTGTTTTTATCAACATGTTCCATCTAAAATATTTCTGCAGCATTAAAGACCTCAGATAAATAGCTTGTGTGTAAATAGTTTGTTTATAAAAGCTATTTATCTGCAGTGTCTTGCAGCAGTATAGCGTTGGACCTTTTATATTTTGTTTCACTTAAATGTTATTGTACATTCATGTAATTTGTATTTTTTTTGTGTGTGTCAGTGAGAGTCAAATCAGCACAGAGATTTATATTTACCGCCCATGAGTCAGTGGTCTGTAGAACCAATTATTTCTGCAATTATTTTTACTATTTTTAGCAACTCTGCACACCTCAAAACTGAAAAGTCAATTAATTTTTTCCTGTAAAATAGCTAAAGACCAGTCAGGTTAGAGGGAGACTAGCATCAGTAGTTAACAAGTATTGCTGCAGATTCTGAATTAAGTTGAGGTCTAATGCATCCATAAATATGATTTGATTTAAACCATTCTGCTGTAGTCTGGCTGTTTATGATTGTTGTCCTGCTGGAAGATGAACATCTACCCCAATCTCTTTCAGTTATTAGCAGGTCTTCATTGATTTCGCAAGTATTCAGCTCAATCAGTCCTTTCCATCAGCTCAGTGCAGCTTCCCTGATACTGCTGAAGAAAGGCTTCCTCACAGCATGATGTGGCCTCCACCATGTTTAACAGCGTGGCTGGTACATTTATGGTGATGTGCAATGTTAATTTTCTACCACATAGAGTTTTGCATTTAGACAGAAATGATTAATCTCAGGAGAGCATCTTTCTTCATGAAACTTCCATAAAGGGCAGATTTTTTGCACAAATGATTGTTTTTACAGATTATTCCGTCCTGCACTGTTGATTTATGCATGTCCTTCAGAACTACAATATATCTCTTGTCTGCTTCTCTGATTGATACTGTCTTTGCCTGGCATGACATTTTAAGAGAGAAATCATGTCTTGTTAGGTTTTTGCAGTTGCAGTTGTGCCATGCTTTTCCCTGTAAGACAAAGAAATATAGTGTTTTTCCATACAATGATTTTTATCCAATGTCCCTGTGTGATAGACACCATGCATGTTTCTAGAGTGCCTTTATTTACAATCTGGCCTTCTGTTTTCACTTTACCTCCCAGAGAAAACAAAAAGTCGCTGCTGGAGGAGGGAAGCATCATGGCAAGCCTCAACCACAACCGTGTGGTCAAGTTGCTTGGTGTGATCATGGAGGACAGAGATTGCTCTCTTATTATAGAGCTGCTACCCAGAGGCAACCTGCTGGTCATGCTGGAGAAGGTCAGTCTAAGACCAGTTTAGGGAAATGTTACATGTCTCGAAATGATGGTCAATTTTAATCTGTAGGATTGCTATGCTGTTGTGTTGTTCTTAGGTCACTGTGCCAATCTCCATTAAGGGAAGAATCATCTTAGAGATCCTGGAGGGGATGGTGTATCTGACAGAGCAGGATGTCATTCACAAGGACATAAAGCCAGAAAATATTCTGGTGGATAAGGATTTTCACATCAAAGTATGCGATACACAAAGCATTTATTATGCATTAATTACTTTGTCAGTTCATGTAAAAAATAAAACATAAATAAAAAACAACCCCTTCTGCTGTGCTTAGATTGCTGACCTTGGCCTGGCCACCTGCCAGGCATGGAACAAGCTCACAAGAAAGGAGTCTCGCAGGAAAAGCCTCAGGGGGGTGACAGCTGGGGAGAGAGGTGCTGGCACATTAAGCTACATGGCCCCAGAGCACCTGGAAAGCATTAATACACCTTCTTCTGTGAAGTCTGATGTGTACAGCTTCGCCATTGTGGTTTGGGTCATTCTGACCGGGAAAGAACCATATGAAAGTGAGCTGTGATGATTACTCTAAGTCTAACAAAACGTCTTGGTCAGGTTATACACCATTCTTTTATCAAGCTGTGACCAAAGATCTCTCTTTCTGCAGATGCAAGGAGTGACGACCATATTAGCCAGTGTGTTCGCCATGGTAACCGACCTGCAATGGAGCCCATCCCAGAAGACACGCCTGCAGAGATAATTGATCTTATGAAGAGATGCTGGGCTCAGTATCCCATAGAAAGACCAACATTTAAAGGTATGCTTTTTTTTTGTGGACACCCTAGTACTCTGCATCAGAAAGACTTGGGTTGCAGAGTGCAAATATTACAAATAAAGAAACTGCTGATGAGTGAAGAAGTGGAAGAAATAAAAATTTTTGTGCTCTGCTTGTTTGATTTAAAGCAGTTTTAAATCACACTGTTGCCATCTGTCGAGTGAGACGGCAACAAGATGGAGATGGGGAGCTGGTATTATTAAAGATGAACTGGTATATTTTTGATTTAAAGATGGACTCAAAATCAACTCTCAAACCTGCTTCCCAGTTTTTAAGCAGTGATGAAATCTGAATCTTTCAAAAAGACAACGATTTTTATGAATAACAATTCTCTGTCACATGAGTCCAAGTACACCTCTGTTTTGACCAGCCATTAAAAGCGTTAAACTTGGAAAAACCTACGGCATGGCCCCCTTCCTCACCTGACCTGAACCGAAGTGAGAACACCTCTCTTAATACAGTGGGATACATTATGTCAACCAAAGCATCCCAACATGTAGATCTGTTGACTGACAACAGATCTAGAAACTAACAGACTTCATGAATGGAAGACCCATAACTGTCATTGAAAAGAAACAAGGATATACTGGTCACTGAAATATATATTTTTAAATGTCACAAATGTTTATTGGAAAATTTTCGACATATTTATAATTCTCAGTTAAACAGATGGAAATAAAAATTAGATGAAAAAAAATAATTCCATTTAGTTGCATAGCAATTTTGTACAATAATAGTTGCCCAATAATCGTGAACATATTGATAATTTCTAAGAAAGCCAAAATCTTACTTTTGCTTGAAGTCTATTAACATTTTGGATTAATATAGAGTTGGTGATTAATAAAAATAATCACCAACTTTTAGGATTAATAAAAATAATCCTAAAAAAACAAGACTCTCCTAATAATTGTTCACATCATGTTCTTGGACTGAGAGGAAGCTGCAGTACCCACACATGCACAGGCAGAATATACAAGCACCGGAAGTCTTTTGTCTAACAAGTGCACAGATGTCTAGCTCTTTAAACAGATAATAAAAAAATACAAATACGCTCAAATATAAAGAACTCACCTTTTTTCTTCTATGATCTCTCTCTGGCAGAGGCCTATGACAGCTTCCTTCCTTTCTACAAGGAAAAGCTTGAACCACTTGTAGAGAAAGATGTATGCCTTTTGCAGGTGAGTATGAACTTAATAACAGATCTTAAGTCGCTGGAATGGAAAACCTGAACCAGTTTTGACAGTTTTATGATTCGACATATGTAGAAAATACCTATTGAACATGTTAACGTTCTTTAGTTAACATTTGTAACCATGCCAAAGAAATTAATCAACACCACATGTTGGTAACAGTCCAAGTAGTTTTCACTTACAAAGACATCAAAGCAAATTAGTTCATACATTAAGTTATGTATAAATACAGAGGAATGATACAAGGAATAATTACATATTTAGCATAATTTCCTGTCTATCTACTCCTGGCACATTTGAATGTAAGCTGTACCTACTAACTTTGAAAAGAAAAAATGAGTACATGAATAGGATGGACTTGTCTATAAGCCACAAATGTCTGTGTTTTCAACATGAGATATTTACACAAAAAGTTGTTTTTTTTACATTTAATGAAATATTTCAATGTCACCTGTGTAGAAAAACTTTCATTGCTGATGTGTAAATTTGTCCTGCTCTTCAAAATAAACTGTCACCAAATCCCAAAGGTTCTGTGGAACTCCTCTATGTGCTCTGATCTTCAGCTCTTGCCATGAAAGCTTTTGAATGGACACAAGTCAAATGATTGACTGGACTATGTTAGCCACTCTTTTGGGTTCCTTTGCTGTAAGATGTCTTTTCTGAAAAAGCCATCTTTTTTTGTCTTCAGATTCTTATTCAGAATGTCACAAAACATTTCTCCAGTCACTTACTCAATAAGATTTGCAACTATGTGTTCAAAAACTGCCCCCCACCATAATGCTCCCACCTCCAGACTTCAGACTTTGTGTCGTGCCATTTCTTCCCCAGACATAGTTATTATAACAACATCCAAATAGGTCAATCTCAGTTTTATCTGGTCTTACTGTATTCTTTACTCATTTAGTCAGCCTGTCCAAACAAACTTCAACAAGATGTTTTTATTCCTCAGTGGCATGCCAAGAGGACATTGTGTTCATTACTTACTGTTTTCACAGAAAAATTGTATCTGCTAATTCCAGGTATTTCTGAAGCAGTGTGCATGCGCTCCTTGAGTCTTTAGGGTTATTTTTGAAAGATCACTTTCTAAATACTAAAAGAGTACAGTGTTTATCTTTCTGTGCCTGTTTGCAGCTTCCTTCCTTCATATGTACATTGCATTGTACCTCTGTCATTCCTTTTTTAATGCTTAACTTGATATGTAGATTTATTTGTTTTGTTTACTTTGTACCGACAAGTATTGTATTTGCCAAGAAAAATGTTGATGTATTTAATAATCATTCTACCTCCTGGATTTATATTTTTACAGGAACAATATGAAGGTCCAGATGAGCTTGTTGAGAAGATGAAATCATTATCAATGACACATGACAGTTTTTCAGCTACAGATCAAGGTGGGTAAAGTTGAAAGTTTACTTTTTATGCTGTTCTTTGAAATTTTGAGCAGCTTTATTGATGTAACCTCCCTGTTTTTTTGTTTTGTTGGGTTTTTTTTTTTTAGATGGTCCAGCTCCTTTGAGTTCACACAGAGATTTATCAATGCCAGTTGAAGCCAGCATTGAGGACCTACGTAACATCAGTGATCAACCATCTGGAGATCCTCTTGAGACAGATGCAAGGATACTGAGGATGCCCTCAGAGCTGGAGGAGAAACTAGACCAGGAGTTTAACTACCACAAGCATGGCAGTTACGCTTGTAATAACCAACCCGAATCTGCCCAGGGCCTTCAGAAAAATCCCTCAAATCCTTTCCTTCAAAACCCTTTCAACTTTTCTGACATTGGCTTTAGGCTTCCAGCTCAAGAAAATTCCTCTGTCCATTCTTGGACAAAACCAGAACAGGAACAGCCCACCAGCCAGACAGAGGCTTATGGTCGGCCCACATCCGATCTCTATGAGTCCATAAACTCCTGCTCGTCTAATCAGTTGCATTTGCACCCGTCTTTCAGCACTCCTTCTCTGTCGCAGTTTAACCAGCAACAACCACATTTCCTGGACCGCCAGCAGTCCTGGCCAATCTACCCAGTGTCCGAAACCCTCGACCCCAACCGAAATGCTGGCCATCATTTGACCTCTTCAAAGAGCGGATCTCTACAGGACACAGGTACATATAAACCCAAGTCTCCTATGAGCAGGTTCCTCACTGACACCTAATTTATGCTTTTGATCGCCTTTTCTATGATGTGTTTATCTTGTGTGTTCCAGGACCTCTCTACATTCAGAATGCCAGTGGGATCCAGATAGGAAATAACAACACAATGAGCATTAGAGGTAGTGAGTTACTTCAGGGTTTGTTTGATGGCAACACTGCCTCGCCAATCCACGAAGGCATCTCTAAATATGGTAAATCATCACGTTTACATAAAAGACATTTATTAGCAGGTCTCTCCCTAAGGTTTGAAGTTGATTATTCTGTTTCCCAGAGCTACCTAGTTTTGTTTTGCAAGAACAAATAAAACAGAAACACCAACATGTACATAGTGGAGTCAATAAATTAAGTTTTCAAGATCATAAAAGCTTTATGAAGAAGCTTTAAACGTCATGGGGAAGTGTAAAAAAACAGTGCTACCTTTTCAAGCAAGCCATTTTCCACTTTTTAATTCAGAGAACAATGTTACCACCGTACTAATAACTGTAGAAGCAAGCAAAGAGCTCTGTAATATTTTTTTTTAATATAGATTGAACAGTTTTCAAAGACACACATGAAGGTTAACTTCACAACAACTTTAAAGATGGAAGATTGGAGAACTTATTTTACTTAATTAAACAAAAAGACATGTTTGACTCAAAAATGTTGCCATCAAGCATACAATTTTTTTTCCCTTTGTACACTTAGCAAAACTAATCTGGGGCATATAAGGAAAAGATCAAATTCAGAATTTAAAGACGGGAATGTTTGATGACTAATCTGCATTTAGTGTTACTCTGTGAGTAGGAGAGATAAGTAAAAATCATTTGAAGCAGTCTGATAAAGTCTCAAGGCTGAGTGGCTGCATTTCTCCTCTTTGCTACAGCCAAATACAATACAAAGTGGTCGAAAGCGGAGCTTCTTTCAAAATACGGTTTCGTTGAAGTGAACTCTGGCGCGGTTTGAAAGCTTATATGGAAACTGTCTTTTACCACAGACAATAACAGAATACAGATAGTGGAGGTGTGGTGTCGTTTGCCATGGCAACGGGTCTGCGTATAGACGTTGTAAAGTCATTATTTACAATGCATTTCATGGTATGCAGTAAATATGAATGTTTACTGTAAAAAATAACTTCGTCAGGATATAATAAACCATGTGAATTAAAAGACTGATCAAAACATTGATTAACAAGAGGTTGTTGATCCAGGATGTGTTGGTCCAGGAATTTACTACAGCTCAACTGTTACAACAGATTGTACTTAAAGCATTTTCTCTCTATTTGAGGACTTGTCATTTATTGTCATTTACTGCCTTATCTTTCATTTAGCGGACCATGTGGTAAAAGAGTCACAGCTGGACATGCTGAGGGAGAACATGGGGAAGAAATGGAAACGCTGTGCGCGACGCCTGGGCCTGACAGAGGTGGAAATAGAAACCATAGAACACGACTACTACCGCGACGGCTTACCAGAGATGGTGCACCAGATGTTGGAATACTGGAAAAGAAAGCAGGGATCTTTGAACTGTACAATTGGGAGGCTTTGCCAAGCTCTTCAAGGAAATATAAAAGTAGATGTCATTCAGAAAATACTGGACTTGTGCGATTCTTCTGAGTAGTTTTCGCTCTTTTCGTTTAACAGTGGTCATATTTTCTGAACTATTTTTAAGCCGCTGAGGCCAACTTACTTTGGGTTTCATGGGAAACGGTTTAACAATATTGTACCAGTAAGTGTTTTGGTGTGGCTTTAAAGTCTGAATTATTACCTACTTTTTAGTAGTTATTATGATGAGCAATTTTGGGAAGTATGGACCTTTTTGGAGGATGCTCTTTAGTAATAAAAAGTTCACATTGACTGATTATGAATGTAACTAGTTTAAAAAGACATGTTAAATTTCTGCTGGACCAGTTTTGATAAAGCAAAGACAATATGCAAACGTTTTTTATATTACTTCAATATTATCTTTGTAGCTCGTTTTACATATGTGTGGTCTGAGCCAAACTGACGTTCTTAATAGGGGTTTTCTGATGTTTTTGTTTTGTTACATGGTGGAATAATGATAAAAAGCCATCATGTTTGAGCAACATGTTTAAATTGAACCTTCAAGATAGGTTGAGTCAAAAATACCACGTATAGTAGAAAATGGTATGTTGAACATACAAAAGCATAAAAATTTTGTGGTGCAATATTTCTACAATAATATTTAGTAAATTTAAGGCTTGTTGCACATTTTGAGCTTCAAGAATGTAAACCCAGTGACAGTGAAAAGTAAGCATAAATTACTTCTGACCTTTCTGTTTGATGACTCATTGCACAAATTACTGTAATTTTCACAATATTTTCATTCTGATGAGCTGTTTCTTGGAAGTATTGTAGATGATGGTCTTTTCCTCATGTTTTGCTATGTGTTCAGGTCTTTGTTGAACTGGCTTTCTGGACTTCTGCTTGATTAAGATTAAGGTTGCATATATTTGCACAATCAGTGGTACATTTCTACAAATTCAAGGCTCTTGTCGGTAGTGTTCTGCTGAAAGGATATTACAATAAACATTGTCCATATGTGTCTGTATATCTGTTTGTGTTCCCAGTTTTCTATTTATTGATTTTAAAACCCACTCCAAAGGCTTTGGAGACTTTAACAAACCACAGTGAGAGTCATTATTTACAGTTGGAGACAACATGAAGCTGTAGGGAAACCTTCCCAGGAGGGTCCAGACCACCAAAATTATTTTAACAGCACTAATTCAGGAAGTTACAAAAAATAAATAATTCAGAACTGCAGGCATCACTGGCCTTAGATAAGGTCAGAGTAAATTTTTCAACAATGAGCTCTGTTTATATATATATATATATATATATATATATACACATATATGAAAGAGCAAATGTTTAAATCTTCAAACCTATTTTTACTGTATCACATCAATACCCTCTTTTAGTTAGTGGAAGACTTGACCAAACTTTTTCTTATTCTGTCCATAGCAAAATAAAATAAAAAGATGACAAACATGTTATAGGACATAGCTGTTGCCAAAAAAGACATAACGGTATAGTATAAATTTCTGAATCTTAAAAAAATTGTTGCAGGCTGTAAGGAAGGGCAGTTATTAGCTTCTTGTTGTTAGCACTGGTGCAGGATGATTCCAGGTTCAAATTGCACATGTAGCCTCTCACTTTGACTGGTTGAATGGAATGGATATTTCCACATTTTCTAAACATGTCAGACACATTCTAAATATTATCAGGGCCAAGCCTCCTTTGTGTACCTGGGAACCATCTCCAAACTGATATTGAAATAGTTTGTATCTGATGTCCTTACGGTGGCCATCAGGGACTTCTTTGGATGCTCACTCTCACACATCTGGCTAAATGTTTGCAAAACCGGAGTTTCTTGATCTCTTGATGAGTCCGTGTTGGCGGCTGGATTAGCAATCCCACACATTTGAGGGTAGTGTCTGAAGCATTCAAAATTGTCCATGCACCTCTGACACCTGAGATCCCTCATAGTCACTGTAGGCAGTTTAGTAGAGGAGATGGATAAGGGAGGCTGGTTGGTCTGTCTGTGAGCTGTGCGACGTCTGAGCATGACGTTTGGTTTCGAGCAGCACTTTGCTTGGCCCTTAAACACGAGACATCCCTTCAGACATGTTTGGAATAGCGTTCCCAGGTCCCTGCACATGATTTGTCGAAAATTAGGCCTCAGCATTAGGTAGATCATCGGGTTGTAGATAGTCGACGACTTTGCAAACATAGCAGGCATTGCAAATGCAAGAGGGGGAATGCTTTCGATTTCTCCAAAGGCGGCCCACATTGAAACTATGGCGTATGGACTCCATGCTGTAAAGAATCCAATGCAGACAGCAACGCTTAGCTTGAAAAAGAAAAAAAACAAGCACAGTAGAAAGTGAATACATAACTACAACTCTATGAAAAAGTGACATCTCTACATAGTCGAATTAAAGGAGGTTATTCTGCATTACTTCTCCAGAGTTGAAGGTGAAGTGGGTTTGTATTGTCCATTAAAAAATGTGCAGTATGGGGCAGCACAGGGCACCCCAAATATAGTGGACATTAGTTCACTGAGTAGCTATCTTCAGCTGGCAAATTACTATTGTTAAAGGAGAAGACTAGGTGATTTTCTATCAACAAAAGAATCTTGTTTAAATTTTAAATACAGAGCTATTGAGATTTTGTTGAATTGAAGAAATATAGTTAAAGATTTTTTTTTTTCCTTAAATCTTTCTCTGAGTTTATGAAACTACTACAGCTGCTATGAAATGTGACTTTCAGACTTGCTACACCAATTTACCGGGTGCACCAGTAATTGAAGAGGGGACTGTAATTTTGGATAATTTTTAATGATACATTTTATTTGTTATCAATAGCCCCAAGAAACGTCATACACTAACATGCATGTTTTTGTCTAAATAAGATGTTAATTGTTTTTCCTTTTGTTTTCTTTTTGAGTCAAATATTATTAGATAGAATGTTGTTTTATTGTTGTTTTAGCATTTATGGAAAATGCAGCATATCAGGGATGAAAGCCAATCAAAAAGTATTAGATCAGTCTTCAGGTAAACTAAGATGTGATTCATAAATAATTTCTGAGCCTCTCACCTCACCTTGATAATAATCGTCTGGATGCTGCTCATGTTCATCTGCCTTGATGCATGCTGCTCCATGGTCTTCCTGGATGCCTGCACAGTCACCAAGATGCTCGTGTAGGACGCAACAATTACGCAGCATGGAAGGATGTAGCAGAAAACAAAGAGCGCCACTGTGTACGAGCGGGCCGTGCCGAGCTTATTGGACAAGCGCCAGTCAATGCAGCAGGCGGTTCCATAAGGCTCTGGTCCGTACTCTCCCCAGTGGACCAGTGGGGAGCAGGCAAACAGCAACGCATAGACCCAAGCACAGGCTATGAGCAGCTGGCCATGAAAAGGCCTGAACCGGTTTCCTGTCAAAACAGACAAGGATTAAAATTTATTGCTAATTATTTAAGACAAGTAATCAACTTTCCACAAACTGCTTATTTTAGGATACATTTAGAGAATTTTACACCACAATCTTGCTCATTTATTCTTAGTTGAAAAATGTTAGTTTCTCACAAGAGATGGTAAACAAATATGAAGAGTTGGCCGCTTACGAAGTAAGTAATAAAAAAGAAGAATTTCTGACTGCCTTGTACTAAGCACAATTGTCAATTATTGAAATAATTGCTGTGAAAGTTAGAACAAAAGAAAATATATTTTAGGGCATACTCATATTGTCCTTACTGTCTTACCCCAGACCAGAAAGGCACTTTTGGTTTTTCACGAGCTCCTTGTGCGTGTTATCTATTTCATTCTGAATATGGTATTCACACCAGAAGTCTGACTCAAACCTGATCAACCAAGATTCACAAAAGAAAAAAGAACACTGAACAGCAGTGGGATGGGTCAAAAATGTTAAATTGCTAAGCAATTTTCTGGATCTAGCAGACTGAGGGGGGATGTTTCCTTCTCAAAGAGAGACGTGCTTCACTGCACATATATGCCGAGGTTGTGAAATTGGTCCAAGTCTTTCAAGTTTGTCATGTGCAGATTCTTACTGGTGACTCAGAGCCAAACTTCACACGGAGCAATTTACTCCTTCAAATACTCAAAAATATTATAAATGAATTTTAGTGGGTTTTGGACTGGCTTACAAAGGTATCCCTAATTTTAAAACTTTCTAATGTTGCCGTTATTCAACCTGGAACTTTATTGTAAACTATTGAGATTTTCTGAGACAGACCACAAATCTGTCTCAGTAATGTGAACTTGTGAAAATAGCAGCAAAACCATGTGCCTCTTCATTTTGCTCTACAAACATATATCTGAGCAATATAGCAATTTGTATTCAGCCCGTGAAATATTAATGTTGTGTGGAAAAAACACAGCATTAATATAGTCATAAAACTTGAAAAGATGTAACAACCTAATAGGCATGCTGTAATGAATGTTCCTTCTGGTGCAACTGTTGCTCTACATTCAGTTGAACACTCTGTTTTTTAAACACAGGCAAATGTGAGCCAGCAAATAAAATGCAAATGACTGCATGTGAATGTAATTGTTTTGAAATTCAATTACAGGAAAAACATTGTGTACTTTTTGCAAGCAGTCTGGACAACTGCTTACATAAATCCAACCAACATGTTGAGATAATGTAATTTAATCCACATATGCTAAATGAAAACCAAAATTCTTGTGCAGGCAAAACTGTTTGCATCTTTAAAGGTTAGTCTCTCTGTGTAATGCTCTCAAACTGTGTTGGACTAATCTGATAACCAACAAAACACCAAATTTGGGTAAAATTTTTACAGAATTTAAAACAAGTGTCATTTTATTTTTAATTTCAGGAAGCAACTTCTTATTTATGAAAAATAATTTTGATGATATGAAACGTTAATGTGAGACAAAAAATAACAATAATAAACAAAAAACAAACGTTAAAGCTTATTCACAAAACTTCAGGTATGTGCAGACCTTTCTATGAGAGTAAATTGAAGACACTTCCTTCAGGCCAGATTAAAGAACCACCACACAACATCACAAATACGTCATATCGACTGCAGCCCCTTCACTTGACAGTCACAAAGGAAGGCTAATGTGTGCTCCACTGAAGGCTCATTCTGCTATTTCCATCAATAAACCAACTACTGGCCTCTTCTTTTATAGGGACCTGATGGTGGTTAATAATATTAGATTGCAAACATAGCTTTCTAGAAAGGCTTACCATAAAGCGGACAGCACACTTTCACAAAGCACACCATGCTTAGCAGGGTTAGAGTGGTCAGACTGCAGAGGCCAAACAGTATGCCACAGAATGCGTATAAGGAGCACAAAGTTTTCCCATACAGCCACCTGCGTGGGAGGGCAGGGGGCGTGAGAAAGCAGAACAGCAGAAATGATCAATGAGGGAGAAGGTGAGAAAAGACAAAGAAAAGAGTAGGTTGAACTATATTTGCAGTGTACTCTCACTGGCAATCACAGGGTTCATCAATCGTCCATTAAACAATCATGAAATGTTAAAGAGTGTCTCTTGAAAAAACTGAAGGTATTTAATTTTGCAGTCATGATGAAAAATATTTTGTCTTTGTTTGTTTTTCTCATTAATTGCAATGCTACAGCACATGCTAAGTTCATTACCTGTGGTAGAAACTTGAGGTTATGGCCATGGGATAAAGGGACAACGTGAGACCCAGGTCGCTAACAGCCAGATTGACGATGAAGTACTCTGCAGGCTTCAGCAGGTGCTTTTTCTTGTAGGAGATATATAGCAGTGTGCTATTTCCAAATAGTGAGCATAGTCCTGCAAAACAACAAAACCACAATTTTATGTTTTCCGGGAAACAGCTAGCCTACCTCAGTAGGAAGACCGAAGAATACATTTTAGGTTTTGAAGCATATTTGGTTTTAATGTCGTCTACTTAAAATCATAAATCACCTAACCACAAGCATCCAAGACATCAGCTATATTATTTCCTGTATTTTTATTTTTTTTTTTTTAAAAAAGATCGGATTCTGACCAGGAGTGTTGAAATAAAAAAACCTTAACATTAGCACCAATTATGTTGAAAAGCTGAAGACCCTGAGCAAGACCAAAGTAACTTCAGACTGCATTGCCTGTGCTCCTGTAGCATTACACCGTTTATAGCTGACTAATTAATTTAGCAATAAATGCATTAACCTTTGAAAAAAATGAAAAGAACATTTAGAAATTGACTGAATTAATTAGTTGGATTTAAAACCTCGAGTAAGACAGGTGCATTAAGTGGAATAGGATTGTTTAAGGATGAAATTGTTACTACATGATGCAACACAACCTTGTACATGTTAGAAGAAGACATTTAACAACATTCCTGTACAAGTGCCATTCAGGTGACAGCTGACACTAAATAGAGTACGGTGCATTCATATGCAAACTCCATCTGCAGCAACATGGAATGTAGGCTCTTCTTGGAAATACAACCAAGATCAAAACCTAGGATGAAAGTCAACTTTGGGAGCAGAGAATTGGTTATCAGGGGCCTTTCATGGTGTTGTGTCAGATAATATTACATGAACACCTGCCTTTTTGAACCCATGGCGAATATAAACTGGAGCAATAATTAAATAAGAAGATAAGTGGCAATGTCATGTAAAACGAGTGGCATCCATAACACCTAACAGTAGAAGTGAGCTGGCATGGCTTCGCGTTGGGCTGTATTTTTCTCATGCTGTGATTCATTCTCGCTTGAGCAGAACTCGCAGAAAGCTCATTTACAACATTATTAACTCAGCTGTTGGTCTGTTCAAGAATAATTTAAAAACAGAGAAAAAAAAAAACATTACCTTTGAAGTTCTGCAGACTTAACTCACCGAAAATTGAGTAGACTACAGCCACAGTTATATCCAGAGGCACAGGAATGCTGGAGTGGAACGCCATGTCTTCAGCCAAGAGTCCCATCTAAAATACATTGTTTTATTTTTGTTAAATCCAGATATTACAGTTCCAGTCTGTTTTAGCTTTTTTTTTTAGAGTCTATGTTAATAAATAATTTCAACTGAACAATTCCTTATTTTGTGAACATGTCAACCACCAAGACACCTTGTCTGATCATGTACAGAAACATTAAAAACATAAACCTGGATACCTGTGCTCAAGAAGTTAACAATGTGCTGCCACTTGACCCCTCCTCTGCCCCGGATGATATAGTAACCACTTTCAATGCCACTCTCCCCTCTACTTTTGACTCCCTTGCCAAATATACATTAGCTGTTAGCACCAAACTGACCATGCCTTAATGCCTTGAAGGATATTTATAATGTTTTTTTTTATTTTTTATTTCACATAATTTCTTTTAAATGCATAAATTATTTTTGTATTTTTTTTAATGTGAATTTTATTTCGCATGCCTGCTATTTTGAACATCATTTTAAAGACGCAGCTCGAAGAAAAATGTCTCATAATTGAATGGAACACAATCTAACAATCATTACAATTGACCAAAAGCTGAATTCACATAGAATAACCTACATGCAGCAGTCAACTTTTGATGTTAGCGTTAATTGGCATCTCATTAAGTTTATTGTTAATTAAATTGTTCAACGAGATAAAAAAAAAAAAAAAAACATACATAACAGGTTGATTTCTACGTTGCCCAAAGAAAAAAATCCCAAGTGGATCCTGGGAACAATTAACACGGTCATATCTGTGAAGCACCGATAAACTGAAATCAGCAGAGAAATGTTCTCTGTGCAAAGAGAACAAAGATGGGCTTATAGTCTACTTCCAATAATGTTTACCCAGATGGAACAATTAAACATATTGAATTACTCAGATGAGAGTACGTCAAAGTAGGCCTAAGCATATTTACTTTCTCAGCTTTCCTCAAAAAAAGCGCTGGAATGCCTCACATTATATATGTATATTTTTCACGTTCAAACTGCCACCTATGGACAAACAAACGGATCTAGGACTAAGTTTCAAACGTTTTCACTCATCCCTTTTTCCTCACCAGTTAAATAATATCAAAGTATAAATAAAACGTACCTTAAATAATTACTTTCCAACAGTCCACTTTGCGCTCATCGAACTTTTTTGTTTCCTCACACCTCCAACACTGCTAACGCCAAATAAAGTGAGTCCACTCCTAACAAAGCGGCGGCGGCAGCAGCAGCAGCAGCAGCAGCAGCGCCTATCAATCTGGATTTTACTACGCGTCTGTGTCGAGAGGCTTCACTACAGAGAGGAAGATCCAGATGTCCCAAAACAGCGACCTGCTCTCAGCAATTAATGACGTCAATAACCGCTGGAGTCCACGTGGGCAGGTTCGTGTCCACGGAGGGGTGCAGGAGCGTATTGTGCCTCGCTCCATTAAGCGTCACAGCACCTCCAGCGAAATTAATTTTGATGAAAAAGTGGCAAGCAAACAGTTGAGCGCATCCACGCGTTGGTAGGATGCGAGTGTGTGAAAAGTCACCGTGATTTAGCCTGGTGTTGATCACTGCAACTATGGCAGCAGGAGATTGAACACTTTTTATTTATTCATTGTAAAATATTAAATTTCATAAGATTCTCTAGTCCAACTTTCACTTCTCACTGATGCAGCGATAGCTTCTAGATTTGACCACCTTAAAAAAAAAAAGAAAAAAAGATATGCAACATATATTTTTTACATTTATGATCGTGGGATTTTGTGATTTAATGATAGTGCAAAGTTACTATCTACTTGAACTTTGAATGAGGTTTTCCAATGACAGTTTGTTCATCAGTGTGTTCATTAATAAAGGTTTACGTGATTTAGACTTCAGTTTAGTATCAGATTTTGCACTGATTTATCAGAGTTTATTAATGGATGGTGTCTTTGAATTAGGAACTTCTAAGTATGCAGATTATATAATATATCTTATTATATAATCTGACAAATAATGACTCTTGTGCCTAAAGTTATATTAAAATGTGGTTGAAATTTAATCATTTTTATTCAATGCTCTTTCAAACTTACCCAAATTCTTGCAAATTGTTACACAAATCTTAGTGGTTAAAGCTGCAATAAGTAACGTTTGTAAAACAAAACAAAACAAAGTACTTACATACTTGTTAAGAATGTCACTATGTCACGACGTGATAAAAATGAGAAAGATAATCTGTGAATCCTATGAAGTACCATGTACCAAGGAAGATTCTTTAGCAGGAAACTTTTCACAAGACTTAAACTAGAGCCTTTACTACCAGTCATTGAATTATTTCATTTGAAGCCCTGGAGGACAAGGATAAATGTACATTATCAATGTGATAATGTGCCTTTTACTCTAGCAATACCATCTTTAGTTACATTAAAATTCTCCAAGCCTTGTGTCCTCTGATTTTTGTAACATAATAAAAATCGTAATAATTAAAAAAAAAAAAAAGTAGCAATCGTGCCTTTCATGTATCTCAGTTACCAAAGACAGTAGCGTTGTGGCTCTTTTAATTAAAAGTCACACAAACATTTCTGGCATCAATCAAACTGGGTCAAAAGGAACATGTGGTGGCAGCTTCAAAATTAATTTTGTGTGTTCCAGAAAGAGCAGAACAAGAAACCATCCACTCTGTCACACTTTGAAAACAGGTAGGAATTATCTTCAAAAGAATATCCCTCTGTGAAAATATTGCCTCTTGTGACCCCCCCCTCCAGCCCCCTGCTTCTCCCCCGACCCCACCCTTCACTTCTTCCCAATATTCATGAAATCCCCCTCATACTCACATTACCAACAGGCAGGTGAGCCTGGAACTGATTGAGGACAAATTTGAGATGAAAGCACTATTCCAGTTGTAATGGTGCTGTCAATGAATTTAATTGTCATGTCCGCAGAAGGAAATGAGAAATGAAGGCACATGATAAGATAAATCACAGCGTGGACATCAAAGTGGTCTGGTGGGATTACAGAATGAGCGCTTAGGAGGATTTCACCTGGTGGGAAAAAAGCCACAGGCACCTTATGTAGTCATGACTACAGATAAGTGGACTAACTTCCAATTCGTCTTGTGAAACAACTTTTATTTTAAACAGAATTCACAATTCATACTGCAATTCATGCTTGAAGTCAGAGAAGAAAGGGATTTTAAATCACAGGTTTTTAAATGAACAGCTCCTGGTGACTAAAGTAAAGCTGCAATAACATGCTTTAGACTCTCATCTTTACTTTAATCAAATCAAATTAATCCCTGTAGCCAATCTTTGTGTTGTAGTATTTCCTTTCTCTGCAGTTGGTTTCCTTATTATAGCTGAACTCTGCCTTTTATTTTATCCAGGTTTTGAACTATGTAATCTGATTTAGACTTTTTTCCCCGAGTGTGTTGTGGGTTTTCACTCCATGTTTGTCATGTTATTTCTCCCCTACCAATTGCTATTTTGTAATTATTGTTGTTTGTTTGGTTGTTTCTTACCCCAAAGACTTTGGACTCTATAATGAATTGGGAGATAAGAAATGTGATAAAGTCCTTCCGGATATTATGAGGCACAAAAATGAAACATAAACTTTCAGATAAAGGCTAAAATAGTTCTAACAAGATTTTTAGAAAGCTTGGACAAAAAAAAAAAAAGCTCTTATAATCTTATTGACCGGAGGAACTTCCATTTGAATTTCAACACTTCCATTTCTGAATAGTAACTATTCCTCATCATTAATTAACAAAGGCTTATACTCCAATCGTTCAGGATGGATATTCAGCTTGGGAATTTGCAGAAGATTAAAAATCTACTACGGTCAATGAGGCAATGCAAGGAAGTTTTATCAGTGGCATTTCCTGCTATGCCCACCTGCTGGTGGGGCGGCTTTGACGGACTGGCCCACTGGACACGGGTAATGAGGGGTGGAAGAGGCAGACAAACCTTGAAAAATGACAGCACAGTTTTACATCCAGAGTTATTAAAAAATAATTTCTCATCACAATTAAATAGAATATTAACTGTATGAATATATGTACTTCTTAATATTAATAATTTCTTGTCCAGCAAAATTCTAAGAGTTTCTCTGCATTTTGGTTCCAACACTTTTTAGGATCTGAGTAAAATGTTTCAAGACCGACAGAGAGGTTCTGATTCAAGAATTGGGAGTTACAGGAGTGTTTTTAGCTCCCTTAGAGATTTCTATAGCCCTTTTTTATTTCAATTTTTATACTTTCCTTTTATGTTTTAGTTTTATGTTACTTTTCAGATCGTAACCAGTTTAAAACAAAAATGTGCAATCTTTGGTAATAGGAAATGCAGTTTTCAAATGATCATTTTATTTATTTTGAGAAAAAAAATTCTAGAAAAAAGTAAGTGTCTCCCTTGTGAAACCATGAAGCAATTGTGACTGACAAGTTTTTTGGGTTTAGTTTTATTAGCCACATCCAGGCCTCAGTGTTGATGATTGAACAAAAGCAAAAGGACATCCATCCATGGAAGAGCTTCTCATGAGTGAAACTGTTTGCATTGTTTGCCATATAACATCTGTAGTAAAGGTTATACATACAGGATTCTGAAATGATGCAAGAGAAACAGTATTTGAAGTTTTTTGTAAGGGCTTCAAGGGTCATAAACACTATGGTTTTGAAAAAACATTGCATTATCTTTGGAATTAACATTTATTCTTAACGCCTTTTAAGTTACTATCAAAGACTTCTGCAAAAGGATTCATCAGACCTCTACAGTGAGAAAAAAGTCAGATTTTTGAGGGTTAATATTGCAAGAATGTCTGGTTAAAAATATACATAAATCCTGTAGCTAAAGAAAGCTCCAAGGAAAATATTGCCAGCGACCTAGATGCATCAGTTCAGCTTCACTGGCTTCATCTATCATGTAAACCCATTTTTTAAGGAATATAAAGCAGGGCTGAGGAAATATCAATAGGTAATCACTTAAGCCAAACTATACAAAGTCTCCTCTGTGGCATAGCTGTGTAATTGTGTTCCCTTTGCTTGTCCTATTTCCACCATAATCACAGACAAAATATGCGCTTTGTTACAGAAAGAAACAAAAATTTCAGCATACAATGTGTTCTTTTGTGTATTTATTAATTTGATTATATAAAAAAAACAATCATGAATAGGGTACGTATAGTTTTGAACAATTTTGGGTCAGATGATTCAGAGCTATTCCTCAAGAGAGACCGTCTAAATCTGGTGAAGTGTCCGTCTTCCAGATCAGCTGGAAAGTGTTCTCCCCTGATCAAGTACAATAATACTGTTGTGAAAAAAGTATTTGTACCTCTGGCAGTAGGTGCCAAGTATTTCTGGAAAATGAAATCAGTCTCCAAGAAGCTTATCAGTCGCAGGTTTCCTTTCATTCAATTTTCCAAAAAATATGCTTGAATAAAGCACTCTATAAACAGTCGGTGTCTTTTGTAGTGACTTTTTACTCCTTACTGTTTGCTAATTGGTGCCACATAATATTAAAATTTTCTGAATAATTGACTTACAGGTGTGTAATGAATATACAGGTAAATTACTGATAAAAATGAACTTTTGAAAGATTTCCTGATTTTTGATGTACACATGCCATCTACACATAAAAGCAAATGGTCAAATATTATTGATAATTTCAACTACATACAGCAAATCCTACAACAATAACAGAATAAAAACTAAAACAGGTCAGATTACAGGATGTTTGTACATTAACATCACCGTACTTATATAAACCTCTTCAAACAGTCCACCTTGTTATTGACTTGTGTCTCTTTTTGTAAGTCTAACATTGGTGTCTGTGGAGACATTCCAGTGCTGGTGGCGCTGACAGCAAAGTATTTTTTAACAACCAGCTGCATTTGGTTTGAAAGAGAATGAGCAGGTAACCATAGTGATGAAAAGAAGCACACTAAATCAGAGAGGCGTACAGTTTATAAAGTCAGTTCCTGCAAAATATTTTGCTTAACTGGTAAAAGAAAAAATAAAAATAAAAAAAAATAAACTTGATCTTTAGATGAAATAATGGAAGCAAAAGAAGAGTAGACTTACTGTGAAAATATCAAAATAAAAAATCTAATAAAAGTCTAATAAAAACATCTTTAAAAACGGTCCTAAGTATGAAACTATAATTTATGCCAACCCTATTTAATATATGTGACCTGTATGTGAGACAGTGACATTAAGCATCCTGCAATCATAAAACCTGGAAGCAAATATTAAGACAGACATGACTACCAATACTTTTGGGAGGGCTTTGCATTATTTTTATTTTATTTTTTTTCTTCCAGAGATTTTCTTCCCAGTATTTTGTTCCATCTATCTTCCTAAACTCTCTGACTTTCCTGCTCCTGTTGAGGAAAAGCAACCACATGGTGTGACGCTGCTGCCACCATTTTTCACAATAGGGATGGTGTGTCCTCTGATCTGTTGGAGGCCAAGAACCATTTATAGGTCTCACGTGACCGGTACTACATGGCTTGTGCTAAATTGCCAAAGGGACTTATTGTCTTGCAACAAGTTGCTTTCTGCTTGCCACTCCAACTCCAAAGGGCATTTATGTCTACTGTCCAGGTGGAGTGCACAGGTTGTGCTGTCAATAAATTCTCCAGCCTGAGTTGTGCAGCTCTTCCAGAGTTACCAAAAACCTATTAGCTGCTCTGGTTAATGTTCTCCTTCCTCAACTTGTCAGCGTAGGAATATAGCTGTGTCTAAAGGTAAAAGGGACTTGAAGGGGGTCTAAAAAGTGTATAAAACACTTTTAAAACAAGATTTATCATTATTATTTTTTAAACACCATGTGTCCTGTTTCTCTCACTTCACAAGTATATATTACTTTACCTTGCTTAATTAGAATCCAATTTAAATGTACTAAAGTATTTGGTTACTTCATAACAAGATGTGAAAAAGTCAAGTGTGTGAATATTTTTTTGCAGGGCTGAGATATTCTCTGTTGGCCGTTCTGAGGTACTTTGCTAAGGTGTAAAGATTTATTGGCATAAAAGCAGAGGGGAGCGAAGTTGTTGTGTAACTTTATTGTTCATGGCTCTGTCAGTTATTGACTTGTGAAATGTGTTTTACACCTTTGTAATTTCTGCCTCCTTAGCATTAACTTTGCACGGTCACTGCCATTTATTTACTTCTCAATGAAGACAGTACAACATGGTGCGAAGACAAAAAAATGCTATTCTTGTACTTCACATTTGTTGCCTTCTCTGTGTTACCGCCCTTTGTTTGGTAAGATATTGATTTGATCTAATAGTATGGGTTTTAAAACTGTAAAAAAAAAAAAAAAAATTGTAATTACTTTGTTATTCAATACTTTCTACCCTTTTACTATTCATCACGTAGCCGACTGCAAAGATACCAGGTAAGCATTTTCTTTAGAAACCTGTGGACTTCGCTCTTTCATAATGCTAAACACAAATGTCTTCAACATGTTTATTTATTTCTGTTTTCCGCAGACTTTGATGTAGATGGTGGACGAGACCTCGACATTTTTGACATCAATGAAGGTATGTCGAGACAACAGTTTGGGTCACTTTGTTCTCCGTTTTTTCCTGGTTTGCACTTGGTTACCCTGTAAACCGATAATACTTGTGCTCTTTGTGTTCACAGAGGCAGGGCTGAATCTGGTAGAGGGAGACATTGTACTCGATGAGGTAGATTTTAATATTTTGTCTAATTTCCATCTGCACATGTGAAACTTGTAAAATCACAGATTGGTTTATTCTTGCCACTACAGACACAAACATGGAATTCTATCATTGGGGACGAGTACAAGTGGCCAAAAACTGTTCCCTATTACATGGAAGATGACTTAGGTAAGAATGTCTGTTGAAACATTTGGTAAAATATAGCCTGAAAATAACTTAATGTAAACAGATTTACGCAACATTTGCATTTAATTTCAGTATGACTTGGCAACAGTGCATATCTTTTACCTGTGCTACATATTTGCAACTTTATTTTGTTTATTAACATTTTCTTAACAAGTTTTACTTTACGTGTTTTAGAATATAATTGTGCATAAAACATGTTGGCGCCCTACTGACGACACACTGTGAACATAACATGTTGTGCCATCTTCTTATTGTCCAAGCTCTAAAGCTGATAGAGAGCCAAGATTACTGTCAGTTAGTCAACAATCATTATCGTAAGTGTCATAAGTGTGCTGGCAATCTACAAGTTGTTTGTTCATAATCCTGCACTGGAATCTATGTGGTTTTGAGAAAAAATAAATAAATAAAAATTGTCAGATGCAGATACAGAAACACAGATAGACAGTACTTCTGTGAGTATGTAAATATCACTTTACATGGCAGGTGAAGAACATAAGATAAGATAAGACAAGATAAATCTTTATTGTCATTGTCACAAGGACAACGAAATTCAAAGGGTGCCATCAGTCGGTGCACATGCCCAAAAACAAAAAATAACTGTCTCACAATTCACACACAACGCAAGAATCAACAAACAACTGGCAAAAAAAAAAAGTAAGAACAGCCACATTCTCACATACATCAATTATGATGATTAATGGTTGTTTTTGATTGCATTTAGTTTTGTTATTGCTATCGGGTAGAAACTGTCTCTGAGACGGTTGGTTCTTGTTCTGGTTGCTCTGTATCTTCTGCCTGAAGGCAGCAGTGTGAACAGAGAATGTCCGGGGTGAGAAGTGTCCTTTGTGATGTGTTGTGCTTTTCTTAGACAGCGGTCGCTGTGCAGGTCCTCCAGTGAGGGGAGAGGGCAGCCAATGATTTTTTGGGCTGTATTCACAACCCTTTGGAGAGCTTTCCTTTGAGCCGTAGTGCTGCTGTTATACCATACGCAGATACAGTAGGTCAGTATGCTCTCTATGGAGCACTTGTAGAAGGACACCAGCAGCTTCTCCTTGATGTTGTTCCTCCTGAGAACCCTCAGGAAGTTCAGTCTTTGCTGGGCCTTTTTTATCAGCTCGAAGGTGTTCATGTTCCATGTGAGGCCCTGCTCAATGTGGACCCCCAGGAAACGGAAATCAGCTACCCTCTCCACACATTTTCCCCCAATGATTAGTGGTCTAATGTCCGTTTTATTCCTCCTGTAATCTAATAACATAACACTGATTAAATCTTGATCATATCAGTGAGTGGGATGGTTTGGGTAGAAAGTGAACAGCAAATGTGTTTGATGAAGGCCAAAGAGAAAAACCTGGAAGACTGAGTCAGAGCATTTTTAAACCTGCTGCTCCTCTATCAAAAGTGGTACAAGGAAGGAATAGTGATGAAAAGGTCTACAGCCAAAAGTGCAGACAGTGAGTGATGTCAGAATCGGAGTAACATCTACCTTCACAGACTCAGGTGTAACAGCAGCAACATATATACAGGTTCACATGTAGCTTTGATGATGAAGAACATTTAAACTTTAATAGACCTGATTCGCTTGTGTTGTCTCCTCTGAAGAGATCAATGCAAAAGGCGTAATTCTAAAGGCCTTTGAACAGTACCGCCTCAAGACCTGCATTGACTTCAAGCCATGGAGCGGGGAAGAAAACTACATTTCCATCTTTAAAGGAGACGGGTAAGACAAGAAGAACCTATTATTTCTTTTTACCCTTTTAGATGGTAAGACAAGCTGTACCTTGTTGGGGATTAAAGCATTTTTAATTCAGCACATGAGAAGGAGTCGTTGAGATAAGACTGCTGGTTTTATTTGATGTTCATAAAAGCTTTTCTCCCCTTCCCAAAGCTGCTTCTCCTCTGTTGGTAATCGCAAGGTCGGGAAGCAGAGGTTGTCAATAGGAACAAACTGCGACCGCATTGCTACGATAGAACATGAGTTCCTTCATGCTCTGGGCTTCTGGCATGAGCAGTCCAGGTCAGACCGCGATGACTATGTGCAGATCATGTGGGACCGCATCTTGGAAGGTACTAGTTTTGTTTTTTTATGACAAAAGTGATTCTTTTTGTAAAATCTTGATTGCATATGCAGCGCCTTGCAAAAGTAGTCTTACCTCTTAGAATGTTTCACACATTGTTACAAAAACCTCTGTATTTCATCTATATTTTCTATGAAATATATACAAAGTAGTCAGCAATGTCCTTTCTGTGCTATGCATAAATAAATTCCAGAGCAACAGAAGTCAACTAGCTAGTAAATAATTTTCACTTGTGTATAATAAACTAAGAAAAATGTATTGCTGCTTCAGAGTTTTATTGCAACTTTTAGTGCACCGATTGTTTCATTGCAAACATGATAAGTATATCCATAAGAAATTGACCTATGCTCATCAAATTTCTAATGTATCATCTCCTTTAAAATGTAGTCAAAGTACATTTTCCATAGACAGGTCGGCAATTTCTAGAACATCTTTAAACACCTATGAATAAACAAGCTTTTTAAGAATTTTCTAAAAGTGTGCTGAAAAAGACCGTTTTTTTTTTTGTTTTTTTCTGTAGGCAGAGAACACAACTTCAACACATATGATGACACCGTTTCCAGCTCTTTGGGCGTGCCCTACGACTACAACTCCATGATGCACTACAGCAAAGGTGCTTTCCAGAACGGTTCTGAGCCCACCATCGTCACCAAGATCCCTGCTTTCAGCGATGTCATCGGACAGCGAATGGAGTTCAGTGACAGTGACCTGCTGAAGTTGAACCGCCTCTACAAGTGCAGTAAGAGTCAACAACATACAGGGCTTTTTTTTTCTTAGCAAAAACAAAAGTAATTGAAACATTCAGGTCGCTTTTTTCAGTTGGGCCACATTGAAAGATGTGGACAAACAGAATGACGCTATGTTGAGTTTATTGCTGTTCCTACACGTGCTTACCACATTTTTTCTAGCTCAAGGCTCCACTTTCCTGGACTCGTGTGACTTTGAGCGTGAGAATATCTGTGGGATGATCCAGGGACATGGGGACAAGGCCGACTGGGTGAGGGTCACTAGTGCTGCTGGAGGGCCTGACATGGACTATTCCAACATGGGCAAATGCACAGGTGTGATACTGTAGATCTTAGAGAGATATGAGACACTGTTGAAGTAAACATAGCATTTCTACACTAAATAGAGTTTAATTTAAATTCAATTTCAAAAGCATCTTTCATAATCTTTTATTTTCATTCTTTACTTGAATAAAAAATAAAGTCAACACATGATTTTCAAAAATTCCTTTTTAATTTTGTTTTTTCATCCTTTACATCTATCTGTACTTGTAAATGTTTTAAAAAGTCTAAACCAGATATCCACATAAAAAAGTTTGAACTTCACTTTCATCTCCAACATTATGATGATATGATACGTTTCCAACATGCCTACTCCACCCAGATTTGGGGAAAAAAAAGTTAAAATAAGTGCATGATGTTTCTTCTACTGTTAGCTGTCTTTTACACAGCACTAAGTTAAGTACTAAGTTAAGTACTTTTACACAGTACAGTACGTAGTACAAGGTTTTTACATAGCTTTTCCAGGGATGCTAAAGTGAGTCTGCTCCTGTCACATCCACAGTGCAAATACAATACATTACGATTGACATTAATTTTTTATGCCCTTGTTCTAGGATCAGGATACTTTATGCACTTTAGCACTGGTACGGCCAACACTGGAGACACAGCCGTGCTGGAGAGCAGGCTTGTTTATCCAAAAAGAGGGTATCAGTGTTTGCAGTTTTTCTACTACAACAGTGCTGATCCCAGCGACACCCTGAAGATCCACATCAGGGAGTACGATGAAGCTAATCCCAGTGGAACGCTGCGCTTTATAACAACACTAACTGGTGACTATGTCAAAGCCATGCTGCTCACACAGTTCTGCTGGAGAAATGAAGCCATCAAGGGATTTCTAATTTCAATCCTCTTTTTTTTTCTTCTCATTTTCACATAGGATCTCCTCAGGATTTGTGGCAGCTGCACCATGTGAGTCTAGATGTGAAAAAAAAGTTCAGAGTTGTCTTTGAAGGGAGAAAGGGGGGCTCGGGTCCAGCAGCAGGAGGACTCTCACTGGATGACATTAACCTTTCTGAGACCACCTGCCCCGAGTTTGTATGGCGGGTGAAAAACTTCAACCAGGTCATGGATACGACCCCACCTGACACCTCTATCTTTAGCCCCCCCTTCACCTCCAAGGAGGGTTACACTTTCCAGATGCAGCTTTACCCCAGCGGTAAAGAGGACAATTCTGGACAGTTGTCTGCCTACGCTCACCTTGTGGCGCGGGAGGGGGACACCGGACAAACATGGCCTTGCCCATGGAAGCAGATGACCATGATGCTGATGGATCAGCACCCTCACATTCAAAAGCGCATGTCCAATCAGCGCAGCGTCACCACTGACCCAACCATGAAGGCAACAAGTGAGGCTGTCACAGAGAAGAACCTTGTAACATACGCTAAGCTGCTTTTTATAGTTTAAACTTCACGCAACCTTTCAACATTGTTTCAGATTCTGACCTTTTCTTCTGGGACGATCCAAGGAAGGTTGGCACTGAGGTGACGGATACCGATGGGTCCAAGTATTTCCGAGGGCCGGGTTTTGGTACTCCAGTGTATCTCACACACCTCAGAGCTAGGAGCAGAGACTTTATCAAGGGAGGAGATGCCATCTTTCTACTCACAATGGAAGGTAAAGGCAACAAATGACTACATAAACTCAACGTCAGCTCCTCTGAAAATGCTCCAACTCCCACTCATCCTGACTATTTACTTACACATCAACACCACTACATTCTACAATAAATCTACGTCAGAACATCACAGATCTTGGAGCTCACAACAAAGAGTTCTCTTGGGCAATAGATGGGGAATTGCTTGCTTTTCTGAACCTGTCCCATCATCACTATTCCCCATTTTATCCATGCCTATCATAATTTTTTCTCTGTGTCATAAGCTGTGTGGGACCCCTTTTCTCTGCTTGGATGATTTTTTCCTTGATTTTGTTATGACTTTTACCTCAGCTCAAGTAAAATCATACATGTACAAGTAAGGAGTTAGTCTTGAGAATGTAAGGAGTTCAATACAGATATTTGTGTTCAGATGTAGGGACCAAAAGTAAAGTCATTGTAATAATAATTACAATGCAGTTATCTGTTCTTTAAGAAAAGTACAGATAACTGCAAAAAATACTTAAAAATACTGTAATAAAGTTTTTGTACTGTGCTACCTCCCACCTCTGGATCTGATTACATAGGCCTATACAGATCAAACCAATATGAACAATCCAAAGCATGCTATAATAAAACAATAAGTTTGATCTGTGCACCTCATGTGACATCATCAGGGTTGTAACTGTGCTACTGTGCTGAAAAGACATTTCCTTGCCCATATGAAAGCATGTAAGGATATGATCTCTCATTTATCTTATCTTTGTTTATAGATGTGGCCCATCTGACACAAACCCAGCCTGTGCCTTCCACAACCTTAAAACCTACCACATCCACAACCACTAATGCTTCAGATATTTGCCAAAATGTGCTGTGCCAGAATGGTGGAATCTGCATTGGGGATCAAGGGAAGCCTTCCTGCAGGTGAGCAGGTTTTGACTATAAAAAAATAACCATAGTCAGTGCTAAGCTGTTTTTTTTTTTAAATGATACAACAAAAAATACCAAAGATTAATTATTTTTCTTCGTAAACTCTGCTTTTGTTATTGACACATTGACAGGTGTAAGACTTCTGAAAAACACTCATATGAATTTAAGACCTACATGATTATGAGGAAATAATTAGTTTAAAACTGTCTCAATTTCCTAAAAAAGTTACAAAAAACAGAAAAACAGTTTCAAGAGAATACTTGATGGTTCACAAGCTGGAATGGATAAGTTATACTGCAAAATGAATTTTGTCACAATATAAGGCAACATGTTGAGTTTATTTTAGCCAGGAACAGAATTAATGAATGATACCAATCCATTATTATTATTATTATTATTTTAAATTAGTAATTGTTTTAAAAATTCAGCATGAGATAATGTAATTTATGAACTTATATCAGAATAATATCAGAATGCCCTTAAGACATTTTAGGGTGTAAAAATTCATATTCTTACATTTAAAACAATTTATGACTCTTTAAGACCCCTTAGAAACCTTGAAACTATGTAGGGATCCTGAAAACACAAGTCAGATTTTCTTATTTCTATCCCCTTTCATTTGCTCTGCAGGTGTGTGGTGGGCGATGACTGGTGGTACTACGGGAATGTCTGTCAGCACAAAGGCTCCACGCAGGATAAAACCACTCTAGCACTGGCCTCCTCCCTGTCTGTGCTGGGAGCAATGTTAGTGATCACAGTAGTCAGTGTCCTCTGTGTGAAGAAGAAGTACAAGAAAAAGATTATGAACAACAGCAGCAACATGTACATGCAAAATGTGCATGCCAATGATAGACCCTAACAATAACTTGGACTTTTTTCCAATGAAAACATTACAGCTGTTGATGGAGAGCTGGATTAAATCTAATGTTGCCTTAGAGTGCCACCTATTGGTCATTTGATGCAAAGACATGGAAGCGATGGAGGAAGTTTTAATGTGTAAATGGACATATTCTAAATTAAGGTTGTCATCGTTGCATAAAACTGTGAACATGTCAAAAAAATAAAAAATAAAGTCTCAGACAACAACGCTTATATTCACAAATTTAAAATTTATTATACCAAAGACAGGAACATTTTGTAGTGTCTCGTTTCCATGTGGCTATACTTGTTGGTGTTACTGAACTAGACACAGTCATGCCGGTGATAACAGTTACTGTAGGAGGGAGGTGGGACTAATTACCTGTGAGTATCCATGTATGTGAATGTCTCATGTGTGTATGTGTGTGTGTGATAGTTTGCGTGTGCATGCAAATACCTATTAGTGTTCAGTAGATACAGTGATGACTACAGGACATCACAGTTCAACAAAGTGGAGCAAACCATTGCAACTTAGTGTATAAATGTTTTACGGAATGTTAGTTTCCATCCTGCAATTGCACATTTACAGTTGTGTGTGTGTGTCTGTTGTGATGTTGTATTTGTGGGTTTACACCATAAGATAAAGGGGGCACGCCTCCATAACAGCAAACAATAACTCCTCCCCACAGCTAAAAGCCTTCACCGACATACAGTTCCTTTAAAAGCATCAGTATACAATATTTTTCTTATTTACAATCATTGAAAAAGAATCACCATTTCTCTCAGAGAAGATTAGTAAAAAAGTGACTGAGTCACCATAAAGAGTATGCAACTCCTAGGAGTTAGTATTGGAAATTTTCTACAAAAAAATCTCTATGTCATTTTACAGGCCAAGAGCTGTGATTTACTGAAGAAATACAGTATTTTAAATGCCCTATCTAAAACAGTTAGGTGTGGTATTAATGGCGTAGGACTCACCAAAAATCGATTGATAATAAAAAGATGAGTCTGTATTTCAAAAGGTTCCTTTTAGCAACTTCACTGCGATCACACTGATTTAAGTTCTTACAAAACAAAATAACAATGGAATTGTTATCCATATTAAGTACAGTGACAAGCTAATGCTATTTGCAAATAGACTAGTGTTGATTATGTACTGGAAAAACAAAAACAAACAAAAAAACATCGGGTCTGCGAGAAGGGCGCGTGGAATTTGTGTCCTCTCAGGCGATTTGAGGAGGTTGAGGGTCATTAAAGGGCTCATTTGCTTGTTTCACTCTGAGAATGCTTCATTACATGTTCCTCCAAAGAGATGGCGCATGGCAGAGAAGCCTGTTGTGAAACACTTTCACATGTGCATTCTACAGTCTCCAGGCAAAACCCACCCGTCCATGGGCATGAACGGAAGAATCATGGCGTGCTGTAGAGGAGATGAATCTGTGTCCGTCTAGAGAGGGGTGTCGTAGTAATCAGTGGGCTGATCCGTCCCGGCTGGCTTCTGCTGTTTCTGCTGATGCTGCTTCATGATCTCCTTCACCTCTTCCTCCAGCTCAGGGGGGATGATGAACTGGTCGTCCGGGTCGGGCTGAGCTGGAGCTGTGAAGTAACCCCCTGATTTCTTGGACGGGGCGTCGGCTGCCACCTCGATGAGGTTGTGACTCTTCTCTTGACGCGCCACCGAACCGTTAACCCTCCTCTTCCCCGGAAACTTCCCACCATCCCCAGCTCCTGCTCCCACACCTGGCCACGACTCGTCTCTCTCCAGGCCGTTCTCGGCCTCTGCCAGGTTCAGGTCGATACTGTCCTCCAGGGGCTCGGGGGTGCACGGAGGTGGAGGAGGTGGAGGAAGGTTGAGCAAGGTGCGTTCCTGGCTGGACGATACGGGTAGGAGGCTTTGGGGCGATGATAACTGCGACAGCTCCGCTTTCAGGCAGTGAACGTCTGCCTCCACTTCCACTCGGCTCCCGTTGGAGAAGACGCCGGCGATGGGCTCCTCGTCCTCGCTGTCCAGCCCGTTGTCGGACAAGGCGCTGGAGAAGGTGGCGCTGGACAGCTGCCTCTGAAAGGAGCCGGCCAGGCAGGCCGGGTGGAGCGCACAGCAGTTCCGAGCGGAAGCCAGCTCTGAACCTGGGAGGAGATACTGGCAGGTTTGGGAGGTGGTGTGGGACTGCTGCTGCTGTAGAGACAGCAGCTGGGCTTGATGGTGCAAGTGAAGCTGAGGGTGGTGAGGCTGATCCTGCAGCAGCACAAAGGAGCTCTGCGGGGGCTCGTCGGACGAGGCCGTGGAGCCCACCTCGCTGCTCATCTCGCTGGTGCTGATCTCGCTGCTGATTTCGCTGCAGGAAGACGGCGGAACGGGCAGGGAGCCGTCCGAGGGTCGATCCTTAATGGCAGAAGACGACGATGGGTAGGCGCCCAGGCCGGGGCTAGGTGGAGGCTGGGGCGGGTCGGAGCAGCAGCAGGAGCAGCAGTCTTCACTCACGCTGAGCTGCACCACGACTGCACTCAGGCTGTCGGTACAGCCGTAGCCTTGAGCCAAGGTGCAGAGCTTCTTAGCCGCAGCGAGACCGTCCGGGACATTCCGAACCGCCTCCACTGCTTCTGTAGGAGACACAGCGTCCCACAGCCCGCGGCTGCCCAGGATGAAGAACTCATCCTGAGGGGTGAGAGTCACCGTCTGCACATAGGGGCAAGGAATGACTGAAGGGTAAAGGAAGGAGTAGCCCATAATCCTTGTGGAGTCAGTCACCCCGTTCACCTTGTTGTCCTGGAAGAAAGGAGGATGGAAATCAATACAGAGAACATTTGAAACTAGATTTCCTTCAGTTTTTTTTTTTGTAACCTCTACCTCAGTCACGATGGCTCTGTGCTGCCTGATCCTACGGTATTCCTCCTCAAGGCCCACGTTGTGAAGCAGCGACAGGGACATGGGCTTCCCGTCCCGGCACAGGATGGCCTGGCACTTTCCCACATTAGCTGCTGTGAGGATGAAGCAGCCACTGGGGTCGGTGGGGTCGTGGCGGATGTGACACAGGGCTGCAGAGCCGCCAAGTTTCTGTCCGGCTGTTCCCAATTTCCTTCAAGGGGAAAAAGGATGAAAAAGAAAGAGAGAAGACAACGGTTTATTGAACAGATTTTAAGTTGCAAATATTCAGGAGGGAGTGTTTATGTACAAACATAATTATGATGCCATTCAAAACCCGAAAATTAAAACCCTGGGACTGGGACAGGTTTGGTCAACAGATTCATTTTCCATCCATAATCTCTGACAACTTGATGGTAGGGATGGGTGAGCTGTGGTTAAGAGTTCTTCATAATATTTTGTGGCATTTATTGCGATAATTAAACTGATGATAAAAAGTATTTAAAAATCTGCTAAACTCATTTTGGAAATAGACTGTGACCCAACATCACTGTAGTCAAAGCGCTCTGAAAAAAAACAAACAAAAACCAAAACAAAACAACGTACTGATGACTAAACAGACTGCTTCAAGAAAACACAACTTTAAGTTATGCAATGTTATCATTAAACACACACAAAAACAACATTTAACCACATTTTTTATATCTATTGCACTCTCTTGTAAAATTTAAAAAAATCACAAAGACCACCAAAATTCTCTTCCTCCACCAAAAAAATCACTTGCTTGCAAAATAACGTCCAGTTGTTTAGAGAACATAGCGTGTTACTGCTTAGCGTGTTACTGCTGGTCATGTACCTTTGCATGACGAGGAAGGTGTTGGTCATGTAATCCTCTTCGCTTTTTGTCTTGTGGATTTCCTCGGCCAGGACGTCGTTCATCGTGCACTGCAGCAGGTAGGGCACTTCCACGTTCCTGTCTCCGTCAAACACGCCGTACAGAGCTTCCCGACTCCCACAGAAACTGTTTACTGAAAGGGCGGCAACGCAGAGTCTGAAAAGACACAGACAATCACTCTGTGAGGAAATGACAAGAGCTAAACAGAAAAAAAATTAAGTAATGCTTATTATGATCAGTTTGGATGAATACCTAAATATCTGCTAAGGTTCCCAAACATTTTTCATGCAAAGATGTGTTTTAAATCTTCCAAGTTCTCAGTCCATTATATTAATTCAAAAATATAAAATGCCAAACGTCCCTTTGAATTTACAGCATATATCCTAGAGTGGGCAGACTTTAAATATGAAAACTCAAAAATACAAGAAACTGAAATAAAAGAAGCAATGGAGGTAAGAAGCAAGAAAGCAAACATTGAAAGAAAGAAAAGAATAAAGAGGCAAAGAAAGATAGAGAAAGAAGTCATGAGAAAAAAGGGAAGAAGGAAGAATGGCAAGAAAAAAAATGAAGACAAGGAGGACAGAATAAAAAAGGACAGAGGGATGGGAGCTAAAACAAAAGGAAGGACAAAAAAAGGAAAGAAGGACACAAGAAAGTGTATGAGGAAGGAGAAAAGCATGGAGAACATTCAGACAGTGGGGTAGGGAGTAAAGTTTTTCCGTACTTCTCCAAACATGGGAAATACTGAAATCAAATTCCAGACTTTTCCAGGCTACAGTAACTCTTCTTCCCTTTCTGTCATCAAAGAAAATATTTAATTTGTTCATTGCTTTGTAGTTCTAATTTTAACCAAGAAAGAGGTTCTGCAGCAAGTGCTCATGTTTTAGAAGAGCACTGCTTCTATATTTCTTTCATTAGAGTTATCTTTTAGAACACAAATTCTCAGAAGGATTATATTAGTGAGGCTTTGCAGCACAAACACGATGGAGGTTGTTCTTTTCACTCTTGACTGAATTTAGCTCACTTGTTCTTTACGCCTGAGGCCTCTGTGTAACCATGACTCCACACAGCGGGCCCCCCAGATGCCTCATTCGATGAAAAGGTTGGTGGTGGATCAATACGGAAACAGCGAATGTTACTGGAAGACAAAAAACACAAAGCAGATCAAAATCATTCCCTTATCTTCAGGCACATAAATACATAAACTAAAGCTATAGGTTATTATGAACAAACAGCAGAGAAATAATGAACATAAAGGAAAACTAAATAATATATCGCAAGGAAAAACAGAGTAAACTGAGAAACAGCTTCTAGTGGGAAATGAAAAGATGTGCTCAGATGAAGTTGGCGTACTTAAGCTGCTCGAGGGTTTTATGGTCCAGGTTGAGGCGAGGGTTGCCAGTGAGGTCCAGCTCCTGAAGTTTTGGAGGCAGATTCTCTGGGAGAGTGATCTCACTCAGCTCATTACAGCTCAGGTCCACACACTGAAAAACAGAATGTTGCAGATGGAGGTTCAGAGCTGCAAAACCACAGAGACTTCATAAAGATAAGCTGCTGCTGAAGCCTTACCTTCATCTCCATCAGCTGCATGACCTCAGGGAAGACCTCGATGGAGTTGGAATGGGCAATAAGCGTGTGCATCCGTCTACAGTTCATGATGGTGGTGGGAACAGTCTTCAGCATGTTTCCACTCAGGTCCACCTCCTCCAGCTCCTCCAACTTGGCCATTTTACTGAAGGGTAAAAAGGAAACAGATGAGCTGAAGCATGAACTAATTACCTCAGATTCTTTAAAGAACAGAGAAGTTGACAGATGAGGTCAGCTGTCATAATGTGATCTTTTCCTTGCATGTGTGTGCTGACTGTGCTAAAACAAAACATTCAGTCAAATGTCATATCTTATCAGAAGTACAGAGTTCTGTCTAAATTATCCTTCCTATACATTTCCAGGCTTGGAAAATGCTCAAATTAAATGTTATACTTTCCAGGACCACATGCAGGCACTGTTAGATGGTGATGTAGATGCAAGTAAAGCAAAAATATATCCTAAACTTTTTTAGGAATTATACATTTTTCATTTATGAATAAAACCCCCCCAGAATATTTATAATCATCTTTATAATACATGTTCAGATTTCGTGAACTCGTGAAGGAACTCTTTACCTCGCTGGGAAGGTTTGGAGGTGATTGTATGCCATGTGCAAAACCCGCAGGTGTGTGTGACCTGTGAGCATCGGCACACACTTGTCCGTCAGCCAGTTATTGGTCAGGTAGAGCTCCTGCAGGATGCTGTGGCTTTCCTCTGACAGACTGGAGGGTGGCAGGTGCTCCAGCTTGTTGGCTGATGCATTTACGCATCGTAAACTGAACCCAAAACACATGAGAAGTGCTCAGTTATTTTCATGGTTTTTATGGGACAGAAAAACAGAGATGCATATCTAAACTGGGAAACGCATCCAATGATTTACTATATTATGCCAACTTTCAAGCTGCCACATATCAGAGTTTTATGCAGAATTAATCAGAGGCAATTCAGAGGTATTTTATTTATTTGAGCTGAATGTGAGGGAACTTCATGGGGTTCAGGAATATTTTTGAGATAAAGAAAACTCAAAGGGCCAAGGGAGACTAGAATAACCAGATTATTCACTGACTATATTTTTTGGCCAAGTTGTTAAAAGATGATGCCGTCTCATTGATGCAATCTTGATTGGTTATCAGTACGCTCGCTTGTTGTGGTGTTTTCCCATGTCAGCTGATCAGCTGATTCTTGTTCCTCTAGTAACCAAAACAAACATAATTTTTTTTCAATTTTTTTTCTTCAGTTGGCTTTTAACAAGTTTTGCATTTGTATAAACCTTCAGTGGAAAACCCTATACATTATTTAAAAAACACACCAATGAGAAGCTTTGTTAAAATACAAATTTTCCTCTCAGGCTCTTTGTAGATTTAATCTCCCTTTGTAATGTTTTCTTCAGTTAGTTTTGTCTTTGATCTTCATACACCTGAAGTCCCTGTTCCCTCAAGCTCCTTTTTGACTTAAGGATGCATAATTGTAAAAAAAAGAAAAGAAAACCAGTCACTTTTAGCCAATTCTTAAAGCTACCTGTTGGATTTGAGGAACAGGTTGCAGGGAAGTTCCACCAGTTGATTATGCTGAACATCCAAAACCTCCAGCAGAGGGCGCTCCACTCTTTCAGGCAGCTTCTGCAGCTGGTTATGTCCAGCACTCAGCTTCCTTAGGCTGTTGCTGCAGAACAACCTGCAGCATGAGAAATATCCAGAGAGCTGGGTCAGCACTGACATGTGATGGATACGCAATTTCAACAGACAGATAGATGATTAAGATGGATTGATAGCTGAGATTCTGTAGGGTGGGCAGACAAGCAGATATAGATAAATTGAGGTAGACTGCAGTTATTGAAGAGAGAGTAAAAAGGGAAAGTGAAGGACAAAGCTGGATGTGCGGATGAGGAAGGAAGAAAATTTGAGAGTAGCAGCGCCTCTGGTGCCTCCTGTAACTGAAATTCATCATCCTGACACTTATTGGGTAAAAAATAAATGTCCAGACAAAACGGAGACCAGCGGTAGGAAGAGAGAGAAAGAGGAGAACAGGAGAGAAACCAAGAGAGCAAGGTTGATGCAAAGCATGGCAAAGAGTAAAAGGTGCATCTGAACTAACCTTCTAAAAATGCTACATAAAGAGAAGCAGCCAGTTCACAAAGCATCTAGAGGTTAGCGGCTATCAGTGTGATTTATGAGGCTCTATGGGGGATAGATACATCACTTGACAAAGGGCAGAGAGAATAACACGGCATTGCTCCACATTTACAGGCATGTTTGCGGCGAGAGGGAGACTCACCTCGCCGGGAGCTCGGTGATGAGGTTGTGGCTCACGTCCAGGACTTCCAGTTTCTTCGCTTCACACAGCCAGTCTGGCAAGGACTCCATGTGGTTCCTGGTGGGGGACAAGGGGTGATGATGATGATGAATGATGTGCCGTTTTCAAACTGTGTTACTTAGATGGAATATAAGTTAGAGTGAATAAATGTCCTTTTTCTGCATTATGTAGCACTATAGATTTAGGTAAATGGAGTCCTGGCAGTGCTGTCTTACACTCAGATGGGAAACTCTTCTTCATTATGCGACTCTCTGAAGGCCACTTGGTTTTGTCAAATTTTAAAATTAAACATTATAAATCAAACATAGTCTCAATGTCGAGCTTTGTCAAATGTCAATGTCAAAACATTGAAATGAAAGTTTCCATCATTGTAAAGAGTAAAACAATTGACTATTGGGTTAGGCATAGCAGTTTTTTTTTTACAGTGTCCATTTACATTCTTCTTCAATAATCTTTATTCTCGTGCAGTTATATGATCTTAAAAGCATGACCACTCATCATCTCTTCATTATGGCAAGAGGATATTTTACAAGTAAATGAAATGTGTCCTGAAAGTTAATGTGCTGAAAGCAGAAAAAAAATGGCCAAACGTAAAGAGTTCAGGGAGGTAGACAACGTCCAGAGTGTAATGGCTAGCCAAGCTAGTGTAGCTCAAAATGCTAAAGACGTTGATGCTGTTTCAGAGAGCAAAGCGGTGGAAATGTTATTCTCTGATGGCTGTGGGCTCTTTCAGCTGGATAATGCCACGAAACAAAATGGGATCTCAAATCAATCAAGTGAGGTCCATAGAGGCCCCACCTCAAAGGACTTAAAGGATCTGCTGCTAACATTTCTGTGCCAGAAACCACAGAACAACTTCAGCTGTCTACTGGAGTCTGGGCAACCATGAGCCATAAGACTGTCTGTTTTCATGAATAAGCAAATGGTACATAAAAGATCAAATTTTTACTTATGATTATCTTTTTTATTCTTACTTGTTTTCGGATGGGTTAGGTAGTTATGAATATATACTGGATGTACGTACGTTAATCCAATAGATCCAGAATTCATCAGTTATTTGACTATTTTATTACAGTTCCTTTTTTTACAAAACACAAATACTTTTTTACTCACCTCGAGATATCCATGTAAGTGAGATTGGAGGGCACAGGACTTACATCTAGCTGTCGTAATTCTGTGGGGAGAAATCCAAACACATTAACCTACAGCAAGGACGGCCTAATAAAAAAGCAGGAAGATCTAAAATGGAGGAGAGGACTGGGGAGGGAGCTGCAGAGCGATGATGAGCAAAGGGGAATCATGGAGAGGGAGAATTAGAGAGTTTTATTGATGAGAAAATCGAAAGAATGAGAACAGATGAACACGAGTGGCACATCTGAGATGACACATCTATGGTATAAAACACCTATAGAGAAGGGATTCAGGTACAGCTGAGAAACAAATGAGGATGTGGTTCAAAAGGAAAAGCTCTACCTATTAATTCAGAACTACACTCACCATTGTTTGAGGCGTAGATGCCTTTGAGCAGGGAACCTTTGACCTTAAGACACGTTATGTGGTTCCTCTCGCAGTGGAGGACCTCCAGCCTGGGGAAGATGGAGGCGTCAAGCTCCGTCAGCTGGTTATCCCTCAGGTCCAGCTGGGTCACGTGCCTCAGCAGGTCCGGCTCGTCTGGCACCATGACGGAGATCTTATTCAACCTAACAGAGGAGGAAAGGGGTTCATCTTCAGCTGGACCAGACTGTGAATTGTGTTTACATATTAGTGGTGGATTTCTGTTGCCCTCTATTCAGTAGGAGTGTGATTTACAAAACAAGATGAAAGCTGAAGAAGAGTAATAACTGCAGCTGATTTCAAAATTTCTTCGACAAACGTTTAGTGAAGCATTAACTGTGAAATAGTGCAAGTCACTCCAGCTCTGCGTTTCCCCAGACGACAAGAGGGGACTTAATGGGTAGGCAAATGATTTCTAGCTCTGTGACGGAATCCGCCTGATGTTTTTCTTTCCATAATTAGTGAGATTAAAGCATGTCAATGTGTATAACAGTTGCGACAGGAATGACTGGAAAATCAAAGTCATGCATTGTTCTGGGCAGAGTTCAATGAGTTCATTCAGAAAATCCCTTCTAAACGTAAAAACTACAGTGAGCTGCCTGTGCTGTTTTACCTTAGATCGATGTGTTTGACATGGAGCAGTCTGAAATTCTGCAGGGTAAGCGTTTCCTGGTTGTTTCCAGCCATGCAAAGCTTCTCCATGGAGGCCAAGCGCTCGAGCACCTGGGGCACGTGGCTGAACTGGTTGAAGGAAAGGCCTAAGTAGCTCAGCCTCTGCAGGGACCCCAGCTCACACGGCAGCTCACTTAAACTGTTTCCGTCCAACAGGAACGTCTGCAAACTGAAAGAGGAACGATCAGGGATTTTGACAAGGACACATCTAATGTTGACTCAGGACTTTATCAAGCAACATCAGATCAACACGCAACATGGTATGCCTCAATAATCAGTTTACTTAATGTCCAGTAGATGGCAGCAGCAGAATAGCTAACCCTACTGGTCACTTTAGGAATTTACAGGCATACCAGATCCGTCCTGCAGATTACCTTCTCATCTTCAAACGTTCATACCCTGCATACCAGCATGTTTGGCTTCAACTGAGGTCTGAATATGAAGGAGTGTTCTGAAATGTAATCCCAGAACTCGTTCACATTTTGTGTTTTTACGACCACAAAGTTTAGCTTAGATTAATGGGATTTTATGTGACAGACCAAGAACAACACCAAGTTGACTAAAATTGAAAGCTTAAAGAGAAACAATGCATGGTTTTCAACTGACTATGCCATGTATTTGTTTTAAGCCTTCCTGAGTCAAAGCTCAGTTGCAAATCTTTTAGGATATGGCTCTACAAGCTTTGCATATTTGGAAATAGACCTTTAACAAACCTGGTAAAAACATTATATTCCCAGTTAGACTGAATGAAGTGTCAATTTTCAAGTGCTGCCACAGATTCTGAGGTGCATGCAGGTCTGGAATTTGACTGGGCAAGTCTAATATAAGGAAGCATCATGTTCTTAACCATTTCAGCTCCTTCACTCAGTTTCAGGTTTTATGCTGCGTCTGGTGGATTTTCTTCCTGGAATGTCCTGTAGTTAGTGTCCTCAAAAAATAGAATCTCCACACGAACTTTCATGGTTGGGATGGTGTCTTAAATAAAAGTACGAGAAATAAGATGATTTCTGAAAATATTCAGAAGTTCCTTTGGAATTTACTTAGGGGTGTCAGAGTACTGATACCCCTAAGCTGAAAACAAATGCACACTATATTTCTCTGAATTTTAGTTGGGAGAAATTTTGAAAATCATCTATGTTTCTCCTTTTACTGTTTAATCACATATTGTTTGTGTTGATCTTTCACATAAAATCCCAACAAAAGACACTGAAGTTAATTGCTTCAGGGCTGTGATTCCTTACTTAAGGCATTTCATACCATCTGTTATTGTCAGCATGTGGCTGACAATTACAGCTAAGTGTTGGTAGTATTTATAGAGGTAATTTGTCAGAATTGTGTAGAAAAATAAATTTTTAGCAGCTTAAGGAGATTAATAAAATCTGTCAGCAAATGTGTTCAAACCCAACTCATAGCTGATTAAAAAAGATCTTTTATCAAAGTGAAATGTGCATTAAAGTTGACAGACAAAGCAAGCTTATAACCCACTGGTCAGGCCATTGTTGAGCTAAGATCATTACAAACAACACAATACAAAAATAAATAAATAAATAAGTAGACCAAAGGTACTGCATGAGTAAGGTCATGCCCTTTTAAAATCCACACATTTGGCTATGCAAACATTTGACACAGAAAAGAATAAAATAGAAATGCGGTGCACTGTTGCAAAAAGTGTATCTACAGAAACTAATAGCAGATAGAGGAAGGTAAACACCAAAAGCAAACAAAATATAAAATATCCTAAAAATCAAATATGGGGAAGTATATTAAGCCCCTGACATTACCAAAGATTTAGATCTTTTATATATGTAACTTTTGCTTTTTGACACTGGTAAAAAAAAACAAAAAAAACATTTTATTTCCATTGCTTCTGTGTAAATTGCTTCTTTTGCTTACTTGCTCATGGCCCCCACAGAGCTGGGGACAGAGTCCATGTAGTTACAGCTGAGGTTGACCTCTGTCAGGGTGGGGATGTCACAAATGGCCAACGGGAACTGACCAAGGTGGTTATTGGAGAGGTTGAGGCTGCGGAGACGAGAGAACCTGGAGAAGAAGAGAACAGAGATGGAGAGGGCAAATTTAAAAGCTTTCTTATATGTTGTAAGGATTAATATAACAATAAAAAAATAGCGCATTCGTAAATATATACATGGGAAGTGAAGCAAAGTCTAACTTGAATATATTTAGATAAATAAAAAAAAATACAATGAATTTCAACACCCCCAAAGACAGAGTAGTTTTAAAGATTCATGTTGATTTGTTGAGTAAACAAATGAAGCATGAGTGTCTGTTATTTATTTAAACATCAGAGGCCAGTGGCATTCAGTGTGTCCCCTCTTGACATATTAATGACCCTTATAGGAGCCCTTAGGAGAACAAAACTAAAGTGAACTTTGCAGAATAAGCTTTTCTTTATTTATCAAACAACTTTTTTTTTTCCACAGTAGCTGCCATAACAAGTATTTGATTGTATTTTTTCCAAACTCAAGCTAAACACACATTCACACAATATATCATGACAATGATAAGGATGTCAGAGCTATTGATTAGGGTGGCCAAGTAATTCCAACTGAGGGCGGCTCCTGCTTGAAATTGGTGGAGATTATGTCAGAAAACACCTCTTGATTACTAAATTAGTCTCTGCAAATGGCTGAGAAAGAGTCATGCCTTCGCCTCAGTCTCTCTGTGTCTCCTCCATTATATCATGTTAGGTCATTCCGACATGTAACATAAGATACTAACTAGATAGTTTAAAACCTGATCTTGGTAGTCACATTGTCTTGTTACTGAAATAATAGTAAAACTGTGTTATAGAGAGACTGCTCTCTGAGACACAGCATAATGTCGCCTCTGCTCCAATTTTAAATAATTCATCACGGCTGAGCAAGAAAAAATATCTTGAATGTTCTTACTTATCCACCTTCCTTGCAGTGCTAATGAAGCACTGATTATGTGAGCAACTCCCAGCGTGATAGCATCATTTGGGTTTGTTTTGGTATGTAAGCTGCAGTTTTAATGTACAGGTTAGCATATATGTTTAATTTTATTTATTTATTTTTGTCTGTAACAATAAAACACTTGCTCTTGTGCTCTCAGTAATTGTAGACATCTAGCCTACAAGAACAGAGCAATTTGCTATTTCGTGGTAGCAAGAACAAGAACAAACTTCTGGTCATGTATTTCATATCGCTAAAATATTTAAGAGCAGAAATCTTACAAAGTCCTCATATGACCTTTATTCTGCAGCATTTGCACAGAATAATTTCCAGACACCACACAGGAAAAAGTTCTATATGGTTGAAGTGTCAAAAACAAGCTGCAAGAACTCCCAAACCCGGACTCCAACTGTAATTTTGTTCTGCAGTCCTGGGAGAGAGAACAAATTACTCTGTTGCTGCTGAGTTTGTAAAGGTCTGTAGACGGATAGTTCTTAAAGAAAAGCTACAATTGAGGCCAGCAGGTCTGTGGTTTACATTAACAGAAACTGAAAATCAGCTAAAACACCCAACTGGTGCATTTCTACTACATTACCAGAGGAAATGCTCGTCTCACCATTGGTGAACTCTAACCTGATACAGCGTTGACAAACATTTCAAATTTTCAAGATTTATTTTGCGTTAGAATAGGCAAAAAGTTAATTATATCACATTTTGCCCTCTGTAGTCCATATTTAATACTAACAAAAATTAAAGAGAAAAAAATCTACTGACTATTACAAGATTTTTGAAAGTCTTGTAATATCGAGATTACAAGATTGGCATATTTCTGTAACAAAAACATGCAAAGCAGTAAAGTTTGAAATTTAGTTCTGAATATCCTACTTCCAGAATAGATACTTAAAATGGTACAACAACATCACTGGATTATGGAGACCGAATATGCTTAAGTTCTTTAAAAGAGACAAGCCGATCAAGAATCCAACAACTGATCGCAAAACAAAAACTTCGTCCAAATACGAGCTCAGATGTAAGATGTATGTCTTTGTAAATACATTTAACTCTCCAGTGAAGAAAGTCATTCAATAACAAAAACAGAAATGTTACTTGAACAACCCCCTCACCCCAAAAAAACCATAAAGTTTTGTTTGTGCTGTTCTGTAATGACAATATCAGTTTGCTAGTTTTGCCCCACATCTGTCATAACATACATGTTTCAAAAAGTTAGAGATATGAAAATGAGAAGGTAATGTGTTGATTTAATATTTGCTTCTGGGTCATAATGATGGTCTCCTTTTTTGTGCACAAATTCCCAACAGGGAACAGCCAATCATAGCACTCTCCCCCCCTAACTGACCTGCACACACAGGAGAGTTTCACACTCAGACATTTTCAGATGTTTCAGATTTGACTGATGGCTAATTGCCCCTACAAGTAGAGGTAATGCTTGACAAAAAGATTCATGACAGTCCACTGGGGAAAATAATAAAAGGAACCTGATGTCTCTTAGATCTATCACAAAAATCTCACTCAATTACTTGAAGTGCAGTTTTAAATAATGTTAATAAAACAAATCAATATTTCCTGCCAAAATTGAAAAGAATAAAATCTGGAGGTATTTGGCACGTAATACCCAGATGTGTCATATTGGAGGCCAAATTAGACCAAAAGGGAGGGAGTACTGGGGTAATATTGCATTAATAAGCTGGCTTGAACTAATAAAATGCTCATAAATGCCACCAAAAAAACTGTCAGTTAGCTCATTGTTTCAAAGGTCCAGCCAAGAGGTCCATTTATAGCTTTTTGAGCAGCTGCTGTGTTTTGGGCAAATCTCTGATAAACCCCTGGTACGGAGTGCCAAGCTCTAAAATGGCCAAAAGACAAAGTGGGCATCTAGCTGGTGAAGCATTTAGCAGTTGAAAAGCCAGAAATCCTCTGGTGAAGAGAAAATATAAGATTAAGAGAGAATTAATATTTTGTTAGGTGAACCAAGAATCAATTTCATTTTTTTTGTTACAAAGGTTTAGAGGTAGAGTATAAAAGCATACAATTAAAATTTTTGATTTCTGCCAAGATTTAAAATCCCATTACAAATACTATCCAATACCTTTAACATAAGAGCTTTTAAAATATTTGTCTAGCATTTCTGCCTCAACTATTTGTATTAGAAGCAGAAAAGATATCACACGACTATATAATAGAGGAATCGTCATAAAAAAAAAAAAACAATAATAACTTTGTCTTAAAGTGTAATGATTAAGAACTGTTTTGGGGTTTGGCACCTTACTCAGAATGTAGATATTAAACAGATTTCTAAATCTATTATGTTAACATAATGACAGCGAGAGCATAAAAATTCAAAAAGATAAACAGAGCAATGTTGCTGTACTCTGTTCCGTTTAGCCTTCCGGTTATCTGCACAAGGTCTTGCTCTCTTGGAGCCTGAATGAACCACACACATATAAAAAATAGTTTTTATAATAAATTTTATAAATAGTTTCTGCTCCAGTGACATCTACTTTGGTGCACTAACAAAACAAAACAAGATTGGATTTTTTGAGTTTTATATATTCATATATATATATCAAAATGCAGAGGCAGTACACAATGTAGTACACTTCTTAACCTTGCCTGCTTGATACAGGCCTCTCAAGGGAAATGTGGGAACTCAAGTAACTCTGCTGCATGTTTCTGTCAAAATCCCTCTATTTTCAGCTAAACTATTCATCTCTTTCTCATTACTGACCTCATTTTCTGTCATGCTGGGTCAAATGCGGATGAGCCTACTTAGATTTGGCAAAGCAAAATAGATGCTATCTCCCTTGACCAGCAGGGGAGCTGTGCATCCCATATTCTGAGTAAAAAAACGGTTTTCCCTCCCATGTCATCCTCCTTTTAACATCAGTCATTATTACCCTGGAGATTAAAAAAGAAATAAAGATGAGTCAAACTAATATTACCATGACAGGGACTCATAACAATTTGACCCCATTTGTCAGGAAGGCACAAAAGCATGTCAGATTATACATGCACTGCCACGCAAACACAGAGTTCTCTAGGGCAGCTAAAAATAAAATAAACTTTAAAAAACACAACAAAAAACATAAAAATGTCATATTGTATCATGACTTTGCATGCACTGACCCCAAATCTACAGCCTGCAGCCAAATTTACAGGCAAGCGACTTCTCTACTAACACACTCTCCGCTTTGCATACATACATGCAGTACGGAGTTACAGTGACAAGCAGTATATTATACATTATATATGGCTACACACGCAAACACACATGACCACACATGTAGCATCCAGTGTCTTGCCTGTGGTCTTTAATCTGGGACCATGATAAGCACGCAGCAGATGGTGCCCACAGAGAGAAAGAGTAAGACAGGCAAGGCACATTAAAAGCTTCCCTGCAGTCGCTTCTATCCTTCTGGGCTCTTTTGGCCTACACTCCAACAACCCTGGCTGGCTTCTTTGGTCCTCTTGTGCCAATGGCTCTTGTCCTAGTCTGGTCAGGTTGATGACTTGCAAGTATGCGGCTAAAACCCAAATCTCTCCAAATCAGACAGCAATGTCGTGCTGTTTTCAATGAAGTTTCGCCATCAATGTCTCGTCTCTCATCTTTTCATATCACAAGTTTCCTTTAGCACATGGTTTACGCTTCACTTTTCTAAACCTCACCTTGCCACAAAGTTCATCATCTGAGCCACAACATTCAATTCAAAACCAATTTGACCTATTATGACTTTCCCATCATTTTTTATTTTTTTGCACTGTCATGTTGCAAACACAACATTTATTTTCCGTGATGATGGATAAAGTGCATACTTGCAAAGTGGAAAGAAAATAAAACACGGTTTTCAAACTTTGTTTTACAAAAAAATGTCTGAAAAAATGTTGCGTCAATGCTTTGTAGAATCACCTTTCCACTGCAATTACAGCTGCAAATGTTTGGAGGCATGTCTCAATGACCTTTTTACTTCCAGAGAGAAATCTTGCTGTGGCTCTCTGCAGCTGCTCTGGCACTTCTGAGGACCATTTGGCTGCTTCTCTGATTTATGCTCTCCTTTGACAGCCTGTTACTTCGGGTGGATACCTAACCCTAACACATAGATCTGCAGGTGTGCCACACACTTTCCAATTTCAGGAGATGCAGTGAACAATACTTCTTAGGAATGAGTATTGTTTTATAACTTTACCCTAGTTTAAACTTCTCCACAAATTTATGCCTGACCCGTCTGCTGTGTTTTTATTTTATATAATTATGGTGCTGTCCGCTCACTAATGTTCTCTAACCTCTAAGGCCTTAACAGAAAAGCAATTTTTTCACAAAATGTGGAAGTGTTGAAGTGGTATAAATACATCAATGATAAGTGCAAAAGTATACATTTCCAGAAATCAACCCCTTGATGTCTAGCCTTAGATATTTTTCCTGTAGGTAAGTCACAGTATCATACCTTTGCAGTTGCTGAAGGCGATGGTCTGCAGGGAGGAAGTTGTGTTTTAGGTTGAGGTGGGTGAGATCGTGGCTATAAAAGAGGTTGGGGGGAAGAAGTTCCAGACTGCAGCAGGACAAATCAACTGAGTTGATTCTCTGGGACACCATCTAATAGGAAGTAGGGAGAAGAAAAGTGTAAAAAATGAATGGGAGAAATAAAAACACAGTTGAACAGTATTATCTCCATGACATGAGAACTGTAGTTGTGTATATCACCATGATAGGGGTCAAACAACAGAAAAAAAAGATTTTGACCTAACGTTGAGAACTTTAAGTTGTTCGATTCACCTAAATGTTGAAGAGTGAAGTAGTAGTTTTGTGTTTCCTTAGAGTGAACAGAGACACCAAAAGCACCATATTTAAAAGGCCAGAATAAATGTCTCTCATTTTAAGGAGGAAGTTCTACAATTTGTGAACTTGAGCCTTTAAGAGTGGAGTTAGCCTGCAGCTCTGTCGTCATCGCTGAAGCACGTGCCATCTTTATCCAAGCGTCTATTCTGAGTGTCCCTTTGGGTACCGGTGACATGCACGTCCCTGTTAATATTTAGAAAAGAGGTTTTCTGGCTATGTCCTACTTGAGTTCAAATGAGAGAGGGAAGAGAGAGAGACACTGTGTGCGAGGGCACCTAGAGACAATGGCTTTATACACCACATGACAGTGCCAGTAGTCAGCTATAAAATGTTTTTGAACTGTTAAATGAATTTAAGTCTGATTAAGCAACATACATTTTTCTAATTAGCAATTACAGTAAAGAAAAAAACTCATTACTATATATATATATATATATATATATATATATATATATATAGCGTACATGGAACGACATAACCAAGTTGCAGGCATAGTGTACAGAAACATCTGTGCAGAATATGGACTGGAAACCCCGGGATCAAAGTGGGAAACACCCCCAAAGGTGGCGGAGAACGCCAGAGCTAAGATCCTGTGGGACTTCCAGATCCAGACAGACAAAATGGTAATGGCGAACCAACCAGACATTGTCGTAGTGGATAAACAACAGAGGAAAGCCGTTGTGATAGATGTAGCAATACCAAGCGACTGCAACATCAGGAAAAAGGAGCACGAGAAACTAGAGAAATACCAGGGCCTCAGGGAGGAACTGGAGAGGGCCTGGAAGGTGAAGACCACAGTGGTGCCTGTGGTCATCGGGGCCCTCGGGGCAGTCACCCCCAAACTGGACCAATGGCTACAACAGATCCCAGGAACAACATCAGACATCTCAGTCCAGAAATGTGCAGTCCTTGGCACAGCCAAGATACTGCGCAGAACCCTCAAGCTCCCAGGCCTCTGGTAGAGGACCCGAGCTCAGAGGATAAGAACCACCCGCGGTGGGTGAGAAGGGAATTTTTTTATATATATATATATATATATATATATATATATATATATATATATATATATATGAATCTTTGGTTAATTTATTATTAACCAAATATTCTCAGATACATTATTATCTGAGAAGGCTATTCGGCCTTCTCAGATAATAATATGATATCTCAACCCAGTTGCTGTAATTGCTGTAAATATTTTGAAAAGTAAAAATAATTTTCGACATGCTATTTTCGTTAAAATATTAAGAAACATGGGCAACAAATACACATGGCATCAATATGTAGTGGGAGAAACCTGTCATTTCCGATAGAAAACAAAACCTTTTGTCCACTGAAGCGTTTCCATTAGAAAGTTCTAAATTGAATTTTAGTCATTCCAGCAATCTCCTTAGATATTTTGTTTGCATGATGCATGGTAATACAGTAGTTTGACCCCTCACATACAAACAAGCATCTTTTTCATGCCAACGTGATATGTCTTCCGACATTGTTGAAAGAAAAAGTTACTCACTGAATCAGTTGGGGTTAAATAACTTGGTTCCAACTGAAACATAATCATCCATGCAGCAATTTTATGGGAATTTTCCACTTTGTTCGCTTTGATAAATCCAGGTGGTGAGTTTTTTTTTTTTTTTTTTTTAGAAAGGCTGTGTACTTTATATTTTCTCAGTTGAGGGACTCCATTTAATCAGCAAAAACACAAAAATCTCAGTGGATGGGTTCAAAAATATTTGTTTATAACCTTGTCTGCAATTTTATGCCCACTTGGCCATTCCATAGTGGGATTACAGTGCATGTCAACTGAACAAATACAAAACGGACCTGACACTTTTGTAGTGCAGAAGAAAGACATGCTTTTGTTCATTTTTCCTCTTCCAACTCCCTCACACACACTCCGTACCTTGGCAGCGTGTCTGTGCCAGCGCAGGTGCTCTGTGAAGCTGTCAAAGCTGACATAGTAGGTTTGACTTTGAGGCCCTGCCGAGCTGAAGGCCAAACAGTGATTGTGCTTCTTCACCTCCTCCACCTGTAGTCAAGGTAAACATAAGAGTGACAACAGGCTTTGAACCACTTTGACCACACACACACACAAAAAATAACACATTTGTAAAATAAATGAGAGAAAACAAGGAACAAAACTAAGACAGGGACGACTAATTTGAAATGACTTTTGTTGAAGCAGTAAAATACTGAACACCTGCAGGGTAGATTCACTCAGTCACCAGGACAGTTATGAAAATATGCAAAGCACACCGTCTTCTGATAAACACATGTGCGTGACAGAGGCAACAATGAATGTAGGTGAAACATCTTTTTTGAAAATGCAGTCACACTTGATCATAGGATGGCCTTTGTGAATGAATAGCTCATTGAGAATGGAGCTTGAATGGAACACCAGCACACACACTCAGAATGTAAACAAATGCGGTCTTATGTTGTGTGTGAAATGTTTAGAAACAGGGTGTGGCGGGTGTATGGAGTGTTCTTTGTGTCAGGCATAAAAGTAGATAATTATTTTCTTGAAAACCCTTGGACCTTATTTGGCAAGTAGGCAAGCAAGGCTGTAAATGGATAAAGGTGAATTTATTGAATACTCTTGCACAAAAGGTTAAAGTGTGTCATGACTTCAGATTAGAAAGAAGCAATACATTCTAATTAAGCTGAAAACATTCACATAGAACCAGTGGCTCTCTAAACTGAATTTAATAAAACACAAACAATATAAATATCAAACTCAAACCAAAGAACAGTTACTTAAGGTCACATACTGATCGTCAGGTCATTTCACAGGTCGTTTTACGATTCGAAGCATAAACCATAAAACATTGAAACAAAATGGATAAGCAGGAAAATGTGTGTCATGTTTCCTTTACATACCTTCCCGCCGATGAGCGGCAGGATGTGCATCTTCCCAATCTGGCTCTCCTTGACAGAGGAGACAATGAGACAGGTGCCGCATAGAATGACCTGCCGTCTGGTCCATCGGTTGACAGGCAGCTGGAGCTTCCCTTTCCGGACGTTGTAGGTCCCTGAAAGCTGGACCCGCTCGGAGCTCTCAATACTTTGGGGCTTCCCTGTAAAAGAGAAAAAAACCGGTTTAATACAAAATACATTGGCAAGTACATAGGTAAATAGGCATGGTAGTGCATTTAAAAGTGTATTTAAAAGAAACCTATGACTATCGACAATATAAAACATAATTAAAATCATAATTGGCTTTTCTGTCAGATCAGATAAGTAATTTTATATGCATTTATTTATTTTTTTACAAATGAGTTTATGTAGTAATGCCTTTCTTAAAAACAGGAAGTGAGTGTATGGGTAGTAAGTAATCTGGATTTGCAGTCCCTGATCTATTTATGTTATTGAATATATGACAGACCATATTCCTGATATATGAAAAAACCAAGAGAGACTTTTTTTTACTGAAGATATACTCCTATATAGGGAGCCGGTTACGCCTCTCAAACAAGATTTATCCTAATTTTCTCCTCCTCACTAGTGACCAAGTCCTCACTTTATGAACTCAAGCTGGAGACTTTGGCATCACCACTTTTGAGTTAATACGTTGCTATGCTCTAATGTCCAAGTTTAGCATTCCAAATATCACTTGGTTACTCTTTTTCAGCTTTTGGCTAAGTTCTCAGAAGAAAACTTGCAGTTTTCAATACATGATATTTTATTTTTAAGTAGTTAACATTGTAAAAGTAGTGAAAATGACAGTATATGTGACTTTTATTTATACAAACAACCAGTGCATGGAATCATATGTGTTGGTCCAGATATCTGCTACCTGTCATTTGAGCATTAGCTGTCAATAGTAGAAGGCTAGCCTGTGACTCTCAGATGTTTTCTGACTAGGGCTAATAAGTAGGCAAACTGTAACAAAACTGACTTCAGTGACATTTTGCAAAGTATTGCGTATCTTTTGTGTATCTTAAATATCATCTATGCAGAGCCAAAGGTGACGAAAAGCTTTATTACCACACAACCAAGCAAACCGGTTCAACAGCAAAAGATCCATCTAACATTCAAGATAAATGTTAGGCTTGGATGGCCTACTTTTGCAGACAGAATATAACAGTGCTGATTTACATTCAGTGAGGCACATCTTACATTATTATTGACTCAGATAAAATTCCAGTTGTGTGTCTCCTTAATTAGGCTCTTGGAAATTCTGAGCTCCCTCAGTTTTATCCATTTGTCTGCCTTTTATTTTTTTACCCAGTTCAGCCTTGCCACCGCAACCCTGCCAAACCTGACTTTCAGACTGCTTATCAGGCGTTCTGTCAGCTGAGGCTGTGTTATCACCCTGTCTAAACACCCAACTGCTTTCTGTCTACCTCCACCTCCACAAAAACGTCCCCAGGCTGGCACGCACTGTCCTCCCTCCTCCCCTCTATCAGTTTTTCCCTCCTAGATCTGCCTCCCTTCCCTGGCTTTCAATTTCACCATTCCATCTATAGACTGTGTTTTGTACTTGCTGTATCTCTAACCACGTTGTTTTTTTCATATTCAGTCAACTTATATATCTCAATGTTGATGACGTTTACCTCCAAAATGATGTCCAAAGAGCTTCACAGAAAATAATTTTAGTCCTTTTTATGGTAGACTAGCTCATCGCTGGCACACATTTCCATTGACACTAAACACAGAGTCACTAGGGTGAGCAAGTGTGAACTTGTACATAGTCTTGTTGCTGTAAATAATTCAGGTCTTTCACATGCCAACTGAAGGCTAATGTAGTGCAGTAAGGTATTTCTATGTGGTGGTAGGTCAACACAAGCTGATCAAACCTGAACCTTTTTTGATGACCTGACTTTTTTCACAACATTCAGATCAATAACAGACAGTAAAGAAGAACTGATCTATTTTTTTTGTTGTAGATATTAATCTTTTGTTCACAGCAGAATCACTAATTTTAAAGATGATACTCGACAAAATGCTGAGCATGTGACTTAAAAGCTAAACATACATACTTAACTGCAAGTGTCAGCTATTTTTTGATGTGCTAGAACATTTTGAGGGCATGTAGAATAACTCAAGATAGAAAGAAAAATCAATGGAAAATATTAAGTATCTCATGGACAAGCTGCATATTATAAAGCAGCAATGTACAACATGTCATATTTTTCAAATGTTTACATCATATAACCCTGCAATCTTCCATTAGTGGAAACCGTAGAAACAAATTAGTTGGTGGAGCAAAATTTTCAACAATAAAAACATCATAAAACACACCTCTACGGGCTAAAGTCACATGTCTTGGCATCAAGACTGAACTTTTTTCCAGCAAAGCCAGCAATAATAAATTGAAGTTAATTGCTAATGAATATGCATGAGACGTAACGATGTAAACAAGATCTTTAATTCTAATGTGGTACCAAAAAAAATCCAGTGCCCCATTATTAGCGATTTCCCTTCAATATCTTCATTAAAAACAAGATTTGCTTGAGTCCTAATTCCCTTGATTTCTACTGTTGCTCTCCAAATTCATTTACTTGCACTTCTAAACCAAGTGGGGTGTGAAGGCAGAGAAGGAAACTGCAGGTTTTTATTGCTTTTTGAGGAGACTTTATTATCACCACCCACTCCAGGTAAAAGCTGTAAAACGACTGGATATTTGTGTTGCTATCATAATGTGTACACAAAGGCAGAGGTGTTGGCTGATGATTTTTCTTATAAGCATTCTATTTTCAAATTTAAGACCATAAATGTGAAAAAAAAGAAACAGCTGAACAATACAAGTAAAGCAAAGTTCCAATTTAAGTTCTACTAGAAAATATTTTGATTAAACCAGCAAACTAAAGTTGGGAAAAATTTTAAAAAGTTTGAGGAAGTGGTCTATAAAAAAATGTTTTCCCACTGTTCATTTTTAACAGTACTTTTTAATTTAACTTTAGTTGTAGTGTTTCCACAAAACCGTAACTCACTTTTAGTCAGTACTTAGTCATTGGTAGTCGCCAAATTTTAAGCAAATGTTGTTGAATATATTATTATACTAATATTTATTTAAGGATTCTTACATCTTATCAGGGAAAATTTCTTTATTCAAAGGTAAAAAACTTTCACTAATGGGAAGCACTGTTTTACACTACAAAGACACAAGTATTTACTTTATTTACTAGAAAAAACCCCTTAGACTAAGTGCCAGTATTGTCAAGTTTTTGTTTCCGAAAAAAGATGACAAATGAATAATACTGAACATTTTTTTAATCAACAGAATGATTACTGGTATTTATAGGGTTCATTCCCCTCTTATCCAATTTGTATTCCCTAATTTTTATTTTCTTTTATGGTACCCTTTCTTTCTTGAGTGTTTTTCATCAATGTTCGAGAAATTACGAAACTTTTTTGATGGAATTATATATTCATTTATAAAGATCTTTTAAACCATCCTTTTTCCAATAGCTGTGGTTGTGACCCAATTTTGGGCCAGTTGACATTTATGAAATATGACAGATCATGACCAGTGATTAGGTAAGAAAATCTTAAATTGACCTCCAGCAGCTTTATGTCATTTGTTGGAATCAAATAATGCTACTTCTTTCCAGCAGACAACTATCAAACGATAGAATTTTACTTTAAATCATCCCCTGTAGGTAAGAATTGATTTGCAAAATGTTCAGTGGAAGACAGCTGCAAAAGTATGAAAGAAATGAAGGGGCAAAGACACTGCAATTGCTCAAAAAAAAAAAAAAAACGCAACATATAACATTTAGAAGAAGCCTTCTTTACATGAAAACAATTTTTTAAAAGCTTTTAATCCCTTCAATGTAAAACAAGTTGTATACAAAATGTCACAAAGGTCTATGAGACAAAACAGGGTTAATGGAACAGACTGTTCCTCCCCCCTTCCAACTTTGTGGCTCGCAGAGGTTACCAGCAGGAGAATATTTGCATGGCTGATCTAAGGAAGAGAGAATGTGTTGCGTTAAGCAAATTATTCACAAGCTTTTAGCTTCCGTATGTCACATGGGCATATTCCTACTATTTTTAGGCTTTTGTTGGAGCATGCTCACTCCCACACATGCGTATGCACAAAAGACAGACACACACACACACCCCTACGCCTCTTCAAATACCTCTGCATGTGACCACACATTCAGACACGGATACATTTGGAGCTTACAACTATCCGACATGGACGTGTGGGATGTTAGAGGATATACTTTAACAGTCGGACCGTGGGAACGCACCCTGGAGGAAACAGCGGGATAGGTGGGAGTCCCAAGTGAGCATCCTGTGCACAGTGGAGGGCAGGAGAACAGCAGGATGACCCTGCGACAGGGGGCAGGAAATTATAACAGGCATTTGCCATATTCAAAATTCATGAACTACAGACGCACTTAGGCTGGAAATTTTTTGAGAGCCGATGATGTTAGTCATTAAGGTCAGTTATCCCATAATCTATGGGGAATGGATAAGGAGTGAAAGTAAAAATAGTCGGGGCCTGCAAGGTGGGTGTGTTCGTGTGCAGAAGTCAATCTATTCCCAGACTTACACTATGAAGAAGCAGGAGTACAGTGTGTGTTTGTGTGTAAGAAACTAAAGATAGTTTCCTTCCTTTCCCCCAGGCAGAGGAAGTGACGGTTTCCCTTCCACACCGGGATCCAATAACGTGTGTTCACTCCTGCTGCTTAAATACAAACTAAACACACATACACACACATAGAGGACCAATGAAAACTAAACTAGTCAATACCTATTTCTATTTATGTCAGTGATTAAAAGTGTACAGATGTAAATAAATGGAAAGAGGAATCTACAACTTATTACATATTAGGTCCATGTTATTTTAATGTGGTTTATCTCTTAAGGCGAGGAGGTAAAAATTGGGATGAGTGGTTTCACATAATTTTAGTTTAGTTAACGCTTAGTTCTAGTTTTTGATTTACAGTCCAATTAAGCAGAGATGAGGGAATGTTCTATTCATTAGACTTAAATATGATACATGCATTCTTGCCACTTGCTACAACACAAATTACCACTTATTAAGCTATTTAAATAATAACAATGCAAAATTAGAAAACATAATAAGAATGTTGTGAATCTCTAAAGCAAAGTACCAAAGCTCTTGAAGTGAAGCAGAATTATGTTCAAGAGTTTGCAGGAAAACCTGAATATGGGCCTTGTAGTTTTATCATAAGGTAAACAAAAACCAAAGACCTAAGTATTTTAGCAGGGAATAGAACAAATGAAACAAGTCATTGCAAGTAAATAAAAACAAATGAAACAAAAGTTGAAGATTTAAAGAATGAATGATGCGAATTTAAGACGTCACTAAATGTAATTTAAGACATTGTGGATGTATAAGACTGCATTTGAGATAATTAAATTAGACTATGTTTTAAAGCTACAGAAAAGTTGTTTTCCTTTAAATGGGCTCAAAAAAATCTAATACTTACTAAAAGCTTTACTTACTCTGATTAAAATATTTTTAAACACAACATGTATGGATGCAATAGTTTTTTCAAGACCAAACTTCCTACTTTGAATATGTGGTGCAGCATAAACATCTTATTAATTATAAACAATATGTTCTCAGCTGGCAATTGTAAAAAAAAAAGAAAATGTTACTGTTGCTATGGTAATTCTAGATTTATTTAACATGATTAATAATTAAAAACAGCTCACATGAACTGAACAACCTGATGTTTACAGTGCATGTGCTACAACAACTATGTGTTACTATGTGTTTTAACATAACACAAGTAATTGAAGATCAAACATCTGAAAGAAAATGTTGAAACCTCACTTTGACATTTGACTGGCAAGTTAAGCAATAGCGATATGGTTATAATCAGATTGCTAAGTTATGTACATCCCACATGGCATGCAAACACTAGCATTATTTCAAGCACTGGTGCCATTTTGTTTTTTTGGTTTAATTCAAGTGTGTTGAAACAGAGATACATCTATAAGATACAGTACACCAGTCCTTGAGGACTGGAGTTTGACACCTGGTATTTAGGTCATTCATTCATTTAGAATGGCCAAGTCAAAGTCCAAAGATTGAGCTATTTAGAAAATTGCAAGATTTTCTATATCAAATATGCAAATATTGATTAATACCTAGTGGCACATGGCTTTACAGGTAAAAACACGAGCATCCACATCTCCAGCGGCCTCTAATTTGTGTATTTTAAAACACAATATGAAAAACAAAATCTTTTAGAGTAACATGTATCATATAATCAATTAATAATAAACAACAGTCTGAACTAGTGATGTCTCTCATTTTCCCACATGAGTTATTCAAAATAACACCCAAGTCTGCTTCATTTATCTTTCATTTAGCAGTTCAACACTTCACTACTTTAGAGCCTATATACAATGAGAAGAATAAACCCCGGATTTATCACTATGCCCTGCTAAATGCAACCTGACATTGGCACACCTCCGTTTCAGGACTGGGCACGCCATACCGTAGGGCATCTATGACCCACATAAGTCACAACAGAGCATCAACCGACATATATGCAACTGTGACGTGCAGGATAGAAAGCCTCACTTCTAATCTGCAGCAACCATTTGATGGAAAACAAAGTATAAAAAAAATCTTATCAGACACTAGGTGTGGTGCTGTTGGAGGGTAATAAATGGATTAAAGGAAGAAAGAAGAACAAGATAAGTGTTAAACTTAGGAAGGGGAACGGTTAGCTCTGGGACACAACTGCCTCATTTTTCTGGTTCATAGGACGTCCAGGCGTGCTCATGCAACATCAAAATGCAAAACGTGGGGTTTTTATGCAAGAAAAAACATGTGCTTCCTTGACTATGCCATTCCTTTATTTACTTCTCCACTGCTCCTCTTGTACTATGCTTGATTTGAGGTGATTACACAGATTCAAAGTGACAGACCGTGCAAGGCCAGCTGCCTGGCAGGGGTTGCCGAGCCTCGCAAGAAGGTGGCAAAGGCCATCATGGGTGACAGGTCATTCACTGCACTCAGTTAAAGTGCTCCACAGTTTTTCCTCTCAAAATACATTTTACCTCTCTGTGCACATTTTAGGCAGATGCATGCCTTCAACTGAACATGTGAAGCACTGAAACAAGAATGCACCTTTTAAGAAACCCTATTTAAAAACACCAACTTTCTGAAATTAGAGATCCCAATTAGTGGGCGTCTAATCCTACAACCCTCTTTAAAAATTCACAGATGTTCTCACACAAACAGGTCAATACAGCAAGAGGGGGCCGACTCTCCCTCGGGGACTGGCAATGTGCTGATGTGTGAAATGTATCAAGCTGTACTTTGCCTAAGAGTGATAAGAAGATGGGGAACATTTGCATGGGAAATTAGTGAAATGTTCCTACATTATCGCAGTGTGACGCCACATTTGCACAACCTCATCTTGAGTTATCCGTTTTCTTGAATCGAGTTGTGCTCGGCATAAATAGGCAGGGTTGCCTCAACGATTGAAAAATACAAGGCTGAAGTTGTAATATTTTGACTGCCAGGGAGGTAGAATTAAACAAATGTCCAGCAGTCAAAACACTACTCAAGTACACACTGAGGTATGTTTAGTTAGCTTAATTTCATCCCCACAAAAAGGTTGAGGAAAAGACGCCGGCTTGCTTACATCATTTGAGCCTGACAGTGAGGTACTACACCACTTTCACTCCAGTACCATAGCAATATTGTAGCTTAGCATTAGCTTTAGATTGTGTTGGGTGATAAATGGAAAATGATAGCATGCTGAGATGGTGGACCACATTACAAGCACACATTATGCTAATTTATAAGCCCAACCATTTACTTTCAGCATCTGCTAAAATAGATTTTCTAGCGGTCCAGTCATGCGTCACAAAGCCGTAAAATGCTGATCGTCTTCTTGATATTTTAGATTCTAGCAGTTTAGGCTGACAAGAGTAATAAAACTGCTATCACTTGATTACTTAAGTAATTTAGTCATTTCACTAAATTACTATTAGTGAAATGAGCTATGCTAACTACTATTAGCATAGTAGCTTGCTAATAGTAGTATTAGCAAACTACTAGATACATAAATGCAAAGGTTTTCTACACAATTTTTTCATTTTAAAAATATATTTTTGTTGACTTTTTATGCAAAATTAAGAACCTTCTGGACATTTTTATGTTTTCTGTGGAAGATATCAATTTCCAATTTTCTTGCCAATTCAGATTTTGATTGATTTCCTTTGTTTTTCAAAGCCCTATACCCAAAGTAAAATCAAAGTTAAAAAAAGGCAGTTGCAGCATCTTTTTTTGCTAACAACCCTGCACAAACACATACAAAACTGAGTCAAAGTACAAACTGTTGGTGCATTTATAGACCATAAGCAGATGAAGTTCTTAAATCGATTGGTGACGTTTCTTTCTCAAACCACAGTATTGCATCTTAAGCGCATTTACACAAAATTGCATCATACACATATATAAAAATAATTCCACCAGGCTCCATTTTATGGACAATTTATTTTGGAAGACTGAATCAGATCACAGCTAAAGATGTAAATTAAACAGTTTTAAACTGCTTGCTTAATGAACATGCACGTTATACACTTACTCATGCTGTATTGTGTTTACATTATCTCTGCTAAATACCTTTTTAATTGTAAGTAATTAGAAAACAATTGACAGAGAGTCTGTATGTGAGTACTTATTTATCAAGAGCGCACTGAAGAGTCCTTTGAATCCCTCAAGGAAAAGCTGAACGACACTTGGTGCTCTTTATACAGATGTCTGTTGTGAAACACAGAGTATCCTTCAGCTTTAACAGCATCGCCAGGGTGATACCCCCCACCACAGTCTCAAACATTAATGATTGTGGCCAATGAAACCAGAGACTGAGTAAATTTATGTGTTTGCCTGTGACCATGAGACTTTGAGACATCAATCGTTTCCACCAGAGGAGGAGGCAGGCAGTTAATAGTTTGATGAATGATTAAATTCGCTCATCTCTTTCAATCTTGTAACTGCAAAGGATGCCATCACACAAGGGTGCGCATGTGCACGTAGATATGGTACAAAAGAAATCCTCTGTCCAGTGACACAAATCCTGAATCCAAATGAGGTCACAGTCTGCAGCATCTTCCCCATCGCACCATTATTACCCTGTGCCCCAGGGGAGAAGAAACTACACAGCTCTCTGCTTTTTGCAGAGCTTTTTCAGGTCATCACAGTACCACTTGCAAACAAAGGAGGCAGTGTGAGGAGAACATAAAACAGGAAGAAGGACTCTGTTCCGGTTCCTACAGATATTGCATTTACCCTGTCTCACATTCATATTTCCGGAATTCTAAGTGACGTTTAGCACCTTTTTAAAGCACAAAGAAAGTTCACAATGAATTCATTGCTAACGTTTCTACAGCTTTTAAACTTTAAATATGACATTTAGTAGACCTAAATATGGATTAGAGCAAGGGCAGGAAGATACTAAAGAAAGAACATGTATTTACACCAGAGCAAAATCTCTGACTTTAAATATCTCCTCATGTCAACCTGATGCAAATCTTTTGCTTATCAGCAGAAGCTAATGCAAACGATGTACAGTATGCAGCCAGATCTTATGTCAGCATGAATGAGGAACTACAAAGTTCCACAACAGGCTAGTGAATCACATTTTTCAGCTATGAATTATTTTGTTAGAGAAAAAACAAATAACTAGATTCTCTTGCAGCAGCACAAAAACTGCTACAATATATGAACATGATTCATCACCAGGTTGATGAAACAAAAAACACAAAAATCAAACTGAAACCTCCTACACAGGGGAGAAGTATTAACGCTTTAGAAGGAAATTACGGGCCCTGGTAAAGGTGTGTGAAAACAGATATATTTCCCTTAAGCTTGCCTGTCCACTGACGTACATGGATGTGTGTTCCCCTCTCTCCTGCCTTCGCTCCACATCTCCATTCCTGCCTCCGTTATGTAATGAGTGTGTTGTTATGAAACTCTGCACTGGAAAACACAGGCCCACTGATCAGCTACCTCAAAGCTCACACAGACACACTGGAGCTCCGGGGATCGTTTTATAGCCGTTTGTGTGTAGGGTGAGACAGAGAGAGAGAGAGAGAGAGAGAGAGAGAGAGAGAGAGAGAGAGAGAAAGAGAAAGAGTGAATGCAAATGCTTCATACAATCTGTTTGTATGAGACTTTGCTACAAATTAATTGAATGCATAGATGTAAATATAATTATGATTGCAGGGGCTGATAAATTGCGGAGGGGTCCCGAGCGAATAAGCAAGTACGTTTGCAGAAATGTGGTAAAATAAAATAAACAAGATAGCAGCAGAGAAAGAGAAACATTTCCATAGCAACACATTGTACTGACAGAATACATACTCTGAGTACTGCCGGTTAGTTTATAGGAAAGCAATTTATTCTGATAGTAATGTAGCAAAATGCATAAAATGTCTGTCTGGAGTGTTGTCTTGACTCCTTCATGTATGTTTGAGAAATCTTTTAATACCCCATGGCAACCATTCGGCTGTGCAAAATGCCTGGGTGGACCAAGCACCGCCTTCTCCTACTCAGAGCTGCAGTTTCCAAGCTGCTGAGCTTCTACCTCACAGAGAACCACGCAACTCACCCTATCAGCTCTTTCAGACTAGCCAGTAGTAATTAGCAAGCACCAGGTGTAACTGCACATATGTTGAGCTCATTATACAAGCTACTTCTCACTGCAATGCTGGTAAAAAGTTTGCAAAAGGGTTAATAGAAGAACGTTGTTGAGAAGAATTTCTGAAGGCGAAGTTTCAGAAGGAGCAGGAATTTTTGATTTCAAGGTGATAAATTACAAAATAAAAAATGTTTTAAATATATACAGCATTTTTATAACAACTGAAGGTAACATAGTTACTTGATTGTGCTATAAAGTGGCATTATGTTCCTGGAAAATACATAATACTGTCCCTTTAACTTTATGAAATTGACGATGTACTGTAGATATAGATAACATTACTGCAATAATCAATCTTATAATATTTTAGCAGCATTAAACTTAATTGTTGCTGTCCTGTTTTCACTATGAGCAGCTTAATCATGATATCCAGCTTTAAATTTTCAAGTAAATACAGTAATGTAGATCAATGGTCATTTTAATCAAGGTTATCATTCTGTGAGAATCTCATATCAGCCCAAGCCTAATTATTTAAACATTAATCTCATTTTAACCCGTATAAGACCCATGCGTTTACACAAGCTGATTACTGTGAGAAAAAGCTTAGAAAATATTTCAGTAACCTCTACTGATTAACGTGTAAACAAAGTTGACATCTGAAAAAACAACACCTACCAAATAATCTCACCTACTTTAATGAACTGAAATCAGTTAATCCATCAGTCAGGATGGACTGTAATGCTTCTTCTGGTGTGTGTAACAGATGTTTTGTCAGGCACCTTCTGTGACAGATAAGCATCTCATCATGGCAAACCTGATTTTGTAATCTGCCATGCCAAAAACCAAACTAAATAACCTGGTTTATTGTCAATAGAAAAGGTAAGGACCCGGTGAGGCTAATTTAACAGTCATCTATTTTTTCTTTGCTTTTTAATCAGCTCAGAAAAACCTTTGAAGACACTGTCACTTGCAATTAGTGTCTGCACATCCTGCCACAGAATAAAGACCGGGATGATTTTCCACCAAACCGTGTCATATTTTCTATGCTAAAACGCACAATAAGCTCGTTCAGCGGAGCAAAAGATAGAAGCTACTGTATGGCGGAAAAAAGATATTAGCAGGTCATGAACATGAGAAAATAGGAAATTGCACATTCACACACAAGTTGAACTAAGTCCGCACATGTGTGAATTGAGTTACTGTTGTCCGCTACTAAACTCGCGGGAGACCCACAGTCCTAGTTATGTAATGAGTCTGTTTTACTTCCTCTCTCGTTCTATCCATCCATCCATCCATCCATCCATTTTCTGTACACCCTTGTTCCTAGTGGGGTTAGCTGGTACCCAACGTTCCGGGCGAGAGGCGGGGTACACCCTGGACAGGTTGCCAGTCTGTTGCAGGGCAACACCAAGACAGGCAGGACAAACAACCATACACACTCACACCTAGGGAGAATTTGGAGACATGACAGTCATGTTTTTGGACTGTGGGTGGAAGCCGGAGTACCCGGAGAGAACCCACGCATGCACAGGGAGAACTCTGCATGCAAACTCCATGCAGAAAGACCCCGAGCCGGGAATCGAACACAGGACATTCTTGCTGCAAGGCAACAATGGTTCTCTCCTTCTATCTTTCTTCAAAACAGACAAGTCACAGTTAAAGATTTACTATGTGCTCATGTTTCGATATTGCGGGGGGAAGTAAAAGGTTTCAGCAGCAGTAAATTTCTGATTTGTTATCTATATCTTTTTCCATAACTATTTCTTTGTATTTAAAATGTGAAACTACTGTATATTATCCTTATTTTAAGCTCCCTTTTGAAAAATTATAGATGAGTCCTTTTGATACTTTTACAACACAATCTCTCCAAGCTATTGCCCTCTATTGAAATGTACACTGCTCAAAAAAATAAAGGGAACACTTAAACAGGTGTTTAACACTTAAAGTGTTCCCTTTATTTTTTTGAGCAGTATATATACACATGCAACAGCTTCAGTTTCGATTTTGAAAAAAGAAAATTATCGCATCTTCTCAGGAAAAAAAAGAGAGGGAAAGAAGGAACAAGATAATTTTCTTGAAAACAGAACATTTATGTCATACAATGCAATAGCTTCTTTATATTCTCTGGGTTTCTTTTTGCCCCTGATGGGCCCACCCAGCCCCTGGCCCCTCCCATAGCCTCCACACTCCAGCAGGCTCTGCAGTTGTCCTCGGCACAGCCTGTGCCATCATGCTCAAGGATACTCCGCTGACAGCTATGGGTCACTGCAGTCCAGGCACAGGGTGGCACACACTCATGAATGATGCAGCGCTGGCCTTTATTTTAACAGCCCCTCACACTAACACTTAAGGACACATAATCAGGCTTACAAACAGGCAGGCATTTGCAATGACAAGAAAGCAAAGGCAGGATGTGGTGTGCAACGCAAACAAATCCGAAGTGAATCCAAAAGACAGCAAACGGAATGTGTCAGTGCTGAGAGAGCCTCAGCCTGCGGGGAGATTCTAAACAAACTGTGATCTGTGGCACACATCTGCACTGTTTACACTTTATGTTGATGAAGTTGTATCACTGCAGGATACCATATGGGGTCAGACTACTGGGAGAGCAGATGGAAAATACAAATTAGAAAGAGCATCCTGCACACCTTTCCATTGTTTCGCACGATTCCAGAGTAATCAGCGAATGAATAAAATCAAGTAATCAAAGGAAGTTTTTGTTTTCAGAAACAATGCTTAAACTATATTCAATAAAGGTCCACTACAGGTATTTAATGACTTATAAAATAACTTTACAGATTATTCTGTTTATCAAATTTGTAGGGATTAAGTCTCAGATGGGCACATAATGTACACAGATAAATACATTAATAAGTCTGTTTCATTATAGTTATTTTCATGTATAAAATAACTATAATGAAGTAATTTCATTATAGTTCTTTTTGTCCCACACTATGGAAGTTGATCTTGACCAAAAAAAAAACTAAAAACCTTCTTCGTAGGCTTCTGATTAGCAAAATAACAGTGAATGAGAATTTTGACAATATTGTTCGAGTATGCAACCGTTTTTACTAAGGTAATGCAGAATGATAACAAAATATACTTGCACATATTCTATTCTAAAAAAAGAAATAATTTCCCTGCTGGGATGAATAAAGTAATTCTATTCTATTCTATTCTATATAGTTGGAAGTAATTTAGTTTTTATGTCTTCTGACATTTAGAGTGCGAATATGATTGAAAATTTTTTTTTTATTATTCAGGTTTGTTTTTGAAGAGGATCTCAAGACCCAAGGCTTGTTGACTGGGAGAACCATCTCCATAGGGAATGAAGAGCCTTCACTAATATTTCCAAGGAGCATGTTTCATGATAAAGCTCAAAAAGGTTACAGTATATCTACCTTGCTCAACTCTATTAAATCTTCCTGTTATCTACTGTTATCAAGCTCTCTTGCAGCCTGAATGTTATGCAGACATGTCTTGACATTTAGACAATATTCTCTTTTAAATAGCTTCTCACATCTCTGTGCTTCCTTTGAGCCTCCTTCACAAAGTAACAACAGAAGAGTATTGCTGTTACTATGAGTGGGCAGCGGTCATTTTTGATGTTCTCACTGATGGGTAAAATATCAAATCCTTAAGTTTCTGATGGCCCGGTCACCAGTCAGGGCTGATCAAGCTGAAAATTGTCGTATTCCGGTCACCAATGATTTCTTGCTACATCTCCAGTTGAATTGAGATTTGAATTTACCAACATTAACGTTTCATAATTTTAAAGACCATATTTTGGGAAATGGTTAGCTGTTGATCACATAAAGATAAGACTGTAGATATTTTCAACCTTTCTTGGATTAATATAAGAGCTTCCCCAGCCTCACATATTATCTTTTCACTCAGGACACTGGTTGCTCATCACCGGTATCACTGTGTCACTTCAGCCTCCGCATTCTGTCACTCAGAAGTTGCTAATAGCCTGTATTCAGCAGCAGCCTGTCTGCAGTCTCCTTCTGTATACAGCTTTAATAAAGCACAGCATCTTATGCTATACAGAAGGGCTAAAAGACACAGAAAATGAGATGGGAATGGGGTATTGTCATCTTAAGGACTATATAATACTCTCAGAGGTTTAGGCTTACCCACCCAGCATTCAACTCCCCTGGGAAGCACATCGGGGTGGATGTAACATGAGAGCAGGGGTGATGGGAGAGCAGCGATAAGAAAGAGGCTGACAACACCTCCCCCTGATACCGAGGCTAAAGAGGTGAGATGTGATCGCTAATTGGTGAGCCAGTGCAGCTTTGATGTAGTGCAGACGGTTACTGCTCTTTGAGGCCAACAGCCTAAATATTTCTGGATAACTTTTATGGTGTTAGCTTGCAGTGATCCCAACATGTTTATCATCCTGGAATCCCATTTTTGTTTACACCATAGCATTAAAGAGAAAAAAAAACTTTGCGAAATATGATGCCATTATCTACCATTTACATTGACTTAGCTTTAAAAGTCTTTGTATACTTTAAAAAAAAATAAATTATTATTTCATGTTTTCTTGCCATATTTTAATCTCACAAAGTACTTCATTTTGTGACAGATTCTTATATGTGGAAGGTGCTGGAGGGACGGAATAAGAGGGTTAAACATTATCAAAATAAATTAGGTGATAAAAATGGTGTGGAAGTGGCGCTACATCTATATTTCATGTTATTTTATGTAAATGCTCTCAAATACCAAATACATGAGTGTTGAATGAGATCCAAACACTCAGTCTAACAACTTGCCCTGATTTTGGTCCATAAACACATCAACCCATCACTCTGATTGTTGAGATGGTTGAATTATGAGCCCACCAAGAACACTGGGTAGGCTATATCCTTACTGGGACCTACATTGGTGTGCCCAGATAGATTTTCTTTCTGGGCCTCCGTTAGGTTCTTCATGTAGGGCCACCATGGACAAAACCTTATGGGACCCATATTGTTTGTCCTCTTTTATCCCATATGGGGCCCACCTAGGTATACGGGCTGGGTTGTAATCACTGTTGCCATGCAGCAAGGGGAGTCTGGGTCTGAATCCCAGCCTGAGGTCCTTTTTGCATCCTAGTCTGTGGTCCTTGAGTTTCTATAATTCACAGTGATATTAGCATATTATCTGTTTTACATGAATGTTTTATAGCTTGTAATAATTGAACTCCATGTCAACTTCCAGAATGGATAATTGAAATAAAAGTAGGTTTTAGAAAATACTTTGTGTCATTTGGAATGTCTTCTTAAGAGAGAGAGAAAAAAATGATTAAAATCATAAATCATATCTGGTATGAAAAAGTTGGGAGATTTAATTTTAAACAATATCACCCAGCCGTGATAATCTGCAACCTGGCCCCATTGTACCGGTTCTGCTGCCGAAAGGCCGCTGCTGTTGAGCAGCAGTCTCCCATGACTCTGCATGAATAAGTGGGTTAAAACAATACGCTGATGAATGATCCAAAAAAAAGGGCAAATTGGAGCCAAAATGACAATATAAATTAAAACTTTAATTTCAATTTGACATTACATGATTAAAGTTTAAAGTTATAGAAATTATTATTTTTGTTTATTTTACTGGCATAGTAATTGAGTAATTTGCTTATTTCTGTATTTATTCACACTTATGGCAGGCTTTGTCCTCCTCATAAAAATGTTTGCTGTTGAAACAAATAAGAAAATAGGCATTATAAAGCCTTCTTTTTGTCCTTTTTACCATAGGCTTTTATCATTCCTCCTGTTGTCAAAATATTAAGATGGTCAGAGGTCCAAAGTCTATCCTCTTGTACAAAAGTGGTAGTAAAAATAGATCTTGTTAAGGAGAAAAATTAAGCTATCTGGGAAGCAAAAATGATGATCATAATTATCATCTATAATACAGCAGGAACCTCCATTAGGCTCTTCTGAATATTGTTAATTAAATAACCTAATGAACAAGTTGCCTAAAGGCCGATGGAAATGTGAGTTAGAAGATCACTTAAAAAGGTCAAAAATGAGATGAACTGATGCACATAATCTAATTGTCAAAGTTGTATCACACAGACAGACATGACAATTTTATTTTTTTATTCTTGTTTTTCTGATACCAGTAATTGACACACTTGATCATTTTTGGACAGTTAGACATTCCAGCTCCCGATCCCAAGATCCTAATCTGTAAAACTTAAAACTAAAAGGAATTCAGGCTAAAATTATTGACATCCTTTTCAAAACTCCTAATTATGGGTGCATCAGGTCTGACAACCTGAGACACAAATAATGTCAGAAGTTACACCCACGCTTATTCAACTGCTGCTCTCCCACAAAGTGCCATCTCCTTACTCTTTTTGCGATCAAAACTGGGCCTAAGCATGCATAGCTCCGTCAGCAAAGCTGGTGCAACAATAACTCAAAATCTAAGGCCTTAATAAATACACAGAAACAATGGGGTCACAAGCACATCAAAAGTGGAAACAATGTGAGATTAGCCATCAAAATGAAAAAGACTTCCCTGTTTCATTTTAATATCTGTTAAAATATGGAAAACAAACTTTAACAAGTTTCATTTTTACTGCTGTATATTTTTTTATCCCAATTTTGTAGGGCAGCATTATTATAGTAAATCATCAAATAATTGTGTGTGGCATAGTGATAATCACCATTACAAATGTGATTTTATGTCTTCAGTGTGCACTGAGTATGTGCAACAAATCACAGAGCAGACAGTTTCCTTAGAAGGGGGGACCCATTTAAGTACGCAGCAGCAACATTTTCATAGATGCAGAACTAGAATAGGGCTGGCATGAGAAAGAAACCACTGTACTGTAAAATCAGAAGGGGGTGTGTTTGTGTGTGTGTGTTTGTGGGCGTGCATGTGCGTGTGTTTGACTGGTGGGATAAACAGAATGTTGCAGCCTGCTTCAGGCTCCTGTCTGAACTTGTTTTACTCACATAAGAGTATATGAGCATGAAACATTTGTGCCATTTCATATCAGAACTCCACAAGCTGAAGTCCTCTTTGTAAGATTGTCATGATTAACTGTAGGTCATAAAAGCAATAAATAATTTAATTATATTTACCATTATTGTCCTTATCATAGCTAAATAGCAATACTTTAAACAGATCCATAATTATACCATAACTATATAATATATATGTTTTTCCCATTAAGGAAAACTGTTGCTGAAATAACGCATGTCAGCACAAAGCATAATACCAGGAAGGTTCCATTGCAACATGTATGTGTGATCACAATGATAGAAATTGTATCCCCTGGTTGATTAGCCTCAACATCAGATACATTAAGTACATTATTTGGTACGGTTTGTATATATTGTTGTTCAGGATTAAGAACTAAAAACTGAGTTCAGCCTTCCTCCTCAATTCATGTTTAAAGAGGGGTGGGTTGCAGTCGGTGTTTCTTACCAACACCTGATTATCTGATCATCAGCACACATTATCACCAGTATAATGCCAAGATAAAAAGACATCAGCAAGGAGCCTTAGAGAAGTCATGTTTGCCAAACAATCTGGGAATGATTAAAAAGCAAATTTAGAAAGTAACAATTTTATAGTGAGAAACATTACTTATACGTTAGCCAGTCTTCCTAAGACAGAACTTCTCAGCTTATTAACCCAAATATCTGGCTGTGTAAGGCAATGAGAGTTTCCAAAAATCCAAAAAGTTTTACTTCAGACTTCACAGACCTCCGTAAGAATGTCAGATGTTAAAGTTTATTACTGCACACTAAGAAAAAGGGAGTTTTTAGAAAGGCTACCATGTTTAACCTTTTTCTCACACAAACTATGATGTTAGCATGACTAGCAGGCTTGCATACATGCATTTGAAAAAGCTAAAACATATTGAACAATGGCTTTTGGAAAGATGAGACCAAAGTTGAGAAGTCTGTACACAGCATATTAATGCAAACACCCCAAACCAACTGTTAACTGTCAAGTGTAGCTGACAATGAAAGAAATCTAGGTGCCCAGTCAAAGTCAAGATGCCAACTTGAGTGAAATGCTGTGGCAGGATGTTAAGAGAGTTGTGCAAAAACAATTTTTTTTTTGTTCAGCAGTGCTGAAGGGAAAAGTGGGCCAAAATTCCTTCACAATGATATTAACTGATAAATTTATCCAAAAAACTTCAAGGTGGTACTAGAGGCTGGTAAGGCTTCACACACTCCTTTTCCATTGTAGTCTGTGTGTTTTCAATGATCCTCTGACATGCCAAATGTCTGATGCAGAAGACATTTGAGGATGCAGAAGGCAGCCATACAAAATTATTTCTCTGACAGTGAAAAAGTTACCGGTAATGAGCGTATGAGAATACCCAATATTTTAAAAAACTAAAGTAAACTTCTTTCATATATATGTGAAATTTTAGATTTTAATGTGTGCATGTGGCTATTATGGGAAAGAAGCAGCCATTGCAAAAGCTCTTAAATACCACCAGAGGACAAGCCTGGAAGTAATCAGACCCCAGATCTGAGGTTAAGGCCACATTCAGAAGCAACCAGAAGCAGAAGCAGGACATTCACAGAGCAAGGAGGGAGAGCAGGAGAGCACAAGAATCAAAGTGCCGGGCTTGCCTGATGATGCATGGGGGGCAGAGCGAGTAATGAATGAGTTTGTGATGTTGCTGCACATTCCCCCAACCCCACGTGCTCACTTTTCTCCTTCTTTTCTTTCTCCCTTTTTCCCTTCCCTTTTGTTTTGTTTAAAATTTAACAAGGCCTGGAACAGCGGAGGGCTGAGACGGGCATCCGGGGTGTTCTGGCACAGCTTTGTGTCACATGCAGGGGCCATGTGAACAAAGTGGCACTGAGGGAGAAGTGGAGGGGGGGGGGGGAGGGTGCGGGCAGTGGAAGCTTAGAGGGGGGTGTAAGAGTTAAAGGGAGTGACAGTGAGAAAACTAAAGAGCGAACGCTTTCAACCAGATGGGCAAGCAGTAAGCAATGCAAGAAAAGAAAAATTTAAATAAACAATTTAAAAAACAAAAACAGAAGCTGCAGTTGAAGGCTGGGCCATGCAAGACAGGCTTGTACAAGGAAAAGCACGTGATGACGGAAAGTGACAGGATACTTCCTGGTACAAAAGGTGCCTGTCACAGTTTTTTTTTTTTTTCCAGAACTTGGGTAATTATCAAACTGCTGCCACAGGAGACAATTTCCACGTTAATGATTGAGACCAGTGGGAGTGCTTTCTTCTCAGTATATTTTGGCTGAAACTTACTTCTCCAGAAATCAGACACACTGACGTAACACTAGTGCCATTTAATATAATATAACAGCCTTGCTTATATTCTTACCTTGTTTTCATAAATTTTGTGTTTTAAAAGTCTTTAAATTTACAGACTAACTTACAAAGTTTTAGAAAAGGTATACTTTAATGACAAACTGTTAAACCTTCAAAAGGATGACTGTTTTTCTAATAATAATAATCTGATACAAAATCTAAAAGTTATAATAAGTTCTGTTACCTAATGAATCCAAGCATGTAATTTATGCAAGTTATAAGTTATGAAAGTATTACAGAAGAGTCAAAGGCCACTTTCTGACTCTCAAACGTGACCAATTCTAATGTCATATAATAACCTGTCAGTTTCGGTTTAAAATCCTTTTACTATAAGAGTTGATAAAGTTTAGGAACAGCCTGACTTTCCTCTAGCAGAATGGAGCATAAAGTAACTAATATAAGCCCCCCCATCTCCCATTATGTTGCTACACACTGCCCGACAGCTGACTGAAAGAAAGATGCACTTGCTCGAAAACATAAAAGACATTCTGGTAATATATTAATATATTCAGCAAATATTTCCAAATATTAAAAAAAGTTATTGAATATCATGTTCTGTTTTCAAGTCAATCCCAGGTGCAGACTTGTTGCAGCCTGCGCAGACAGGCTGACTTGTAATTTTTTAATACATGATGTGAAACCCCGAAACCTGGCACATTATTTCTTTGTGTAATCATTTAGAGAACATAGCTGCCAAAAACACTTACCTAATGGTAACACAAAAAAAGCATTAGAAAATTATGGCATGCTAATTGAGTCTGGGTTCAACATGACAACCACAAGCATATCACTCACAGCTTTAAGCAACTGCTTCATGGTCTTGCAGAACATGTTTTATAAAAACTATTTTTCAATGCAGAGCATTTTCTGTTATCAAGTCTGCCTTCCCCCACATTTTAGTGGATATTAAGAAATTCTCTATTGAGAGTTAATCAAAAAAACGTTGCACATTAAAGGTGAAGAAAATAGAATGATGTGAATTTATCTGTAAAATGCAAAGTGAGCTGAAGGTCTCTGCAGCTGTAAAATATGTAAATTTGCATATGGCTGTATCATGGCAGCTCCTTTTAAACCTTTTTATCTTAGACTCACCTGCCAATGAGGAAGCATTAGACTTGTACTTCAGCATTTTCTGAGAAGTACAGATGAGCTTTAAACTAGGTCAGTTCATACTAACAACTATGTCCTCTTTTATTAGGAACATAGCCCAAGCTCCACCCAAACAGTTAATCTTGCTGTATCCTGATGATGCAAACAAAGTTGGCGTCAGTCTCCTCACACTTCAGTAGCAATCATTGTTTACTCAAAAAATAATTTGTCTTTTGTTTTTGACAGGTCTTTCTTTTTCTTCTTTTTGGCTCTGATGACTAAATATTTAATTTAGCAGACCAAAACAGTGCAAATACAGTTTTTTTTTTTGTTTGTTTGTTTTTTTTTGCTTTTGCTCAGGGAATGTTAGACAAAATGAAATGCTAAGAAGCAACAGGGCAAAAACCCCTCTCTAGAGACCCTGGCTTTGTAAAACAAATCAGCATTAGCACCAGTGGAGTGGTGGTATTTAAAAACCTCCCATCCAGGAAGTGACACACTTCTGTCCTGTACACTAGCAGGCATGCGGGCCTCATGTTCCCTAATCGGAATTTTTGGGCCTCTTTAATGCAGAGAGGTGCAGATGTTGTCTGGTATTAGGCTGTGCTGTTGCTGATCAAAGCCGGGGATAGTGAGCCCCTGCTGGCATGCCTCTAATCCTCCCTCATGCATGCAGTCCAAACTGCGGCTGGTGCTCGGGTCGAGAACAGTCGGTCTTCCCCATGGAGGGATCCTTTTCAATGGCTTTGCTGATGGGCAACAACGAGTTCAACCATGTGAGGATTTTGGGGAGCAGTTGGCAAGGGCAGCTTGGAAGACAGCTGAGAGGTCAGGATTCTACCACAAGGCCAAAGAAGCCGTTTCCCCTTACAGCTAATTTTCCTAGTTCTATGTCTAAGAGGTGCCTGCTTAGCCTGACATTGTTTAGCCTAGATTCGGTTGCTAAGAGCAAAGAAAGGAGGACTTTAGTTAAATCATTTCCCCTTCTGTTTCTGCCAACTTATTTTTGCCAATTTATTTTTAAAAATAATGTGTAATTATATATACATACTGTATATAAATAAGACAATACAATAAAATGAGGAACTTGCAAAGGGTTTCACAAGAAGTCAAGGTCTTTAAAAAGCTGGCTAGAAAGCGATGGAGAGATTCCAACGTGGATTCTGAAGCAATCTCATCTGGTCTAAAGGACTTTCTTCTTCTTCTTTTTTTTTTTTTTTTTAAGAGGAAAACAACTTATACAGAAGGAGCAATCAACCTGCAAGCACGTCAGCTTTGTATACGAGCAAGAATCTTATTCTGACAAGCCACATGCCCTAGTAATGTGCAAGCTGAGGATGAAGCAAACTGTGAATGATGATCATCTTGAAAACTTAAATTGCCAAGAATCTCGTTATAGTACCGTACTTGTTGAAGTTTCTCATGTGATGAATTTCCATGCAGGTTTGCACCACATAAACACAATATTCTGCTGGTATTGTATTAACTGGTAAAGTTACTCTGCAAAGTGCATGAACAATGCAGAAAACTTAATGTTGTGATTTGAGCATTACTGCACTGGATGCCACTTTTTAAATGGTTACTCATTTATTCGACATAACATTTTTGTTGTAATTAATGAACATCATGACATATGATGTAATTAGTGAAATACCTCAAATCAAAAAACTAAAAGTGGCTGTAAAGCAACAGGGTGCAGGCAGGCTAACTATGAAGGTATCTTGAAAAATAAATCAGCAATTACCAACTCGCTATACTTCTGTATACTGCTACATTTAGCTTGTTTGTATTGCATTTTTATACTATTTATCTAAACCAAAAATAAAGAACTTCCAGAAATTATAAACTCATGGAACAATTGTATATTATTTTAACAGTAAAAGAAATGGTTGCTTTTCTTATAATTACATATAATTTTTTGTTGTACATTTTTGTGTAAGCAGGTGGAGACCAGGGTCATACCATCCCACAACTAAGAGACAATTTACAACCTCCTGGTACAGTAGCTGTGTTTGGTCAAGTTCTTTCATGAATGCTTTTAAAGACATTTATGAGGGCGACCAGCAGATCTTGGAATGGAAGGCAATAATATAGAGGAAAACAGAGATATGGGAAAGATAAATGGAATCTGTCAGATGGTGTGAGGGAGGAGGAGATGCAAGAAAAGATAGCGGGAGGAGGGGGAGGTGGATCGATCATGAGAGAAATTGAGAGAGAGAGGAAGATTTGGTCTGAAAGTAGAGAGGGGATGGAATGTTGGCCATGAAAGCAATCTATATAAAAAAAACCCAGTTCTGTTAGCTTTAACACCCAGGAGCTGAAAATGCTATCCTCTCAAAGTCTGACTCAGCTGATGCACAGATCCAGTTGAAGATTCAGGTTGATTTGACCAACTTGCACATAAAAAACAGTCTTAACCCTTGTAAGGTGTTCATATTTTGTTTACACAGCCACTGGTGTCTGCACTTTACAGTTCAAATTCTACATAAAAAAAGGCTTTTCACATTAAAATACAAAACCATGTTCATTTCACTCCAATTCCATCCAAAGAAACAGCATGGTTGATCTTTTTGCTTTTTAACTTACAAAAAAATGTACTACTTGTTCATGTTTGTTTTATGACAAAAACATATACATTTTAAAAATAAATTTCTATTCAATATGAATTCACATTTATTTTTATCTTGCAATTGATTTGTAAGGCTTTATGACAAGCTATTGAATGCCAAACTTGGACATTTTCCTAACTCTAACCATTGCAAGTATATTCCTAATCCTAACCTTTACCAAAACTTTTTTCTCACTGTACCTCAAACCTAACTAGTAGAGCGCAGTACAATTGAACGAAATAAAGATCAGAAAAATGTCCTCAGTTTCCACGAATTACCTCCCTTTGTTGGTGAAAATGGTCCTCTATATGTAGTACACACAAGCACACATATAAACCCAGAGGACCCCCCCTTTCACTTCTTCCTCCCACACACACACTAAAAGACACACGCACACAAGCCCACACACAAACAGGCCTAGAAAGAAGCACAGCATAAAGAGACACACTTTTATCAGCTCTGGGTCTGGTGGACCTGAACACCCTGAAAGTAATGTAAATGTTTAGGGAGGGTGTATAGTAGGTGGTCATCATTTTTTTTTTCAGATTTATGTTCTTCACAGAAAATGACCCAAGGCCAATGAATCTCAGTTTGAAAAATGAATTACTTCGATTTGCTTTGCTACAATAAAAAGTGAAAATAGGTCCCACAGACTTGAACATCTAACATCTAAGGGGTAAAATACAAGAAAAACATTTTGTTTACTGTTCTTGCTTTTTCTGAGGCTAAATGACATGAGAAATAAACTTGAACTCTGAAACGTGTGAAATCTTATGCCATAATTACATAATACCTGCAAAAGGCCATTAAAAAATATTTTTAGCAAGCATAATTATTATTTTTTTTTCTCCCCTCCAGGGGGTCTTTTGTGGGCTCTAGTGTCCCTTATATGAAAGTAGGCTGACAGCAAAGGGAGAAGGGGGAAGACATGCGGCAAATATTGCCGGGTCCGGGAATCGAACCCGCGATGGCCGCGTCGAGGACTCAAGGCCTCCAAACGTGGGTCGCGCTATCCCCTACGCCACCACAGCATGCCCTAGCAAGCATAAATAAAGGTATGAATTAGGGAGCCTTAATTCTGCACGGGATATTTGCAGATTTCTTCACATACAGGGGGATAAATGATTATTCAAATGTAATAAATCTAAGAGAAAATGACACCCGAACATCTGACTTTATAATAGATTATTTCAACATACCAAAATACAAACGAACAAAACAAAATGAGGGGATATTAACACAATGGACAGCAGCCTTCAAAGAACAAATGGAAATGCCAACAAAAAAAAAAAAAAGACTCTACAGCTTGTTGTTGGAAATTTGAAAATTATTTTCATAGAAGTGCAAAAAGTGCGAGTGTGGGAGCAATCTGGCACGCTGACTGTACAAAAGGAGCGACGTGGCACAGACAAGACAGAGAGACTGGTTCTTCACTTAATAGCTGCCACAGAGCCTGCTGGAGAAAGCTGGGAGCTTCATTAAGCCTTTAAACCCTGCAGAGACGTTTTAAGTCATCACGCCACTGGCTGCTGCATCCTCAGACATTCCCAGAGGCAACAAGGCAAATATGGAGTTCACAGCTGAGATTTCAGAACGATCTGCACAAGTAAGTTTCATGACGACTGTTTTTGAAAACAACAACATGCTGAGAAATGGAATACTGACTTTTATTTATGAGGCCGTATGGCATCTATCTCTCTCAGCTACACTGAGAAAATGTTTTTTGCATTTTACAAAATTTCTCTTTTGAATTAGTATTTTAATCTGAACAAAGGAAACAAAATTTGTGTTTTTAAACTAAGCATCATCTTGGAGCTGCGCACTTATTAAAGCTTCTAGCGATCTGATATCAAAATGGAAACTCTAAACAGGTTTCTAGTGATAAAGAAAGTCATAAGGAAGTAAATGAGGCTTATTGTAAGTGTGAGGCTTCTCCTTGTTTCTTTGAGTAAATAAATTGACAGTCATTTAATGTTCAGATTCATAAAAACATTAAACTTGTAAATTAAAATAAAATGCATTCGGAGTTAACCCAGATACTCCTGGAAATGTTTGCTGTGGAGTTTGGCTTGAGCTCAAAGTAATAAACTCGAGATATTGTCGGGATTTGCTGAGTAAGAAATTCAATAACATTGAGCCAACAAGCATTAAAATATTATTTATTTCAAGTCAAGAACATTGGCAATGAATTTTTGATGTAATAAAAAAGTAATGCACTATAAATGTTGTTTTGAGAAACCAAGCTTTACGGTTATAATGGGTGTTATTATGGTCGAGTGCTATATGTAGGTCCTAGTGCACATATTTCTCATGACGGAAGAATCATCATGAGCAGCCCCACTGCGTGTTACCACTTTGTTCTGCAAGAATCATTTTTCATGCCAAGCTTAAGTAGTTGGTAAACAGTACACAAATAGGTTTCTAGGTCAAGAAATGTATGAGGTTTTAATTACTCTTTTCAGGAAAAGCACTGTTTTCAAAACATCTAAGAAACATTTTGTATTTAAAAATCTTATTCATGGTGGGTGAAAACACCAACCTAAGCAGGAGATACTCTCAATACTTGGTGAAATCATTATCTACTGCATGTTTCTGCACATATGGGCAATTAAACCGGAACTGTAAAAAAAAAGAAAAGAGAACAGACATCAAATCTCGAGAAAAGCCAGACTTTATATAGTTGTCAAATTGTGGACTTGTCTGGAACATAATTTGCATGAACTAATTAACTTTTAGTTTCTTTTTTTTTTTAGCCAATCTTTCTTATGACGGATTTTTTTTCTTACTTCTTTCTTCTCTAATAAAGCTGACCAGGCATTACAAGAGACTCCTCTGTGGGCAGTTCTGAAAGGATCCCTCATTGGCCTGCCAAAGAGGACAGCGGCCCTTTGATCTAGTCGTCCTTCTATACATGCGTGTGCATGAGTGTGTGTATGAGGGGCAAAGTGTGTTTTCTCATCTGGCCTCTGCAGAATTGGTTCACTCGAAGCATGCCCTGACCTCTTCCAAGTCAAACCGATCTTTGCATTGTCCAGACAATCTGGCATAATGCACCATGGCAACTGTTCCATTTAACAGGCTCTTTATATCTTAGTACTCCAAGCCTAATCATGCGGAGTACCTCATGTGTCACTCATATTAGCACCACAACAAAGCATACTGCCTTTCTATTAAACGTATTTGTGTACCAATAAAATTTGCATTACACTGTCGTTCAGCAACTAGCTAATTATCCATGGTTTGTATGTTGGACTTCTTGTATCAAAGGTCGCTCAGAGTGAACGGCCATGCAGAGAGAGAAAAAAAAAGGCCTCTGGAGTGACAGGGGACCGGCCTTGCTGTCAGTCGAGGTCAGTCGTATCTTCCCCTATCTGTTTTGAACAACCATTCAAAACAAGCTCAACATGTGTCTGCACACTATCACCCTCATGCATCCCCGCCTCCAAAATCCCCTTCCTCCACTTCCTGCTCAGCAGACGTGCCTAACATTCTAGAGAAGCCAGCGTACATTCCTCACATGCTTCAGCTGCATAAAGAAATGGTCAAAGAGCCAACAGACATGTCATAAGGGCATCAGTCCTTCTTTCTCAAAGCAGGACAAGCTTGTGTGCCTGAGAATCCTAGTCATTGTCCTTTCACATATGTGCTTGGGAGTTAGGTCACTTGCAGAATGAGCAGCCTGGGTTTTGAATGGTGCTGACGAGGGTAGCAGAGCTGGAGGCTATCTCAAGTGACCGCTGTTGAGCTGTCTCACATGGGATGTACTGTAGAGTTACCTTAAGAGCATCAAGGCATCTTTGGCCCACTGCATCGTTTTATCTCCCTACACAGGCTCATGTATGCTTCATCTGAGACATTTTTTTTAATGCACATCCCAAATAACTTCCATGAATTTTTATACAGCCAATCATATAATGTCATCCTAATTAAATCAATCCTGCACACCAGCAAGGGAGTTTAAGGATCACCACAGGTTATTGAGTGTGTGATTGCGAACTCAAAAACTTGAGGCCATTTTTAGCTTACAGGAGCTCTCAATATGTCAAACTTTAGTGCCAACAATTGCTCATCAAACATCTTTACCAGACGCACATTTCAGCCACCCCCGGCTCCTCTTCCAACAACCGTAGCAATACTGGTGAAGAAAAAGGGGGCTTCCTGAGCTTCGGAGGAGCAGCATGTTAACTCAGCTTGGCAGGCAGTAAGTGTGACAGTAGTTGTGCTGGATGCCAATAGGACAGGCATTGCGCAGCATCTCAATGACTTAAACTCACAGAGTCCACAGAGGGGGCTTATGGTCCACCCAGGCCATACCGCTCCCACCGCTATTCTCCATCCAACCACAAAGGCATTCAGGCTTTTCATTTGGATGATAATGGGCCAAAAGCCGGAAAGGGCCCCTTATGTCTGCACACCATAAGTTGTGCTGAATGCCTTTGTGGCAGTGTCATGCATGTTCACGGGAGCAAAGTGGGCTGCTTCAGGCCAACAAAGACAGTTAAAGCCGGAAGAAACGAAAAATAAATACGCTGATTGATCAGAGGAAGTTCCTGAGGCAAGGTAGATTTAGACAAGTGCTAACCTCTGCATCACAATCCCACTTGTAACATTGTGACCAAAGAGCAAACAAAGTCAGAATAGGAAATATTAAATAACATCCATCCAAAGCAGAGATGCAGTAATTAGTCATCCCAGTATTGGAAATGGACAATTTCTCCCATTCTCTGATCAGTAATCATCAAGTCAGTTACTGAACAATGTGATTTTTGATTTTGTGCATCCATCTCCCACCAAAAGCCAAGCATGTGCACTTTGTTGCACTTTCGAGTTTTAATACAAATCAGATAAAAGTTAGGTACATAAGCTTTGATGAATAAACTGTGAATCTTGTAATTCCTTCATTTCCTGTTTGATTCAAAACTCCTGCCTCCAAGAAGGAAACTGTAGCCCTTTTATAAACTTTGTAGTCATTATGATCATTTAAATAGTCTGAATCAGAAAGTCAAATTTCTACACCAAACAACAACAAACAAGAATGAAAATCAGCATTAGCTACCAAAAACTTGACCAGTGCATCTCGAATCTAAAGTAACATAATTAATCACCATAATAAAAATGCATCATCAACAGGTTTTGGAGCAGAAACACAATATGAAAAAATTTACCTGCATAAAAACGTAACAGGGAGCCAATTTCTGTGTTGAGTCCTTCCTCTTGAACTCTCCAAGGGTCCTTAAATCCAAGCTTAAACAGAAAATCATTCTGGATCTGCAGAGGCCTCTCATCTGGACTAAGCCTCCTCACAGCTTCACCATGCAGCTGAACATACAGTGTGGGGCTGGTATCACTACAATCTCCATTTTGGAGTGTTGTTGGCTCCTGTTTCACAGCATCTTGACCACAATCTTGATTGCCAGGTGTAATATCTGTGGAGCAGAATCTTGACAATGAGCAGGCACTACTGCTGGGTGGCAGGCTGCCCAAACTGTGTGAGTTCAGTCTGCTGTCAGGGCCCACGTTTTTCGTCATGTCATTTAAATGTCCCATGCTGCACTGCGTGTAGCTCGCAGTGATTGCTGAGATGCCATTACTGTGGTCAATGCCTGAGCCAGACACTGGACAGTCGAGCTCCAGCTCGTCTGAGGAACTTCCATACATGTCGTGGCCCTCTGTGGCACTGTCAAATGAGGGGCTGAGGATGGATGCTTCTGTTCCCAGGATCATGTCATCACTCAGGGAGTCTCTGTGCTCACTGAGGCGGGCCCCTGAGCTCAGGTCATCAAACGCACTGCTCTCCACATCTGAGCCAGAGTTTAATCCGTAGCTGTCCACGCCATTCCTATGCTCCGAATCGTCGTCATTATGGATATCCATATTGGAGTTCAGGTCTGACAGCGAGCAGGTTATGTTATCCTGTGACTCTGATTCGGGGGTGAAAAGTTTCCCATCAACTTCCTGTTGCTTTTGCCTGTCATCTGCATTCTCCATAAGCAGCAGCCTCAATCTGTCACCGGGGTGCCCACTCACTTCTGCAGATCCTAAGGAAGTCTGCTGGTTGCACTTTCTTAGTGACCCGTCTTTCGCATGAAAGGAATCGTCATTAAATTCACACTTCACATTGCAGTTGCCATTTTGGTCAGTCTTGGAGGTATCTTTACAAAATATGCGCATCACCGAGCTCGACTTGCTGCAGAGTTTACTCAAACGGAGCGCCACCTCGCCGGCTGTGTTGTCCATAGTGCAAAGGACTGGCCTGGGATATGAGGACGTCAGCCTATCGTGTACGTGAATGCAGCCCCGGTGCAAATCCGCTCTCACCCACTCGCGATCCGCTGGCTGCAGCTGCTGGTTCAAGCGGTGCTTCAGCAGAGTCTTCCTGTCCAGGCTCCGGGTGTGAAGGGACGCGGAGGACAGGGCCGAGCTCATCTTCGCAGTGACAGCTGAGCTGGCGGCGGTAGTTGTTGCTGCAGCTGCGGCGGAGAGGTTCCTCTTCAAGCGCCGCCGTCTCAACAGGAGGGAGCTGGAGTTACTGGACGAGCCCCGGCCATTAGACGCCACGGCCCGGTTTGACGCACTAGTCGCCGGCATGGAGGCGGAATGAGATAGGCTATTCCCGTTCTTAGTCTCAGCGCGGGAGGGTGCCGACCGTCTACCGCCATCATCCGCTGGAGTCCCCCGGGCGACAGACGGCCCGCGGGGCTTCTTCATTAACTTGGTCGCGCCTCCATCTGACGGCGCATCCTCGGCGACAGCCTGCACACTTTCCATCTCTGTCAGAGAAAAGTACCCTCCACTCTCAATAAATAGCGGTGCGCAGTGGGTTATTCCTGAAACCCCCTACATTTAAAAGCCTTAAAATGTTCCCAACGTGATAAATGTCCGCCAAATAGGCGGCGTTGCCGAGTTATGCCCTTAGTTGTCATTCACTTCTCGCCGTCTTTTCCCCGTCGAAGTGCTCTCCGCGGTTCCAAAAAAACATTTTACCCGATTAAATTCGCTGGGAAGAGGCAGGGCGCTAAGGGGGCAGATCGGGGCGGAGACGTGACTGTACCGTGCGTCCCAAAATACAGTGCTAGAATATGAAATGAACGTCGGCAGACCTCCTACGCAAATACTGGCTGATATATATTCATGAGGAGGGCACAAGATGGGGTCGCTAATAACAACGCAGGGAATTCTGGGAAACGTGTTCGCCACAATAAGAGTTCTACTGAGGAAAAAGATGCAAGAAATACGTTTCCCATAATTCCTTTGTTCCGTTTCAGTTGAGCAGGGCGGTGAACTGAGGGGAGGCGTAAACATAGCTCCTATAAATGTTTGGCATTAGCCTGAGGTAGTTGTATGCTATAGTTTTCTTTACTTGTTGCGTGAACCTTGTTTGTAATGAAAATGAAAGCATAATTTGCCTTCAGCGAACTGCTATTTAACTGTTCAAAAACGCACCCATATTTTCGAATAATTCAACAAAAACTGCCTGTTTATTTCATTGTATTGCAAATAATTAACATTCCAATCCATGGCTAAAATAAACTTGGTTGTGTGTCTTGTTACTTGCGACTAGTGGTGGCGACTAGTGGTGGCGAGTGAAACTACTTCGGCACCATCTCATCAGGACGCCATTTCACAAGGCCTCGGCTCAGATACGCTCTCATCTTGTTGTATTTGTTGCCATCTAGTGGAGAGGATTTTTTATTATTATTATCTAAATTCAGCAAGAAAAAAGCTGTTAAAAGTCTGAAGCACAATTTCAAAGTAGTTTTTTAGTGTTTGTTTTGGCGCATTTGTATAACTTGCTTTGCTGAAGAAACATGATAAAAACACCACTTTTAAGCCCGTTTTCTGTGCCACCAAATAAGATTAAAAAGCCTCGTAGTTAATTTCAGAGTAGTTAAGAATATCCAGAGATTATTACATTTGTGCATTTTTATTGTCTCACTGTTCTATTTAACTAATGAATTTATTGCATGAGCTAAAATTTTCAGGCTGGGAAATGAAAAGATCTTCCATTTGGAACACACAATTTTGACCTGTTGTAATTTGCTAGGGTTAAAGACTTATAGTTCATAATGCTTTACTATCTTGCAGAGCATGAGAGACAAGTAACTTTGACAAACTAGTTCTTGCAGTGTCTTGAAACAGTATTCACACATCCCCTGAATTAAAATAAATATGGCAATTTATGCTATGGATCAACACAAAGTTATACGTAATTTTGATAGAGAAGCAAAACAATTTATGTTTTTCATTCAAAACCCCTTCTGAAAGAACTTCTTCCAGACTTAGATTCACTCATCTTGTCCCAGCAACTCTGATCAGATTCCATGTCCCCGCTGAAAAGCACATTCCCTACAGCATGACACTGCCACCATCAGTTCTCCATGGGGGTGGTTGCACTGGATTCACATTACTTGTAAAAACATAAACTAAATATTTGCACTATTTCCTCCACTTAACTATGCACTGTTTTCACATAAAATCTAAATGCTGTACATTGAAGTTTTTGCTCAGTGGTTGCAACAAGCAAAATCTGGAACAAGTGGTAAGAATAATATTGCAAGGCATTATTTATAGCAAATAATTTAACCTCCCATTTATAACATTGAACTGGGGATTAAGACGTATAACAAAAATATATTAAAGCCTTGTTTTAAATTATTGACACCTGATGTGTTGTAATTGTCCCCTACCACATCTCTGGAATGCCTCAGGTTTAACTCATTGAATAATTATTTGAAATGCAAGCAATGTCTAATGCCAGTGTGTTAACAGCCTCCTTAGTTGGTAACATTTATCAATGTTTATTGATGATAAATATCCCAAGTTATCCTTTTAAATGTTATTTTAGTCAAAGCACATTTACTCTATTCTGCTGGGTCAAGTGTTCACATTTGTCAAAATCAGACATGCCATAATAAAGACACCTTTCTGATTTGAAAGATTCCTCACTTAATTTTTCAATTAGAATCAGTAATTCACTGGTTCAAGTATTTTTACTCCTTTAGTGATGCAAATATTAAATCTAGGTCATTAGGTTTATGCCACTCATCAATATTGGCATTAATGGAGTATGCAATTAGTTTGCAAGTTGCTTTTTGGAAATTAGCATTAGTATGCATAGAATGTATTACATAATTCAAAAGTACTCCATTAGTCCCAAAGGAAAAATAAATTTAAAAAGTACATTCAAATGCCTAAAAGTTAAGGCTTTTAAATACCTTAAAATGACAAGTCAAACTATTTAAATGCATTCAGAAATAGAATTTTATTGGCATGATGTGTTCCTTACATGGTATTCTGCGTTTCAGGAATTAAAAAACAAAGAACAAAAACAAGACTACTTTGAGTCTCACCGCCAACTTGTTAAAAGAAACCGATTATTGCTGATATCATGTTCCTTGATTCCAGCAAAATGCCAAACCTCATGCTTGATCCACTGGCTCGGGTCGTGATATAACAACTTCAAAATAGTGTATGTTCATTTCTATAATGTTCCATTTTTCTGAACCTGCAAATATTTCTTTTTTAAAAGGGGACCAACTATAGTTCTGCAGAAAGTGAATTTAACATAAAACACTGCATGTGTGTGTAAGAAGAGATGGCCTAATCAAATCAGGATTGTTTTCCACTTGATAAGAGTAATGACTGGAGCAACACCCCTCTTCTGGCATATAAAACACATGCAGAACAAAGAAATGTAATGTTTTTCATCCCCAGATACCATCAGTTCACCCAACACTTCTTAAGTTTTTAAAATAATACAGAACCCATGTTCCTTTACAGAGATGAATCACAATATGAACAGATTCTAATCTCCGCTGCTGATGAAAATTTCATTCGCAACTTTTAAAGTAATACAGCATAAAAAATAAAAATAAAAAATAAGCAAAAAGCATAAGTGTTGAAATACTGGCTTAGGGATCAGTTATCAGAAAAACAAAAATTAACTTACAAATCCAAAAAAAAAATTAAGCTGAACTCTTAACAGTACAAAGTACATAAGCAGTAAAAGGTCTTCAAAATGGTCACTCAGAACTGAGTAAAGTCAGAGCCCGTTAAATACAGTCTGCATCACATACCATGACACTTTCATTGCACCTTGTCCGAACGTATTGGTAAAGCTATCCAGGCAGATTTTACGTGGTCCTATAAGGAAAAATTGTTCTGCAAAAACTCTGAAGGAAACATCCATATAAAACAAACTGCTAGACCCTGAAGACAGAAACGTGTCTGCACTGAAAAAAGAAAAAGAAAAAAAAAACATACAAATGGTGTGGAGAGAATTCATCTGAACCTCCTCTCTACAAAGGGTATTGCTTTGTTAAAAGCTTCAGGGACAAGAGTATAAAATTAAAGTGTATAATACAGTGCACAGTTCGAGCCAAGAATGAACGTACATAAGCAAACAACACACATAAAAAAAATAATAAAAAAGAGAAAAGTGGCAAGCAATCACTTAATACTCTCTTCAAAGCGCTGGAATGCCTGTAGAAATTTAAATTAGGTGTTCATGGTTGAAGTGGTTCTATTAAAAACATAAAAATTGACCAACTAAAAAAAAATAAAACAAGATTGTTGTACATTAAAATCAGAACATTTCTGTGAGCTGCAAATTTAACTGTAAAATGCATAAGACATTAATAAAAGTCATCTAAACAGGATTTTTTTAATTCCCTAAATTTAACTTTCCTTCTTGTGTATCAACAAAATATACATCTGGAGAGAGTCTAGCAATTGTCCAGACTCTCAAATTCACAGTTAGCAATTAGATGTCAGCATTGCTGGTTACAGTTAGAATTGCACATATGGAGGAGCAGGAGCAGGACTACATTTGACTCACAGAACTCCAGAGGGCGCTGTAGTCTGGGAAAAGCAGAAAGAAAAAAAAATTGCACATGATTCTAATGCTGGAGGCTTTTCCTCCTTTATGTTTCTTTCTAAAATCCCAGCAGGAACAGTAGAGATTGAGTCTCTTCTCACTTAATCAGCTTGGAACAATTAACTCCCCATCCTCACTCAGGATTGTCCACAAGAGCTAAAAAGAGTTCATAGTGACAGCCTAATGGAGAGGAGGGGATTAAAAACATGTCCACTGAGACAAGTAAACTGGTGTTGTTGATGAACCCAAGTAGGTTTGCCGCAAGTATCAATCAACTGCAAACAAGGACTCTTTCGGCTGTCCAGTCTCCACACCACTGAGCGCCAGCCTGAGAGCTCAGCAGAGAGGTTTAAGAGACAGTTGAATGAGCCCCTTACAGGGGCAATGTGCATTACCTAGAGTTGTTTTGTGCTACTATAAGGGACTGAACAGTGGCTGTCAGCATCTTGGTGTGCAGCGCTGACTCAGATGTGTAAATCCTGAAAAGGCATTTCAGAATACATGGCCTTATTGAAGAGACGGGCACCGTTTTACTGTCCAGCACTTAAGGTTCTCCAGAGGAGCAGACTGGATTGCTTGAGACAGTTGTGGTCTACTATGGTCTGTGAAACCTGTAAAAACAAATAAAAAAATGTTTTAGGTATTTTATTAAAACTATGCTCAAATTCATTACCCAAAACTACAAACATCAACACAAAGTAGAAAAAGTGAATAAGTGAAGTGAATAAGAATAAGCCCAGTTAAAATGGACAGAGAGCATCAGTTAACAGGAAGACTTGACGCAGCTTATCGGATTTAGGACTGGACTCCTGGGCCCCTTTGTAACACTTTATCCTTTGATCTAATCCATTCCATTGTCACTGTAGTCTTAGAGGCAGCAAAAGAACACAGCCATATACGTTTTCTTCCAAGATTGTCCTGCATTTATCTTCAGCCATCTCCCAGTCATCTTTGGTTGGCTTTTCTGTCTCTGCTGAAATAATAATAAAAAAGCATCCCTGTAAACAGGTTCAGACCTGGTTGGTCTCATCTGACAAGCACAACATTTTCCACATTTGCTGTATCCCCTACATGGATTGTGGTAATCTGCTTCCTTCTTTCCACTCTTCCAGAAAGGTCAGATTTGTGAATTTCAAACAGACTCTCCCATCTGAGCTATAGATCTGTAAGGGCCCTCCAGAGTAACCCTTAGCCGTTTCTCTGATTAATGGTCTCCTTGACTGGGCAGCACGTTTTGGCGGACAGCTATATCTTGGTGGGTTTGCAGCAGTGACCCAGTCTTTCTATTTTCAGACAATGGAACAAGCATGGTCGTGTGAGACATCCAAAGCTTATTAGATGGTTTTGTAACCTAATCCAGCATCAAACAGCCCCACAACCTCTAACACACTTTCACAAAATACTATACTGAGATTACATTACACACAAGTGGAGCATTTACCAACTGGATGACTGCAGAAAGAAACTGGTTGCACAAGATCTTGCTTAGGGTTTTTAAGTTCAAGTACAAAGGGCTGAAAACAAATGCACACTACAATTTTCTGATTTTTATTTGTGAAGAACTTTGACTGTTGTATAAACCTCTCCTTGCACTTCACAATCAAGCCCTACTTTGTGTTGATCCCACACTTTAAAATGTAAAGTTTATGGCTTAAATGTAACAAAGTCTGAAAAGGTTCAAGGGTAACAAATACTTCTACAAGATACTGTAACAATAGGGATGAGGGGTGCAATAATGTAAGGAAAGTCAGATGCAAAATTAATTCCTCTAATTACCTGGTTAAATGACGACTGGACTCATGGACTTCCATCTCGTTGCTCTTAAAATCGTTGAGTTCTTTCCTGATTGCTGCCTGTAGACATAAAATAATATTCAGAAAAGTAGCAATAGCTTTTCAGAAAAAAAATCCTGCAGTCTCTAAGCCATGTATTCCAACACTTTTTTGTGCACTTCATGCATTATTTATACTTCACTCAAGGCCATGAACAATTCCACTGAGTTCTCTTTCCACACACCATAAGACCCACATATTTTCCCTCTGCAGACAATCATGAGCCCTAATATGATAAGCAGTCCTTTTCTGGTCCAATTATGCCTCTATGAATACATTTAGGAAATTCAACATGCCTAAAAAACACAAAGAAATGTAGACCCTCTACAATAGCCACAGCCATTCATTCACACACACATATGATTCATTGGCATGTCATGTTCTCTCCCCTTTCCTATTTTTAACAGTGGCTAAGGCAAATGGGCCTCAGTGTTATATAATAAGTGTAGGTTTGTTAAACAGTAAGTCATTGATTACTAATTACAAGTTTCTCAACACTTTGATCAACTTATAGTTTGCGAATTACATTTATTTAATAAGAATTGTTAACAGTGCCAATACATGTGGCGTTTTATAATCAATTAATGTCAAATGTATTTTTTTAGTACAATTTCAGATGCAAAATGGTGGTCCTACACAAATATATATATATATATATATATATATATATATATATATATATATATATATATATATATATATATATATATATATATTTCAGGGGTTTTGAATGTGGAGATGGAATCATATGAGTAAACTCAGTCAATTTATAATTCAGGTCACCCAAACTGTAAATGCTTGTGTGTGCAGGTTTATGAAATACATTTTACTTTTTGGTCTTATTTTGATGACTCTGAGTTCAGCTCCTAAACATCACATTTATGCTAAGGTAGTGGTTCCCAAAGATTTTCTTCTGGGCTCCCCCAATGGTTCCCAAAGCTTCCCTTCCCCCCCACCTCCCACCCCTCTCCCATGGATTACAATAAAATTCCCCACAAAAAAAGAATAAAACAAAAATCAACTGGGCACACACATCGCTCAACCAGACATAAACCTATACACAAATTTTGTTTTCAAGCTCCTTTGAAGTTTATGTCACACTTCAGGTTGCAACAAAACACACTACAAACCATCTTTACAGTGAAACATTTTGTGTAACAGTTTTTTTTCTTTTCATTCATCCATACTGCTTCCAGCCCCCCCCCTCCAATAGTACTGCGCCCCGCTGGGGGGTGCGCCCCACACTTTGGGAACCAAAGTGTGGGGCGCACACTTCCACTGTGCTAAGGAATTGTGGTTCTTAGACAATGGCATAAAAGCAAATATCAAAGCTAGGTTTCAGCAGTAGTAGTTCAGTAGTGGTTTCAGTATGCTTGTTAATTAAGCAAATCACATCAGCCCTCACCCTCTGCTAATGATCCATCCTCTGAGAAGTTCTGAACCCAGCTCACATACTGAGCACCGTATTACTGCGTCAGAAGTCCATGTCCGCTGAATTACTGCCTTTATGAGATACGTCTTCAGCAGTGGAAAAGTTCAGGACATAAATCGGTTTGCCAGGGGGACTTTAAATCCAATTTAAAATGTTATGTGTGACGGCAATCCAGCAAGGTGATGTTATTGCTCTACTATTTAACATGACTCGGGGGGACATCTAGAGCCTCAGGGAGCAAGTAGTGAGGACAGCAGAACAAAAATTCTTTACCCAATGAAAGAAAAAGGAGAGGAAAACGTCAGCAGAACAGCAGCATGGTTAGGGGTCCCGAAGCGTGGTTTATCCAATTATTCTCTTATGTAAAGGACTTAGTTGCGTAATAAAAATGCTGATTCCCTATGATGTTCTCAAGAGTTCCTCAGGTGTGACCTGGGGAACTCTGAGTCACGAGTCAGCAAACTGAAAGAAGGCAAAAGATGCGCTCAGCACAAGTCTGGCTCTCATTAAAAGTCAGCGGCGTAGATCGGTGGACAGTCAGCAGCCGCACCGCTTCAGGATGTTTACTCGCTTTCAGAAACAAAACAGCTGAAGTGGAACATGACACTACAAGACAGGAGAAACATTAAATCTAGCTGAGTCATGGTTCGCCTGCGTCAGGGGCTACATCATGTGAAGCAGCCATGAGGAAGCTCAACTTCAATTTGAACAGAATGAAATTTAGGTTAAAAAAAAATTAAAAGATTACATTAGTTTAATTAAAATAGCCAAAGTAATACTAGCCTTATCAGCTGCCGTGAGTCGGGTCCAGGGTTTGTCGGCTCGCCGGTCATAGTCCTGGGCATCCGAGACCTCTACATAGTCACTGAATCTGATAAGAATTTTGGCTTGTCTCAGCTCCTCTACAGTGGGCCTCTGGCTCAACTAGAACAGGAAGAAAAAAAAAATCTTATGAAACAGAATAATGTAAATCTATTTGAAGCTGCTGGATTAGACGGACCTCAAGACTTTTTATATAATCAAGCTCACAAAAGGAAGACTTGCGAATTATATGGATAACAGAGTTCTACAAATCATTCTATTTTGGACAAGACCTTCAAATTTTGAATCCTGTGCATCATCTTTAAAAACATCTATTTGAAAAAATTTCTAATCACCTTAAATGACCAGGCGAAAGTTCAGGTATTTAAGAAATAGAATTCGGTTAATAAAAGAATAGGATACTTCAGCTATTCTTTTATTCTAATTGGTTATAAACCAACCAACTAGAAAAATTACATTATAAACATTGCAAAACTACAGTATTCTTCAGCATCGTAATCAACATCTTTTACCTGAGAAATAATGACTGTTTATGGTCTGTTACTGTACTCAAACGGATGTAAAAATATATCTTGCTATTCAAAAGTCTGCAAATGATAACACACTTCACTGATATTAATAAAACGGTTTATCCAAGTCAACTTAAACTTTCAAAACAATCATCCTAAGAATTCATCCCTAAGATTCCCAGAAGTTTTAATGCAGAACAGGAACCGGTGTTTTTAGAAATCAGGTTTCTGGTGGAATCCCTTTCAGAATAAGGAATACATTTTTATTTTCACATTTTGTTTTTATTATTTACAGAACTACGTGCTGACTAAAATAACAAGCAGAACTCTAGGTCAAAGGGAAATTTAAGCCTCAAGTTTGTCAACTAAAGAACCTGTGTATTTTTATAACCGTGACAAATTCTCAATAATATTTAGTACCTGAACTCCGACTGGTCCATTCTAACAGATATGTGTAATAATTTGATTTAAACCATTTCAGTTTAGTTCTGACTGCATGCTTTCAGTTGTTGTTGTTCCGCTGGCAGCTGAACACCTGAACCAGTCTCATGTCCTTTTGCAGTCCTTAAAGAGTTGTCTTTCAAGACTGGCCTGTGTTTACCTCCTGCCATGTTCCAATTAGTCCTGACCAGCTTCCCTGTCTCTGCTGGGGAAAAACGTCCCCAAATCCTTAAGGGCAGCCACCACCATATTTCATTGCAGAGAGAGTTTTTCACCAAAGTACTTCTGACTAACATTAGTCCGGGTTAGTCAACTTCAAAGGACAGTGTATTTTTTTTTTAACTCTTACTGCTTCACTTTCCTTTCACTTAACTGGTTCTGAAGGAGCAAAGTGTTCACACCACCAGTTAGGAGTGTTTTTCTTCCCAACTATTGTTTGCAAAGAAGAATTCAGAGTTATTTGTCACTATATAGTACTAAATTAACCTTAAAAGTATAATTATGCTCCACTTTAATATTACATTGACTTAATTCAAACACTTTCTTACAGTAGACATTTCATTTATTAGATACCATGTTTGGAAACCCAAACATTTAGATTCACTTAAAAATGCTAATTGATTAATATTTCTTTAACTTGGTTTTATTTCAGCTCAGCATCTTAGCTCAACAACATTAGAGATTCTACTCCAGTGCAGTGTGTCTGCTGGTGAGCAGAAAGTGTTGCTGTATAAACAACATTGAGGGGAACAACACCTCTCTATGGGGTCAAAATATTTGGAAGCCAACATGCTGAAGGAGCAAGGGCAGCAAGGACACAAGGCTCTCCTGTGAAAAAGCTAAAATAGGAAAACAACATCAACAAAAAAAAAACCCCATAATCCCAGCCCTGTAAAAGACAAGATTTTTTTTTACTGTTCTCAGTGTTTATTTATCCTGACCTTTCATTTGCTCCCTTCAGTGATTTGAACAGCAAGTGTGAGTTTGCACCTTCAGAGCTATTTCAGACTCACCTTTCGTGTCAGCCTTCGTTTTATTTCCCTCTTTTCCTCCATCTCTTCCTGCTCATTGCGAGCTGCAGAGATTAAGAGAAGCTGGTTTACTTTACAGCAGGCAGATACAAAAAGGAGGCTCTTTGTGGGATTTTAATGAAACTGTTGAAGGGATATAAACACTATTTATAGAAAGCGGCTCATTAGAATGACACTTGACTGGAAAATACTTCCAGTGTTTGCTTTAAATAGTTCAGTTATTGACCGTAATGCTGTTTGACTTGGGTTTGGGGAGACAATTATTGCTTTGTTCCTTTCAAGTCCTCTCTGTGTTTTACGGGGCCAGTAGTTTTAATTTAGCGAGTGGTCCACTGTAGATTTTCACCACATCACATGCACAAAAACATCAAACTCTGGAGGCAGTTACAGAAACAACCGTCAACAAGAATCCTCCTGGAACCCTGTTTGCAAAAGCTCCGCCAGTCAAACATGTACTAGTGCTCAACATGTATGCACTGCTGTCGCTGCTTCTGTATTCTAGATGGCTCCTTACTAAAACAGAGAAAAAAGCCGTTTGTTTAACCTTGGTGTTGGTGTGTGTGCAGAAGCAATGGATTTATCACTCATTTGTGCTTTCCTTCTGTGCTCTGCCTATCATGCAGGAGCCCCTGGGAAAGCAGGAACTGCTGGTAAGCTTGTCTTTGATGTGAAAGCAGCAAAGTCCCAGGCAACAGAGCTGCTTCTCGCTGATACGGTGTACGCCTGAACTAAGACACAGGTCTCTGTAGACACGGTTTCTCAGGGAGTCCTGCTGCATGCCTGCTTCATGACAAAACGAATGACCAAGGAGGAACAAAGCAGCAAATGTTTGTCAATCGCATAACCATGTCAAACTGCTGAACTGCATGAAAAATGGGGTTCACTGATGGCCAAAGTAAATGTTGACGTCATTTTATTTTTATGAATCTACAAATTCATAAAATTCACAGTTTGGGGAAAATTCTAACACTTACGTTTGAGGATGTTCCTTTGCTCTAGTTCCTCTGCTGTTGGTCTCTGGCTCAAGCGCCTGACAAGAAACACATGCACTGTCAGAACATTACCCACTACAAAAGCTCAGACCCCCCGCCCCCCTAAAGGTGTCACTAAGGAAATAGATGTGAGTATTTTAATATCAGCATAACTACAGATGTTCTTTAAAGACCTCAAATGTTTGTTAGAGATGCTAATGAAGACCAAGGAACACAGTAGACAAGGATAAAGTTAAGGATTTGTTTAAATAGTGGCTCATGATTAAAAAACAACAATATTCTCTGCTCTGAATATTTTATGGAGCATACTCATGTTCACCTTCTGAAAAAGGAAGCTGTGAAAAATAGCAAACATACACAGACATGGTTGTCCTTCTAAACCTACTGGCCATTCAAGATTAACCACAGAAGCAGCCAAGTGGCCCATGGTAACTCTGGAAGAAAATTGACAACTCATGTGGGGAAATCTGAGGGACAGAAACAAACCTTTTCTTAAAACAAAGGTTTGTTTTAAGAAAAGACAAATTACTTTATTTGTGGTAAAGTAATATTGTTTACTTTACCACATGGCATGTAAGGGTCAGAATAGACCCATGAAGATCAAAAGTAAACCTTTAGCATGCATATGTTATGTTTGACTACCACTGAACAACAGCCTGGTGTAAAGAGATACACCATCCAGTGGAACATAGTGGTGGCAGCATCATGTCTTTCTTCAGCAGGGACAGAGAAGATGGGAAGAGCTTATAAGAAAACTGACCAAGTTCAACAAAATGAAATTCTGAAATAAAGGCTTCAGTTTGATGTTGGAGTTTACCCTTCTAACCCTACAATAACCCAAACATAAAGTCAGATCAACTTGTATCCATTTGCTAGAATGGCCTAGTCAAAGACCATACCAAAATCCAACTGAGAATCTGTGACAAGACTTTCAAACGTTTGCTAACAGATTTGTTCCTTCCCGTCTGACTTTGATTAATCTACTATGTAAACAAAAGGACATACATAACTGCATGCATTAGTTTCTTTTACGTCACAATTATTTTCTGCTTTATGTTGGCCCATCACATACAAGAAAATTTGTTAAAAAATTCATACAATTTTGTCGTTGGAATCTGACAATATGTGAAAGTGAAGTTCAAGACCTTTGTTCTCTTTTGCTCTCAAACAAGCAGCACATTAAAAGACTGATGTCAGACTGGTTTGAATCTGTAAACATCTTGATTTTCATCCACTCTCAGTGTAAGGCAAAAGCAACACATTGCAAAACTAAGTTCAGTAGGGGAAAAAAAGCCTCCCATAAACAGTGACAGAGCAGAACAGCCAGGGCTAATTCCCGCAGACACAATGTCTGCTAATCCTCAGATAACAGATCTTGACAATGGAGCAGTTCAGGTTCTCGAAATGCACATGTCTAGCACTTGAGTAGATGAGCTGCAACAGTGGAAGAGCACGTCCAGATCCATTGCTGTCGGCTAAGATCATTCAGCCGAGGCTGTACTGCGCCCAAGCTCACCAAAAAAGTGAAATAAAACTAAAAACAGCTGAAGTCTGAAAATATGCACTTTAGTCTGCATATGATAAAGTTTTATTTTTGCTGAGGCTGCAGACAATGTAGTTAGAATTTGGTGTCGACAGCACAAATCCATCGACCCATGGAAGCTGCTGCTACTGGTGAAATGGTACAAGGGGCCTGGGGGGCAGTTTCTTGGCGGATGCCTACCAACCAATCATTGATTGCATGCTTTGAGCGATCAAATTTTGTTTTGCTGATCATCATTATGTTGATCATATGTCTGCATTCTCTTTTTGCATTTTCTAATGGGTACAGAATTGTTGCTTAAACAACCACGTACCCATTAGTAACAATGAAGCATGGTGTAGGTGACTAATGGGTACATTATTGTTGTTTTCCATTTTTCAGTTGATTTAGGTGACTATTCAAAAGGTAAATCTAATGGAATAACATCCTATTTCAAAGGGAAAACATGATTTCTGCCTGGTTTCATGAGCAAACGCATATATCTCAGCAGTCATCAGATCTAACTTCAGTTAAACACTATTGTAATCAGGTGCTAAACCTCAAGCCAAAATCCAACATCCAACAACATTAATTTTAGATACAATTAAGGCCAAGAAGTGCCCTACTTAGTATGAGTATGGCAAGTGCAGCTCAGAAAAACTTGGCTCCCTCTTTTCTCTTCCCTGTATTTATTCTCTAGATTTTTGACAGCAAGTCCCTGGAAAGTTAAGTAGTTGACATTCACAGAGCAAGTTCTTCCACAACTGACAATGAGATTTAGAATGAAACACCTCGACTTGGTCCCAAACTGAATAAAATACAAATAACTTCAGAACCTTTTTTAGTTTTTACTTTTCAAATGCTTTCAACACAGCGGTGGCTCATTTGACACCATTAGAAGATTAAATGCGAAACCTAACAGCAACTTGACAGGGGCATGCCTAAACCTACTGAACCGGTGTCCAACTGAATGTATGAGAATTCATCAACGCAATGCAGTAATTAAAATCATCAAGAGCCATACCATAAGCTTGCTTTGATCCAGCATAGGGCAAATCAGACGCTATATAAATATAAATAAAACGCCTTTATTAGAGCTAACAGAAAGGCTATCAGAAATTCAAACATTTGAGGAGACAAAGTCATGTAAAAAAAGATAAAAGGATAATCATGTTCTTACATAACTTTCAGAGCAATAAACTCTAGACAAGCTCCTTTAGGTACAGCTTGTCTTTGCACCCCACTTTGCCTTAAGAACTGTCTTATTTGAGGCATAGATTCAACACGGTATTACAAATACTCCTCAGAGAATTTGGTCCATATCAAGGAGTTTCAATCCCTGCTCTGTCTGTCTCCATTGCTGAGTCCTCGGGCAAGACACTTCACACGCCTTTTCTGCTGATGGTGGTCAGAGGGCCCAATGGCGCCGGTGCATGGCAGCCCCAGTGGTACAGCGTGGTAGCTCACCACATCAGGGTGTGAGTGTGTGCATGAACGGGTGACTGATTGCAGGTACTGTGAAACGCCATACAAGGCAATAGAGGCCATTTATCATTTGTTACTGAATTTCTTTGGATCTTGGCATGATGCCTAGCTTTTGAGGATCATCTGATGTACTTTACTTTGTCAGGCAGGTCCTATTTAAGTGATGTATTGGTTGAGAACAGGTGGGGCAGTAATCTTGCCTGGGTGATAAAGGTGTGATAAACCACATTTAAGCTATGTTTTAACAGGGGATATGGGCAATTTTTTATTTATTTCACAGAAGACCTTATAAGTTGTTTCTTCTTTAATAATAAACACCATAATTTAAAAACTGCACTTAGTGTTTATTTATGTTGTCTTTGACTAATATTTAAATTAAACATGCAAAACAATAGGAAATCAGGAAGAGGACAAACACATTTTCACACCACCGTATGAGCTCAGCAAATAAATACTCATTTGTGTGGTTTAAAGAATCAGCTCCAGCATCATGTGAGATTGTAAAATTGCTGGTATGAGAAAAAAAAAAAAAAAAGATTTTCATTTCACTGTTGTGAAAAACTGGAGTGGAGCTAGTTTGGCACATGCATCACCGTGGTGATTCAGTGAGCGAGGGAGGAAGTCAGGCAGGAGGAAGAAAGAGGAGAGAGATAGTGAGCACACACTGGAGAGAAGACAAGAGAAGGAGACAAAAAGGGAGGGAGGATGCATCACTGAAATTAGGTCAGCTCCATTTTCAGAGACTTCTTAACGAGATAAAGCATGTCTCCTTATCAAATGTTTAGAAGACAAGATGAAAAAACAAAAGGATAAAAATAGAGTTTGAAAAAAAAAAAACAGAGCGCGATCCGTATTAGATCCCATCGCAGTTCTGTCAGCACAATCTAACCCAAAATGCTTGCTTTAGTTGAAGTGAGCCATTGCCCATAAGTTGAAATCATATAAAACGTTGTAGTAAGTGTAAAGTAATTGTATTTAGGTTAGAGTACAATTCACCTTGTGAGTTTGGTGCCTATTTGCTGCCTTGATTCCAGCCTCTCCTCGTCTGTCTGCATAGGCAAGATGTTTTTCTCCTCCAGCTCTCTTTTTGATGGACGATTGCTCAGCTTGATGGCCAGAGAATCTTTTCGTAGCACTTTCTTAGCCAGAGTACCTTTAAAAATAAAAAGGCCATATTAATGATTTAAAGTTCTTTCATTTTGAGCCCAAACGTAAAAGTTTACGGTATACACAGCACATTCAGTAGTAAATGTCTTTCTCCTGAAAGACCCCATAGTTGCTCTTACATTAGAAGGGAGGGTGACACAAATTTTAATTTCAAAACATATATAATTATCCTGATTATAACATCTTACCACCACCGACCCATTACAAAGGCCTTAAATGTCCCTTGTAATTGATCCGAGTTTAAAAACTTGAACAATATAAACTACAGCCTCGCTCACTTGTGAATATGGAGTCGTCGTCTTCATCATCTTCCTCATCGTCATCCACATCATCCTCTTCATCCTTGTACATACTGGGCAGGTCTTCATAATCAGACTCGTTGGGCATATTCTCCTTGTCGTCTTCATACTCGATTATTACTGATGGCACTTCTCTCCTGTCCAAGGGAGCACACTGAACACTGCCCAGTAAAGCAGAGCTATGGATGAAAAAGGAAATTTTGTTATAAATTTTATTTTTATTAGAGTTTAATCATCTGGTCTTATTAAAGAAAAGCATTTTTGATATAGAGTGACATGTTAAATGAACAAAAGATTAAATTTCTTTGGTAAACCTTATATTTGATTTTATTTATTCGATTTATTAAACCTATGTGTTAGTAAGAAAGCCTCAACAAAAAAATAAATAAAAACACATTGAAATACAACATACTGCTTGTTAAGCTTTCATGCTATCACTACATGACTATGAATATACAGCAGACATTTTCTGTAGTGATCAGAAAGGCCGTCCAATCAAACTGAAAGATGTATGGACATTGGGAAGTCAAATAAATGCAGATAAATTGACGAATGAAAATTAAAAAAAAACTGACCGATGAGAGAAAGGCAAAATGGCTCAGACAAATTGACAGACTATGAGTAACAAATGGAAGGACAAACAAACAAAACGATGGATCATCAGACAAATGAACAAAGCAGTGGATAATGGATCAATGGACGGACAAACAAATGGACAGAGGAACAAACATCACGAGAGGTGGAAGGACAAATAAATGGATTGCTGGCTGGAGAAAAGGACAAACAGTTGGAAAGATGGCCAGGCACAAACAGGCAAATAGAGAAATGGACGGACAGAAGAACAGAAACAGAAGGACAGAAGGATAATGTGAGCTCAGGACAAAGAAACAGACCTATGAATAAAAAGACAAATGGACAAAGAAATGGGCATATGGAAAAATTCAACATTAATACAGGAGGCAAAGTGTGGAAATACTAACTTTTTCTATGCTCCGATTCTTTTTCCATACAAATTCAAGTCTGGAAAACACTTTGCTTAACTTTTCCTGACTAAGAGCCCTGAGATTCATGAGCCAAACAACCTAATCAAAAACTTAACACATAAAATCCAGTCCAATGTGATTCTGCCACAATTAGGTAAAAACCTGTCTAAGTAATTCAAAAGAAATCCTGAAGAATAAACTTCCGTTTCCTGAGGCATCACAGGTTAACCAGCTGCATATATGACAGAATGATTAATAAACAGTCTGGTTGAAGCTTCTTATGATGAGCCACTGTTATGCAACCACTCCAAGCTTTTAGACTAATTGTGAGCTCTGTCAGGAGCATTACTTCCTTATCCCTGCCCAAACAGCTCTGGTGAAAAAACAGAGATCCTAATGCAAGAGGTTACATAATGTCCAATCTACTACCGTGTCACTCTTCTCCAAACATGAAGAAGCTGGGCTCTCGTCAAGAGCAGCTGGTCATGTTATGTCAGGCCAAACTGCTGGAGGGACGCCTACTCCATGCGCTTGTGCCCACACATACACACATTTCACTGAAAAAAAACCAGGGCAGGCTGCCCTGAGAGGCAGTGTGCTGATTTAGACCTGTACAACAGAGCAACAGAGCTGCCAGGATGCGACCTCAATGAAAACAGAAGATACTTTGGAAAATAAGTTAACACTGAACTCAGTGCCAACAAACGGACAGAAAAATTCAAAACCGGAAAACTGTTTTTTTGTTGTTGTTTTTTCTGCAGTTAATAAATGTTGTGGGGTATTTTTTTTTCTTTTTAGAGAGGATTAATGCTAGTTAGAGGACTACAGACTTATTGGCATTTTGCTTTAAATTATGTTTCAGTTAGCACACATGTTCAGCAAAGTTCAGTCAAATCCAACTAAGACACTGTGAATCAGGTTATACAGGAAGTTAGACCAACATCAACTCCTAATCCATCCTTTCCTCCCCCCAGACAGATTTAACAAGACAGAAGCTGACCTTTCAAACCGCTGCATGGATAGTGCCAGGGTTTTATTGAGCTCCTCTATGATGCGGCTGGGGGCGTGCAGGCCGCCGTATTGGAGCTGGAGCGGGTGGCCGTGGCTCTGGTGAAGCCCGACGAGCTGGGAGGGCAGAAGCGTGCCGTGGTGAGACGACAAACCCTGGGGAGGCGCGCACTTTGGCGGGAGCGTGCTAAGGGGGTTTAGGGAAGGTGACGGCGAGGAGTCCAGCCCGCCTGGAGGCACGCAGATCATCACTTTCTTAGGAGGCAAGGGTGGGGAGTGCTTTGCCCCGGGCATGCAGGGCAACTTCATTGGCTGGCAAGAATCTTGAGCAAAACAAAAATAACAAGGAGAAAAAGGAATACATAAAATTCAGGATGTGGTCGAATCAAATCTCTTAAAAACTGCCAAAAAAGAGGGATAAACAAAGATTGTAAATGGTCATACATGGCTACCAACGTCAATGCAGAGGGAGTGGGAATTAGGCCAGAAAAATGGCTCTTCCTGCACCAACAGATTGGTAATGACAGTGAGAGCCCTGTTGAGTTAACTGCAGGGGACTTTAATGAGACTACTATAATCCTATGAGCATGTGTGGTGCAGGTACAGCATTAGGAACGAGCAGTCACTGGTCATGAACTGTTAAGCTTGCCTCGTCATCTTATAATGACGAGGCAAGCTTATAATTAAGGCAGCAAATCCCAAGGAAACATTCGACTGACCTGTGCTATGGTTTGGGATCCTAGAGAAAGGCTTTGGAGGCAGGGCAGGAGGCTGCTTGTGGTAAAGTGGGGGCTTGGCTGGGGTCTCCTGATGGTCATTTGGAAAAGATACAGATTTCTTGGTGGGCAGGACCATAGAGGTCTTCATGGAGGGTTCCTGAGGGCAAATACTGCCATCCATAGAGGATCGGAATTCAACAGTAGCTAAAGGAGGAGAGAAAAACAACAAAACAGAGCATATATTATCATCGAAAACATGCATTACTGCAGTGGTTAACAGTGAGACTGTGCTATTAAATTGCACCATGTGCCTGGAAAGTACATAATTCCTCCCCTTTAAGGCAACCTGGGCTTCCTGGAAACCACAGGAAAGTGACAGGCCGATTCCCTCTATATCAGGCTGCATTGAAGAAGTAATTTATGCAGTCCTGACCTAGTATTGCGATTATATACTGCATAGTATATGGACACACTTTTCAAAAACTAAATTCTATGTTCTCATGAATTTTATGCAACTTTCTAGAGCTTAAACAATTCCTGAAACATTTTAATCATGTATACAACAGATCATGAAACTGTGGCAGGGAAATGGATAATCTCAAATTGTATTATTATTCTTTAGTCTCCAACTGCAGATTTCAAAGCAATTGTTTCTAAATGTTTGCAATAATCTTTAATAAGCATTTTCAGACATGTTCTCGAGAAAGAATCTGGTTGTACTCTCTTTAGTCTCACTGAGACGACTCTCCCCTGTCTGCAGCATGAAATTTGAATTAATTGTATAGAAAAAAAAGAGAAAATTTTCTTATCTTCTCTCCCCACATTTTGGCAAGAGCAAGTGGACTTTTACAGCCTTGCCAGCTTCTTCTTTTTTTTTTCCTTTAAAGCCCTAAGGCACAGACTTTGTTCGACTCAGATACAGAATGTTTTTAATACAGGCTACTGAAATCCAACAAAATTTTAATAATGAAAGATTATATCGCTGGATGCTCCATGTCAAATGTTTAAAAGGGAAGATCAGAGAGCGAGGACTTATGACACGGTAAATAAAAGGGTAGTTCAGCATTCAACTCACCTTTTTCAAAGATCTCCTTCAGAACTCCTCTCTTGATGAGTTCATCTCTGCTCTGTCGCAGGGACATCTTCCTCTCCAAAGCTGGGAGTGTAAAAGGAGAAGTTAGTTAAATGTTTGTGAATTCCCACCATCCATAAACACATCACTATCTTTTGCATGTTTATTAATTCAGTTGGCTTTCGCGCCTTTTAGAAAGCACTTTATAAGACAAGCAGGTCCACATCAATCATACGCAAGTTCACTTACAAGCATTTCTATTTGATTATGCTCTCTAAAAAGTTATTTTTTATAGAAGGCCTGGTCGACTGTGTCCAGTTGTTGACTTTAAGAAATCTATTCACAAAATCAGGGTTTACTTGCAGTACCATTACACGCACAGAAACAAGATATTTTGCATCCCGTTGTTGAGCAAAATATGAGTGCTTTCAAAATGTCAAACATCACTGTATTGGATGTGTGCAGAAAGATGCTAGAGCTGCAGCTCATTGTTAGTGGTCGCCATGGTAACACAGTATGCTTTACTGTGCTTTTAAGGAGTTTAGCAGGCAGAAAAATAGATTTGACCTGTTCAGCAGAGATCAGTGAAATGAAGGTTTATCACATCATCAGCAGAGCAATTAAAGTCAGTGAAGCTGGTCTGTCGCCAACACTGCTAAAATACTTACTAATTATTATTTATTCAGCCAAATGCTAATGCAGTTTATTTTTTTTAGAAAATATTTTGTATCAAAGGAGGCTAAGAAAACAATAAGACATTTTGACTTTCAAACTTCACAGAAAAGCTTGAAGCTGCAGCAGGTAATCTTAATCAAAATGTTTCTTATGTAGTTTGTTAAAACTGTCACTATGCTGTGAGAGTATATAAAAGATAATTTGTGGGACAAAATATTACATATACAGTACATATATAAATAAATAGACAACCAATCAGAGCCAGCCAGGAGGAAGATCTCATCACTGTCAATTGCGCTCGTATGTTAAATTGTTTTCACATATTATAGCTGCAGGTTAATTCACTGGTTTCAGTACATTAATGGTACCCCATGCACAGAGACAAACATTTCAGAAATGTAAGCCACGCTAATCACAAATATTAGATGCTAAAAATGGCATGAAATATAATCTCCACAATTGTGTTTTCTTTATTTTAAAAATATATTAGTAGAACACTGTTTTACAGTGACTCGTTTTTTACATGCATGGTGACATTAATTCTGATAATATAAATAAATAAATAATGACCACACTTGGCAGAAGGGCTAACTAAAAGATAACAGTTATCACCGTTCTTCTTTCTTCCTAAATTATAGATCTGAAACAGAGAAAATTGGTACTGGTAGGGCAAAGCACAAAAACTGGAGACAAGCCACAAAATTCTGATCTCTGCTTTGCTTCTATTTTTGGGTTTTAGAAAATTCAGCACTTGTCCTTTCGGCTACCTAAGGTGATTATATCCAAATCTATCCCTGAATAGGAACCAGGTAAGAATGAGAAATGAGGATGTGCAACAACACTGCCCATAGAGGACACCCACCAGGCTTCTGTACTTTGGCTTTTGCTTAGGAGAAGGATCACAGCTTCCGTCATCTGTGCTTTTGATTCAAGAGTCCTAACTCTGCCTGATATTTTTTGGCAATGCCATTGTGTTCGACGGCAAGTTGCACTACTGAGCTGATTTGTGACAATAACGGCACCCTGACCATCTCTTCGTTTTGTCACTGCACAGCAGACTTGAGGGCAAAAGCTCCAGAAGAAATTCAAAAATACAAAAGTCTGACAGACAAGGTTGCAAGACAATAATTTGGATAACACTGAAGCTCAAATGATCCATATTACTAGTAAACAACATGTTGGGCTAGATTTTATATGTAGCTAAAACATGCCAAACATCACAATGTATGTAAACGCTTTCAAACGTAAGCCAGTCTGAGATCGGAGACAATTGTGAAATTAGTTATTACATAACCGTCTAATCTTTCCCCATTTTTAAAAAGGAAACTGATCAGAATACCTTCAGTATGGTGCATAAAATAAAAACCCCGCCACTTCTGGAACCTGGTAACGTGGTTAATTGAAGTCTTTGAAATGCAAATAAATTGTGCCTTTTGCAGATGCTATTTTGAGCTTTTCCTGCAAGCAACCACATTAAAAATTGATTATGCCCCACATGAGGGAGCAAATTTAACATTAGGTCATGCATATCAAGGGGATAGTAAACAGAGCTATCAAAGAGTTGACCCAGAATCAACACAGCACAATTTTTAGACTAATTGTGCAAGCAGCAACTTCACCAGACTACTTTCCTCAAGCACTGCAGGAACTGCATGGAGAAAGGAATCATATCATATCCATGGTTTCAAGCTGTACTTCAATACAAATCAACAAATACTGACACTGACCATGATGGCAACAGGCAGGAAATTATTACAATTACTTAAATATTTTGGATATAATTACTAGGCACAGTGTGGTGAAATAAACAAGTAAGTGACGGTAAAGATGATATTAATTTGAATAAATAATGTATTTACAATTGATTATTATATTATTTATTAGTATTTTTCAAAGTCACTCCACTGGATTTTTCTGATATCCAATCTTACATTGAACTGAGGGAAGGAAAATGCAATCTGGCACTGAAATTGCACAAAATGAATTTAGAGTTTGACTTTCCTGATCTGTATGACTGCCGTCTAATTATGAAACCTACAAAAACATTGTCAGTAAGTAACCAAACAGGGAGAAATCCGGGGTAAATTGTCACTATTAAAAAGGCAGTTTAATCATCCATTCAAGGATTATTCTTCTTTTCCCATCCTAAATGGAAAACAATTATCCAAGGTTTCATGACATAACTGTGATGAGCAAGGGATGTGCACACTTATGCAATACCATTAACTCAAAAGCTTGAGTGAGAATATTAGATCCTCAGATCTGAAAGACCAACCACGTGCAATCAGAAATAAAAGAGACAATTGGTCAAATTGAAGCGGACCCATCTAACACCACCTGAGCATGAAGAGAAAATAATTCTCCTTATCCCCTTAAAACGGTTTACGTAATATACATTCATTATTAGATGGTAAAAGGTAGATTTTCATTTCAATATCATCAGGATGGTCTAGTAGAGAGCGTTCTACTCCAATTTCACAATCAGCCATAGCAATCTGTCTTTTCTTGAGCAAGACTGGTTTTTGCTTTTTCTTGATTGCAGATTTTTTTTAGTTATTTTTTGGGGGGGAGGGGACTCCCTAAAAGAGATAAAATTATCTTCCTCCTTCTCTGATGGATGTAGTAGTTTTGCATAAAAACATAAATTGATGACATTATCGTCACGCTGTATGCGTCAATGAACACAATTGAAACTATATTTGAAATAACTCATAGGAAACCTTTTTTTCTTTACTGATAAACTGATATTTTTGATTTGCTGAGAGGCATTAATATGAGAGATACTTTTTTTGTTGTTCTTTTTTCCCCCTCATTGTCCTTCAAATCCAGATGGTTTTCATATATTTTTTGTAGTATTTGGTAAATTCATCTTTTAAAGACAAATGACTTGGGTAATTATTTTGGGCATTCTTTAGCATATATAAACACTTGAACATGACCCATTCAGTCATCTGAACAGTGAGTTTCCATTCCCCCGTCCCCAAAAAAGTAACCTGCACTTAAGCTGTAAATAATTTCGATGTTAGATGGATACCGTGTCTCTAAAAGGTCTCGAGGTCAAAAGAAGCCTAGTCTATTTAATTTGTTCTAAGGCGAAAGAAATAGACACTTACTTACTCTGCTTACAGCATAATAAATGCAGCCACAATATCCAACCTTCTCCTCTATTGATTTCAGTGCTGCACTTGGATTTTTAGAAGAAAAAAAGGCAAGGATATTCAACTGTGAAGTGACCCAGATAGTCAGAACATATTCTACCAACCCCGAGGCTCAGTAGCTCAAAGTGAGCGTTATAAAAACGGCATTAAAACTTTTATGGAGAATTTCATCAACAGTGAGCCAAAAGCGCTAATCTTGAGAAGTTTTGTCAAAACAAGATCTCTGCACCTACAGAAGTCCTGCCAAGCTTTTGATATGTATAATGAATAATCAGGTTGTACATACAAAATATGTACTTTATATTGAAATTTACTACTTAATCTAGTGAAACGTGGCCCTCGGAGAGACGCTGTTCATCTGCTAATGAGATTAAAAATACGACACAAAGATAACATCAGAGAAACCAGATGCCTGGTCTAATGAGTCCTTAGATCTATTACTGATACAAGCTTACTGTGAAAAATGTGCAAAGCGCTACGAGTCAAAATCATAATACAGTCCACCCATTCTCCACCTTTCCTGAGGTGAAGACTACAGTCACTCTGTGCTGGAATTCATCTACTTAATATCATGCCACATCTATAATCCTCTATAGAGATCAGCATCCAATTATCCATAACAACATCTGCATAGACAGCGGCTGGTTTGCTCCCTGCTGAAGCAAGAATCGTTTATAAACAGTTACGTTTTGAGGGCAAATATGAAGACAAAAAACACTGACATCCGAAACATGAAAAATTACACATTGTTAATTTAAAAAGCAAACAGACCAAAAAGTTACCATCAGTACAAAGTAAGAGAATTAAGGTCTTAGTAGGCCCAAGACAAATAAAACAAAACGGAAAGTTTAGTCAAATTTCTGGAACAGCACAGAACAAAACAACATAATATTTCCCACATATCACTGACAGATAATTTAGGTTATGGTTTCAGAAGTTTTGCAATCTTTAATCATTCCATTAGCAAAGCAGAAAGTATATTTAATAAAGTGCCAGAGCAAGTGATTGGATGATCGGAGCTATGGAGTAATGCCTTGCACAGGGGCACATTGCCATGTGACCCGAGGAAGCAGGAAGGGAACCCTCAACTTCTGGATCACAACACAACTACCTTTTCCATTGAGGAACAGTTTTCCTCAGGAACCAACAGTTGGTAAAATGCTATTAGTTACTATAAGGGATATTAATTCCATATTATACTATTGAAATTACATATTTTGGGTTTTTCTTTTTTTTTACTCAAGGTCATCATACTGTGAATCTCTTAGCAGCATTCTTGCGGAAAGATAGACATATTTCAATGTTCAATGAAAATCGAGGTCACCACTGCTACAGTTGCCAATATTTGGGCTTTTTTTTTTTAAACCAGTTCTTTTGTTTTGGTCCCTCATATTTTTCTATGTTCATCTTTTGTCTCCCCTCTTCCCCATTTTCTTTTTCTCCTTCCTCTCTCTCATAATGGAGTGTCAGCCACTTGTTTTGTTTGCCGTCAGCTGTCGCCAAATAATTTTGGTGCCTCCATTGTTCACACTGAATCCTCTTTCAAAGCCAGTGATAACCTGCCATGTCTAACTGCACTGCCTCAAAGTAAAGTTTCCAGTGATAAAGCACAGCAAAAGCAAGTAGCTCAGGCAGCTGCTTCAGAATTACTCAATCCTCCATGAAGCATACAGGTCATTTTATTTTATGCATAAAGCTGACGTTTAAGGTGACCTATATTGCAGAACGTTCAAAACTAGTTAGTTCTGAGAAAGCAGCCGCTGTGCTCAGAGAATGTAATTTCTGTGAAAGTCTCAGGACAGTACCCAGAAAGTTCCAGGAATGCATACGGTAAGTTCTGGGGAAATGTGTTTCATGCCATTTCTAACTTCTTTTTTTTTTCTATAGATGAAAGAGCCAGCTTTGGTCGCTGCTTTTTGCAAGAGGCAAAAAAAAAAAAAAAAGTCACATTCCTTTTATTTGGGGTTATAAGAGTTTAGTTTCATGCTTCGGCCTAAAACGGATGTGACAGGGAATTGTCTCTCCAGAAACACAGACAGACTACAGCAGCTGCCTGAGCTTTGGGAGCTACTTGGGAGACCACTTATCACTGAAAACATCATGGAAACTTTACTTTGAGGCAGTGCAGTTAGACGTGGCAGGTTATCACTGGCTTTGAAAGAGGATTCAGTGTGAACAATAGAGGCACCAAAATTATTTGGCAACGGCAGCATTATACAAACAAAACAAGTGGATGACAAAAGAATGAAAAGAGCCATTTCTCTCAGCTCCACTGTGCATTAACACCATGAATAAAAAGCATCTTTTGTTTCTTGGTTCTTGATTATTGTCCCTCACCACAAAAGGGAGATGCTGTTATCACAGGGCAAGCATAAATGCACCAATGAGGATTTACAGCAACTCCATCATTGTTCTATCAAGCAGGCTCTCTGGTGTAATACAGCAAAACCTCAAAACAGTCAAGCATCTAAAGCGGCAGAATGTTTTTGATCAGCTTTTTTGTACAGAGCTGAATGCCCGACAATTCAGAGAAAGAGAAGTTGGTCGATGCATTGGGGTGTCTAGGGGTTAAGATGAACTAGAGAGAAATCTACAGAAAAAAAAATAGAGTGAACCAAAAAGTAAAATCCGGCTCATGTTTGCTGGAAAGCGATGAAATCAAAATTAAAGCTGTTATCACAGAGAACAGGATCAAATTAGATTGAGGCTGAATCATTCAGCAAACTCACTCTGGGGAACCCTAAATTTCATATCCAGAATCAGAACAGCTTGTCCTGTTCAGCCTGGAATTAGAATAATTGCTCAGAATCTGCAAAAGCGAGAATTTTGTGACCAGTCTGGGAAGTGCAGCCTCACAAACTGCCTCGCAAGGTTCAAGCACACTGACAGAAGCTTTCAGGATGCGTCTGGCCATAAAAATAAACACAGCCACAAATGAGGCCACCGTGTCCTTCAATTGCGCTGCCTGGTCAATCACCGAGTTGTAAATATCTGAAAACATTTTAAAGAGCACATTTAAATAAAATAAAACAATGCCGCTATCCATGCTTTGTTTTGTGTCTTTATTGTCTCTGTGCAATAAAAAAAACACATCGAATGAAATGAAGAATACTAATATTTCACCTGCAGATGTCTGCTTGAACTTTTCACTCTTCTTCTTTCTCCACTTCCAGGGCTTGAGGAGTCTGCCAAGAGTCGCAAACTTGCTCCGGTGACGGATGGGCGGAGTGTGTGTGCCAGAAACCAGGGACTCGGAGCGCATGGCAGACAGCCGCTCTACTTCCTCAGCTGTAAATAAATGATTAAACAAATAAATAAATGAATAAATAAACAACAACCTTATCTTCTGGTAAACCGCTGTGCACACTGAACCAGGAATTGGAAGAAGCAGACTCTTTCACTTTTTAAAAGGCCCTGGCGGTGGGAAACGTGTGCCGAGTGGCTTCCTGAAATCTGTAGTAACTTAATGAGACTGAACCAAGAGCATAAACAAACCTGCACGTCAGATATCATTATGCAGAACGTGCTCCGAGTACAAACAGTTTGAGGCTGCGCCCCATTCCGAGCAATTGATGTGTCACTCCAAAAAAACACACACTAAACAGACTGACAAGCAGCTCATTACGGAGGGAATTTTTCAGCTCTTCATGAAATATTCATGAAGCCCAGCCTTCTGACTTTAAAGTACTGTCTGACATCAAAAGCAATGAATGTACAGCATTTTGTACCAACGCAAACTGTTACACATAAATGTGATGCAACTGCAAAGAGCAACAAACCACCACACTAATGAGACAAAAAAATTTGGCCAGACCCAAAATGCTGAAAAAATGTGAGCGGTACATGATAACACACAGCACCATGAAAAATGTTTTCAAAGCTTGTCACATTACAACCTTATGATCCATGGTTTTTAATTTTATTTATGAATACATGCCTCAAAACTCTGTTGGGCATTTGTTTCTTATAGATCGAGCTCCAAGCCTTTTGGAGCAGCTAAAGACTAAAATGTTTGCTCACGATATCAAGCTCTGTCAAATTGCTGTAAGATGCCTGCCACTTAATTTGCAACTATTGCCACATAAATTCAATTGTATTTCGGTCTGGACTTTGACTGGGTTGTTCTTAGAAAAATATCTTTAGATCTAAATATTTAGGCTTGTTGTCCTGTTAGTTTCATCCTGGTCTCAAGTCTTTTGAAGTCTCTAATAAGTTTTCTAACAAGATTACCCAGCAGTTAAAAAGACCACCTCTGACCAGAATTACCGTCCCACCCCAAGAAAAGCAACCCTGCAGCAAATGACTGCGAGCATGCAACAAAGCTTCATTTTTGTCTAATCTGAAGAATATGTTCTTCCACGTTTGGCATGTACGCAACAAATATTGGAGCAAACTTTAAACAGGACTTCTTTTGGATTTCTTGAAAATAATAATAATAAAAAAATCCACCTGCTGCTCATCATTTTCCCAAAAACATCTGTTTGAACTCAAAGCGAGCTTTTACTGTGTGAACAGTTTTCCCACCTGAGTAGCAAACTTTATTTAAATCAGAAAAATTTATTTCACTAAATCCAAAGAGTAAATGTGATTGTAATTGGGCATTTTTTTCTTGTAGGGTATAAATCAACTCAAACTCAATCGACTAATGGAGATTAATATCTTGGGGGTTTTTTTGTTTGTTTGTTTGTTTTACACAAATTAACCTTAACAACCTTAAAGTCAGACACTGCCAATCATTTATTTTTATACTGGGAAATAGTTGGGTTGCTGAATAGATTGGTTAACTAACTGGATTTATTTTTATGTAGGTATGATTTTTAGATGTATTCATAACAAAATATCAATGTCCTAAAAAATTGGAGCAATAAAAAGGTTAAGAGTTAGTCCTCTGTTTATAAAAGATGACCTCTAGCAAGATCAGATTTCATCCATGACATTCTTTCAGTTAATCTTGACATAAAAGAATTTGTTTCTTTCCAGCCTTATCCCTCAGGAAAAGGGATGGCTGGATAAATAATCTGACAGTAATGCAGTGTACACATATCTCCAACAGATTGATACCGAGTGCAATCTCACTTGTTTGCTGATCTATAAATAACTTCACAATGGGTGCTGATTTTTAAAATTTTCTTCATTAGATGTCTAGAGACAGATAACAACTTGAAGCAGAGTGACTTTAAATACCCACATGATGGTGTGCCATTTTTTCTTTTCTTTTTTGTTTTAGAAACTTCACTAAAGTCCGAGTGATGGCTTGGTACATCAAACACCTTCAAAGGCTTCATCACTGTAATATGAATGACACTTTGGGTGCAAGAGTAGGTTTGAAATGAGTTCAAAGCGATTAAGATTAAATATATTCTCCACCCAAGAGGTCTTCAAATAAACAAACTGGAGAATTTTCAAGTAGGAAACACGTGACCACACGTTGAGCGGTCACTGTGATGGTGCAACGTTCTACAATCTGTTCAAGATCCTGGCAGATGAGACAGAGTATCTGCAAAATGAAAGGAGACTGAGGAAAAATTTACAATTTATCTCTTAGTAACGTGGTTAAAGTGCCGAGGTTCCTTCAAGACAGGCGATCACTGACCCCAGCATTTTCTCCCGTTTTGTCTTCATCAAGATCCACACTACACTCTTCCCCTGTTGCAGTCCTACAATGTGTCTACTTTTAATTAAAAACACTTGTTTGCCTACCAAGATGGCTGAGTGATGATGTAATGACTGAATTAGGAAATGCTTGAAGCAAACAGGCTGTAAAAGCTGCATGGCCTCTATGGAGTAAAACAGGGGAGGGGAAACTATTGAAATATTTCAAATTACTTCATCTGAATGTCTATTTTTGTTGGAAAGCAAAGCAGTCGTGAAGTTGTCCTCTACTCAGACAAATTCTTTTCACTTTAATGACATTATTAGAAATCGAGCCACTCTAAATAAAGCAATGAACTGTTTGAGAGAGACCTATCTGCCCATCAAACGCCCCTATAGAGCCTTGAGGTGCAGTCAAACCGCACGGCTTGCTAAGGGCGAAGCCCCGCAAGCCTACTCACCGTCCTGCGTGTTATTTCCACGGCTGCAGTTGCTGCAAATGTGCTTGATTTCCTTCCCGATCTGACAGTGGATGGTGAAAGGCATGTTGTTATTGTGGTGGTGGTGGTTCTGCTGCTGGTGCGGATTCTGGCCGCGGTCCTTCTTGTTACTCAGAGACATTATTTTGACCAGGCTGAACGCCTTTTTCTTAGGTTTCTCCACCGCCACGGGCGTGTTTTCTCGGTACCCCGTGGGAAGCCAAGCGCCGTGCATGATGGTAAACGCGGGATCCACCGCCGCGTAATTTGCCGTCTTAAACATACGGACGAGGAAAAAAAAAATAAAATCGGAGCGATGTTACTACGATGCGGGGATTCAATTTAAAGGGCCATCTTTCGAGTCCAACCTGACCTACTCCGTGGATCCCGAGTCGATCGCTCTTCCGTAATTCCACACCTTTTTTACCTGAGATCCGTATTGTGCTCTGGGGTAGATTCTGTTGCGCAAAGTCGCAGCTGCTGGCAGATCCAAGAAAGCTAATAATAAGAGAGTCTGAGTAGTGAATGGCAGTGACTATCTCTCCCTCCTTGTGCTGTGGACTGCAGTAGGTTGTGGCTAATCCACGATTAACGGATGTGAGCACTGGCTGCAGCTGATTGGCTGCGCAGTGCGCTCCTGTAACAACCCTGTGTGAACGGAGCAAAAGTTGGTTGTTCTCCATCTACTGTACAGGTCGCCAAGCTGCACCATCCTACATATTGTGATCATTTTTCTGTTATGTTAAATCAGTACTAAGATTATTTCTCAATTAACAAAACGTCAGCACAACAAATTACAGCGATCACCACATTCAGGAGACGACATGAATAAACCTAATTCTGACACTCACTGATTTGCATAAATCAGCACAGACAAAAATAAATACATACATAAAAAAGAAAAATTGGAGAAATTGTTTTTTTTAAACATAGAAATAAACAAATATAATAACTTAAACAATTTAAAATGAATGCTTTGTATGCATGGTAAAATCTTCCTTTTCTGCTTAATTGCCTGTTATGTCTCACTTTGTTGTTATTTGTAATATATTTTTTATTTCCTGCTGCATTATTGCATTTTCCTTCACAATAAATACAAATCATTATAACAGTTCAAAGGTCATTTAACCCTTTCTCATCCATCTCATCCTGTAACCACACATTTTGCCTCAACCTCCTTCCATTTTACTCTCATAGAAAATCTGTTTGTACTATGTACTCAACCATTTTGTATAGTTTTGTATTTCTGAGTGGTATGGTTGCACAGTACAGTATTATAACATCAGCATGTGGATATTGTATTGTTTGATATGGTGATATCGCTTATGATTAACCCACATCTCGTTCTCTTCCTTCTTTTATTTCCGACATCACATTATCTCCACCACTGTCCCTGAGCTTTTCGATCTTGATCAGTGGTAAAGGACCATCTAGGTACTTCACAACACATTATTGAAAAGCAGAGTTTGAATGGATTCCACCTGAAATTCCTTATACTGTCAAATATTGCATTCAAGCAAAGTTCCAATATTGCACACATTGATGCTGTACATATATATTTTTTATTTGAGTCACATTACCAAATTTCCTTGCAGCAAACTATGACAATCCACCTTGAGGATGGCAAACATTCTCGAATGCCCTGTGTATAAAATCTACAAAGAGCTGTTGATGTTGAAACCAAAATGACAAAGAAATGAACTAAAGAGGTAAAATTACCATCAATGGTTGCATTTCCTCTTAGCAATAAACAAACAGCTTCAAAACACGTTATTGAAAAGCAGAGTTTGAATGTATTCCACCTGAATACATTCAGGTGGAATGTATTCAGTAGAATACATACTACTGCATACTACTATGTACTACTATGACACTGACTGTCGTTCTATATTTTGGTGTATAATTACTTAATCACAGCATACTGCTGATATAGAAATATGGAAAGCGAATGGAGAATCTCATCACTAGATTCAATAAATCCTGCGGGAGCATGATCCAATAAGAACCATCAAGTAATTTAAGAATTAAGGCGATGAGATGGTTATTTTATTTGAACTGCTTTTATTTACACCCATGCTTGTTTTACATCTGCTGCATGATGCTCCACGATCTGAGTATCTAAAACTTATATGAGGAGCCATTCTAAAGGCAAAATGTATAAATGAAATAATTAAAGGCTCATAAGAAACAATAGCACTAACATTTCGAATGGGAAATTACTAATCTTAAAATAATAGACCCCTCACTAAAGAGACTTTGAATAATATCATTCTTCAAAAATTTCAAATACCCACTAATTTGATTCCAAAAGCGTTTTGTGTAAATTCTTGTGAGCCTTGCAAATATTAACGGTCCATTAATGACCCATTAACAATGCAAAAGACATGGGACCCCCAGGGCACATCCCAGCACATTTCCTGTAGAGCAGTGACTGATAATGGACTGAGGGCTGAGATGGGATTGTTGTGGGGGAGGAGGGAGTGTCTTTGATGTTCCCACAATGAGCCCCAGCTTATTCCAGTGGCATCAAAGCTCTCTCTGAAATGAGGTGGAGGCACACACATCTACTCCCATCACATTGCAATGCAGTGCTTGCATTGACTTGCCGTCAGTTGCCTACTTTATGACAAAAAAGGTGATATGTTGTGTCTTGCTACACTTTTAAACTCAGAAATTTGTGAAAAAGGGAGCTTCTTCTAAGCCAGAGCTCATTTGTAAACTATTTGAGAAGGTTACGAAATTGATTTAATGTGTATTCTTTTGACCAGAATGACGAAAATGCTTTTCCATCTATTCCTTGTCTATATCTGGGTGTTCTTGCAGGGCCGAAAGGAGGTTGGTTGTTGTTGCCAGTGATTACTCGGCAAAAAAGCAGGGTACACTCTGGACAGGTTTCCAGTCTATCACAACATAGGGACACACAGGACAAACAACCAGGCTAGTGCAACATAGTAGTCAGTTTAGAGTAAGGACAATTTAGAGTATTCAATTTAGGTTTAATTAACCTAAAGCTTAGTTTTTGGACTCTGGCAGGAAGCAGGAATAGCCTGAAAGAACCCACACATTTACAGGGAGTACATGCAAACTCCAAGGCTTCATACAGACTGTTGTAGTTCAATCATTTTTATCTCTGTATACAACCCAGGTCTGTTTGCCAGTTTCAAGACCCTACCAGAACGCTTCAGTGTTGTTATCTTGAGAAATAATGAGATTTGGTTAAGAGATTTGACTAAAAATAGCCAAATGTTTCAAGCCATACAAGTCATACAAATGCAACAGATATAGAGTGGCATTCAACATCCAGCGCTGGGCGTCACTTAGCACTCCTTAGGGGTAACACCAAGTGAGGCAAAGATTGTAGCGCGAGTTTAGCTTTTATTCTTCTAAGTAATCTGTACCCTCCCTAAAGGGTAGTCTAATCAGTTTCAGTATGTTTATGTATGACTGGCGACAGTCGCACACAAACATGGTTGTGTTAGCTGTAGCAGTGTGCGTGTAAGCAGATAAAAGAGAGAGAGGAAAACACAGAATCCATAACAAGACTAAGATTCAAACCCAAGAACCTCTTCCTGTAAAGTACCAGTGATACCAACTATTCCATTAAGCTGCAAATGCCTTGGTCAGGAACATAGTCACATTATGTATCTATTCCAAAAAGTCTCATAAAATAACTGGAAGCTTGCCATGTCACTGGACTCTCTTTGTTAACACATCACTGATCAGATACATAACAGTCAAATACTTAACTTTAAGTGTACTTTTAGTCTTCCAGGAAGTCTCTAAGAAGTTGCAGCTAATCCTACTTGACCTGCATAAGGATTTTCAGTGTTCTTTTACCATGTATTTTACTTGAAGGACAGATTCTAGATTTAACTGGTTTCCATGGCTGTGATGCAGGTTTTGGGTGAAACAATCTTACAACTTCCGACAGAGCAGCCTGTCACTATAAATCTGCTGTACCCATTCGCCATGCTATCTCTCTGTCTCTTCCCATCTGTCATTTGCTCTCTGCGTTATTCTCTGTCTAACTCAATGTAAGAATATAACACAATTCTATGACAAAGTCTAAATGACATAAGATAAAAAGATATTGAATATAGATTTATCTTCAGAATATGACTATTTTCACAGCCTTTTGATGATGGTTTTGTCTCCACCTTCTGTGATGTCAGCTTCAGTTTGTCAGACAGTAGATTTATATTATGTGAAGCAGATGGAAATGCTTGCAAAAATCTGGACATTTTTATTCAGACGAGAAGCTAAACAGAACAAGTAGAGCAGAAATGACAAATAACTGGGAGATAAAATGTATCTGCTTTTTATCAGCACAACATCTCTCTCTCTTGACATTATTAGTCACCGTGAATATTATTCAGCTCAACCACTGACACCAACAGAAAAATACAAAAATGCTGTTGCTAACTGTTAGGGACTGTGCTTAGCTGTTTGACTATTACTTCCCAGTGGAATAAGCAGAAGGATATTAATTTTTCAGTACTGTTATCATTTAGAGCTTTAGTCTTTCTGTTTTAGTCTATCTAAATATGAATGTGACTTTCTTCATTTTCATATAAATGCAAGCAACTTTTCATTTTTGTGTATAAGTCCATTAATTGAAATTGTATATAGTTCAGTGAAAGACTTTTAACTGATTGTGAGGAATAATAATCTAAAAAAACTATATTCATTAATAATAAAGTTGATTAAATAACAAATATCTCATTAATATTCTGTGCTACAGTTATTCTGCTACAAACAGTTAAAAGCACAGAAAATGTGAAATGATGCTCACTGCGGTGCTGCTCAGCATATGGATCTGACTGTTAAGATGTCGCCCTCTAGTGGCTATAGTTGATAATATTGTAGCAAATACAGTTGACGTTAATTTGGAAGTTTTAAAATGTTAGAAATCCTAATTTGGGGACAGACATTCCGTGCTTTACAAAACATAAAAAATGCAGAAACTGCTGAGAAATTTTTAATCAGTTTTGCAGGTTCAAATTGTTGGTATGACACTCATACCCTATGTTTTGTGCAAAATGTTCCCTAAATAAGTGTGGTTTTAACAAATCCCTTTATATGTTAATCACTCAACTGTGAGCCCTGAATGTTGTTTAGGTACCCACATAAGTTCTTATTTAGAAGAATAGAAAAACTGAAAAGAAAACAACAAACAAAGAAAAATCGGAGAAAATGGAATTGAAAATCTGTTCTATTTTAAATTACTTAGAAAAATCAGAAAACAAATTTACACTCAGGAAAAAAAAGTTAAACATTAAAATGAGCATTTCTGTCCATAAATAAATAAATGACTAAATAACTGTATTTAGTCATTCATTCAATAGAAGGAACAAACTCAGTGAGTAGTTTTCCTTTCGGCCAACTCTGAATGATAAAACTAATGAATTAATTCGAATTAATTTGAATAATTTCAAAATGTTCCTGAGTAAGCTAACAGAAAAAATTATTTACTATACAAAATATTTTGGCAGGTATTTAAGTAGTCATATTCTGTCCATCACAGCTTTAGGTTAATAAACAATATGTTTTTAATAATCTCAGCAACATTATTTGTGGAATATAAAATTATATAAGTTCAAATTAATATCACTATGTAAACTTTCCTCAAATGTCTTGGAGAGAGGGGGAAATGTCTGCAAAAAGGTAATTTAGAGTTCATATGACTACACTACCCTACTCTAAAAAAGAGAAAAGTTTGATTATGATAATAAAAATAAGCCTTCTTAAAAAGAAGGAAGAACATTAAACTGCATTCTACAGTAAAGATTTGCACTAGAATAAGCAAAAAATAAATAAATAAAAAAGTGAAATTGTGTCTTACTCTCTAAACAACAACATCCAGTTTTCCCTGAAATGATCAGGTTTTGTTTGTGGAAAGGCTTTTTCTTACCTACTCAATAAATTGTACAGTCAATGCTAAACAACAGACACAACAAGGCTCAAGTTGGTGAAAGCTGGAACCAGCTTTGCAGCGACTGAAATCTTTTGTGTGGTTTAGAAGGAACGGCAGTGCATTTTCCTCTTACAGGGAATATATTTTACTAACTCTGATATCTTGAAAAACACAGAGGAGAAACCAAACTAACAACTGTCCTCAAATGTAATGCTGTTCCAGGGAAGACTTTGATACTTTCAAAAGTACATGCATCACCAGAAAGGTAAATGCCAAGTTTCAAAGCAACATCTGCAGGCAAAGAATATATTCTCAGGGGAGCTTCATACAACACAAAAAAAGCATAACACAGAATACATTTGTTTCAGGTCATACATCTTGTTAAAAGAATATGGTATAGTGCCTTCCTGAAGCATTCAGTATGCCTTAAACCAAAAGCTTCAGTCTCGTTTATTGAGGTTTTATGTGATAGCAAAACACACAGTTGTGCATAGTTGTGATATGGAAGAAAAATTATACATGGTTCATAAAACTTCCTTAAACAAAATCAAAAATGTGTAGTTTGTACTTAGATTTAGCCCCATGTGGTCTGATACCCCTAAATAAAATTACATAAGTGCTTCCAACTGTATAAGGAGGTCACTTAATTAGGAAACAGAGTCCACCTGTTTTAATTTATTCTTAGTAAAATAAATCAAGTAGTGAATATCTCATAGGCTTGTTAGAAAGTAATCAAACAACATGGAGACCAAGTAAGACAGCAGACAGGACTGGGATAAAGTTATTGAAAAGGTAAAGTCAGGGCTGGAGTAGAAAAGTAATTTTCCAAAGCTCAAACATCTCAGAGAGCACTGTAAACAAATGTAACCTTTATGGCCTGCCTGGAGAGGGGTACATGCAGGAGAAAACAAACACTGCACATCACCCTGAACATGTTGTCATCAAGACTAAACATAGTAGTGACGGGGTCATGCTGTGGGGTTCATTTTAAGAAGGCACAGAAAAGCTGGTCAAAAGTAAGAGAAAAACTAAAAGAGCTAAAGACACTGCAATTCTGAAGAAATGTGGGAAAGTATTTCTGTAAGGAAATACATACCACACTTCAGATTGTGTCTGTAAGGAAATACATGCCACAATTTAGACTGTTATTTTGTAAAGAGTAAAATTAGATCCAGGTGAGTTTTTCCATCCATCTATCTCACAACTTAATAACAACAAGATTTTATGCTCTAATGTTTCAAAATGAGAAAAAAGTATATCAGGTATGAATGCGTTTGTAAGGCCATGAATGTGGACAAGGTTTAGCAAGTGTTAAAAACCAGATAATTAGTGAAGGAAAAAAATACAACTCAACGCACACCTTTTTGAAATAAATGTGTGCAATGTCCAGATTGTTAAAAAAAAGGCAGTGAGGTTCCTGCTGAGTGAAGTTCTGCAGCAAGGAGAAAGTGAAACTGCAACTCTTTGACACACTACAGTACAGATGGCAGAGGGAATAAATCTCAACATGTGAAAGAAGGATTAGCTTAGAACCTCTCTCATGTGACGATAATACTCTAACTCATGTGACTTGTATGTTGTTCTGAAGAAAAGAAGAAAGCAATGTTAAGGTTTTGCTAATTACTTTATGAAAAGAAAAAAATATATACAATGTTGGTCCTTCCAAAACATGTTTTCCATATCTAGGCTTTATGAATTATAAGAAATAAACTGCTAGTAAAACAACATAAAAATAAAACAAACTGTAAGAGCTTTAATAGTATTGTAAATGTGATACTGCCTGTTGTCTACTACTGGAAACTGCTTGATACAAAAAGCTAATAAAGAAGATAAAGAACCTACTGTTACTATAACTCCATCGGGATCTTAATGTTCCCACAAAAAACATTTTACCGATCATTAACAGTTTCTGGTGAAATGATTTTGCAAGTCATGACTTATCAAGCTGTTTGAGATCTTTTTTTTATCGTTATCTATTGACAATGGATAATGATGAAGTTTAGGAAAATTGCAAAAAAAAAAAATTTAAATTAAGGACAATTTCCTACTACCATTATTTTTTAGTTATTTTTATCTGATTATTAAAAAGCTGGTGAGCTTTGTCTGTTTGTGTCTGTCTATACAGGAGGAAGTGATATAAAAAAAAACTCCACTAGAGAGCAGTGTTGCCCCAAGGCTTGCATAAACTTCACAATCTACGTAGACTCACAAGTTTATCTATAATGAATATCATCCATTTTCTAAGTTATTTAAAATTTTACAGGTTACCATTACTGAAATTCAAACAAGCAACCAATCTACCAAGTTTGCTTATATGGCAGCTTTATGAAACAATTTCATATTGAAAACTATTAGGGATTAAAAACCAACTTTCAGGACTAAAGTCTCAGGCTGTTAAATTTTTGATTTGATCTATAAATTAAAAGTCTTTCTCTCATATTTTTGGTGTCCAGTGTAAGGATACTTACAGCAGAGTATTTGTCATTTTAAATTCTAAGCCCGTTTGGCTAAATTGGTGTAATTTAGACAGAGAGTTTCAGGCGAGGTGATTAAGAATCACAGGCACCAGCTTGACTCGGAAAGGAGGAAATTAACATCTCTGTTAGGAAAGCACAGTCTGTGCTGGTGTCATATAATGAAAGGTGCAGTGAAGTCGAAAGTGAACAATGCTTGCCTTCCTTTTTCTCTGCAGCCACAGCCTTCTGAACAGGTTGCGTCCAGGCAACCAAATCTCGATGCAATCACATCACTTGACAGGAGGCAAGTGAAAATCAAAAGCCAAGAAATTGCGAAAAATGAAAGCAACCTCCTGCAAGCTCGGCCACATAGTTATACTGACAGGCAGAACTGCACCATTGCTCTGAGACGGTCTCTATCTGCACAGATGCTTTTGTTTCTTTGACAGACATTTAATTTTTTTCTGCTTAATAAGCACCACACTGTTGGGAGGAACAAAATCTCAGAGAAGTTCAGGTTTCCCTTGACCTCATTTTGCTCTGCTGAAGTTAAAGTTAATATCGCTCTTTGTTTCAGGCACAGGTGACATTACATAATCTTTCTTCCTTCTGTTTAGAAATGGCCTGTAGCTCCTACAATATATCTTCATAATTTCAGTTATTACAACATAATAATTTACACTGCAATACTTTCCTCCCACATCCATTAAGAAGATGCTTCCAACCTAATCTCCAAGTTCTAAAATTATATATATTTTAGAGCCTCGTTTCTGAAGGAAATAACTGAAATATATATATTTGTTTGCTGATCTATTATTGCTATTTTATTTTTTAATAAATGAGACAAACAGGAGTTGCTGCACTACTTTGAGCAATTAAATATTGTGTAAGATTTTTAACTACAGTTGTCTAAAAAGTGTTTCTCCCTTAAAAATTTCTTTCTTTTTTGGGGGGTGGAGGGGTTATACTCAGTTGTTTCAGGCCATCAAGCATATTTGGATATATAACCTCAGTAAACACAAAAGGAAGTTTTCAAATGATTTGATGCATTATGGGGAAAAACTTTTCAAAAAAATCAGGGCCTGTTTGAAAAGGTAATTGACCCTAAACCTTTTAACTTGTTGCACTGCCCTTGCCAGAAACAACAGCTGGCAATAAGAGTTTGTAGCGATGAGTCTTTAACATGATTGCTAAGAAATTTTGGCTCACACTTCTTTGCAGATGTGTTTTTATTCAGGCTCGCTAAAGGCTTTACAAGTATGAACAGCGTGAAATTAAATTCATATTAGAGTATCTGAATTGAATTTTTTTTCAGACTTTGTCTAAATTAGATGTTTTCAATTAACTAGCGGGCTAACTCTAGCTATTCTTGATCTTCCATTCATACATGTTTCACTGATGTTGTGAGGTTTATCTGCTTTAACTATTATGCCTATCACCACATGACATGAGGCTTTGGTTGGTTTGTCAATTACAATTTCTAAAGTATGAGCTATTTTTTTTCTGTGACCACAATTAATTTATCCTCCTGTAATAAAACTCCAGAGGCTTGGCAAACAACACTGTGCCAATATAGCCACAGATTACAAAAGGTTTAGTCAAAGTGTGACTTTCTAGGGTATTTTTTATATAAACATTAGCGGGGCTGAATGTAAATATCTGAGTCTGTTTACATGGCACAACCCTTCGTGTAGATTTGAGGAAATTTACATTAAATCACAAGTAGTTCACCCAAATTTTAGTTTTAAAATTTATTGAATTTTTAAACAGTATATCATCCCACCTCCCCCCCAAAAATCTATGAATCATTAAAAACAAACTTAATAGTGCATTCCTGCCAATTATATCTAACCTTTCTACCAGTGTATGAGCACACAACAAAACTGGTTTGATTTTTATTTTACTTGACGAGAAAAAAAACATGTACAAGAGAGTACCATCCAATGCATTAGGTACGGTCAAGGGCTTTATGCCCAAATGTTTTAGTTCCCAAATGAATCCTGGGATTTATGGCACAGTTTGGAGGGAGTGCTGAATGCTGCAGTGCAGCTTCGATTGAACTCGTCTCAGGTTTGCAGCTGCATTGAGGGGAGTCTGACTCTGAGAAGGCACTTAGTCAGCAGAATGGTCCTAAAGAGCTACTGCGCCATGGGAACTGCACTGGTGACACCTGCAACTAATGCCTGTGTTTAAACATTCATCATCTGCGTGATGCATGAAATTCTTGTCCAAACAATATATACATTTTGCCCTCACTGAAAATATCTAACATCGTTCCCAGTCATTGAACATTTAAATGTCTTTTTTCACAAGAGTAAATAAAATGCATGTTGTCTTAAAGCACTTGAAAGCAGCATTAGAGAGTAAAATATGATGCTCTCTCTGCAGCATTTCAGCCTTCTTTTCTTCTTTCTGCTCAGCGTGCATTCATAGTTTCTATAAATATGAGCCATAAGTACGCCATCATGCTGCTTTCAGAGGCATTCAGAAACAACCATTTACATATCGTCCTTCATGTAGAAAGCACATCACAGCCAAACATCTTCCCTCAACACGTACTAAACAGCCTCTCAGCTTTAACCATCTTGCTACAGGGGTTGGTAGATGTTCTGGCCAGGTGGCACAGACGGTTGATTGAAATTGTGAGCAGCAAGGGTCCTTGATGTGGTGCTGCTATTTTTTACTCTGATTTTCCCACTCATGTTTTATTCAAACTCAGGATGCTTCAGTACAAGAAGGTCTATTTGATGCCAAGTACGGATGCTGGGTGCTTGGCTTCTGTGCTTCTGTCCGTCCCATGATCATCTTTTTTAGTGCCAGTCAGGTGCTTTGTGACAAGGAGGAACAATTTGAAACAGAAACTGACAACTGGTATACATGTCTTGCTTCTAATTATTGCCACTTTGTTCACCAGATTTGCAAACAGCATCCAGTGTCACGACAAACAGCTAAAAACATTACAAATTCAACTGGCTCCAGCTCAGCTGCGTAATGAGAAATTCCCTTTCCGTTTGAGAAAAAAAAAACATTTGACAGCTTGGATTGATGACTAGAGTCTGTTTGTACCCTAGACACTTGTAACTGTAATTTGTATTCCTAAACCAGATATTTGATCTGACCAGATATACGCAAAACACAAGATTAGTTTGTGCATCAGCTAATTTTGTATGCGGTATTGTAGTGCTGGGTAACACAGAGTGCTATGAAACGATGACCTAATATGCATCTGGTGTGTATTGATTGTTTTCTTTTAGGCAGCCAAGCTCACTCTATGATGGAACTGCAACAGAAGTAGTGAAGGAGGGAGAGGTGGGTGGTGAATGAGAGGAGTTTAGATTCTTTTCCCCCTGCTTGTTGTGGCTGCATTACAATAAACACACATGTAACACATTCCAGGTTTATATCTTTCTTTGCATTTGTTTCATATCAACAATTGCTCTGATCAGAAATTGGAATACAAGGTATGCATGTAGTATGCCTGCATGCAAATACACATTCCTGTAATACACCATGCTATTTTATCTCTACAACATCCCCAAAGCAGCCAAGTCCGGGTTGGGACTTTGCCTCATTGTATGCAGCCCAGCATTAGCATATTATAAATGAGGGAGCTCCAGCTTCTGGCACATACCCCCTCATGTTCCAGATGTTTAGAACAGCTGGCACACAAACAAACTGACACCAAATATGGTCCCTTTAATAATTCAGATGAGAATAGAAAGTTATGAACAGAAGCCAAGTCTCGTTTTCATGGACACTATTTGATACGTTTTGCTCTGTGATTTATTTTCAAAAGTAATTTGTAAAATATTGTTTTTTTTCCCTGTCTGCTGTTCAATGCCATTGCAATGTTGTTCAATTTTCTGGGAAAGTGTTTTGCATCTGTTATTGTTTGTTTTCTAAATGTTATTTTTGCTAAACGTGTGAGCCATCATGATCAGTAACATTTTTGCTTGTTGTAAAATGTCATGGTCCAGCAAGCGCAAATTATGTTGTATTATGTAGCAGACTACTCTACGAGTCATTCATTAAACCTTTTTTTTTCTTCATTTACTCATTTTATCTGCACACTGAAATAAGATAGCGCTCTTGCCCAAACAATTCAAAATGAAGTGACTGAAATTGAAAAGATCATTTTATTTTGTTTCATTTGTTATTCACTGTTTTCAAATGCTGTACGATATAGTCTTAACACAGTTTTAACACAGTTTAAACGGACGATTTAAACTGTGCGTTTATGAAAAAGACACAAGGGCTTTTTGACTGTCTGGGAATAAGTTAGGCGAAATCTTTACTTTAAAATGACCTAAATTACGGTAATTGTATTTAGTATCCTTAAACAATTTTATATTACTTTTTTCAGTTTCAGAATTTTATACTAATTTTAAACCATGTGGAAGAGCCCAGATGATGATGTCAGAACTTTGTAAGTTTCTAATTGTTTATCTCACAACATCTGATTTAATTGATCGCACACCGGTAAATAAATATTAAGTCGGAGCCTCAAACATACTGCTTCCTTGTGCGACAATAATTGGAAACCAACTTATGTTATCAGCCAAGATATAAGGGAGAGAACTGTGGATCTCTGTCCGAAAGGGTGCAAAGTTCATCTGTTCAGACAATTACTTTAAAGTTAATAGCATAAAAATATCCAGTCATCTTATTGTTTAGGAAGAAGATGGGTTCTGTGTTCTGGAGGTGAACATGTGTTTTTTGTGTAAAAATGTGTGCATCAATACCCAGACAAAAGCAAAAGTCCTTGTGGAGATGCTGGCTGAAGCTGCTAATAGGGTTTTCTTATCCACAGTGAAATAAGTCTTTTACCAGCTTGACCCCAAAGGCGACTCAACGAGGAAGAAGCATTTGCTCAAAAAGCACCATAAAAAACTCCCATTACAGTTTAGAAATGCAGCCAGAAATGCATCCAGGAACACAGCACTCCATTTTGGGTAACATTTTCTGTGGGCTGTTTAAATTAAAATTTAAGTGTTTGGCCATAATGACATAGCCCTGGTTTCAGACTGACAGACAATTTGTGGGCAGAACTAAAAATAACTGTGTGTGAGCAAGTTGGTAAACAAAACTGGCTCTGTATCATCAGTTCAATCCAGAGGAATAGATCAAAATTCCAGCAAATTATTGTGAAAAGCTTGTGGAATGATATATGATCAAAGTCTAACAGATTAAAAGACAAATATCAGCCGTTGGGGAAAAAGCAGGATTTATAGTAACACAAGTTAAATTTCATCGTGTCGTGAACTAATCCCCACAGGTTGCAGTTCCTTAAGCTTTTTAGGGTTTCATAAAGTGTATGTAAACCTCTGGTTCAATTATATATAAAACCTAAACAATTGTTTCAAAACCTATAAATGTCTAGTCCTTTTGTCAGAGCCCTTTGTTGAATTTATTGTGTAAAACATGAGTCTGCAGACAGAAATCTCATTGCTGCTGAGATGAGCTTTTGACAAATAGACAAATAAGAACACTCAGACAACCTCACCGTCAAAATAAATGCTGCATCAGCATGCATCCCATAGCACACTAACAGGAAATTTGCATTTAAGCACATTTATTGTGTGCTCAGCAAAGTGCATATTGACTTTATTTCAATTGCCAATCTCTCTTAATTTCAGCAACCAACCCCTCCACCCAAAGGAGAAAAAAACAAACTACTATTCCTGGCAAGCTCCACATAGAGCGTAGGCTCTCAGCTGCTATGCTCTTGTTTGTGTGTGAGATCGCTAATGACATAAAGCTTTACGATGCTTAACGATGATTGAAATCAAACAACGTTAACTAGGTCATCCATCCATCCTCACCTCCGGCCTTCTGTGTTTTACGGCAAATCACACAATTGTTGAAAGCTGTGCACTGAATGATTCCATTAGGGTGGATTATGTCTTTATGTCTGTGTGCAGAGCTGGTTAACTGTTGAACAAATTAGTTTAGTGGTGACTCTAAGCAGGCTACTCCAATAAATCCATGCTCTTTTATTTCATTAGGAAGCCACAGGATATCTGTCATTTGTGCTACGGCCTTGGAAGATAGTGTTGTCACAAGGAGCAGGCTCCTACAGGGTTGACTGATTAACTATAAATCATGTAAGCAGTAGCAAATTACTCAAAGCATGTCATAAATCGACTGGTGTGGTATTAAATGTACATGGTCTACTCTTTATGAAGATGCTATTATGCATAAAAACCATTGATTTAATAACAAAATATTTAACTGGTCTGTAAGAGATGGGATTCATCTCTTGCACTCTTTACAATGGCAAATATACTTATTTATGAGCATCATTAAAGAAAAACATCAACAGGAATCAAAACAATTGCCCTGCTCTGAGAACTAATTGCTTGGTTCTTGTTTTGCATCCCCAGCAGCCTAGGTTATTTATTATTGCTAAGCACCTCACCACATAACCACTTGACTTTTGGTTTCCTTGGCAATAAGCAAGCTAAATCCTGCTCCACTTCTTCAGGTGGAAGTGAGTCAAGCGAGCTGTTGTACAAATCGCCCCCGTACCATCCTAACGCTTTCGCATGAGCTAGTTGTGGAGCACAGAGAAAACTGGAACAAAAACAGGAGCACAGAGACAAATGACAGTCTGTTGTAATCGACAGCAGCGTTTCTCCACAGGCAAAACACTCCCTGGCACCAGCGTGCTTAGCCTCGAAGCATCCTTTCATTCATTGATCAAGAATGCACAAATCCTTTCAGCTGATGCCTAGGCTCATGAAGCAGTCACAGGAGCTTTTAAAACAGCTGACAAATTGTTGGCAAATGAAAAGCTGCACAGGAGCCATAGGTTTTCCTTCTTATTTACGATCATATAAATTCAGATTATTGTCCTCCCAGTAGGACAAGAGAATATACCTGACACAAAATCATTAGTTAATTATTCAATTCCATTATGCAGCATTTCAAATGATGAACTAAAATCTTTTATCTTGGAACCTGCATATTTTTTTGAACATAATTACTATTTAAACTTTTGGGAATGTTTAGAATCATGCTCTGCTTAGTACATGCAGTGCCTTGTAAAAGTATTCAGAAGCCCTTTTTCACATTTTGCCACAAACTACTGGGATTTTATGAAATCGAGCAACATAAAGTTGCACATACACCAGGCAGCAACACATCAGACAGGTCAGAGATAACGCTGTGGAGAGTTTCAAAGCAGGATTAGGTTATAACAAAAATATTTTAAGCTTGGAAATTTTCATAAAGGGCTATGTGATCTACTGTCGGAAATGGAAAGAGGTCTGCATAACTGCAAACATGCCAAAATATTAGAATATGTCCACCTAAAATGACAGAAAAGCTGCCAAAAGGCCCATGATAAAGCTGGAAGGCCCTTTAGAGAACCACAGTTCAGGTGAGAGAAACTTTTGGCAACATAATTGTGAGCTATGCTCCCCAGAAACATTCCCTTTTAAGGAAAAGCACAATGGAATGGCTTGGATCAGAGCACATGTATGTGATAACGGCTGAGTCAAATTCCAGACTTAGAGAAGTTCCCTCAATATGCAAAGGTAGGAAGCTAATTATTGGCATCCTTTCCAATATCCAGGAGTGATGCTGAAAAACTACTCCATGCATTTGTAACTTTAAGGCCAGATTACTGCAATTCTTTACTATCAGAAAGTCCATAAAATGTAATTACCGTATTTTCCGGACTATAGAGCGCACCTCACTATAAGACGCACCCACAAAGTTAAAAAAAACCCAACAAAAAACAAAAAACTGGAAACATGTATAAGCCACCGGGCTATAAACCGCTGGTATCTCCGCCACTCTTAGTTTTCCAATTTATCTGCTTAAGGACGCAGCCCTGCGTCTCCAACGTGGAACCATAGATTTGTTCACGCCGAGCTTACGTGCAGCGGCTATCGATAGCCTCCAACTTAAAAGCTGCATCATATGAACATTCTTTGTGTTGTTTCCATGATGAGGGGGTATGAGTTTGAAAACATTTCTCCGTCGTGCCTGCTGCTAGCATGTACTTGTTTATAATGAAAAACATCTCTTTCTACTTTCATTTCCAATTTTGACTTCCAATGATTCACTTCCTGCTAAAGAGCCCCCTTGCGGTTAAAGAAAAATCCACAGGAAAACCGCACCGGGCTATAAGCCGCATGGTTCAAAATGTGGGAAAACAAGTGGCGGCTTATATTCTGAAATCTACGGTAGAAGCTTTCGGCTGATCCAAAATGCTGCAATGCTATTTTTTGATGAAAATTAAAAAGAGAGATAATATTTCCCCGTTTTAGCTTCCGTTCATTGGCTCCCTGTTAAATCCAAAATGGAATTTAATATTATCCTCCTTCTCACATTTAAAGCCCTCAATCAAGCTCTGTCATATATCAGAGATCTGATTATTCCATTATGTTCCATTGTTCCATTATAGCACTTTGCTCTCAAACTGCAGGTTTAATGGTTGTTCCTAGAATCTGAAAAAGTAGAAAGGGAGGCAGATTATTTAGCTATCAGGCTCCTCTCATGTGGAACCAGCTCTCAGTTTTAGTCTATGAGGGAGACACCCTGACTATGAAGACAAGGACTAAAACTTTAGTTTTTGATCAAGTTTATAACTGAAATAGCTATATTTGGGAAATGGTAAAGATGTAGAAATACCTTTACCATTTCAGAAAAGACCAAAAAGCTCTTGGGAAAAAGCTTTTTCCCAAGAGCTGTAAAATCCATCTGTCCAGCTCCCATCCACTCTGCCTATGCAGACACACTCACACCCATTTGCTGCACTAAGCAAGGACTGATTGAGACTTTAGCAACAGATATTTATATGTTTCATAATTTCATTTATTTATCACTGAGGGTAACACTGCTATTTTGTTATGTTCTAGGAACCTAATGACAAATAAAAATCTTATGTTTTAATAAGATAGCTCTTGGAGAACTGAAAATTTCTTCCTGTTGAAGGAAGGTTTTTGTCCCCACTGTCGCTCCATGCATGCTCAATATGAGAAATTGCTGTAAAGTCAATGACACAACGCAACTGTCTGCTGTTGCTAAATTCCAGGCGCAGAGAATGCTTCAAAGACTGCTGGATTTCCTTAGAAAGAAAACTGTTTAAACTAATTTGAATAATAAACTGAGCTTAGCGCACTGTTTCATATTAAGGATCTATTGCAATGTATGTATGAATGAATTGAAATTACTTTTTTATGAAGTGCCTTAAGATGACGTTTGTTGAAAAATGTTCCATATAAATAAACTGAATTTAATTAAATTGAACAGACAAAACTCCAAATACCGGTACTTTCAGCTTTAATAGCATTGAATCCGTACGGGCACCACAAGATTTTCAAAATTTCAGATCAATGACAGATCAATGTTTTGTGTTCATCGGACACATACAATTCTAGGATATAGTGCAAGGAACAAAGTCTGTAGCTGTAATGTGACAAATGTGGAAAAAGTTATGAATATTTTGCATAGTACTGTTGCTGCATGTAGACACAGCACCTCTTGCATGTGATGAATTGGTACAGGTTATTATGGACATTTTTAAAGAAGAAGCATCATATTTATAATGTCATTCTTAGTTATTAGATACAATAAGTAAGCATAGAAAAACAAATTTTAAATGTGTCAAAAAAAATCTAAATTTTGGTTGAGTTGAGTAAATCACAGGAAGGACTTCCATGAGATTTAAAACACGCTGCTGGCTGCAGCATGTGTCCCAATTTCACTGTAGTGCAAAAGATCTGAATCCTGTTGACTCAGTCAGCATAAAATGCCAAGTCACCATGGTAACAGAGTATGCAACACACATGGATGATGGACACAGAGAGCTATTGTCGTATCTTTGTTGCAAGTTGAAAACTGAAATTAAAATGTGGGGAATGTTGACAGTTATGACTAATAACTGGAAATAAAAACATAAAAAGAACTCGTTTGTCCATTCTGGATTTATGCATCACAAGCCTGAGCCACTGCAGGCCACGTTGGAGCGCTTCTTCGTATTATGTAATTGCGTTCAACAACAGTGGCGGTAATAGCAAAATCCACACAAAACCGTTGTTCACGCGATTAGAAAGAAATGTTCACGTGTTATTTATTTTTGCACTGAGGAAGCAAATTGCCTTTAGTGTCGGTCCATAAAGTTGCATAACATTTCAGTCACTACCCCTCTGATTACCAACAAGCGTCGCTGCCCATTGATAATTTCTGGAGGAATAAACCTCACCGCACAACTGTTAACACCGGTCCACGAGGGGAAAATAAGATGCGGTCGTTTTCCTCGCTTAAAACAGGGGCGTATTGAACCATGACAACTACCCCAGTGGACACCGCGAAATCTGGCGTGCGTCTAACACTGAGGATCAGAGCGCAGGGCGGGCATGTGCTCCTACCTGTCCGCAGATTGAAAGATCTTCTGGCTTCAACCAGATATGGGATGTCGCTCGTGGAGCGGAGCCTCCTGAGCGGTCTTCGGTCTGAATTGCTGGCCGGTGTGGTCGCCATCAATTTGAGCCAGTGTCCAGAGATGACTGCTGGCCGACTGGGACAGAAGCAGAGCCGCACGGCCACTCGCGCGCTGGGAGGCAGCGATCGATGAAGAGGAGGAGGGAGTACACATGCACTGGAGAAGAAGGCAAGAGAGGGAGAGAGGGAGCGGGAGGAAGAGGCGTTGGTGTGAAATGATAAAAAAGTAAAAAAAAAAAAAAAAAAAAAAATTAAAAATTCTTTTTTTAAACACAAAAGTAGTAGTAAATAAACTAATATTGTGATTGGGAATCAGCTACTTTAAATAGAATTAAAAAAACACTAAAATGAAGTGATTCGGTCACAATAAATAATAAGAATTCAGATGAACTGTTTTTGTTAAATTAGTTCTATTCAATGAAGTGTAATTTAGTTTAGTTTTTAGATTAAAAAATAATAAAATTATAAACAAATTAAATTTAAAAATGGCGAAACAACTGCCTTTATTTGTGTTTCTATTTTTTTATTTATTCATTCAGTTTATTTGTATTTACACGCAGAGAATGAAAGAATATAAAGTCCACAGTTGAAAAAAATGAAACAGTTTAGAATATGTTTGTTTTTATCCATAGCATTATTATTATTATTATTATTATTATTATTATTATTATTATTATTATTATTATTATTATTATTATTATTATTATTAATGGAAATTGAGTGAAAATTGTTTTGGAGAGTGAATAATTATACCTGCCTGAGCGACAGTTAAGGATATCCACCACTAGAGGGCGCACTTGAATTACACATAATCTTGGCTTTACGACACTCTTGTTCCTTTGCGGTCCCTTCTGATTATTGAGGACAGATAGGTAAACAAGGCCACCGTGTCTTTCTTGTCAGACAAAAAGAAACTTCTGTCGAAGTCGGTGCAATTCAGCTCCTCCACGTGTAAGTTCCTTCAAAAAAGTTATTTCGCCCACGTTGATTTTGCTCGATGCAAGTTAAGGTTACGTGGTTTTCTTTGCTCTAACGACATCTTTAGGAGGCAGTCACGCACTTCACGACTGTTGGGCAACACAACGCATCTGCATTTTTTAAAGAATCCTGAAATATAACGGCATTAGGCTGCTACTTAAAAACTATGCTTGACATATTTTGTTTTCGAGTTAAAAATGTAGACACCATCAGAATACCGACAGAGATTAAAGGGTGTTTAATCCTTGTTTTGAATGTAAGATCTGGCATTCAGTACAACCTGTTTCCACTTGTTTGACTTTGTTTGCGTTGATAGGTGTGTCAGTACAACTATTTATTTTCTCCCGTTTCCCAATTGTTAGATATTAGTTAAACAAACTTCTTAAGCTTTCCTCTGTGTGTACATTACTTGCCGTATCAGTGTAAAGATCCCCAGACTCTGTCGGTACTGTTGCAGCTTCTTGCTGCAATAAAAATACATCTCGGACTGCACAGCATTTTTACACCATAAATTATAGTCATTTAGACGATATGTTGACTCGAGAAGTTACAAAAGGCATCAAGAGCAACATCATCCATTTGTTTCATTGCCCAAAAGCAAAATGCTGGAAGCTGTCTTGGGTGGTTTTTAAATTGTGTAATTTTATCATCTGAACTGTAGTTGATGGTCACTAATTTGTCAAGGAATGCAGTGGAAACGGGCTTTGATGGAATACATTTACCTGGGAATGCATATAAAATATTCTATTGTGTCATGTGCTCTGCTTGCTAACAATATATTTGGCCAGTTGTATGAGTTTTCAGTGTCCTAGTCTACAGCTTTGGCCGGGAGCAATGCAGTAAGTGTAGGTTTTATTGCAGCCAAAATCGGCAACAATATTGCAGTGATATGTATACCTTATATCAGGCAGCTCTGCAACAAGACAGAAAACTGTTTTTGATGGTAAAATATTAGTCATTTGGGTCTTGCTTTCTGAAATGTGTTTTGGTAAAGTTTTTGGGTTGGTGTCTTTTTTTCTATTTTCACATTTGTAACATTTGTAAATCACAACTAACTGGATAATATTCTTAATTCAAAAATATTAATATAAAAGTTACATTCAGGAGCAAAAAATAGTCTTTGTTTTAGCATAAAGGATGATATTTAAATCTCATAAGAAATATTACAAACATTAAAGAAGTCTGAAACTGTGTGTGGAAAGTAAAATGACATGCTGTTAAAAAAACTGGCATTTTTATGTTTCTTCTGATCTTTTAGTGACAATGCTTCTCAAAGGCCGAGCTGTCCTTTCACTTGGTCTTCGCATGTGCTCCACACATGTGACAGCAGGACCAGTGATTGAACCAGGAAGACCCAGTTCAGGTAAAACAAGAGCTTTTTAGAACCACATAGACTCACTCTTTCTACCAGGCTGTATCTAGTAGGAAATTGTTTATCTATCCATCCATTTTCTTCCGCTTATCTGGGGTCGGGTCGCGGGGATAGCAGCTTAAGAAAGGAGGCCCAGACTTCCCTCTTCCCAGCCACTTGTTCCAGCTCCTCCGGGGGAATTCCAAGGCGTTCCCAGGCCAGCCGAGAAACATAGTCCCTCCAGCGTGTCCTGGGTTTTCCCCGGGGCCTCCTCCCGGTGGGACACGCCCAGAACACCTCACCGGGGAGGCATCCAGGAGGCATCCTACCCTCAACTGGCTCCTCTTGACGTGAAGGAGCAGCGGCTCTACTCTGAGTCCCTCCCGGATGACCGAGCTTCTCACCCTGTCTCTAAGGGAGAGCCCAGACACCCTACGGAGAAAACCCATTTTGGCCCCTTGTATTCGCCCATACCATGTCTCCTCTTCGGGCTGAGCCCGGCCTAGACTAGACATTACGGAGTTGTTTTCTAAAGATATTGGTATTATTTTAGCAAAACCCATGAAGTGTTTTCAACTTTTATTATGCTTATTTCATTCATTACATTAATGATTGTAAGGCGTGGCCCTCGTGCCCCCCATCCAGGCCTGGCCCCAGTGACCCATGTGATTTGGGCGAGGGAACACCAAATCCAACGTTCACATCCATCAAAGGGGTCTACAATTGTTTAGGCGTTGCAATATTCAATGTAACTGGGATATACTGTATCTTGAAGACAAATAAACAAGTATTACTCTATTCACTAAATTGAGATTTTGGGTGAATTTTATGTAAATGGACGCTGTTCTTGGTATAGGGTAATTTAAATCCTAACATGAGAAAAATCTAAAAACAACATGACTGTTAGATTACAAAAATGTAGTTTTAACAGTTTTGTAAGTTTCCAGCTTTTCATTTTTACAATTTTTTAAAACATTATAAAAAATGTACCTCCTTTTGTTTAATTAAGTTGATTTAAACTTAAATTTGTTGGATATTGATAAGTTCTTGTTTGACTCTCAGACATGTCTGAATTCCGAAAGGCCTTCGCTAAAGCCAAGAACATAGCAATCATCACCGGAGCAGGAGTGAGTGCAGAGAGTGGCGTGCCAACTTTCAGGGGAGAACATGAGAAGTGGAGGAAGTGGCATTCCCAGGTACATTTAAACAAAGAAGCTATGTCTGATTACAACATTCTTCCCTCTGAGCTCCATTCTTTAAACTTGTCCATGTGGATCTACCCCCTAAAGGACCTTGCTTCTCCAGAGGCCTTCTCTCGCAACCCGTCTCGGGTCTGGGAGTTTTATCACTACAGGAGAGAGCTTGTGTTGGACAAGAAGCCCAGCGCCGTCCATTTAGCCATTGCAGAGTGCGAAGCTCGTCTGAAGAAGCAGGGGCGCTCAGTGGTAGTCATCACCCAGTGCCAAGATGATTTGCACCGACAGGCTGGGTCAAAACATGTGCTCAAGGTTCACGGTGAGTATTAGTGGGAAATTCTGTAGTGATGAAAGTTGTAAGAACATGACGAGCTATTGTATAGATTTTTTTCTGCACATTTTAATTGACCATATCAAAATGTGATTTGAATTTTTCTGTTGGAAGCTGATCCTTTCACTTGAAACGTAAAATAAAATCAATTTAATAGAAAAGTATCATGAAGGTTCCTCATAGCTAATGAAGTGACAAGTATTAAGGGTCTTAGACACTTGATGAGCATATGAAGTGGACAGATTCACTGCAAAAACACATTTTGTCAGCCATTTAGTCAATATGTCCTTGTGTCATAAAGAGTGCAAACAAAGAGACATCTTTGTGTTTGCGTTTTGGATTTTGTTGTGACCTTAGACACTCAAAGAACTCTTCACAGTTAAGAGGAATAAATATTATAGGACACTATTTCTAAAAGTATTTACTTGTCTCCCTTTGCTTACATATGAGTTTAAGAGACACCCCATGTTTATATCACATCTTTAATGTCAGACCAACCTTTGCACCATAACAGTTTAAACTCTTCTGGATTTGCTTTCTGTGAAGCTAAGGAGGAGTTGTAATTTTTGACTGTTCTTCCTGAACCGCATTTGTGTGGCCAGACTGTGACGTAATCTCATCCTAAAAGATTTTCTGCCATGTTAAGATTAGGGCTCTTTGCAGATCAGCCTCGTTCTTTCACACCAAATCTCCTCGTCGTTGTCTTTCTGGCTCTTGCTTTGTGCTCTAATGCAGAATCTTGTTGAAAAATAAGGGCTCATTCCCAAACTGTTTCCACAGAGTCATGAAATTACCCAAAAAGTGTCTTTATATGGTGAAGCCTTAAGAGTTTATTTGACTGGAACTAAAGGGATGAGTTCAGCTCCTGAAAAACAGCCCTACACCATAATCCTCTTTGTACCAAACGTGACGTGTGACACAATGCAGTCAGGCAAGTGCTGTTCTCCTGGTAAATGCCAAAGACAGACCTGCACATTAGTTTGCCAGACAGAGACTCATGATCATGGTCATCACTGCCAGGAACTTGTCTCTATTGCCCCAGAGTTAAGTGACGGTGTTCTTTACTCCACTACATTCAACACTTTACATTGAACTATTTGGTGTAAAGCTTTACTGCAGCTGCTCAGCCATGGATTCTCATTTCTTGTGAAGTTCTCTATAAGATTACGTGAAGCTTGCAAGTCTGTAGCTAATGATCATGCACAATGTTGGTGATACTTCGAACCTAAGCATCTGCTGCATTGAATCCCTCTTTATGGAATTTACTAGTTCCCCAGAGGGACCCATTCCTTAAAATGTTCCTAGAAAGAGTCTGCATCTCTGTGTGCTTGTTTAGATACCTGTGTCATGAAAGCGATTACAACACCTGCATTCAACGATTCGGATGATGGAGTAAACATTTTTATTTGACAATATCATGCATCTTGTTTTTGCAAAGAGATTATGGTATTCCAGTGAAACATTCTTAAGACTCAGCACTAAATGTTTGGAATGTTTTTTTTTCTCAGGATTCCAAGCAGCACCACAACTATTAAAAAGATGAAATTGGGGCGTGCTGTGGTGGCGTAGGGGATAGCGTGACCCACATTTGGAGGCCTTGAGTCCTCGTCGCGGGTTCGATTCCCGGACCCGGCGACATTTGCCGCATTTCTTCCCTCCTCTGTTTCCCCCCTTCCTGTCAGCCTACTTTCATATAAGGGACACTAGAGCCCACAAAAAGGCCCCCTGGAGGGGAGAAAAGAAAGATGAAATTATTTTTGTGTTCATTGCATTTTGTGTGCTGTGTGTATGTTTGCATGTGTGTGTGCAAACTGCAGGCAGTCTGCTGGAGACACGCTGTATGAGTTGCGGACAAGTGACTGTGAACAAGCAAAGCCCCATATGTGCTACTTTAAAGAGCAAAGGGTAGGCAGCCCTTGATGAATATACACACACTAATAAACATTCAGAATTTGTGGTCTGATCCCTTCTGTTTGACTTTACATATTTTGTTTGTTTTCAGAGCACCTGGCGCAAATGTTCCTGATGCACAGATTCCTGTGGATAAACTGCCAAGGTGAGATTATCTACACAATATATTAACACTGACAAATATATTTCCTAAGCTTTTTGGCTCCCCTTTTTACTGATTTCAGGGGGAGTGTTCCTAATGTCTATGACCTGAAATATTTTGACAGAAGAACCTTTAATCTCCTTGCTTTTAAGCTGGTTAAATATTCATACGTGGTAAAAAACAACTATTAAAAATTGTGTTAAGTTTTATATTTAAAACACTTAAGCAATGGTTTTCAGACCCATGGATTTCACTCATTTGCTCTTTAATATGGTACAAAAAGTCCATGTTTTATATTCTATTTATTTTGTATGCTTCCTAGATTTTAATAACATAAAAAGCAAAATGAAAACCGGTTATGTCTCACCTTAAAAGAACCAAGAAACAACCAAACTAAAACATTCAGTTCATTCTTTTTAGCTGAATGTCACTTTATGCTCTTCTGATTAGAGTAAACAGGGGATCTAATGCATGTGCGTGGTACATATACGCACAAACACAGCGTAAAAAGAATGTGCCAGCTTGCTGCTGGTAAAGACACATCGTTCCAAAACAGCCCTCTGTTCTGATTTAAATTTTTAGCTTTGCTTTACTTCATTTGTGCCCTCCAGGCAGACAGCATTATCGGAGCATCACTCAGTAGGGATCATTTTTCAATAGAAGATGCAGAAGAAGAATGAGAGAAACTATGAAAGGAACTGTCTGCTAACACATTTGCATGAAAGCATTTGTTTAATGGCACATCTTATCAAGCTGTCCCACTTATCTTATTCTCATTTCAACTCTGTTGTGAATCAGACCTTCATAAATACATGGCTGTATATGTATAATGCTAAGTAAGCATTATACATGTTTTACACATAAGATTTGGCTCCAGGAGATACGACGCAACTCCACATGCCCTTTAAATTCAGAGGCAACGCAGGGAATTGAACTTGTCCACTAGAGGGCAGTGATGTTCTTCGAGGTCAAATTTAGCCTAAATATCACCAAAGTGTTCTGTATTCATTTCTCAGTGACATTTAGGTGATTGCCCCATTTTTATTTTTGACTTTGCCTTTGAAACATGTTTCTCAGCTGACTAAACCTTCGTTGTTTTGCTGTTTTTAGTTTGGTTTTTTTGTAAGTAGGAGCTGAATTAACTTATACTTCTTGCTGCTGTTCTATAAAGATGTGAGGAGAGAGACTGCCATGGTCTTCTGAGGCCCAATGTCGTCTTCTTTGGGGAGACTTTGGACTCTCACATTCTGACTAATGTGGAAAAGGAAATTGAAATCTGTGACCTCTGTCTGGTGGTGAGTTGTTTTTTATGTAGGTACATTGACACACATTTCACCTGTGTGACAGTTTTATGTAATGCCGTATTTTTCCAGAGTGTTAAGGACTTGACCTGAATTGCAGCATTGTCCAGAGAAATCTGAAGTTGACTCTTGGGTTATTGCTCCCTGTTGTTTACTTGCAGGTGGGGACGTCATCCATTGTTTACCCAGCAGCCATGTTTGGTCCCCGGGTTGCATCCAGAGGTGTTCCTGTTGCAGAATTTAATATGAATACAACACCAAAAACTGAATATTTCATGTAAGTCAGTAACAACACTAAACTTCTGTTTTAAAAACATATGTGATAGCCTGCATTTATAATGTTAGCTTCAAAAGAAACCTAAAGAATCATTAGCAGATATAACACCACTACTCCTCAGCGTTCTAACATTTGTGTTATCTTTTACTCTGTTTGATGGGACACAGGTACCATTTCCAGGGTCCATGTGGAACCACGCTGCCTCCGGCTCTGGCACCACATGAGTCAGAGGAATTGTAAAAATCATTAGGCTGTTTTTTTGTTTTTTAGATGAAAGTTGGTGGTTTCTTCTACATTCTAATACAATCCAAAGCTGCTGTATTTCATCACAGTTTATCAAATAGCAAGCTGCCCAAAAAAACAGTTTCTTTTTTTTAAATGTTATGAATTTCTTAATACTTGAAAATCTTGCTTACAAACTGGAATCAGATCAGAGAACTTTTTAAACAAATATTGTCTTCTTAAAATAAAGGTGGAAAAATGCAACTTCATTAGGAAAGGGAATGCACCCCACATTTCATACTTTCATAGGAAATGGTCTTCCTTCTTCAGATTAAATGTTTAGAGGAGATTCTTCTGTTAGTAGAAACAATTATGCTTTAGAAAGAACTAATATTCTTTCTTGTGCCAATGGATGGGATTCCTCTGTTCCTTTGCTATCCAATGAACAGGTTTGCAGACATGCTCTTGTGCCTTTTCAAGCTGTTGATTCAACTTTGACCAAATGCTTGCTTATAAACCTCAAGTGCAAATCAACCAATGTTACAGAGATTTAGTCAAGTGTTTAGTTTACTGAAAATGGTAAAGGGTAAAGCAGAATAATCTATTCCTCGTTGTGTTTGACAGTGTTTGATATTATGTCTGAAGTCATCTGGTTACGTGTATGAAGTATTCAGGAGACATTAGATGCATGTTTATATTGTTCTGCATCTTGTTTTCTCAATCATATATGGTTAGAACAAAAAGCAATAACATTATTTTTTTTTTACATTTTCATTGTCTATGGACTATATGCACAGCTACTTTTTAAAGCATTAATACTGCTGACTCATTAACACAAAGCATATTAAAATTCTTCAGTGATGCATACTGATTTTTGTGCCGTTCATTTTTCTCCTGATTCATAGTAAAAGAACACAATCCTGCATGTGCTTAATGTGAACACTAGAGGCCAGCGTTTAGCTTTCTTTAAGTTGTTTTATTTTCTTCTGGGGATGGGAGATGGAAACAATTTTGCAGTTTTGTTCAGTTGTTATTCCTGATTGTTCTATGATAAGGCTGTTGAAAGAATAGTAGTCAACATAAAATATTTGCATTTCGTACCTTTCACAGTTGAAAGGTACAAAATGCCTTTCAACATTATAAACAAATGTTTGTAATACAGAAACATTTGTGTTAGAGCTGCACTGTTTATAACAGGAGTTCCCAAATTGTTCTGCTCCTGACCCATAAAAGAACAGTGGTTTATTAAATTGAAATATAATTAGCATGATATCACTATTGCAATGAACTGCTTGGATGCAATACCTAGTAGGCTATTGCATCCAATAGCCTGCTTGGTTATTAGACCCAGCAGGCCATAGCAGGTATAATACGCTGTGCTTTGAAAAAGTATTTGCTGCCCCACAGATTTCTTCTGTTTTTGCTTTTTTTTTGACAATTTGAAGATTTCCATTTCACTTCATCAAACAATTTTTAAAAGTTATTAATGTCAACCTGCCCCTACACAATAGGGCAGATTGACATTAATAACCTGCCCCAGGGGGTAATTACTGAAGCAGTAATTGTCCCACTAAGCCCAATAACAATTGTGGTAACTGGCAATATGTATTTTACCTTGATGTGGAGGAATTTTGGCCAACTCTCTTTTTTTAATCGATAAACTGTCTGTTTAAGGTTGTACCACAACATCTAAATCAAATTTAAGTTTCTATTTAGGTAAGACCACTTCAATACCCGTCTTCAGGTATTTTGTTTGCCATTCAGGGGCAAACCTATTTTGGATTTTTTGATGTGGCCTAATCCAAGTCTGCTTGAGTTTGAGGTCGCAAAATAATGTTTGGACATTATCCATCCATCCGTGAGTCAATCAATCAATCAGTCAATTATTTTACATGCTTATCCCTAGCGGGGTTGCCAGGGGTGCTGGTGCCTATCTCCAGTGGTCACAGGTGAGAGGCGGGGTTTAGATCCCACCTTCTCAAGTCACTTGACCTATCCCATTATCCTTCCATAAAAGGATAAGAAAAAGATTCACTTTCGCTTAAACATCAGAAATTGTATTTACCCGTAATGATATATTAAGAAAGCATTTTACATATACGCATATACATTTTTTAAAGTAATTTTGTACCCCTCTTAATCACTTTGAATCTCTAAACATTGTCAACAAATCAAACTCCTACTCTTACCAGCCTACATCCCATAAAATAGCTGCATTTGAGGCAAGTCTCTTCTTTACCTTTATTATAATATGGGTGCCACACAAGACGCACTCAGATGTTGATGTTTGGCCTGAGTGACTTAAATATAACATCCAAACGCTTTACTAGTACTTTAATGCACAATGAAGTGTTTAGCACTCATTTTAGAATACTTAAGAACTACCATGAAGTGGTTTGGGAAGAGCACTCAGTTTTCAGTAAAACTGTATAATGTGTTGCTTATTTTTTGTTTTTTAAGATTGGTTTATTGTCTTTAGTTAACAAGTATGTCCTCTTTGCTTTGTTTAAAATCTCTCCATACCTAATTTTTTAAAAGGCTTGTCATAGTCTGCACTTGAGGTTAGGAAGCACTGGTCTGCTCATGGCAATGTACGTCTAAAATGCTCCTGCATGACTAAGTTTAACAGGTTTTTTAGTAAAAATAATTGTGATACATGGTTAGAAATAACTTGATTTGACCATGGAAGGTTATATTCAATAGACAGTCATAAAGAGACTCTTTCAAGAGAGCCATTTATGCCTGTGGCCAAAAGGGAGAATGGTTTTGCGAGTATAAGTATGATCTCAGGGGAGCCTCTTATTGTAGGTTCGTTTCATGGCCACTATAGTTTTAGCTCTCATGATAAATTTTTTAGTTCACAATGCAGAGCGGCTCTACACAAACTGATCTCAGGCCACTTTGGCAAGAAGCGTTATTTGTGGCTCCTCTTTTTTTTTGTTTCTCTAACATGGCATCTAAAATCACATGCTTTCGTCTTTTAAAGTATCTCTGTTATTGCATCCCATCATCATTATCTTGATTAGATCTTCCACATCTGCTTTTCTATTGCTGGTGCCTTCCTGGAGGCAGACGTAAGGCCAACTTCTACTTGTCACTAGGAGAAAAAAAACACAGAGAGGCACTTAGTGGAAATCTCAGCTGTCATTTTTGGAGCAGGTTTGACCCGAGAACTCAACCTCCACTTCTTTTGTCTTTTTCCTTGTGGATATGAAGTGCAAAACAGTTTTTGAGACCTAAATTGTTTAGGGTAATAGATTTGCCATTGGTGGCAGCTTAACAAAATTATTTTTATTTAAATACATTTTATTCACACACATCTCTGCAATATTAGTTTTTAACTTATGTTAAATACATTGCAGAAATGCAAAACTCCTGGTAAGAAACAACCAATCAGAACCAGGTCTTAGCACTGTCAATCATGCTTGTGTACGTGCTGCTCACACCCTCCCCCTTGCTACTACAACTCCTCACAGCAGAGCCTCTTGTGAATGCGCAGACTAGTTAGGATGGCCACTGATGACCGTTACAGCAATCTTGAGCAGCACTTACATGAGCATGATTGATGGTGCTAAGACCTTCCTCCTGGCTCTGATTGGTTGTTTCTGATCTGGAGAGGTGTAATTCTGCCCTAATGCTACTAATCAAAACAGTTCTCCGGTAAGCAGTATAAGAATGTATATGAACATATATGAATGTATTCATATTTATGTTGGGCCCAGCTATCATTTTATAGGAGTTGGCTCTTACTAGTTCACCACAAAACATTAACTCTTAAGAGTCGATGCTTTTGAGCATGGCCTATCACTAGTGTATGTGCATCAGGAGAAAAATATGCCTGAACCAGTATGTATTCATCCTGCGTGTGAGTAAAACTTTTCATTTTATGTGCAGACTGGCAGAAATGTCAGAAAAAAGCAGGGAAGGCTGGCTGAACTTTCATAAATTTTAGACAGTTCCACACTGAAGCCATCCAGTCACACAGCACATGTCCACATCTGTTTAGAAAGACACAGTTCACTCTGCCATGTTAGCAGTGCGGGATGTATTTTATTTGACAGGCTGTGCTTTCATATGGCTAGCAGTCCTGCCTTAGCTGGATCGTGTTATGGTGTTTTTTTCCATAACCATTGAAAAAGAAAGTAATTTTGTAATCATTCATTACAACACTCTTCTATTGATTATGAGGTATTTTAATATTGCCACAGTTAAAATTCCTTTGGTCACTTTAAGTCTTCTAATAGCTCTATAATAGCTAACAAAAGCAACACTTGAAGGTCCACAAATCCAAAATGGCATGAGCTGAACACAGCTAAACTAAATACCTTCAAAAACAAACCACGACAAATGTAGAGCAGAGTCGAGCAAAGGCGAGCAGTGGAGAACAGATGAACCAATAAAAATAAAATTAATTAAAACCAGAGAGGTTAAATGCTTAGGGGTGAGTGGAGATAGACATAAAATGCAAGTGTGATAAAAAGATAATTATTAACAGCTGTGGAACTGACAGCAGAGAGATGAATAATAACACAAATGAAGCTTGAACTACTAAACCCTACAAACCATAGGAGAAAAGACTTGATATAATCTAAGAGTCATAGATGTAATTGCCCAAAGAACAGAACACAAGAATAACTAAAAACTAAACAAACGGATGAACTACTATGGGAAAACCTTAATCACAATAATATTATTGTCATTTTTATTCTAACAATAATAACACCTGAGGTAATTAAAGAGCATCACAAAATAAAATCAATTCTCAAACACCTTTACTTTGACATATTCTGCATCATCCATTGTCTTAGTCTGTTGGTCTGTCCCTCTGTGTATTTCCTTGCCATGCACTGCGTGCAGCAAACTGTAGGTGCGTGGATTCAGTGTGGCACGTGATCCTTCGAAAGACAACCTTCCGTATGATGGAGGACACTTAAACTGGACACAAAGACACATGCGCAAACACACGTACACACTCAGATTATCTGAATTATCTAAAGCTTTAAGAGGATTTCTGAAAAGTGGGTGTTGTACTTGAATCTCATGTGCCTGATGGCTATTGATCTACTCAAAGCTTACAAACAGAAACGTGTGCAACAAGTGCAGGTACTTCTTGCAATCACAAACAAGTTTCTTACTTCTTTTTGTTTAGGCGTCTAATGTTGTCATTTGCTATATTAGGCTACATACATACATGTACACTCAAGTTAAATCAAAAACTCTGAAATAAAAAAACTGTCTTTGTTTGCAGAAATGTATGTGATCAGAGATACTACCACTTCATTAACAACCTTGGTGTATATTCATCTAGGTATGGTGATGCTTTCTCACTTGACAGTTTGCTGACTACAAGCTGTGGCTCGTCAGCCTGCACTTCTGAGGAATTCAATCAACACCCTGCAGCACCCTGCCTCTTATATATATATATATATATATATATATTTATATGTATATACAGTATATTTATATGTATATATATATATATATATATATATATATATATATATATATATAGATAGATAGATAGATAGATAGATAGATAGATACAGTAGATGTGTGTAGAGTTTTTGTGTTTATTTTGTTGAAATCAGTTTTCACTTTTTTGGGGTAATTTTGTTTGAAAAAAGCCAAATTTTGTTGATTTTTCTTTCTTTTGTAAAAAAAAAAGAAATATAAAAAGTAAATTATCTAATTGACACTGTATATACCGTAAAAGGATTTCCCACTTAACATTCAATAAATTTCTGTAAGTATATGCAATGCTTATTCCCTGTGCTGGCACATTCTTTTTCCCTTTTTTTTTTTTTACCCATAATTCCTATGAGACCTCTCTCATGTGTGGATTATTTTTTCTTTAATTCCTTTGTATGTGTGGATTACTTGGGCTGCTGCTGACATCTGGTAAAAATTAAATTTCAAAAGTGTTACAAAGAGAGAATTTAACTGTAGATATTTTTCCAAGCTTTGTTTTCTGCCAGAATCAGAATCGAAATGTAACCCATTGTATGATTCTCTCAGGAAATAGTTGGATACTAGTCGAGATTTAAAGAAAAACAGCGACAATTTGTCTGTCATTTAATGTAATTATAATATTACTAAATAATGTTAGGGAATTCATCTCAGTGGATGCATTTTTTTCCCAACTGAATTGTGTTTAATTGCTTTACTTTATTTGGATAGCCACCATAATGTTACACAAAGAAGCCTATCAACAGGTTACATTGTATGCTTCTTCAGGGGTAATAAAACTTATTGATCTGTTGTGACTACTAACATGTTCTGCAGTGGAGACAAATGACTTGATGTGCTAAATGAAGGATATTGTTCCATACTTTCACAACTGAGTCAAGTTTTGATTTGGTAATTATGAGTAGATTTTGTCAGCCATGACTAACGGTCTTCAGCAGATTTCTGCTCAAGGCCAATTGTTGGGTCATTACTTTCAGATTTCAGTGAAAACTACTCAGACTGTTCATTTTCATTGTACTTCCCACATAAATAATACAAGAGAAATTGATTTACCATTAGGTCGCAATGCAAATGTATAAAAAACATACATGCAAATGCTATGTTGGTATTTCTTCATTGCTGCTTTTTCTCTGCAGTCAACACTCTAAAGTGACACCGAAGGGAAAACAAACTTTACTTTATTTTGGCTTAGCACATTGTAATTATAGCTGACATTAGCTAATTTGCAGCTTGTGTTGCTAGTCCCTCCTGGGTATGTCTTGGCTGTTTCATTTGCTGCTGTTGAGCCAGCAGATGAAACAGCCAGTGTGCAGATGTCCTGTGTCTGTGCACTGCTGGGGATTGCTGGTTTCTCAGCTATCATTACAAACAATCTTCTGATGACAGCAAGTGTAAACCACCGTTTAGATGGGGGGGGGGGGGGGGGGTGTAGTAACACGTCTAAATATTCTCGTTGATATGTAATCCACATTTTCTTTTCATCTTTTTTCTGTCCCTCTGGAGAAGTAATTTATGTGTGAACTGTTTCCAGACGCTGAACATCCCTGTTCCATGATAATAGGCACTTTTATTCACGGGGTAATTTGTGGCACGTCTTTCTGCTTTTACTATAGAAGAAGGCAAACCCTATTTAGATTGAAAATACATTTTATTCTTAACATATTTATCAACAAAGTCAAAAATGAGTTTAACCCCTTAGATAAAAAGTGGAAGAAAAAGGATACATAATTTTTAAAATGTTTTTTTTTTGTTTTGTTTTACTAACAATCAGAAAGGTTTGTCTTGCATTTGTATTCAGTGCCCCAGAGCCAACACTTTGTAGAAAGAGCTTTTTCACTGAAACTTTTGTGGCATGTCTCTACTGGCTTCGCTCAAGTCTTCTGCATCTTCATTTTGCATACAGTTTTTTTTTTTGTAGCTCTACTTTTCTTTATTTGATGTTTAAATTGGGAGAAAAAGAAGCATATAAGCTATAAGATTCAATTCTGACCTCAAATGAGTAGAGTACCTTTTTCTACATATTTGCTATGGCCTGTACATGTTTGTGAAAAACATTTAATAATAACTTGTAAACCTTTAAGTTAAAACATTTCTGTTTTGACTCGTAAAAAAGTATTGAAAACCATTTATCCTTCCATTTTCACTGTAATACTTTATATTTAAATATTTCATGACCTCCCATTAAATCACAATATCTTTTGTGGTTGCAACATGAGAAGTTAGGTTACAAACAGATTTGTAAGGCACTGTAGGTGAGCTCCAAAAAATATACATCTCATGTCAAAGAAAAGAAGATTTCATGAGCTGAGGTTAATATTTAGACATATTGTGATGGAAAAAGATCTGAGACACATGCTTATATTTTCACTTCATATTAGATGTGTAGATAGTTTCTATCTTTTGCTTTCATTTCATTTTTTTCTTTTGTATTGAAAAAGTGACAGACACAATTAGACATGAAGGCGGAAAAGAAGAAAATAATGTTTTAGAAGCAAAGCATGCAGCAGGAAGCTGGCTTCCTCACTGTCCCTTTTGTCTGGTGCCCTTGGAGTGCAGCTTTGTGCTGTGAACTCCCATAAGACCTCTCTTTGTTCTCAGAAGATAAGGCCTGACAGAGTGTGACCGTCCACTTACACCTGAAGTCACCAAAAGCGTAAAGAATAACAGGTACACACAGAACGATGCTCTATTCCTGCTTAGCCAAAATCAGACCAAGAGGCTCCCCAGCAATACGGCACTCAATCAAACAACAAAATAAGTGTAAAATAGTGACATAAAAATTTATTCTTCCAGAACATTGGTTGGAATGTTATTGAAGGTGACATAAAAGAGAATTAATATATAGCTGCTTTGTCATTGGGATTCATTTTCTAGATACAAGTCTCAAAATGTTGAATTATGGATATAGGCAGTGACAGAAAATCAGTAACAGATTAATTACAGCCTGGTTGACAGACTACAAATTATAAGAGCGTGTTATTTCATTTGCATATCACCTTGGTGAGAAGCCCCTGCTGACAGGCGACATACAATAGCATGATTGTCATGTTTATGTGTCAGCTTATTAAGTCCAGGACATCTTTGTAGATAAGACAGAATACCAGTGTGAAGGCAAGGTGTCCTACATCCTGTGTCCCACATCTCAGTGTCTCTCTCACTCTCAGAGGAGGAAATGCTGAGAAGACAGACAGGGAAGGCAGACAGGAGAAAAGGTTGAAACAGAAGATTTAAATCTAACTTGTTTGATGTGACAGAAAGCAAACTGATGATCTGTTTGTTGTCATGATTACTGCTCTTTGATTAAATATTCAATTTTCCCATTTTTTTATTTGAACTAGTCTATGTTGTTATTTATCTTTATACTACTACACTTTTAATGTATATAATGTTCAAACTTTGCAACTAATAGCAATAATTCATGTTATCTATCTATCTATCTATCTATCTATCTATCTATCTATCTATCTATCTATCTATCTATCTATCTATCTATCTATCTATCTATCTATCTATCTATCTATCTATCTATCTATCTATCTATCTATCTATCTATCTATCTATCCATCTATCCATCTATCTATCTATCTGTTTGACGATGCCTAACGATTGAACAAATGATTTTATGTTTATTAGAAAACGTTGACTTATAAATGCGAATAAATTAGGTGAAAACCACTAAACTTGATAAAACTAATCACCATACCTAAAAATGTCTTCCTCTCTCTCTTCCTCTCTCTTTCTCTCTCTCTCTCTACACACACACACACAGAGACACATTCTCAAAAGAATCATGCAAGAATGAAACACAACAAAGCATAAATTTCTCAAGCCTAACAACTTCACAACAACATAACAAAAACAATAATAATAATGATTCAAATTGACCACTTTGAAAACAATAAATTACACTAAATATAGTCACAAAAATCTCTTTCTGCTTGAATTCTGTCTGTATACCACTTTTTTTCTTTTTTAAAAAAAATAAGACAGCTTCCTTTTTTGTTTCTCAATTTGGCAGGCAGCCCTAAACTAAACCTCCTTGTTTCTATTTTTCATCCCATCCATTCCCCCCTCGCTCTCTTTGTTTATCTGCCACACTCTATAAACTCACTCCATTTCTGTGCTGGATCAGTGAAAGCTGGGACACAAACAGCTGAGCCAAAGAGACACACAGACAGGGAGAGCTGTCGGGTGGAGGGCGGGGAGAGGGACAGAAGGCGTGCGGGAGTCGCCGTAGCATGGTCGAGTGCTGGACTTTGGCACTGGCCGTCCATCTGTCACTTTCTTCCACCCTCTCTGTGGCACTGACGGGTCGTGGTGATGGCAGCCAGTGACGGATGACTAATCTTCTGCTGGTAATGAATGAGACACCTCCCTCGGAATGCCAAAAACGTTGCATGTGTGGAGGGTCCTGCTGTGAATGGGATGGGATTTCTTATGCAATGCCAGTACCAAGCAAATACATTGATCACTTTCTTGTATGCTGGTTCACAAGGTAGGACGAGCACTCAAAGATTAGATTGTCAGGGTTTGTTTTGATGGAAACACGTGATGAGCAGGTGGAATGGAGAAAAGGACACTTTCGTTATGAAAGACGACGATGATGATGCGCTGCTCATTTTGTTTGACTGTCTGCCTCCAGTCAATCCGTCTTGACTCTGTGCGCTGAGTATCTCAGCCGTGTCTTGTATTCAGCTCATAATGCGCAGGCGTGATCCTATCAGAGCCCCGCAAAAAAAAAAAAAAAAAGCTGTAACCATCCAGAACTAGACGTCGAGTGTGTTGTTCCTCATGTGGCGCTCAAATGAAAGCTGAGACATCCTTTTTGCTGGTCGACTTAAGAGACTGTATAAGGGGAATGAAGATTTCCTTTCTCGGTAAACCTTTTGGACAACACAGTCCAACCTGTGGATAGTACACAGAGCGCGTCTGTCCAGTCCCCGCGATCTGGGACGCTCTGCTTTCCCTAAAGCTTGCTAAGCGCGTCTTCTTTTTTTTACCACCGTTGGCGACTCGGGTGGGATCTGCGGTTCGAGCTGAGCCTTGTGCAGGTATTCAGTTTATGAATGGCACTAACATGGAGGAAATACCGTTTCAGAAAGTCAAAACCAGGCGGAAGAGAAGTCACTGTCCACCGGGTGTCCCCCTGACCACCATCGCTTGCGAGGATGAGTTCGACTGCAAGGAGCTGGAGTCTCTCTTCCAAAACTACAACCTGAAACTGGAGCAGACATCCACGCTCAAAGCACTGGCTGTCCTCATCTTCACGTCCGCGACGCTGGCTTTAGTGGAGCTGCTGTCCGGTCCGAGCCTCACCATCTCCAAGGGGTCCCATCCGGTCCACTGTGTCATCTTCCTCTCTCTCTTCATTGTAACTAACGTCAAGTACCTGCAAGTGACTCAGCTCCAGCAGATCGTTAACCTGACACTTCTCTTCAGCTTCACGTTTTCCTTCCTCTGCTGCCCCTTCTCCCTGGGCGCCATGGGACTGGAGCCCCCGACGTCCCCGGAGCAGGGCGTGTGGCAACTCATCCTGGTCACCTTCGTCGCCTACGCGCTCCTGCCTGTGAGGACGCTCCTGGTTGTTGTGTTTGGAGTAATGGTCTCCATCTCCCATCTGATTGTGACTGCCACTTCTGTCACGATGAAAACTCAAAAACTGTGGAGAACGGTGAGCATACGTTCACTCACATTTTGATGTGTGTGTACTTTTTTTTAAATTTATTGTTATGATTGTTTGAAGTATGCTGTTAGTATACTTCATACCAACAGCAGTATCCACAGTAGTTAGTTATAGCCAATCCCGGCCAGAGGCACAGTTTGGATGTCAGTTCAGCACCGAGGACAGCTCCCCGTCGGGAGGCCTGATAGGCTTTGTTTAAATCTGACCAAAACAGGCCACAAATAAAACATTACCTGTAATCAGTTCAACTCAAACATAATTTATTGTCAGAACAACTGATGATCAAATAGACATACACATTATGATAAAAAGCACAATTAACTAAGAAATTATATGCGTACATCATAATCTCATGTATTCCTGCAAAACACGAATACTAGTCTATACAAAATAAAATGTATATAAATAGTTATTGGTTTATTATAACAATCAATAATAATATATATTTTTTTACTTTAAAGTACATGGCTGCCCATGGAGTTGAAATAATATTCTTCTCAGGCTTATTCCTGGTTTTATCTTAGTTTAACTTGTCATAGTGACATGTTTTAGATATCTTACAGTATATGCATAAAGTTTTGAGAAGTTATACACTTTATCTTGCAGAATAAATATTACTGACATAGTCCTTTTATGTCAAGAGATTAAAAATATTTGATCTACATCAGTGTATGTCAGAGCATAAGGGAATAAGTGCTGTGAACCTGAAGGTAATAACTTGAACTCAGAATAGAGAGGGTGAACACTGATGTGGTAGATTTAGCTTAAAAAACACAAATGAATTATACCAGTCTAAGAGGCTATTTTGATGAGAACATTTTTTACTTTGTCACAGAAACAAAACCCAAGCTTTTGTTTTTGGAGTCCAAAATAAATTTCAACTCAAACACTTGACCAAAAACACTCTAATATAAATAAATAAATGTGATAGGTTGAAATAAGAAGTGGCATTTTGTAAGTATATACCTTCCATTTCATTAAAAGATCAAATGTTTTCTAATATAACATTTGAGAGAGCTTTGAGATTGTCAAACACTTTTCCAAGTTTTAAGTCCAGGCTAGAAAACAGAGGAGACTGGGGCTTGGTGGTTGCAGTGGAATCTGTCCATGAATAAAACAAGTTCTGCTCAGGAATATGAGGAATTTAAAAATCTTAAAGCTCATATATCTGGGCTTTGGTTGAGTATGATACATGGCTTTTATTGATTTTTGATACATGCTTCATCTACTGATGGACTTTTCACGCTTTTTTCCCCATTTACACATATGCATAAGTGAAAGAAAACAAAAGCTGACAGGTGTGCTTTATGTCACAACTAAACCAGTATGTAAACCACTGACAGTTTCCCTAGGTATAGGTTTCTGTTCCAAAGGGACTTGGATTTTAATATAGAACTAAGTGACACCCTTCCAAAACCAGAAGTAGGCCAACTTAGAGAGCCACAGTCATGAACCACTTGGACCACATGTATTAGTTGTAGAAAATAGGACAAAGTAATCTCAATCATACCCTGTGCATCTTGGTATTTCTGTTTACGTCCATGTCTGACTGTCATTTGGTGCTTTGGAGGAAAATCCATCACACCAGTTACAACCTTTCAGGCATATTGGAACATATAAGTCTTCATGTCACTTATGATATCAGTATTTTACTGTTCTTACAGCAGCTAAGAACTGAGATTCAATCAGCTCTTCACATCATCCGCCATGAGGGCATACCTGAAGAGGAAATTGTTTCTTTCTGTACAGTACCTAAGAGATACCTGTGTAGCGCAGTGAAGGACAGTGATAGCAAAGCAACCACAGATAGCTAATCCATTAAGCTCAGAGATGAGCTGTGTAGCATGACCCTGCACGCCCCAGGTTTGGACCAACCACCCACTATAGGTCTCAGTTATTCAGCCTGTTTCTTTCTGTCAACAGAGCTCAGTTTGCATCTCAGTTTGTGTCTTATTACTGACATTTGTATGAAATTGAACTAGTTTCCTTTTGTTCAACTTTAGGTCTCAATGCCAAACTTAGATCAACGTAAGCACATATACATATTAACATATTGTTTTATATTTTAAACAGGAAAGACTTGACAAATCAAGTCTTTGTCCTTGATTTTATTACAATGAGAAAATTCTACACTTTTCATAACCTTAATTTCAAGCAGCTTGTTAAAAACAAAAATATTAATTTTATACAAAATATTCATAGGAACAAATGGATTTTTCTAACTTTTGCTAATTGGGCTTTGTTAATGTTTTTTTTTTACATTGTCAATGATCACTATATTGTTGCTGATATGTTCTACCTCTGCAAAACACAACAAGTGACATAATTCAGATTAAGTCAACCTAGTATATCGCAGTTTGTTGCTTTTTCATTTATTAAGTTGAAAGGAGAAGTCAGTAGCTAACTGCTGCAAGAATGTCACTTGTAGCCAAATTAACACAACAAATAGGAAGAACACAACAGGGAAGAAAAAATAATACATACATAAATTATTTTATTTATTTCCCTGGGCACTTAATTACTGTCAACAGTGAAAGTGTGCTGTGCACTTTGAAGGTGTGTATTTTGTTCATAAAGTCAGCATCAGCTAGCCCTTTTCAGCCAAAAGAAGTTGTGTCCTGTACAAGGTTAAAAGGAGTCACACAGCTGCAGCCTTTGTGGTGATGGATGATCAGAGCAAGGGGTCACCAGTGATTAAATTCCACAAATACATAAAATGAAGAAATAGGCTACATCTATTTTTGACCTTTTGGTAGCATGGGGTCTTCTTCTGTATATTTAAATTTGAAAATAAAAGCAGTGTTTCTTGTTTCAAAAGAAGAAATAATCAGCAAAAAACTATGAGTTTGCAGGGGCGCCACCAGGAATCTTGGGCCCCATTACAAAAACTTTAATTGGGCCCCCCCATGCAGCTGCTGTTACAATTTTTGAGTCTACCTGACCCATCAAAAGCGTCACAATTTTAAAGTCTTGCAACGGCCTTGCTTTCTTTGGTTCAATACTGATACTAGACAATATTTACTGCTCATGAATTTAACATCCAACAATGCGAATACAGTATACAAGTAGGTTGCTTACATTTTTTCTATTAGTTTTAGCTTACTGAAATGTTTCTCCCCACCAGCAACAGTCATAGGCAACGTGCAAAATATACATTAAGCAATCCAGACTTCTCAAAAAAATGCTATGTAGTTGCATTTTATTCAAGCTGCAGAATATAACTTTAATAAAAAATATGTTTTCTCCATATTTGTTAAAACTGTCACCATGTCGTGCCAGTTTGTTATGAGACAGATAATCTATGAAAACAATCAATCTCCACCACCTGCTCCCTGAGCTACTATTGCTAGCTAAAGAAATGCAACATTCCAACCAAAACAACCAATCAGAACCAGGAGGACAGTCTTAGTGCTGTCAATCAGCCTCATTCACTCACTGCTAAATGTGCTTATAGTGGAAAACTAACTCGCTCTGTGCTAGCTGCAGCATAGCACAGAGCGAGGGGGAGGAGGATGAGCAGCCATGAGATTGTGATTGACAGCACTAAAACTCTCCTGCCACTGATTAGTTGTTTCTAGATATCACTGGGAGAAAGCAAATGAAATAAATTGTTCACAGATTATCTCTCATGCCATAGTGTCACAACATAATGACAGTTTTAAGAAATATGTAAAAAAATATATATTTTTATAAAAATTAAATACTGCAGCTTTAATTTCACTCAGGAGAGGACGGGTCAGGAGGGACGTGGGTTAGAGCTGCTGCTGACTGACTCATCTTTTGTTAAGTGTGGTAAAAGGAAAAGGGACAAGTTCAATATATAAATATGTTGATAATTTCTTTCCTTAATTCATTAAATGTTAGTGAAATGGAGGCCAACAGTCTGTAGCTAAGCTAACTATGCTGAATGGTTGATAATCTCACACAGTCTACCCACCTCTCGGAGAAAAACTGGGTTACAAATTGACACTTTTCTCTCTCTGTCTCTATTTTTTTAAAACCTGACTTTATTATATTTCTCAGCAGTATAGTAACAGCCACAGTCGTTCTTGTCTTCCACTGACTGCTGCTGAACACCGTCAAGCCTTCCAAGCAGGAACGAACCATTTCATTCAGATCCAGGGGGGGTTTAGGGCAAATATAGATGTGTGCTTTTTGGGAGGGGTAGCATTTAATTTTTACTGCTAAAACAATTTTAGAAAACACAGTATAGTTAATTTTGTAATTGACAGGGCCCCATTTATTTTTATTTCTACGAACAAAAAAGAAAAAAAAAGAAAAATTGTGGAGGGCCCACTGTCGGTCAGGGACCTTGGAATTGTCATAACTTTTCCCCCCTATATGGCGCCCCTGGTTGTTTATGCCACACTTATATTTTTATATATTTTCTATATTTTTTATACACGTGTGTATATATACACACATATATATATATATATATATACATTTGTTTCCCTTATTCACAGCTGGTTGCAAACACGGTGCTGTTCACTAGTGTCAACCTGTCAGGGCTGTTTGTTCGCATCCTGACTGAGCGGGCCCAGAGAAAAGCCTTCCTTCAGGCCCGCAACTGCATTGAAGAACGGCTCCGAATGGAAGACGAGAACGAGAAACAGGTAAATGCATCTGTGCTCTGAGTCAAACCTGGGCTCAAATCAAGATGTACATCATATTTTTCTGTGATTTCTATCTAGAGCTGTTCTTATTCCTGGGAGCACATTTATTCATAGCAATAATGTTTCTGCATTGCATTATATACATGAAAAGTGCTTCATATTCTCCCTGCCCCCCCGCCCCCCTCCCTTTTTTTTTTTTTAACAAACGCATGCACTCAGGAGCGCCTGCTAATGAGTCTGTTGCCCAGGAACGTAGCTATGGAGATGAAAGAGGATTTCCTGAAGCCCCCTGAAAGGATCTTTCACAAAATCTACATCCAGCGTCATGACAATGTCAGGTAGGACCTGATCATGCAGCATCGCTGTTGAACAGCACAGCTGTGCACCAACTAATTCACCACAAGCTGATATTTTTTAAAACATTTTCAACATATTATGAGCTGCCTAGCTTTGGACGCTACCAGAAGTATTCTTGCATGCTATTATTTCATCTTATATGTCTTAGAGTGTTATTAACTATGCATAAACTGGCATTGTTAATACTCATCCTCTGAATTTGATTAGATTGATCAGAACATCCTCCTTTATGGTAAAACTTTACCACTGTACTTTTTGGGGGGCAATCAAGCTTTCTATGTAAAATCAACAAAACAATGGAACATTCTGCCAGAAGATGTAGAATGTTCTACATCTATTTCTTTAAAAAAATATTCCCTAAATTTTAGAGAAAATTTAACTCTTAGATCCTTTCAAAAGTTTGTTAGATATTACTCAGAGCCACTATCAATGAAAAGAATGTTTTAAAACTAAAGTGTGGTGTTGTGGGTTTAGGGTTGTGTAGAAAACATGCATGCAGTATGCAACCATATTGCTGAATTGTTTCTACTTTGTTTGTTTTACTGATCATTCTTTCTTAATTCTTAACTGTTCTTAATCTTTTTCTTATCATGATGTGTCAGGGCATTCTGGATGGAAATTCCTTTTAAGCTGTAACCTGGTACTGTGCGTCAATTGGTAGCCATCCATCCATCCATTTTCTAACATCCTTGTCCCTTAGAGGGGTTGAGAGGGGTGCGGGTGTCTATCTCCAGCTAACATTCCGTGCGAGAAGCAGGGTACACCCTGGACCCATTCATTATTACCTGGACAGGTGGCCAGTCTGTCACAGGTCAATTGGTAGAATTTCTACTCAAAATGTACATTCTCCTTTTTAGTACACACATTCTTAATGGTGATTTTTGAAACAATAAATCTGCCTGGATTTTGCTAAAGAAATAAAAGTTTCTTTAGCAAGACTCCCACTTTCAAAAGCCTCTAAAATTACAGCACCATCTGCAAAATGATCTGATTATGTCATGTGACAGATGAGAGTCCATTGCAACCATTATTGTTGTTATTTTTCTGTGGCTGCCTAGATGGAAGCAACACTTTAATGCATCAGAAAACCACAATGTTATTCTCTAGAAACATTAACATTGCACCATAATTGGTTCTAACTAATACACAATATTATCTTGGAGTGTTTCAACAGTTTTTGTGTTCAGTGATTTCAAAGTTGCAAATGATCAGCTCCACTTGATTTATTTGTCCAATCTTTTGCCTCTAAATTAATTTATCAGACCAAATAAAATAAAATAATCTCAAAATGTGCATTCAGTGCAGGACTTTGGTACAAACCTCAGTTTTCTTATGAGGTTCTGCTGTTCTGTCAATTGTGTTGGACCTTTAACCCTTTGTCAGATGAAGAGCTAAAAGTAAATTTCATGCAGGAAGATGCACTTTCTCTATCCTCCTTCCACTTTTTCTCTCTGCTTCTCTGACTTCATTGTCAAATCTGCCCTTTCAGCTCCAGCATTTCATTGTTTTGTTGTGTCTTATCTTCAGCTCTTCCTCCTTCCTTTCTTCTGTGCTCTCAGAGCAGCAGCAGGGAGGCTTGAGGAGGAGAATTTGCTTAGCCCTGGGATTAAGTTGCTACAGGGGATTAAATGCAATGGAGACTAGATTCTTGTTGCATAACTCTCTTGGTATGTGTACGTGTGCTCATGGGTGCTCACGCTGGTTAAATACAGAAAGACCTTGTTGGAGAACAGCTGATTGCTTTTTGCCTTGAACTCCATTGAATGCTTTTAGGGGTGACGTACAAAGGGGAGGACTTGACTGGGGGTGGTCTTTTATTTCTAACTTGATTCTATGTTTCTTCCTTTTGTGACAGGAATATTTGAGAGCTTGCTATATATGAACATAAGTGGTAAAATATGTTCCCATTTATATTTAAAAAAGTAAAATATGCCACATCTAATCATTTGAAAAAAAAATAGTATTTGCCATCCAAAATAGTGCAGCCAATTATGCTTTTTGTCTATCACCTCTAACAAATTAATTTACTCTAATAAAATGACAACACAAACTAGTTCTAGCCTGTTCTTGTCCTTTGCTCTTTTAAGTAAAGAGATACAGTATGTTCAGTTAGCTTTACTTATCATCATCTAAGTTAAAAGGTTTCCATCACTTTTTGTCTTACTGTAACTTTCACATCAAATCTACCATTCATTTCCCCCCACTTTACAAAAGTAATACACCCAAATATAAACTTAATACAGATTAGTACATTACCACAATCATATCAAGTTTTGAGTGACTCAGATGTAATTTTTTTAAAAACAATAAAATAGCATTACATTCACTTCATTGTTTTGTATAAAATAGTTCTTGAAAATAAATTTGCGAAAAGCAGTTTATTGCACTGAGTGGGTTTACTTTGAAATGAAATCAAAACAATTAAAAATGAACTATCAGAGTCAGTGACTGGCAGTTCATTAATCATACAAGCCCACTCAAAAAAAAAAAAAAAAAAAAAAAGAGAGCATGTTATATAGTCAAATTTTGTTGCAAACATATTGCGCTTTTATTGACTTGCCGTCAGCACATCCTCTGCCCACACTGTATCTCCAGAGGGGCCCATCGAGCGCTAACCCCGAAGCCGGCTCCATGCTCGTATCTTTGACTGTGTGATTAAATTGACATCACATCTGCCAGAGCAGCTACAGTGATGCCTCCTGGAGCAGGAAAGAAGATATTTGCATAATTGGGCAAATAACTCTTCAAATAAGTGCCACTGGAGAGGAAATGATGAATGAATGTGGTTGTGTGTCAATGTGTGTGTTTGGTCGTGGTGGCGGCAGAGTTTGTCAGACGATATCAGGTGTGACATTCTAATCACCACAGGATTAATGCACAGGATGAATTTGTGGTTGATTCAGGTCCAGTTTGGCACCATGTAACTGCAAATCATTCAAATCATAATAATGCTTATAGATGAACTTTTGACAGTTAAATCTTGATATATTTTGGCTCCATATACAATTTCAGAATCCCTACTATTCATTCATGTAATCTGATTCTTGCTCTTATTATGTGCCTTACATTTTCTATACCACAGAAACTTAGAATGCAAGAGGAGCAGCCAAGCAAACACATTGCAGTTCTATGCTGGAAGTTGTACTGAATGAGCTCTTGCACTGTCTTACAGGCAGAACTATGAACCTGCTGGGAAAAGGCATCACCTTGACTGTAGCAGGAGTTTCTTTAGAATTCCAATTGGCACTTCAGTGCTACAGTACCACAACATGCAAGTCACATATACAGTATCTCTCATTTTTTTTCACCTCTCTTAAAATATCATAACCCTGTGATATAAAAAAGGCCAAAAAAGGCCAACATTTTCTACAAATGATGTGACATTTGTCCTGTATAGTTTAACTGAAAACTAAGAAAACTTGTTAGAAGGAAATATGTGAGCCAACTTTTACAGTAGTATTTTTTCAAAGCACCCTGTGACTCAATTCTAACATCCAGTGTTCTTTGGTAGGAGTCTGTCAGCTCCGACATCTCAACTCAGTGATTTGCTCCATCTATCTTGCAAAAGTTGTCTAGATACACTAGACTCTGAGGATGCCTAATGTCCAAAGCCCTCTTCAAATGGCTTCCAGGGATTATCTGTCAAATATAGTTCAGGCAAGGCTATTCCAATATGTTATTTTTCCTCTCAAGTCATTCTTTTGTTGCTGTTACTGTATTTTTTGACTAAACTCATTTTGATCATGTAGAATGAAATTCAACTCCATGTTCATTTTTCTATCAGACACTTGGCGGACTAGAGTTTAAACTGACTAGTGTTTGGAACTGTTCATGATGCCATCCATCTTGGCAAAAATCAAAGTTCCATCTGAGAAAGGTAATACCAGAATATCACACCACCACCACATTTTATCATGAGTATGGTTTTCTTTTGATGATGTGCACTGTTAATGAGCTAAACAGACAATTAAAATTTTCAGATCAAACATTTGAGTTTGGTGTCAATAAACCTATTTATGACAGGTGTTTTTAATACAGTTGCTTGGTCATGGTCGAATAGTTATTTTTCATACAGTGTCAACAACTGATTGAGTCTAACCAAAATTTTAGTGAGTTCTCTTTAGTCTCAATTTTTTTTTTTGGAGTCGCTGCCAGAATCTCTTCACAAGCGTGACAGATGATGATAGGCGTTTTTGCACATTTTCTTATTTCATATTATCTGTGAACTGATTAATGATTCTTTGGCAAAATTTGACTAAAATGTATGCATTCATTTTATAACTAACACTGACACCTTAGTTGCAGCTAATTAATCAGCTAGCCACTAATAGTTTAGTCTTTTTTATGCTATTGTTGTGTTCAAAAATATTATGCAATGACAAACAAATTATTATTCACATATTTTAAAGGCTGTACATTTTTTACCTTATAATCTTCTGGCTTATGAGCAGTTATATTTAACCTAAAATAACATAACTTTTCCTTCAACCATCTGACTTGGAAAAAGGTAAAACTCTTTGGGGACGAAAATCCTTTGGAGTTTTAGTTTAAATTTCTCACTCAGAGGGTCTGATAAGACTGAAAATTCAGTCTTATTCTGAATGAGCAGGAAATTGTTTAGTACATTCAAAAAACATTCCAAAAGTGCATAATCTGTGCAAGACATTTCTTTTAATGGACAATGTGATAAATTTACAAAAGAACTGTTTTCTGGGTGAAACATATAAGTTCTATCATTTCAGGGCAGCTTCTGGTAACCGCAGTATGTCTTATTTGTCACATATCATGTCATATTTATAAATGAAATACCATCTTGATTAAGCAACATTAAAATGGATAACTGTTGCAGATGTTGAACAGAGAAATCTGTTTTGAGGACTTTTTCATTGCATTTTATTTTTACCACTAAAAAATGGTTAGTCTTAATCCAGACTAGAAATGAGCTTTGATGTGATACATATACAGTATATTGTACTTTAGTTAGGACTGCACAGTGACACAGTAGGTAGCACTGTTGCCTTGCAGCAAGAAGATCCTAGGGTCTTTCTGCATAGAATTTGCATGTTCTCCCAGTGCATGGTGGGTTCTCTCCCGGTACTCCAGCTTCCTCCCACAGTCCAAAACCATGACTGTCGGGTTAATTGGTCTCTCTAAATTCTCCCTAGGTGTGAGTGTGTGTGTGTGTGGGGGTGTGTGTGTCGGTGTGTGTGTGTGTGTGTGCATGGTTGTTTGTCCTGTCTTTGTCTTGCCCTGCGACAGACTGGCGACCTGTCCATGGTGTACCCCGCCTCTCGCCTGAAACATTCGCTGGAAATAGGAACCAGCACCCCTCCCAACTGCACTAGGGACAAGGGTATAAGAAAGTGAATGGATGGATGGATTTTAGTTCTGTATACACTTAATGCACATGCTTAATATAGAGCTTCTAAAATAAAATAAAAACATACTAAGATTTTGTGATAATTCTGATTTTATTTCATGTTTTAGCCACTGTTTGAAGAGAGAAAAAACTCAAAATGAGATGCTTAGGAAGTTGGAGTATTCCATCTCTTTCTGAGTCAATGACTATATAACTGAAAGCATACAGCTCATCATTTATTACTTTATTTGATAATTGACTGCATCTCAAATAGCTTCCTACTAATTTAAAAGTGTCATGTTTTGGTTTACTTGATTAACCCACATGCGCAGAACACACTAGAGAGACCAAGGTGAGATCAGTGGTTTATTATAAACACGGTGTAAAATGTGAAAGACATCCAGGATGGGACACTCGGGAGGGCGGAACCGGACCAATGGTCTTCCTGAAGAGGAGCACAGAAGTGAGAACAGAATGCCGGGAGGGAAACGGAAGTTCAGCGGTTCGAGGCCTTACTTGCTGGTGGATAAAGCGGAGCTGAGAGGGATAGGCAGCACGGTGGATCAGGGGTTGGAGCAGAGAGGACGGGCGACGGCGGCGTTGGAGGGCGGACAGGTGAGACAGGCTTTTCGGGAAACAAGGAGGATCAGGTTGTGTGGTCTCGATGATTCCTCCGGCCACAGGGAATCCAGACGGACAGGATGCCGGCAGCTCCGCGGCAACGAAAACCATTTACGAGCTAACACTCTGGCACAAGAGTGTTGACGATGTCCTCCTGAAATACTCCTCCCAACAAGGTAAGTGGCAGCAGGTGTGCCGGCAGGATCCGCCGACCACGCCCACCATGAAGTTCCTGAACGCCCCCTGGTGGAGAAGGCCGCAGGAACCTCCTCCAGTCCTCCGGAGATCCACAACAGTACCTCCCCCTCAACGACCGCCACTAGGCGGCCCACCAGACCCCGAAGGGAGAGAGGAACGGTAGTCCGAAATGAGGGAAGGGTCCAAAATGAAGGAGCCAGGAACCCACTGGCGAGCCTCCGGACCATAACCCTCCCAGTCCACCAGATATTGCCAGCCCCGGCCCCTCTTTCGGGAGTCAACAATACGGCGGACGGAATAGACAGGGCCCCCTTCAAAATCACGGGCGGGAGGAGGGGGGTCCGGTGGCGGGCACAAGGGACTGGTCAACACAGGCTTAATCCGAGACACATGAAATGTAGGATGAACAGCAAGTGAAGGCGGTAGACGGAGACGCACTGCAGAGGGACTAATAACGGACTCGATGTCGAAAGGACCAATGAAACGAGGGGACAGTTTCCGGGAGATGGACTTCAAAGGTATGTCTTTGGTGGACAACCAAACCTGCTGTCCAGGAGCATAGACGGGCGCCGACCTCCTCTTCCGATCCGCAAACCGGCAGTTCTGCTCCCTGGTGCGGTTGAGGGCGGCAACAGTGTTCCTCCAGACGGTCCTACAGCGGCAGATGTGACGCCGAACAGAAGTGACCGCTATGGCCCTCTCCTCCGACGGAAACAACGGTGGCTGATAACCTAAAGAGATTTCAAAGGGAGACAAGCCCGTGGCAGAGGAGATGTGGGAGTTATGTGCATATTCTACCCACGGAATGAACCGGCTCCAGTCAGCAGGGTTGGTAGAGGTGAAACATCTCAGGACGGACTCCAACTCCTGGTTCATGCGCTCCGTCTGACCATTAGACTGCGGGTGGTAACCAGAGGATAAGCACACATCGGCCCCGAGGGCCGCACAAAAATGTTTCCAAACCTGTGCTGTGAACTGCGGTCCTCGGTCAGACACAACTTCCGCAGGAATGCCGTGGAGCCGGAAAACATGCTTAACCAGAAGTTGCGCGGTCTGAAAAGCAGAAGGCAGTTTCTTTAGGGGGACCAAATGACAGGCTTTAGAAAACCGGTCAACCACCGTGAGGATAGTGGTCATGCCCCCAGAAGCAGGGAGTCCAGTCACAAAATCCAGTGCAACATGAGACCAGGGTCGACCTGGGATAGAAAGGGGTTGTAGCAGTCCAGGCGGAAGTCTATGGGACGGTTTATTTCGAGCACATACCGGACAGGCGAGCACGAACTCCTTAATGTCTTTGTAGCTGGATGGCCACCAGAAGTGTCGAGAAATGAGTGCAATAGTTCTACTCACCCCGGGATGAGCTGAGAACCTAGCGGTGTGTAACCACTTGATTAACCTGGACCGGACGGATGTGGGCACATACACCTTGCCCGGAGGACCAGTTCCCGGATCAGGTTCAGTTACTAGAGCTTGTTTGATCAAATCTTCGATCTCCCAGGTGACAGACGCTACTGAACAGCTGGGAGGGAGAATGGGGACCGGATGTCTGTCAGAATCATCGGGAGAGTACAATCTGGACAAAGCGTCGGGTTTAGTGTTCTCGGAACCAGGGCGAAAGGAAATGGTAAGGTTAAACCGTGAGAAAAATAAAGACCACCGTTTCTGCCGAGGGTTGAGCCTTTTCGCAGACTTGAGGTACGAAAGATTTCTGTGGTCCGTCCAGACTAAGACTGGATGCGAAGCTCCCTCCAGCCAATGCCTCCATTCCTCGAGGGCCAGCTTAACAGCGAGCAGCTCCCGATCCCCCACGTCGTAGTTCCTCTCGGCAGGTGTCAATCTACGAGAGAAAAAAGCGCATGGGTGGGTCTTATGGTCCATGTCAGAGAACTGTGATAGGACGGCGCCTACCCCGGAGTCAGAGGCGTCCACCTCCACAACAAACTGTTTAGCTGGGTCAGGTTGAATGAGTATAGGTGCGTTAGCAAACAGAGATTTTAACTTGTTGAAGGCAACCTCAGCCTCTGGTGTCCAGGAAAAAACCACTTTGACTGAAGTCAGGGCGGTTAAGGGAAGTGCGATCTGACTGTAATTTCTTATGAAACGACGGTAAAAATTTGCGAAACCCAGAAATCTCTGAAGTTGTCTCCGGGTCTCTGGCACCGGCCAGTCCAAAACCGCCTTTACCTTATCCTCCGATGGTCTCACCTGTCCCCCCTCGAGCACAAATCCCAGGAACGACACAGAAGATTGATGAAACTCGCACTTCTCGGCTTTGACAAACAGTCTATTCTCCAGGAGCCGCTGCAGGACGAGTCGGACATGTTGACGATGTTCAGGGAGAGTCTTAGAATAGATCAGGATATCGTCAAGATAGACAAAAACAAAAACATTCAAGAAATCTCTTAGAACATCATTTATCAGAGCTTGAAAACAGGCGGGTGCATTAGTTAACCCGAAAGGCATGACCAAATACTCAAAGTGGCCCAGAGGCGTCTTAAACGCCGTTTTCCATTCATCTCCGTCCCGAATGCGGAGGAGATGATATGCATTCCGTAGGTCGAGTTTAGAAAACATGGCCGCTTCCTGAACCGGTTCAAAAGCGGAGGAGAGAAGGGGTAGGGGATACTTATTTTTTACCGTTATCTGATTTAAGCCACGATAATCAATACATGGTCTGAGGGAGCCATCCTTTTTAGCCACGAAGAAAAAACCCGCTCCCAACGGCGAGGAGGATGTGCGAATAACACCAGCGGCGAGGGAATCTTTTATATATTTCTCCATAGTCTCTCTCTCCACCTTGGAGATGTTATATAATCGACTATTAGGCAGAGGAGCTCCGGGAAGTAAATCGATTGCACAATCATAAGGACGATGCGGAGGAAGAGATAGTGCTTTAGATTTGCTAAACACGGCAGCTAAATCATGATACTCAACCGGAACCGCAGCGAGGTCTGGTGGTTCCGCCTCATGTTGGACTGCCGGTGACGGGCCTGGCGGGGCTGCGGAGCGGAGACAAGACGAGTAACAGTTAATTGACCATGACACAATTTGTCGTTCAGCCCAGTCGACATGCGGATTATGTTGTTCTAACCACTCAAAGCCCAGAATGACAGGAGCGCTGTCGGTCGGAAAAACAAAAAAGGTTACCATCTCATGGTGATTTCCTGAAATGAGCAGATTTACTGGAACTGTTTGATGGGTAATCTGATGCAGCGCTTGGCCGTCCAACGCAGAGACTCTTAAAGGGGTTTGTAACGGTAAGGTCTCTATGTCCATCTGTTGTACTAGACTAGAATCGAGTAAATTTCTCTCACAACCCGAATCGATCAGGGCTGACAGAACAAGTGACTGGTTGTGGAACGAAAGGGTAACCGGAAGGAGGAGTCGAGGAGATTTTTCTTTAATTAGGTGGTCCGCCAGCCTCCTCGCCTCTACTGGCGGACCCTGGTTTTTACTTTTGATGGGCAAGTAGAAATGAAGTGACCGGCTGTGCCACAATAAAGACAAAGCTTAGCCCTAATGCGCCTCTGCCTCTCCTCAGGGGAGAGGCGAGCCTGTCCAATCTGCATGGGTTCGGGCTCGACGGGCGCTACATGAGCTGCGGTAGTTTCATTACGAAAAACGCCCTCCATGGGCGGAACTGGTAAACCTCTCCTCTTATCCTTAACGCGGGTGCGGGCTCTGTTATCCAGGCGGATAGCCAAATTTATCAATCCCTCCAGAGTCCCTGGTTCATCCAGTGTTGCGAGCAGGTCCTTCATGTTGTCGTTTAGAGCATTATAAAACGTACTTTTAAGCGCTGCGGGGTTCCACCCAGAGGCAGCTGCTTTAATACGAAACTCTATAGCAAAATCAGAAACCGATTGAGAACCCTGCCTCAATGTTAACAAGTCTCGGGAGTCGGAAGCCCGGTCGGAAACTTGATTAAACACTTGTTTAAACTCTTTAAGAAAATCCTCGAACGAGCACCCATAATCAGAGGAGGGGAAAAACCTGGATTCTGCCCAATCTAGAGCCTTGCCAGACAGGTGAGAGAGGACAAAGGAAATCTTGGCACCGTCGTGAGAAAAACTGTGTGGGGAGTGATTAAACAGTAAATTGCATTGAAAAAGGAAGCCCCTGCACTTACTCGCGTCACCTGAAAATCGTTCAGGGGCAGGGGGCCGACACTCGGAAAACATGGAGCGGATTGTGCCGTCGGCACTGGAAGCGGGTGTGGGTGCAGGGTCCGGAGCTGGATTCTGCTGAGGGGAGGCCTGGAGAAAATGAGCAATCTCCTCGAGACGGGCGTTAGTTTCTTGCTGGCGTTTGTTCATTTCTCGTAACGCTGCGTCGTGACTTTGAATTAAAGAGTGCTGTTCTTGCAGAGTTCTACGGAGTGTGTCTGCTGGGGTTAGCGGCTGGCCAGAGTGTTCTGTCATGTTTTGGTTTACTTGATTAACCCACATGCGCAGAACACACTAGAGCAGGGGTGTCCAAACTTTTTGCAAAGAGGGCCAGATTTGATAAAGTCAAGATGCCTGGGGGCCAATAGTTTGTTCGGACATTTTTTAACTACAAAAGTGTCATGCAAATACACACTGTTATAAAACAATTTTCATTGTCACAATTATCTTTATTTTTCAAATGACAAAATAACCAAATATAAGCCACTCAGGCAACTCTAAAAGCAGAAATTCTGCTTTTCTTTCATATCTGGAGAGTCAGATAACATTGAACAAACTGTATAAAATACCTTAAATTTACATGAGTTTAAAAATATCTTTGCCTCAAGAACATTTTAAACAGGAGTTATAAGTAATGCAAAGTTGTCTATTATTATTAAATCTTAAAACAAGTGAATTTTGCTCTTGTCATTTACAATATCTTTCAGAAAGTAATAGTTTGTATCACATCTACAGGTTCATAACCAAATCTTACTCAAGAGTTTAATAAAAATAAGTGCCATAAATCCAAGTGCATAAATGTTCTTTTGGCTTTTCACTGCTGATAGTGACAGACGTTACCGTTCAAAACACTCAGTTTTATGTCCTCAACTCTCAGTGCCACACTGTTACTGCCAGGCAAACATTCGCAAATTCTTGCTTCTTCTCAGGGCAAATGTTCTCCACCATTTTCATAACACAGTTTTGATAAATGTATCTTCAGTAAAAGGTTTGCCATGTTTAGCTATTAACATTAACATCGTAGCTTGCTTTGGTGGTATTTTCTTTTGACCCAGGCCCAAAGAAATTGCTGTTGTGATGCCAGGGCAGCTTGGAGCTGCTTCAGTTTTTCAGCACGGTCACTTCCTGTTAGCTTGTTGTATGTGTTAGCATGTTTAGTCTGGTAGTGTCTCTTTACGTCAAAATCCTTAAACAAGGCAACCGTCTCATTACAAATTAGACAAGCACAATTGCCTTGATTTTCAGAAAAAAAGTATTGTAATTCCCATCTCTCTTGAAAGCGGCGGCCCTCACTGTAAACTTTCCTCGTTTTCTTTGCAGTGGCCATGGCAGAAATGAGTGGAGAGGGGTTCGCTGCACGGAGGCAGAGACTGATAGTATTAAAGTGGTGCTGCCACCATTTGGTGAAAGGAGGAATTACAGTTTCAAGTTTTATGGTTTATTTATTCTGTTTCACAGTGCAGGCGGGCCATAAATAATACATTATAAGACCGAAGCTGCGGGCCGTATGAAATCTGACCGCGGGCCGTGATTGGCCCCCGGGCCGGACTTTGGACATGCCTGCACTAGAGAGACCAAGGTGAGATCAGTGGTTTATTATAAACACGGTGTAAAATGTGAAAGACATCCAGGATGGGACACTCGGGAGGGCGGAACCGGACCAATGGTCTTCCTGAAGAGGAGCACAGAAGTGAGAACAGAATGCCGGGAGGGAAACGGAAGTTCAGCGGTTCGAGGCCTTACTTGCTGGTGGATAAAGCGGAGCTGAGAGGGATAGGCAGCACGGTGGATCAGGGGTTGGAGCAGAGAGGACGGGCGACGGCGGCGTTGGAGGGCGGACAGGTGAGACAGGCTTTTCGGGAAACAAGGAGGATCAGGTTGTGTGGTCTCGATGATTCCTCCGGCCACAGGGAATCCAGACGGACAGGATGCCGGCAGCTCCGCGGCAACGAAAACCATTTACGAGCTAACACTCTGGCACAAGAGTGTTGACGATGTCCTCCTGAAATACTCCTCCCAACAAGGTAAGTGGCAGCAGGTGTGCCGGCAGGATCCGCCGACCACGCCCACCATGAAGTTCCTGAACGCCCCCTGGTGGAGAAGGCCGCAGGAACCTCCTCCAGTCCTCCGGAGATCCACAACAAAAAGTTGCCTGGAGTTTGTTCAGAATTACGAATCTAAGAAGGATCCCATCAAACGGATTGTTTCTTTCCGTGAGAAGACACTTTCTTTGAATTGCCTCAAGTTCTTTGCTTGTATTTTATACCTTTCCTCTTTTATTTAAAAGTGTGCTGCAAGCAACATACCTGTTTTGATTCCTGCCTGGTGTCTGTTGGTGTCTATGTTGCATACCTACTATAATCACTGGTCCTTGGCTTTTTTTTTTCTTGCAGCAGGGATCTATTGTTACTTTGACCTCTTCACATAAATCTCACCAAGAAACAACAAAAAATAATATGTGCAACCTATTTTCATTAGAGTCATGAAAAGATTTCTTGCAGATTTCTTCTTTGATTGTGTTTTGTTGTTTCAGATTGTCAAAAAAAATTGTGTCAGACACAAATAACCTGAAAAAATGGAAAAAAGACATTTTTAAATGAGGATTTAATTAAATCACAAAAAAGGTTTTCCCCCAAAAAACTTGAGTTGACATAAAAATATAATTACTCTCTTTATTAAATTATTATTAACTTTAATTAACTATGCCGTTTTTTGTTCCACTACTTGTAACCAGCCTTGATTATTTTCAGACCTGTGGAATCCATAAATCACTTAAGTACAACCTATTTGGACTGAAAATACAAAGTTGTCAAAGAGAGGCCCTGATCAAAAAGAACGAAGAGATGAGCTGAGAAACAAAGTCAATGACTTATATCAATTTGGAAAGGATTGCAAAACAATTTCTAAGCCTTTGGGACTTTGCCAAGCCACAGCAAGAGCCATTATCCACAAATGGAGAAAAATATTGAACAGTGGTAAAGCTTCCAAGGAGTGGGTGCCTCATAAAAATTACTCCAAGATTGCATCAACAACTTACCCAGCTCAAAAAAAAAAAAAAAAAAAAAAAAAATAGCACTGGTAAATTGGGAGCTTCGCTTTTTGACTCGACTCTCTCTTTACCACATCAGACCAATACAGCGTCCGCTTCACTGCAGATGCTGCACCAACCCGTCTGTTGATCTCCTGCTCCATTTTCCCCTCATTCATGAATATGATCCTGAGATACTTGGAGCAGGATGTATGTACCTGGAGAAAGCACTGAACTCTTTTCTGGCTGAAGACTATGGCCTCTGATTTGGAGACACCGATCCTCATCCTGGCTTCTTCACACTATGCTGTAAACCGTTCCAGTGAAAACTGTAGATCATGACCAGATGAAGCCAATAAGACCACATCATCCACAAAAATCAGAGACAATCTTAAACCCACTAAAACGGATCCCCTCAACACAATGGCTGTGCCTAGAAATTCTGTCCATAAACATTATGAAAAGAATTGGTGACAAAGAGCAACATTGGTGAAGTCCAACTCTCACCGGAAACAAGCCGGACTTACTGCCGGCAATTCAGGCCAAACTCTGACACCGGTCATACAGGCACTTAACAGCCCATATCAAACGGCCTGGTATCCCATTCTGCTGGAGTTCCCCCAGCCACGTTTCGCTTGGGACACGGTTGAATGCCTTTTCCAGATCCACAAAGCATACTTAGATCAGTTGGACGAATTCCCAAGCAACCTACAGGACCCTGCTGGGGTATAGAGCTGGTCCAGTGTTTCACAACCAGGACGAAAACCACATTGCTCTTCCTGAATCCGATGTTTGACTGTCTGATAGACCCTCGTCTGTAGTACGTCTGAATGGACCTTACCAGGGAGGTGTAAAAGTCTGGTTAGTACACACACTGCGGTCCCTTTTATGAATATGGGGACCACCACCCCGGCCTGCCAGTCCAGGGGAATTGCCCCCGATGTCCATGAAATATTGCAGTCGTGTTAAACAACACAAACCTACAACATCAACACCATAACCTCATTACAGAATTTCAATGACGTTGGCCCAAAGTGTTTACAGAAACATGGTATTTAATACGCTACATTTTTAACAGCCACAGATGGTTGTTGGATAAACTATTTAACACACACTGAATCTACTGCCCCTCATTATGGCGACATCTGTGAGACAACAAAGTGACATTTAGCAGCTCTCTCTCAGAGATCCAGCACTCTGTCATGCTGTGAAATCTCAAGCCCACATGAAGGTAACAGTCGGCAATCAGTACAAGAGCTGCAGACGTGTAAGTTGTTTGGGACAGTTTTATGACTAATCCCCTTCACACCACCAGCTACCACACAGTACTCAGGCCCAATCCTTTAGAAACTTTCTTCTCTGCCTTGTTACAAAACATGAGGAATAAATGAGGACAGCACAGTTTTTGGGCCAAGGAACAAATTGGATGTCTTAACTGTTCCAGAATTATCAGCATGTGATTTTGCTCAGACATAAAGATGATTAGATTTTGAGAGCAGCTTGGGTTTTACTTTCTTATGTGTTGCTCTGACATTTATTTCAATGAAACGTGTAATTTAAGAGGATAAAATGAAAAATGTGTCCTCCAGCATATTAAAACAGATCGTTTTAGAGCATCATCTCACATCTGAAGGGAGGTGGATTTGTTTTCTGACATACTGTACCATTATTAATTAAATGGATTTGAATGAATTTAAAAAAAACCCGTAATGATACATTGAGCTTAAAAAGGAGACAATGGATAATACTTGGTTCAGTAGAAGAAGATGGAACATTTAATTGTACTTTTAAGAAAACGAAGAATCATAATTTTATGAATAGCAAAAGCCTGTTACAAATTGTTTGAGGAAAAATGCTGGGATTAATCAATAATATTTCAGTCAAAGGCCCAAAATTATTTATAACCCTGAAAAATTTGGATTTAAAAATGCTTTCATAAAACCAAAATGTTTGTATCTAGTTAATAAAACAAATATTATATCAAACTTTAGTCATGCTCTCATCAATGCTAAATGTAAAAAAAGGAGAAATGTTTGATTGTAGTACAGCAATCGACCAATTTTTCTATTTTCTGTTTATCTTTTGTTAGTTCCAGGTTTTGAGTTTTAAAGGCAAAACATGCCATCACCATACAATTAGCATAGTTTTGAAAGTTTTAGGACATTATTCCTTGGTTGAAACCCTTCCTCATCCACAACAGCAGAAAGAATATGTTTAGCTCTAAAACACGCAGTGTGTTAATTATAGAACTTGTCCTGTCTGACTTTTCACTGATGGGATTGTTAAATAAAAGTTATGAAATGAAAAAAATGCTTTTTCCCCACCTAACTTTTTCATAGGTGTGCTGTCCATTGGGGTGTTTGTAGATGATCCAGAAGGATCTACTTTCTGCCAGCAAGAGAAACCTGTGCAGCGAAATGCTTGATTTGTCCTCTGTAATAGCTTGCTTGAAGGTGGCAATAAATAATGAACAAATATTGGAACTTCTATCATGGAGGCATGCTGGAGAGAGAACATCCTGCATGTTGTAGGTCAGGTCACCATGACTACAATGCTTTGACATTGGGCAAAGCTCAAATTATGTAACACTAACCCCCAAAAAATTCAATTTGCACAAATTTTTTGAATTATTTCCAAATACTGTCAGTGGAACAAAAGATCACTTTGTGCTACATTTGTCATTTGATTCTTTCTTTTCACATAGCCTTTTCTCCTAAGTCAGCTTCAGTCTTATGTGCAGCCTGCTAAGATTGAAAATAAAGTTCCCTTGAAGACAGTGACAGTCCCTTACTGTTGCACGATGTCTTAGAATGACTACGCTCAGCTCCTAACAGGCCATGTCTCAGATTCCCATGAGATGCTCCTGCTGCTTTTTTTAATTTGCTCTGCTTGACTGCATGCACTGCCTGTCAGTTGGAGAATGAAACAGATTCTGTCTGTCTCCTTTCTTTTCATTCTTTTCCATTTCTTCGAAGGTTATCCATGTCTTTTTTTTGTGTGATCCATGTGCAAATTTCAAAATGTTATTTCTGTCAAGAACAGTGTTTAGTTTCTTTAATACTGTATGGTCTTATTATAAATAATCAATACTGACTTCATTTGTCCCTCTCTTTCTTTGTTGCAGCATTCTTTTTGCAGATATAGTTGGTTTCACCAGCCTGGCCTCTCAGTGCACAGCTCAGGAACTGGTTAAGCTGCTAAATGAGCTGTTTGGAAAGTTTGATGAGCTTGCCACGGTGAGTCTTTCTCCCTTCCTTGAAGCCATATTCCCTCAATTATAGTCACTGTTGGCATTCAAAGCAACACTCCCTGTGCAAAGAGTGCTTTGTCCAAACTCTGACGCAGCAATGACTGTATGTGTGTGTGAGCTTGTGGATCTCTTTGGCCACAGGCTATTGGCACGCTTCTGTAGCTTAGCATGATGTCACAGTGAATATTGGAAGCCCATATGATGCCTAATATGATTATCCAGTGCTTCATTTGAGGAAGAGTTGACAGACCTCTTTAATCTCAGCCAGATTTACCCATGGCTAAAGCTTGCCTCCTCTCTTGTTGTGTGAATGAACTGAATAGAGTGGATAGCAGGGGAGATGAGTTATACTCATCTCTAGTTGCTCTTGTTATGGACGAGGAAAAGATTTCAGCAATCCAATCTGTTAATATTTTGCTTTGTGGGTTATGGGTCAGGGTTGACAATTCATCTGACCATTTTTTTAAAACAAAAAACTTGTACTGCTCTTATTAATTTGTTTTCCACTGTAGCCCATTTAATAGAATAGGGCAGAGGTTTTCATAATTAGATTTGCTGATTTTTGAAATGTGGATTTGGCTGAGGCAGCATCCATGTGATTCTATAACCTGCAGTTCACATGGCCTTGTCAAATCCATTAATCTGCAGGATTGCAGTGAACCTTTTTTTTTGCTTTTACAGAAGGGTTTTCTTTGGCCCTGTTAAGAGCTTCTATTTTTGACTTGCTTGTTTATAGGTACAAATTTAGGACTAGCTAAAAAAAGACAGGAGTTTTGTTGTCAGTTGTTACTGTCATTATTTTTGTAATAAATTGTGAATAAGTTGTTTCAGGGTTGTAGCTATTTGCTGTCTCTTTGGGGTCCTTAAAAACAATTTGATTTACCTTTATTTTGGTTTCTTCCTGCTGCAGTTTATTAGCTTTAGAGTAAATGTTTTACACTTTCATTTTTAAAACTAAAGCAAGGCAGTTGCATCTTTAGATTTAGATTTCCAAGCTGTTTTGATACTACTAGTTGCACAGTTGAATAGATGACTGTGTCCAGTACTTGGCAGCTAGCTTAAAGCGTTATAGTGCCCTGAAAGGCTTGTCCCCAGCTATTAAACTTGCCCTGACCCAAAGCCACAGTCATTCTTATCCACTTTGGCAGGAAGTGGCAATGCCAGTGACTCATAGCCGTGGTCACTTTGGGCACGCAAACTCTCTTTCGTCCCATACGAAGAGCAGGCGATGCCACATGGCCACTGGGCATCATCTCATGGTACTATTCCAGCACCATCCCCACACCACCTGTCCACTCTTTGGACTTGTCAAGCTGCATGGGAAGCGGGCCAGGAACACAGTGTTCTCCTGTAGTGCTGGTGATGTAGCAGACCAAGTCTGCTCTTCTCCTCTCTCTCTAAATTTTTTAACATGAATGAATCTAAGCTAGGCATTATCTGAATGCTTGCCCTGAGTCCAACCTCAGCATCACTCCACCTGTAAACAACGATGGTCAATAAATTTCTTACTTTTTTTTCCCAAAATTGACACAATCTCCACATCAAAGCTTGATAAATATTTTTTGTGATTCAGAAAGACTTAACACAACTCATCCACCTTTTTTTTAAATCTTCCTGGCACAGGGAGAAGATACAAACATTGCTGTCTTAACAAATAATTGTATTTTCTTCCAAACTCACATCACATGTTAGAAAGGTGACACACAAAGGTTCATTAGCTTGCATTTAGACACGTTTTCCTGCCACCAGAGTGTACAGGTTCATTTACTGACACCTCTTCAGGCTCTGATGTTGTCTCTGCCAGCTCTAAACTAATTAGGACTGAATGCACCACGCGTAAATTTCTCTTTCAATCCAAGAAACATTTCCATGTTTCTCACCTGTTTTAAGAAGCTTTTTGGTGCCAAAGTGCTTGTGAGTTTCAAAGTGGGATTTGACTGCCCTTCTCTAACAAGTAAATATACTTTGATCTAAATCTCTGCCACGATCTCAAGTGTTTTGCAGCCTCTAACAGTTATTCTTTTAGGATTGCCATGTATTTTCTGTCACCCATATTCCCATCCATTCTGACTAGTTTCCCCTGTCACAGTTAAAGAGAAGTACCCCCCATCACCGTCACCTCCATGTTTACATTAGATGTTCAGTTTTAGTTGTCTGCCCAACATTGCATATTACATGTTGGCCAAAAAGTTTAATCTAATCAAATAATCTTCTCCCTCTATTATTGAGTTCCCAACATGGCTTGTGGTACTGAGACGCCTCTTATAACTTCCTTTCTATTGTGGGTTTGGATTTTGCTGCTTTTACATGAAGGCCAAATTTATGGAGTGCATAACAAATAGTTTAAAAACAGATTCTCCCACCTGAGCTTTGTATCTCTACAGCTCCCTGAGAGTTACCATGGTCTTCATACATGCTTCTCTAATCATGTTTCTCCTTGCCTGACTCATCATCTTATTTTGGTTTAGATTAGTCGTGTTGCACCATATTTTTGGTTGATGGATTGACTATTGCTCTGTGCTTGCACAACTGTTTTAAAACTTAATGCTTTAAGCTCACCTGCAACTTTTCTCATGACCTCTCTTGTACGATGCTATTTAGTTTCCATAACTGACCCTCTCAAAGGCATGTTCTGTGTTAGTGACAAAGTTTAAATGAGAAGATGCTCATTGGTACAGATACAGTCCAGACTCTGTTCAGTGATATGCAACCTACTTGTTTATGTCTGGTTACCACATTTCTATAAAGAAAAGCTCATCTCAGTGTGGCAGTGCAGATGTTTACACCAGAGCTCTTATACTGTTTTGTGCTCTTGTTGCTACTCAGCAAAACCTGTTACTTTGATCTCCTCACACTTGACTTTTGCGTCCTCTTGCATAAATACTTTTGAACTCAATTAGGCATATGTTGTTGTTTTTACTGAAATCACTACAAAACCAAGGAGTAGGAAGACATAAGAGGAAATACTTGGACTGATAACTAATTACACTGATATAGTGTAACAAGCAAGCCAAACTCAGAAACAGCTGTGTTTCTGTGTTTGAAACACATTTTTAAGCACAATGCTTAAAAATGCATATGCATCTACAATGCACCTCAAAATTGCAGCTAGTAGCAGCCTACCTTTGGAGCAAGTGGTCTTAAAGTACATTATGTGGTTATATTTTATTTGAATGCTACAAACCCCAACTCCAACAGTTTTAACAAGAATGACCACATCTAAATTTTTCTTAGTTTTTGGGATATGTTGAATTATACCATAATGTTACTTAATCTCATACTTCACTGTGCAGTTGCTTTGTCAGAACTGATTCCTGCAAAATGTTTGACTTTTCAGACATTGCTTTACTTTCTGATCAAGGCAGAAGATCCTCAAGCTTGTTCACTTTTTTAAAAGCTTGCAAAAGTAACTAACTCTCTAACTGTAAAACTTACTGTAATATATATGCTTTTTATCCCAACGTATCATTTTCAGGCAAATGACAATAAATTTGAAAAATTAATTTATTTTCTGACTTGAATTCAGAAAGTGAAACCCGACATGCACGTAGTTTGCAAAAGGGTGACATTTTTCTATTAAATATCTTTTTTAAATGGTCTTATGCAATATTCTTGTGAAACTGAGTTTTGACTTTTGATTAACTGTAGGCCATGATCATGAAAATTAAGAATAACAATGCTTGAACTACATCTCTCTGTGTTCAATGAACCCATATGATGTAAATGTTTCACATTGTATGTTGAATTAATGAATACTGTATATTAACTGTTCAATGATATTCTGATTATTAAGAGGAACATTACATGGAGGAGCATTACACAAGAGAAACCCAGTTTATATGCACAACAGAACTTAATATTTCATAGGATGTGCTTCATTCATTCATATTTGGGTTCAGCTGCAGAATGTTTTGAGATACTCCAGCCTTTTGTACATATCAAGACAAGCAAAGCTGTGACTGCTGTAGTACCATAAAACAACAAAAAACTTTTGTTGGACATTTCTGAAGTGATCATTTATGTAGAAATTCACTCTTTTAATCATATGTTGATGTGATTTATTTTTATTTTAAAGACATAAATGTAATTTTTTTCACACCAGTTGTTTTTTATGGAATCCCCTTGTCCCCCTTCTCTCTATAAACACTTTGAGCTGGTTGTGTTTCAAACAGTCTGTCCAGTGCGCTATGTAACATTAATAGATCTCTACTAGATGAGCCTTGGTGTGTTCGTGCACACAGTATACCATTGCTATTTCCCTGGCGGAGTTTCACAAAGCTTTTTATTCTTGTCCCTCTTTTCTCTCCTCTTGCAACACCTCCCTGCATCACAGCTTTCAGACTCCTCCGCTCCTTGTTTCTCAGCTTTTTGATTGACATGCAGCAGCCTACTTCCTTCAACTGTGTCTTTTAAGCCCTGTGGTTCTCTGCACTCTCTTTGCTTTTCATGTTTCCATTTTTAGAATGGCTCAATGATGGATTTATCTACTGTCTCTCACTTTCTTCGCAAGTGAGAGATTTGTTTTAGTTCCTTCATATATGACTGTGAAAGCTGACAGAATATTTCCCAATAAGCATGCTGCACTTTAGATACTTCAGCAGGACCTAATGTAAAATCTGGGTTTACTTCAAATATAAAAGCTTTGAAGAAAAAGCTTTCTCTCTTACTTTAACAAAACATTGATTGTATGTATAATCATTTGAAAGAATTATTTGATCAGGACAAAAAAACATGTTTTGGTAATGATTTCATTAGTTAAAAACAACATAGAGGCAAGTATCTTTATATGAAAACATCCTAAGTCTGCTAAGATAATGGAGCAAATACACAGGCAAAACTTTATACACCATTTTCATAAATAGACACATAACCCTTGTACTAACATTCTGACCTGAAAACAGAGTAAATATTTTCTGTAACCCTTTGGTATTTCAAATAAACCTGTAAAAGGTAAAGTTTAGTCTAAGTGACAGGGGAGGGAGGAACTTGTGTATCTCAATATCTGGTTTTAGCTGTAGTTTCGTTGCCCTTAATTTAAGGACATGAAGTATTCACTGTCCACATGGTGACAGCTGCCTTCCAGAAAACAAAACCTGGGCTTATACACAGCCAAATAATTCTGTCTTGTTTGCCTCATGAGCAGATGCAAGGATCATTCACCAATCCTGCTGTTTCCCCTCAGACGTCTGTGTATTTAAAACTGTAGTCTGAAGCAAAACCCAAAACATTTAAGCCAGCTTGGATCCTTGACAGCAGAATAAGTAGGATAAATGCCTCTAAGAAAAAGCACCATGACAATGGTTTGTGTTGCAGTAATTGTAGCGTAAGGCACCCTGAGCTAACATCGTTTGTCACACAAAGCAAATTTAGCCCAATATAACCTGAACCAGCTTTTCCACAGACACACTAATGTAACATTCTCAGGTAGCATACCATTTAATTGTTTTCACAAATTAATTTGTGTAATGAGCTTACAATTAAAGAGAAATGCTTGACACCACTGAGAATTAACCTTTTCTTCATTTCTGCCAAAAGAAGGAGTATTGTGTTGGAGACATTTTCCATTTAATAAATTCAAAACTACAGAAAAATGAATAAAATTGATATATTTTTGTATTCAATTTTTATTTTTTTTTTAAATATGAAAGAGGATTAGAGCCACTGACTTTTGGTCAAAATTCAGATTTTGTTTCTATATATGTGAAAATCCAATTAAAAGAACCAATCATTCTCAAGTGACAAAAGGATCATTTAACAGTTTCAATCAAGGTTTTTCCTCAACCTTCCTAAATAGGAAGCAGGCTGTGCCAGCGTCTCATTTAATGTATGGAATATGTGGAGTCCAAACTTGGACTTTTGTTTGGAAGCACATCATAAAATACAAATATCTATTTGTCAAAGGTTGTATATTTTACGAAGAAAGAAACTGTTCAATTAAATTTTTCCTCGGACATATAGACAAAGCGAACCGTATTCAAACTCCTTGAATGTGTTCAGCAATAAAGTTCAATGTATCATTTGTATTTTATGTGATGGAACAACACAAAGCAGCCATTAGTTGTGAAGTGGGAGGAAAGGTATACATACTTTGTGCATACATACTTTTATGTGGCTTGTGGAAAACCGAAAACTAGAACTCTTGCTACTTCTCCAGACAATTTTTTGTATAGCGCACAAGTAATAGTTCTTCTTTCAAGAGATTCTCTCACCTGAACTTTACAGCCGCTACAGTTCCCATCAGCCTCTTGTAATTCAACCGATGACACAACCTGTAATTTTGGTCATTTAGCATTATATGTTTCAGTCTATTTCTGTGTTTTGTATGTTTCAGTTTGCTAGTTTTAGTTTCTTCCTTCACTACCTCAGCTTTCTCTCTTCCTCATATGTGTTTCATCGCCTATATACCATTCATCAAATTCTTCAGTAGTTCATAAATATTCCTTTGTTCACTTACATCATTATCAGATGCCATTTTTCTCCAGGCTGCTGTTAGCATGAATTGCCATATATTGATTGATTTTGTGCCATACTCTTTACATTTTCAACTGATAGATTAAACTCATTGATTGATTGTTTTGTACACTGTTCTAAACTTATTCACAACTTTATCCCCAACATGCCCGCTGTGTTCCTTGGTCTTCATGATGCTGTTTGTTCATAAATCACAATTGTTTCTCATTGTAACATGAAGAAAGTGGAAAAGTTAAAGAGGTGTGACCATTCAGTATATTATTAAGTAAAGAATGATAACATATTAATAGTAATTAATAATTTTAAATATAAAATATTTTTGTTAAAATTATTCAGGTATAAAATCTTTAAAAATATATATTTATATTTCTTGAAAATTAGGATGAATTTGGTATTTAGTTTGAGAACAGTTCAGGAAAATAAAACAATACTCAAAGCAGGTTAAAAAAACCCATCTTACTGACAACTGGACTGACTTACAATGAGTGAGAAAAGCTGTTGGATGAAAAAAGATTGGATGGATCAAAAAGAAAACTAAAATGAATGAACAAAGGTGGACCTACTGTTAAGATGCAAAGTCATACTTAACCCAGGGAAAGGAACACATCTTTCTTTCAAAACAGAAACTGGTTCCTTGAAGCACAGATCCTCACTAAACATTATCAGAGGAAAGAGCTGATGTAACAGAGATGCAAGGTCTGTCCTGTCATGATTTCTTTGAAACAAATGCTTTTGAAAGCATCACAAACATATATCTAATCATATGTTTAGACATATGTTACAGAACCATTTTTTTTTTCTTTTTCTGGGATTAAATCAAGCTGAATGTATTCTGTTTTGGGTCATTTGGGATTACCTTTGTGAATTGATACACTTGTTTCACTGTGCAAAATGACATTCAGTCAGCATCTTTACAAGATCTTTAGCTTTTTTCTGCATGTCAATAAGCACATTTTGAACTAAAACACACTTGAATGACAGACATGGAACCCATTTACATATTGAACAGTATAATGGATGAATATTATTGTGTTTTCTTTCATTCCTTCTTTTTTCTTTTCTTACTTTTTAAACACAGCGTTTTAGCATCTTTGGTCTTATGGCAAATGTGCCGAAGCACAACTGAGACTTACGGAAGCCCTCCATTTTCTTCCTGATGTCTTTCCTGATTTCTGTTTCTTATTCCCATGATGTCGAACAAGAAAACAGTGAGTCTGAGGTGTTGTCTTAAAGCATGTCCAAAGCTGTGACTTAACTCAGATGTTGTGAATTAACCTCTTACAACTTAAAAAGCCATTACATTATCTGGACATTCCTAAGCTGTTTTTTAAGACAAAGAAATCTTAGTGAACACAAACTAATGATCTTAAAGAAGGATATAGAAATTATCTAAAATATCCCTTCTCTCTTGTTATCCTGACATTTGGGTTATTTTGGAAATACCCACTGACCTAAAATAGAAAACATTTGGTCTGATTGGATTTCTGACAGTAAGAACAAAGACTGTCTTTTTACACTGTGTATGTATAGTTCTGGTTTTATTTATTCATAAAGTAAATAAAAAGAAAGCAAAAATATTCCCTTCCCTTATCCTTTAATCTTTTTCTATTGCTCAAATGATTTGCAATCTTAATCTGCTGTTGAATTATATTTTTGTACAGCATCCCAATTCATTTGCAAAACAACCTTTTCTTCCAAACTGAGTTATTGTTGGCAAATTCATACAAAACTGTTCAGTATCTTATTGTCCACGAATATATTACCAACTTCTCAAAAATATATCACCATTTTCTATATGTCAGTCCAAGAAAACAATGTTTTTTTCACTTCTTTTTTTATGAATCATATCAGCTGTCCAAAAAGCCAATGCCATCCTTAGAAATGAAGCAGTTTTGAAACACTAAGCATTTGTTATTTGCCATATCTGTTAATACATCAAGGTTTCCTTCACATATCTCACCCACTCGCTCCGACCCGCTAGAGTGGAGTGAGAGAAGGAAGTGTTGATAGATTTTTCATTTGCTATAAAATAGCTGGTGAAAACCAGTGAAGAGCAATTTTTACTGGAGATGGAGGAAGATTATAAGAAAATGTCTCTGTCTTCTGTTACAAACCCTTTTGCTAATATTCTACATCCCTAACTTTCATTATTGCAAAAAGAAAACCTTTTTCTGAATTATTAAATAATGTTAACATGAAACACAAGAAAGAAGAAGCCAGTTTAAGTTAAAAAATGCAAGTTGTCAAATTGCATGAAAAAATAAGAAATGTAATTATTTATTTGAAATAGCAGTGTATCTTACTGTTATTAAACACTGCATACATTTGCAGACCGATAGCAAGCATTTCTTCCAAGTTGCTGCAGAGGAAGCCCTTACCTTCAGCACTATCAGCACAGCAGTCATCTGTGCTGCTGTATCAAAAGCAAAGCACAATGTGTTCCACTCTCCCCTTTGGGAACTTAGAGGAAATGAACTGCTACCCTCAGCTGGCTCATATTTTTCTTCATTATCATTTATTGAATGTTCCTCCTCCCTGCATTAATGCCTTGGTATTTGCCTTGTTTGTCCCTTTCTATTTTTATGTGTGCACAAGACATGGGCCAGTATGAGATTCGATAACCTTGGATGATAACCTTAAGTATTTATCGCTGATTCACAGCGTTTTCGTATCACTAGGAAAACAAAAATGTGCAACACTACCAAATTTCTGTTATCTACAATAGGAAAAAAACAGTTATTCCCAGTATTGCTATGGCTGTAACAGCAATGTTTATTATGGCAGCACCAATTTATTAAAGATAATTCTAACAAAATGGCGATACAGGATACTTTTTAGATTTTACTTTTCAAATGAAACTGTGAATAAGGGTTACACTCTAAAGCTTTTTTTCTATCTACTTATGTCTATGACCACCCAGACTGCTCACAGTGCTGCAGTCACATGATGGTGGTAATCCTGCTTGAGTCTGAATCAGCTTCTAAAGCCTCACACAGCAGATTAGCAAAAGGAAAAGTACAGTGTAGGAGACTCTTTAAGTACAAGGGCTTTCCCTGCTTCCTGTAGCGTCGCCATGCCTCACCAACACACCATCTGTTTCTGCACAACCCCAACCCCAAGTTACCCCAAGGGGAGAAAGCCTGCTCTCTAATAACAACAAAAAAACAAGCATACTTGAAATATGTTGTTAAAGAGAGAAAGATTTCAAAAGAAAAAATGTTAATTAGAATTATTTAGTTGTTAAGTAGCTAAAATCTTGCAGTTGGTTCAATAAGAATAGATAAGCGACCATATGTCAGAAGCTATTTTAAAATAAAGCACTGTACATAAAGGGAGCAATAATAATAATAATCTTGATTTTAATAATAATAACTTTTATGAAACACTTTCAAACAAAGCCCTGATTATTTAAAAAGAGGTAAAGGACAAGTTAAAAACATAAGAAAACAAATACAACAAAGAAATTGTATGCTCTGTAGATTTATGTGGTCTCAAACTGCTGTGATACTAAAATTTTAACAAAAGTTGAGATGGAAATTGAATTTAAGCTTTTAGCTTCTCCAGAGCCACACAAGCTCACAGCCTGTTTCAGTAGCTCTCAGCTATTCCTGAGTTTTTCTTATGTTTTTAGTCTGTTTTTACAGTTGTTATGTTGTTCTGTGATCCCTACTCTTTTGTTCACATTGGAGCAGAATTTCCTCTGGACTGCTTTGTTATTTTTCTTTTTTATGCCGTTTTGTTTGGACACAATGGCCAAGCGCCTGTTGTTTACACCAGAGATCAGCTGCTACCTCTGGATAGCTTCGCTCCATTGCCTCTCTCTGTGCAATCAGATATTACCCGCTTTTCCACATTAACAGACACACCCACAAAGTTCTGACCAAATACAATCATTTCACATGCAGAATGTGGCAAAAAACTTCACCAGATGGGTTGTGACAGGAAGGGATGGCCAACACGAGGATGAGAACAAGATGGATGATGTTATCATCTACCAAAGACTCATCTTGAAAGATGAGTCTTTGTATGTCTTCAGCTAATTTGGAACGTCATTCTTTGCAAGAACTTCATTTGAATTTAGCATTAATTATTTGTCTCACAACATGGGCAGCCAGAGAGTTTTCCGTGATGTACATTCAGGTTTTGTAGGTTAGTGTCTAAGAATAAACGCTTCCTCCTTTTCACAGCAGGTAAATCTTCCGAGACATGGAACAACCTCTAACTCTTCAGCTCTACTGAAACTCTCATGGTTTCCGTGATAAAAATAGTGTCCATCCTGTCTCGTATCCACCAGTGTGCATAATTATGAGTCTTTGTGCTCTACACATGCATGGGCAGCAATCCCATTACCTTAATGGAAACAATGAAGGGTTATGAGGAGGCGCCCACGGTAACCTGGTCTCCCTGGTAAAATGAATGTCTGTTGTTAATATCCTCTAATGAAAGGCTATATTTGTAAGCCATCTTTCCACACTGCTGCTTATTGTTCCAAAGAGTGAGTGACTCACCTTATTTCCTAAAATGAGACAGATCCATCGCATCGTGGGAGCTGTTAGTGCCAGTGCAATTTAAACGTCTAAAAAAATGTTTATTAGGTAATAGATTAGGAAATGGACATGTCAGCCCAAGAGAAGCCACTAAACGACAATGTATATGTAAACTGTAAACTGTGCAGTTAGACCATTTTTAAGTGATGGGGAAGTTCTCTCAAGAGCAGATGCTTTTATACAAAACAAAGCAGAATGCGTTGGTCTAAATTTTTGGGCTAGACAAACTTTGTGTCAGACTTTTTTTTAATGAATAAAATATTTCAAAGTTTGCAGCATTGTTTTCAAGCTGGTTCTGCTTTAAACCTTTACACAACTTTATTCCTGATCTGTTTGAACAAGCAGAATCATGGGCTTCATGATTCTATTTGTTCACTACTGTTCTCTAACATGCCTTTGTTAACCTTCACCAACCATTTGTATTCATATTGAGAATGACAAGAGAAGTCTACATAATAATAAGGCGACTTCTGAAAGAACATGTTTGCAGTGGAATTTATTGTGGAGTAATTTGGTTTTTCAAAAAAATGTTGAAAACCATGTTTCATTTACCCTGTACTTCACAGCTATTCATTATTTTTGCATCGGTCTGTTACAAAATGCATTAATTTTTTTGGTTGGTTTGTGTGACAAAGTAACTGTCAAGCTGTACCTTTCCAAGGTACTGTAAGGTAAGAGGATATTGGCCTGAGACTGATATAGTCAACAAACTTTTCAACAACTTGAAAATATAAAATTTAACATGACATAAAAGCTGTAAAATGTAACATTTTTGTTGTTTGTAACAATGCCAAACATGTAATAGAGTTTAATAGACATGTTTTGAAGGAATTCTTGAACATTTCTTGGTGAACTGAAAAAAATAAAAATAAAAATATAGAACAAAAAAAGAAATGCCTAAAACTAATATGTCTCTAAATCACATACAGATTCATCCTTTTTCGATATCGGATAACAACTTGTCAACTTGTTCAATCTCTCTTTTTGATTAATAGGAGAATCATTGTCGCAGGATTAAGATACTGGGGGATTGTTACTACTGCGTGTCAGGGCTGACTCAACCCAAGACTGACCATGCTCACTGCTGTGTTGAAATGGGTTTGGACATGATTGACACTATAACGTGAGTTTTTCTTAGATAGTGTCTGATTTTATCTGTTTAAGCACTATGAGTGGGAAGAACAATATGACCTATGTTTTATTGTTGAATGCACATTTCAAAATCTGAATTGCTGTTATTCTTGAGGGAAATACTTTTTTAGGGAAAGTGCATACGCAATGTTACTTTTGTCATCAACTAGTTTGGGAGATAGATTATTGCCCAAATGATGGATAAACACTGGGACAAAGTTAAATCTGCTGTATTTACAATCTGCCAGAAACATTTAGACATATTTTTCCTCCAATAGTAACGTAGAAAATTGCCTCAGGTATGTTATGTTTGAGATTTTAATTTGGTTTCTGAGACCAAATAATGACAGTTACTTTCTTTACCCTCTTTGAGTGGTGGTAGTATATTTTTAGAGAAGATTGATCACTATTAGGTTGTGCTCACTTATAGTAAATAAAGATTTTATACATTGCTTTTACATGGTGGTTTGATTGAAGCATGTGCTCATAAAATTTCTTGCGCAAGATGGAGGCTGTATTAATTAAAACTGCAATTGTTGTAGACATACGTAGCTTAAATATTAATATACACATCCTGCAATAATGAGCTAGAAAACTGTCTTGTGGGTCTGTGTATGCATCTTTACGCAAGAACTTACAATATATTTTGGGAAAAAAAGAAAATTATCTTTTTCACGTAGCCTACTTATCAAAGGAATCATCACTTGCCGCCCATTTATTTTTCATCATAAGAGACATCAGATATGATGAATAGACCTATTTTCAAGCTGTCTCATACAGATAAAAGATGATGACAAAAGTGTTATGATTTCAAATAATTACTTATGATATGTTTGTTGAAGTTTTAAATTGTGGAGAAGAGTCCAGCTCTTCTATTTCCATTCTTTTTAAAAAGCAGTTGTGAAACAGTGCAATCCATCATTAAAACTTTATCTTGTACTTTTACTGTATATAGTTCCTATATATACTTTATATTTACAGTACCATATATACTCTTCCATGACATTTTCACCCAAATCATTTTATGCATGGTCCCACAGGTCAGTTGCAGAGGCAACAGAAGTCAACCTTAACATGCGTGTGGGTCTGCACACTGGCCGAGTGCTGTGCGGAGTGCTGGGGCTCAGGAAATGGCAGTATGACGTCTGGTCAAATGATGTGACGCTGGCCAATGTGATGGAAGCTGGAGGACTACCAGGGTTAGTGCAATTATAGATAAAAAATATTGACAAGTGTTTATATGTAGAGGCCTTAAAAGGTTTTTTGTATGAAGAGGAAAATAGTAGCACTCCCGTGCTCCTCTCGATTTTCTTCGTGAGGAGCATGGGCGTAGTTGAGGTGGCTCAGGCATCTGTTGGGCTGCCTCCCGGATGCCTCTTCTGGGCACATCCCACTGGAGGGAGACCCAGAGGAAGACCCAGGACATACCAAAGGGGCAATGTTGATGGATGAGGAGAGGGAACTCTTGGTCTCTCAGCGTAGGCTGCTGCCCCCACTACCCAACCCCAGATTAAGCACAAGATAATGAATTGATAGATGGATAGATTTTAATAATTTCTCTCTGCTGTTGAGTTTTTTTCAGATTTGCCTCATTTATGTTAAACTTGCCTTGTTTGCATTGCAGAAAAGTTCACATCACCAGATCAACACTTGAGTGCCTAAATGGAGACTATGAGGTAGAACCTGGAAATGGCCATGAAAGGAACGCCTTTCTCCAGAAGCATGAAATAGAAACTTTCTTTATTGTGCCATCTCACCGACGGAAGGTATTTTCTATTTGGAATGACTGATTAATATTATACAATGCATCTTTTGTTTTACTATGACCTATTATTGAGACCCTGTTTTTAGTTACAAACATTTTGAACCTCCAATACAGCTTAGAAAAGCATGTACATTATGTCAGGGCACAGTGGAACTGTAGCTCTCATTATTATTGTGCCAAGATCTACAAACTAATGTACTCTTCAACTTGAGCTAGGATTTTCTCAGTACACGTGTTAGTTTTGATTCATGTAAAGCATTTTGCTAGATTATAAAGAAAAGAAACACAGCCAGTGGAATCCATCATCTCAAATTTGCACACTTGGACAAAGTTAAAGAGAAATACACATAACTCCAGCAGATGTGCCACAAGCAGGGAATTTCAATTCTCTGTTCAACTCTCCCCTTTTTTCGGCTTGAATGTATCATTCGACTTTCTTCATTATTTCTGTCAGCCAATTTTGCTTTTGAAAGATAAGGCTTGCATGCAGGTTCACAGTTTCATATCCCAGTATTTTTTCCTCTCTTTGCAATATAAGATACTTTACTAATCTGATTAATGTGGCTAATGGCTTAGCTTCATAAAGTAATGGCTCAGGCAAAGATATGCTCAAACTGTGGTGTTCGATAGACTGCCACTACTGCAGGGACGGATCTCAAACAAAGCATATAAATGATGTTGCAAATCCCACTAGCTCTTCCTCAAACCCATTAATGTACACTTAATCTTTTTCACATTTTCTAAAACAGGTTTGAGGTCAGTTGTCCTAAAATTAAAAAAGAGGTCCTATGGGATTAGACTGCCTCCGTTTAACCACTTCTAAGCTCTGTGATAAAGATTGCATGTGTGTCTGTATGCTCTGTGGTTGTCTATGAGTTCTAGTCATAGACTTGCACATAGTCAAGATTTTACTGCAGGGTTTTGTGACTTAATCCTTGTGCTCATTCTGGTGACAGATATTTCCAGGATTGATTCTTTCGGATATAAAGCCTGCCAAAAAGATGAAGTTCAAAACCGTTTGCTACTTACTGGTGCAACTCATGCACTGCAGGAAGATGTTCAAGGCTGAGATTCCATTCTCCAATGTCATGAACTGTGAGGATGGCGATAAGGTAATAAAACTGCTTTGGGTTGACTTATTGGTGAATTCTTCACAATATATGTATATTTTTTATTTTGTTGTTCTAGATCAATAATTCTCTCAATAAAATTTAGATATATAAGTATATGTTTAATGAAACTTGTTAATTATTTTATGTCATAAGTATTTAATTTCTGTCAGTTGTAGTCTGAAAATTGCTAAAAAGAAACACTATGATTGTATAAAATATAGCAGGAAAGTTTAGATGTGATGCATTTAAAAAGAATTAGCCATTTAACTTGCTGACCACCTCATTCCTACACTTCATTGCTAGATCTGGTCTGGCATTTTTACACATAAACAAGAGACAGCAGCCTCACTTCTGTCAGTCTGCCACAGGGCAGATGTGGCTAAAATGTATGTTACCACCATCAAGGTACTTTTAAATTACCTTTAAAAGTAATTGAAATAAACAACCGATCGGAATAAAAATGTGTCATTTAAACACATTTAAAGCATACGTATTTAGATCCTGACAAACCTGCTGTAGCACAACAGACACATTAGTCTTTGACTTAGGTTCAATGCCCAGACATAAAATTTTCTGGCTGATGAAGACACATAGACACAATGTGATGCTTTTAATGATAAACTTAAGTATCAATGTTCTCATTTGAAAGCATAATCAGCTGCTCTTATTCACTCTTGACTCTTATTTATCTTTGTTTTTAATATGATAATAATGAAGAACTGGGTAGAATAAACAGTGCAGCAGTGTATTTGTTAAGTGATTTTTTTTATTTTATTATTATTATTTTTCTTTTTTTTTGCTTCATTCAGCGGAGGGCCATGCGAACAGCTCCACAAAAACTGAGGAACCGCTCCAATGCTAACCAGGCTAACTTGATCCAGAGCAGTCCTAGAACCAGGGTCAACCGCTACATTGGCCGGCTGATTGAGGCCCGCCAAACGGAGTCCGACACAGCAGACCTCAACTTCCTCACACTCATGTATAAGTGCTCTGAGCGGGAGCAGAGGGTGAGGCATTCAACATGCTACCTAGATTGAGAATTAGTAGAGCCTAGAGCCTCTGTTTATGTCTTGATATCTTGTTTCCAGTAAAGATCTTTTTTTTTGTCATAATCAAAAGCGGACTTTAGTTCTCCAGGGAATCTGAAAGTTCTGAAAACATCTTTTTCTTCGGGCTACTTAAATTTTAGTTATTCTCATATTTCTAAGAGAAAACATTTTGATAGTATGAAAAAAATACATGTAAAGTAATTGAAAAAAAACAAACTTTAATGTTTAGACACACTTCAGCTCCCTTTAAGTAAAAATGTCTTCTGGTTACTTTAGTAGAATCTATTAACAGGTGGATTTACTATATAAAAAATGAAGATTAAACTATTTCATGGGGAAATAATTATGTATTTTTACCCTAATAAGTTGTGTCCTAAAAAGCTTTTACCTGAAATTAAATGAATGAATTTAATTAAACAAAAACATTAATTCAAAAATACTTTGTAAATCATTAACAGCATTTATTCCTATGTCACAGAAATGTTTTTTTTTTCCCCTAACTTCAATCATTTAATCCTGTCCGGTCTTTTACATTAGTACCACCAGGTTCCTGATGAGTACTTCACCAGCGCAGTGGTTCTCTCTCTGATCCTAGCGGCCTTGTTTGGAATTGTTTATCTTCTCATCATTCCACAGTATGTTCCTCAGATAATATTTGTTCTTCTCATGAAACTTTTGAAATTCTCTAAGCATCATTAACTTATTTTGCTTATTTGTGTTTTTTGCTTGTTTTCTATTGAATTCAGGGGCACAGTTGTACTTGTCCTTCTCGTCTTCTGCATCTGTTTCCTTGTAGCTTGTATTATGTACCTGCATATCACGAGAGTACAGGTAAACACAGATCCTGTTTTAGCTTTTATGTAGGTTGATTACATTTGTTTTGCACACTTCTTTCTAATATACTGATTGTCTTCTGTTATCAGCAATTTGCAAAGCTGTCACGTTAAATATTGTTTATGTATTTACTGTGCTTTGCATATGTGTTTTATTTTATTATATTATTATACCTGTTGATTTTTCATTAAGCATGCTTTTCTAAACTATCTCTAGCTGTGCAAAGCAAATACAGACATGCACTAAACACTTGCAGCTGTAATTGAATCACTCTTGTGCTGTTAATTATTAGTTTAAGTTCTTTTTTTTAATATTTTCTAACTGTTCTATTCTATAATATGCCCTATCATCTTAGTTTTTTTTTTCTTGATGAACATTAATAGCAGTGTATAAAATATAAGCATGCCGGTCTCTGGTGATGATTTAATGTCTTTGTCTTTTTTTTCTTACATTCAGTGTTTTCCGGGGTGCCTGACCATTCAGATTCGAACTGCTCTCTGTCTTCTTATAGTGCTTTTAATTTACGCTGTGGCCCAGGCTTGTGTTGTAAGTCCCAAAAGGAATATTCAAAATGTGACATTAGATTTCAGGTTTTTTCAAGTTTTTTCTTTTATAGGTTTTAGAGAAATATAAGCTTTAGTGTTTCTTTCAAGAAATGCCTTGTTTACTTCAGCAAGACAAGCCACATTTATCTGTTTTCAAAAGTAAAACTGCTTGCATTCTTAGATTTATGTTGCTTTTCATTTGATATTTCTTATGCAAAGTGCAGACAATATTGATAGTATTTGCAGTTTAGAATAATGTTCTCAAGTATAACTCATATATTGTGTATATTTATGCATTCTTTGTCTCTATTCATAGGTGGGTTGTATGCCCTGGATGTGGGGAAGTGCCAATACAAACAGTTCCATTATCATCATAGATGTGGACAGGGGAGCCAACCGCACCATGGCCGAGCTGCCCTGTGATGGGGCCCGCTATGCTTTTCTTTCCTGTGTAGTGGGCACCCTCACATTAGCGCTTTTCCTGCGAGTATCCTGGTTGCCAAAGATGGCGTTGATGCTCCTTTTGGGAGTGCTGTACATCACTGTGCTGGAGCTCAGTGGCTTTCGCAAGACTGCGGGGTAACGTTCAAAGCATGTCATACATTAAACATATACTTATATATAGACAGTATATATACTATATATATGGATTAATTTAAAGCATACCTTGGGACATGTTTGCTATTTCAACTTGGCAATAATGGTTTTAAATGCAAAATCACAACAAGCTTTCCAAGTAATCACTTTATATAGCACTATGTAATGAATGGGTGGACAATATGAATACATGGATTAACTTTTTCTTTAAAAAAAAAAGAAACATCAAATAGGAAAACTAAAAAGCACTTTCTTTTTCCGAAAGGCATATTGACTTTTCTATTATGCTAAGTGCTACATTTTAACACTCCTAAAAGCAATTTCAAGGGGTGTACAACTCTTCTTGCATACTGAGTTAAATTTTAAGCTACTGAATAGTAACTTTTGATAAATGGTAAAAGACTGAAACTTAATTTTTAAATATCTCTGTGGGACATGATGCCTAAGAACTGACAGTAAGATTTAAATTCATAGCCTGCAGTCTTATTAACAAAATGGATAGCATATATTTGTTAGAAAATATTTATTTTAGTCATTAAAAAATTACATCTTGATTTGCAGCAAACCACTGGAGTATTGACCTAAATTTGAGGGGAAAAAAAGATTTACAACAATGCATGTACCTACAGCTTAATGGGAAAATGATGTTGTATGGGTTGTGTGGGTCATTCCATCATCACATTGTTGTAAATGCTAAGTGTTATTCTTTGTTTGCTCAATACAGGAAGTGCACAGATAAACAAGATTTGCAGTTGCATTTACAGTATGTGTGCTGTGATGTACTGTATGTGTGTAGAGGAGTTGTTGCTTGTCCTCAGCCCACACACTCTTTCATTTTCCACCCTTTGAAGCAGCACACATGCTTATTAGTTCCAAATCAGAAGCCTGAAAGGACAATGTGGGTTGGATGATGGGACCACATTAGTTCAGAGTGGAGGGGCTTGGACAGTATTATTGGAGCTTAGGTCTGAAATTTGCTTTGGAAAATTCTGGCTCAAATTTAGAATGAGTTTTCGTTTTGTGCACTTTATATTGTTGATGTGCAGTTACAGCCAAATACTTTATCTGCATGACAATTCATTTTGAGAAATTTTATAAGTAATTCAAATTAATCTTGACTTATGATCTCTCTCTCTCTTAGCGCTGTGGTGGGTCCAGTCAACCCTCCTGTGTTGTTTTCTTTGTGGTCTGGTCTATTGCTAACTTCTGTGTTGGTCTCTTCCACAGTGGGGGGTCTTTCCACATCCGGGGTTATGAGCCCATCCTGTCTCTGTTGCTCTTTGTCAGTGCCCTGGCCCTCCACTCCAGACAACTTGACCTCAAGCTGCGCTTGGACTTCCTTTGGGCTGTACAGGTTTGGAAGAGTGTAGTGATGTGCAAAGTGTAACGGACTGTGCATGTTTTGAGGCATACATTTGTGAAATTTAATCAAAGTTTAAGCACAGTATTTCTGTCATTTCAGATTTATTATATTGGGTAAAATGAGGGGTTCAATGCTTCTGGCAGCAACCGGTTCTTTTATTTTTTTTTGGCAAAAACAAGAGTAAGAACATTTTACTGGCCTTGTTTCACTTGGAATCACTTGCTCTCGTATGTGCACACTGTGTCATTAAAGTTCTAACTATTAAATCTAAAACTTAAACTGTTTTTGACCTTTTAAATAGCTGCTATGTAATTTTGAATTGGGGTTTTTATGAGGAGGCATTTTACTGACCCCATGTGGTAAAAATGTGAAAAAGACTCAGGCATTCTCTGCTGGTTTCTTTTTTGCGTGCTGCCAGGCGGAGGAAGAACGAGATGGGATGGAGAAAGTAAAGCTGGACAACAGGAGGATTCTCTTCAATCTACTGCCTGCCCATGTGGCTCAACACTTCTTAATGTCAAACCCCAGAAACATGGTGAGCCATGCTAATAAACAGGCATGCAGGCAGACTGACCAACAGGTAGATGAAAATAGAGGAAACAAGACAAATAATAAAGACGCAAAGGGACATCTTTTTTTTTTCTTTTACGGGGTTCTGTGTTTTTTATTAGGATCTGTACTATCAGTCCTACGCCCAAGTTGGTGTCCTGTTCGCCTCAATTCCAAACTTTAATGATTTCTACATTGAACTGGATGGTAACAACATGGGAGTGGAGTGCCTGAGGCTGCTAAATGAAATCATTGCTGACTTTGATGAGGTATGTTTCTCATCTTATGATTTACTTGACTTTTTGTTGCTTGAATGTGGTTTTCATTCTAATATTTATTGCTTAACTGTGCATTTTGCAGCTTATGGACAAGGAGTGCTATAAAGATATTGAGAAAATCAAAACTATTGGCAGTACATACATGGCAGCTGTTGGGCTTGTCCCCACCATTGGCACCAAGGTGGCTGTTTATCTATCTTTCTTTGGGATTTTTTTTTTCTGAATGTTTAAGAGTTTGTTTGGGCTTTTAAAAGAAAATGTATGTATTGGAAGTATTAGTTCCCTTACTTGTTTTGGAAGGAGGTCATATTGCAGGAAATTGGTAGAAAAATTATGAAAGACTCACACCTAATCAAGTTTGGGGTAAAATTAACTAACTACACTTCCAGAACAGGTCATTGTTGCTGTTTGAAGCCAGTTTCCCATCTAAACAACATCTATGTTACTACACAAAATCCCATTGGCAAAAGCTGTAGACCCTATTCTTATCTGGGAGGACAATTTCAAGACTTGGATAAGTACAAGGATGTACCAATTTTGATGTTGCACAAATCCAAATGTTTAATCTGCTCTTGGCAAACTCAGGGCAGATTGTCACAGCTGATGCAATACAAATATTAATTTAGCTTAGTAAGTCAGAGGTATTTTGGCTTGGAAACTTACTACATGGGAATATAATATTATGCCTGACAAACATCAACACTTTCAGTTGGAGCTGATATTAATTGTAAAATGAATGAAAAGAAGAGTCTGCCTGATTTTATATTAGCCTTCAATGAGCAAATGGCATCTTTCTACCACAAGTAATGGATTTGTGGATTCTGTTAATAACGTTATACAACCTCACCTTTATATTGGAGACACATTTGTATGCAGAGCCTTACTATTTCTCTATTCTATAGGCCAAAAAATCGGTTTATGACCATTTGAGCACAATCGCAGACTACGCCATAGAAATGTTTGACGTGTTGGATGAAATCAACTACCAATCGTACAATGAATTTGTCCTCAGAGTGGGTAAGTGGACCAGCAAAATGACTCTGAATGTGAATAGGAATACTAAGGCAATTTGCTGTAAATTGATACCTGGACAGGTATCAATGTTGGTCCAGTAGTTGCTGGGGTGATTGGAGCACGACGACCACAGTATGACATCTGGGGTAATACAGTGAACGTGGCCAGTCGGATGGACAGCACCGGTGTACCAGGAAAAATTCAGGTAGATAAAACACTAAATGGTGCATTGTATTTTACTTGTGTAAGTAAAATACAATGCATAACAGATATCAAGCATAAGTTCTATATCAAATGCAAGCTTTGTATTTATCACATATCTCTAAATCATACATTTCTAAATGAAAGTGTAGCTAACTACCAGAGTTATTTTTAGTTAATTTTCTGTAGTTTTGTTTGAAATAGTTTAATAGATCTGAATCAAAATCAAATTTAAGTTGAACATTAATTTCCAACGAGTGTGCATTTTTAAAAAAAAGAAATGGTAAAGTTCAATGCTTTTGTTTTCCAGGTGACCGAGGAGGTATATCGTATGCTGAATAGCAACTATGATTTAGTCTGCCGTGGTAAAGTCAGTGTAAAAGGTAAAGGTGAGATGCTGACATACTTTCTGGAAGGTAAAGTGCAGGGCATTGGCACTGCAACCACTTCATCGGTGATGCGTTCCACCAGCCTGGCACGCCGCATCCATTCCTGTGGCAAGACAAGCGTGCCGACCCATCTGGGCAGCGTCTCCTCCGCTGCCAGCCTGGCTGCTCAAGCCAGCATGGGAGGCAACTTTCAGACGAGCTCTGCCAACATTAGCAACAGCCAAGCAACATGCCTCCCCTCACCCTGTGTGCTAGGTGAAGTGGAAGATGAAGACGATGTAGAGGTGACAGAGATTCAAATCAAGGCTGTGGCAGCCATTGCAGATGTAGCAGTGTAGGAGGAACGACAGGACAGTTTCAAATGCAGCAGGAAGACCTGGAGAAGTCAGGGCTGTCCACGGATTTCTCATACATCCTAGGATCCTGACATAACCCAAGATGTTTTCGGTCAGGATAACGTGCTGAAGTATTATAAAACTGACAATCAAACTTGCTTTCAGAGATTTTCTTAACTGATTGCCTCTATTCAGAGTTGAGATGTGAAGGGAAGAAAGATGCACCGAACTGCTCAACTTTCTATGAACATCGCTATACCAGATGATTAGATTTGTGGTGTTCTCGGGTTCCTGTGCAGGTATATCCAGGTAATGTGTGCAACCTTGTTTTATATGAAGTACATATTCCCATGTACAAGGAATATGTGTATTGATACCCAGAAAAAGACTGATCATGCATTTGCTTTTGCACTGTCTTTCTGATTATGCCAAGGATATATTGCATTATTTACAGACAAAGCAGTTTATTTATATTTTGGTGTATGAAGGCATGCATGTTTATAATTATAAGTGTGTGTATGCATGTGTGTTCAGTTTAAAATTGTAACAAAACAGCACAAAATCCTTTTTGTACTCACCTTTCACCGGATGAAGCTGGCTTTTTATGAAATACGGCAGTTTATCTTAGTGCATGATTTTTTAAAAAATGTCAAGAGCCATAAGTGATAATACTCTGCTCGAGAGGAAAAACCAAAGTAATGATTTTAAGTTTTAGAAATTTCACAGAGATGGGATCTTGCACTTGTTACTTTCAAACATTATTAACCAATTTAAAAAGTGTCTTGTCTTGATATCACCTGGATCCACAGAGTCTAAAGTAAACGTTACGTGTATGAAAACAGCATAAACTGATGGGGGGCTGTTTTCACGGTCGGTATGCACTAAAAGAGCTAGAAGGAGTGAAAAAGGTTAGCTGAATGTTGAATGTGTGCTGCCACAGAAACTAGTTCATGCCAAAATGAGAAGGTTCACTTAAAAAAACACTACACAGAACACCAATAAGCACACATGAACATACAGTGCCTTGAAAATTTATTCATACCACTTGAACATTTCCGCATTTTGTCACATTACAGCCACACACTTTAATGGATTTTAATAAGATTTTATGTGAAAGACCAACTCAAAGTAGAGCATAGTTCTGAAGTGGAGTAAAAAGATAATTTCAGTTTATTTATATAGCATCAATCACAGAAACAATACTAATTTTACGTTGCCACTCTTCTATGAAGGACACGTCTGTGGGGTTCACCACTAAAAGCTGTTCTGTCAACAGTATCTCCCACCTAAGCTGTGGATCTCTCCAGCTCATCAACACTCACCATGGGCGTTCTTGTTGCTTCTGAATAATCTTGCACGTCTTTCAATTCAGATAGCTGACAGAAGCTTGGCTTCTTTTGTTATATTGTACTCTTTCCAATTTTTGGCAGATGGACTGAGAAGTGCATTAGCAGACGTTCAAAGTTTGGAATATTTGTTTATAAAATCTAGCCCTTCTTGAAACTTTTCCACAACTTTATTGCTGGTTTTTCTACTGTGTTTGTTGGTTTCTGCTTGCCCACTAATGCTCACAAACAAACCTCTGATGCTTATCAGTAATGCTCTACTTTGGGATGGTCTAGAAAATCCTAAAAAATGGACATTGATGTTTGTGGTTGTTATATGAGAAAATGTGAAAATCCAAGGGGTACAGCTACTTTAACAAGGCACTGTAGACTAATGGGATAAGGATGGCATTCATCCATACACAAGGGAGCACTTACATGGTAATAAGCACACCACTTCTATAAATGCATGACCTTTAAGTGTTTTAAATCCTTAGTCTGTGTACATTACCTTATTTTCTTGAGGCTGCAGAAACTTTGGTGCCGTGTCTATAGCTGCTAATGTTTTTCTTCAGGCTTATACATTACTGTACAACTGCTTTTCAGTATAATAAAGCTAGAATTTAAGAATAACATTAAGCACATATCTCTCAGATGCAGTTTCATAAATATGAGGCATGTCAGATATCTTTATAGCCTGTATCTTTAAGTGCATAGACATCTTCACTTGATAAGGAAAAGTGTGATTACATCACGTTTCAAGTTTTTTGCCTTACTCAATAAGCTTACAGTGATTGCAACTTGCCTTTTTAGATTTATTCACTTTGATATGCAGATCATAATCTTTTTTTGTAAATAGCCAAAACCTGTAAACTATGTTGTATCTTGTACAGTGTAAAGTTATTGAATATTTTGTAATAAATACAATATTGGTGCATAAAATATGAGAGCGCTTTGTGAATTTTAAGAAATGAAATAACTTCTGTCTGACTGTATAAAATGGAAATGTTATGACCAGCAGTGTAAAGGAGGTCCTTTTTTATTTTTTAAGGAGCAATTTTTAGTGTTACCCAATAGAGTTTCCTTCCTGAAACAACCAAACAACATGCAGTGAACAAACAGCTTTGTGTGTGGATCTTTCCTTGTTAGTCACACTCAGTAGATTTTTATGCTACACATTTTATTCTCTTCACGTAATTGATTTTAAAATAACAGTTTTTGGCTTACGCAGCTGAACGCACGAGACAATAAATGTTTCGTGGGAGCACCTTGGCAAGCTAGGGGCCAGATTAATATCATCACGTCTTAAACTCTGGGCAGCAGCCAAAAATTGTTTTCCCAGCACTGATGCAGAGTTTGTGTAGAGTTCACTCGGTGTAACAGTTAAGTCAACAAACATGTATCTTGTGCAATATTTGACAGAAAGTACAGCATGGTAGTTGTTATTGGTCTGCAGAGGAATTGAACTAATTCTGGTCAGCTGTCAATGACCTGTATACCGCTCTACAGAGGTCTTAGCATGAAACACTAAAAATTACAACAGTTAAAACAAATTATGAATAATTTGGAGAAAACAAAAGGAAGATCAACATATACTAATGTTTTTGACATGCTAAATATAGGATAAATAAGGCACGGCATTTTTTTGTTGTTTTATGAGTGCATTATGATTCAATTTTAAAGACATGAAATAAAAAATCTTCAAGACAAATATAATTTAATTACCATCTTTCAATAAATTACAGATAGATCCAGACCTGGAAGGATAGATAGAACACAACAGGGCTGGGTTAGGTTTTTGACACATACTATGGGTGACTGATACTAATTATTAATATAAATACAACTGGGTGATTTTTTTGTTTGTGTTTTTTTAAATAACCCACAAACTTGGTATTGGGTTGAATCAATTATTTTTAACCTTCCGGCGGTCTTAAGAGATGGGGTCATCTAGACACATCTAGGTTTTTTTACTCTGTGTGTGGTCTGGCGGGGTCGCACTGACCCTGTGCGCGCTTTTATATAGTTTTTTTTGTGTGGTTTCAGAAACTGATGATCTGATGGGATCTGCTTCACCTTTGATATTTTCTGCGCTCCATCTGAGAATTGTGCTAACACTAGGGTTAAATGGTTACAGATCAATTTCTTGTGCCTTCTTTACAGTTGCAAGGCTCTATGAAGATTGTATGCAGATAAAGTTAGTCAGTTTTAATCCGATGTTTCTAAATAAAATCTCTAGCAGCCTTGAAAGTCACCAAGTTACTAAGCAGTCCACTTCAGTGAATTTTAGTCTTTGTATGAATACAAATATGTTGTGGATGAGGTTGAAGCAGTTTAGGGCAGCTTAGGTTATATAATAATTTCCCAAGATTTCCATATCTCGTGAAGGACTGTAAATGGAAAGTGTATGCCTCAACTACAGATTTACTAATACATGTTTTTTGTGACAAGACAAGCTTCAGCCTAGAGATGCGAACCCCCCTTGGTTACTCTGGAAGAGCTGCAGAGGTCCATTGCTCAGCTAGAAGACTCAAAAAATTATTCTGCTTCAAAATAGAAGCTTCTGGTAATAGAACCACAGTGGAAACCCTTGCTGAAACTAAAACAAAAAGAGTGAGGATATGCGATTCAAGGTATGTCAAGCAGAGTGTGTGACATTATATCGAAAGCAAACAATGAAAACTAATTTTATTTGTATAAAACTTGTGACAGTTCTTAAATGAACTTCTGTGAAAGCTGGAAGATTCATATAGTTTTTAGATGGCAGTAACCTGCTTTAGTCGTGGTCTTCATTTGAATAACTATTAGTCTGCCCATCAGGTAAGCTCTTTCTCTAAACTCACAAGTGATGTCTACTGCATGTAAAATACTGAGTGACTGCTTATAACAGCTCTGCAGAATGCTACAACAGAAAAGTTAAATTATCCCTCTAAAAGGCTGAGTTAGTCAAGATTTTAGTTTTCTTTAGATACATCACATGGCAGCTATTCAATGCATTTAGGAACGCTAACACAGTGAAGATAACTTTCTAAAGCTCAAATTGATCACCAAAATGTGGAAAAATGGGATTTAGGTGACTTTGAACATTGTAAAGTTACCGGTGCCAGATGGGTTAAGCAGAATATTTCAGTAACTGCTTCTGTTGGATTTTTGTTTGTTGGAGAGAAATCCCATCCTGTTAAGTGCCCACACCTGATTGCAATAATTAGCTAACAAAAAGAAACTTTCATTCCTCATATAGATCAACCAGCTGCAGGGACACTGCGAAGCAAAATGTAAGTTTTACTTTCTCATGTAGAAAAGAAAACAAAGCAGCATTCGGAGAGCTGGTTGCTTGTTGTTCTGTGTTTTTAGCATAACATAATGCAGAAAATAGAAAAGGTGCAAGTTCTGGAGCCAATTCAAGAGGAGTCAGAGCAGGAAGATGAAACTGTGGGAAGAAAAGAAGAGGAAGAAAAGGAGGTGGAAAAAGAAGATGAGTTACCATTTCAAGTGGGTGTAGAGACAGAGGAGGCACTGGCAGAAAATGAAAGGGAAGAAGATGACGTTCCACTGATGGTTCGGAGACCAGGGAGGCGTTCTGGTTCTCGGAAATTGGAGAGTTTGATTCAGATTCAATTCAACGAACAGACGAAAGAAACTGAAACCTCTTCAGTGTCGGATCCAAGCACTCATTCTACTGATCTATGCGAAGAAACTGCACCTCTGCCAGTGCTTGGGTATGAGAGGAGATTAAGTAGTAGGAGGCTGAGATTAAAGGCAAGATTAACCAAGCTCTTTATATTTGTGAGAATTGACATCTTTGATTATATAGATTTGGTTATCTTTCCAATGTCTTCTTTAAAGGTCTCCAAAACTATGTGGCAAAAATGTACAAAATCACATCAGCCAAAGAAGAGAAAAAGTTTAAGATCCAAGGAGGTGCAGGTATTAGAATTTATTTCTCAAGATTTTCATGCTGCTAAAAGTATCTTTTTATGTGACATTCCTATCTTATTTTATTTAAAGCAGGAGCCTTTTCCTCAGTGGCTTGTGAACCTGATGGTCGACATTGATGAGGCAACATCTCATCAACTGGTGGTTGAGTAACATTTGACTTGTGAGAAATACGACTGCTTAATGCAGAGTACAATTTTCAGCTAAGTTTCCCTGTTAGGATTGCCTGTGTTAGACTGTAAATTTAGTTTGTGACATGTAAGCTCTTAAGTTTGATTTTTGTTTGGCAACATCGGACACATTGTTAATGCCCTAGTTTACTTGGCACAAATTTGTTTCTATTTGTGTAGCCAATTAATTATTAAAATGTTGTAAGTATCAACAGATACTAATTTAATTGCTACATTTACTGTGCCTTGTTTATGTTGTATTCTTTTTGGGACAAATGCGCAATGGTCAGAAAACACGGAGTACCTTGTGATGACTTATAAAAACATATTCCATATTAGAATACATTTTCATAAACCCACAATTGGACCAAGTCTAAAAGGGAATAGTGGGTAAATTGCAGGTTTGTAAAGGTTAAACACTTAGATTAGGTAAAAGCTTTTTTGTTAATTATACCCATTTCTGTTTAAGAACAATATCGACAAACTTCCTTGTATTGCTTTTTTGGGTCATTTTATGTGGGGATAAATAACACAAAGAATCACATAATTATGAAGGGGAAGGAATCTGAAAAGTGTGGCTTTCAAGTCTATGAAATCCATATGAATACATTTCCACTGAGTAAAATCTAATTGCTCTGAGAAGTCATCTGATAAATCATTGGAATACTTGTATTTGTAATTTTATCAGTATACATACATCTGTTCTGTTAAAACCTCAGAGCTGAGTGCCAAAACAAATGACTTAAAGGTTGCAGCCATTTGGTACAAGGCATAGAATGATGACTAGAGAACAGATGTAGTAATGGAGACAAGTAATTGAGAATAATGGATGGCTATAAAATGATTAAATCTTTCAAATTAGAGGGTAGTTTTGAGAAACGTCTTGCACAAAAAATTGTTTAGGGGTCAGATTTGGTGCACAGCAAAAGATGACCATAGGCGGACACATCTACTAATTGTCACAGATTGTTTTTGGTAAATGCATCTATGAAAAAATATCCAATTATGCTCCTTTTTCTGTCGACAAACATGTTGTGATTCTAGCAGACAAATCAATATTGTCATGCTTATGCAACCCCTGAGAGGAGTGATCCTAGTTATCTGCTTGCGTGATGGGATGAACCTTCACCAGCAAGCCCAAAGGGAAAAATAGTTTCTCATTGCCAAAACAATGTCACTGGACAATCGGTCAGCATTACTTCAAAAGATGGCAGACATAACCATGTTGTCCCACAAACAGATCATTATAACCTTTGACTAACCCTTTAAAGTTTGGGTGTAGAGGTTATTTAATATTTACTGATTTATCTAAGCCTTTCAGGGGTCTCAAACTCCAGTCCTCGAGGGCCGCAGTCCTGCAGTTTTTAGATGTGCCACAGGTACCAAACACTGGAATGAAATGGCTTAATTACCACCTGCTTGTGTAGATCAGTTCTCCCAGCCTTGCTAATGACCTAATTATTCTTTTCAGGTGTGGTGCAGCAGAGGCACATCTAAAAGTTGCAGGACTGTGGCCCTCGAGGACTGGAGTTTGAGACCCCTGAGAGCAGTAGCACTCAAAAAATACTTTCAGGACATCACCTGTAAAAGTAAAGCTTGAGCAGAGTTGTTTTTTTAAGTAAAATCTCTTTATGTTCCAGTGTCAATATTTACTGGAGACCTTGTAAGCATGGATCTGTGCACGTCACACAGGGTCACCCACTGTTTGTGCTATCTGTGTCAAAAATGTTTCATATATGTGGTCAATGATTAACTTCTCAAAAGGCCACATCTCCATACAAATACGAGTGCTTCGCAGAAATCGCATAAGAAGAAAAGCTAGAGCTGTTTGGTGTACTTTATAGACCCGCAACTAAAAGCAATGCTTGAATTTTCTGAGAAGCTGACATTTGTTGTGGCAGTGGTTCTGGCCGTCATGGCTTTGGGGAGTTCATCCCCAGTGGTGGGTCCTGAGCCCATCCGCTGTGCTCCTTGTACGCAGCAGAAGCTGAGCAACTGTCCTGCAGTCTCTGCTGACTGCAAGCAAGTGCTGAGGGAGCCTGGCTGTGGTTGCTGCATGGCATGCGCTCTGGAGAAAGGTGCTTCCTGTGGTGTTCACACAGCCCACTGCGGTGAGGGGCTCCGCTGCACTCCTAGGCCGGGTGAGACCAGACCACTCCATGCCCTGACCAGAGGACAGGGAGTGTGCACCGATGACGAGGGACAAGGTAAGCTTCAGGGTTTTTTTTTTTTGTTTGTTTTTGTAGTGTTTGCTAAGAAATGTCTTTTTTTTCATAGCTTTAAAAGAAAAACAATTTCTGACGGAATACATTTTACAAAATCCCTCTAGAAGCAGGGGATGAAGTCCAAGAACATGGCTCTGCGCACTACCTGTTAGGACTTAACCTCCCCTCTGACCACCAAGACACAGCTGAGATGCATGAGAGCTTGAAAGCCAGAGTTAACGCCATCCGCAATAAACTGGTACAGCAGGTGAGACAACGCATCAGTTTCACTGAGGGAGAAATGATTAACGCAAGGGACGACCTAAGTCTAGAGATAATTTTAAAAATGATAAGGAGTCTCAATGTCTTTTTTTTGTTTTCTTTTCTTTAAGGGTCCCTGTCATGTTGAACTGCACGCAGCACTGGATATGATTGCCAGCTCTCAGCAGCAATTAGGAGATAAGTTCATAACCTTTTATCTCCCGAATTGTGACAAGCATGGCTACTACAAACCCAAGCAGGTAAGTTTGTGTTTTCAAGTTTTGTTGCCAGCACCCAAAACGTATTTATTTTAGCTTACTGGGCCAATGAGACCGGTGCTTGGTTTCTGTTTCAGTGCGAGTCATCTCTGGTTGGACCACCTGTTCGCTGCTGGTGTGTTTCTTCTTGGAATGGGAAGAAGCTGCCCGGAACCAGCGACCTTCTCGCCGATGCCCACTGCCAACAAGAAGTTGCTCTCTAAGATATTAATTTTCTGACATAAACATATGAAACTGTGTTGAATTACCTTACCTTTAAGTAAATATGTAAAACTAGCCTAATGAACAAAAAATGTAAAATTATGTCAGGTGAAAATGCCATCTATTTTATGAACATTATGTATAACATTATTTATTCTTTGTATCTCACAGTTATCAGTGTATTTTTAAAAGCATGTTTGCAAGTTTTTGGCCAAGTGAATAACTCCATTACTCAAAACAATAGGTCTGCAGCTCCACCAAAGTAAGTTTGATTAATCATAACTTGCAAATACACAATAGGCCATTCATTTAAGCTGTTGACCATTTCTTGAATAAATGTTCACTTATTCAAAGGGGATTCTTAAAGTGGCATATTCTGGCTGAGCACAAATATAGAAGACTATCCAAGAGGCTGTACGTTTTTGCATGCACTGCTCATTTTGTCTACCTCTCCTTGCATTTGCAGGTTCTTTGACTATGATTAATGGTTGCATCTGTTGTATTTATTCATTTCTGTATATGAGTTTGATGTAAAAAAAAAAACATACGCAGTACACTGGTTTAAGTGTTATTGATGAAGTACTGCTATCCTGATGTTTTTCTTAATGAAGATGTACATAATACTTCTAAATGTATATAATAAAACATTTAATCAAGTTTAAATAGTTTTGAATGTTTCATTTTATGATCAGAAAAAAAAACAAGAACTTGACTTAGTTTTTGCTGCCTTTATTAAGTAAAAATAGACTTCAGTTGCTGGACTGTACATGCAAACATACCTCAGCTAAAAGAGAGCACAGAACAAAATCTCTGGCTTTATGAAAAATCAAAGATAACGGCAGAGGTCTTCATCCCAACTGTTCAGCTTATTCAGCTCATCAATCATAAAAATAGCCACAGTTGAGATAAAAAAAAAAAATTCTTTCTGTGGCTTAAGATCCAGCATAAAATGCCTTTAAATGCATTGTAGTATCTGAGCTGCACAGTTCCATCATACTCCACTAGAAACAATGGAACTCCTAACAGGCATTCATAGTAAGGCACTGCATGATTAGACTGAACAACAAATTCATACGTATATACATTTCATGGTCATCTCGTCCAGATACAAAATGTCTGTTACAAATTACAAGCACACAAATAATGATTATACAACAAAATGTATGTACACATATGCGATGCCATATAATTGTGCGTAAAATGAAGAGCTAACCCAATCGCCATCTGTGACATGTTTGCGTGTGTGCAGGGGTGTGTGTGTGCTTCCTAATCAGTTTAAGGCATTCAAAATGAATTCTGAAGCGTGTAATTTTTCCAGGAGTTGTCCAGGTGGGAGTAAAAAATAAAAGAGCTTATCGTCTGTTTGTAGCATAAATTCCAGGACTTTCCTCCTGATACACTTTCACCGCTCCTTTTGTTCTGTCTCGGTGAAAAAGGGTCCGACAGACAACAGATAGAAACAGCAACTATCCATATATCAGCCAAGCCATCTCCTGACCTGTCCTCCAATATCCTTAGTGCTTCTATTTGTTTACAGTTCTTTTTGTTCACTCGAAAACTCCCTCCCTCCCCAGCCTGCTTTCCTCCTATTGGCTCTCGGAGTTGTAGCGCTGGACTTCTCGCTCCTTCCCATCAAGACCTGGCAGAGGCTGCCCATATTTGTCCACACTCCAACAGAAGCCTCGCTTTCTGCCTTTGGATGGACGGCACTGAAAGTATACAGAGACAAGTTGAAGGGAGACAAAAGAGTTGCAGGATGCCTTGGAAAAACTAAATGCAAAAAAGAACGTGGATTACTTAAAGGCAGTCTTCTCAATAAAGAAAAACAGCATAGTTAAGAGGCATTAATGCTGAGACTGTGCTGAGTCCATGCAACCTTGGTCATCCAACATGCTGTGGTTTTTTCAGCTGCTTTTTTTACGGTCTATCTCCTGTTACAGACACGTATGGAGACCTTTAAGGTAAATAAAACCATGGTAAAATATTTACTTAGTCCCGTTTGTGAACAACTGTGAACCAAAATCTATTTTCAGATGCTGGTGGCCAGAACGAATCATCTGTTGCTGATTATACCCCGCAGCTCCAAATTATGGGTACTACAAATGACTTACAGAGTCTGTGGAGCTACCCAAGGGCTGTTATTTTACTGCCAATTTTACTAAAGGTCAACCTCCACTCCAGTAAAACATGCAGCCATTCATTTCAAGGGCTAAAGCAACTGTGCCACAGCTCCTAAGACTGTTAAGGCTGATCAGAAGGCAAACTATCCTCTTTTAGCTCAATATTTCTGAAAAAAATGAACTCGTATAATGAATTTCTGATTATATAAACGGGGTCAAAACTTGTATAATGTACAGGTGAAAAATTTGCTTCTAGAATAAAATGTTTTTTGGCAGATTAAAAAAAAAAAAAAAAAAACACTTACAGTTTCCCAATGTCCCAATTAGACATTGGGAGGTCAATCATTTTTTTCCATCATAACATTCCTATTGTTTAAAGTAATTTTAATGAGATGCCAGGAAACGTGACTAAAGATTTGCTTGGATTTTTTTTTTTAACAGAATGTGGCACAGCCCAACACCTCTGCCAACCCGTTGCTGTCCACAGACAGCTTTTTTTCCAATAATTATAGTCAACAAACAACCGGTTGGCTTGCACATGCCTTGAAAACTGCATTAAAGTTCATGCACATTCATTTAATAAAAGCTTTTTCCACCTTTTGCAGTGACCTTTACAGTGAGAGATGGACTGCAGTGGCTCCATGTCTTTCTGGGTCATTTGCAGTGCATGGACTGATGCACTGCAGATGAACACAGAGAGCTTAGACACTGGCCATTACTTTAATAAGAAAACATTAAGTTTCTGAACCAGGGTATGTTTAACTGAAACCACAGTCAAAGTGTCAACAACTCAAATGTCAAAACTGAGACCAAATGTTATTAGTTAATTTCAGTAATGTTAATAAAAGGCCAATGTTAGCCTAGAGCTAAAGGTAACTTTTCAGGACTAAAAAGCAAGATGATTGAAGACTGCTCCTGACCGTGAGTCAGGAGCAGCCTAATCAGGAGGTTTTTGAAATGGCTCATCTTCCAGACCACAAAAAAACATTTACTTATTGCCAGAAAATAATGAGGGGATTGTCCAGTGCCTGGGCTGTTTCAAGAAGCAGTAGAGACCCAAATGGAAGTATAAGATCGTTCAAAAAGTGATTCTTGCATAAGAGATCCCCTTTAAGTGAGATATTCCCTCACAAATAACTGATAAAGCTGTGAATGTTTTAGAACATTAAAGTGGTTTTCTCAGCCAAGTTGACCCATTTTGAAGAAACATATAATTGTACTCCTGGTGTCAGGAAGTACAGGAGCGACTAAAGCGTATTTCAGTGATATCAGACTCGGATCAGCCTGTGTCTACTGTTGAGTAATTCAGATCGAAATCAAAACAAATATCCTGATCACTGCTACTAATTATTAACATGTCAGATCACTTTATCAACATCTCATATCACTTTAGCATCAGCATAAATAATAGTTGTTTTAAAACATGGAATTAAATATTTGTATAGATTAAATAAATTTTAAAAAATACAATGAATTTGTTGTATTTTTACTTAAGATTACCACATCTTCAGAGTCTCATACCAGCCAATTGGAAGCAGTAACAAGATCTCAGATTATTTTAAAAAATTGCAAGTGTCTGAGTTAAACTATTCAAACTGAATGGTCTTTCAGTTGTAATCTGTGATGCATAAGCCTGCTTTAATAGACCTGCATATGAGATGACTGCAGGTTTGGCGGAAGAAAATGGGGTTGATGGAGTTGATGTGCAAAGAGATAGTCTGTTTTGTTGATACAGCGGCATTGGAGCCCCAAAAGTCTCCACGTGAATGCGTCAGTACTGCTCATTTATTACAGCCTGATCGTGGGTGAACCATGTGAGGTGGGGACGACTGCACTTCTATTTCTGTGTCTGCCTCTCAAAAGTCCAGCAATTATGGGGCGAGCACATGGGGTGCCAGTGGCCACCTTGACGTCTGTCTCCCTGGGAGGGGAGGTAAGACAGCCGTCGTCCCAGCCATCAGCTCTGCTGGGGTTTTGGCCCCTGTGGTTCATGTTTCCAGAGCCAGTGGCTATGGTCTGCCTCACTGGTGCGGTGCAGTGACGAAGCTCTAATAACTACTGATGTAAAACAAGAGGACAGAACGGAGGCTGTAATTGGGAGGCAGCAAACCTAAAGTTTGAGTCACTAGAGTGGAGCATTTAATCTCTATTAACTCAGCTTGTAGAAAAAAAAAAAACAAATGCAAATTTTCACCGAGTAGTCTTTTAAAGCTGGACAGATGTTAAGCAAGCAGATTAGTCAGGAATGAAACATGCTCACTGAATAAAAATGCAAATTATTTTCTATTTGTACCTGCTTTTTCTTATAAAAGCCCTTCTTGTCACAGTTTGGGATGCGGAAGCCTCTGGGGTTGAGGATGTTCATAATTTTCAGGGTGCTGAGTATGCACTCTATTTCTCTTCGACAGGGACCCTACAATAATGGGGGGGAAAAAAAGTTTACTCTGTTGCAATCAAAAAATATAACAGTCCCAGGTTACAAAATATCCATGCAATTTGAACAATTTATTTTGTGCAATTTTACCCTGAATGGCTTTGTGAATAAACTAAACCTGAGTGACTTTGCTATACACTGGGTTCAGCTATAGTACCACGAAGGTGGCGGCACAATGAAAGAGGCAACGGATAAGAATTTAATTCATCTGACTTGAAGAAGCTTAACAGTTTGCAAAGCTGCTTAGAACTCTTGCATGTAATACAAAGGACAGGGTATAAATTGAATTCAAACATTTCAAAGATTGAGCCAAAAGACTTGTTCTCAAGTCCAAGTACTTCAGTCACTAATCAGAGAAGCCAGTCAAAGCCCATTACAAGAGTGTGCTCACTTCTCTGGCCAAAGCAAGATCAAAATAGTAGCAGGGCTTCCCAACAGGCCCTCACATCAGCCAATCCATCATTTGCTGGCTCTCGTAGCGCCCGGCACGCGGACGCCTTGTGGCCAAACAACCGCCTGACCCAGGTCAGCCGCAGGGCCGTGGTACATGCTTGTTGCCATGTCACTCCGCTGTACCAGATCCCTGCCAACCGTCGGCACTGCTATCCAAAACATTTCATCACCCGCAGCGGGGAGAGAAAACACCAAAACACAGAGGAGAGGAGAAAAACATTCCTCCACTGTGTTCAGAAGTCAGAAAAATGTTTGCGGTACTCACATACTCAGGCTCCTGTTTGGTTTCTAGAGAGATGTTTAGTTGGTCTGTGATGACTGGTCCTGAGAGATCCTCCACCTTACAGATCCGGGTTGCCTTCTGTTGGTCCCATCTGATGGCATTTGACTTTGCGGGGGACAGGATGGGGTGAAGCGAAGGCCTGGGAGGTGCAGGGTTACATGAAGTTTCAAGATCTGGACAGGATGGCTTCTCCTCCTTATCCTTAGCCTCTGTGTTGTCTGCCATTGTTTTAGAACAGAGTGGTTATTTGCAAGACAGAACACATAGAGATTCATGATATGGGGTTAACCTTTACTTAAGTTTTTTATGCACTAGTTTAGATAATTCATGTCCAAAAGAGAAAAAGACCTAATTAAAACTGCAATTTGAAAATCTTCTTTGGGACTTGAAAATTATTATAGGGAATTTGATAAATTGGACAAGTAAAATCTGAGGTGAAGAGCCATATTTCCCCACTTAGCACAAATGCAGATATTGCTACAATTATATCATAATTGTGATTTATTTTAATTTATTGTCATTTCTAATGTCAAATCAAACCTTGCCAAAGGTTTCTGCTACAGGAAACAGAAACCTGTGCAAACCACTTTGCACAATAAACATTACAGAGCTGCCAACTCTTAAGTTTCCTCTGGACGGAGCTTTTTTTCAGTTTTTCACTCTGCCTGAATAAGACTCACTTAAAAATAACACTTATAAAACACAAAACACTCGCTCCATTCTGTTATATATAATGATTGTTCTTAACAATCGCAGATTATACAGCCTCTACTTTTTTGGCACTTGTTTTATACTGATCAGACTGTATTATTTAAAAATATTTGATTCTACCTCACCTAAGGAGCAAAGTCATTCTTCAAGATTTAGACATAAAATAGAAAACAGTTTAATACTTTTTGGTATGTAAAGTGATTAAAAGTTTGTTAATATGACTGTTTTTCACAGGTAATCTTATGTGGTGCTTCACAGAAAATTAAAGCTGGCAAATACTCAGTGATGTCCAATACATAAAACACAATACAAATGTCAATGACCATTAAAAAGCTCTGATTAGACCAATTCTAAACTCAAGAAGAAGTTAATGGTTGAATCAAGTCGGCATTATAAGCACACTGTCCAAGACCAAAACGGTAAAATTATCTCCTACTTAGACAAGTGAACAATTAAAAAAAGTTTGTGAAAAGGCAAAGTGTTAAAGTTCACTTGAAACAAACATCAGTTTTCAGATGTACCTAAAGACACAGTTGATGGAAAATATATTTTTTAAAATGCATTTTAAATAGTTTTTGCAACAAAGCGGCATCAAAAATGCCACCTAAATTACTGACATCTGGCTTCTGTTAGAATAATTATTCATACAGTTAATGTTTAATGGCATAGTTGGCACTGTCCAGTGCAACGGTTAATGTTTCATCTCTTTTCTTTGTTTAGCTGTAGAAAATTGTTGCTCAATTGCTGCTTAATACTTGAGTTATTTAAGGAAGTCAAATTGGGCAACTCAGATGGTTTAAATAAGCAGTATGGCTTAATGTTGCCCACACAAAGGTGACAAAAACGTAGCTGCTAAATTATCTGACCCAAAGAAAGAACAAATAACAAAAAACAAGACGTGTTCCTAGAAAAGAACCTTGAGGAACTCCTCTTGGAAAATAAACACTAACCAGGCACATTGTTTTGTGTGGTGTTTGTCTCTCTTCTAGATAACATGTCAGTAAAATAGAAGTTAGCAATAACCCAAGCACATTTAGTCTATTATGCAAAGCCAAACAACTTTAACTAATTCAAACAACCAAACTAACTACTCATGATAATTTAGTTTATAAACATATTGTTAAGCTGAGCATAAAGATTTTATAAAAAATTTTCATCCAATCTTCAAACTAGACAAATGTTGTGGTTCTATGTTTATTCTGTGAGTTCTGTGGCATAAATTTTCATCATTTTTAATTCTGACCCCCACCAGAACCTCCCATCTCGTCCCTCTCCCAGCTCTACACAAAAGTTGGCAAAAGTATGATTTTCCCTTCCCAGAGTGCAAGGGAAATCAATGCAGACTTAAAGTAACTGAAGCAGAATTATCACCTGGCACTTCATTGACCGGATATGTGGGTGTGGGTCTGACCGACGGCCGTCTGTTCGTCGCGTTTACGCAAACACCTCGACCCTCAAGCAGAGCCTGCAGAGGCTTCGTTTCACCTGGCTGATGCTGGCAGGTCAGTCCGGAGCTGCATCTCCCGGTGTACACTCCACACGGCTGGCCGAAGCTAAGGGCGCAAGTCATGCAGCAGCCGCAGCCAGGTTCGCGGACTCTCTCGGCGCATTCCTTGGGTAAAGGCTTGCACAAAAGGCGCGCTCTGATGTCGCACGGCTCACACCTAATGACCGGCCCGCTCGCACCTGACCTGCGGGTGAGCGATGCCACAAGAAAAATCATGCGAAGTGCTAGAAAATAGGAATCCATGGTGATGCGACAGAGAGAGAGAGAGAGAGAAAAAAAGTGAGTTGCAGAGAGGTGGCACACAGTCCCGCTGCGGCGAGTTTCCACTGGTCAGCTTCCCTCATTCACATCTAGCTAGAGGACAAAACATCTCAATATATAGACCCCAATGACTGTAGTCACACCCCCGAAAGGCTTGTGGCGCACTGCTGAATAACTTCGACGTCGCTTATTCTGGACAGTGTAAGAGCTGTTTGCTTAGGTTTTAGACATCGAAATAAAGAATTTCATCTACAACTTGTCTTTCTAGTATTCCTCTGCCACAGCGTATAAGCAGTTTTGTTCACCTCTCTCTCTCTTATTATTAAGTAGAATGCCTCGTCATAAATCGCTAATCAATATTACGGTAATGTTTTTTTTTTTTTAGTAATTAAGTACAACAAATGCAAAATAAAATATGCATCACACCTCAGAAGTGTCCACGCCGTGTCCATGCTTTAACCATTCTTGACTATGGGGGCGCAAATGTGCCATTTGCAAGGAATTATGTAACATTTTAAACTTGACAAAATAATTTTCATTAACACATTTATATACATATATGTATATATGTATATAATATATGTAAGTACATAGTAGCATTCCATAAATAAATAGCTTGCTGAACCAAATTTTGATTCAGCATTCAGTCTTCTGAACACATCATAAATTGTCTGTTGTACACAGCCCTCTTCAAGTGTCACTGAAGATTTTCCAGTAAATTTAGATGACTGGCCTGCTGGCAGCTCTTTGATTTGATTGCTGTCATTTGTCCATTTGCTTTCTCTCTCCCCACTCTTTCTTACCAATTTCTCTTTCCCTTTCCCTGAGCTACAGGGAGCCAGTGTAGGGATTTTAGATCTGGGGTGATCTATCAGCCTGGTTTTTCAGAACATGAGCAGCAGCCTTTTGAATCACCTGCAATTGTCTGACAGTTTTTTTTTTAGGCAGACTTGATTAGTCACTATTGCAGCAACCGATGCAACGCATGTATGCGTTTCTTCAGATCTTGCTAGGACATTATTAGTCCTTTAATCCTGAAAATGTTTTTCAAGTGACAGAAGACTGACTTTGCAATTGTCTTTAGGTCTGAACCGTCAGACTTGTTTCAATTCCTTGATCAACTTTTACCCACAGATCCTGGCTATTAAATCCAAACTGTTAAAAAAATAATAAATACGTGAGATCTATACACACCATCAAGTAATGAAAATAAAAACTTAACTGGCTATTATTTATGTAAGTAAAATACAAGCAAGTTATTTTATCTGTAATTAGGCAATTAAAACTCAAATGTTTTCAGGATTTGGCTCAACATGTGCTACTGTAGGTTGACTTAATTTTTCTGTTAATGTATATAATTGTTTATCAAGACAGTGCTAAAACAAATTCTGGATGAATTACACCAATATGACTAATGACTAAGAGAGTATACAAACCAAAATAAATAGTTAAACATAATCAATAAAAAACATTAAACTGCACTTTAAAAGAATGGATTGCATTTTGTACACAGTTGAAATATAAAATTCTTGCTCGGCATATTTTGCATAGCTGAGTTTCATAGCTATGATAGATATTTCAGTTCTTGACCAGAGAAGAGAAAACATACTTTAATCCAACACCACAGAGGAAATCAGACAAGATTCGAGGTAGAGCATTCCATTCTTTTGTATCATGTTTCTTTATAATGTTAAAAAAAATCCACCTCATGTATTTGCTAAGATATGTGACATAGTTAGCTTAGTTCTGCTGATTTGTCTGTGCTAAATAGCACATCTTAAAATAAGAGTGTGTACTGCACATGTAAGTGAGAAAATTCCAGGATGCATCCATGGCATTCTTTAGGGGCACTAGTAAATGATTAGACATTTAACAGATGTTCCAAAAATTCAATAGAAAAGCAAAACTAAGTTGAGGTGCATCATTAACATTTGACTTTTTAAATTTCTTGAAAGTTAAAGTCAAATAAGTAGCCAACAAGTTCTGGCCTACTGCCATCTGTTAACAGACAGGTCTACAGCAGAGCAGTGCTTGCGGAATGCCAAGCATTTGTTTCATTTGCAAAAGAAAAGAAAAAAAAGTGCTGATTTTTCTCCCTTTCCTACATTCTTAGCTCTTCTGAAGGAGCTCTCTCAGCCACCTGTGCATATTCAGCATAGCAAAGGAGAGCAAGAGTAATGTACTGGAGGAATGTCATCCTGCAGAGCAGCCACTCAATAAAAAGGGAGTGTGAAGAATGTGCTTTTGCAAGCACAGGATATTACTGTACATGTGTTTAACATAACCTGTTGTCAAAAGCTGCACCGGCCAACCGCAATAGCTTGTCAAATCTTAAACCACTGTAATTTTCCACTTCTTTAAGATGATCTGGGTAAATCAGATATACATGCCTGAAGCTCTGTGAAGTTGCTGAATTTCCTCCAGTAGCCAGACTGTCTTGCATGCTGTCAATTATTGTGCTGACGTGCTTTGCTAAATATAAACTAGGTACATAATAGTGCAAGGAAAATAAGTATTGACCACATTTATGGTTTTCTTTTCCAGTAAAAAAGACAGCAACATTTATGTGGCATACAAAGAAATCTATGAAAAGTACTAACTCCTTTAGATGCGTTACCCTTTCACTGCTTTCACAAACCATGATCTACGAAATTAGGCTTTTTTGACAAAAACAAAAAGAGAAAGCAAAAACACTTTAATTCTAAACTGAAAACTGAGTTCAACGATACTGACAGTTAAATAAAAATACGTATCATAAAAAAAGTTATTGCATACATACTAACCCCCTTATGACTGACCTATTTTAACAAAGGCCCAGTCAGTTGGTACTGGTAGTCACAGAGTGAATGGAATGGTGATCACATGAGTGCAGTGAGTGATTGTAAAGTAAAGACAGCAGTGTCTGGAAGATTCAATCATCCTGGCCATGATGGCAGCATGAAAACAAAAGTACACGCCAAGCAAATCAGAGAAAGTGATATTGAAACAAATAGGTAAGGGGATGGATAGGAAAAAAAAAATATTTTTAAGTACTGAACCAAAGTGCAGATAAGTCCATCATCAAGAAATGGAAGAAATATGCAAAAATCTGCCTCAGTCAGGGCATCCTCACAAGCTGATTGACAAATTTCTTCCTTGGAAGCCAAGGGTCCATCTACAAGATACTGATTTGAAGCAAAAAAAAAAGATAAAATATCCAAGGGGTTGAGTACTTTTTGTAGGAATTGTAAACAAATTATGATTATGTGTCATGAAGTAGAATAAAACAGTGAGAAAAAGCTACTGAAAACAGGACAAAATAAGTTACTAAAAGCCTCATTAGAAGCCTTTAAAAAGGGTTCTTATTTTTAAGGTATTGTACAAGAAAATCTTCACAGTTTTACTGTAACATAATAATGATGGCAAATGCATTTCTTAACTTCTAAATATTTAGGTGAGCATGGTAGCGGGCACACTCCAGATTTCAAAATAACAATTTAACCTTAGACCAACTTTGCTGTTTCTGTTATGGCAACAATGGACATCAGGATCAGCTACAGAAGAACTTAAACACAAAAAATGTCAAAGATTCAAGAAATATCTGTGTTTTAAAACCAGTTGCATTGGTGTGTGTGGCATTGTATTTGATAAATTGTAAGGACTATTTTCCTAACAAGTACTACGCTGTGGGGGCCGACTGCACCTTGTGTAGCTCAAAACCTGAACCCCATTAGAAGAAGAGCTGTTTTTGGGTGAGGATAGACTAGTAACGGTGAGGGTTAGGGAAAATATCTGCATAAACGCAGTTTATGAAAATTCAATGAAAAATCCTGATATAGGTAAAAACACAAACTGGCGTGTGTGGGTGTGTGTGCGTGTGCGTGTGTGTGTGTGTGTGTGTGTGTGCATACCTTTTAATACAAATGAAACTTTTCCCCATTCTTGGAACCAGAGAAGGCTGTGGAGGTCAACTGGGTCTGCTTGGTGAGGGTGTGCAAATATACAGTGTATGGAGGTGTGTTGGAATAAAACAGAACTGAAGGCCAACAGACAGATCACATGACAGTGTCTGGTCCATTGCTGTTATTTCTCTACCCCCCTACATAGTCCCATGACCGTCTTTCATATAATTGTTCCAGTCTGAAGGTCTTTTTGGGACACTCTCATTTTAGATGACTTGGAAGGAAGCATAAGTCTGCATTGTGATTAATACGATAATCTTTTCTCTTTGATTCTACTCTGACTGGCAGCCATACAGAACTTTAACAATTTTGTGATTATTAGAGGCCTGAGGCAACCTTTTATCCTATTCCAAGGTTGGTTAATCATTTTTTGGAGCGGTCTGGCTGTAGAAGTGCCATGGTCCCCATTTCTGGAGGCTTGGCCCCCCGAGGCACTCCTAAGCTGTAATTAGGCCCAAGTGGAGGGGGAGTGTGAAGCTATAGTGGAACTTCCAGCACCCAGCCGGATTGGGCTGAAAGTGGCGCCACTCTTTTTGTGCCTTGAATCCTCCCTCCATTCATCCAATTTACTATATTTCCTGTTAGACTCATATCGACATTTCAGGAATTTACACATATACTTTGTTGCTAGTCTGCATAACTATCATGATTTTGCTACAAAATACAAAGAAAACAAACATTACATATAAACTGCCGTTACTGATTAAATAGAATGTATGATTCTATTCATGTTTGATTTATCACTTTAATCCCTTCAAACATTTGTAAACCAGAGCAGAAGTAAAACATAAAATGAAATATGGGACACTTTTATGCACTTCTCTACAGTCATGTATGTTTTTTTCTTCACATAAAGCGATGCACATTTTTCACATGCAAGCAAAAAATAACATATTTTGAAAGAAGACATCTGTTTTACAGACACAGGCCTCGTAGTGGTTCATCCATCTTGTAAGTGATGATGATCTGTGTTTTGTTGCCGAAGTGGTGGGGAACAGACAGAAGTTAATCACAGTAGCTGTACTATAACCTGGTGCAGGCAGACACAAATGTTTTGTAGTTCTTTAAAGGAATGAGTAATCTTTAACTTCACCTGCATTTAAATGTTGCCCTTTAGCACGAAAACCATAAACCTTAGGTCCAGTAGTCTGTTAAGCATTTAGGCATTTTCTTTGCTTCCACGATGGCTGCAGAAACTTAGTTAACCTCCGTAAGTTTACACTGTATCCATTAATGTACAATAATTCTTCCCCTGAGAAGGGGTCTGTAGATTCTATTGCTCTCTTTTACACGATTACTAGGTAATGTCCCCATTGGGACACATTCACAGCCACAGTGGGAAACACCAGGCCTGGGACCCATGAACTAAGTCATATTGTATCCTCTGTTTAGTGGGTCACATCTTTATGCTCAAAAGTCCAGTATTATACAACTTCTATTGATTTCAGAAATGATCTGTCATCTTCTATCCCTGTATTTTTATCTGCACAAAACCAAGCAGAGAGACCTCATTTTCTGCTTTTATCTCAGCGTGAAATTTCTATTTTTGTCTACCACCCTTTGTTCTGCTTTAAATGGGAGCTATTAGCCCTGACCCTTTAATTGCCCCCAAAAAGTCCTACATAGCTCAATGCATGAGAAATCACAATAGACGCTCTCAGCCGATAAACAGGATCCCTAACCTCTACATTGGTGCCAAAATAAAACTTGGACTGGTGAAAAGCTGGGAAGTTAATTGTAAAGTTGTGGTGACTAGTATATTGTATGTGACAGTCTCAATTAATGTCACTTAGATAGCTTTTGCTAGGTCAGGATTCCCCTCATAATAGATGTCATCATACCGTAAACTGCCTTTTCAGTGATTATGTTCATTAACTTTCTCTTTTTTTCCTGATACTAGCATTTATTTTATGGTACTGGGTGTTTATTTCCAGAGTAAAATTTCTGATAGACGAGCAACTACTTGAGTTGGTGTCAAATTTGATTACTATAGTCATGCTTTTTTACCCATTACTTTTCAATCAAACATACAGCATTTTCACATCAACTGAAAGTAACTATATTACTAAAATCAAGTAACTTAGTTACTTGATTCAAGTATAAAATGACACTACGTGCCTGGAAAAATACATACTTCCTCTTCACACTGTTAAGTGAAAGGGGTTGAAAACATTCCCATACAAACCACACCTAACATACATAAATTTGTAAGAACAAATTTTGAAAGCCAAGTGTCATTTCTCTTCTTTACATTTATGCACCACATTTTGTTAGTCTTGTACATCAAGTGTTTTCAGTGTTGCATATGGGACTCACTGCATCTCTTACAGCTTGCACACACTGGCATTTGTAGAGTGCAATACTTCTGACATGTTCTTTGCTCAAATGGTGTTATTTGTCATTCTGGACTTTCCCCACCTACTTGTATTTTAAGACCACTTCACTCTAAATAACAGAGGACGATGGGCTCCGAGTTCTCTGCAGTCACCACACCACACCTGGGCTTAAGCATCCTCCCAGCCCTCCCCGGGAATTCTTTCACCACCTGCAGAGAGGCATTAGTGAGAGAGGAGGGAGGAAGGAAAGTCCACCCTTTTAGAGCTTTTCCACTCTTGAAGGTAGACTCTGCAATTTAATCCTTCCATAGCATTTTTAAAGCAACCTGTCCTGTATGGGCTTGTGCAAAAGGTAGGACCCATATTTCACTGCACTTCTGACAGACGCTTGGGATAAGTGCATGTCATCTAATTTAGTACAAGTGTAGATCTGTAAACCTCTTCAAAAGACGTGAAGCGTCAGGTCAGTGAGTAATAATCAAAAGCTGATTTCAACATTAAGAGGTACCTATAAAGTCCCCTTTCTTCTCAATGGCTCTGTTTATTCAGGTCTTGTAGCTGGTGTTGCTAGTGTCCTCTGCTGGCAGCAGAGATAATTTATTTCCAGTTATTATGTGACGATATAACTTTTATACAGTAAGTAACAAGGGTCATCTCAGCAGGAAAACATGTAAAATAGAAAACCTCAAATTAACATTTTTGATACCAACACTTTAACAGAACAGGAAGAATATTCCATATCTAAGAATGTTTTCTTTTAGCTATCTTGTCAGTTTTGCCTGATATTGTACTAGTGCTCATCCTATCGTTTGGCTGATCTCAGCAAAAGAGGTCAATTACTGTTTGTTTTTTCTTTTAGTGTCTATGGATGTATGTTTTAAACTCTGATTGGCAATGCTTTCATTTACAACTCTCTTTTGAATAACTTTCTCTCACACATGCAATCACATTTCTGCAGTTCAACTTGAAAAATTAACCCTTGGGCTACACCAATTTTTCTAGCGTTTTGCTGATATGAAAGCCAAAAAAGAAGAAAGCCAAGGAAAATAAATAAAGTAATGAAGCAAAACTGCCTTCATCCATCTCTTTTCTCTTATTCAATTAATACAAAAAGCAAATAATTTCCTGGACCATTACCCAAAGCCTTGAACAGGAGGGTTCTCTGTCTACCTTACAACTGATTTTGCTAAAGAATATTCTCTCTTAAAACAGAAAAAAAAATTCAGTGTTTATTTACATAACACATCAAAGGACATGACATCGATACAAAAAGATGTACGCATGTAACACATTATATGCACAGGCATTATAAAATAAGCATGAGGTACATGTATATAGAGAGTTACATCTATGCAAACATTTGATCTTAAGTTTATACTATAATACTTTTGATCTGTATCTCAAAAGTCTCACACTTAAAACCAAATATGTACATTTGCTGTATAAAATAACTACTTTTTTTTCTTGCTGACATTATGTGAGTCCAGTTATTTCCCAGTTTATTTCGGTTTGAAAAATGCTAGAATATATTGAGAAATAAAATACTTTCCTCAAATTCAGACGCTTACATACAGTTTTATAGGGTTTGGTAACAGTGTCCTTTAAAATGTGTAGCTTGATTTTGAGTACCTCTAGCCCTCCTTATCTAATTTGACAAAATACTTTGGCTCGTTGTCCATTTGGAAGATCAATTTGTGCTCAAACTTTAACTTCCCTGTGAATGTCCTGAGATGTTGCTTCAAAATTTCCACAATACATTCTTTCATGATGCCATCAATCTTGTGAAGACCATTTTGATAATAAGTCTCCCATGGTTTAAGCACTCACCTACTGTTTGAAGAACTAAAAATGTCACCTTCAGGTCTCTATATAAATGTTGTACGTTGACTTATAAGAAACTTACAAAGCTGGGACATTATCATCATTTGGGCTTTCCCAAATAGTTCATAAACATGGTAGTCTTGAAGTATTTAAACATATGTATCTGAAGAAAGTAATACAATCTTATCTAAAAAAAAATGGTAATATTCTGGCATTAAACAAATAGAAATAACTGAACTATCCCTACTGACCTAACACAAGAAAACATTAGCTTGATTTAATGTTAGACAGTGAGATAAACAGCTTCTTATGCAGTGCAGGAAAGTATCAGGTTTCAGGGGAAATCAATGCAACAGTACCAACAATTTTGTTGTGACTGTGGGTTCCTCTCTGGATTCAAATGATTATCCAAAGCAAAAAAGGTATATGAAAACAGTCACTATCTCAAATACAATAGGCTTGTATAGTTAAAAGTAATTTTTGCTCCCAAGCACAGGTGTATTGTATATGTCATTGACAGATGACTAATGGTGACTAAGTACACTTCCAACCCTGAACTACTGTATATATTTCATTCATTTTAGTTTTAAAAGGTTAAAAACTCCTCTACTGCTCTTCTTGCCCCCAAATTCAGCAGCCTGTTTCCTTTTTAAGTCAGAAAGACCTCAACTAAACTACAAGACTGTTTCTGGCCATAGTATTCCAGCAAAGAACAAAAAACTAAAGCTGGAAATCTTGGTAGCTGATTTTGATAGGCATCAATCATCTTCTATAAAATAGCAATATTGTCTTTTAACCAGTTTTTGCATGTATATATACAATTATATATATATATATATATATATATATATTAATTTTTAGGGTTTAGATGAAACAACATCATACATTGCCTATAAATTTAATACAAAAACACTCACATAAAATCCCTCAAAAAAAAAAAAATCCAAGTGGTCATGTTCTAATATATCTTATGACAAAAAAAGACCTTAACACTTTAAAAAAGACACTCCAATACAACTCATGCATACTGTACTCAAAAAAATAAGAAATAGACATTGCATAGGTAAAATATAACAATACAAAATAAACATAGCTAGCTCCAAACATACATATTTTCCCCATTTGTTACTCTGTTTTTCAGATATTCAAAGTTCAAACTGAGATACTCAGTTATAGTAAAAAAAATGCTTGTACGTCACCTACAAAGTTATGTTTGTTAATTGCTTGGATTAAGTCTGTTTGGAATTAATTTGTAATTTAAAAAATATTAAATTAAAAAGCACATTGCTCCCACCACATTTTTATGTTGTCACACGTCTGCCCCTCAAAAGGCATGCTCTCTCATTATGCAAAGTTGCTGAGAAAAATTACCCTCTATGTCAAGTAATATTTGTCCCACAAGAGAACAGAACATTCTAGATAGCTAACTAGAGAACAATAAAGAGTAAATGAGTCCTTAAGTTAAATTTTCAAGGAAGTTGAACAACTAACAAAAAAACCCTCTTGTTTCTTAACATGGAATTTTTTTTTTCCTCCAAGTTAAATAAATGTACTGGGGGTGGGGGGAAGAGAAATCTTTAGAAAATGATCAGTCTTACTTTATGCTGATGTAATAAAAGCTTAATTTCTTTTCTGGCGTTTTAGACATTCAAATCACCTGTGTTCAGAAATGTGTAAGATGTTGATTATTTAATAATAATCAACTGTTATAATAATTTATAACAGTACAGGACACCAGAATTGTATATTAATAAAAATAACAATACTTTAAGGGTCTTGAGCTGGCTTAAATTTCAATTAGAAATAAACAGATAACTGTTTTCTTCTTTGAAACATCTCACTGTTTTTCTACTAATAGTATAATCAGTGAGTATTTCAGCAACACTCAGTAAATGTCCATTTAACATCCACAGTCAGAGTCTATTTCATTAGCAGTTCCTGTCTTTAGATACTCCGTATCCTCAGTCTTTTGGTTGGTGCGTCTGGCCTCAGTAAACATTTTTCCAGGTGATCAGCTCTGCCCTACTTACTCCTTTGTGAGCCAATCATCACTTTAGAGACAAAGTTCACAATGGCGCTCGCTGGCTGTTCGGGGTCATGTTCTGCAAATAGGTGGCACACATTGTCCATGGAAGTGCCAGTTTTCCTTGCCACAAAGCCAAAGATTCTGCAAAGGCAAAGGATAGTAGTTAACAGCAGAAGTGTCATCTACCACAAAATTAAAATTTCTTTTCAAAAATAGATGTAGGGACATGATTTTGACTGAAGCTTTGGAGAAAATAGTAATTATTTACTTTGCTGATGGACAGCCATCTTTCTTCCACCTATAAGCAGTAATAACATGGCATCAGTAAGTATTAAAAATAAATGTGGTAACCTAATATTTATATTTATTATATGATTCAATGAACACAACTTACTTTCTATCTTGAGGGTCCAAAGCACAAAATATCACGGTGTTGACATTGTAATGTCTCCTGAAAAAGAGTCTGAAAAACAGATTTATATTGAAAAATCATGGATGTATCTATGTGGTAGCAGTTTTGGAAAAGTGTGTGCTGGGTGCTCACTTCCTCTGGTTATCCGTGAGAGTAATTCCCTGGGAGGAAACTTTGAAATGGACCACAGTAGGGATTGGTGGAGGGTTAGCGTCCAGGGTCATGGTCGTGGCTTTCTGCACTGCCTGGACTCCTGTTAGAGACTCCATCTCCACAGAGCTCAGGTACCACACATTACAGGCTGAAGCAACAACAAACAATCAAATTCCAACAATCAAAGTTGCATAGAGCAAATAACAATAGAGTAAGTACTCTCTGTGATTCAGTGCTAGAAATAACTAAAAAGCAGGACATAAACACAGGGATTGTGTCATTGCATTACAGTCTGGTTTTATTGTGTTTGTCACAAAGTCTATTTATGGTGAATGATCTAAGACATCTGATTACCTGCTCCCTGTTTCAGCAGCTCAGTAGCTGAGTTAGTGACTGAAGGTGAAATGCTTTCCACAACATCTTCAAGAGGATCTTATGAACAGCAAAAACAAAGAACATAAGTAACACAGCTTTATTATCAAGCATGGCTATGAAATGATTGCAACAACCACTTACAGACTGGCACTGAAATACTCTGGTAATTATTTACATTAAATTTTGACCATGCCTCTACCCATGCAAAAATGTATGAGTCTCTGTGTGAATGTTTACCTTTGTCAGGTATGATAAGTTTACAGGGAAGAGCCAATGGGGTGATTGAATGTTGGTAAACCAATGCAGTTAGACTTCCTGTAAAACAACAGAGTGGGAAAACAAAATTTAAATGTACAGAGAAGTTGCACTGCCAACTTTGTAGTATTAATCATTATTAAAAGTCCTTTGTTAAAAGTTAGAACATATGATGCAGAGTGAATACATATTTGTTTAAAATAGAATGACAGTTCTCAGTTAACGTGGTCAGTGTGACTAGTTTTTATACCTTTCCTGCTGATTTGTTTTTCTCATGCTTTAACTATTTAATTGCTTGTGTAAATAGCTGCACTGCAGATGGACTGTTATTTTATTTGTTGAATGTCATTGCCTTTTTACTTGTGTCTCTCTTGAAAAAGAGATTTTATTGCCAATAACACAATTATTTTCTAAGTGAAGGTAACAGCATTAAAAGAAAAAAAAAAGGCAAGAGTAGAAAATAAAATGTTCCAAGCGAAATGAGGAATTTGTCTAACTGGTATCATTTAAGATTCGCAAAACCTATAGATAACGCAGAGTTCCTAATAAAACAGTACGAATAAAAGTGAGAAATACAAGTACAAAACTTTAAAGAGAATGTTTTAAATCAAAATCTATAAATTGTATAATTTAAATAAAAAGAGAAAAAAAATTATATTGAACAAATAATGAAATACATCAGTATTTAAATGTTTAAATGATAATAGTTATTATTACAAAAATATTGGTTAGTTTATAGCACTTTTGGGCATCCATTTAAAAAAAAAAAGTCTCACATGGATAGAAAATGCTACTTAGATCACTTGTACTATGTACTACACACCAGTAGAGGGCTGTATTGTTCAGAGTCTCCTAGTTTTATATGTTGTGGAGAAAAGCGTACAAGTTTCAGCAGCATAGACACTCACCAAAGTAGGGCTCATTGGGGCACCCCTTCAGACGCACACCTTTCTGTGTGCACTCAATCAGGAAGTGGCGCACCAATTCGTTGGATAGATCACCTCCTGTAGGGAAATGGACAAAAGTAGTTAGTATAATTAGTCTGCTTTGTTGGTCTGTCTCATGTACTGAATTTTTGTAAGTGCAAGAAATTTTTATGCCTAAAATATATTGAAATATAAGTCATTAAAAGCATTTCTGTCTCAATGTGAGGTGTCTTTGAAAGGCATATGAACACAAAGGCTTGGAGAAAAACTTGCTTCTTGGAGCAGCTTGGATTTCACATTTCTGAAGTGTAATGATGGTCCAAGATCAAACGGGACTCTGGACTATGCCACGATGTGACGGAAAACAAAAGGACAGGTGTGAACAGTGGGGAAAAATGGAGATTTAATCTGGTTTAAGAGTATAAAATAAAAATCCAGTGTAGATTTTTTTTTTATTAGGTCAGGTTTCTTTCTGTAAAAATGTTTATGAAATACAAAGTCTCTACCATGACCTATGGAGTTGATTTTATACATTCACACCACCATTTGATTCAATGTTTAACATCTTTGATTTGCCTCATAACTACACTGTTAGCAGTACAAACAAGGATTGAAGCTGAATTTTGTAGTGCCCATTTTAAAACCTACAAATCAGTCTTACAATTTTTTACTGAGCACTTTCCAGACAGAATGAGGACAATGCTAAGTGTTTTATATATGATCATAATAGATAAGCATTAAAAAAAAAACATCCACAAGAAAAATGTTAACACAAGTGATGAAGAGGCAGCTCATTTTAAATAACAAAAATGCTAATCAAAATAATAAACTTTAAAAAATCTGCGTAGTGAATAAAACTATTTAACGTCAAAACAAAGTCAAACTAAAAGTGTAATAAAAATACAAATATGAATACTTTAAGATAAAGTTAAAATAGACAAATGAATCAGTTGAATCAGCTGGCAATTAAAAATATACATATTTCTTACTTTTGCAGAAGTCTAACGACTAAAATCACTTCAGCCTGACTGAAGGGTCATTACTTAAATACTAAACTATTTCAAGAGGCAGATTTTCTTTGTGTGTGCATAATTAATAAAAAATAAGCTTTTGCTAAAAATCTCTTGCAAATGCTCATAATTATCAGCATTAATGGATTTTCAGTAAAATTCCAATGTTTACTGAAAATATAAAGGGCTGTCTAACTTGTAAAGAAAGGGCTTGATTTCTTACAACCTGGAGAAATTAAATCATTAAGCAGAGTTTTGAAAAGTCTGATTTAATACGCCAAATGCAGGTTTTATTGACCAAACATTCGTTCTTTCTTCTCATCTCTTTGATGGGCTAAAAGGGAGACATTTACAGATATTTGTTTTCTTTAACAGAACTAAAAAGCTTTGGATAATGAAAGATTTGTCACTCAGACTGAAGCTGTTAAAACATTGCCAATCCCCTGCGTTGGCAGTGCATACAGGAATCCTTTGTGTCCCTATGTGTTGTTTCCTTCCAGAAAATACGCCTTCTAAAGTTATTAAAATGGTTTCTGATTCACATTTAGTGGGATCAAATTTCTTTCTGCCTCCTCTATCTTCACCATCAGTCTTTGTTTGGTTGTTGTAATACTGCCAAATATTTTGGCTAGATTAATTTTCCAATTTTGTTTTGATCCCCCCCAAAAAAGTTAATTACACAACTATGCAAAACAAAACAAAACATTTAACTAATATACAAACAGAAATGTGCACATAGTTTTATTAAAAAAAAGCAGATATAGTGTAAGTGGAGCAGGCCACTTTCCTCCACTGTCCCCTGAGAACAGGTTTACAGAACCAGTATGTCTTTTGTTAAGGGTGAAACATTAGCTGTATATCTATGACAATCTGGCAATACAGGTCTGTTTCACAATGATGATGCCCAGAAGAGAGAAAAAGGGTGATGAGAGCTTACAAACAACAGAAAGACGGATTCTCCGTTTCCAACGTGAAGATGACTACAGTGGGTTGTAACTAAAGACAACTTGGGTGGGACTTTGTTTCTTCACACGCTATACAGGATTATCTCTGGATTATTGTCAGATATCATAAACATGACATTTGAAGCATTGTGCTGGAGTCAAAGTATGGATAGAGGGATGTTAGCATGGATTAGCAGGAAAAGCAAAAGCAAAATAAACTAAACAAGTAGTATTGCATTTATATTCATCCCCCCTGAGTAAAACTTCTGTAGAATGTACTGTAACCCGGGTGTAAATTTTAACCTTTATTTCCTCCTTCTCCGATTTTCCAGTCTTTTAACCTTTTTATATCTCAAACCTCGCGATGCTTTTAATAGAATGATTGGCGATTCTCGCGAGACTATTAATTAGCCAATTGCGATTGAGTATTGGGGTCACATGTACCGCTGCAGTGTTACCTGCTAGGTATATTAGCTGGAGCGGGGAGGCATGAAGGTTAGAACACGTTGGAAGGAGCAGAGCTGCAGGAGCCAACTGGTGTGAGCCAGAAGGGAGATGGAAAAATCCCCGGTAGGGTGAGATAAAACTGCGGAACTGGCCAGGTTGATGGCGAGCTAGAAGATCGGGCATAGAGCCAAAGAAAGAATTCACTTTATTGGGTGATCGAAGACTTCAGTTTCCTACCAGGATTTGAACCAAGCAAAGTATAATTATCTTGTTGAGAGCCCTAATTGATCCCAATTTGGGATGAATGGACTAACAGGTGTGGCCTCTCAATTGTGGAACTTTGGGAACAATTGATTGATTTAGTTTCCTTTGTTGTTGTGTTGTGTTTTTTTTTCTTTCCCTTATGTTGTTAATGGCCATTTGGATGTTCCCAATGCTATTGTAAATATGTATATATATTATTCACATTGCAAATATAAACAACTTGCAACTACAATTTCCAGCCTACCTGCTCTTTTTGAGTCGTACTTATCTTCTGAGGAAAAAAACTAGCCATTTACCTTATTGGTCAAAATCCAATTATATTGAATAACAATATAGAATATTGTTATTCTTATAAATATGCTACAGTACTTTTTATGTTTACACAACTACAAACTGAAATTCTGTCTATTTTTCTCTGCAAAGTAATTTTTGCTGCCAGATCAAATCGAAACAATCTACGAGCTTCAATCGTCAACCTTTGCCAGAAATTCTCAAAACATTTTGGTGTAGACATTGGCTGGGTTATTTTTGCATTTCATCATATCGCTGGCTTTATGTTTAGGCTTCTTGTCCTGCTGGACATTGAACCTGTACTACAAGCTCAACCATTTTGGAACTTTGAACAAGATTTCATCCAGGCTTGTTTTGCATTTAAGCTCAATTCATTTTCACTAACTAACTAACTTCCATTACCCTTCTGGACAGAAGCATTCTGACAGCATGCTGCCAACACCATGCTACACAGTTGGGCCAGTGTTCTCAGAGTGATATGCAGTGTTATTTTTTAGCCACACAGCATTGTTCAAGCAGGCCCTGGCCTGTCTTGTGCATTATTTGGTTTTCATGATGAAGTCTGTTCTTCAATTATCTCTTCAAAAATTCAGACTTCTTAAAGCAATTGTTTACAATGGAATTTACTGTATGTACACGAGTGGAAGGGGTGAATACATAGAGACCACATTTATCAAATATTTATATAAAAATAATCAAGGCATGCAAATAAGTTTTTAATGCACTGTAAATAAGAGACATGTAACACACCTTTTCTGCTCTGCTGGATGACTGAGGGAGGAGGTGTAGACACCTTCATAGCCAGACCGTAAGCCCCTTTGAAGGAGTGGCTGTCCCTCACTATGAAGCAGCCAGGCTCCTTCTCCTTCAAAACTGAAATAGCTAAAATAATACAAAGAAACTGTGTTTGAGCCTTACATGTTTTTGTTTCTTCAATTAAGTAAAATAATCTAAACCCATTCAGAATAAAGCATATCTACCTTGATCTCTTGAAATATCTGGTTTATACCAGAATTTTGATGTATCCTGAACAAACTTTACCGTCACCTGCTTGCTGACCAGCACATCTGGAATAAAAATAATAGCAGAAGTACTGAGTTAAAGATCACACATTAAGTCAAAACCAAAAAAATTTACTAACCTGGAAGTGGTGAGGCAGCAAGTGGTGTCTGAGCTGACAAGTCGGGCAGCACATTAGGGAAAGGAATACTCAGGGAGCTCCCACTATGGGGACTCGAGAACCCGCTGAGGGCTGGAGATACAGTCCCCAGTGAATGCTCTCCATCTGATACCCTCTTTTTTTCAGGAAGCAGAGGAGGCTGTGTCTGGGGAAACTGTAGCTGATGTTGACCGTTCATTGAAGTTAGAAGATCCCTGTCGATACCCATGTCCAGACAGTCTTTGCTATAGCTGTGAACTGAGCTGTCTTGCTCGTCAAAGCGCTGGGGACTACGGCTGATTGTGTAGCTAGCCAAACGGCTTCGCTGGCTGCTTCGTGGAGAGCTGTGTGCGTTGGGGACAGGATGTGCATGAGGTTGGTGTAATGGAGGATGCAAGGCAGAGTGATGGCCATATTCGAGAGACACCGAGGGCGGTGGCGGCTGTCGGACAGATGGGTAGTTACTCAGGGAGGATTGGTGGGTCAAGACATGATGCTCTGGCCAGGACTGACTTACAGATGAGCTGGATAAATAAGACATTAAATAAAAAGTTAATGATGGCAGAAAAGCTAACAACCTGAGACTAAATTGCTGTGAAACAACTTGCAGTGCCTCACAACTGTATTTATTCTTCTGAGACTTTCCCACGTTATATAACTATTTACAACTCCAAAGATCAATGTATCTTATTTAATGGGACATACCAATGCAAACCAACACATAATTATAAACTGGAAAGATTCAATGAATGGTTTGCAACATGTTTACCAAAAAAAAAAAAAAAATTAATTAATTAAAAGGGTTGCAGGCATGTGATTTGACCTACTTTTACTCTGATACCACAAAATGAAATCTAGTGCACCGGGCTTCTTCTAGAAATCATCCAATTGGTAAATAAAGTCTCCCTGTTTAATTGAATTGCAGTATAAATACAGTTGTTCAATAAATGAATCATAGGTTTTGCAGAGAGCAAAAAGCATCATGCAAACCAAGGAACATAGCAGACACACCAGGGAAATAGTTGTGGAGAAGTTCAAAAACTGACAAGTTATAAAACAAACTCATGAGCTTCAAACACCTCATAGGACACTGTGCAATCTGTCAAGTAGATTAAAACAAAGTTTGATATGTAGTTGTGGCACTACCTGTCTGTCTGCTGATGATTTCCAGTGATGGAGGTAGAGTACGTTGAATTTAGCATCCTGTGGCAGCTGATGGAGGAATCTGGCAAAGTCTCAAAACTCACATGATTGATCACAGAATGTCCATGAGGTTCTGCCAAACATAAATTAAAGAAAATTATTAAAACAAAACAAAGAAAACAACATCAGCAATGACACAAAAATACAGGAAGAAACCAACTGAGGAACTCGTTAATTTGATAGTACTTTGCATAGTTCTAGAAAAATGTAAAATATAAATAAATGCTAGCACAGATGGACAGTAAATAAAAGAGAAAATCTGCAAAAATATTTCAGTAATTAAGAAAAAAATCCCCAAATTCATTGAGGAAAAGGCCCTGGTTTAAATTGCATAATAAGAATTGGAATTAACAGTAATAAAACTGTCCACAGGCACTAAAATTATCTGGTCTATATATACATAAAACCAATCACTGATTATTTCTACCACAACCCACTTAGTCAACAAAGCAAGCCAAACTAAAGCTGAAAATTAAAAAAAATACCATCTTACCATAATTATCTGAAACCCTTATTTAAATAAACCAGAATCTGGGCCACAGCTATATACTAACAATCTTATATTTCAACAGAGTGTCTCTCCTTGTGATCTAAAGCTAAAAAGGGTTTTTGTTTTCTCCCTGTTCCCCCTGTGTGAACACACTCACACACAGAGACTTTTTTTATGAAGGAAGAAAAGTTTTTTTCTGTGCCATGCCTTCTAGTTGGTAACCATGGAGATGCAGCTGAACTGAATGCAGGGCTGTCTGGGGCACAGCAGGGGAACAGATCTGCAACCAACCCCACAACCTTTAGAAATACTGTATATCTTGGGGGATCAAGTGAAAAAAGCAGGGACAGAACGCAAAAATGAAAGTAAAAGTAGTGTGATTTCCCAGAGAACATGTCTAAGCACTAAGACAACAATGTACAAACTTAAAACTTAGCGATATGAATATAATCACAGGGTGTGCCCCTTCTCAGATAAAGACCACAGCTCAACAAAAAAGAAACAATGAAGATATTTATAAAAATGTCCTATTCCACCAAACAAAACCACACATGCAATCTTCTTGGGGCAGAAAATTGTTCTGGGAAGCTCCCTTCGTCTGTTGCACAAACAGTATCTTTTTACCATTCCCTGATAACAACAATGTCAGCATTATTTAGGACATCACGGGTGAGTCCAGATAGTTTGTTTTCCTGCTTCAATCACAGTCATAGGTCAGACGTGAAAGATGACTCTAGGTAGAGAAAGAACTAGAAAAAAAGGTTGTAACTAGCTCACACACAGAAACTTTTAAGAAGAAATGTTTTCTTCCTAAACTGATAAACCTCCAGATATTAATAAAGAATCATAAATTAATAACAGTGATTCTCCTTACAAAGTCTTCACTTGGAGTTAAATCTTCTGAATGTGGACTTATGCTGAAGGGATTACATTCATAAAGTCATTGCGGCTAAAGATTCAGGCTAGTCTTAGAGTGCCCTATATCCACTGTGCTTCCACTGTTTTACTATAACACCAATACCACAAACAACATAGAGCTTTACACTATGATTATAGAAACCTTTCAACTTTTATTGTGTTTGTATTGGGGTCGTGTTTAAACAAAACCTGATGATTATTTACAACAACTTCATACAAAAGTAAATTGTTATAAAAAATAAAAAAAATAGTGTTCACTTAAACCATTGAAATATTTTTGTTCTTCTCTTTTATGCATGTCAGAATCTCAATCAGAATGTGTTTCACACAGGGAGGTCGATGGTGGTGCACTGTTTTCTCTCCCTATTCCCCATGCAAGACCCTGGATCCTTTCAGACCTGCTATTAGCAACCTCTGGGTCCAGCTAATCTGCATTTACTAAATGAAGATTCCAAGAGAAACATCAATCACTTATAACAGTTCAACAAAACATTTGAAAAAATCTGAATTATCTCTACAGAATAGAAACTTTCTGTACATGCAAAATACTGGACCCACCTTGATTTGTTCCAAAGCCTCCAAATGACTGCATGTTGGGAGAGGGAATTTGCCTGAGTTCAGTGAACTCTGACATAGTTTTCACTGGAAATACAAAGATGAGGAGGGTGTGACAGTGTTTACACGGAATGAGAACCCTCATTAATTTCACAGAACATGTTACTTACCGTAAGGTGTTGGTGGTGAGATGGGGAATGCAGGAGTGGGTGGAGCCATGCCAAGTCCTGTCTCAATTCCACCAGTGTTGTCTAGGCCCTGGGTTCTATAACTGGTACTGTCACTTCTGTACAACGTGGGATGCTGCAAAAGATGACACATAAAACACATCTTACAACACAAGAACCACATACGACATAAAAACATGATTTGGGAAGAAGCAACAGCTAAACATACTTGAAACTGAGAGACACACGGGGGGTATGTCTGCTGGCCCTTGTACTCCTCTGGGTCACCCCACCCTGAGTTACAAAAGTCTGAGCGATGATCCATTACATCCTGTCCTTGGCAACTCAAATTCCGTGTGATGCCACTTCGCACATCGTTGGACTGGGTAACTGCATACACACAAGTACACAGCAGCAAAATGTTGAGTAAATATCAACACAGCTTTATGAGCATAACAAACTTCAAGGTAGTAAGTTTTAATAAAACTACATAATCAGAAATTAAATCAGGCAAAGCATTTCCTTGCATCATTAACTTTTTGAGGTGAGTTAGGATTCCCAATTATTCATTTTTGATGAAATACCAGAAATATGATAAAGGAAATACAAAGAATTTTTTTAATCATTATTATGAGAATCAGACTTTTACAAACAATAATATTACTATGCCTTTTAAAAATTGTGAAAACCCAAGAAAATAGGGCATGACTAACTCACAACATGTGGATGTATTTCAAGGCGACACCTGAAAGACATTGCTTCCTTATGAGGCATCATTGAAAAATGAAATCAGCAAAGATATCAGGTAGAACATTGTGGACCCCAACAAGTCTCATTCATCCTCTCAGGATACAAGTGACCCACATGAGGATTTCCAGACATTATACCATTCAGGAAGTAGATGGGTTTTGTGTTTTAGAGATGATTGTGTTTAGCTGAGAAATGAGCAAATCAACCCAAACATTAAAGCAACGGCATTTTCTTATGAAGGTCAACACACATTAACCATGTCAGACTGAAGTGTTTAAAGACATTTTTAGTATACTTCAGCCTTGGAAAACTTTATTTGAACTGGCTCAAAAAGCAATATCAAGTCCCAGGCCTAGGAATGACGCCCAACCACTGGAGACAGCCAGTGTGGGTTGCTTGAAAGAAAAGGTGCGTAAGGGTGTATTTTTGATGCCCGTCTGATGCCTGAAAATTTGCATTGCTGCTTGTAACAGCATCCCAACTGTAAAGTACAGGAGAGGGAGTATTCTGTTTTAGGGGAGTTTTGCAGGAGGAGGGACAAATATGCTCCACAAAAAAAGACATATAAAGATGTATTATGACCAAAGAACGCTTTGTGGAAGAACTGAAGCAACAGCTTATAGCAGAAGGAGGAGGATTGCCTCTCCAAATGAGCAACGACCAGGAGCATAGCTCCAAATTAGTTGCACAATGTCCTGTTATGGAGGATACATAAGGAAACCCTGATATAAATCTCAAAGCACTGAGCTAGAATCCCACAAACTATTGGGAGAACTATGATTCCTTTAATGTTTGGACCAGTCATAAAGTATAAAAAGTCAATTCTACCAAATGCTAAGGAAACAGATGTAAACTTCTGAATTAAAATACAATTTTAAAAAAAATCTTGCTCATCATTGTGGGATTTAGCCACTGAAATAAATGTGGTAATCCCAAGTAACCTGAAAGAGGAAACATTAACTCTAATCTACTGTCAGACACTGAGGACAAAATGGTTATGTGTCTATTTATACTGGGGATGTAAATACCTGGTTTCAACTGTATGTTCCCCAGCCAGAAATGTTTTAAAAGTTGATACGAAACAAACTTATTTTACTTAAAAGTGACTTCGGCTCATTTTTTTCAGAGGAGAAGTCCAATGTGGGCTGATGGAGAGCAAGGAGTTTGAGTCTGTGTGGGCATGTGTGTGACTCCTGTAGGAAGTGTTGCCACTTATCACTAGAGTGTTAATTTGAGCCCTCCCAGTGAGATCTGACCTCTGAGCACTAAAGAATGCTAATGATGAAGAAGTGCTAATGCCTTGGATTATTATTCATTTTGTCTGGTACAAACATGAATGGCACCCATAGGAGCGCTTTGTATTCATATTCTTCAGTGATTTGCTTTTAACAGCTGCATGATAGAACTATTGATGGGTTATTTTGTAACTGTGCAATAATTTAACCCCTAAAATGAAAGGTGCTGTCCAGTTCCAACAAAATCAAGGAGATGGATACTAACATATCAAATGGAAGGTCATATTTTGACCTACACCTTCACATTTGAGGAAGTGAAGTTCAAGTTTCTGGTCTCAGAATCATTCCAATGAACAGCTCTAATCAACTGTAACTGTGCTATTGACTGTGATGGAGGATGCCAGCCTGTATCTAGAGCAGATTTTGTGTATGTACTGCAGTTCTGGCAAACACAGCAGAGTGGAATCACTGGGTTAGATCCCAGCTGGGAAACCATTGCTCAGTGTCTGAATTCAGCCAGAGAATTTATTCTGCTAAACGATGGTGTTTAAATCCTTTAAAGCTGGTTAAAGGATTTTCTAAATGGATTTCACAGAGTTGTATGATTTTTTTTTATTTTTGGCACACGGCACAAATACAATATTAACATTTTGCTTTGTGTTTTCTGCATTTTTCTTTTCATTTTGTGCTATTTAACATTGACTCATTCAACTAACAAAACATTTGCAGAAAGGCTCATCAAATTTACAGTTTCAGGTATGGATATAGAATTTAGTATGTGTGCTCTTTGAACAAAACATAGTTGCTTCAGTTAGTTTAAGTTATACTTTGCTCACCACCTTTTTTGATTATTTGCATTAGGTTTCTAAGTGTGACTTGTGTTGCTTACAGTACGTTTTTCAATGATAATTGCAGCAGCTGCAATTACCATTGCAGCTGCTAACCCTAACCCTAAATTCAGGTTGGGTCCTTTTTTTTCTTTTCAGAGCTCCATCAGTTATTTGCAGTGTAGATTGAACAATGTGTCGTTTTAGTCTATATTGACATTTTAGGATGACCCTAACCCTTAAACCTTCACAGGTGGGATAGAAGCAACTCAGATCAGCAGTTTCTAATAATTCAGACCTGCCTGGCAACTACAACCGTGCAATGTTAAAAGTCCGACAGTCACAGAAATCCATCTATTTCCACAATAGAATGCTCAATTTGAACTGCTAGCCCAACGTAGATAACAAAATGTATTGAGCTACTGACATCTGATTGGCTTATTTGCCATTTGTATAAACAAGCAACTGAATCGTTAATCCTAATAAAGTGGGCTGTGTCTTGTTTTATTTTACACAATCATAAATAGAATATTACAAACAACAATATTAAAGCAGCCACTAATGCAATATTACATCCCTCTATTTGTGGCATAATACATCAAACTTTTTATGTAAATGACTGTACAATTTCTGATTGAATGAGAGTGAAGAGAAAAATCATTTGTATCCTTATAGTGTATGTGATATCTTTTCAACAATAGTTTCTAAAGGGAAATTTGAACAGAAGAGTATATGTGGAGACTCCATGATCTAGACTAGAGCATAGATAAATTAATACTAAGATTAATCAAGAGGATCCTACAGTGCATGCATCACTACAGAAAAACTAAAAAATATTTACCCTCTGGTGCTAGATCTTTACAGTAAGACTGATCCATGCTAGCCTGTGTCAACACATCACAGATATCTGTGAGGAGTTTGCACAGAACCTGACACACGTGAAAAGACAAAACTTGCTGCAGTCTGAATGACCTGCAAGATAATAAACAGCTTTGCCAAAATACTACAGAGCAAACTCCCCACTCACACCCATAGGCACAGAAATACCTGCATTGAATGTTGGTAGCTTCAATCTGGGAATTGTGATATCTTAAGGGTTAAAGAAAGTAACTTAAAATAAATCTTGATTGTAAAAAACTAAAAGTAGCTTAAATGGTTAACTTTAACTTGTCTTCCTGCAGTAAGAAGACTAGAAGAAGGATAAAACTTGGTAGGAGATTATTTCTAAAAACAACAACTATAAAAGCTACTGCTTTTCATCTTCCTTTATCTTTCTTTCCAAATGAAGCAGATGAGTTTATTTGCGGCAACAGGTACGTATTTGGAATCAAATTGGAAAAGGTGCGCCTGCAGGCTCACTTGTTCCTCCTTTGGAAATTCCTAAGGTCTCTACATTGCTCCCCCACTCCTCCGCCCTCTTCTGCATCTGCAAGCTATGATTCATGAAGCTACACAGCTTTCCATGTTTTCTCTGCATGGCTGGGTTTCTGTTTGACTGCACCTTCTTCAGTCAACATCCTATTACATTATAACCTGAGTTTAATCTAACACAGAAAGAATACAATCTGCACAGGACAGAGATATAAACTTTACAAGCCTTGTTTGATTAAATGATAAAATGTTTCTTTAAGTTGGTCTGATAAGGTTTAGTGAGGGAAAAAAGGGAAAAAGAAATCTGATCTAACCGTTTATTCTTTTCACAACACTGATGGTATCAGATGCATGGGAAACAAGATGGCAAACATTATCCTTCAGTATGGAAGTAACAGGCTGGTATGTAATTCAGATGCAAGTGCTTGAAAGTGCTTACAATGCATAAATGTGTTTGTTTTTTTCCAAAATAATACTCTAGTAAATATGTTTTTATGAAAATGTAATCTCGTTGGTCATAAGCTAAATATTTAGTCTCTACTATCAAAGTTCAAGAAGCGGAAATGTTCACAAAGACTGATAAAAAGCTGTTCTCTCTTTCTTTGTGCACCATTACTGATCCTGCACTCAGTTAGTTGCACATACAAGTTTAGACAGAACTCTTTCCTCAGAAAACAAAATTTGAAATTCTGGCAGGAACCCTACCATTTCTGTCATGAAAACATGCTGGAAGGGAGAAACAAGAGAACAAGGTTCAATCATCCTTTGATAGCCAACAAATCTATTCTTATACTCAGTTCTTATATCTTTTACTTGAAGATGGCATTTTAAAATTATAAGTAGAAAACTTAGCATATAATGGTTATAGCACCTGCATAAACTCAAACTTGGTAGAATGGAGAGGAGGGAAAGGTTGAAAGAAGAATAATGACTGCTGAATGGCCAGAAGATTAAATGAATGATAAATATATTGCTGGACAAAGGGATGAATGGACATCTTAATTATAAAAAATACTGAACAGAGGATAAATGCATGGAATTAAGGACATTTGAAGAGTTAATACACGGCTGTTTAAAAGGAAGGATGAACTGTTAATGGACAAGTTCAGCGACATAAGGAACGTAAGATAGAGGGATACACAGTAGGTAGTTTGAGGGATGGACAAACAAATGGATGGATGGATGGATGGATGGATGGATGGATGGATGGATGGATGGATGGATGGATGGATGGATGGATGGATGGATGGATGGATGGATGGATGGATGGATGGATGGATGGATGGATGGATGATAGTGATGGGTGATGGACGCTTAGGAAATAGTATGAAGAACTGTGGACAACAGGACGGATGAACAGACGGTCAGACAGACAGAGAATAGACAGACATCAGATGGATGGAAAGATAAATTAATGGATAGTCGATGGATGAATTAATCAACAGATGAATGAATGTGTGGACAAAGGAATGGTTGAATGGACAATGGACAATGAAAGGATATAACTTTTAGAAAACATTATATAGAAAAAAGTCTTCAACAATTGTACCCTTTTCTATTTACCAAAGATACCAAATAAACTAATTGTACACTATTCCAGAATGCCCTGCACACTCATTTCAACCTCGGACTACATAAACCCCATTATCTAACTCCTCTACTTTCATTAAATATTTCAGTCAATGACGAAACTCAAGAACACCCAGGCTGACTATCTTACCTGTCTGCGGTTGGTTTTTTAGAGTTGCCATGTTACAATCGTTGAATCTGACATCAATGCTGTTTGAACTTTTGCCGACTGTGCCGTTGAACTGTGTCCCGCCATCCCTCTTGGTGGACTTGCTGAAGCCCGATCTAGGCACAAACATGGGATCCAGGTCCATGATCAGCTGATTTAGATGATCAATGGAGTTATCAATATCCATTGTTAGGGATTTTATCTCGTCATCATGCTTGTTATTGTTGTTGTTATTATTGGTGGTTGGCTGTTCCTTGTGAGGTACTGTGTTCTTGACACTTTCCATTTTTGTGTCCACGATGTGGTTCTGTGGTTGGTTGGCCAGACATTCTTTGGGTGAACCGCTCCCAGATTTGATCCCAGAATACCTTTCTGTGTCATTTCCGTCCTCAGGCATGTAGTTAAACTGCTGCACAGCGACCATCTGTTGCTGCCGAACCCAGGACTGTGTGGAGTAGCTCTCCTGTCTGTAAACATGCTGCTTTGGTGTAGGAGCACTGCTGGGGTTAGAGGAAGTCACAGAGTTGCTTCTGGAGCTCAAAAAGATTCTTCTCTCAAAATCATCCATTTGTTGAGGTGCAGTGTGATGTAAGTGGTGCTGGTTGTGATGGTCCTCTGATCCAGGACACCCGAACCCATCCGAAAGAAGGGAATTTTGGCTGCTCTTGTGGCACGAGGATGACAGAGTTCCTAGGCTGTCCAAGCTGTGCAGATCATGACCTGTGTTGACTTCATCATCAAGAATGTCCGTCTCTCTTTCTCGGGGTCGGGTGTCTCCATTAAAGTGCAACTGTACTGGAAGTATCTGTTTCAAGCCCAACTTAGGGCCTGGGTCATCCATCTCATCCAGGGAGGGATCCTCGAGACCAAAACCACTAAGGAGCTGCTTCAGCTGGACCTTCTCCTGTGGACTGGGTCCCTGGTTAGCCCTCACAGTGGTGGTGCTGCTGCTGCTGGTGGTGGTGACAGGTGTCTGTCTTTCTGCCCACAGAGATGTGCTGGACAGGCCTGAGTCGCTGCTCACAGACAGGGCGTGGTCACTATGGTCAGGGCTGGAGGTGGTGGAGGTTGTGCGGATCCCTCTTCCCAGCGTGGCTTCTCCACAGACAGCGCTCCTCTTGCTAGCTGCTTTGTCCTGGTTTAGGCCCTGAGAGCGTGGCGCTGCAAAACAGAAGAGATGCTGCAGCTTCATACAGTCAGCTGGTATGGTCACACGCAGATACAAGACAAACAGGGGACTCACAAAGACAAGACTCCATCAAACGTGTACAGTCATATTCTGCAATTGACAGGGACACAACAGGAATCACAGCTCAAATCATAAAATCAACATTTAAAACAGTTCATAAAACCAAGTCATCAGAATAGTTCAGGATATCTGAAGTGAGGCTCTGTTAAAAATTATAAACAGTTAATATCTTACCTGAGGTGGATAACTGTTTTAGCATCTTGATTTGGTATTTCTCAGATTAGCTAGTTTTGACAACAAGACAATTTTAACTTCACTTAGTTTAACTAATTTGCTCCAAACCATGCAAATCTCTTTGCAGGACCTTTTACATATAGTTGTAATAATCCCTTATCTCCAAAATATGTATGACCTTGAGAAGTGTGGTGCTCAAAGTAGGTTATGAATGCCTAGTCAAACTTTCTTTAAATATTGATTTCATTTAAACATTTAATATCAGCCCCTTGTGACATCTCAATGTCATGAAGCTTGGTTCTGGTTCTAATCCAGAAGAACCAAGAACCCTTGCTGCAGTGCATTGCACACTTCATCGGATCAGGTTACTTTAAATGTTTTTGTTTGCATCATACACATTATTGTCAGAATGACTGGTGCAGAGCCTTAAGTTGTTCAGAAAAGTTACAGAAAGTAAAGCACAACTTTAAGCTCTATCCAAAAAAAAAACTTTCACCTTCATCCTTCAGAAACAATAAGAAGGCTTCATTTGATACATACTATAACAAAGATTGTCTTTTACTATTGGCATGGTTTAATGTTAGCTTACTTATTTCACCATTGCATAAATGGTTTTATCTGCTTATTACCTCTTAACAGAACCCCATTTCAAAAATCCTAAGCTTTCCCTTTAAAATACTGGAAGGGGAAAAACAAATTAATCATTTCACCCTACTGAAACAACTTACTTATCTTCTCATTTCATTTCTTTTAAATATAAACTAAACATAATCCATAGTTCCATTATTATCAGTCCACCAGGTCAAATGCCAAAATTCCAAGTAATGTCATGACATTTGTGATGGGCAGTATTGCCCTTCATATCCAGGTTTGGATACAATGTCAAATATTGCACAGGCTCCCACAAGTTTTAGATGACTAGAGGGCTGCATTCCTCTCACTTTCTCTTGCCCTTTGACCCTCAGCATATGTCCAAACAACCTTCTTAATCCTCAGATGCTACAGATAAAAAGGGAAGACTTCAAATACAGAGTTAACAAAGATACTGTCTCACTGTCATTCTCACTCTGCCTCAACAAAAAGGAGCTAGAATTTTACTCCTATGACTTCTGTCTCAAGCTACTACCTTAAGTGCTTGGCTTTCCAAAAAACTATGACTAGAAGGTTTGAATAACTGACAAGCATGATAAAACCTTTCCCCCATTCCCTCCCTTCTTTTCTCCCACAAAGGTTACTTTTATGTATGGTTTGGGCCCCACACAAATCTGCATCCCATCTCCAACAGCTTAAGTATAAAGCTCAGCGCAGGCCTGTTCTGCCGGGAGTTTTCCAACAAATCCTTCTCCTGACATTCCATTTAGCAAAGCGTAAGCCGGCATTTAACCTCTTCACCTCAATTCTTGCCATTTTTTTCCTTCATCAACTCTGACATCCAGCACTGCCCCCCAACCATACACTCCTTCATGGCCACCCATCGACTTCAAGAGGAAAATCTCTTACCTTCACTTTCCTTGCCAGGTTAGAATTTCAGAAATTCAAAGTCTCAGGTGAAGCCAAACATGTGAAGGAGAACAAGCTATGCAGATGCACGAGAACAAACATGGCTTTTAACATGTGGATAATAATGGAAGGCAAATCTCGAAAGTTTCATTAAGTTAGCTGGTTTTCTTTTTCTGCTGTGAAGGTGAGAGTATTTGCACTCTACAGAAGAGAGGTGGTGTTGGTGGGGGGGAAAGGGGTTTGAAATCTCCATATAAGGGCAAAGGAATGTAAACAAGTGAGGCGGAGCTATTGAGCTGAACAGGGTTGGAGGAAACGAGTAACCCGACCTCTCGCCTCTATTTTACGGGACTACCCCACTGGGGAAAAGAAGGAATAGGAGGCAGGCAAAATAGCGATATATCGTATGAGAAAGGGATGGGGGTGGGGGAGAAGACAGAGGATGAAAACAACATTCCTGGAGCTCAAGACATATCCACTCTGTAAAAAAGACACTTTGTAATTAAAGGCAAAGATTAACTTCTGCCAGGAGCCCAGAGCTATTTTCATGAAAAATGGCAGGCAAGTTGTTTTTCTCTCAATCTCGTGTCAGAAGAAGACACATTTTCTGCCTTAAAGCACAAAACGGGATAAAAACATGTTAAAAAAAAAAGCCTTGCTAGAGATCATGAACTGTTGTTGAAAAAACAACTTGAAGTCATTTTGCTTTTGCTGGATATCCAGAAAGCTTGTGAACTGGAGAAAAATCATTCATTTCTTCATTCTTCTATTCATTACATTTGCTATTATGGTGCTGTCAGTCCTTTAAAAAATATCCACCAATTACAGTGCAGAGAGAAGAAAAACCGCAACTCTTCCGTAAGTTGCTCTAGCTTTAGGAAGTCTGGTTGGGTACGACTATGCAATTACCCAGCCCTCTCTGTTCCGTTTCATTTATAACCATTTTGCCTTTCCACTAAAAGTGGGAATCAAAAACATAATGAAGACAATAATATTTTCTGAATATCCCAAAAATTTCTAATGTGCCTTGTCTATTCATAGACAGTGAAAGTAAAAAGTTTAATTTGGCCAGCAGCATTATTTTATTGTTTCATAGATGCATACTACTACACCTAAAACAGATTCAACAAATGAAGATGCACAAGCTCAACCAGAATGATGAGGGCGTTGTGATTATCATTGATCACAATCAGTGAGGTCATTGGAATATTCAACAAAAATATTACAATTCATTATTTTTTCCATTGATTTAAAGTCCTAATCTATGGAGAGATTTTTTATCTCGTCTTTCTTTGCACAATATCTTAAGCTCAGACAGACTGAATTGACGGTGTCTGTGAACAGCAATATTCAAGTCTTACCAAAGGTTCACAATTGGATTTAGGTCTGGAACTTCCAACACTACTCTCAAATCTTTTTCAGCCTCTAGCTGTTTATCTTCTTGGATTGCATTGCATTTAACTTTATTCATCTTCCTGCCAAATCTTCCCACCAATGTGTCGTTTTTCCTTCCACATTACAATTATGCACCATTGTGACTTGGTCTATCATATAATCCCAGCAAAACACGTTGAAGTTTGTGCTTGTAACTTTTTATATCACTTGAACCTTTCCATGCTAGGTTCCATTTTGAATATTTTTGCGAAGGACTATACATGTGCTTTTAGAATGTGCATTACATGAACAATGACTTACAGATGGAATATTATGTAAAATCATGGCAGCCATTCAGGGGTGCCTAAATGCTTGCTCACACATAGAGATGCTTATTTCAACAAACGCTCCTACATGGAGGTGCAGTTTCCAGTCAAGCTTCCACCACTCAGAGCATCCCTCCCCCAGCTCCATCAGACTAGCAGCAGCAGCAATTAGCAAACACTTGGTGGAACTGCACATCTGCTGAGCTCCTCATATGAACTACTACTCAGTCCATCATTCTTTAGAACTGTTGTAAATGGAATAATGGATGAACATTGTTTGGATGACTTGCTGGAGGTAGAATGTGGGGAAAAAGCAGGAGATTTGATAGAGGCCAATTTCAAGGCCTGAAGTTAAAATGTCAAATTTGTTTGAGGCTACATTTTATTTAAAGCATTAACAGCTGAAGGTAAGTGATTGTGCTATAAAGTGGCACTAAGTTCCTAGAAAATACACAATTCCTCCACTTTAAATGAGAGCACAACTTGAGAGAATACTCACAAAAGACTAATTCAATTTGAGTAAATTTCAGGATTTGAGAAAATTTACTTTGAGCATATTTGTCACGTCTGCTTATAATTTGACAATGCAGTCAGTTTTAGACTTTTATTCAAAATTCAAGCTAAAAGGATTCAGCAAAAACACCAAATGTAATGTAATGCATGATCCTATCATATCACTTCTTTGAAGCAATTAGACTAACCATGGAGGGAACCTCTAAAGACACATTCAATTTTCAGAAATTTCTCTTTCAGCTGTTTAGATTTCAGTTCTGAGCCAATTTTCATTTTCTGTTTATGCATCTAATGATATAATGTATCTTGTCAGCTAGGTTGTATGGAGAACAAAACATTGTAAGACTTTTATATATGCATAATAATTAATTCAACTTTTAATCAAGTCTCATTCCATATATAAAAGATAATGACAAATTAGAGACAAGGTTCATGGTGACACTAAGCAAAGACAGTCAACCAGTTCAAAAATAACCTAAACCAAACAACAATCATCTTGATTCTCACTTTGCCGCAAACACACTCTACCAATTAAAATAGAGACACTGAGGTAAATAACGTTTTCTTCTCACAACCTTATCACTAAGGTGTCAAACAGCTTCCAGACTTCCTCCTCCAGAGACGTCACTGGGTGACAGTGTCTTTGAAGCAAACTGGTTCAGGGTGAGCTCTTCTGGTAAGTAGATGCAGAATTTCAGCAAAGTTTTCCATCCTTCTTCTCATATGTTCGAGTTTACATGCGAAAACAAAGCTGTAAATATCCCACATGAATGCTGTGGAATCAAGGCAGTTGGGATATAGAAAAGCTCTTCTGTTGATGCCTCTCCTTTCCTTTGATGAATTCTTAAATTTGTGTGGTTTTCTTTTCATTGCAATCCCAGAAGCTGGCGTTAAAACTTCGTGTGGACGTGTTTTTTTTTGTTTGTTTTTTTAAATGAAAGTAAAAAAGTAAAAAGGCTGACTGTTTTCATCAAGTCAAACTTGACTTATAAAAACACTCAGTGAACACTGGGAAAGGGTGGATTTGGATTTTAATGTTACTACCACGTAGCTCTATTCTGAGAGCTTGTTGTGAATGCTGTGGTTCAGTGGAGAGCGACAACCACAGCGAGGACAAGACGCTCCGACAGGGTGGTTCTCTAAGTACATATGTGTATATAAATATATATATACACATATATGCATGTGGGTGTCCATGAGTGAAAATTTGTATATGTGTGGGATCCCTATTAACTTGAAGAGTCAACAAAGAAGAAATCTCTTGAGAACCCTCTGCTCTTCCTGTGGACCCAGCATTCCCAAAGTGAAACAACACTGCTTTCCACAAAAACAACACTTCTTGCCATTCTCATCATACTGCATGCCAAGGTAGTGTTTTGGCCACTTTCCTTTCTCACCACTTTAAATGGGTTACATAAACCACGTTAGTGTTAATAGTGCGAGTAATTATTCCTAAATAGCTTGGGCTATCAAGCTAAGACGCTATATTTGGGGGAAAAAAGAGGGTTAGTGTGACTGTTTGTTTATGCAAAACAGTAACTACTTTAAAATAGCATCTGTGTTTCTTTCCTGGATTCATGAAATTTCCAATAATGTTTGAGTTCTGTAGGTGAATCATCATTGTAGACCTTAGAGATAAAATAACGTCATCTGAGTCAAATTACATCTAAAGCAGCATAGCGTCTGTACCTTCACCATCACAGATGTTCTTGTATGAGTCCCAGCGAGTCAGAGGATCTGCTGTGTTGTAATCCACAATAACATCGGGTCCATTTTGCCACCTGTCAGCACCTGCAAACAAAATCCCCACTCTTGAAGAACCTAAAAAGCTATGTAATATGTATTACAGACACACCTCACGTAAATGCACAACACAAAAGTTAGTGAATATCAATAACAAATTATGAAAACTAAATTAAAATGGAACACGGAAATAGGATTTGTTTACCAGCATACTAAAGTCCAAAAGTTGGAATTTCCAAGTTTTGGTTGGAGAAAGCCCCTTAAACTCAGGGATCCTATGTAACTCCACACACAACATCCTTGGAGTTCAGATTAAGATTAAATCAGGTCTCTGGCTCTGATGTCACTACCCTTTAAACTGTGAAAGTTTAGAAGATCATCAACACTTCTTCATGGTACTGTGTTTACATATATAAAATGAAAAGAAATATGTTGTTTTTGGGCATGTTTTCCAAATAGTAGTTAGCGCTACAAGACTAGTGCTAATGTTTTAAACTTACAACTAGAACAGCTAGCCCAGCTACCCCACCATGAAGGTAAAAAAACCCCCCAAAAACATGCAAACCTTAAAAACAGAAAGGTTGAGTGATTTTTTTATTGCACTGCTAAATTAAGCATTCTTACTATACTTTCTCTTCACAAAGTAAAATAAATGTTTATCTGAAGCAAAAGGATCTTGTTTCAGATAAACAAGTTTACCTTGTTTAAAGGGTCTTGTTTTTCTGTTTCCACCAAATTCACTAAAAACTTCTATCAAAAGTAGCTTTACGTGCAACTCCGGTATGTGGAGATCGTCATATTAACAAAATAGGCACATAGGCGTACAAAACACAGTGGATGATACAGAGCCACGTAGTTTCTTTCCAGTTGGGTTCAGAGGACTCCACATGCTGTGTTTCTTTACCTCTCTGTCAGCACACACTTCACACTACATTTCCCCTCTGTGGCATTCCACATCCCCTCTCACCAGGGGGACAGAGAGAGGAGGACGGAAGGAAAAATTAAGAGGGCACTCTATCTACCTTTCTAATTAATCAATCCTGTGCTTGCTTATTAAAAAAAATTGCACAAGCAAAACTTACCTGGAATTCTTTCTGGTCCTTCAGAAAAGATAAGTTCAACCTTGCCGTAATCTGGAAATCTGGGATCTATAATGACAGCAAACACAGGAATGATGTAACTGTTTGGTATTCAGAACTGGAAAATGTACTTAGTTTCTATTCTTCTACTGTCTTTCTTTCGCAACACAAGAAAAATTGCCAGTAAAATCTGTGTCCTGTCTGAGTTTAGTGGGGACCTTATGAAGCAGGAGAGCTGCTGTTTACTAGGAGCGGCAGGTTGAGGCCTGTTCTTAGAGGTTTTTTTTGTTTGTTTTTTTTTTTTTCAGGTGTACCTTTGTTGGCATTCTCCATGTCCTCCTTTTCAAATATCAGGTTGTAACCCTGTACTGCTCCCGTGTGGAACTGCAGCCGAAAAATCACCTCGCGTTCTGACGTTACATCACTTTTGTGATAGCATTTAATCTACAAAAAGAAAGCATGAAATCAACATGATCACAGCAGTCAGTATTAAAGCCGTTATCTTTGTGAACCTGTCTTATTTTCTTTTTTTTTTCCTACCATGATGTCCCCTTTCAGGAGCTGGGCAGGCTCCAGATTGATACACACGCGATCCCTGTGATTTGAACCAATGTGACTTGAACAAAAACAACAGACGGTACAGTCAAAGTGAGCTGGCATGAAGAAGCTTTTACTTAAATTGAATTAAAATTAGCATGGAATTAATTTGAGCAACTTACTAGATTCCAGAGGAGTACACTGCTTGCATTCCTTGGTAGACTTTGATGTATGGGCAACACACTAAACAAAACAAAAGGAAAACAAAGAAAACCTGCAATTAATGTTTTTTTCAAGGTGCTTTGATAACATGACCTCTGGGCATTATTTTCCTGAGGCCTGAAGTGTGATAAGCTGTTATTGTGGGAGAAGGATTTTAGTTCCAAGATGTGATGACGACTTCTTGTTGATTCAATGAAATGAGCAAAAACAGTAATTTCCACCTAAGCACCTCAAAATGAAAGAATTCCCTGTGCTCTGTGGTGAACAGGGAATTTAGGAGAGGATTACGTTTTTTACACAACGTCCATGTGCCTGAGCATGCAAGTGTGTTTGAAAAAAAAAAAAAAAGAAATAGGAATACAGTTCGAATAAGACTCTAATGTGGCTATGTTTAACCCTTTCATTGTAATTTCCCTGACTCTGGTGGGTGGATATTTTGATAAAGCAGTATGACTTTAACCTCTGCTGGCAGTCTCAAAGTTTGGGATCCCATGGAGGACGACACAGTGCAGGAACAAAGGTGAGGCGTTGATCTTCATGGACCCACTTAGTAAACTGTTAAGGATCCAAACATACCTGACGGGAATGCAAAGGTGAGGAGATTAACATTTAGCAAGACTATTACAAGGTTTCCCACAACAGAAAACATGTTGAATCCGGCAGAAGAGAGTGGAAGGAATGCATATTAAACAGGGTTCCAATAAATGACCCACTTATCCTTAATTACTCTGGGAGTAATTTAACTTTTAATAAATGTGTTTAATAGATGTTCGCTAACTTTGCAGACATCTGGTTCAGATGCGTCACTAAGAGTTTTCAGATGTCTGATGTTGGACCAGCATTTGACAAATTCCTTTATGTGTAAATGTGATGCCTGTAAAGAATGGCAAAGCAACCATATAGGTTTCAACATTTTTTTGTGTGTGTGATAGAGGTAGTACAGAAAATGTACTACCTCTATCACAAAATTTACCAACATTTTTACCTCACTAATAAAGGAGAATGAAACTATTTGATCATGGCTGATGCTTTTAAGGAAATGGTGGGAGTTCTTAGTTTTTATCCATTTCATGTATACCAATTTTCCTTTCATTTTTTTCTCTATTTTTTGACCAATAGAAAAATTCAAGGGGATATTGGCTGAATTTAATCTCTGGTGCACATCTACCCATTCTATATGGTTTAACACATTTAAATAGTTTCCAGTGTCATCTGAAAATATCAGTAACCTTGTCACACAATGAGGTGGTCAACAGTGCAAAATAACATTTATACAGCCACAGTTAACTTGCAATGATTTAGTCAAATTGAACTATTAATACAAACTTTGGCCATAACTGTTAAAATGAATCCTGCTTATAATAGTTTTCTTAGAATAATAGAAAAATGCTTGCTCCTAAACCTAGAAGAATGTCAATTGTTATGTACTACAACTGTTTAGATGAATGTGATAGCTGGTAGATCAGTCTGTAATCAAATATTAAAGTTCTTGTAATTTTATTTTATTTTTGTTAAGTCAATAAAAACCTTATGATCTTCGGCATAAAAACTGATATATTTGGTAACAAACATTGAACAATTGATGGCATATTTCTTTTTTAGTTATAATTTGCCACAGAGTAAGAAGAGATTAGCACTATTAGTTAGTTGTTGAATTAAAGTGGTCATTATTGGAGAAGAAAAAGGTCTTCAAAATAAGTTTGAAGTATAGTATAGAAAATTGTATTCACAACCTTCACAGATGAAAAATATCTTGCTGAAAGTTTTGACAGACATTCATGGGCAAGAAGGGTAGACAAAACACTTTAGCACATCAGTGTTAGCAATGATGAATCGTAAAATATTGGAATTACATCAGGTCATTACGAGATCTTTTTCTTATTTAAACGAGGAATGCCCTTCAGCTAAAAGATATTAACTGTATGCTATGGAACAAGGCGGGTCAGAAACTTGAATGTTTGGAGGGACATGCAGATTGGGTCAAACAGGACATGGTGTACCCTTCCATGCCTCTGAATGGAAGGGTACAGCTCTGTTATGGGTCTTACCGCTTCTGTGAAGGTGTCATCAGAGCTGAGACCTTGTCATCGTAGTATTTCCTCATGGCAAAGCGGTCCAATGCTTGATCAGCACTTTGAGGGAGACAGAAAGACGCACTAAACACTTTGGGTAATTATGACTCAAGAGAGAGATTATACTCTGGACTATAATAGTGTTAAACCAAACTCGCTTCAGTTAGAGCAAAGCAGACATTTACACACACTCATGTCTGAAAACAGGGAAAGTAAGTTGAGAGACAGAAGATTCCAGGAGAGAGGAAGAGAATCAGTCTTAAGTAAACACAGAGGGACAGAGAGAGGCCCGAGTGTGTGCACAGCTTGGTTTATTCAGACAGACCTAAAGCTAATAGGCCCCGCCACATTTTAATCAGACCTCTGCTTCCCTTCCTCTGCTCCCTCTTAATTTGTTTCTTTCCCTTCTCTTTCTCTGCTTTTCATTTTTGTTCTGACATCTACATTCAGACCAGCGAGCTACACTCTCTTTCAGTTGGGCAAAAGCTTAAATTAGAAACCGGCTTAATTAAATGGTGACCTGTGCTCAAGCAACAGTGACTTTCCATGTGCAGGAGAGAGCTAGAGTGGATTTTAAAAAATATATACCTCAAGGTTTATATCTTTTTGATAAAAGTAATTGAAAATTAAATCATTTTGGAGGCTTTACCTCCTTAAACATAACCTATAAATGATTATTAACTCAATTTGAAAAACAAACTGAAATGCTTCTGGAATAGAAATACATATATTAAAAGTACAAATACCCTCTCATGACTATGTTCAGAATTAATGAACAGCAGATTCATCTTTCAACATGACAATGACCTAAAGAATGCATCCAAATCTATAGACTGGAAGTTTAGCAATAGTTCAGCTAAACCCAACCTGATTTCAATTTCCAGAGAAAATCTGAAGAGAGCTGTGAGCATTAAAGGTTCTCACAATCTGATAAATATGGAGCAAAGTGCAGAAATACTGCCAGTATTTGCAATCCTGACTCACTGCTGTAAAAGAATAAAAACAAACTATAAGATTTAGAGAGTGGATTTAGAGAGAGTATTTTTTATTATACTCCTTAAGATTTCAATGTGTTGTTTAGTTGAAATTAAAGGATATGAATCACCTTTATTTATTTTTTATTTATTTCGAGCATGATAGTAGTATAAAATCATGCACAAGAACAAAGAATGCAAAAGACACATATTTTTGTACCTCAGTAATCTTGACCTTTAGGTTTAGAAAGATTACTCCTGATCTCATTTATTTCCTTACTATGTAAAAATCTGTCATTTTTCAAACCAACAGTTTGAAAAAATTATGCTTCAGTTCCCTGAAGCTTCAGTTCTTTTTAAATTGTCTTTACCAGCAATGTTTGTCAGAAAATAAAATGGGCATTGTTCTTGAGAAATACATCTTTTGAAACCAACACTCTGGCCGGGGGATATAACAGGGTAAACACATGCTTCAGAGCTGATTCATGCAATTCAATCCAGGGTGATTCATGGCTCAAATCATGTGGTTTTCTTTTGATTCTGGAACAGGAAACTTTTGAGTCACTTTTCCAAATCACCTTAAGCCAAAATTAAAGGAGGCAGATAAATTAAATGTGGTCCAGCAATGACATTGGTTATGGTCTAAACAAAATGAGTCTGCAGAGATTGTTGTGGTTCATTGCTCACCGACAACAAAGCGTGGACACACATATGTTATGATGAATCTTGACTTCAGGGGAAGGAAAAGAAGACCTTTATAGTAACATAACAGAAATCACAACATGAGTTGTGGTTACCTGGCAGACACGTCAGTGAAATGCACAAAGGAGGAAATGACAACACCAATTCGACCCTTGCCACCCTGCAAAAAACAAAATATGACATAGGATGATTCAACACGTGTTTTTTTGTTTTTTTTTACTTTACAGGGCTACAAATACACCAAAAATATATTTATTTGAGTTCTTTTTTGTTTGTTTTTTTTTTTAAATAAAATTTTCCATCTTTAAAAGCTTTAGTAATTTTTTAAATTCTAGGCTAAATTTAAATGTTATTAAAACACCAAAGAAGTTCTTTGCAGGACTTAGTTAAACCTAATTTTATTACGTTTGCCAAGTGTGTCAAGTAACCCAGACCCACATCAAAAGAACAATTCAGCATTCTAACTTTAGAGTTCTTAACACTGATGCAAGAATATGTTGAAAGATTGCACTGCATTCACCAAGAGACTGAAACAAAATACAATTTTTCAATATTCAGATGTAGGATTATGTGAAATAACCATGCTGAAGCAAAACCACCGTATTTAAAAGAACAGAAAACCAAACATTTATTTTGTTAAAGTAAAGTTAAAGTAAATACAACTTTGTTCAGTCAATGTGACTGTTTTATTTATGTATTATAGTACTACACTGGATTATAAAATATCAAATATTATATATTCAAGATCAGTCTAATGAATTGAAATCATTGTATGTAATCTACAGTATAATAGATTAGGATTTTCCATTGACATTCTCACGGATGCCAGCAAGGTGTAAAAACACAAATTTATGTAAAGGCTAGTACTTAAAGGTTATGCTGATTTAAGTTTATGTGTTACATTTTAAAAAAAGGTATATTTGTTCATTTGCCGTTCTTATTTGTTAAGAACAATAAGGGGTACAGAAAAATATATACAATGAGTAATTTGTTTAATAACTGATAAGGTGTGCTGTGGTGGCGCACGAGCAAAGCACGACCCAAGTATTGAGGCCTTAGTCCTCGTGGCGGAGGTCGCAGGTTCAATTCCCGGCCTGGCAAAATTTGCTGCATGTCTTCCACCTCTCTCATTACCCAGTTTCCTGTCAATCTACTTTCAAATAAAGGCCACTAGAGCCAAGAAAACCTTAAAAACAAAAAACTGAGAAATTTTTGATTGGGTCAGATCTGGAGTATTCTAACTGTGCAATCGGAAACCGAAAAACACAGGTGATCCTCCATGTTGAGTACACACTTACCCTGCAGTGTATAACGACCACATGTAAAGGGTCGGCATTGAGCCAACTCTCCATGGCCTTACAGATGGTGCAGATCTTATCCAGCGGAGGAGCATGTAGGTCTGGCCAACCGGTGTCCAAAGTCTACAAAATATCACAGTTTATAATTAACACATGCCACTCTTTCTTTTACTTGGCCTGGTTTTTCAGAAAATATTATCAAGCAGAAACAATATACTGTATATCCTTACCTTTGGGTTCATTCTGGTGAGGTCATGTCTTCTCTCTGACAGGTTAATAATCTGAAGAAGACAACAAACCACAGACTAACAACAACATCTGATTTCTACTTTAATTCCAACTCTTAGGATGAGTAAAGATATGATCTGAGATCAATACCTTCATGTCAATATCCAATAAGAACCTATTAGAGCTAGTTCAAATCAATGCGATGTGGACTCCCACATTTGTCTTCTTCTAAATCTTAAGGGTAAGACGGAGAATCACCACTCACCAGGTAATTATCTGCATGCTTGGATTTGAGCATTCGTGTGACATCCTTTAGATTAAGCAAGTAGATCTCCTCAGAGCATCCGCGAGGGAAGGAGACGGCGATGATCCGTTCTGTGATATAGGTGAGGTCGAGCTCGTATCCCTCCTCCATCTTACAGCTTTCCTGTTATTCCTTTCAAGAAACATACAGACTGATTACATAGAAGAACAAAGCACTGCAGTTCTCTCACACCATTCCCATTTTAACCAGGTGACTTTACTTAAGTCAATATTTGATGGTCAAAGTCCCCAGCTTCAGTTATTGTGTCTGACTTTTCCACAGATATCTCTGGAAAACGACTTAAGCTCCACATTATAAGATAGAGAATACTCTACACAGCAATGGTTAACAGAATGTGTTGCAAGTACTGTACAGGTTGAAACTAAGCAAAGACTTTTCTGCACAGGACAGATAACGACAATGTATCTGCCATGCGAAAGGAGTATCGCAACAATGGTATTAAGTAACAGTGACAAAGTATAAAAAAAACAGAAGAGTTCCAGTTGAAACCAGTTGTAAATCCCTCTGTGGCAGTGTGTCCCAGTTACCTCATGGACATGAACTTCCTGCTATGGTGGTACAGACTCTAAAGACTGAGTCACCATTTACCACCCCTCCAAACTCCACACACAGATGTTTTGCTTTGTTACCTACTCATCTCTGTGCAAGCCAGCTGTCTGTTAGCTAGAGAATAAGATATTTTGTGGTTCTAACAGACTGTTAGAACTGCTGGAAATAATAACATGAACAGACGATTGAAAATACCATAAAGGAAGTAAATGGAAAAAGTCTTACCACAACTAAGTCTAACTACGGCTGAAGAGCATAACATTGCTTGAGTTATCGCAGTGTGCTATAAACGAACCACTTGGGTTCCAGCACTCATGTTAAAGTAAATTTACAACCCTTTTTAGAAACTGCTAAATATTAATGAAGACTAAGCGTACTCCTCTGTGCCAATTAATTTCCTCGATGGCAGAGGAACACAACACCAAGCCCAGGGCTCTGACGCAGCCTTTAAATACTTCATATTTCAATCCAATTGAGAATTTCTGGGATGTGCCAAAACAAGTCCTATCCACAGAGGCCTCATTTATCAACCAACAGGACAAAAAAAACCTGCACCAGCAACCACAGGATACTCTAAGAGGTCTAAAGTTCATCCCCCTGCAGATTAGTACAATTTGAAACAGACAAAGTTCCCTTATTTACGATTCACTGGGTGCTTTGGCATCCCAAATTGCAATTCTCCCTGTGCTGCAACTCTCATGCTGTGCTCAAATTGTTATTTAGACAACATATTTTTAATTGATTCATGTAAACGCATACCATAAACCATAAACTGTGCTGGTAAATAACTTTAAAAATATAAGCATTTCATATGCTCCAGTGTAAAGTAATCAAAGGTTAGTTTTATATATTATGACCTACTGTATATTTTAATCATATAGCTGATTATACTGGAAAATACAAATCTGACATATACTGTGACTTGAGTTACAAATTTCTAAACCAATGATCTAATCACATCCTAAAACAAAGACAATCTTAATTTGACTTGATCGTCTAAGGTGAGACTGGATTAAGTATTTATTATTCAGTTAAACCTTGTACAGGATCATTATGCCATTCACACTTTCCAGAATTAGTTATACCATCATATAAGGTTCTCTGTTGGGACCATTTATATTATTAATTTACATGTTAATAATAATTTACATGTTTTTCTATGCCATTGATTGTGATAATCAATGGCATAGATTGAGATAATCTATGCCATTGATTGCATAGATTACAACTTTCACTGGTTGCAAAAGTACCACCGATTGTACTTGGACTTTCTTTAGTTGTAAAAACTGAGCAAATTAAACACTGTAAGCTGTACTGGGAGGAGAGATAATTGGTATAAGCAGCAATGTTTTTGATTTTTTTAGAAAGGACACTTGTAAATTTCCAAGGATAACCTGACAGTGGACAATGGATTGAAAACTAGTGTTTGTTGTGTTGTGTTCTGTTTACCCCTGAAGTTAGTACGTGGATCTGGGAAGGGCATCTCAGATAATTATTGTGCTGCCTGACCAGACTAACTACTACTAGCAACAAAAAAAAAAGTATTACAAAGCTGACATTCATAATGAAAATATGAAAAAACCATCAGCACATGTGAAACATTAACTAGTAGTTATTACTGTGTAGTGCATGGTAGCCATATTGGATTTTGAGGTTCTATTTTGGTGATGAATATCCAACTTTGCTCAGTGGAATATAAAGTTACTTTGGCCTAGCATGATTTTTTTTTTAAAGATTGATTGAGAGTCCATGTTCCAAAATCATTTCCATAAGTACTGTGATTACATTTTCTTAAGCTTATATTTAATTAATTAATTTCTTCAAGAACAATATCATGCTCCTTGAAAGACCCTAAACTGATTGTTGTGAGTAAATGATACAAAAGAATGCGTCCATCAGTTATATGTAAGAAGACCCCTGGCTACAGTCCATCCCTCTGAGTGGGCATAGTGAGGGAGCAATAAATGGGGGACAGTGTAGTCATGGCTTAAACCAACCCACAGAGTGGAATGAAATAGGCCGTGTGAAGAGGTCATCTCATCTCTAAGGGAAACTGGGCAATGTTTTTCCACAGTATGTGTTGGTTGAGTTCCTCTAAGCCAAGGACTGGTCCTCGGGGTTTGTTGGAACAAATGGCATATTTAGACCACTTCTCATATAATTCTAAAGGAAACCAGCCAACTAATAAGACGTTAATGAACTGACTAATAAATATTTAGAGAACTTTGCATTTCCTTTAAGAATGGTGAATTTTATCTTATAAACATGTCGTATATGATCTGGAGGTGTAACAGGATGACAGTGAGTTAATCTGCTAATATCGTGATCGGTACAGGAATCGTAGCATTACCAGTACATTGCTGGTGATTCTTTTGCCTAGTGACATTATTGGCACAATACACTCAGCAGCTACTTTGTTAGATAGTGACGTTCAACAGCTTATTAACACAACTGCAAAATTATCTAATCTAATTCTTGTAGTTGTTTAGAATGTACATTTTCTAAAAAATGACTGCATCTACACTTTAGGCCTGGCCATGCTGTCAGAGGAAGGATTATGTTATCAACTTTCAGTATAACGGACGACGCAGGCAAGCCGTCTGATCTGGTGTAGAGACAACTGCTAAATAAAGGCCACTAGAGCCAACAAAACCTTTTAAAGAAAAAAAAAAAAGAGAAGCCCAGCAGATATCTTTTCAGAAGTAGAGCATTATGGGTTTCACTATAATGCTCCAACTGAGATCTATCTATATTTTCATAACAGATTTGTTGATATTTTAGAAGCTGATTCTTGTCCAGGCTGTATTGTGCAATTAATCTATTAAAAAAGATAAAGTGTACTACTTGCAAAATATGTTTCAGGTATTCTTTTACACCTCAAATCTTGGAAGGTCATAATTTTTCATAGAGTTTTCCAGATGGGTATATGTTGGCATGGAAATATTGCAAAGACTGTCATTTTCAGAAACTCCCAACAGGCTGCCAGAGGAGTTCATTTTAAAGTGTTTAAAGAATATACGTCATTTTGTGTTAGAGCTAATAAGTCATAGGTTCAAAGTCTCATCATATACAGTCAAATGGTGGTTGGTTTGGGATCACTGAGAATAAGTAAATAGATTTTGGTAAAACATTAATTTTTGTGTGGAAACAATCCTTCCAGTGACTGGTATGGGCAGATATTTCTATCAGGCAAAACCATCCTTCACTTGAAAAAAAAAAAAGCCAGAATGTGGCTTAGTTCTGTGAAATCTTCCACCTATGGAACATTAATGAGAACAGTAAGCAACTCTGCCTGGTTCCCCTCTAGAGACAGAAGCTGGACTATGTTTGGTTACTTGTCCTTGGGAAACTCAAGGACAAGTAACCTTGTCCTGGTTAAACTGTACAACATTTTAACCAGTTTATGAAAGAGCTTCCAAAACTAAAATTATGAAAGGTTGCAAATAAGAATTTCCAGGTTCCTATCAAATGCTTTTTCTTAATATAGAGATAGTATATTATGTTTACATTATTCAGTCTAAATAACACGTATGTTGTTTACAACCATGCTAAAATATCCCAGAGGGGAAACTTAACCAAGTAGATGTCAAGCTCTATATTAATTGTTTGACCTATTCCAAATCATTTCCAAATGATTAAGTTCATCCTTGAATTTAATTTCACGACTTACAGTATTATGGAAGACTGAAGCAATCACTCTGATTTTTCTACAGCACTCCCCACTTCTGTCACTCATCACTCAGACTTGCTTCAGCATGCACTAAGAGATAATTGGTCTTTAATTTTCCCTGACTGCTTTTGTTTCTTGCTTGAAGCACAGCATTAGCTCACAAAGGCTCAGAGTAAGCTGCGGCAAGGTTCTCAAATCCAGAGCCCACCCATGGCACTGAGAACAAGGCTGGCATAAAGAGTGTCAGCCAGGCAAGAAGGACTCAAGAGACATGTTGCCAGACCTATGGTGAGCAAGCTGAAACAGGTTTCCAAAGGTCAGGATGTTGGGGATTAGGGAGTGTCTGGCTCCCTGCGCTTCAACCACCCTGCAGGTAAGTGCTTGACTAGGCTGTGCTGGTGCTGTCAGCCACGTTTACACATGCATGACCAGTACTTGGAAGCTGTTCCAAATGCCTGTCTTCCAATTATCCTGAATAGCACAGAAAATAAATTCAAAACATTCGGTTTCCATGTTAAATGCATGAAGAGATGTATGGAGTAGCATGTGTGCTAAACATTCCATTTCTGACGCCACACTTTTTACATGGTAAGCCATTATCTTCTAGCAGGTAAATCAAGGAGAATTATATGGTTAGATATAAGATGCATAAAGAAAGAGACAACATTTGGCTTCTGATTACCATGTTCTTAGTCAATGTCATAGTTTGTAGTTTTCTACTATAAGTTCTTAGTTTATTGAAGTAACTGTGGTCATGCTCATCATTCAAATGGAAATTCTAAAATTCCCAAATTAGTTTTGCTTATGTATTGTTTTAGCAAAGCAATCAATATTACCAAGATTCACTCATAGTCAAACAGCTAAATGATGAAAAGCAGATCTGGGCCACTTCTAATATTACTACTTCATACATTGATACGTAATGGTAAGCAGATCAATACAAAAGTGTAAAATACATTGATGCCAATGTGGTTAGGAGGAATAAAGGAAATGTGAGTGGAGAACTAAGAGGTGAAACCACTGTTGATTTTTTGACCATACTATCTGACCACTTTATTCGATGCGCCTGCTCAATTGCTTTGTCAGCACAAATTACAACGAAGACAATTCAGGGGAGAGTTTACAGTCTACTTCATAATCATAGCAAGGCAAAAATAAATAACTTCATATAATCAAGAAATTTGATCTCAGCACCATAGAAACGCTGATTTACCCTCTTTCAATATTGATGGTGATGTAATGGTCGGGAGGAGACATTTTGGCACATGCTGACCCCCTTAATGCCCACTAAGAATAGTTTAAATGTCACAACCTGCCTAAGAATTGTTGCTCAGAAGGTCCATACCGTCATAACCACAATGTATCCTTATTCTGATGGCTAAATGATAACGCACAATTTAGCAAAGATGAAATTATCTTAAACTAGTTTTAATATTACAGTAAATTGCATAGACCAATGCCCTCTACAGTCACCAGATCTCTGTCCAACAGTGCACCTCTTTGTTGTAGTGGAATGGGAGATTTCCATCAGTGATGTGCAATTGTGTGACGATGATACTGTATGTAAATATGCACTAAAATTTCTGGAATGTTTTGACACCTTGATTCTGAAGGCAAAACAGGGTCGAATTCAACAACTGACAGAAATGTAAAAAAAATCATGTAACTTATCAAATTATGGAGTTTACTACAAAGTCAAATTGTCATGATAGCCAATCATCTGTCCAAAGCACTCAGATTTTGTCAAAGTTTCTTCAGTTAAGAGAAGCAAACATGGCTGTAATAGAATTCAAAGAAAAAGAATAAGCCACAAATAAGGACCTAGTGAAACTATTAATTCATAATCTACTGAATGCAGTATGATATCAGAATAACATTGTGATAGGGGTAAAGAAATATACAACACCAATAAACATAAAAGCATAGACATATATGGCAATCAAAGCACCCCCTCCCCCATTTAAACACCAATATTCAAACTTAATAAGTGCTTCTGTTGACTTAAGCACCTGTTTTATGATTGAAACACTGGAGCAACTAACCTCTGTACACCCCCCAAATTTTAATATGTGCATTAAACTAAGGTTATTTGTCTACTGTGACAGAATACAGCATGCCTATATTTCAAAGTCAGCTGACATCTGTGCTACAGTGGAGCTTCAGACAAAATTGGTGGTTAACGAATCTGTTTTGCACATTGAGAAGAAGCAGGGATACTTATAGGTCAGAACACTGACCTATATGTGTCAGTGTTCTGCTGTCTGTGAAGAATGATCTCAGGGTTATTTGAGAATTATTTGCCTGAAAACCTAAGAAACACTAACGGAGTCATAAATACCTCAAGGAGTCTGGATTGCCTTGAGGATGGTTGCTGCACAGTGTCTTGCTGTGATTTTAAGTATCTGTAAGAAATGTGGATGACATTTCTCCTTATTTGTCCTGCAGAAATACATGTTCTTACTAGCCACGAACCCAAATCAAATCGCAGAAGTTTTTAATGAATAAAACATTTGTTTTGTGTTTGATGAGGTTATCCCCACCCCCAACTTAATCTCTGTTCATAGTTAAGAAAGAGAGTCTGTTTTTTTGATGTTGTGGGATACCATGCTCATTGTGACATGGCAGGCTGGTGTAACAGCAAAGAGAAGGACAAGGCCACAGTTTGTTCTGGCCTTTTCCTGTCAGGGCCTCTGTATGTTTATGCTGTGGTTTTGACACCCATTCAAGCTTGAAGAACTGAAATAAACAAACCATGAGAGCAATTGAAAAAAGTCAAAGAAGTGGGTCCACAGTATTTTTAGCACATTTATTCTGCAAGCCTGAAACTCCAGTATGTAGTTGTCTCACATTTTCACAAGCCATTTTGAATAAAAACAGCAGTCTCAGCTCCGAGCAGATATGTGCACTCTCAGAACCTCCCCAAGTACTCCCTAATTACCATTTTCTATCCCAAGGTCATGGTGGAATGCGTTCCAAAATGGATTAGGTTCCTACTCTCACGCCGCCATTCTCATTTCGCTCTTTCTTGCCATTCTTGCCCCTTTATTGCTTTCATTCCCCTTTCTTCTCAACAATCTCCACTCTGTCTAATGACTTACACATGTTAACCAAATTGCCTACAGCAGCAAAGCAGTGACAAAATGTAATGTTCTGGTTCTCCGTCACATTCTGCAATCACAGTGTTGTTTATAGTACACAATGCCAACCCTTTGGCAGCCCACACAGTTAATAAAATTTGTTCAGCTGTTACTTGTATTTATAATTGTGATCTGTTATCAGTAAGAAAAAAAGGTGACACTCTCCTTTTATTAGGAAGGCAACATACTTTTACTTATTTAAAGCTACCAACCAAACTTTTCTTTAAAAATCAAACTCACTTCAGATTTAGTTTAACTGTAGAAAACATATCATCAGTTTTTCGAGTTTACGAGCTATTTTGCTGCATTTAATTTAGATAAATATACCCTCCTTATGAATACCGTTCCACTCCAACATGCCTCTGGTGACAACATATATGGCATAAGACAAGTGATCACACTAGATCAATTTGTAATTTGTTTCCACATTCCCATCTTTATTTATATTTTGTGTTTTATTCAAATTTCTCCTTAAAAATGTTTACTTGTGTTTTCACATGGATGCAGAAAAAAATATTTGTGCTTTTTAAAAATCCCAAAGTGAGGAACTCTTTGTTTAAACCATTGAAGTAAGCCAATGCAATAGGAGCTCAGATTGCATGACGTCCAACTGTACTACCAGTTATTTAAGGCAGTGATGTCCAAAGGGGGCCATTTTCCATCCTTGCAATAATGTTGTTCAGCTCTCCACATTACAACTAAAAAAAATATACAATTTTGCCCCGCCAGCATAAGAGTTAGATGGACAATTTGACATATTTTTGCTGCAAGATTTTTACTGAAAAATTATAATCTTCTCAAAACCAGTAGATATAACATAAATTAAGCTGCACAGTGGTGCAATTGGTAGCACTGTTACATTGCAGCAAGAAGGTCCTGGGTTTGATTCCCGGCCCGGCGACTTTAAGCATGGAGTTTGCATGTTGTCCCTGTGCATGGAAGGGTTCTCTCTGGGTACTCCAGCTTCCTCCCACCGTCCAAAAACATGACAGTTAGGTTAATTGGTTTCTCTAAATTGCCCTGAGATGGAATGATGACCTGTCCAGGGTGTACTCCGCCTCTCACCTGAAATGTCTCACTGGAAATATTCACCAGCACCCCTCCTGACCCCACTGGGGACAAGGGTGTAAGAAAATGGATGGATAAATTAAGTCATTTATCAATCACTTTTTTCAAAGCAAGTTTAATTTCATCCAATGATTTTTACGCAAGATGAGACTTGGGCACAACTATTCATTAAAATTAAATGCATGTACCAAGCATTAAAAAATAAATAAATAAACAAAAAAAGAAGAAAGAGACTATTTCTTTTTTTTCTTGAATGCTATAACCCACAACCGTTTTGCAGTTATATACCCTTGTTAATTTACATGCTTATTTTTTTTAATGTTGTTGATCTACAGTGAGTTGAACATAGCTTTTGGACTAAAATGATTCTTCTTTCTTAATTTTTCTTTGGATATTGCATGTTTAGTTTATATTTTTAAACAACAGGTAAAAATTGTAAAAAATATTTCTTACTTTGTTAGGAAAAATATTTGTGTGGTCTGCAAGTACTTTGTGGTCTATCTGGCAAAAAGTTTGAATACCATCTGTTCAGGGTTAAAGCATGGAAATTGGTATTTACTCATTTTGTATGCACAAAAACCAGTCAGAGTAATTTAAACAGATTAAGATTAGACTTGTAGAAGTCATGAAGACAGACATTATCAAAGGCAAGGGGTTTATCAGAGCTCAAACATGTGAAGCCAAACTCCTTGAAACTCAAAAGTTACTTGGCATAGTTTTTACTACATGCTATAAATGATGTTTCATTTATATCTGTTGTAATGGCATCAACCTGAACTGACACAACAATTTTCCTGTTGTTTCCTCAATTAACCTTTCAAACATTGTATTTTGTAAAACTATACAAAATAAGTCTATATCCTACTACCATGTTGTGTTTCTTTTGTGAAGACATATTTATTAATGTTAGAAAATACACAACAGGAACAACATCTTTTAAATAAATGAAACAAAAGCTTTACTTTTGTTCCAAAATATTTTTCCCTTAATCTTAAGTTTTTCTGTGAGGGTAATCCTGAAAGAGCTTCGTCTGTAAAATGTTTAGAACAACAAACGTTTTTGTTGATTAAAAGAAAAGTCTGCAAAAGGGTGTAGATGCAGGTGTTTGTCTGATCTCCAGGTGAAAAAGCTGTGATGTAAGCACACATGTACATGTCATCAACAATGGCTGACTTAGAAGCAGAGCCCTCAGGACACAAATACCACAAAGCAGCTGTACCTTAAGCAAAAAAGCTAAATCTGTTTGACTCCAAGATATACCCCCTGGCAGAAGACGCCAAACAACAAAAGCGAATATATTGCCTTTTGCTTCTGTCTGTGCAAGTCACTCACAAGCATCATTCCATATGCTTCACATTATAATGGTGCACCATAACCCAAAACAGCAAGAAACCCCAAATTACAGCCACAGTAAGAAATACAATTCACTGTATAAGACTAAAAACATAAGGTCCAGCCAAGCTGAGAAGACTCCAGTTCAAATGCTTTCATTGGCACTTTCACAGTGTGTAAAACACACACACATATAAATATACATACATACATACACCCATACACCGATACGTATCAGTTTCTGATTAGTTTTAATGACTTAATTATTTGACTTTACAACCCACTTTTGGCCCACACACATTTCTGAAGTTTGGCTAAAATAAAATTGCCCAGCTTTCTGCTCTCGCATGTAGAGAGCATAGCCCAGTTTACCCAATGTGACTGAGCAAAAGGCTGAATAGATGCACGGAAAAGATTTAAAATACACCACTCAAGTCAGGAAGTCTTTTTACTTTAATTACTGACCAAGGCGACTTTAAATCCCTCCCTGCCAAGAAAAAGAGTCCTAAAATGTGACTTACCTTTTTAAGGAAAAGCGTTCTTCCCCGCCCCCCTCAGGATTTGGATTCTTTTAGTCAAAGTTGCTGACAGAGAATGAGTGCACTGAAGTCCAAAGAGCCCCCAGTCCGTCATACAAGCTTAGTGCGGGGTGAGAGACTCATTTTCCTCCGCTGGAATGTGATCTCGGGGTGATCCGAAGCCCTTCGGTAGGTTTACTTTCGCTCAAATGAATCCGGACCTCTCTTTGGTTTTTTTTTTTTTTTCCTTCTCGGTGATAAAATGGAAGTTCTTGTTTGGCTCCTGAACTTCAGCTCCTCTTGTTGATTCTGTTCAGTTCACTTCCTCCAGCCCAGGTAGCCACTGAAGCCGCCACAAGTTCTGGCAAGGGGATATTCCTCCCACTGCGCCGCAAAGGCTCTTTTCTGTAACTCCCGCCCCCTTTTCCCTTTACCTCCCCTCTCTGAGGCCTCCCTTCATTTGTGTTCTCACCATCACTTCTCTCCTAGTAGCCATCCCCCACAGGAGACCCTAAAAACTATAATAGAATGTTTAACCACGTAAAAAAAAACTCAAAATAAAACTACTCGTTTATCAACATTTATGACACATTCTATTTTAACATAGTCTATTTTGTATTCAATATGTTTTATACCTGCTATACAACATTTGTTTGTTTTCCTGTAAAATAACCGTGTTTTTATTTGTTTTTGAGCAAAGAAAAATAAGCTTTTCTAACGAGACAAAGAATAGGGGAACCAGAAAAGGGTGAGACACTTATGGCTTGTGTTAATATAAAAACTAAATGCATCAGATATTGTTTTTATGCACTGTTTCTTTTACTTGTGTGTTATACTAGTGAAATGCTGTTTATAAATGTCATTGTTGAAATTGTCTTTAAGTCTTGTTTTTTTTGTTATGTATTGTATTATTAAAAGGTACTTTAAAACCTGAAAATATATTCCAAAATATTCTTGACCTCTAAATGACATAGTAGACTCAGCATATTGGGCCAATTAAGTCTGATATTAACAAACTGTAGATGTGTGCCTGTGTCTGATGTATTTGTGCATCAGATACATAATATGTATTGATAATTTTATCATTACTTGAAGAAAACAAGGCATTTGCTATGAAAGGTACTTATTAAAATGCAAAATAAAAAAAATACTTTCTGCAATATCTGTGGAGTGAAGTGATCTAGATTTAAGAAAATCCGACTCTCAAAAGAAGATGGATCAAGCATGCTTAGTACTCAACATATAGTAATTAAGGTCTTTCAAATGAACCTGTTTCTTACATTTTTGTGAAACAAGTGTATCTTACATTTTTATGAAATTGTACAGAAACTGCTGTTTATTTTAAATTGAGACTGGAAGCATTAGTGTATGCTTCCCAAACTAGAATTTTACCAATTTACTGGCTATTTCTTAACTATTTGCATTTTATTGTTGTTTTTTTTCCTCTCATGCTTCATTATTTCATTTTTTCTTGCTTTTATTCTATTTTTTAACCTCTGTTCTTTTTAGTCTTGTTGAATTATCTTTAATAGGAATGGTGGCAACAAACAAACAAAACCCTTGCCCTACCTTATGCATTTCTGATGTAAAACTGAATGTTTAAAATGTAGTTTTATTCACAAGCTAAATAGAACCAGCATTTGGATACTTGGGAGTATGATTTGCAGCAATGCAATGAAAAGTTCTAATTTTGTTAACTCCGTGAGAGTTGACTTGTAGTTTTTCAAAATACTTCTGATGGTAGTATTTCTGCTTATGACAAAATTTAAAACAGAATTCTTTAAAGATGGAAGATTAAACTTCAAAATGTTTTGTATGTCTATTGATGTTTGGATATGTTGGATATATCGATACGCAGGAAGTGTGAAAAGATGCAGAAATATGCACTAGAACTTTCAAGGACAATTTTATTTGAAATTATGCGAAATATTGCAGATTGTCTTTATAGCTACAACAGAAGAATATGTAGTAAAAATAAAATACATGAAAGAAGTTGCAATAAATTCTGATTTAAAAAAATTCCCAAAACAATCAATCGTAGGTCCAAGGGATTATGAGTGTTAAATGTGGTATTAAAAACAAAAAGAAATCAAAGAAACATTTTTTTTTTATGTTGCAATAAACCAATAATATAGAAGGTTTGTTTATAAATTTATAAAGAGCATTAGCGGTGTCAAAAGAGTAGTAAGAATGTAATGTAATGTAAAAAAATTAGAACTACATAGACAGCAAGAGTTTATAGTTAACTAGCATAGTTAGTTTTTCAATTTGAACAAAACACCAATAATTCTAGATAAAATAATTTTCTAAAAACATGAATGAAACTGCAATAAAACCTAACCGCAAAAAACAACAACAAAAAAGAAATCTTGAGGTTAATTGAAACCTACACCAAATAACAAAAAAACAACATAAAATGAAATTAAATTTGTTTTACCACAAAGCCAAGGCAAATTTTTGACACGACAAGGATGTAAGTAGTAGTCAGCATTTAAAATCAAAACCAAAACTATTGAAAAATAACAAACATTTAAATCATATACAAATGAAAAAAATGATTAATTTTTTTAACAAAACCCAGCTACATTTAACTAAAAAACACCATAAAAACAGGAAAATTATAAAGCAGTTGTTTTACTTGCATTAGGAGATAATATTTTAACTGTAGGTGGTACTGCTGGAGGAGAAACTGTAGGAGTAACTGGAGGAATAATCGACACTCCCTCTACGAGATCCACTCCTTGAGCCAGTGCGAGATCCAGCCCTGGAACCAGAGCGAGATCCTGGGTTGGACACATTGTAAGGGCTGCTTATTCCTTTGGTGGACACAGAAGAGGCCTGCAGCATCTTCATTCCATTGCTTTCTTCCACCATGCAGCTGTCCATGGCTTCTTTGTAGGAGATCTTCAACTTAGTCTTTGGACAAGTCAAATTCTTCTGATGGTTCCGAGTTTCTTGCAACTTCTGTGCCCCTTTACCATCTAGCCAGCCTTTCCGGATGGCTTCTTCAATGCTGACACGACGCCCTGTGTGTGGTTCTATTAGACCCCCTGTCAAATACTGAAACTCCAAAAACCTTTGGCCTGCCTCGTAGGGTAGCCAGTTCTCTTTTACTGCCTCAGCCGCAGAGAGCTTTCGTTTGGTTTTCACATCCTCGAAACCGATGTAGGCTTTCTGAGAAGCTTTTAGTTTAGCAGCCATGGATTCATCAATGATACTCTGATGGAGGGCATCTTCAAGTGACAGACGGTCACCGGTTGCAGGGTTGATGATCCCGCCAGTGCAAGCCTGAGCTTCCAGCAGTCTTTGTGCTGTAAGAGTGTCAACAATGCCTCTTTTGAGCCCCTCAGTAACAGTTATTTTCTCTAAAGTCTCTGTGTCAAATATGGCTGCTACAGGACTTTGGTCATCAAACATTCCTGGGGGAGAGACTGTAATTGAAATGCTGCTGAGGCGTTTACGAACAGTAGGGGAAGATGGTGTGGCTTGGGTGGGGCTGCTGCATGTGACCATGTCATCAACACTGCTGGCTGCAATAGTCATCTCAGTGCTGCTGGTCTTGCTAGTAATTTGGTCAGCAAACTCTGTCAAGGTTAGTGTTCCGGCACGGTACTGATCTAACATCTTTTGGTCAATGACAGCACGGTCTATGCAGTCTTGAATGTCATACTGGGTTCCAGTTTTTCTATCCACAATAACTAAACGTGCTAAACCATCTGATCCTGTGATAGTGATTTCCTCCCACTCACATTCTTGCTCTGACAAGTCCAGGAACGTTTCATAGTCAATTAGATCCTTATGATAGGCCTCCCTGACTGACATCTCCAGCCCTGTGTCAGGGTCAACAATTACAACACGCCTTTTACGGAGCACATTGGTGCGACTTTCTTTTGACTGTTGAGCCTTTTTCTTGTCTTTGAGGGGCAGAAGTATTAGCCCTGTTTTTTTATCTGTGATGCATCTCTCCTTCAGTTGAAGATATGTCAGGTTCTCCTTGGTATTTGGGTCAAAGAACCCTTTTGTGTCATCTCCTTCGTAGCTTAAAATCTCATTCATCTCCTCATCAAAATATCCTCTTTTATAGGCAACAGAAACTTCAATGCGGTGGCTCTCAACTGGGTCAATAATTCCACCACTGGCAATTTGGGCCTCAAGCAGCCGGATCCCATGTCCTTTCTCAATAAGATCTTTAGCAATAGCCTGGAAGAGAGAGATTGTCTTGCCTGTTGTTGGGTCTGTGTATCCAATGACTGCCCTTTCTGCCGACATGAGCTTAGACTTGAACTCCTTCCCTATAATGCCTCTTTTGGTGGCTTCTTCTACTGTCAGGAAAACATTGTTAACTGGATCAACAATGAAGCCTGATGCAGCTTGTGCTTCAAGAAGCTCTAGGGTGGTTCCTCTCATTAACAGTCCTTCCTTCATTGCCTGATAGAAAGGCATTATCCTGTCATTGACCTCATCATAGATACCTGCGATACAAGTGGAGCCACAGAGATATGACTTTAGCTTGTCTTCAATGTCTTTTGCAGTGAGTTTACCCTGGTTGAGTTTTTGCACATCAGTTTCATTCAGCAGCTCCGACTTAACTAGTTCTGTGACAGAGACATTCCCACGGATACCCTTAACTGTCATGGGTTTTTCTGGACCTTGGAGGAGGAGCAAACCAGACACTGGTTCGACTGTGCACTTCCTTCTAAGGTCAGTATATGTGATCTTCTCTTCTGTTGCTGGGTCCAGGTAGGAGGCTGGCTTTTTATTCAAAGCCCTATAAAGATCATCATCTATGAGATTACGATCCAAGGCCAGATCTTTTGGAAGATATACACTCAGCACTGGGTCTATTATGCCCCCAACAGACTCCTGAGCCTGGAGCAACCGGATAGCAGTTTCTTTGTCAATTTGACCTTTTTTGCAAGCCTGTCCCACAGAAAGCACCTTGCCGGTGTATGGATCCTTGAACCCTGTGCTGGCGGCTTCAGCTTTCAATAAAACATCTCTGTCTTCTGTATCTACAATCCCTCTTGAACAGGCAGTATCTACAGACATCTTCTCATTAAATGTAGGGTCCACAACGTAGCCTGTTGCTGCTTGAGCTTCTAACAGCATGATGGCACTCTCTGGGCTGAGGAGTTTCTTGTGTTTGGCTTCGGTGAACGGCATTTTTCCCTGTGAACATGTCTTCATCCCAGATATAATGCCAGTGCCCTTTAAACTAACCTGGATGTCCACAGCTACTTCCTCCACTGTCTTTTTGCCCTTTAACAGCATTTCCAAGGTAGCTTTACTAATTATACCACAGTCACAAAGTTGGTGGGCTGTGACTTTCCGGTGCACACCATCAAATACAAGCTTTGATGGATCAATTGTCATGATTTTCTCATCTGTCTGGGTCTGAATGTTAAACATAGCTGGTCTCTTCAGTCTAAGAATCTCTCTCTCTAGGGCATCTCTCTTCAGAGCCAGATCAGATGCCTCCTTTTCTGAGATCACGAGACGTCTCTTATATGTTTCCTCCAAAATGTGCATCTCCCTCCTCAGCCTCTCAATCTCACTGTTAAGGGATAGCCTGTCTCGGTCAGCCTTGCCCTTGTCTGACTCGCACTGTCTAATCTGGAATTCTCTGGACTCATACTGGCTCTTCATAGAGGTTAATTCTTTATGGATAGCATCTCTTTCATCTTGCAAATGCTGTTTGTTGCGAAGCTCGGTCTCCAGAGAGAACTTGATGCGGCCAAGCTCCTCTTCTAATCTCTGATTACGGTTCTTGTCCTGCTCCAGCATTTTAAGTTTGGAGAGCAAGCTATCCCTCTCCAGCACTAGGCCAGTATATTTGCTTTGGGAGTCATGTGCCAACTTGGAGGTCTGTGAAAAGATAAGAGAAAGAGTATTATAATGTAATTAACTTCCATTTAGGCAGTTCAAAAGACAACATATCACTATTGCCTGCAGATCTGTGTAATCTATAAGTTAGAAAACCGTGCACACATTTCCAGACATGCTACTGTAGTTCATAGTGTGATTGTAATAATTGCAAAAGTAACTGTGAGTAGCATTCTGTGAAATTATTGAAAAGCTCACTTAGAGGAGGAAAAATTTGTGAGTAAGAAAAAATTGTGATTAACAAAGTAACTAAAATAGTGACATACTATAAGGGTACTTTGAAATCAGGATAAGTCGTAAAGTACACAGAACAAAACATGCAAGAAGGAAATAATACGTTTGTGATATCAGTACATTATCCTTCAATGTTATCGAAAATACCTCAATTGACTGCTTTTGGAATTTTTCTATTTCCATTTTAAGCTTTTCTCTCTCCTTGGTCAGGTCACTGATGAAAAACTGGAGCTCGGATGTCCTCTTGGAGCTCGTTTGAAGCTGGACATTCAAAGCTGAGATCTGAGTGGCACTTTCTGTATCAATAGCACCTCTGCTAATCTTCAGTTCATCTCTTTCTTGTCGTACTGCCCTCAGCTCTTCCTCCAACCTCAGTCTCTCTTTGGTAAGGTTCTGTGTCAGAGTCTTCAGCTTTTCAATCTCTGTGGTGTATTCGTTGAGCTGGCGGCTCTTCTCTTCTATGGTTTTGTACAAGCTTTCATTGCGCTGGTTGAGCTCATGAACTCGCACCTGCTCTTGCTGGAGTTTTTGTTTTAGTATTTTGAGTTCATTTGTCACCGCTGTCAATTCTTCTTTGGTGACTTTACAATCCCTTAAACTCCTGTCCAGTTTTTCTTGGAGAGCCTTGATATCTTGCTCATACTTTCTCCCAGTGTTTGTGACCTCTATCTGAACTGATTTCAGTGAGTTGATTGTAGTGGTATGCTCTCTGCATGTACTTGTCATCCTCTCTAACTCTGCCTCCATTCGCTTCCGACGAGTGAACTCCTCTTGGGTCGCCTTCTTTTGCTTGTCCAGCTCAGCTTCCACCCCATCCAGAGAGCACTGAAGTTCCCTGATACGACTCTGAAGCCTGGTAGAACTCTGCTCTGCCTTGGTTTTCTCACTGGTCTGCTTTTCCAACTCCACTCGGGTGATGTGGACTTCCTGCTCAGCCCCTTTGAGTGTGTTAATTGTCTCAAGGTAAGCACTGTTCTTTGCCATGAGTTCTGCTGTGGCTTTCTTCAGTTGACTGGACTCCAGTTCCAGAGCTCTCCTCTTTTTCTCCTCTTCTTGCAGGTTAAATGCTAGCTCACTGATTTGCCTGGACATTTCCTGACTGTTTCTGTTGGATTCCTGTAATTTCAAGTTTTCTTCATCTCTCTGCTGCTGGAGCGTTCTCAGCTGCAGCTCCAAATTAGTGCGAATCCTTGTCGCTTCATTCACTGAGGCCATCTGCTGGCTGGCTTCCTGCTCTGCCTTGCTTTTATGCATTTCAATGACCGCAATGGACTGTCTCTGTCTCCTGAGCTCCTCTTCCAGATTTCTCTTCTCGTCTGTGAGCCGGTCAACTTGCAGCCTTAATTGTGATGCATCCTCATCTTTCTGCTGGGACACTTTCAGAATGGTGGTCTTGCTGACTTGGATCTCTGTCTCATATGTCTGTTTGAGTTGACTGATCTCCTGGGTGCACTGTGTTCTTACCTTTGATATATCTGACTCGACTTTTTGACGACGCCTTTCTTCCTCCTCCAGTTGCATCCTCAGTCTCTCAATTTCATGTTCTTTATCCTTCACCGACTTCTCTAGGTTTATCTTTGTCCAGTTCATGGCATCCAGTTCCTGCATCCTGGAACGAGTTGATGCATCACACTCTTGTTGGTGACATGTGAAGCGCTCTTCTGCAAGCTTTCTTTTCCTCTTTTCCTCCTCAAGCTGATATTTAATGTGGCTTAGTTCTTCAGTTAAACGTTGCATCTGGCCTTGTGTGCTATCAAGGTTCTCTTTAGCAGCGTTAACCTGCATTACTGTGGTTCTCTTCACTTCTTGCACTGAAATGAGTTCATCTTTAGCCTGACTGAGCTCCATCTTGTAGTTGGCCAAGGTACCCTCCAAAGAACCGTATTTTTGTTTTTGATCGTCAAGTTCATCCTGTAGACGCCTCAGTTGCTCCTCTAGCAACTCAATCCTGGTGTTCCTTAGCTGATGACAGATTAAGCAAACTTAGTCAGATTTACTTCAAACCTATTTGATCAAGTAAATGTTGTTTCTCTGGCAAGTAACTTTTACAAAGATATTTCATATATAGAAAAAAATGCATAATTGTTGTACAAAGAAAATCTGATGCCAACCTTCAGCTCATCTATGTTCTTCCCCAAGTCACCCAGGAACTTGTAATAATCGCTGGAGCGGGTAAGCAGCTCGATGTAATGTGTCTGAAGTTCACCTGCCTTGGAACAGTAATTAGATTATAAATACCACTGGTAAAAACCAATCAATCATTTTCATTTTCATTTGTGTGGAATTTTATTTTTAATTCGTGAATAAACCGTGATTTAGAATGCACTCATTTTTACAAAATGCATGAGTGCTTCTAAATATAGCATCTATAAGCTGAATATATTTCTTAAATTTGATCACACAATAAATATGAAAATCCAAAGTTATGAGATTATTTTAAAATTATGTTGCTGCTTACTTCTCTTCTGACAGAAGAAGCAGGGGACTGAAGCAAAGTTCTCTTCACTGGGACATTAAGCAAAGTTCCCAGGCCTGAGCTGTAAGAAGCCAGCTCCAGCTCATAATTCTGAAAACATCAAAGCCAGTGTTATTTATACCATTTATTCATTTATTATTATTTTTTTTTTGCTTTACATCAAGACAGATTTCAAGAAGAAGCAAACCAATTACCTTTATGGAGGTAGCACAGGTGTCCGCATTCCTCAGCACATCATCCAGTCTGTCCTTCCTGTTTTTGATTTCATTGTGAAGAGCCTATTCAAAACAACAAAAAAAGGAAAAACGTTTGCTTTAATTTCAGAAATGTTGCATATGATAACTTTGTTTCTGGTTTGTGGTGTTTTTTAAATTTGTGCAACAATATGATGCATTTAAACAATTCCACCCACTACATATACTAAATTCCCTAAATTGTAATTATACTTCACTTTCTATGTGTGCTGCATTTCTAATTGATCACAATCAGATTGACATGTAGGAGTCAATTTGATTTTGAGCTTGGAAGCTCTCATCCACAGAAGATCCCAAAAGTAAATTTATGTCACTCTACTTCACCATGCTTCTAGGTTATGTTTACCTAATTTTACTTTATCATATAATCAATTCTGATATTCTCCTGAGCTTGTACCAATGAATCAAACACATTGCTCTTAGTCTAACACAGAAATATGTCTCACTGGCTTTTATATACTTACATAGAATTGGACATTTATATTTGTTATTTTTGACATTGTTCAGTCAGTTTGAGCAGGAAATAATACACACACTAGAAATGATGCATACTGTCTTCTCAAATAAAATAATCAGTTTCATTTACAGCTAGTCTGAAGTAACCCTTATTGACTTTAGCTTGAGCCAACATACCTCCCTCAAATGGAAAACCACCTACAAACATTTGTTACGATAGTTTCGGTAAACATGGAAAAGCATGCCTTTTGTTGGTTGATGTGGTCTGTAAGAGTCTGCCTGTCAGTGATGTTGGCCATCTTAAGGGTCTCCTGCCGTTTCCTGGTATTGTCTATCCACTGTTCCATCAAATTTCTTCCCTGCTGATATTGTGTTAACTGCTGCTTTTGTTTTTCCAGGTCCGACAGTCTAAGGCAGGAAGAGGAAGAGATGGAAGGATGCTTTAGTCAGTCCTGCTACCGGCAATAACAAATGCATCATAGTGACCAGACAACCTTGTTGTACCTGATATCGATCTGCTTTTGGATTTGGCGCCAGCGATTGGACAGCTGGTTCATAAGCTCAGAGTACTTGGACAAATCCACATCACATTTGTGGAAAGAATCGGAAATCTGGTTGTTGCTGTACTGTGCTTTGGCCAGGTCAGACTCCATGGCAGTCAGCAGATCCCGTCTTTGATCAAGTTCACTCTTCATGCTCTGTAATAGAGATTCACACAACAAGGTCATTCATATCCTTTGGTATGAATGGTATAAAAGCAAAAAGTACAAATGTTTGTGTTTTTGAGGTTTATGAGGTAAATGCCTGGCAATTATCCAAACCTTTTTACTATGATTGAAAGTACTTGATTTTGAGGAGTTTTTTCCTCTAGGTTAAAATTGATAATGCAGCGACATCTGAAAATAAAAGTAAATTTAATGATACTTTAAAAAAGTATGACTTAAAATCTCCCAAATTATAACTTCTTAGTATTAGGAGTACTACTACTACCATTACTACTACTACTACTATTAATAATAGTATTAACAATAGTAGCAGATGTACTAGAACTACTGCCAACAACGGTAGTGTTATACTGCTCTTAATATAGAACAATTTATTTTTATGGTTAGGACATACAATTTTGAAATTTTTATCTATTTTATATTTTATACTAAATTATTGTATACTACTGCCTCATGTTTTGCATAAAAAACAGGATCAAAGATTCTAAATTCTATACTTTTTAAGATATTCATCTTAAATATATAGAGTAAATAATTAAGAAACACAAACAGTAAAACAAAGTCCAGCACAAACAACTTTTAATCCAGTGTCATTGTTGAGGTGAGTGCAAAAGAATAAAAAAAAAGATCTAACCCATCTGAATAACTAATATATTTAGAGAAAAGCAAGGTTTAAAACTTCCAAGGAGAAAATAAATTACATATCAAAACAGATGCTTCATACCCTTAGAGCACTCCAATGGATTTCCAGTTCTTGAGGGTCATCGGAACTGGTCTCCTTCTCCATCAGGCGGATCTCGTGTACTTTAATAAAATCCTCAGCCTGGAGAGATTTTTGTAGCATGTCCTTGAGGGCATTCAATCTGTTGTGGACACAATACATTAAAAAAGCACGTAAGAAGATTAACCAACTTTAGCTTCAGATCAGATCAGCTGGCCAAAAAAATACTACACCTGTCAAGGTAGACTTTGTTAAGATGCTGCAGTTCTCCTAATTTGTGGTTGACTATCTCCAGTTCGGAACGGAGGAACTTGGCCTGCTCTGAGTCTGCAGGGAGCCCACTCAGCTGCTTTGTAATCATTTCTCTTAGGTGCAGATAATCATTGTAAATTGAATCCAGGTCTTGGTTCACACCCTGGAAGTCAGTATATGGTGAAATTTACTTAAAATTAGTAAGTAGAACATGTTTTAGTCGTGAAACTAGCTATCAAATTTCTTCTGATCAGTTCTGTACATCTGCATGCAAGTAATTTGCAATCAAGTAATTAAATAAAGGGCAACATACATGTAGCTTCTGAATGTACACTGAGCACTCATGCACACTGTTTTCTCCAAGTGGAATATGGAGATGGTCAGTGAGGTCAGATTCAGCCATTTCCAGCCTGCGACGGATTTCTTGCAGATTGCTAAGCAACGAAAGGCTGATGACAGTGTTGGTTTTGGTCGGCTGTTTAACAGGGACTTGGCCTAGTTGCTGTGGGACTTCAGGTTTTTCAACCTTTACCTCTTCTTCCCCTTTAATGCAAAGTAAAAAAAGATGCAAATTAATACTAGAAAAACTGAGATTTCCATAATTTCTAACTAAGTAATAATGCAACAAAACAGAAATATACTTGTTAAGTTTGTATTCCAGTTGTTATTTTGGAAAAGCTGAGAAGACAGATCAAGTGTGTAAACTTTTCTTTAACAAACCGTTTATTAAAAAAGATTATAGTTTCACATAATCCATGATAATTAATAATTAATATTCATGTAATGGAAGTGACAACACAACATATTACTAATGTTTATCTGAAATCACTATTCCTATATTTTTAAGCACAGCTGTGAAAAAATAATTAAATGTAAATCAATGTTAGTCAACAAAATTCCTCCTTACTGTAATTGGGCATCTGGATAATCAGAGTATCGTAGTGCTCTTGAGCCTTGTTAAAGTGGCCCTGCATGGTTTTCCTATCTTCTTCCCCAAACAGTTCAGAACCCTGGCTGCTACGCATGAACTCTTGGTAATGGACCTCCATATTTTTGATCAACTCGCGGTATTCGTCAGGACGCATCTTCGACAGCTAAAAGAGAGAGAGGAAGGTTAGGATGGGTGATAGAGTGATTCAGAACTCTAGGTTCTGAATGACTCTAGAACCTAGAGTCATTCAGAAAAAACAAAAGCAATACATGGAGTTTAAAATTCAGCTTCACCAAATGTGTGTTCACTCATTTTGAAATATTTCATTCTTAACGTCTTACCATGCTGATGGTGAGGGAGTTGATATAGTTGACATCTCTGATACAGTACTGCCAGGAGATGAGACTCTTGATGTTGATGAAGAGCTGATTCCAAATGCCCATGATGGCTTCATAGTACTGCTCATTTCTGGTAAAAGGACACACAGTCATTCCTGATATGTAACATGAACTACACTATGAACCACTAATTTTCTGCCCACTGTAATACCACAGACACTGATAAAATAATTTAATAAATAATAATCAAAGGACAATGCTAAGTGCATTATCGCTAAGTGCTGCAAATTCTGCTTTTAAACAAATCATTGGCTTATTCCAAGTGTATACATTGAATTAAAGTATATAAAATAATAAATATAACTACATTGCAATTAGGGTGCACTGATAAATTGGCCAGGTGATAAATCAAAACTGATTTCCTTAATTTTGGGAGGCTGATGACCAACTTATGCTTACATGTGAAGCCCATCTTATCCACTGATCTTATCGTCCTCGGCAAAGTTCTAAAAATCAACAACTATCCTCATTTGCTCTATGGTGAGAGAGGGCTAACTGATGGATCCACCCACCAGGTTATGTCTGCACATTTGCCTAGTTAACAAAAGTCACATTAGCAACATTCCAGACAAAAAAAAAAATCAGTGTCGGCCAAAATTGGAATTGACAGATTGGGCTTTTTTTTTACACTGAAACCAACAAGCAGATTTTCTAAATGTAACAAGATTTAAGAACTGGAGTTGAAAGTATCACATAAGGGGTGGGGGTTGGGGCGTTATGGATGATAAAACATTGGGTGCATTTTGGTTCTTGCCCTTTCAGCTGATCACAACAGACTTATAGCCTGTGGATTGAGATTGAGAGAATGTTTTGATATCTGATGAAGTGAGAGAATTTCCAGGAAGATGATTAAGCAAAAAAAGTTTTAGATTGAGTTCAGACAGGCCCCTTTAGATTATTCATCAGCAATTTCTGCAAATCAGGGAGTTGAGCTCCTTGTCACTATAGAAAACATCAGCTAATTCTGGTCCCTGGTCAGAAGTATAATAGATCAAGGTGACTGTTTTTTGAAAAATATAATATCTGGATTAGTTTATCGATGTAGAAATAATAACTTGAGAGGTTTCTTTAAAGTGGTCATGCAGGCACATATGAACAAGTATGAGTGTGTATGTAACCTCAAAAGTGGGAAGGAGGTTGTAAGTTTTAAATCAATGAAGGAGGAGAGGCTCTCTGAAAAAAAAAGACTGTGAACCATTGTTATGTACAACAAAGCACAGATTTTAACAAGCCTAACCACCAAATTTGATTTGCGTTCTTTCTCATAGGTGTGCAGTTTCTTACTTTTTAGCAATTCCGATGCTGAGAGGATTTGGAGGAGGGATGAGCAGGCACACAGAGGGAATCCACATGTCAAGACCTCCAGGTCCTGTTACAAGCCACTTGCTGCGCTGAGAGTTGTCTTTCAGTATGCCCTGGTTGTCTTTCAATATACTTTTCTGAAAACATAAAATAAAATAAAATAATGAAAAGAAGGAGCTTTGCTACATTTATTATACCTTTGTTACACTTTGTGTATGGTTATGCAAATTATAGAGTTGAAGAATTCATATGTCCAACCTGGTCTTGCTTAAAGTCACATAAGGCCTGAACCATGATGGGGGTGGTGCTTTTCTCCTCAGGATTTCGAGGCTTCAGCCTGACAATGGACTGCGACTTGTTGACCAGACTCTGGACCTGCCTCTTATTCTCCATTATCCGCTCTTTCTCTCTCTGTATTGAAAATTTTTAATTTTAAGCTTAGACTTTTTTTACAGTAACTTTGTGAAATCAAATTATGCTCAAAACTATACTAAATAAATGGAGTCACACTGAAAAGATAAAAGGATGAAGGCTTTCCGAACAAGTTTAAGAGGCATGCACATTTTTTGCTTTGTCCAATGCACAGGGAAAGTACAATTAATGGAGAACAAAGATACCTCCAGATTTTTCAGGAGTTCGATAAGGTTCTCCACACGGGTATTCTTGTCACATATGAATTTGCTCTTGATGGTGTCATGTTGCTTCTGAAGCTTTGCATACGTTTCATTGGCCTCCTTGAAAAACTGAAGAAAAAAAAAAGTTTTGTTTAAATGAAAACGTACAAAGTACTATTTCTACATAACAAACAGAAACTTTAAAGTCATACTTGGCTGTATGCAGAATTTTCCTTAAGATGAACTTGGATGCACTTTGTGATCTGGAGAAGCCAGCTCCACTGTGTCTGTAGGGTATCCACGTAGGCCTGTAGGGTGACAAGTTATTCATTCAAACATAAAATAAAATTTTTTAAAAACTATCAAAATACAGTCCAAATGCCAACAACCGTTACCTCGATCTTATCTTTGGCTGGGTGGTTGCTGTTCAAGAGGGCACCAGATTTAATCTTCAACCTGTTTAACTCCTTCTCCTTCTCCTCCAAGTCACTCATCAGTTTCTGTTGTATAAACACAAAGATAAAGTCCAAAACAGTCCCACCATAAACAATGCAAATAAATTTACAACAGATATCAATAATAATAACAATAAAAAATACTCAGTTTGAGATTCTCACAGAGTAGCTCTCCTGCTTCCTGGGTATGTACTGGTCAATGTTTTTATCTCCCCAGTCAAACATTAGCTCCTCCTCCTCTTTTCCATTAACCCACATGATGGCTCGAGAGACTTCCTCGATGATGTTCTGAAGGTCACGGAGTTGATTGAGGCGATTGCTGGACATTTTCTGCAACAAACACATGGCACATTTATGGATAGAAATGAAAATGCAACAAAGAGTGGAAAAAAAGATACATTTGACAAAACACTATTTGTGCTTAAAGGGGTTTTCACTACCTGGAGGGCATCCATTTCTTGCTCCAGGATGTTGAGGTGGTACTTATTGCCCATTGCCATCTGGAAAGTAGATGAAGAAGTAGAATTTTGCTCAGGTTTTATACACAAACAGAACAGGGGAACATACTAAATAATAGGCATGGACTGGTTCTAGAATATTTGGAGGGTTGATGGTTTCAAGGTCGTTTTGTTAACCAAAAACCACTTTAATGAGCTGTCGGCAATAGTGTTGGAATAAAGTAGTTTTTCTCCAGTTATATAGATCATAAAATAACATAGTGCTGACCTTACACCATTTCTTTTGTCTCACTTATAAGATAAAAATCAAAGCCATCATGCAGAAATGGAAGAAACATTAAGTATTACCGTTGCTCAGGTAACTAAGTTAGCATGTTACAAGCAGAATGTTTGTGAAACATGTAACAAACAAACAAACTCTACCAGTACATGCTGAGTCACCAATTAATCAGTTCAATTTACTTGGACAGCAAAAATGAAACAATATTCTAACACCAAATAATTAAAAACTTTTGTTACATTCTATGACGTTATATGTATATACGTTATGACGTACGACATTTTTGCTGAACTCCAGTTTTTATGAATTTTTATATATAAGCCATTGTATTTTCACTCAAGGTAATCATACTTGTAAAATTCTAGTACCAACCCATGCCTATGAGAGAAGAAAAAAGCTTCTATTTTAAAAAAATATAACTTACCAGATCGTCTCTGGCACGCCTCACTTCTAGACTTGTTTGGATGGAGCTGTGGACTTTGCTGTGGGCCACTATTTGGTTTTCTATGGTGTTGGTGTCTTCTCCGAATGGTGCTGTCTCAATCAGGCGCTATCAAATTGAAAATGACAATACCATCATTAGTACTTTTGCTATTGCTTTTCATATTTTGGGGTATTTTTGAGGTGAGTAAAATTTGTGTTTGGGTATTTTCAAATGATGTCTGCTAATTGAATATTTTAGATAATTAATAGATTTGAGGTCGTCTCTTGAAAAGATAATTCAGCTATTGTTTGTAAAAATCCTTTGAAGAATTTAATATACGTATAACTATCATAATACGTTGAATGTTAATTTTTTTATTGTGGCAGTAAGTTTGTATTTTCAGTAGATTCTTGATTTCGGTGTGTCTGGTAATTTTATTCAGTTCAGTAAGTCTAACTTGAGATTAGTTGGTCCTAGAGACAAACGCAGATTTGCTTAGTTAGTCTCAGAAAGGTCATTAATGCAAATGCCATTTTATGAACAGAACTTATCAAGTTTGCATTGGAGGCTTTCAACACAGAATCCTACGATTATTCACGCAGTATATTGGAGATAAAAGACAGTGTGCTACCAATAATCTTCTGTGTTAAACACTCTTTGGGAACAAAACGTGTAAAGCATATCTAGTCAGAGATACAAGTGTAAACTGCATAATTTGTAAAGAAAAAAACAAAAAAAAACAAGAAGTTGCAATTTATTTAAGCTAAAATGAAACATTTTGGTTTGTTTTTCATCTGGAATGTTCAAGTACAACAGTTTTTTAATCATGAGCGTCTGTTGAAAACTCCAGTCAATGAAATATGAAGATGGTTTAAAGGTTAACAAGTCTAATCTGCTATAATGTTTTTTTAGACTGTACTTGTTTTAGATTTTGATTTGTACTGAATAAAAACATCAGAACGGTTACAGGTAAGACATTAACTACTTATACCTTTATAACAAAACCCATCAGTAAAACTCGATGTAATATTGAACCCCTGGACCCAAATGCTTTCTTTGTCTTTTTCCTTTTTGCCCTCTAGGTGTCAGCAAATAATCATTAGGTTTTTGTTAAGCAGGAAACTATTCCAACTATGCCCTCCTTGTCTAAAGTCCTCAACTTCGATAGGAGCTCAGCCAGCACACAACCGCAGCCCGTCCCTGTTGTGCACTCTGCATTTTTTTCACCCTTCTCTCTCAGGGCTTTTGTTTGCTCGCCACTCCCTTTTTTTCCCCTTGTAAATACTTGCCCAGTGCTACACAGGACAAACCAAACTTGCAGCAACAAAGGTAATATGCCACTTTGGAATATCAGCAAAATTATCCTTTGAAATGCAACACTGACAACCAGCAGCGTAAACTAGAAGCTATCTATCTGCTCTGAACTTAATGAATACAGGCTGGGAAAAAGTTAGACATGTGGTAATGGCAGGAACGTGTGTGGTTAAGATTCAGAAGGGTGAGGCTGTAAGTGGTGACAGAATGACAGGGTGTGTTTGTGGGAAGGTGGAGTGTTGACGAATAAATGAACAGAAATGCATTTTCCCATGAACATACTACAGGTCAAATGGGCTGCCCTGTTTCTTACAAACCAACTCAGAGGAGAGTGCAACATATCGCACTTCTTCACTCCCACTTTCTATCCTGCTTCAATGACTCCTTTATTTTCACTGCTGTGTTGCCTTTAAAAACCTTGTGAGTTTCATGCAAAAGCAAACTCTCTCTTTCTCTTTTTTTTTCTCCAGCTACTCCTTTGTTTCATTCCTCCACCAATTCTCTTAGCCTCTTTCACTCACGTATCAGGTTTTGGCACTGAGTTCAGATGGTTTCAGTTACAGTAGGGTAGGATAAATGTTAGGGGAAGTTTATCCACTCTTCTGACTTCCACAGCAGAGAAAAAACTGTACAAACTAGTTCACTGGCTTTTCATCCGCATATCCTGGACATACAAGTTAATAATTCCCACACTTATTTTGAAAGGTTTTTAACAAGTCTAGTGCCAAGAAATACAATAAAGAGTAATGTTTTCATGATTACTTTAGAAATGAAAAAGAAATGTGTAAAATGAAACTGTAGTATTTTCCACACGTAACAGAACTCACCTTCTGCTGGGTTATCCAGGGGATGGCCTCACTGAAGTATCGCCCGCCATCATTGCCCACACTGCCACCACTGCTCACACTGACTTTGTGACTTTTCATAGTCCCATACCCACCAAGTCTGTGTCTGAGCATAGAATGCTGTTGTTGTAAAAAATCAATTCTGTGGAGACATAAAAAAAAAATAGTCAGATAAGGATAAAAACGATCTCAGAAGTCAACCTCACAACACAAAGATTACGTTCTGGTCTTACGTTTTTAGAATATCAGATGGTATACGCATTTCTTGCATCTCTCGGCCATAGCCCTTCAGCTTCTCAATATTGTCTGCAGCCTTCAGCAGATACATCTCTGCTTCAGCTGGTGAGGCTCCCTGAAAGGAAACCATAGCAAGTCTGTTGCGCTGCAAGATTATACTCCTATAATACTGGTTATTTCAAATACCAACACCTCATTATAAACATCCTCTATTTGTGCCTTGTTGAAACAAGAACTTTGACAAATAGACTGCTTTAATATTTTAGTTATTTAGAGATTGATATATTATACTTACAATGTCGATGATCTTATTTGCTTTCTCCAACAATTCAAAACACTGGTTTGACAGGAAACCAGCTGTTTGCTGAATACCTTGCACACTGACCATGGGAAAAACAAAATAGACTTATGATTAAAACAGTATTATTAAATCAGTTATGAGACAGGCGTTGCAAATATAGATAGCAGGTTGTTGAATTTTATTATTTTTAAAGCTTGAATCAAAAAAGTTTTGAGTGAAAGGCTTTCAAAGTAGGATAGGATAACCACAAAGTTATAATGAAGTTTCTGTTCCGCTTTGACAAACTTGGATTTTAATCCATTACAGTCATTAGGCAAAAGGTTGAGGAAGGAAACCAAAAGCTACACAAAAGGCAAAAACAGAAAGCTAGAAGATATACATAGTTATCATAGTAAATGAGTTACGAAGCTTAATTTTTGTTTAACCTTGAAACAAAGCAAAAACATTTGGTCAAAATTTCTTGAAGTAAAAAGCTTAGCAGCAAAAGTTATAATGGAGTAGTTTTTGTACTGTACTGTGACAAACTTGCAATTTTAGTCCACACACAAAGGTCACCAGAGGGTCACAATAAACAAATAATTATCGGTAACTATACAAAAAGGATAAATATAAACTTTAATTTTATAGGCGTTTTTTGTTTGTTTGTTGTTTTTTTGCCATAATTAAGCTGACATCATTCTGTAAGGATGAAAGGGTGTGCTTAACGTTACTTTTGTTTTCATATTGTGCAACAGATCGAGGATGATAAAACTAAGATTCATTTGTACCTTCATCTGTCGAGATGATCAGCTACAGAAATTATTATAAATACAATGATAATCCAAACATGAACGTTTGTGCGCCTATTTAATGAAAATTATTGTAGTTGCCGTACAACTAGGACTTGAGCTTGTTTTGGCTTTAGGGCTTATATAAATAAATAAATAAATAAATAAATAAATAAATAAATAAATAAATAAATAAATAAACTATACTGTTCTATGTAAACAGACAATATTTAACACCCCTAAAACATTATGTGAAGGTGTTAAGAAAGTATTCTTTTCACTTTTTTCCCTTTTAGCATAGAGTCATACAACATGTGAGCACTTACCTCTGTGCTCCACCTCCAATGCCACCGGCGGTAGAGATGATCTTCATGCTGCGGCCGCCGCCGCCGCCGTGCATGGAGGACCTGCTGGTGTAGGTTTGGTATCCAGGCTCCATTTGCTGGAACTCTGTCTGGTAGCCGTTTCCGCCGAGGAATAAGTTCTGTCGGGAGTTACTCCTCGGTCCTACACTGGCCAGATTAGGCTCAGAGCCATAAAAATTCATGTTGCTCATAGTTAGGTTTTTTTCTGTTGTAAAAAGGTGTATTTAGTTAATTTCCCCGGTTGTTTCGGCTCTTGCTGTCCGGAGAGCGGACAACCCGTGCGCTTTTCTCCGCCCCGTCTCCTGTTGCGCAGATAATGGTGTTCTGTGAATAGACGGAAGCGAACTGCTTTTTGGACTGAAACCACACCTTGCTGAGTTTACGAAACGACTCTGGTATGTTTGGGAAGGTTTTTGTATTCACAAGTTAAATTATTTTATGTAGCAACTCTTCCTTGACCTATCAGGGAATAAACGCATTTCTTTAATGATGAAAGCTGCGTGGGAAATAACAAGCTGTATATCTGACGTTTCACAATTTGCTTTTAATCAGTTAAACAAGATTATACTGTCTTACTCCTATATGTCAGTTGCATAGACATAATTATTTAGTTCCCTTTCTTCTATAATTTATATCGCTATGTTAAGCAACAGAGAAAAAGAAACTCAATTACAATTACATTTTTTTTGTCATAAACCTGTGGTACCAATTTATGTTTTTTTGGAAGAAGATAAATTGGTTACGGCAAATACAGCGGGTCTGGTTGCCGTCCACTGTCGAGGAAGTTTTAACATCCAACATGGGGAAAATTGGAAATTCGTGCAAATCGACCCATCAGGGTTTTCCTAGTTGATACGTATTTCCAGTCTTTTTCTGATTCATATGATTTCAAATTTTGTTACTGTGTTGAAAGTTCTTTGATTTTTGTTCTAATTTGAATCGAACAGAAAATAAAGTAATAAGACTACTCTGCAATAATCAACCTAAAGCCAGAGACAAAATTGTATGATTTAAAAAATAAATATAAAGTAAATAACGGTTACTGGAACATTTCATGTGAGATCACAATATTATAAAGTTTTCTTGGTAACTTTTATCTAAAAGTGTTATGGAAGAAACTAAATTGTGCTGCTGCAGTAGAGTTTTGTCCAAGAGGTCAGAGATATCATTTCAACAGCAAGTTGCAGATGTTAATGCTCACCTTACTAATAGAACAGGATTCCAAATAGATGAAGAAGATGTGGAAAATGTGTGGGGGGGAAAGGGCAATGAAGCAAAGTGTTCAAAGAAAATGAGACATGAATCCACAGTTAGTGCATCTCTGACATGGACCAACTCACAACAATAGCTTGAGTGTGCATTGAGATTTTCTAATGATTCTTGCACAAGGAAAGCTTTAGTCTAAAATGATATGATGAACTCAGAGTATGAAGACAATTAAGCCTTTATCTTTATCTGTACCTTGATCTTGCAGTGCTTGCCAACAACTGGCGATGTTATCCAGAAGATGGCAATAAGAAAAATTAAAAATACAAATAAAAGTGATTGGAAAGACAAGCATGCAAATGAAATAATAATGATACATAAAATCAGAATAAAAGTAAAAGATCTCAAGGAAAATAACCTTTGAAAAAGGATGTCTTCAACTGAAGATATATTGGCCTACATAGGAAAAATGATCTGATTCTAATCTCTGACCAGTTAATTGGTCTGTCTCTGGTTATTGCCCCACTGCATAATTAACTTTATTAAATTAAAGACACATTGCATAAGGTTTGGGCAACTATTATAGAGAAACAAGTGCAACAATAAAGTGAGAAAAATAATTTAAAAAAGCATATTTTAATTTTTCTCAGTTATGCCTTTTATAACTCAAAGGCATAAAAGTAGCTTTTGTATCTTACAATGTGTTGATTGTATTGCTTCACTTCAAATCCACAATGCAATTTTTGACTCTAAACAATTGTCTCTGTTGCCTTGACTCCCTCTCCTGGCCTTTTACACACAAACATTTGCAAAGGTTTATTTTTCTGCCATGAAAGAATCTGCTTAACAACAATTAATGGCTGAAACTTTTGGCAACCTTTAACCAGAGTGAAGAGAGAGGCAAAAGTCTGTCATACGAAGTTCAGCATTCTCGAGGTCACAAGAAGTCTGCGCACAAGTACTAGTGGGAGTATTTAAACAGGCTGAAAAGTGAAAGGGTGTGAGAGTCACAAGTAGACAGTAAAAGGCGGGTCATACATGCATACACGGTCATTGTGAGCCAACATTTAAAAAAACTAGTTCCTAATAGCTACTCCAAGCACGATCTTATCTAGTTGTGCTGCTGTAAGGAAAGTAACATAAAATTTTTATGATGTCAAGAATAGAAGAAGAAAAATAATAACATCTTTGATCTTTTTTTTATATTATTAGGCAATCTCAGGTAGAGGATGAAATTATATGTTGAGTTTGGATAAATACTGATCCCTCTGGAGTGAGGGCCATTTAAAAAATGCTTTGGAAAAGTCATTTTATCAGGTTAAACAAACTTTGGTGTTTTAATGGACTGCTATGTGAAACATCCACACAAAGTAATGCATAATTCTGAAGTGTAAGGACAAAAACATGCATTTAAAAAAAAAAAAGTTTTGCAAGTCAAAATTTGAATTTTCCAGATACGTCCAAATAAATACCCCCCGAAAACAATTTTAGAAGTCACCTTATTCATAAAGAGAGTCCACCTGCTTGTAAATTAAAGTAGTGTAATTATAACATAACAAATTTGAAGAAATTCAGTGGATATCAATACTTTTTTAAGAAATTGTATATGGAGTGTTTGAACAGACATGCCACAAATCACAGGGAAGTGTGAGGGCAGAGTAGAAAAGACTAATCAGGGCGAGGAGATATGATTGTGGGTAAACACTGGAACTGTAAACCCAACCAATGCCCAGATCTGTAAAATTAAAAACTCTTAGGACATCTACATGTTGTCTTTTGCAAATACTAATATAATAAATGTAAACTTGTTTTAAAAACTATTCTGATAATTGTTTGTCTCATTAAGAACATAATTCAATGCAGTAACAATAGTTTCTTGAAAAGGCAGTCTCATTCTCAGACTGAGACACACCCTGCATCACTAGGAGGTTTCGCTTTGTTTGCCGCTTAACATGCTTTCTGTCAACAAAGATGCTGCAAGATGAAACATGTGCATCTTAACAACCTTAATACTTGAAATTTAACTGAAACCAGATGAGGAGGGGAGGTGTACGTCTTTCCACCTTAACTGCAAAAAATAAAAATAAAAAATGAATAAAAAATCTTAAATTTTGTGTCTTCTTACATTAAAACCAAAAGAAACAAAACGTTGCTTTTGTTCTCTCAACGTTTATGTGCATTATAGCTTCAGACGCGCACGGCATGTTTTGAAAGGAAAGTAAAAGCTTTGACTAATGTGTCTTTGGGCTTGTTAATATTTAACTTACTGTTACTGTTTAGCCTTATGGGCTAAAATCCCTGTTTCTGTCCTGCTTTATTCCCTGATCATAAAGAGGAGCTTTGTTGCAAAGATTGTATTGCTATTAAAATGGCTGCAACAACTTGACTTGAAAAAAATTCAGCTAAAAAAAGGGCTCCACAACTCACAAGGTTTCTTAAGGAAGGACCGAGTATTAAATGTAGAGCAGTACAAGGACACCAACAGGTTAATACTTCCAAGCTGATTATTCTTGAATTCCAGCATGTCTCGTGGCTGCTGACACCAATGAAATCATTTCCAGACACTAGTACTGACATCATGAGAGTAACCGGGAGCAAACATCCTGACAGCTGGTTTAGTAGACACAATGCAGGCACTTCACATCATCTTGTTTATTAATGTTGTACCCTGGTTCCTTTAGGCTTTATTTTTATGCCATAAAGGTGACGTGAGCTGAAAAGATGTTGAAAATGTTTCCAGTAAGATTGTATTATCGCCAGAAACAACTTTTCTCTCCCTAGGAAGTGATTTTTATCTATAAAAATGTCCATGAAAAATGTGCAGCAAGCCCTATTAGTGAGAAAATAAATGTCACTGCAGGAAGTGAATTCCTCTTTGGGTTAATGAACTCTTTTTGGTACTGAGTGGAAGCCAAAATCTCCTGAAAAAAAGTTGAAGGCGTTTCAACAAAGGAATGTCAGTAACTGAAACATAACTTTGAAGAAACAATGTATTAAATGACTTCAAATTGTCTATATTGTACTTTTTAAGAGAAATAGAACCATTGTGACCTTTGCATCTTTACAGCCTTGACAGGAGTTAATGATCAAGGCCTGTTTTACTTCTAAGGAAGCCGTAAGGACATTATGGAAACATACCCCCATTCGTACAATAGTATCTTATCTGTAGGAAAAGACTGAAGACTCTTTATTACATACTTCATAAGTTTGTATTTCTTTGTGTTTAAACCTCTGAACAAAGACAACGCCCAGGAGATTATTTGTTTTTCTATCTAAACTGATACCATCACCAGAGCTATAAATCATGGATTTCACTCTCTGCTGGACCTTTGAACTCAAATCTGTGACATGGTTAGCTTGTTTTTCAGAGATAAGACACCTTTTGATTCTGCTTTATAGTTGTACAAAAATTATTTCATATGATTAGACTACTGTTTCTCATCACTAAGGGAAGTGTCGATTCTGAGTCAGACTTTTATCTGAGCCATGTCTTTTCTTCTCAGAAGTTTCCTAGTTGTGGATTACTCACTGCAGGAGTGAAAGGGCTAAGATTTTGCTGTCTTTCAAAACCTATGTAACCACCCATTTTAAAACACTGAAACAGACAGAATAACATGTTCATGCCTGTGCTGGCTAATAGTGAGCTGACTCATACCATTACGTATGGGCGGGTCCTTGACACACCTGTATGAGTTGCTAGGCAGTGCAATTAGAAGGTCTGAGATGACAAATAATACGATGTCTAATAGTGACTGTCCAACGGTTACTGTTTTTTGCAATCATGCAAAATCCTTTGATAATAAAATATGTTACACCACCCAGAAGTATTATATAACAGACAATATTACTTAGAATTATATTTCATTTTTCAGACATACCTGATCATTTATTTTCAAAAACCCTGCAATCAAAAGCCACAAAGATAAAACTAAAATAGTGCAAGAATTCAACAATATAACTTTAATGCATTTTTTTTTTTTTTGCCAGAATGGCAGAAACAAAAAGCTGCACAAAATGAATTACCTTAGAAAAAAGTTCACAGGCAAGCTCAATTGGCAAGTAGGAGTTACGTTACTCGCCAGCAGGGGTCACCCGAGCGCAACAAAAATAAGAAGACATGCACCTTGTTGCCAAAGACATTGGATGATTTGCCTTTGCACACATATTAACGATCCCGTTTTATTACTAAGGCGTTGCTGTGGCTTTTGTCTACACTTTGTAGCTATCAAAGCACCAACTCCACTAGGAAGGACCTGTAAAAGATTTAAAAGTGTTAACATTTAACAAAAGTTTCTTAACATTTCTCCGAAATAACATTTGAGAGCCGGGCATTGATGTTTGACTAAATGTCCTGGCTCACAGAAGCCTTTAACTTCATCCCAAATGTCTTCTATCAGGTTGAGGTCAGAACTCTTTGCAGGTCAGTCACGTTCTTCCACACCAAACTCACTCATCCACATCTGTATGAACCTTACATTGTCCACTGGTGAAGAGTCATGTTGGAACAGGAAAGAGCGATTCCAAGTGTATTCCCACGCATTTGGTGAATTAAATTGTCTAAAATGTTGTTGTTTGCTGAAGCGTTAAGACTTTCATAAAGGAAACTAAGAAGCTGTGCCCAACTCCTGTAAAAACATCACCAGATTATAATTCCCTTATACACAGGTTACACGTGACACCACGCAGTCATGCAAGTGCCGTTCTCCTGGCAACTGCCAAACCCAGTCTGGTTCTTTGACGTGCCAGACAAAGAGGCGTGATTCAATCCTCTTGTGAACATGTCTTCATTTTTCCTGGATACTAGTGCTTTACAGAACTGTATCTGACACATTGCTTTGAACTGGGTGATGTGAGGGTTGCTTAGCCATGAAAACACATTCAATTAATCTCTCTAGTTTAATTTTTAACCAATCTGAAGGCCACATGCAATGTGAAAATCTGTGGCAATTGAAGTTGGTTATCTCTGCACCCCATGCACCTCATTATCCATTGACCCCTTCCTGAGATATAGCCTAGCCTGCCGGCTTGGTTGCTATAATCCCCAATGTCTTTACTTTTATATAGAAACACTGACTGCGAGGACATTTTTTACAGCTGGAACTACTGCACAGGTGGATTCATATCATGGTACTTTGCTGGAATTCAATGAATTGTAGAGAACAATCCATCTTTTCAAAAATGTTTTACATGCCAATGTGCTGGATTTTGCACATATGGCCATGGAAGTGATTGCAACACTTGAATTCAGTGATGTGGATGTGTGACCTAATATTTTTGGTAATGTAGAGTAGACTACAAATGCAGCGTCTCTTTTTCAAGCACTTGCTGAGGCGGTTTGTGCAGTCCGGATTGTAATCACAGAATTATAGTGTTATTTTTTAAAAATACATTACTTTAGGGAAATTCTAGATGGAGATTACATTCAGGTTTAGTATTTATAAAATCATGGAAAGTATTGCTTATAATTGCCATAAAAAACTAATGGCAGCTATTTTTATTGAAAAATACACTTAATTGAAAAATAAGTGTGCAATACTCTGAGTGGACTTCAAGTTAAATACATGCAATTACACTCAACGGCCAGAAGGGCGAAGCATTACTAAAAGCATCTTATCCATGGTGTAGATCTATCACATGTTAAAGCACCATGATAAAGTTTATTGACGTTTCAATCAAGCAAGGCCATTTTTAAGTTCCATGTTTATATTTTGATCCTTTAATCTATTTTCTGCAAAACATGCTTAGTGTTGATGTTCTATTTATTGGTCTTTCCAAAGCAGTGTATTATAAGAAAAATGATTTTAAAAATGCGATTAGCTTGAACAGAATTATTGGATACAGGGTTACATTTAAATTTACAATTAATTAAGTGGTATAATCCTCCAGTAAACAATGTAGAGAACCCTGAATATTAATAGGTAGAGGGAAAGATTCTACATAAAAACAAAACAAAAAACAAAGGTCACAAGGCTTTTTATTCTTTTCTACTCTTCAAATTGGGAAAGACAAGAGAATGTGCCCTTCAAGCAAGGCAGATATGCGTTGATGTTCATGTTAGACAATGGTTACAATACATTCTTAAACTTGCCAATTTGTACGATCAGAACTGCAACACAAAGAAGTAAAGCAGGTGGAAAACAAAAAATGTTCAAAGTTCACTATTTAAGCAATTTAGCATAAAATGTCTTGTGGTCACCAAGTGTCCATTACAGTCATTATTTCACATGTAAATGCTATCTTGTTATTTTGGAAACATATCAGACAAAAAGTACTTCATGCCCTAATGTCACAAACACAAGCAAGCAGATTACTCTAAAAATTACTGAGACTACACCGTGTAAAGGTATAGATATCTGGGGGAAAAAACAAACTTGACAGTGCCTTGTGCTAAGTATGGTGGAGGATCTATGATTCTAGGGGCCTGTTCTTCTTACAAGGGCATTGAGAACCTTATTAAAAGTTCTCTTGGAATTTTTTTAAATATCAGGACATTTTAAATAAAACTTTGGCAAACTTTGTTGAAACTTTCAGCAGTCTGGCAGTCCAAAACAAATGTCTAAATCAAGACAGAAATGGTTCACCAGACAAACTAACAATCCTTACTTTGTTCTCATTTACGTCACTAGACTTTAGCCCTGTAGAAAACCTGCAGACTGAACTGATTAGAGGACTACATATGAGAATTCTGACTATCAAGGTTGTGCAAAGAGAAATAGTCAAAGATCCCTTTTCTCTGTGCACTCCAACCTAATGAAATGTGAGATGTTCTTGTATCCATCCTCTGACTTGTACTTTTCAATAACTTTTTCTCTGTTTTGCTTAGAGTGTTCTTTTGTCTTCAGGTGGTGGCAACCATGAATACTGATTAGTCAGTGAAAGAACCTTCTTTCCCGTACTTGGACATGCCTCTTTAGTGTCTCTTTGCACTACCCACATTGGGGAAATGTCTCAAAACTTGTCAGGAGTGGGATTGTGTTTCCACATGGTGGTCTAGTTACACTCACTCCTTGTGTGTAACTGACCACAGTTGCATGGAGACAAACAGCCTGAGGCATTGCTGAGCACTAGCTCAAGCAGCATCCACCCAAGCTTTATATTGACTTTGCTATAAAGTCTTCCCACACAGCTGTGGCTATACCTGATGTACTTTCACAACACGTTTTCCCTCCACTCAACTTTTCCAAAAATATGCTTGAATTCAGCACTTTGTCAACAACCAGCTCCTTTAGCAATGATCCTTTGTGGCCTAGCTCTCAGTAGGACTTGCTGGTAAAACCATGTGACAACACACAATAGAAGAGGGTTATTAAACTATGTTATATATTCTCATCAATCACACTAACCACAGTTTAGAGAAGTATCATATAGATAATCGATCTGATAATAGCTAATTTATATTTTATTCATGCCATTATAGCCTCTCCAGTGCAGAAAGAGTTGCGTGGGATGGATCAGCTGCTCCACCTGCGCCGCCTGCTTGTGATCATGTGATGAGTGATGACATGGTGATGTATAAGAAACTTGCAGCCATAGACCATGTCGTAGAGTATGTCAGCTTTTAGGAAAAAAATTACATTCTCAAATAAATGATCTACTTAGGAATATTTTAAATAGATTGAATTTCTCTGAAACTGTCAGAAATTGTGTCATTTTCTGGGGGAGCCTGTAGACATTGGAGAGTAACGACTCCTCAGAAATCTCTGTCAGGAGAGAGTAATCACACCACAATTAGATGTTTTATCTTTCCAGAATGAATATATTTATCAAGTGTTTCCGTTTTTTGCCACAGTCAGTTTTTCTCAATAAAATTTCAGCCCGCCAATCACTCATATGATGACGAGGACATTCTTTGTTTGTGCTGCGCTTTGTTTTAATGCCAACAGGACCCTGTCATGAAAGTTACTATCTCACCCTTTAATGTACAGCAGAGATGCCCATGAGGTGGATGTTAATCTATCATTAACATCAACATGACAAGGTTCTCCTTTGCAGAGTAGTTCGCGTCTCCACCTGCTTTCTGAAATGGGGTTTTGACAGTGAATCTGAAGTGGTAAGCTGTAGTGTAATGGACTGTTGTTGGTGATTAGCTCTAGATTTAATGGTCTGCTTTAATTTACTCAAATAACACATCTTACCTGGCAGGAATGTTGCAGTTTTAAACAGGGCAGGCCACAATTGGTAAGTTTTATTGACCCTGCCATAATATGGGTGAAACCTTGTCGGCCTGCACTAGTATCAGTACTTATAAAAATATTTAAAATGGCTGTTTTTTGTTGTTTTTTTTCCTTTTAACAAATGCAGTTATTGAGCAGCTTCCAGGAACCACAGTTTCTAAGGCGTACTCAGCAAGAAGATGGAAGTGGAACAATGAAGAATTTAACCAATAAAAAAAAAAAATCATAAATACTTACTTTTTGCATAGATGTTAAATTCATTTGTTTTTATTTGGACTAACACAAGTTCTTAAAAAAAACTAATGTTTTTAAAAGGTTGTGCTGCCTTTTAGCATTCAAATGTTCTATGGAACTGGAAGTGCTTAATAAATTTGTTTTATTGCCTAAAAATCTTTTTAAGCTAATTATTAAAGATTTAGAAGGTATTTTGTGGAAAAACTTGTGGGATATTTAAAATATATATTTTCATTAATAAAAGAAGTTCAAAGTAATGACATACACAAACATAAAGCACTACTGGTTTCTGTGGTGCGCACAGCAATGCAACAGAATTGCAATCAGAAATTCAACCAAATAAAAGCATACATACATATTTTTGAATGGATGATTATTGTATTTTCACTTTAATATATACATATTTTTTAGAAGTAGCATAGTCTCTTAGCACGTTACATGCAACTGCTATATAGGAACTGGAGAGGACCTGGAAGGTGAAGACCACAGTGGTGCCTGTGGTCATCGGGGCCCTCGGGGCAGTCACCCCCAAACTGGACCAATGGCTACAACAGATCCCAGGAACAACATCAGACATCTCAGTCCAGAAATGTGCAGTCCTTGGCACAGCCAAGATACTGCGCAGAACCCTCAAGCTCCCAGGCCTCTGGTAGAGGACCCGAGCTCAGAGGATAAGAACCACCCGCGGTGGGTGAGAAGGGAATTTATATATATATATATATATATATATATATATATATATATATATATATATATATATATATATATATATATATATATATATATATATTCAATTCAATTAATGAAGCTCTTATACTAATTATTAAAATATTTATAAGGTGTTATGGAAAGAGTTTTAATATATTTAGAATATGTACTATTTTCAATGCAAGTTCAGGTAAAACATTGAAAATACACTTAAAATAATATTAAAATGTATTATACATCCATCCATCTTCTTCCGCTTATCCGGAGTCGGGTTGCAGGGGTAGCAGGCTTTTCTCTCCCCCGCCACTTGGGCCAGCTCCTCAGGGGGAACCCCAAGGCATTCCCAGGCCAGCTGAGAAACATAGTGCCTCCAACGTGTCCTGGGTCTTCCCCGGGGCCTCCTCCTGGTGGGACGTCCCCGGAACACCTCATCAGAGAGGCGTCCAGGTGCCGGAGCCACCTCAACTGGCTCCTCTCGATGTGAAAGAACAGCGACTCTACTATGAGTCCCTCCAGGAAGACTTAGCATCTAACCATATCTCTAAGGGAGAGCCCAGACACCCTACGGATATTCATTTCGGCAACCTGTACGTGATCTCGTTCTTTCGGTTTTGATCCAAAGCTCATGATTATACAAGAGGGTAGGAATGTAGATCGACCGGTAAATCAGGTTTTTTTTGACTCAGCTGTCTCTCCACTAAAACACAATCCGTTTGTCGATCTCCCATTCCATTTTTTCCTCATGCGTGAACAAGATCCAGAGATTCTTAAACTCCTCCACCTAGGGCAGGATATCCTCTCTGTAAAATGTTTTATTCTAGCATAAAATAATCAAAAATTCAAATAAAGACATAAGTACATTAAGTTGTACACTACTTACATTAAGTTGTACACTACTTTATATTAAATTCTAATTATTTAACTTTAACTTAAATGTGGCCTACGAAGTGTGAAATAAGTTGTTTCAAAATGGCAGGCTTAAAATCTAGCTTACTATAATTTCTAAAATAAATTTAGCATATTGGAATTTATTTTAGTACACTTAATTCTGTGTAACTGTGTAACTATATTAAAACGCTTTATGGTGAGAAATAACTGAGTAAAACACAATTGCGCAATTGTGCAAACGCCATTTTTATTTAAATAAAAATGGCGTTTGCTTCTCTCAGTGTATAAAACAGTAGGCTACTTGAGTGAGCGTATAGATTTACAAATTGGAGAAGTAAACTTCATCATTTACTGTTTGCTTGTGGTATTGTTTTCAATGATGTGATTATTCAGATAGTTCTGTCATTCTCTGTTAAACAAGGCAATATTCTTGTTTGCTGAATGGGCGGAGTTATTACAACGTCATCCTTATCGCTCGCGTATTCCTTGAATACATCTTATCCCAGGGCTGACAGTTTTAACGCGTAGAGGCATGAGAAGTCTGAATATTTTAAAGTGTTACTGTTGCAAAGTTTTAAAAGTTTATGTTATTGTAATCGCTGGTAATTTTTTGTAACTTTTTATAAAATACCAGCGTATTTATGTAGTAAGTATATTTATGTAATAAGCATTATGAAAACAGTTGAACGTGATAATCATATTTGAATGTGGCCATAAAAAAAGAGGAATGGAATATTACCGACTTTGTATGTATGTATGTATGTATGTATGTATGTATGTATGTATGTATGTATGTATGTATGTATGTATGTATGTATGTATGTATGTATGTATTTTATTTTATTTTATTTATTTATTTATTTTTTCTGCCTGTTGTTACAGGTGGCCAAGTCAGTCAGTAGGACTCTACCTTTGGCAGGTGTGTTTCCTGTCACTCCCACAGGAAGCACTTCGCTTCACTCAGTCTGCTGCAACTGAGAAGTAGAAACTCATCGGGCGGAACGATGGGAAAAAATCGTCATTACCTAATTGTAATCCGCTTTATATTTGGGAGCCTATAGGTCTGCTAAAGTGCCCCGCACGGCGGATTTTTATTTTTTTTTTTTAGGCGGCAGACAGCCTGAAAGAGGGAAGTGCTTCCTGATAATGAAGAGGTGCGTCTTATTTCCATTCCAGTGATTGACTGCGTACGGCTTCCACCGCCAAGAGCTGCGAGCATTGACGCATTGTGGAGTCGACAACAGGGAGGGGGCGAGCACTGCAAACCCCCGGCTTCGCCACACATCGGAAGCATCTATCGGCGTAACCACCGCGATGGCCGTGATGCAGCTCGAAACGGGGGACCGCCAGCCGGAGAACGGCTTCGTGACCCCCGAAACCGCGTCTCCGGAGCTGCTGACTCACATCGACGAGTCTGTCCTGCCTTCTCTCGGGGGGTTTGGGAAATACCAGAAACAGCTGATCGTGCTGACATGGATCCCGGCGTTATTTATTGGATTCAGCCAATTTTCTGACAATTTTCTTCTCGCGGAGCCAAACATCACATGCACCAGCCAGCCCCTGGCTAACAGAACTAGGCAGACTGCGAACCTCCAGATGAACATAAGCACCGGGCCAGCTCTTTATGCTGGTGGGGGTCCCAGCGGCCACAATGACAGCATGCAGTGTCAGTACAATGAGTCGACATTCGAGCTGCACACAGGGCTTGAACAGAACGTGGTTACGAAGGTAAGCTGTTCTTCTTGAGCATGGGTTCTTTTCTGTAATGTTTTGCCATGATTCATTGATGTCCTACCCTCTTTCCTGTAATCGATTTATACCAATAAGCCGACAGAGCGACATTCGAGCACCTATTCACTCTAATCATAAATAAGCATTTTTACCATCAAGCTGCAGCATAACAGCTATTGACGCTTTCAATGTGGTGCAAGTGGTCTTCCCACCATATTGCATAATTTCCATATATTGTAGCGTGTAGGATCAGGCATTTCACATGCGATGGTATTTACAGAGTACAAGGATTTCTGGGGCATGTGTTTTGCTGACATTGAGTCATCCAAACAGCTGACACAATGAATAACCTGAGGCATAGATATCCTACCACTATTGAGCAAAACTGCAAAGGAAGGTTGAACCTTGTGATTATAGTAATGGAAATATCGGACAAGGGTTTTTTTGTATTTAGAGCAAAGGTTGTGAGTGTTCTCTGTAGAATAATGGAGCTCCATCCCACGCCAAACATCACCCACCCTTCTGCTAGCCTAACCAAACAACAATTAGATATCCCTGCAGATTTCAGGGTGAATAGGTCTTGATTTTGAAGTATGGGTTGGATTGGGGGCAGTGTTACTTTTTGACATTTATAGGGCACAGCTAGAACTGGAATAACCAGCAATTTTAATACATTTAAATAAGAATTATAAAGAATGACTATTCTTCTAGCCAGTTTGACAATAAATTATTAGAGATGCACTAATCTTGTTTACCTTGATTTGCACTAATCAAGATCTACACATCGGTGTAATCTTTTTATATCTTACTTTTCTGCTGCTTTCAAAACTTCTAGCTTTCTCAAGTCTGTTTTGGTTCAGTAAGGAAAGTCTTGTGGTAACATTGGCCAAAATGAAACAAAGAAATATGACTCATTTAATTTTTATTTAACAAATTGATGATTGAAGTCTTCATATATCAAAACAATAGGAGTTTTCAGTTTAAATGCATACAATGGCGAGGACAAAAAAACCTTTTTCTTCAGTATTTGAGCAGCAGTTTAAATAAAGCAAAATTATTTGACTACAAAATAACCATCTGGTTAGTGCTTCTTTATAAGTAATCAATACAGTTGATATAATAAAATAGCAAAGAGAGGAGTGTCATATTTTAATTTGTTAGCTGATAAGAGAATGGCAGATTTTCCACACTTAGAAGAATTATTACATCATGTTTAAATTGAACTATGCAGTCTGGGAAATATGAAGGGTACCTTAGTTTGCATTGAGTATAAAGCCCATAGTAGTCCATCTGTCTACACCTGATAATGTCCTTGTTGAAATAAAGCATAGCAAATTCAGCTTTGACATTTTAATTTACTTGTAGGCACTCGGACAGTTTATTAGTTAATTTTATTTACCATCTAAGTGGGACTTTTGCTGGATAAGGATTTATTACTGGCAAGGATCCTAAAGCTTTACAGGTTTTATTTCTTCTAAGCTGCCATTGATAATGATGTCAATGATACAGGTAAATTGATTGAGGTAAATTGATTGAGGTGGTCTGTATAATTAGCATACAGTTTCTTGTTATGTATCTAACACAAAACAAGATTCCCCTATGAAGGCTGAGGTATGGAAACATAACTGTAACCCTGCCTCCGTAACGTGCAGGTACTGACATTTGTGTTGTGTTTGCACTCATATTGATGTTGACATTACTAACATTGTAAACAGATGACAGGGCAGAACGGTTTGTTAAATTGTCTGGTACTACTAGAGTTCCATGACCCATCGCCTCCACTTTCTGACAGGACTCGCTTGGCCTTATGAGAAATGGAGTCAAATGATATGCAGCTAAAATCCATAACAGTACCCTGCATGGAAGCATAGCTGACCAGTGCACATGTCACTGGCCTTGTCTGTTTGGAAAACCTGCCTTCCTCCTGCTGTCTTCCAAAAGATTCTCTTTTTTTTGCCCAGCACAGCACAGGAACTAGGATGTGACACTACAGCAGGAAGTGATGACCTGGCATTTCCCCTTCTGTTTGGACTGCATTGGCATAACTGCACATGAGTGGCCTCAGCTCTCAGTGACACACAATCCCTGAAAAACATAGTGGCTGATGAAATGTGTCAGTGTCTCTGTTAAAGTGAATCAACACATCTAACCTCACAATGATATGTTAATCCCACACTAAAAGTTCTCTGTTAGCTTTTTTGGTCTAAGGGTGACACAGAAATGAGGTTGGCATGGAGGTAACAGAGGCAGATCCAGTGTGGTTAATGTGGAAACCCATCCTAATTGAGTTAGAGCTCTCCTAGGAGTCCCTCTTAATTGAACTGCAGCTAAGAAATGAGAATTTATTATTATCCAGAGTCAGTCTCTGTACAACCCTGGTGCTAAGCGCCCATTCGGATGGGTAGCAAGTTTCCTGAAATAGTGACCTGGGAATCTCTTGGAAGCCCATATTGACCTCTTTCCTAGAATTTTGTATTTGCCAGATGATGAGATGTGTTTGGTTGCCAAAGTGTAGTTATCAACTTTTTAAAGTTATGACTGACATTGAGGAGGAGAAACATTTAAGTTTAGCCTCTAAAATGAAATAATTTTCAAATTGAAAGCATCAGATAGGCATCTAACAGTAACCATTGTAATTTTGGGGATGATTCTGTAATGATTAGCATAGTCTTTTAACTTAAAATTTGTTATAATTTTGTATTGATTACTTTGCTGAATTTCAACTGATGTACTCGATGAGCTGCCATGTTAAGTATGTTAAGTATTATTTTCTTGTTATATTTATCTGAATGTAAACATTTTGAAGATGTTAGCCTTTCCCTAAAAGGCTAACATCAAAAACAAAAAGAGAAGTTGGCTGATAAATGCACCATGTGACATTTAAGGTTGTTCTAACAGCAACACCTCAATGTTGTTGCTGTAACAAAGAGAAAGGAGTGAATTTATACAAAAATACTTAGTTACAAGGACTAATAAGCTAATGTAATGGGTTAAGCGAAGCGCAAAAGGGTGTGCTTACAGGTCTGAAATGGAAGTAAAACTAAGTAACAGTTAGTTTTCTAGTCATTAGCTACGGATCTTTTAAGAAAACAGAAACTTGCATCTTCTGTTGTGGTTCTGTTAAAAACAATGTGGGTTTTTGATCACCTGGTATTTACTTAGGTGGTATACATTATTAAAATTTTGAGAAGCACTTTGCTGGGAAATGCACTCAGACTTCTGTTTTGATAATGCTAGCCACACTAAATTTATTTAACATAAGATATGCTACAGGCAGTTTTAAAATTGAATACAAACTTCAATTTTGAAGTTTGTCACCACAAAGACGAAGTCTCTGCATTAAGACACAATTTTATTTTATACTTTTCAAGGAGAAAGTCAGACAGCCAAACTTGGCTTTGGAATGTCAAAACTTTGCAAAAACTAGATATCTGAAATTGTCCACAAAATTCTAGTTGGTTCACCTCTATAATTCCTTAAAGTATTTTCCCAATTGCTGTAGTTCACATATAAAACTGTGTTACACCACCATACAGAATTTTGACAAGTTCGTTTCTTGAACATGTTTTGAATAAAAGCATTCAATTACTAGATATGACATGGAGAGGGTCAACCATGGGCTTATTTCTTCCAAATATTATATCTAGTGGACGGGGGAGATAAACTGTGGGAGCACATTGGTGGGTACACCCGGCCTCAGTATCGCTGTACAGTAGATTGCACACCCATGGATCTGAAAGATGATACTGTAGGTTGACACCCTCGGAGGCCTCTCCGCTCTGTGTCCCTTGTGCTGTTTACCCAGCTGGTTGACTTCTTCTGCTGACCCTGGATCGACTGAGACTGAGGCCTTTGAAAAGGCCTCAGCCGTGGAAAGGTGATGACCCCGCCGCAGTTACCCAGCCAACACACGACAGACTCTCACTGTGTCAGCTGTAACAGGAAAAGGCATTTTTGTGACCAGAAGATAAAACCCCTGTTGAGGCACCGGGGGGTGTGTGTGTGTGACAACAAGAGTGTGTGCTGTGGGCCTGGTTCTGATAAGTGCTGTTTTGTAACAAGCAGGCATGAACATTGTGGGGTCTGACCCTTGACCATGGTATAAGGTTGTTTTTGAAGATTGTGCAATGGAATTTAGATTGTTTAATTTCTCGTAAATCTTGTTGGTAACAGTGATCTGTTAAACACAACAGCCATCAGAAGAAAGGTCTGAGCGTGGCAATAAGAGAAAAAGGTTTCTTGTTTTTTTTGTTTTTTTTTCTGCCATCTGTCGAAGCTGATAGCAAGAAAATCTAGCTGTCATCAGACAACCTTCTTTAAAACACGTGCCTCATCAGATGCTCATGTTTTGTGACAATATAATTTCCTTTTTGCCTCAAAAGGTAGTGCTCAGGAATTAAAAAGGGAAAGTTTTATTTCTTCCTTCTACTTAATATTAAAATGTGATCATCTCTTAGTCTTGCATTGCCTTGCAAAAGCAGTAAACCTGGAACTCTTCTGCATCGTCATATAGCTAGAATCTTCAATTTATTTTATTGTGATTTGGTCTAATTACATACTATTATGTTATCAATACAAAATAGTGCTCATGGTTGTAAAATATAAGTAAAATTATAGAAATATTTTTTTACAAATAAATTGAAAGATAATTCTGGCATGCTTTTGTATTCAGAATATTTTACTCTGTTACCCCTAAATAAATTCAGTACAACCAGCCCTCTTCAGAGAGAAACTCCTAAATTGTATACCTCAGTGAAATATAATTATCTATTTGTGTGTTTGATGCTGTCAGATCTGGTTTATGAGTGTGAAAACAAGCCATTATTGAAAAAATAAAAAATCCATATAAAGACCCGTTTAGCATTTGCCATATTGCGGGCACCGCACACATGTTGCAGAAGGTGCTCTGATCAGATAAGACCAAAACTGAATGTTCTGACCTACATTTCAGACTCTCAAGTGTGACATAAAAGGAACACTTTGCATCACGGGAAAAAAAGAAAAAAAATCCAATGGTGATGCATGGTAGTGGCATCGCCATGTTATGTAGATGTTTTTCTTCAGAATGGGACAGGAAAGTTGAACAATGCAAAAGAAAAAAAAAAAGAAAGAAAATACCGGAAGAAACCTTTTTAGATGCAGCAAAAGACTTGAGACTGTGAGAAAGGTTTGCTTTCTAACAGGACAATTACTTTAAACATATAGCTAAAGTTAAAATGGAATACTTTAGATCAAGGGTCCTCAAATCCAGGCCTTGAGGGGTGGTGGTCTGTAATTTTCACGTGTCCCGGGTCCGCACACCTGAATTAAACGGCTGAATTAATTACCCCCCTCAGAAGGCAGTCAAACTCAGCAGAGTCCTGCTAAAGACCTCATTATTGTGTTGAAGCAGATACACTTCTAGAAGGTCTAGGACACCAACCCTTGAGGCCTAGATTTGAAGACCCCTGTTTTAGATGGCTAGAATGGTCAAAGTAAGTCTACATTCAATCTGCTCAAAATCATTTGTAGATGATATAGGTTGGTAAAGACATATGTCCCAGGAGATATGGTTTTGTAAAGTGGTGTCCCAGGAAGGCTATACTGACTACTTTATACCACAAATTCTTCTTCTTCATAAAAAAAGCTTTTCCTTCCATTTCACAACATTGTGCTACTTTGTATTTGTCCATTCTGAAATCTGAATAAAATATAGTGAAGTTTGTAGTTTTAATGTGAAAAATGTAGACAAGGTCAAGGGTATGAATACTTTTCTATCTCTACATTGCACATATGCTGCCACCATATTATGGAATTCCAGTCCCTCCATGGCAGCTGCGCTAAAACTTGCACTTGGAAGCAGACTGAATCAGATAACCTCTGTTGCTAGGCAGTAACTATGCAGCAGTCTCCTCGTTTTCTGCCTTTTCCTCACAACTAATTTTAAGCATCTCTTTTCCCCTCATTGTTTCTTTTTCAAATTTCTGAAGCACTTGCATGATGTTTTACAAGTTGCTCATCCTTTTACGAGTTTGTTTGGCCCTTTTTGTTCTCCTTCTTGCTGTGCTTGCCTCTTTTCTCTATCCTTCCTTCCCTCCAGGCCTGCTCTTTCTCTCCCAAGAAACCTCCACCCACCACTGTGTAGTTCAACGAGTGCACAAATGTGCAGCTGTGACATAAGGATATCTTCTGAGTATTGCCGGCCTAGACTGACCATCACAAGGATGGTCAGCCATTTGAAATGGATCAAAAGAGAGAATTTATATCGGGTTTTTTTCTCTGCTTTCCTTTATTTTCTTTCAGGTTAAAGTTTAATATGCATTAAAACAACTGAAGACTTATACTTCTGTTAATTTATTCCCATAATAAAAGTTAAAATAACAACAATAATCAATATTGTAATGTAAGAATTAATCTTTTATGGATTTATGGCTTTCCAAATAGGTTAGATATTTTTCTTCACCCAGTTTGGAAGCCCATTAAGGTTTTGCATCTGAAATGAAGGGCTTGCAGAAAAACATTTTTGATGGTGCACGCTAATTGGCTGATGCTTATAAACACAGCAAGTTAATGAAGCTCTGCAGTAAAATCCTGCCATACTCTGCTAATCCGGTGACACATTTCAAGATCACTTAACACTTGGTGGGGGCGGGGTGAGCAGCAAACACTGCTGCTTTAAATGTGGCATGTGACTGAAGATTGCTGTTGATGATGTTGTGCCTCCTTTGGTTATATATCCATGGTCTACAGCATGTCTGATTTGCACAGTCAGTACTCTTCTAGGGTTACACAGGGCAGATACTCATGAATTCACACTCATCATTTCATGTAAGTTGTACTACAGTCTGAGAGAAGGCAAGATTCTCTGCTTCTCTCTCTCGGCACGGTTGGTTGTCCTGTGATTGCGAAACAGGCACTTCTTTTCCATGCGTCTGTCTTTTTACCCGCTGACATTGAAACTGAAACCATGAGTAAGTACCATGCCTGGGTCATGTGAGGGCTGCTTTGGCTGTTTGTAATCCTGCAGCATTCTAATCTGTACTTATCACTGTGTCTGGAGGTGGTAGAAAGTTGTTTCCAATGGAAACCATGGAACCGACCACTTTGTATGTCAGTTTCTTGTGGGATTGTTTTGCAAAGCATCTACAAATGTTCTTGGCACATGATCTCTGTTTATGTTGTATCTTCGTCGTGAGTGGCAGTGGTTGCGAGGCAGGCCTGAGATTGTTGTTCGTTAGCCACACACTCAGTGCACCTGTTGTGGCAGCCACACCCTTGTTTAATTCTGTCTTTACCAGCACAGACATCTGTGAAGCACATGTTACAATAAAATCTCCAGCAATTGTTACTCACTGCTGATGTGTGTATGTGAATATATATATATATATATATATATATATATATATATATATATATATACTTTTTCATTTAAGCTCCTAAACTAAAGAAGCTTAAATGAACAATGGGCATTTTTATTGGTTTAGTAAATTAGTGGAGACAATTATTTTAATACCATATTCTATTTTAGCTTTACATAAAATATCAGTAACTACTTTAATTCCTTGTACAACTGTACTTTTATTGACTGTAGTGTTACTACTTTTTCTTCTACAGTGGTGTCTGGTGTGTGAATTGAAATGGAGAGTCCATATTGCAAAGTTCTCTCTGTTGGTGGGATCAATCTTTGGATACCTTGTATTTGGGATACTGGCAGACTGGTAATATTTTTTACATTCTTTCTAAAATATAAATCTCTGCAATTGAAGTCATGTTTACAATAATATTTGTCTTTCTTTTTTAGGTTTGGCCGACATCCAGTGCTGATCATATCGGTGCTGTTTATGCTGGTGTTTGGTCTGACTGTGGCCTTTTCTGTAAATGTCACCATGTTCAGCACCTTGCGTTTCTTTGAGGGCTTCTGCCTTGCAGGGATTACTCTTTCTCTCTATGTCCTGAGTAAGTAATTCAATAGATCTTGGCTTAATATACAAGTGGATTTTTTGTTGGGGTAGGAGATTGTTGTTTATTTTTCAAAGCAAGGACGTCACGGATTCAAAACCTGCCCAAGGCCTTTATGTGTGACTTTGCATTTTCTCAGTGTGCATGCATGGCTTTAATCTGGTTTCCTCCCATGACCCAAACATATGTATGATATTAAAGTGGGTGAGTGAGTTTAATTTTTGTCTTAAATGTGTTGACTCGCTGTTGGACTTGAAACCTGCCCAGTGTATAGTCTATTTTTTGCTGATTTATCCCTGGAGAGTGTACTAGCTTACCTATTTACCTGAATACACCTACTCTCTTGTATTCAATTTATTCAATGTGTTCTGTGATTGTAACTTAGACTAACAAGGCAACCCATTCTTTAAACAAGGTGAGATGGACATCAGGGAAGAAAAAAAAAGCTAGGGCACTGCTATGATTAGTTTTTATTTTTTTAATTGTTTTGTATGAGATTATGCTGCTTCAACTAACAAATGTTGTTTTTTTTTTTTCAAGTTTTGAACAAGTTTTTTCCAGGAACGCTAATAAATTTGGTGGATGCCATAAAAGATTTTAATTGAGGAAAGTTGAAACAATTTGCCATAGAAACCTTCAAGAGTAAATATCTCAATGCTAGGCCCTTAAAAATGTTTTTTAAATAGCATCTCACATCATTGGTAATTTTCTAAATGGCCACAGCTTTCAAAAACTTTGATTACCCCTCTCAGTTACCGGTATTGCATTGATTAGATGGGGATACTGACATTTGCAGGAGATGTTAGAGCAACTGCTTTTAGTTTCCCTAAAAGTTAAGAATTAAAAGGAGTCCCAACATTTCAATATTCTTACTGTTTCTTATGAATTTTAAAATTGTGTTGGTTATTATCTTTGGTCAAAGAGGCATTTCCTAGATGAGCATGTACTGAACATTATGACTACATTGTAGCGCTATGCCTACATTGTCTTGATGTGTTATCTTCATGCATTGATGCTCAGTGGGTGAATGACAGATAATTCTTCTCATTCTCATTCTTCTCAATAATTTTTCTCATTGGAATAGCATGTTGTCTAAGATGCCCCAGTCAATTACAAAGTCAAAAAGGCTTTTAAGTCTGTACTTGACTTCAAACTATGATTGATTCTCACTTCTTTTAACAGAATTTCCTGTCTCACCAGCTCACACTGGTAGGGTTGACAATATACAACCACTTAAATTCGAAACATATACATGGAAGATCAAACACAACAAATATGAAATGGAATTGCATTAAAAATAAACTAGCTTGACTAATTTATACAAGTGACTGCCTCCTGTTAGTTTCTTTAATAGCTAGTGGAAGTTTGGTGAGTGCTGAACATCAAACACTTTCCATCTCCAGCACTAAAAGGCAGCTGTTGAACTGACTCGGACTTCTCCAGTCTCATCTTCCAGCTTTCAAACCTTATTCACCTTGATGTATATTTCCATTCATTTCATCAGCACTTAAGATGTGTTCAAACTGATATCCAAAGACAATAATATGCGTCTCTCTTTAGGGCCCATAGAGTGCTGCATTTCACTGCCTTGCATATTGCACTGGAACACAACCAATAGCATTATACTATAAGGTGGAAAAGACGGGATTCCTTGTTGATTGATATTTGTTTGGATGTTTCAGGATGGACAGCACTAATGAGTTCCTATAAAGAACCAGCAGATTACATCAAAGTAAAAAAATACATATTTGGATTCTAAAGGAACAGATACATTTTCTGAGAAGAGCCTAAATATTGAAATGGAAAAAAAAGAACAGAATGATGCTTACAGATTGCCCTGTGATTTCCAGTTTTTTCAAATTTGATTGGCCTGTGACTTGGCTGCATTTGTAGAAATCAAAAGTGGCTCTCATTTAAATTCACCAGAATATTACGACATGGAACTTGAATAGGAAGACAGTTAATTTGATATAAAATAGATGGCAGCGGTATATGTCGCAGACATGTGATGATATTTTTTTTCCATCATATTCCTACTTTATAATCTTACACCGTTATCACTCTTGTCAACTATTCAGGCATAATCAAAAAATTTTTGCTGTAATTCTGAAGACTGGCTGTAGCACTTAGCTCAACGACAGGTCATTTTGTTCTTGTGACTTCCTAACACTTAATAGGCAGAATTCCTCTATTATGTGTCCTCATTACTGTTGATGTTGATGTCAATCGGTTTACACTTGAATTAAATTTATTTTCATTTGAGTGCACCAGTATGTCTATTATATTTCTTCTTACTGCTAATCAGTAATCTAATAATGAAACAATAGGCATGTCTTGTGGATGAAGTGGTAACCAGAGTGTAATGCATGAGCCATCTGTAATGTTGATCCAGATTAACTTACTCTCTTTATGACCTTCTCTGCTGACAAAAAAGGTTTAGATGATTTGTTCTGTGGCACAGAAGGGACGGGGAAGGGACTTGTTGATAGCAACCTCATAACTGCTGTTGCATTTGATGAACATTCTGGTCCTGCCAATGGATCCTTAAAAGCTTCTTTGGCCACAGTAAATGTCCATTGCAGAGAGAGGTTGGGAAAAGTGCAAAGCGAGGAGGGGGTGGGACGTTCAGTAAGGATGATATGATGAAGCATGGGGCCCCCAGAGTCCCTGTCATTCTAATTTACTCCTCATTGTATACCTTGAAAGGCTTTCATGCTCACCCGAAATAGACCAACAGTTAAGCCTCCTCTCAGGACAAAGGAGTGGCCAGATGGAGGGAGAAAAGATGGAGTTGAATTGTGAAGTGTAATATTTCAGTAAAGTGATTCTGACATCTGCATCTTTTGTTTTCACATTAGACTACTTTATGGTTGAATAAATCATCATATAAGTTATTAACCCAGAATGTGACAGAGTTACACGACTGTGCTGAGAAATCAGCTATCAATACTTTTCAACAAGTATATTCATTCTTTTATTACTAAAGCGATACAATGTGTTTTAGTTATTCGACATAGTTCCAGGTTTATAGACTGTGCTCAGCATTATATTTGTTAGCTTATCTAAGTACGTTTTCCTTGTCTAATGTTTGTTCAGCACCTCACTGTACATCCATTCAGCAGTTCTACTTGTTATTTTGTCAGTCTAAAGTGCAGGCTGCTCCAAAGTAATGAAAGATGTCTAAATGGTTTAGCAAAATGTTACCCTTCCAGTTGATTGAAAGGGAATAGTTATTTAATCGAACGACGAGGGAAAAAACAGAAAAATACTCAACTGGTGACCAGGATTGCTGTGAGTTTTTTTCCATTTTAAGCTGTCAGCCTCAGTCTGTAGATAGCTTTTTGAAAAAAATCATATGTAAGAATCCACAATCCACATATTTTAACAATGCTAGCCAAGCAAACTCTTCTAGTTGCTAAGACGAGAGGCTAAAGACTGTTTAAATTAGAATTCAAAAATAATTTTGTCTTTGGTTTAAGACATGAACTGGGCTCTCACAAACGCTCATAAACACTGTGATGTAGTCTCTTCTGGTAAGGTAAATAATTAATGACTATGACAGGGTGGCTATAACTCCATATTCTGCATATAGTTTATATGGATTTTTATATCATAGATATGGAAAGCTAAAATTGGCCAGAATAAGTCTTGCCAGGTGAGAGCTTTCCAAAAGCTTGATTTTGAAAATCATTAACAGCATTTAGATCAGTGCATCTTTGAATGTGTAGCAAGACTGAATTCTGTATTATATTTATATAGTTTGAAGTGTCACTGATATGATAAAACCATATGACTTAAAAGGATGAACTACTGTGCTTTCACTATGTGTACACAAAAGCTTTTAATGATAAATGTTTTTTAGATATTATATACTCATAAAATACTAATAAAACAAATTTAAAACTGTTTTAGCAATATAACATAATAAAATCCTTGCTGCTATTCTATGTTGTATCTCAATTTTTATATCCAAATCCTCCCGGATTAAGCAGAGTTTTTCTGCTTATTAAGAGTTTGATGCTGGCATACTGTCACCCTTATTTTCAACCACGTATGACTTCTGCCTTTGTCACATGATATTTTCCCTGTAGGCTTTGTGTATTGACAAAACTACAACTGCACTTCACCAAGAAAACAGGAACACTGTGGTCTAATAAGACCTCACTAGAAACAATCTCTCTTACATTTGCCTGGAAATAGGCCTCAGAGGTTTAGAGGTTTTGTCTGTTGTCTTGAACGTTAAACACATTTGGTTTTTTGCTATGCTTAGTTCGCCTCCTTTTATAAAGAAAAGCCAGAGCGAAATCCCTGCTTCAACTGTGTTTGCACTGTAGAATATTACGCTAATCCCTTTCTTTCTTTCCGGTCCATGTTTGATAAAGTCTTACATCATCAGCCCTGAAGACTGGGGACCACTGTAGCCCACATTAAGCTGATGGAAAAAAATGCATTTTTACATACAATTTTATCCAAATTTTAAAGCTATAATTAATCAGTAGTTCATTTAAGTTGGATGCATAAAAGTTATTTTCTTCTTTGATGATTTTATTGAGAAACGTACAAAAGTTTGAGGTTATAGGTGAGTGTCTAAATAATCTCCAAGGCGATTTGGATGACCAGTCACAAAGCTCATACCTAGGCTCAAATAACTGATGCTGTTTGACGTCTCCACCGATCCTGAGTAGTTTCTGCAGATAAACTACACACTTTTCTTTGTTAAATGGATAGACATTTAATTAACTATTATCTGGGATTTGGGCTTATTTTTAGGGAGATGTCGTTTTGTCTCTTTATGGACTGGAGAAAATCCACAATGGATTTATAGCTTAATAATTCTGTTGTAAAAAACTATTCTTGTTAAAAAAAAAAGGAGCTTTTGGTTTTTATGCCCATGAGTTTATGTGACACTTTAACACGTGGTTTATATCTGTTTCTTCTGACCTCACCAATGGTGTCTTGTGACTGAAGTGCATGTATTGTCTGTAGATGGCATTTTTAGTGGTTTCAGACTGTTGTGTATATCCCTATTTTTATAGCAGCGTGCACGTTGCACAGCACCAGTATAAAGTCTGCAAGCTCGTTTATTAGACATAGAGGGAATATTGCAAAATGTTACCTAGACTCCTAAAATTGGCAAAGAAGTACTACTTGTGAGTCCAAATGTTGTATTTATAGTTACATTAGGAATGCATTTCCTCTATAGTCTCCTCCTGTGATTGTCAGTGAATACAGGCAAGCTTTCTGCATCACCATCCGCAGTTTAAAATAAACGCTGCAGTCAATGCAGTGTGCCTCAAGCAAGGGTATACAAGTCAAAGGGTGTTCTTTGTGTCTGACTTTTCTGAAGACATCCGGTGCATGAAGGTATACCCGAGGCTTAACTTTACTTGCCTTTCTTCTATGCGTTGTGCATGCAGTGAAGTGCAGTAGAAAAATCACCTGTATATGAACATATAGGTGAATATTACTTGAAATCTAAAGTGCTCTCTAGTTAGTAAAACTATATTAAAAACATATATTTTATGTATAATAACATATAATATTGGACATAAGTCCATTTCTGTCTGTTTGTAGCCCTGAGGGTGAACATGCTACTACTTACAAATGGAAACGAGTGCTTTTAGTTGTGTACTCTCATATAAAATAACCAGATGATGGGGAGGGAGGGAACATAAATTAAAAATAATTTTAAACTGTGTTTGATGTAAAGAATAATAAGGCTACTGCAAACCAACAGGAACAATGCCACAACTAAAAATAAGCTGTATGGCAAGAGTTGACTGCATATTTGAATGAAGCCAGTCAGTCCCCTGAACAGCATGCAGTGTGTTTACAGCTGAGTTGGAATAGCTTAGCAGATAGTCTTGGAGAGTCAGTTGACACCAGACTTCTATTTATACAACAATGTGCCATCAGTTTGAATTGACCTTTTTTATCATCACAAACCTGAGTGCCTGTAAGTCAGTATTATGGTTCAGCCCAGATTCATTTTATAAAGAGAGCACCCCCCACCTATAAACTCACAAGGCACACTGTAGAGGACTGAGTCATGCTATCCAGAACATAGTAATTGTGTTCTGTTGCAGGCTTTAAGATCCTTTTTTCTTTTAGTTCAAAAGTAAGTTTTTATTGGCTTAATTTTTCATGTTCCTTTTTAAATTGCAAATGCCGTTTGAAAGGTGGAGAATTTGACTTTAGTTTAATTCGGGGCAGTCAGCCTCCAGAGAGTGACAATAAGCAGATGTGATAATGTAAAGAATACATTTAATAATTATAATGTGGGGATTGGATAAAAAGCCAAAAAAAATTATAATTTGGGGGGGATTTTCAATGTTCTTCCCAATATGAGACTGCAAGATTAAATCTTAGCTTGGCTAAGAATATGGAGTGTAAGTAGAAATGAAGATCTCTCAGAATGTAAGATTAGAATTTAAGAAAATAAGAGCCAAAGAAATAAGGATGAAAGGCCAATATTGCCGAGCTCTAACCCTTTATCAGAATAAAGCGGTTAAACGTAGTAAACTTTGCTATATGGCTAATCAGACGGAAGGGTTGCATGACAGAGAGTGAGCTAACGTGGCATGAGGATCCACTTTGCAAATATTGGAGGTGCACAAAGGAGTTCCAGTTAGCTTTAATAACATTGATAAAACAAAGAAGTTACTAGTTAAACATCATCATGTGTCTTACATTTACTCTTAGTCAGCCTATTTCAACAATAGTTCTCGGATGTATGATGTTCATGTCCAATGTTGTATTCTGATACCAGGTGTTATGAGCTAGAGACTCATCTGTTGTTTGATAAGATTGCCTGGGGCAATAGGTGTGTACACGGCATGAAGTTGAACGTAACTAGAAAAATAAATATTTGATGGTTTATGTTTGCTTTAACTCTATTTTCTTACACATTGAAAGTACATATTACATACAGATTTCTTTCTCTATTACACATTTTCAGGTTACATTTAAAACACTGAAGGATTGGGACATCAATGTGTCTGTAAAGTCACAGTTGGAACCTTTCAGCATCACATCCTGCTTCGGACACACTGGAAAAACATCACCTGTGTGCATGCATAAATAAATAGATGTGATATTAGAATGAAAAAAAAACAAAAACTATATTAATCTGGGCTATGTAATATAATGTAACATAATATGAAGCGTTCTGAATCTCAGTTGAGGAGAAAGCTAAAATAAAAGAATAATAGGTAATACCAGGTGGAAGTATTCGTGAATGTAAAGAGTTTCTGACACGCCTTAAGGTTTTATGTTAAGCAGATATTGTCTGCTGTCACTCCTTTTGTACATGTACTTTATGAGCATAACAATTATTTACACAGGTGCGAATGCAAAGTGTTTTTTTTTTAGTAGAGTCATGGAGGGGAAGTACATAAGGTTATATGAATGTGCTCAGGTCCACTTCATGCAGACACAAGCACTCACACCCATCCATTGAATGCCTGTGTTTTTGCGTCAGGTCGTAGCTGTCCTCTTTGCACACAAAAACACAGTACGTACTAAAGTGATCAAAGCATTGGACAGAAGTATATCCTTTACTGTGATACTGATCTGACAAGGCACTCCTCAGAAATTTAAGAACAGCAAAAAGAAAGCCCTGCACTTTCTTTAGTGTTATTTTACACTTTCTAAATTAGGAAAACATCTTTGGTTTCTGTCATGGGGTGTGGGCTATGTGCTCACTGGTCACCCGCTTCTCCCTGCGACTGGCACTGTTGTATCTGCTCACATTCAGAGATTCCTCAGTGTGCTCACATGTTGCTCAGTGTGAATGAATCTTCTTTACTAACTTGCATTATTTTAAGTCTGTTTGTTAGACTCTGCATGACGAGCCCCATTTGTTAGAACATTCCAAAACAGTAAAGTTTGTATTGTGAAATAATATTGAAGTAGGTCTGTAAACATAGGCTAGATGATTTGTTCAATTAGATAACTTCTTTGCATAAATATCAAGCTCACCTCATTTGGAGACAGGATCATTTCCACATTCTTTTATATAAAAATGTAAATGTGGTTCAGCTTTACCCTAAATACATGGAGAATGCCTTATTGCATCAGAGGACAGAAAAGGCTGTTTTACAAACAGATCTGCCATTGTCTGCTTTGAAAATCTATACTAACTATGGCAAACTATGGTTCACAAACAATTTAGCATATTTAACCACTTAAGCAACAAGTTGAAAACATAAACACTGACTTTTTAGAAGCCCATAAATTTACACACATCTAACCTCTTAGTTGTAGGATTGTTTTGAGCCCAGAGCTATAATTATTTTTTAAAAATCTGTTGATTAAGAGACTGCTGTTTTCAGACAATTTCTCTTCTTATGTATTTATTGTACCAGTGTAGAGACAGCTATGGTCATTTATGTAGATATCCTGCTGTAGTGCTGCCGGGTCTGCTTAACCAGACCAGTTTGGTTTCACATTTGTCTTTATGGGCTGTAATAAGGCACTTTCTCTCAGCAGTGCTGCCCACTTACCTCAGACAAAATCTATCTGACCACAGGTAAGGCACAAGGGGCATTGTGGAACAATAGGCCCTCCAGCTGCTTAAGTCATGTTCCTCTTCAGTTTGAAATACTGCTCAGACTGCTTGTGTGCATGCTGCTGATAGTTGCTGTATATTTTCTCTAACCTTAATTCAGTTTGTGATAATGTGACTTCAGGTATACACATTGTGGTTAAAAATACTTCAAAGGATTGAGGTAGTGATGCATTTTCCAAAAAGTCATGGCACATACAGTACATACATACATAGCAAACTATATGCAAATCTTACTCCTCAGTAAAATGATTTCCATCGATGAAGCACACTTCCTCTTCCTCATTGCTCCAGCCGTCTGCTGACAAATGGGTTAAGGTGCAGTTAGTCTTTTTTTTTTTTGCACTTATCAGGGTAAAGTTCTTTTTCTTGCAATGCTTGCATTTTATGTTGCTCACCAAATGTTCTCTGCTAAAACATTTGCATGTTTTAGTTCTGTCACTTTTACTTTTAATGTTCTAAAAGATTTGTTTTAAATTGGAAACTTCCTATAAATTAAGAGTTCCCGTGTAAGTAAAACACATAATGACTTATGCACAAATGATCAATCTATCCCTATAAATGTTTTATTGACTACCTGTTATTGGTTAAATTAGTCTAGCCATCTTTCCTTTTCTTCTTATTAGTGTTAAAAAAATAAAAAAATTGTCGTGTTTCAATTCTTCAGTTGAAAGAATGTGATGCATGTTGTTTGCCCAGTCTTCATGTCAGCAGTTTACCAGTTACTCAATTCCAAGTTGGGAACTTCCAGACAATTAATGGAGCTGTGCAGATACACATACACAGATGTGTATCTGCGGATACAGATAAACATCTGATATCCAAATACACAGATCTATCTGAATACAGATCTGTGTATCTGGATACACAGATCCAGATACAATGGATCGGTGTATCCCCCTCACAGACACATGGGATGGGATTTCCACTTTTAGAATGGATAAAAATTTGGGTCATAAAAAGACAATTAGAATAAAAGTGTTTTGCAATGTTTTTAAACAACCTTAGAGCACATAATTGTAGATTTGACTATAAGGCTAATTTTATGATGTAGATTAAGACTGTATTTAAGAATGTATAGACTGGAATATTGTGCACTGATGATTTATTATACTAACCATGAATGAACATTAGTTATTTCTGGAATATAAAAACATATCTGGTGTTTTCTTCTTAATGCTGGTAATTATCACAAGCTGGGTCTATGTACAAACAGATTCTGAATAATCAAGGTTAAGATTTTCCTCCATGGAAATGGTCACTTCAAATTTAGATTCTTCAGCTGAATTCATCTTATCTCATCTATCTAATCCTGTCTTATTTGGGAAAAAAACTACACATGCCTTGAACAATACAACAAATAATGGAGCTTCACAAGGATATATCTGTAAAATGTGTGATTATGGAAATGGACAAGGGCGATATGACGTTCTTGTAAAAGAGCTCTTTGATCTCAAGGGGTTTTATCTTGGTTAAATAAAGGTTGAAGAAGTAGCAATTTCTAACTTGCAGGAAGTTGCACATACAATCAGACATAAAGAAACACCGCAATGTATATAGTAAAAGAAAAAGTAGAAGCTCGTGCAGTATATTCTGTGTGTTTTATTTGCAGAACCAACCCTGAAACAAATGTGATTAACCTTGACTTACTTAATTGACCTGGTAAAGTACTTTGACCTTGTCAGCACAAGGACTTCTATGCTCCACCAACGCACTGGCTTTATGCCAGGACCTCTCAGGTGATTATACTCCACTGGGAATGGAAGGTTAACATTAAAATCAATGTCTCATGTACTGTCACACATTCATGACTAACAGTGGTCGAAACTGTGCTATGTAGTCACCCTGAAAGTATTTTAATTTGTTTTCTGTTTATAAACTGCATCTCAGGGGTTTCTATTTGCCATCACTTGAAAGTCTCATCAGGCAAAGGCCAAAGTTCGGTGGGCTCTAATCAGAAAAAATTACTTTTTAGTGACTGTGCCATTTTTAGGAGACTTTAATACACACATGAACTTAGTCTGAAGACCTTATAATTTTAACAATATGTTGAGTTCAGATTAAATGCACAGGAGACAGTTTTAAGTTTCTAAAGTTATTTCAGTGTGGCTGCTGTCCACAAAGTATTTCTATTGCGACAGTGTTTGCAAATGAGAGTATGAAGCTCAGTTGATACAACAGAGTTTAGAAATGTTGTAAAGATTGATTGTATTCAATGCAAACTCGAGTGTCATGTGGTCTCAATAACACTGCCCTGCATTATTTGTTAATGTTTATCGATTTCTGCATGGATTACATTGGTATTTTGTTTTGCTTTGTGGTGACTAATCGGTTGCATATGATGTTTGGCCTTTGTCACTAGATAACGTAGCTTTTTTTCTTTTTTTTAACATAAGCGAACATTACACCAATACACAGAGAAGATGCATTTTCTTTCATGACTGAATTAATCAGGGAAGTATATGCTCATTCAAAGATTATATGAAGAAGGCAGTTTACCCATCTGCATTTAAATTTATGAGTATAATTTTCAGAGTTATTTGCATGAATTTGCCAGAATCTAACTGTAAAGTTAGTTATTGTTAAAATTCATAAATTCTAAATGTATCTTAGTCTTTCACTTGACAGTTTTTTCAGAATTGGCAAGCACATTACAAAAGCAGTGGCTTGATAAGGCAGACAAACCATGGTGTGGCTCTATATAAACTTCATGTGACCAGTAAAAGGGCTCATAAGTCTGTGGGTGTGACTGTTCTGTCTACGTGTATTGGTAAAGTCACCTCTTTCATGTGTAACATAATGAACTTCCTTAAGAATGCCATGTTTGATAGACTAGATGGTTTAATCTCAGAGTGTCACCTTATATTCATATATTGCACAAATCAGCAAACCAACCTAAGCTTCTTTGGGGATTATTATTGTTACTAATTGGCTATTGGCCTGAACGTTGATGATGTCATTTTTACATCCACAGTTTTCAACATACCTAAATATATGTGTTTGGGTTAAATCTAGCTTGTCTTTTGTCTCCAAGCGCCCTTTGTTTGCAACTTTGGACCATTATTATCTGTAGCTTCAGATAAGTTATCGGAAGTTCTATGTTACTGGGTAAGCACGAGCAGTGGAGCGTTAGGGAATGCTGAGCTAGTCATTTGCTAGAAGATTAGGGTCACCAGGAGTAAGGAGCTCTAAGCTCCATTTAGAAGCTCTGGCCATAATTCACTAATTCATTTCCACTCAGTCTTATCTGTAGGTGACACATTACATGAGGAAAATCACAAGAAATTGTTCATAGCAAGTTATTGAGCTCTACTAGGATACCAGGAGATTTTTACTCAGTTTGGAACAAGATGAACTTCTCAGAAATCAGGGGGGCTATTCAGTGATACATGAGTAACAAATTCAGAGTCCCTTAAGCATTGACTGGGATGTGCCTCGCAGCAGCATGCAAACTGGGAGCTCTGAGGTTACTTGGTTCACACCCAGCAGGTCTTGCACCCATCGCCCTGCCCTCCGCTCACTGGCTTTGTCATTCCAGCTGTGATCGTGTCAGTGAACAGAGAGCATTATTCATGTCCTCAGAGGGGGGCAAATCCTAATTGAAATTCCAGTCTTTCCTACTGGAATGAAGTTGGTCTCGACAACACCAACTGTATTATCCTGGCACTGTCACCTTGAAAGGCCCATCTTGGCAGCACAGGAAACCGATTAGACACAATAGCCATGTATCTGCAAAAAATAGGAGAAATGAAGCAGGACAGGGTTTAGTGTGAATTGAGACATTACAAAGCTCATTTTCAATAGTTTAGTGTGAACTTTTCTTCTGTACTGCAGTAAATAAAGGGCTGGACTGTCTAGGGTTCCTTTCTGTCAGTGTGGTCTGCATTCTAATGACTGGGTGAATGAATCAGTGGCATTCTGATAGTGGAGAAATGAGTACAAGGAACCCTTTTCTTTTTACTGCGCCCTCACAAACGTTTTTTTTTTTTTTTCGGTCTGCAACTTCAGAACAGAAACTACAAATATTAATTTCTTTGTGACATTAAGAATGTTTTTCTTGGTTAAATGATGACTTTGTAATATCAAAAATTAGGAGCTGAAACTAAACATCTATTTTTTTCTTCATTCACCCATAAATCAGTGCATGATGAGTATTTTTACAAATATTTTGCTGGAACTTACTGTCTAAATGTGCCTACATGGACAGCTGTAGATGTTATAAAATATGAAACTTGTGTTGTTTCAAAAAAATACAGACCCATCTTTGTGTATTACTGTCAAGCATCTTGTTCTAGCTTGTCAGCCACTCCTTGTCGGGTGTGTTCCATTTTGTTGCTTGATTAATCAAGGCTGGTCTCTTTGTGTTTGCATCTTGAATATTAAGGTACTGTTGATTTCTTGTGTTGTAAAATGCACAGTGTTGCGAGTCCAAGATTAACCATGTTTGCATGAGGGGGAAAAAAAAACAGGAATCCACTGATTAAACTAACCTGAGCTTTTCTGACTTAATCATTGCAACAAGATTGATGTATGCTGTGTTGTTTTTTTTATTTATGTTCAGATGTATTGTCTTTTTTTTTTAGCACAAATGAGGTGCTCTGTCTTTTACAGTACTTACATATAATAACTTCGATAGCACTCTGACTCATCTTGGAGTCATAGTGTGTGCTATATTGTCAAGTGGCTGGGAAACAAAAAGTATAGATCAGAAGACAAATGTTCAACAGTGTGGCAAGGGTAGAAGTGTAACCCTTGCCATATCTGATAGATCACATATGGCAATATCTGATATATCAGATATGGCAAGGATATCAGATATTACTATGATTTACTGACATAACAATGTCAGTAAATCATACTAATTAGTTAAAGTTATGTATCTAGTAGAATTATGTGAAGTGACATGCATACACATAAAATGTAATCAGCCTGCCCATACCAAAATAAAAGTTTCTATACCTAACCTCTCTTTTCTGTCCCTCAGGGATCGAGCTGTGCCTGCCAACATGGAGGTTTTCCATGACCATGGTGGCCAGCTTTGTGGTTTTGGGTGGTCAGCTCCTGATGCCCGGAGTGGCATACCTCTGTCACGACTGGCAGGTACTACAAGCTGTCATCATCTGTCCCCTGCTGCTTATGCTGTCCTACATTTGGTAAGAAAAAAAAAAAAGGAAAACTTAGCAATTTGCTCTGGGATAATTCAAAGTTCTCTGTTTTTGTATTGTCTGTTTTAAAATAGAACATTTTATCATATGGTCAGACCAGCAAAATGGAAGAATTCATCCAAGAATAAAAGGACAGAATGGGTGGAGAATGATGCACTGATCTGATGAGGCACTCATTAGGATTGGATTATTGCATTGAGATTTTGCACTGTGTATATATTTAAAATCTGCTGGAAATAAGATGTGTTTGTTGAATTTCTTTAGGGAAGTTTCTTTATTTTTGCTGTGGCTCTCTTTCACTTTTATGAAGCTTTGAGGATCATAGTCAATATGTGAAAGAATAAGCACTATCACATTATCATATTGAGGATCTCATTAATGCCACACATCTTTTTGTTTAGAAGGTTCAACAAAATACATAGCTGATCACTAATCAGTAATTGCTACACAAAAAATGTCCATTACTTTAGTGCAGAACCTACAGAAATTTCCAGTAGTGAAGTGAAACTGTAGACATACATGACAATAGCCACAGCTTTCCATCTCCATTCTGTAAGTAAATGTTTGCAAATCTCCCATGGGCAGTAAAAAGGTACACTTGTGTAATGTAATCATGGGGGAAACTAAAAATTTCTGTAAAATGCTTTTTTTCTTTTGTTTTTTTTTTCTTAACAAAAGAACACCCTTGCATTTATTCCCATTCATCAATCAGACATAATTAAAATGTTGCTACTAAGCATTTTGAAGTAGGTTTGCCCTGCATAAATCTCAGATACTTAGATTGACTGACAGTAAGAAAAGAGACTTCCTAAAATGGTCAAGTCACATGTAAGGGCTGGGGTTGATTGAAAGTTTCCTCAAACTAATACCAGAAACTGGCAGATGGCTACAAGAAATGTCTCTCTGAACATATTTCAGCTGAAGGTGGAAACGGTAGCATTTGGGGGTATGATGTTTTCCTGAGCTAGAAGATCTTTTGTATAAAGTTCAGAAAATGTTTTTTTTTTTGGCTGTGTAAGTACAATTAAATACTTAATTTTACAGATGTTAAAAAACATTTGATTAGACCATGATAGTCGAACATTTATTAACAAAAAATGTAATATTTTATGGGGGCTCCTAAGTTTTTGAATTACTTTAACATTCACTTTTGTCCATTGGAGTCATGTCGTTTTTTGAAAGCTTTCTAAATATAAATACTTGAAACGGTTTGGGAGAGTAACATTATAATTAAGAAATGTTCAAAAGCGGCCAGGTAAAGTAAATGCAGAAATAGCAACCAGTAAACTTTTAAAAGTAGGGGAATCAGTTGAACAGGGTCTTTGGTTGTAAAGACGTGTTTCTTTTATTGCAAGTCACCAGCTCCACAAATTGACCGATGCAGCTCACTGCATTTGTGCAAACAGTTGATCAAACAGGGCCAAAAAGATTAAAGCTTTAGTGTCGATAACTCTCCCATAGAAATTCAGCAACAGCCATTCCAAAGATTTGTTCCTCTGCTATATTGAGGGGATTGTTGTGCTACACTGCAAAAATTTACAAACCAAATCTTTTGTGAAACAGGCAGGAAAGATTTGACATGAGCAAAAACAACTTACTGCAGCATTCACCACCTCATTAGCATGTTGTAAACTTCTAAAAGCGATTGTTTTGGACTTAAGGCGTTGTGCTTAATCTACTGGCTGTTTTTGTGTTGAGATGCAATCATTCTACTGAAGAAGCTGAACTTCCCACATGCATTTGTGAAACCTATAGCAATACAAATATCTGGTAATGGTGCATATCAAATGACAGCAGCTGTAGCTATAACAAAGGCTATGAGAGAGTATCACCTAAAGTTAGATAATACTGTCTCGCTGGAAGAAACCTGGTTGTGGTTAAATGGCAACGTGTATGACAGAGTGACATTTCAACTGGTCTTTCAACACAAGGACCTTTTAATTGCATTGACCTTTTTATGTTCTGTAATAACAAAAACATTCCCCACCTATTTTACAGGATTTTCCCTGAGTCGCTGCGCTGGTTGCTGGCAACCCAGCAGTACTGCCGCTCCAAATGGATCATGGGACACATAGAAAAGAAAAATAAAGTGAACCTGGAACGTGATGCAGATAACATCCTTGCAGGTAATAAACCAATCACATCTCAATAAATCAAAAAAAAGATTGAAAAGTTATTTTTTTTGTAATTCCTTTTGAAAAAGTGCAACTTGCGTGTTACATACGTGTATTACACACAGTACTATATCAATGGCTTATTTATGAGAATTTGAATAATTATGGCTTACAACCAATGAAAACCAACAATTTAGTTAAAATATGTCACAAAAGGTCAAGTTGACTGATCACAGAAGTCTGTGTCCAAAGCATATTGATGAGAAACATAGTGGAAGAAAAACACTATTTTGCTTTCTTTATTTCACTAATGTTGGGCCACTGAAACATGTGTCAATGTGCTGTGCAGTATATGCATTTGATACTTATGTAAAGCTCTTTTTAACACAATAATGCATTTGGCGTAGGGATTGGCCTGTGGATTTTGTTTTAAACTGCTATGGAAGTCAAGGTTGTTTTAATAATGACCTTTGGTTTATCTACAGTGTTTGTTCTGGTATCTATTATCTTCCCTCCAGTAATTCCTCATATTTTGTCTATGGGGTTAAGATCAGAGGGACCATTCAGACTCTTAAAATGGCTTCTGTTATCCATGGTGCTTGTGCACTCTTTTCTACTACATGTTTTCCCTCCACTTAAGATTTTATTGGTATTCTTGGATACAGTGCGCTGTAAACAGCCAGCATTTTTAGCAATGACATTTTGAGGCTTATCATCCCCCCTTGGAGAGTGTAAATGATGGTTTGCTGAAAAAGTGTCCAGTCGGCAGTCTTATCTGTGATTATGTAGGCTGTAAAATACAATTTGTCTCATAAAAATCTCACCTATTGGTATTCATTTTCTGAACTGGAGTTTGCGTTTTCATTAAACTGTATTGACGAAAATGAACAGAAAAAAAAAGTATATTACTTTGTTTTTATTGAATTGGTGTAATGGTTTTACTTTTTGAACTACATAAGTGAAATCAAATAACTTTTCATTGCTATTCTAATATACTGAGATGCACATGTATATTAAAAAGTGAGATTCAACTAAACATTTAGTGAAAGCATTTTATTTCTTGTCATATGCCAAGCCTGTTCACTCAGTCTGAAAGATACTCGTTTCTCCAGCTGTGCTTTCCTAAATTAGACAAATTGACAAGGTTATGTGGATTCCCTGTCTTGTTACCATAGTAACATTCCACTAAAGAGGTGGCAGTGGGAGCTGAACATTACATTATGACAGATTCAAGTGTTTATTAATTTTATTACAGCCTGTACAACTGAGGATGAGCTGAAGCAAATGGTCAGATGGCAGATGGGGGCAGGTCAGGCATTTTGACCCTGTGTACATTTTTCTGTTCTCAGGGGACCAGTCAGAGCCAAAGCAGACTGATCTGTGTTGATGACATGGCACATTGCATTTGTGTCGAGCTGTAAAACTGAATCACTGATTAACATGCTGCCGTTTCGTAGTTTTTGCTCCATGGTGAAAATCAAGCAACTTTGAAACGTAAAAGGATCTGTTCCTGGAAACAAGCCCAAAGGGGAACCACTGATTGTTAAAGTAGCACTTTTTTTTTTTTTTTTTTTGCTAGACACAGTGGACGTGAGCTGATGCAGCAGTTAAGCAGAAAATCCGCTACCGTATGCTTAAATTTTTCCCCTCTCAGACTTGTAGGCTGTCTCAGTACAAGAAGAGTTCCCGCACATAGTCACATGCAATGCATATAATGGTGCTAATTACTCCATCTTTGGAAAATTCACTCGATGATGTGAGCAAGAATAACCTTATTCAGTGTTTTGAGTCTTGGCCAGGGAATCACCAGAAAGACTGCAGGGCTTCAGCCCGAGATGAATTTCAGGGGGTGGTGTGGAATGCTGAGAAGTTTCTGAGTCAACATGAAAGTACAATGCCACATATCAGAGGTGTGTTTCTGTGGCAACCTCAAATCTGATATCAAAACATCCACTGTGTACCTGCTGTACAGGGTGTGTTGCCTTTTCAGAAACCTGTTGAATTCAGTCAACCGAGTTTTGCATGAAACCTGTACGCTCAATATTTTGTGGCGTTATTATTGCATCAATGTCAAGGTTTCCTTTTATTGATTCAAAACTGATTTAAAGAACATTTTGCTATTTTTTGTGTCAGCATAACTGTCTGTATTTGAAAGTAAATAAATACTGTCCAACAATTTGTCCACATGTATTAAGTTCAGATTGTTTTTGTAAGTCTCTTTCTGGGGGAAAAAAGGCTGTCAACTACCCAGATAAGAATGCTACAAGCATGACATGAAATTTGCATCAAAACATAATCCTCCTGGGTAACATCTTGAGAAAATGGGAAAAAAACCACACAAAAAAAACAGGAGTAAAAAAAATATATATTTACCTTTTATAAATCTGTGGACTAAAGCTCAGATCAGTACAGATGGCTTTTAGGTTTTATGGTCCCCCTTAGAGCTGCCACTAACTACTAGCTATTTATTTTATTAGTAGTTTTGTTAGTTATTTACCTATATTAGTATTTTTTCTTAAAACAAATATTGTACATTTCTACAGAAATAAATTAGGTTTCAGTATATTTTTTCTTTCAATAAACTTCTGCAATTATTCAACTCACCAGATTAAAATATAGTCAGAGATGTGTTTGCAGCTAGACATATTTTAACTGCATCTACTAGCATTACAAAAATAAACATAAATTAGGCCCTCATTACTTAATTAATTGTAAATTTTAAAAAAATCCAGAATGTTTAAAATGCATAAATATGATTACACTGCAAGTCTGAAGGAAAACAAAATGGAGACTGTAACATTTAGACTCTAAATTCTATGGAAACATTCAAACTTTATATATTAAACACTTAACATATGAGACGGGTAGTATGTAAAATTTGTGAAGTTCATTTGGCAGCCAAGGAAAAGTTAAGGTAGCTTTGTTTTTGTTGTCAGCTCTTCAGTAGCCTATGCGTGTTGTCTTTTCAATGGCTCACCATGAATGCTGCTCTTAGTGCTATTGTTTGCAACAAACCCGCAGAGAAATCTCTGATCTGGCCTGGCTTATTCAACAGAACAGATGCTTTATCTAAAAGTGACCAGAGCTGAACATTGCTGATACTCAGTCTGTTTAGTAGTCATGCTGCAGTCATTGGTTTCTCTGCATACACAGCAATTTGGAGGACAAAAGTTGCAACATTTGAAATCTTAACCTCCTGAGACCCTGCATCCTCATATGAGGACATTACATTTTTGTAAACACAGATGTAAATAATAACATTGATTGAATGGTCTTATCGTCACACAGATAGACCCAATGTCCTCGTCTGAGGACATTGGGTTTTGAGAAAACCACTTATTGTAGAAAGCTGAAATTTCATTTTTAGGCCAATTGGGTCCTTATGATCCCAAATGACAAGGAGAAATGTATATGCAAAAACAGACCCATTGTCCTCATATGAGGGCATTGGTTTTGACATAGTTCAAGAGCACATAGAAAGCTAAAATTTAATTTCAACTAAAATTAGGTCATACTAATCCCAAATAGTAAGGAGACATAAAAAATGCACATCAAACAAAAGCCCGGGTCTCAGGAGGTTAAGGAAACAAAACAAGGCAATATTAGAGAACTATAAGAACATGTATTGTCTTAAAATACACTATGCTATAGCAATGTTATATCCTGTTATTCTGCTTATTTAATTTGTGTTTCAGTTGAAACTTTGGTTTCAAAAAGTAATCAAAGCAATGTAAATAAAGAGAAAATAAAAATAATTAAAATAAATAAATAAAAAATATTGGGTCACATTAACATTCTACTTATTTGTTCTTGAAATAATTAAACTGCTGTGATTTCAATATTGGCCAAAAATAATAATTATTGGGTTTCTTTTTACCAACTACCAAACAGTTTTTTAATTATAAAATCCCAAAGCATTTTCATTTGTTTTATTTACTGCCTTATATGTTTGTTCCCAGAACTACAAAATGCTCTTCAGAAGAAACCCAAAAGGACTTGCATTGTGAAAATGGCTGGTACGAGGAACCTGTGGAAGAACATTGTCGTCCTGTGCGTCAACTCGTAAGTGTCAAATTCATGCAGATGCTGGAGAAACGTCGATGTCTCTGAGTTCTAATGTATCTGCATGTGAGGATTTGAGAACAATGGTAGGAGGAGCTGCTGCTCACATAAATAAATGGGTGGGGGTAATGCCAGTCAGAGCCGCCATTTGGTGCACTCACAATGCCAATATAAACCTGGAAGTTCAATACAACATTGATCTTCAGCTCTATCTTCTGCTTTGCTGCTTCTCTGTGTTTTTATCCCTGATGGGATTTCCCCTCTTCTCATCTCTCCATCTCAGGTCTCATCTGTAGCTTTATCCATACTTCAGTGCGGTGCCCCTGACTCCCTCAGTTAGCATAAATTTTACATGAGTTCTGCCTGTGGGAAACATTAGACAGCCAGAAGAGAGAATGGGGATGTTTGGTTTTAATGTGTGTGCCTATGAGCTTTGCTCTTTTGTGCCAGTAAGCCAATGTTTACATTTGTGAGTTTTCTATTTTTTCTTTTTTTCTGTATCATAAGCTGAAAAGAGAGTCAACAGGATGATATTAAATGCATTATTTCCCAGTGTATTCTCCTAAAAGCCTGCTTTTCTGTTTACTTTTTGATCAGGTTAACAGGCTATGGGATCCACCACTGCTTTGCCCGGAGCATGGTGAGTCCAGAGAACGAGGAAAAAACCATATTCCGTGACTTCTATGCAGAATATTACACCAAGGCTGGTATAGCAGTGGCATCGTGCATTGCGTTGTGCCCAGCAGTGAGCCTGATGGGCCGGCGTGGTGGACTTCTGATGTTCATGATCATCACCGCTCTGGCATCACTACTGCAGCTGGGCTTGCTGAATTGTGAGTAGTTCATAAAAATAAAAAAAAGAAAATTCCTCAATTTTTTAGAATAAGACTCCTGTTCCAGTGTGGTCTACCGAATTAGACCATATATAAAAAGCTCTTTTTTCCCAACATGCAAAGGGCTATGAGTGATAGAAAACTCCCTACACAGCATCCTGAATACCCTGTCATCACAGTGAATTATGGAGGTGTTAGCATCATGCTGTGGGAATGTGTTTTTTTTTGTTGTTGTTTTGTTTTTTTAAGTTACAGAAAGGATAGTCAATGTTGAGGAGAATATGAATGAAGCAAAACAACGGGCTGTCCTGGAGAGAATAACCTGTTTGAGATTAGCAATGGTTTGCCTTCTCTTTAAACTGGATCATTCAGACCTCTGGATTTGAAAAATTAAGAATATTAGTTAACCTTGGAATAAACACAAAAAATCAATTCTGGCTCTGTTTTTAACCTCCCCCCCCCCCCCGTAAATTAATGAATGAAATGCAGTTTTGTGTGTTTCATTTTTCAAATCTTATGTTTGTTCAGAAAAATTAAGAAACTTAGAATGAATTAAAATGCGGACATTTATAAATGATCAATGTGATTTTTGTAGTTCACAAATAAATTCTAGCAGACAGTTATCTGTTGTAGCTTTCAGTCACGCCATTATTATGAGTTGGAATGCTTTGCAGAGTATGTAGCTTAAATAATTATAAATACATGCTTTTGAAATGCATATAATGTTCTTCCAAAATATTTGCGTCACAAGTGTAGATAAACTGTTTGCAGTTGAATGTGATACATTACACCCTTTGATAGTTTTTATATTCTTATTTCCATCTTATAATCCTATTTTTTGGTAGTAGTTGGTGGCAGGTTTGGGTCTGAGCAACATAACTCTCCAGTGGGATGGTCTAGTGGGGTTGTTGTCTGCTTCTTGTTTTCCTGTGCACTCACTTGGGAGCAGCAGCACCCCCCACTGTTTTGTGCTGTATGAGCACCGTAAAACAATATGGCAACACAACACAGCTGCCCAAAAAGTCTGAACCACAAATTGATCATCCCTGGTTCTAACTCCAAAATACTTGAGGCATTCAAAGCTGAACTGAATCGTTAGTACACGGCTCAGAAATTCATTATGCACAGTTTAGGATTTGTGAAACCTTTATTCTAAGTGTTAAAACACAAAAGAACTGATAATAGTTACTCTTTGCTGTTCTTAGAATAATAACCTAACATAATTGCATGTTTTAGTAACTTTATGTCTAATGTCCTCCAGATGGTCCAAAATGCACAACACTGATTATTCAGCAACAAACTACACCGAATGTTTTTTAATATTTGACCGGGTTTTAATTTCTTGATTGAGTGCTTGTGATTATTGTTCCCACTTTCTCAGTAATCCATATCCATTCATCTCTTTGTCATTTCAGTGCTTTGGAAGTACAGCAATCATTTAAATATAGGTAGGTCCAGCTGGTTATTCCTTATATTGTTACTAATTGCATATGCTGATACAGTTTTGATCAAATGTTGATCACTAAATAACTGCCTCTGCTTTGATTACTTTTTAAACCTAATTTGTTGATATGATGTTATCATATTGAACCGATTTGAAACAGCATCACATTTAAAACATATTACATGGATTAATGCATTTTCTTGACAAGGTTTTGAAAATTACTTATGTGGCATCTTCTTAGCTGTTAGTGATGCAGAAAGGAGGTCATAATAAAATTTTGGATGCTATTTTGGTCATCTTATGGCTTATTTGTTTTGGTTTCTTTCTGGGAAAGAAGATCACAAATCTTCTCTTCCAGGAGATTTGTGATCTTCTAGGAAACCAGAAGATCACATATTTCCTAGTTATAACACTGCAGTGTGTAGTTATGTAGACAGATTGTTGTGTAGTCAGTTTAATGTTTACCCAAACGATTTAAAAGTATATGTGATTTTTACCACTTTGTGCAACATAAAATGTCATAAAATACTGAATTATGGCCTTCAAATTCAGTCTCTAAAACTTCAGATTCTCTTGTCCTTACATAATAAAACACATTTATTGGATTTAAGCTGTCCACATGACAGCTATGTTAAACAACCTGATCAATCTGGTTATATCCCTGCTGTTATCATGGTTGCGGTGGGGAAGTTAAGTAACTGCGGTCTTTGTTCATATAATAATCTTCTTTTTGCTTAGCTCTTTTTTATATATTCAACTGGTTAAATGTTTGCCCAAGTAAAATATGTCACTGCCACACATTCTACTACACAATATAGTGCTTAAAAATATATAAGAAATAATGTTTTGTATAACTTCAGATCATGTCTCATACCCCTCACATAAAAGCTTATACTTTTACTTATCAGCCTCTATTTGTGTGTCTCTCATTCTGTAGACTGTAACGACGATAATTTGTTTCTTGACAGAATTACACTTCTAACAAATAAAAAACAAAATTATATTTCTAAAAATGTTTTGAAATGTTCCACAAAGTACTATAATGCATTTACTAATGAAATGGGGCGCTGAGTTAAATTGCTTCATGTGTCTGCTGTTTCTTCAGAACAGAATGAATCTACGCTGAATAGGGATTTCTCTGTTGCCTTCTCCATCATCGGTATGTTCTCCTCTCACGCAGTCAGCAACCTAAGCATCTTCTTCTGTGCTGAAATCACTCCCACTGTGATCAGGTAATCTACACCATTGTCAACATCCATCAGGGTTTTGAAGAATGTGTAGAAGTAGAAAGGGTTGTTTTGTTTATGTAATTTCATTTTGTATTTAACTTTTATGTTTTTTTTGTTTATTTATTTGCATGCTAAACACTTTGCTGACTTGATGTTTACTGTTTCTAAAGTCACAGTTATGTTACTGGCTCTACCTCGTGGTGAATCTTTGAATTACAAGATTGAACTGGTTTCAGAATGATAATCGGTTCTTCTGCAGCTCTCTGTTAAGTATGGTCATTTAAAAGGAGCTCCAATGAAAATGCCTCAAGACCGCCATCTGGTGCTGCGTTTGAGTAATGCCATAGGAGGCAAAAACTACTTAGAGTTGGGAGTCAGGTGCTGCTGTTTGAAAATATAACGGATCATAAAAATACATACATCAAATAATGTCAGAATTTATTTAATAGCAATGATTTGAGGGTCTACCCAGGGTAGGACTTGCTTTTATTTCTTGTAGGTGCCAATGTTTGTATCTTGTTTTAAGATATGTATATGAGCATTCTTTAAATAACATTGTTAATATCTTTCCTTGTAGGGGTGGTGGTGTAGGCCTGGTACTGGCCAGTGCTGGCTTTGGCATGCTTACTGCACCAATCATGGACCTCCACAATCAAAAAGGCTACTTCCTTCACCACATCATTTTTGCCTGTTGCACTCTCATTTGCATCATTTGCATTCTTCTTTTGCCTGAGACCCGTAACCAGTCGCTCCCAGAGACCATCGATGATGGTGAGAACTACACTCGTCAGCCACTTCTCCTCCAGAGGAAACTGGGAGAACAGCACCTCTTGCTCCATCAACTTGAGCCCAACAGGGACTACTCCAGAGTGCAAGACACACCACTTCATGAGACAGCCAACGTTGCATTGTCAACCATGGCCTCCACTGCCTCTTCGGCAATTGATTTGACTGCTTTGGCAACTGGAGATTTGTCTGTTACCAATAATTTGAAGGAAGGACCAGACCTGCTTAAGCCACAAGACCTTAGCGGTCACTCCTCTCCTTTTCCACCATCAGCCTCTGCAATGACCCGAGGTAAAGACACCATCATACAACCTAACAAAGAATGCCTGCTGTCTTCCAGTCCTTTACACAAAGCCCCATGCGCCACAGATCCACTTTTAGCAGATGCAGAAGAACTTTTGGCAGTTCAGGAATCTGCAGACCTACTAAAAGAGAATATCCATCTTGAAGTAAATGACACCACTCCTTCTCCCAAAAGTAAGGATGGCACTGGAACTGCTGCTTTGCATGGCTCTTCACCTCCCATTATCCCTCAAACATTGCCGGCCTCCTTGTTGATTTGCACAACCCCCGTCATTGAGCCCCGTCCTAGTTCCACACTAGAGTCTCCGAACCCACTGGAAAATGACACTGATGAGATCATTACAACATCCAAGTCGCCGGTATCTGAGGACGCTCCTGGTATTTTAGAAGACCTCCTTCCAACATCAGACCTGGACCAACCCGCCCAACCTTCACCCTCCATTACCCAACAGTTTGATATTGCCCCTAAGGTAGAAAAAATATTTGAAACTGCATGTACTCCTTATATTAGAAACTCAGAGCCACCTCATTTAGATCTGGCGCCCTCCAATGGTAAAGATTTCTCTTCTCATTCCTCTACTCCTCCAAGTTTAGTAGCTGTGTCACCAACACACACGTGCGCTCCACCTACTGACTCAGATCCCACACCCTTTGCTGACTCTTCCTCCGTCAACACCACAGCAAGAAGTCCAACTGTCCTCCCTGTCACAGACATTGTGAATACCTTACATCTAGAATCATCCACAAACAATGTACGAGATTCTGTCGTTTCTCTAGATTTAAATTCTGTACAGTCAAATTCCAATGTGGATGTAGTCCCTGCTGAGGCAGCTCCCATCTCTCTAATGGACAGCACTGTGTCCTCCCCCATAGACTCTGGTGTCATAGCTATCATGGACAGGGAGACTTCCAGCACAGAAAACAACACTGATAATAGCACAGCGCTGACATGATTATGTGTTGCAGCCAAAAAAAATGTGAAGCTTTATGTGTCGCACCAAGAGGCAGGCACCTACATCCATAAAACAGCATGGAGCTTGGGGGGGAGGGACAAGAACTGCCAAGCCCAGACTTCAGGTACTTCATGAAGACTGTTCCAAACTAGATCTGAGTAGACTTGTCATACACTAGCTGCTTTATGTTCTTCAGTGCTTTTTCAACCTTCCTTGTGTCATCTCGGATTTCGCCAATAACTGAAGACCACACAAGTGAGAGACTGCAGCACTGGCTGGTTTGTAACAATGTAATGTCAACATCTGCTCTTCAGGAACATGTCTGGAAATCACCAGCGTATAAAGTACTCTTTTCTTTCTTTTTTTTTTGAAAATAATTAAATAAATTAATTGAACAACAACTTTGGGTGAGAGAAAGAGGGGAAAACCACTGTCATTTTGAATGCCAATGATTACAGAGATGTCATCAGCTCTACTGAAGAAATGAAAAGCCAGTAATAACAATGGATACCACCAATGCTTTTGCTTAAATAAAATGTTTTTAATTTGCATCTATGAAAAAGGCCTTGCATATGGACAAAGAAATTGGAATGTTACAAAGTATTTTTGCTGTTGTAAATGTAAATTATTTAAATTGGACACCTTGTTTTATTTTTTTCACCAAATACAAATACCAAATACTGTCCTAACCAAAATGAACATTGATGTAGTGCCAAAACATAAATAGCAGTACAGTGTTTTTCCCGGGGATATTTATGGGAGACGTATAAAGAGAATGTGAAGTTGATCTTGCACCATGTTGAATTTTGGATGACTGGGTTTGTTTATGTGCCAATTTCTCTAGAGTTCTCATCTGTAAGGCTGTTTTCCATTTGGGAACCCAACATATTTTTCTCTAGCTTCATAATTTTAGATTTCTAATGAGGTTCTTGACCCTAAAATTAGCACATTTCATTTCAGCATAGAAAAGGACAAATATGCCTATCCACTTCTGTCTAAAAATGATGTTTTTTTAACCAGAAATCAACAGATAACTTTATTCACTTGAAATAATTCCAGTTGATTTGCTTTCTTTAATGAGACGTTCATGAGAATTGGGTCTTGAAGGCAAGGGGATTTCAGTGGGACACTGACTTCTTTCTTGAGGCATCCCTTATGAGATTTATAAAATGCAGATTCATTGGGGTTCATATTATTTTATTGATTGCTGTTGCTTTTGATAGTCATTTTGTATTTTTTGCTCTTTTTTTTGGTTATGAAATGTATTTTTCTTTGAGGGGAAAAAATACCCTCTCCCATTCTCTGCCAACACTTGACAACCAGCCTCTTGGATAAAGCAATCAGAGAAAGGCACAGTTAAAAATAGATGGTACTCCCATCTCAATATGCAAATCCAAATGTGGCATAACTTCAGTCTTTGTTTCCAAACTCTTCTCAAACTGCATAATGAATACTACTATATGTGTTGTATTTTTTTTTTTTGTTAAAGTGAGCAAAAAATAGGTAAACAGCTTTTTTTTAGCACATGATGATTTTTGTGGATAAGGAGCAACTTTTGTTTGAGACTTGTTTCAGCCAGTGAAAATAATTGTATGCAAATCCTCTTTTTTCTAGTTATTACCAAGTATGTTAATTAACTCTCGAGCTTGATTCAGCTTCGTTTTTTTTAATTTCCAAAGTATTATTTTCAGAACTCTCCCTGGTGTGCCCTTAATGTACAGAGCTATACATCCTTATTACAGTATTTGTGGCACCTTAATATGGTGGCACTTTATTTTTGTGCAGTGGGGATAAAGCATGAAATCTATTGTGAAAGTGTAAACAAAACTGTTAAATCTTCGAGGAAAAAAAAAAACAAAGAAAAAAATGAGTTGTCCAAAATGTTTGATGCGATTGCCAATCGTTGCTGCATTGATAACCTATAGTGTGTGTGTGTGTTTTCTAAATCATGTTATGACATTAACATATTATGTCATTATTTCCTTACATACATATTTGCACATACACATGCACAACTTACTCTTAAAAAATGCAATATACTACACAGAATGACATGTTCCGAATTGACATATTGATTTTGACGAAATGGAACACTCTTTCTCATGGAAGTACTTTTGCTTCCAAAAGTCCACCTCCGGACTGCAGCCTACTGGACTTAGACACTTGTGTAACAGTTGTAGTACTTTCATACTTCTTGCTTTTGAAGTTGTAATACTTGTGTACAGGAGGATGTGTGACTGTGGATGTTCTACTGTTTACAACAAGCCTCACAATGACCATTAGTAATAATAATAATAGTGCCGTACTGTATACCTTAAAAGACAGACAATGTCTTGTGATCTGAAATGTGATAAAACTCTGTAGATCATTTATCCAGGGATGTGCTAAGGTGATCTGTTAAGGTGTTGTCAGGATTCAATCCATCACTAGACCTATAAAATTCTCTGTTATCATGTGAAAGACCTGTGAAGAGCCTTACACTTTGCTAATTGTTGAAAATGCTACATATCTTTGATTGTTTGAATGATCGATCAAACTCTAAATCTTTCTAAAATGTATGTTTGATATGAGAAAAATAGCTCACTTGCTGATTGATTAGGGGTAATCGCTGATTGTTTCATTATTGATGTAACTAAGATGTTCATGTGGTACTCTAATTTCAGATGCAAATAGTGTATGCCACATTCGATTCTACTACACTTCAAAGCACAAGTAACTGCAACCATTTAAAATAGACTGGCATACTTAAGAGTGAAAGGGAATTTGGATTCGGAACACAATGTAGAGACTGCTATTCACACATTAACTTTTACATTACATTTCCGTGTTTGTGAGTGGGTGGATGCCTCAGTTGACTGAGTCTTCAATGTGTGTGTTAGTATTTATCTGGGTGTGCAGCCAAATTAAAGTTTGTATACTTGAAATCTAAATGCAAATCTGGATTAAAAAAAAAAAAACTATAGTAATTTTCAACACAGCACAACACTGGTACTGTCTCCTCTGACATCTGTTACTTCACTTTCTTCCATGCAGCTATTTCAGTGCAAAGAGGAGAGATTATGTTTTCATTTTTTTCGCATTTGCATCCAATCCAACTTTTTATTATTAGGTTTTTGGTTTACGTGTAACTTCAAGTGAAATGGAGGCAATGCAGAGCAACGACAGCACCAGCGACTAAGGCTGTAGGGCTGACATTTATTGTTGGAAAGATAAGTTGAAGAATCACAAATCAAAGGAGTGGTAAATTAATTTTGAATCCAGTTGATAAGCCTCCAGGGAGATGAAGTACCCGATGCACATATTTCAGGTTTTGCTTCTCTCAGTTGAGCGACTCAAAATCTCTTTGTTGGGAGATTCAAATGAATGTAAAAAAAAAAAAAACAAACCTTGGATTGTACATTTCTAAGTATCACTTGTTTGATTTCATTTTATTTTAACAGACATAATGCACTTGTACATAAGCCATACATGTTGAATTAAACCACTATTTATTGATGAAATCTGAGAATTTGTTTTATGTTTTTTCTTTTTTTTTTTTTTAGATAAGCACACTAGGTTATTTTGTTTTTAAGTAAGCCATGTCCTCTTCTTTTCACTGAGCTAGAAATATTGCATGACCTCTTTTTCTCAACCACCCATCAAAATGGGCAAGACACTAGACATTCAAGTAAAGCACAAGTGTGTTGATCTCCATAATTAAATGATGTCATGAAACCAGGTTCTTGCCAAATCATTTTCATACAATGACATTTATCCTGCACAATTACTGAAATACAAAAAAAAAAAAAACAGTTGGAAGAGGAGGAGGGATGGTGGCGGTGATAACCCAGTGTAACACCCTTGACAACATCAAGCAATATTTTCCCAAATTAGCCTATACATCTCTGGAAAAAATTAAGAGATCACTGCACTGAACCCCATTGAAAACCTCACAGTTATTCCACCAAATTTTGATCTGAAAGCACTGCATCGTTTTTTGTTATTTTGACCATTTCTCATTTTCTGCAAGTAAATAATACATTTTTGCCTGGAAGTTCGGAGACATGTTGCCAGGAGTTTGTAAAATAAAAGAACAATGTTCATTTTGCTCAAACATACACCTATAAAGAGTAAAATCAGAGGAGCTGATAATTTTGCAGTGGTCTCTTAATTATTTCCAGAACTGTACATGACACCATTAGCTGGAATTAATTGCAGTAAAAGCTGAAGGTGACATTCTAAAGAAGCAGTGTATTCACGTGTAACAACTTTCCTGAACAACATGTCATTTAATTGCTTCTTGTACACTTAGTTTAGAAGATTACAAGCCAATTATTCCAGCCAACACTGAAGCAGCTGTGAAGCTGGAGTCTTGCAGTAAAGAAGTGCTATACACACGCAGCAAAGCCGTGTGTATGACACTGACTCCTCAGCCCCTTCTTTAAACGGAAACCTTTTATTTTACAATATTTACTTTGTTATGTGAATCTTAAATGTCCACCATTTAACATCCTTGGTGGACATTCAATGGAAAATCCTTTGTCTTGGTATTGCTATTTCCTTTTTTTTAACAAGCTTAACTTTTTTACCAGCATCACACATAACGCATACATTGAAAACAGCTAGATAACGCACCTCCCCACCCACGTCGCCTGACAAAGAACTAGCAATCAACTAAGCTTGCACAGAACAGCCTAAATCCAGCAAAAAGAAGCAAAATTTTTCCATACACGGGACAGGGTGATGTCAGGGAGGGATGATGCAGCAGCATCCCCTAGTGCACTGCATCAACCCGGGGCGCTCCTATTGGCTGAGAGAGATGCTGCGCCGCGCCTAACGTCATCCGAGCAGCAACGTGTCCGTCTATCTCGCCGACACAGTATAGAAATAAGGGTGATTTTCAGAAATACGCCAGACAGGACAGTGGACGAAGCCTGAGTCGAGAAAGCTCTCCCCCCCGCATCCGCAGCTCACCATGAGGGAAATCGTTCACATCCAGGCTGGACAGTGTGGAAATCAGATTGGGGCGAAGGTATTACATTTTTCAACTGTTAGGACTTTTTTGAAAATAAGTTCAAGTAGCTACGCCACGCGTCTTGCCTTATCAAAATAGACGCATTTGTTTTGCAGCCAAGTAATTAAAACATAATCTCTATTGAATTTTGGAGAGATAAATACTTAAAATTGACAACTATTAATGACATTTGGACTCATAGGGTGGGGTTCGGTGGCTGCAGCAAAGTACCCCCACCAGCTAGCTGAGTGTCAATCTGCCACCCTGCAGATGCGCAGCGCTAAAAGAAGGCCTGACGCACACATTTAATGTCCATTTCGCGGTGTGTTTACGCTCCAAATCCCTAACGGAAAAGTATGTGTCTTCATTAGTTTTGGGAGGTGATTAGCGACGAGCACGGCATCGACGCTACCGGAAGTTACCAAGGTGACAGTGACCTGCAGCTGGAGAGGATAAACGTTTACTACAATGAGGCCTCAGGTAATAGAGGAACGTTTGTTGTCTGTGAAATGCTTCTGAATACTTTACCGCCACATCAATCTGTTTCTCATCATCAATGCATGGCGTTACACTGCACAGATCTCATCTGAATGCCACAATACATTATGTCCACGTCACAAGTTAAGCTGCAGGGGAAAATAGGTTGCACCATGGGTGCAGGGAAAAAAGAAATAGGACAGTGATCTTGCTAAAACGTCTCTCTGTGTCCCTCCCTCATTCTTTCTTTTTCTCTCTGCAGGGACAACAGGTACCTGCAGTGTCTGTATAGCTGACCTCAACACTCTGGCTTGTTTAAAATTTTCTCAAGTATCTGTTGTGGCATGTTGAACTTCATCCCAATCACACTCTATCTGCTGCTTGTTCCCTGCACGCTTCTGTCTGTTTAGCAGAACAACATTAACGCTTGGATTTTATTAGTCAGCATGTCTTTTCCAGGTGTATTAACATCAAACTGTGGTCTCATCTGCTACAGCTGAAAGAAGCTTGAGCAACTCGGTTTTTCCATTTCCTATTAGTGTGACATTATTGATCCTTTTGTTCCAGTGTAGCCTGCTGTTGGTAGCCTCACTGACTACTGCATTTGAACATCTGCATAACATAATTCTCATGGCTTTTTGATTAGTCATACAACATTAGAACTTGAGTATTGAGCATAAAAAGAAGGGAAAAAATGCATAGGGCATTGCTGATTTTTTTTTTCTGAGTGGACTCTGCAGAAATTCAGTTGGTAAGCAGTGCAGCATGCTGCAGTATTTTGCTCTCTGGAACAGCCCTAGACAAAGAGGAGGCTGGACAAATAAAGCACCTCAAAGATAGTCCTGATATGCTTGTGGCTTTAGCAGTTGACACTTTAGCAGTTTAATACATTTTAAGTAAATGTGTACTGTTTTGTGAAAAGGTATTTGCACCCTTAAAGATTGCTTGTGTGTTTGCTGTGGTGTCACGCCCAAAACTCCCCTTTCACCGTCAAAGGTACACAGAGAGCATGTGCTCTGTTCTCTTGCCCTGCTAGATCCAATCTTTTCTGCTATGTTGTGTTACTGGTTGCAGCAAAACTGCAACACAATGGTTACAACAGTTTTACCTATTATTGCAGCATTTCTTTACATAACTTCTAAATAAGATTGTTGTTCTTGCTCAGACATCTTTGTCTGGTATCAAAGTTAGCTGATCTGAAATAACTGTGACCAAAAGAAAAGGGCAAAAAAGCAAGACAAAGCATCTATAAGGGGGGTAAATCACCCTGTGTTATTTTAAACTTTGCCAACATGCAGAATCTTACTAAAGCCTTTTTTTTTCTCTTTCTTCTCTCACCTCCCATGTGTTCAAAGGTAGCAAATTTGTGCCACGTGCCATCTTGGTGGACCTGGAACCTGGAACCATGGATTCTGTTCGCTCTGGTCCATTTGGGCAGCTCTTCAGACCTGACAACTTTGTCTTTGGTGAGTGGATGTTGACTTCAAATGCTACTGCTTAATCTGGGCAAACTGGACATAGAACACATGTCAGAAACTGCTTCCATATTATGTGAAATCTGTGCTGAGCTTCATGAGCGAACACTGCACAGGTGTGTTATTGTCACCGTACCACAAGCACAATATATCCGCAGCCTCTCTCTGTGGTGTGGAAAATATTGGTCATTGTCAGAGTCAGACACCTCTTCTGGTGACTTGGCAGAACACAGGATGCACTGTTGCAAATGAGGCTACAGGAGCTGAAACAATGCATCACAGATGGGCTTTTCATTTCCCCTTCCTTGGAGCTAGACATTCACTACTAACGGTCAACAAAGGATGGATGGAGAACTGCTTATGTCCTAGTACTTTATTAGTCACAATATCAATACACTGCTGGGATTGTTGTGTTTAGGGGAGAGTTAAATCACTTTAATCAGGAAGATGGCTGAGTTACCAAAAATGATCAGAATGATACCTTCTGACACTCACTGGCCATTTTATTAGACACACTTTGCAAGCAGTAGATTCAATGGATATCAAGTGTAGATTCAAGAAGTTGTAAAATTTTGCTTCAATTTAACATTATAGGAGTTTCTCTAGATTTGTCAGCTTCCCAGCCATGATTTGCTCCACTACATTTCCAAGACATGGTCCACCTTGTTGTGATCTGGTGACTGTGAAGGTCATTGGAGCATTGTGAACTCTATGTCAAGAAAGCAGTTTGAGATTGTATAAGCTTTGTGACATAATGGACTATCATGCTAGAAGTAACCATGAGAAGATGTGTAAATTGCTGTAAAGAGGTAGACATGTTCAGAAACAATGTTCAGGTAGGTTGTGTCCAGAGGAAACAAATTCACACACCATTTCATCACCCCCACCAGCCTGATCCACTAACGCAAAGGAGGATTTGTTTTTACATGCTTTTTATGTTCTTACGCTAAATTCTGATCCTACAATTTGAATGTCACAGCTTATTGAAGACCTATTAAACCAAGTGATGTTTTTCCAATCTGTTACTGTCTCACACAGGCATGGTGAGCCTGTGTGAAATGTAGACTCAGTTTCATGCTCTTTGCTGATAGGAGTGGAAGTTGGTATGTCATGAGCTGCTGTAGTCCATCTGCTTCAAGGTTTGACAAATGTATTCAGAGATGATATTTCCCATACCTTGGCTGAACTTCAGCAAGGCATCTTCACCAAGTCTAGATGCCTAAATGCATTGAGTTGCTGCTATGGGATTATCTTATTTACTATTCCTATTGACATGCAAAGAAAAGCAAACTATGAAGCACAACATGTCATCCTCTTTGATAAATGTGTCAAAGAAGCAAAAAACAAACATGTGAGTTTTTGAAGTAACCATAGACCAAAAACAAACCAAGGGCTTTTTCAGTATAATGACCTTTCACAAGTTTAAACCTTCCATTCATCAAATGTGGGGGGAAGGTGCTATCTCCAGCCCTCTTTGGGTTAGGGGCAGGTCACCCATCCATCAGAGGGCGACACAGAGACGCACAGAAAAAACAACTTTGCACACATACACACTTCTGAGGCCAATTGAGAGAGAACAATTACTCAAACAGGCATGTCTTTTGACATGTTTTTGAAACCGGAATAGCTGGAGAAAACCCACACATGCACAAGTAGAGAACATACAAAATCTTTGTATAAAAGTCTAGATTCAAGCCTCGAACCTTCTTGTTGCAAGGCAGTGTTGCTTCCACAGCTGCCACAGTTTAAATCAATTAAATAAAATCAAAGCAAAATTTGTAAGTCTAAATATTATATGCTTTTATAAACTAAGAGACTATAATACCGTTTTTTGTATATATCTGATTAGAGATTATAATTTGGTGTTTGCAACTTTAGATTGCACAAATCAGATGCTTAATGGTGATTATGTCACTTGAATGTAAAGCCCTGAAAAATCCATCACCAGGTGCTCTATAAGTAAGCCGTTGTAGATTTTGTGGTATGTTCATGATCTTTATCTTATTTTGAGGTGTGAAAATGTGGTACTACCAAGCGAAACTAATGCCGCCATTGTGCCGATGTCTCGAACACAGCTGCAGTTCTGCTGCAACCAGTAGCACAACATTGCAGGAAAGAGTCTATGAATGAGATGCATGAGAACAGAGCCAAAACACCTTGTGCTTACATTTTACAGTCATTTGCCTTTCTATAAAAAAAAATGTGTTTATCCATTTACACTGTGGATTATAGAACTTAGACACAGAGTTAAATGCAAACTGCAAATGTCAACCTTAGAATCCGAAGCTGATTGAAAATAGTTTATTTTTGTATTGGTAATTTGATCATCCAGAGTATCACATTTTTATCCAGTCAGATTGACTCTACAGCTTTTGTGCACAGTGATTTTCAAACCTTGCCACAGATTATCAGTTGGATTTAACATCTGGGTTTTGACTGGGCTAATCTAACAAAACATTCCATTGTAGCATTGGCTGTATATTTAGTGGTATTGTTCTACTCGGAAATGAACCACAGGTATTTTCCCGCCCCAGACAGGTTTTTCCACTGGGCTACATTATATTTAGCTCCATAAATCTTCCTGTCGACTTTAACCATTTCCCCAGTTCCCACAGAAAAACATGCCCCCATATCATGATTATGCCTCCACCCTGTTTCACTGAGGCAAGAGGAGTGGTATGCAGTGTTGGCTTTCTGCCACATATAACATTTTGTATGTAGGTCTAAATTATTATTATTTTTTTTTTTGCATCTGATTATAACGAGAATGTTATTTTATGACTTTACTCTCAAAAGTCTAATTTATGTACTCTGTCGGGTTCCTCAGTCTTTATGATGCTGTTTATTTACTAAGGTTTTCTAACAAAAATGCCTATAGCCTTTGCATATCACAGGCAGACTCTATGTACTAATTAGGTTCTTTCTGAAGCAATTGATTGTACTGAATTTTATTTAGTGATGCCAAGTTAAAGGAGGATGTTTATTTCTACAAATACTGAAAACCATTTATACATTTCGTGTAGTTGTTATGTGTAAGTATTGAAATGTAGCAAAGTTTAAGGAGTAGGGTTTTCCTGTAATTCATAAAAAAGTTTCATCAGCACATTTTTTTCACAAATAAAATTCAGATAAAATAATAAACCTTGCTTTTAAAAGAGATTTGGGGTGTATGGGCACCTACCAAAGTTCTATTATTAGGAGAAAGAATAAATCGAGAGCCTGCAAACTATTTCAGTGCAGCAGTGTGGAGAGAGCCCTCTGTAGATCATGCTCATTTGTTCAAAATAGTTCATTGTTAAATTTTGTTTCAACAATAACTCTCTAACCTTTTCCATCATGCAGGTCAAAGTGGAGCTGGAAATAACTGGGCCAAAGGTCACTACACGGAGGGAGCTGAGCTGGTGGACTCGGTCCTGGATGTGGTGAGAAAGGAGTCTGAAAACTGTGACTGCCTTCAGGGCTTTCAGCTTACACACTCCTTGGGTGGAGGCACAGGTTCAGGGATGGGCACACTGCTCATCAGCAAAATCCGTGAGGAGTACCCTGACCGGATCATGAACACCTTCAGTGTCATGCCTTCCCCTAAAGTGTCAGACACCGTGGTGGAACCTTACAACGCCACCCTTTCTGTCCACCAGCTTGTGGAAAACACAGACGAAACGTTCAGCATTGACAACGAGGCCCTGTATGACATTTGCTTCCGCACCTTGAAGCTGACCACACCAACCTATGGAGACCTAAACCACCTGGTGTCAGCCACCATGAGTGGGGTAACCACCTGCCTCCGCTTCCCTGGCCAACTCAATGCCGACCTCCGCAAGTTGGCAGTCAACATGGTGCCCTTTCCTCGCTTACATTTCTTCATGCCAGGCTTTGCACCCCTCACGAGCCGTGGCAGCCAGCAGTACCGTGCCCTTTCTGTGCCAGAGCTCACTCAGCAAATGTTTGATGCCAAGAATATGATGGCAGCGTGCGACCCCCGCCACGGGCGCTACCTTACGGTGGCAGCCATATTTCGCGGGCGGATGTCTATGAAGGAAGTGGATGAGCAGATGCTGAGCGTCCAGAACAAGAACAGCAGCTACTTTGTGGAATGGATTCCCAACAATGTCAAGACAGCCGTTTGCGACATTCCCCCTCGTGGCCTTAAGATGTCTGCCACCTTTATCGGGAACAGCACGGCCATCCAAGAGCTTTTCAGGAGAATCTCGGAGCAGTTCACTGCCATGTTCCGTCGCAAGGCCTTCCTTCACTGGTACACTGGAGAGGGAATGGATGAGATGGAGTTCACTGAGGCTGAGAGCAACATGAATGACTTGGTGTCAGAGTATCAGCAGTACCAGGATGCCACTGCTGATGAAATGGGCGAATATGAGGAAGACGAAATAGAAGATGAGGAAGATGTGCGGCACTGATTAGACATTGGCATTGAACTTGTTCTAGAACACATGTAGTATGCTTCAGATATAGATGTTTAATTTAATATTGCAGAGTGCAGATTAAAACTAAATGCTTATTCTAAATAATGCTGCTGAAAAACATTGCTATTGCCAAAGCTAATTAGTGGTGTTAGGACCTGACTAAACTAAGGGATGATGTATTTTATTTCCATAATAATGCTTTGCAAATGTAAGAACAAGCACAGACATTTGCTTTACAGTTTTGTAACAAACACTTCATCAAGCAACTATGGTCTACAATGTACAATAAACGATTCAAATTAAACTTCATGTCATGTTTACTTTTTTTATGAATAAAATGTGTGTGCAAAGGCTTGAACATATAAATTGAAACACATTAAAGTATGTTTTCCCATATTTTGTTACTGTTGTTATAGCTGACAACTGGCAGCATAAGGCCTGAATTAAGGGTTTTAAGAAAGAAACTGGATTTTGCAGGTTTGTCCATAGTGTTTTGCTGGTTTCACACATTGTTTTGAGAAATGCACTTACCGTTCCGCAAATGACAAAAATGACTCAAGAAAGCTACTGAGAAAAACTGTAACTAGGATACATTATTGGGATAAATAATGGAAACAAGTCAAACAGATGGAGACATTATAATGATTTGTGTTATCCTTACAAACTTGTTTTCCTGTCATCCATGTGAATATTCCCTTGACAAATGCCACCTATTTAAGTATACCTTAAACAACATACAATGGTAGAAAGTAAGATTCTAAAAAATAACAAGAAGTTGATGTAAAATTTATACTTTTGCTTTTTGTCTATACGAAATACAAATAATACTTGCCAAAACCAGGGCCATCCTTTGATTTCCTGAGAAATGATGAACCTTTTCTTTTTCTGTCACACCTATACACACCTTTTAGGTTGTGTACAAGCTTGTCATCTCTAGATAATTTATAACAACCTTTCTGAGAAACACTTGAACCATTCATGTGTCAAAACTCTCTAGGAGTCTAGCTCAAACAAAGACACCTGTTGTGACATCCTGTTGTGTTGCATTATTTTGCAATAAGGTATCAAACTGACTTGTTTGGGCAACCAGATTGTTATGTTCTCTAACAGTGTTCACTGAGCACTGAGAGTAACAGTGTGGAGAAAGTGAAATAAGCCATGCAAAACTAAAGATGACGATAGATAAAACTGATATGATCAGTCTGTCCTAGGACTGGAACATAGTAACAAGAACATGCACAGAGAAACGGACAAACAGGCTCCAGAACTGTTTTTGTGCATCAGGTCACACCCATAGATATGTGGGGAAACCAAGAATTTTCTTTCATTTGACAGCTGACAGAAACCAAATGCTTCAAGATGAGTGATGGCCTGAGGAAATAACTTATGGGAAGGTAAAAAACATAGATGTGAGGCAATGCTTACTTACAATAGGCCAGGATAACAAATGCAAAACAACTTTCATTTTGGTATTTCCCTGTGAAATACTGATAAAAATTATCTTGTTAGTGTTAAATAAATACAGTCTACCAGAAGAGACCAAAGTATGTACATCTACCAAGGGAAACTGAATCCAGTTTTCTGATGATATGACTCTGTAAAGACTAATTCTGAAAAAGAAAAAGACATCAGCTTCTTGGGAGGTCCTTGTTTAGTTTCCATTTTAATTTGAGACAATCTTTTTTCATCTCAGAACAAACCAGCTTTTTATCTGTTCTAATGAAGTACTGCTCAACATAAAAAATAAGTTGTCATAAATTGTCCTTGGATAAAGTGTCTTTCAAATGCATGCATTTTCTTAAATTTTTTAGAGATTTTGTCACGTAATAAGCTACACATTTCTTTGTATGTTATTGGATTTTACTATGCTGGACCAACAAAAAAGTGCATAATTTAAAAGAGGAAGGAAAACGAAAATTGTATTAAAGAATTTTACAGATAAAAAAGAGGTCAGTACTTTGCACCTGCAATTCATTTCATGTTAGTCTCTACTAACTTTCTTCTTCTCAATAACTGCATATATATATATATATATATGTTTTTAGTTTATTTGGTAGGGGCAGACACACATCGACATAGACAAACTGAGCAAAACAGCAGTCCCATATTTGCGTCATAGTGCAATAGCAACAGCTAATTCACAGCACTTGTCCCTATATGGGCTTTTAAAAAAGTACCTTTTTTTTAAAAAAAGGAAAAGGACAAGAAAAGTTTTCTTTTAGGCTTTACCTAGATCATCTGGCACTATTTTCTCTTTTTGTGAAACCTACACTGAGAACCTTTTTGAATGAGCTATCTCACAAGGCAACCTTTGTGAGAATGCTACTGTCTGGTTGAATGTGAAATGTGAGCCCTGCTTAATGGAGGAGGGTTTACCCAGCTCCTCCCCAGAGCCTGACTGTATTTGTCACACAAAAAACACTGCAAATTCATTTGGGCACTCAGAACAAAAAAAGTATTTCCAAAACTGAAAAGAGATGCAAATATTTTAAAGCTTCCTATTTTCAATTGAATTGAATATATATATAAAAAAATAAATCCTGGAAGATGTTCAATAAAGGTTTAGGAAAATGTTCTGGGTTGAGAGCTTACAGCATTTTGAGAGCTTACTGCATAATTCTTCTGAGTGTTGCATTTTGATTACAGTGCATCAAAATAAAATTTATAAAAGAGACACAGAGAAAGCCTTATTGACAAAAATGTTGTTATTAAACACAAGATTTTAAAAAGTATAACATTCTGTCAGATGTGATCCATACCCATCAATCTAGTAAAATTCCCAAATTAACCTTTAGAATTAGAATAACAATTGTTAAGTTAAAGATAAGCTAAATATACACAAACATGTATTTGTATCGAAGACAACATAAGAATTTAGTTGTAGACTAAACAAGTATTGTTTTATTGTTTGATTTTATACTGACATCAGGTGCAAATAACAGAAACAAATCTTCATTTTCAGGCCAGTTTAGCTTCAATGCTACATTCCATCAGCATATGACAAACAAGACAAAAATACAAGCAGCAACAGCAGTAAGTAAAAAACCGTATAACCCTGGCAAAAGTTACTATTTTGCAATGTAATTCTAGATTACCAAATCACTTGGTTACATACAAAAATAAAAAAAAACTAACAAAATGAGAGATACTTAATTAAAAAGCGCAACACCTTGGAAAAAACAGGACTACACAAACAGTTTGGCACTTATCAGTTTTCATGTACAAATAATTGCAAAAATACCAATGTGTGATACAAAGGAATGACAATAAAACACTGATTATTAATAAAAAATATATATATTTTTGGTAAGCTGCATTTATTCCGTTTTAATAATATCGAAAAAAATAATTAATTTCAGGAAAATTACACCTTCAGAGGAAATAGGAACTGATGCAACTCAGCCTGTTATAATAGACATTAAGTCACAAATGTAAACCTTTTTAAAAATGTTTTTCTGGACTTGTCTTTTACCTAAAATAAACATAGGCTTTTCAGTGCTATTGTATGGCATGTATATATCATACTTTTACTCAGTAGGGGGTGAAGAAAATTATGCATCAAAGAAGTCAGTTAATGCATTCATGGAACTCTAACACTTATGTGTTTTTATGTGTAAAAGCAGACAGTATTTGAATAAAGCCAAAGGCCAAGCAGTTTAAAGTCTTACCCAAGCTCTCTCTGCTGTAGTGCATTTCTTAACAAGCATATACATGTGCGACCTCAGTGGTTAAGCAAAACAAGGCAGCAATTTATGTGTTTGACTCGATATTTCTCTCAGTCACAGAGACTTTTTTATGCTGAACAACAACCCTCTGGCCTCCTTGGAGCCTGGGTGTGGTTGCTAGTGTAAAATCTTCCTTTGATCCTGCAGAACCACGTGAGCCTGCAGAAAATGACTTCATCTGAACTCCTTTTCCTCCCAGCTCAAATCCTGCCTGTGAAGAGCCCTGTGGTACATGACCAGAGCTCTGCAAATAATGTGTACTGTGCTTTCCACCAGAAGATCCATTCTCAACTACAAACATTTGAGTGTTTGTAGTTGAGACGGCTCCCTGGGAGGAGCCCTGTGCCACCTGCCCAGACACTCCATTCATTCCCAATTGCCCTTCAACCAGCACCACACCCTGAGAACTTTGGAGGCCTCCAACTTGTATTAATCCTTGACTGAGCCCAGGTTGACTCACCTGACCAACCACCTGCTGAGTTCCCCCTGACACAAGCACCATTTGGGGATTTGACTCAACTACATACATTGGGGCAGCTGCGTAGTACATAGTAGGCTGCTGTATGAGAAGTGTTTGGTTAGGGATGACGACTGTCTCTTTGACTTTAGGAAGAGTTGCTGAACCCTTGGAGCGCTCAGTAATTCGCTCCTCTTGGATGAGGGTAGAAGACCCAGATGCTTTATTGAAGGCATTGAGGGTGTTGACATTCACAGGCTCTCTGTCCCTAATTGTTTCCCTGTGGGTGTGGACCTGCGTGTGGGTCGAGGTGGATGGCCTAGCAGTGAACTCGGTTTGGTTTGAGAGATTAGAAAATCCCACATCCACCGAAGTGCTCTCCAGGGGCTTTCCATTGCAGATTTCAGCCAGGGTTTTGAATTTTGGCCCCAGGTCATTAAGGAATGCAAGATCATTATCATTTTCAAGGAGGCTGCAGCATCCTACAGAAGCTGCCTGCGAGTCTTCGTCCTCGTATTGATAGATCACTTCCTTGTCCTTCTCCAGATGTTGCTGTGGAGCTTGTCTTGATTTCTGCAAACAAATGAGGGTAAATTAGATCAATTACACGGCCGAGGGTAATGCAGTCTCTCTATGAGAAAAATTTGTGATGAAAAATATGATTGGCATGTAGTCATGTATCTAGACTTCAAGGAACAGGTTGAAATTCAGTCTGGTGTACAAATCTGATGTACAAAGCCAAGGCAAGTCTCAGCTCTTCCAGATACAAATTCAAGTGAAGTTTCAAGTCTTTGAGGTGCAACTTTAGCTCAAATGTCAGTTATTTAAGGTGCACTGATTATTCTTAAGCTTAAAGTCATGAACAATTAATTATAAAAAAATATTTTTCAGAACATTAATTTGAACAAGCAAAACCACAGTTATAACATTTATAAATGGTTTAATGAATATGGTCTAATGTTTACCTCAATAAAATTGCAGATGTATCTTCAAAAAACATTATCAGAATGGATATCTTACTTTAATGGAAACAACACATGTCGCAGAAACACAAGTTGATTTGGTTATTGCAAAAGCATCAAATAGGAAGTGCTTTTATCTTTAAAACACAAAACAACTTATTTATATTTTCAGAGTGATCTTCTCCTAATCGCTGCAATTAAATTGTCCACTCCATTACATAGAGCTGTTTCTTCTCCTTGCTGTTTCTTCTCCTTACCTTGAATTGGAGATTTAGCTAGATTAATTGGAAACTGCTTTAAATCTGTTTGCATTTCTTGCCTAATCTAAGCAGTAAATAAGTTCCAAAGGACAGAATAAATGGTTCAAAAATGAGTGAGGCATGAAGTAACGAATGAGAATGAACATTGGATTTTTACATAAACATAAGAAGTGTTTCTAACCTGTCCTATATTGATGCTAAAAAAATAAGATATGAGTAAAGTTCAGTCTGTTTTTTTTTTCTTTTTAGAAATTACACAGAGAGGGATATCTGTAGGAGATAGGATGTTGCCACACCAAAATAATTGATGGCTATGAACCATTACTACAACATTAGTCAAGTTTTAAACCATCTCTGGATAATAATTTAATAATATTTACATCCATCTCAGAGTCATATCGCCGTGCTCTTGTGGTGGGAACATTTTATCAGAGGCTAACAGCTTATGACTCATGTTATGTCGTTATTCCAGTGTTTATAAAACTTCACACAATGAAATTGCCTGAGCCTGCACAGGCAATTTCTGAGCGATGTTGAAGGGACTGCTAAGTGCTTTTTCCTAGAGTAATAGCCTTCAGTGCTTCTGCAGCTGCAAAGTGTTAATGATTTTATTTACCCTTCCTATAAAGTCTGCCCTCTGACTGAACTTCACACTGACCTGTTCAAGAGTGTCTGATTTTGTAAGGTCTCATATTCAGCACAGAACATTAGTAAACCTGACTGAGCGATGTTTACCTTAGCAGTGCTTGGATACGTTTTTTTTTTTCTACACCAGGTTTGCATTTACATTTATTTAAATGCTAGTTAAATGTTAGCAATTATTTAAAAGAAGACAAACCTGGAAACTACTTTTATTTATTTATTTTTTTACTGGCATTATAATTATTCAAATATATACACTAAAAACCTTACTTTTACTTTACTTATGCTTTACATTACATAAACATTGCTCATGAAACTTGAGCTCTAGACCTCATGCTCAAGTCAAGTCTGAGGGTAAGTCAAGTCTTAAATCTATGTTTGTGCTAGTTATGTTTGACTTGGGTCTAGATCATGGGCTTGTGTCCCAATCACTAGTTGACAAACTTACAACTGAGTAGTATTGCCCCAGATAATGCTCTGGCAAGGCCATTCCATCGAAGGCTGTCAATCTTTGCTTGGAAAAGCTCATCTCTTGGCCCGTCATAGTCCCTGCACCCATGAAACCCATCTGATCTCGGTTTGCATGGTAATAGTTGTATTTGTCGTCCATCCACATCTCCTCTCCTGTTAGGGTTCCACCTCCACCCATTCCTGCACCAGTTAAATTATCAAGGTACGCAGCTCCCCCAGACATGTTGATGTTCTTTGTATTTATGGTGCTACCATCAACCTGCACCGGAATTTGGACACGAGGGACGTCCTGTGAATTAGAAAACAAAGAAACTTCTGTCAGTGACAATGTATTCTACAATCCAAGAAATACTAGCATTGCCTTTGGATGGTGAAATCTATTTGCACCTTGTCTTCCCCCTGCCCCTCAGTGTGATATGAGATGAGATGTTCGTTCGCCTCAAAGGGAATAGCCTTAAAATCTCTTGCGGCATTTCCACACAGGCAGAAGAGCAGAAGAAGGGGAATCACTACAAAATACATTGACAACAATGTTTAAACAGTGATCATACTTAGTAAACAATTTTGATTAAGATACTTCCTTTCTTCAATGAACAGGTTTAACTAATCAAAAACACAGCAACTTATTGAGTCATAGTTGTGCAATGTAGGCATAAGTCACACATCTCTTCATAAGCCACCTAAGACCCACCCTTTTAGTTTTAATCTTTTTGTTCATGCAACAACTTGTTCTGTTAAGTAATGTCTTGATGGAAAAATGAAGATTCTTATCAGAATTTCCCATAAGCGTAAAAATCCAGAAGTCTTTACTCACACAGAAGGAGCAAGAGTCCCAGCAGCAAGAGCAAGATACCGCCAGCTCCAAATTTCACAGTGCTTTTTCTGCGTAAACTGCAGGCCTTGGTGTTTCCATCACATGTGCACACAGTTATATTGAGTTTCTGGAGATCATCGCACGACTTTCCTTGCTGGTCCTTGACATTCAGGGTCACTTTGTAGTTGCCATGCCATAGCTTTCCCTGGTTTCGAAGAATGACTGTGGTTTCTAAAGAAAGACGACACCTGGTTGTCAGATTTGTAACCCGATAGGGAAGCTTATTTTCTGCTGCCTTAGTTTAACAAAAGCCAACTGAAAAGGCTCTATTTTATTTCAGCACCAAAGTACATTTATTTAAAAGATAACTATTTTTCCTGTGTTATTCCTGTTACTACAACATTTCACTAGTAATCTTACAAAAATACATTGGGTGACATTAGCTGTAAGTAAACTGAGTTTGAGTTTATTTCATCTAAATTACTATGGGATAATCAAATCTGTAAAGGAATTCTGTTTTACTGTAAAAACTAAGAAGACCATTCAACAAAAGCAGACAAAGAAAAAAAAATACCATTAAAGGGCTCTAAAATCCACTTGTCTTTGCTGTCCACTTGAATCAAATCGAATGTAAATGGTTGTGCGTTGGGGTACAAATCTTTGTCCTTTGCCGTGACATAAATGACATTTTCACCAAAGCACGCGGTTTGAGCCGTTGAGGTCAGTTGTGGACAGTGGTCGTTGTGGTCCTCCACCTGAATGGCTATGGTTCCTGTTGCAGTTTTCGCAGGAATGTCTAATAACCAGTTAAAACAGATATAAGTCATGCTCTGTTGTGCAACACATTGATTTCAGGTAGGAAATTAACCAATGCCATATCTTCAACAACTTACCATCAGTTATGCAAATAATTTTGGCATAGTATGTTCCATTGACCAAATATATTGACTCTCGGTCGGGATATTTATTCAACCTGATTTCTGCAGTTTTTTCATTAATTGAAAACCAGTTGTCTGCATCATACAACTTTGCATACCTGCAAGTGAAAAAGCAAAACTCAGTTCAGATTATTATTTTGGTTTATTTATGTAGCTCCAATTCATTTCAAGAAACTTCACAAGACCAATAGACCCAGATCCACATTCAATTATATAAAATCAAAATGGGTCTAAATTAAATTTATATCAATTCAATACATAATAATCATATTATCCGCTTTTGGATTTAGATCCAATACCTCAACAGCCAATAACTGTGACTTTCATTATCTTATAATATTAATACAATGCAGTCAAATTCAATTGATCTTATAATGTCATTTGAGAGGAAGTAACTTAAAAAGCTACTTCATAAAAGGTTCTACATTTTATAGCCTTCTTTGTTACATAAAAGATAAATGCTACAGAGTTTATTGTTGTCTTAAAAATGTTGTATGTTCAGCATTTTAAATGAGGGAACATGGGGATCTGGCCAGTTCTATGTGTTTTTCACTCAAATATATTCAAAAACAATGGGATGTGATGTAACACTTTACATAATTCTGTATGTCAAGATTTGTTCACAACACTGAAATATTAGTAAAAGGCAGGAGAGCTAGTTTAGGATGTTCTTAGAATAAAAAATGAATAAGTGAATGTCTGCAATTTAATCAAATTTATGTGAACTGAGGAAGAATAAAAATTTAAAAAATACAGCACTTCAAAGTCAGATCTTTGTGTAAATAGTTTGAAAAATAATTCATCTTTTCAATGTTGCTATTGCATGAACAAGCAGGTTGGTTTGAAGAGCAAAGACAATAAAACAGGAACATCTGCTATGTGAGAGACATTACCTCACGTTTGTGGCAGTCACCAGCGTGTCACTGTCGATAGCAGCGTACGTTGCTATAACTTGGGTCAGAGATGTGGAAGTTATTTTCTCAGAGACGGTCACCACTTTTACACTGGGCTGGAATCGAGCCCCCTCTTTCTGATTGACAACATTTATTTTGATGGGATACGGCTTGGATGTAGCGCCTGTAATCACCGTGCTGCTGCCGAAGTTGTACTCTGCTTCATTTTTAACCTTGATTCCGAGACTTAGTGTTTTTATTTCCTCGTAGTCCAGAGCCTGTTGATAATAACCAAATGATTAACAAGAGATACAGGCTTTCAACATTTAGCAACAAAATGTTGTGCTGTAAGATTCCAGGGCGCTAACCAGATGCTGTCAGAAAGAGAGGTTAAAGCCATTTTTGGGAATTTTGGATATTTGCAAGACCTGAACAGATTCTTAACTTGCCATCTTGTGTCGATGGTGTCAACACATAAGAATTCTCCTCAGTTTGGGCTAAGACACTCATGTACACGCATACAAAAATGTTTAGATAGGCTTCCACAACTTCTAAATTGTTAATGTGGCAGCATTTTGAAAAATGCTTGTGTGTACCAGGTCAATTTAGAATAATTTCTTAGCAATGTAAGAATACTACAAGTGACTAAGAGTTAGCCACTAATAGCGCTGACGTTGGTATCTGCTTCATAACTTCCTATGCTAAAGTAAAGTCTAGTTCAAAAGATATTAGTGACAGACAGATGTAATGTTTTTTTTTTTTTTTGTCTGGGTGTGAGGGGCTTGAGGAGGTGAATTATTAAATCTATCTCAGAATCAGACTAATTCTAAAAACTGTAATATTTGTGCGTTTTTCATTTAAACAGACCTTAACAATCGTGATGACTCCCTCGTTGGTCGTTTTGTCAGTTCTGATATCAAAGTAACCTCCCTCATTTCCGGAAACAATTTCAAACACAGCCCACCAGTTCGCCGTTTGGATCATATCCAGGTCAAGTGCTTGTATCCTTAGAACTTCGACACCAATTGTGTTCTCCTCCACTCTTGCTTCATACTAAAAAACAAACAAAAGAAAACATTCAGATTGGGACATTATCAATACAGTGTTTAATAGAATAATTGTATGCTTGTTGTGTCAGATATACCGTTTCTTGTGCCAGTGTTGGTATGTTGTCATTTATGTCTGTGAGATCAATCTCAATTTCACCAGTTCCTGTGTGTCCTCCTGCTTTGCCGTCCATGTCAGAAGCATAAATGGTCAACTTATATGTGCTTTTGGTCTTAAAGAAAAAAGACATTGCACATAATGAAACTGAGTTTTAAATCAATCGTGAATCTGTGCTTACTTGTAAATCTCAAATGAAAACTGCACAGTGACTCACCTCTCTATCTAGAGTGGTCTTTGCAACCATGACCTCTCCTGTTCGGGAGTTGATGGTGAACATCCCGTCAGCATTAGTGCGCTCATCTATTCTGTAGAAGATCTTGGCATTGCTAGTGTTCGGATCATCATCATCTGTTGCTATCACTTTCATCACAACCGTACCTAACAAAATAAACATAACATAGTTATAACACTGCAGCTAATACATTTTTTGTTACCCAGATCAAAGATGTGTTGCAGATCTTTAATACCGAGTTTGCTGTGTTCGCTGACTTGTCCTACTTGCTGCATCTTTATGACAGGAGTGCAGTCATTAATGTCCACAACATTAATAACGAGAGTAATGTCGTGCTCCGCGCGAGTCCCATCAAGGTATTTTGCTACACCAAGAAGCTAAAAAAGAAGCAGAATGTATTTTGACATTTCATTCATTTTCACTATATTTACAAAAACAACAGCAAAACGATTTTTAGGTTCTCTTACATGATATTGTGCAAATTCCTCTCGGTCCAGAATGGAGTGGCACTTAACAAAGCCAGTCTTCCGGTCAACAGAAAATCTGCCCTGTGGGTTTTGGTCAACACCAGGACCAGTTAAAGAGTATACTATCTCCTCAGATGTCTCCTTGTCTGAGCGAATCTGTAACACAGATGAACAGATGAAGATGAAAACCACATGGAAACATAGATTTAGCGTATCTCATTTGAAGCATTTGTGACTGGAATGTCCTTCAACTTTATTTTTCAACATTATTATAAAATACTTCTAATACAATTTAAAAGGCATGGTACCTCAATTTGTAATTTAGAATATTTTTGGTGGGGTAAATTATCTTGCAATCCTGTAAAACAATGTGATAGCTTGGATTTTTTAAACTGAAGTTATTAATAACAGTTTACTCACCTTTAGCTGATAGGTATCATGTTATTGTGAGTTTAAAGTGAAGGACAAAGAGGTAGTTGGACAGACCTCCTATTTTAGCCTAGTTTATCTATTTAAACAATTTTATATTAAAATTGTTCATATAAATGAAATACAATCTGATTGGCTATTAAACCCCCACCCTTTCACATGATAGTGTTGGTAAATTTGTTGTCGCTTCTGGGCTTAAGAACCTTAAAGTATTACACTAAAATTATCTTTGTTGAGGTTCTCAAAGTTACAGTTGAAAAATTTTGAATTTTAGACACAGTTTAAGATCTACAGGCCAAATTCAATTTGTGCATTTATAATAGGGTTGTCAATAGATTAAAAACTTTAATCAGATTAATTACACTCTGGCACTGTGGGTAATCATGATTAATCACTACGCCTAACTTTGTCAGCCTGAAATATACATATACACGCAGATGTGTTTCTGGTAGATATGGTGCTCTGGGCAAGTCCCACCTTCTCCCACACTCCAACCGATTAAAATACAAGTATCTGTTTTATTTTGTGTTTAGGTAATGTAATTTCCCAGCACTCAACAACAAGAAGGAAAATTTGCTCCACTACACGTATACAAATAGTAGAAAACTTGTTCAGTTTGCTATAATGTGGGTAGGAAACTGGCTGCCCCACCCATTCCTGATGCTGCCCTGGTCAATTGCCCGTATAGCCTATGCAAGTTTTCAAAAAATGTTTAAGAGAATCTTTTATTGTCTCCAACCAAACACATCTGAAGATTCTCAGTTTTTCAGGTATATATTTGTGTGTTCTGTGTTGATTTTGAAGTGTGGCTTACGGGATAGCATTTTGAACAAGACTTTGAAAAGGGAGAACAAATAGGTGCACACCTTAGCAACGAAGTCGTAAGTGGTGTAGTCATGTCCCTCGGTAAGGTTTCTGGGAGCTAGGATCCATTCTCTTTTTTGCCTCCTCAGTACTCCACCATGTCCTTCCACCGTCACAGGAACAAGCTTCAGGAGAACAAAAAGCAAAAAACAAACAAAAAAAAAAATCAGCATAAAAACAAGAGATCCAGATGTAATAATTACTAAGTCATAGAAAACCCCACTGCTGCTGTTTAACATCCATTTGTAAACGTACAGCTCCGGAAAAAATTTGTACTGCAAAATACAGCAATTCCATTCCATTCCATTTCAGCGTCTATCAAATTCCAGCACAAGCACACATTATTCTACTTCATGAGTTACTGATTGGGTGATTGCTTTAACCCAGCAACATTGTGAAAGACTTTGTGAAAACAAATATGGGCTCTATTCCACCAGATATAAACTATACACATTATTGTAGCATTACAGAATCTTTGAAAACGCGACGTTCAGGTTATTTTAATCACTTGTCATTTTGCACAAACACATTCTCAAAATAAAATAGAATAAATAAATTAAAATTTGTTTTCAGTATTTTGTACAGTGAAACAAAACTGTTAATTTTGCTTACTTTGAAATAGTGCAGAGAAATAGCACAATGAGAAGAAATAAATGGACTTTTTTCAAGATATGGAACCATCTTTTGTTTGTTTCCGTTTATTTAACCAAGGCTTCCTATGAGAATGTGTCACTGGATTACATTTAAATTCCAAATTTAAATGTACTTTTCTGTAAGAAAACAATGGTAGCTTGATAAAATTTCTACTCATCCATTTTTTTCTTTCTTAAGAAAGAAAGGAACTTATTTATTTACCTCTTTCTTTTTTTTCTTTCTTTCTTTAATTATTTACTTTTGTTGCTGAAATATAACACCAGAACCTAATTAAACTTTGCGAAGCTCTAGGTTTTCAACATTCAATATGTATGAGCGATGGCTGGATTAGAAAGAAACGGGGAGAAAAAAAAAAACTAGTTCCCCTTCCAAAACGACAGGAAAGGGAAAAGTGCGATTCTTTGTAAACACAGACACTTCGCGTTATAATGATTTTTACCGAAGCGTATTCACCGGCATTACCCATCGAATTACGAAGAGGCACACCTGTTGAAAGCTCGTCTCTCCATTACTGTATTAAGACATATTTGGGGAAGGAAAAAAAAAAAAACAGAGCAAATGCCGTTACTTACAGTGAGGAAGTATATTAGCAGAAAGGGAAGGCTGCATCTGAGCAGGGGATCCATCTGTTAGCAAAATACAACGGGTTTTTTTTTTTTGTCCTCGTTTTGAAGTGAGATCGCTGAAGTTTGAGATCCGGTGTAGTCTTTTGTTAGTTGCTGTAGACTTTGACCCCGTGGAGGAGGAATGAGCTGTATATCAGCTCTGGGCGTGTCTTCTCTTTAGAACACTCTCGATAAGAAGTGATACCAGAATGTTGTGTAAAGCTTGATAGCACTTTTCTTTTCTACAGTAATGAAACAAATCAAGGTGGGGAAGAGGGAGGAAACCATTTTAGGCGAGGCAACAAAATGAGTCAATACTTGTCTGACCCATCTCTATGGCTCTAAAGAGTTAATGTTTTAAATATCCCCGCATTTGCTTTGGTGCTTCATTCTACCTCCTATAAAACGCTACAGAATGCTGCTTCTGAACTCCCGATAAGTATCCCGTAATGTTGCTACATCTTATTAATAAGGGTAAAGCTATATAGAAACATTGTAAAAACTGACAGCCCCAAATAAAATGTCCGTTTCTATGTTTTTCAGTCGTTTTAAATTGTCCTGGCTGTTCTCAAATTTGTCAGCATTTATTTAGCTCATGCCTGTAAATAGACTTTTAGCTTTAAGGGTTTGAACTTTCCTTTCTCCGTTGTAAGACTTAAAGTTTACTACAAATAACGAAATTCATGTTACAAAATAAAAAGAAGTGACTTCAAAATAAAATGTTGTAACATGAAACCTAAAACCTAAAGTTAAATGACCACCCCTGTTTAACACAAGGTCAAAAAATTTGTTGATTTAGTCACTGGGTAAAACTGTAATAGTTGTAATTTTTTATTTCATTTTATTTTGTTTTTTGACATTTCTACTTTGAAATTTAGAACACTCAACTCTTTTTTTTTTTTTTTTTTGCTTTTGCAAGGATAAGCAGTGTGGACAATGCATAGACGGACTGATGAATGGATGAGTGTTTTTGTTTTTGTATGAGTATTTCATTTTTTTAGTAGTTCCTGGTCATTTTGACCTTTTGTCCTTACATACCTTTTGATTGTTTTATATTTAATTTTTTTGAGTATAGATTAGTGCTACCCAGGCATGAATTTGCATCCACCAGCTGCATTTTTGACAGTCACTTTGTCAATTTAAAATAATTTCCTGGATTCTTATAGATTACTGCCTGGACAATATATATATATAACTCCAGTTAGTGTTATCTATTAGAAAGGAGTCACTTAAAGTAATTTAGATTTATTCCAGAGTCATATTTTGTAAGATTTAAAAAAAAAAGTAAAGCATTTTTTATTTAAGTATTCTAGCACTGGGTACAAATGAATTGATCTGAGATTTGGTCATTTTTATGACCATTAATCTCCGTCATGTGTGAAAATACCTAAGTAAATTGTCTATTATTTGCATTTGTATGTTTAATTCTAGCCTAAAAATAGCTGTTAAAAGAAGAACTTTCTACTGAAACTCATCAGTCTATTCTTGTTCTGAGAAACGAAGGCTATTCCATGAGAGAAATACTAAAGATCTCATACAACAGTGTGTGCTCCTCCCTTCAAAGAACAGCAAAAACTGGATCTTACCAGAGTGGGAGAAGTGATAGGTCCTACCACACAACTGAGCAGTAGGATAAGCACATTAGAGCCATTAACTTGTGCAAGGTGTTTCAGGAAGCATTGGGTGAAATTACCTCAAATTATTTCAACAAACTGACAGCTAGAATTCCAAAGGTCTCTAAGGCTATTATGGCTGCAAATGGAGGATTATTTCATGAAAGCAAAGTTTGAAGGACATAATTATTACTTCAAGTGCAAATCATAATTTTTTAACCTAGTAACCTTGTGATCTTGCCAATATTTTCTTCTCATCTTGCAACTCGTCTGACTAATAAAATGTGTTTTCTTGAAAGAACAAAATATTTCTTTGGTGACAAACTGTTATGTGGTAGTCTATATTATTCATTTCTTGTTCTGTAAATTCACATTTTCAAAACCCTTGATACCAAAAACCATCTCTAAAGCTGATTGTCCAATGATTTATGAATACTTTCAGTCTTCCAATTTTTGCCGAAAATATTTGCTCCTGGAGGCCTAGACCAGAAATGAGAATGGAGGGGCAGACAGTATAGTGTATGCAATATAAGGGACAGAATAAAAAAGGAATAGAAAAATAAAATTTGCACCCCTTCAGAGCATGTCATTTATTTTTTTCTCTGAAATGCCTCCACAAAAATATCCATATAATTATGTCTAGCGAAAGAAGGGAGCACATTTATAGGGGTGGCTGTTGCCCCCCTTTGCCCACCCTTCAGTTGCACCACTGACATCTGGTTAAGCCAAAAGGAACTTTAAGAAATTGTCCATGCTTGATCCTTTCCACTGACACCTTTTTTTAAAGTAAATACAGAATTTGAGAAGTGGTAAAATGAATTATTTTTATATTGTAACTCTATCAACATATCTTTCGAATAGTGAAGGTTTTCTTAGCATCTGTGTAACGAATTCATTTCGCAAACTTGCCAGCAGAGGGCCTTGGGCTGCTTTTGGCCGTTCCTGGAATCCTCTGTAGATAACATGCATTACACGACTTTTTTGTATTGTGGAAAATTACCTACTTCTGTTCTGACAATGGAGCATTGTTTTAATATTGTCCTCTAAAATCTGAAGGGATTCATTACTTCTTTAGAAAATCTTTTTAAAGTTAAAAAAATAATAATAATAACATTGGTCTCATTACTCATATGGTGTAAAATTACATTTTTTGAAAATGAAAGTAGAATTACATCCTTTCAATTTTTAGTTAATATCAGATCATGGTTAAACTAAAAAAAGAAAAGAGAACTGAGTTTGTTTGACCAACATTTTCTCACTAGTGTGTTAAATGTCACCAGAGTTCATGAAATTCTAAATGTGAGATTCACAGATTGTTGAGCCATCAACTTTGGCAGTGCTGGACCAAGCTATATGCACGTTTGAGTTTATGCAGCTGTAGTGTTCTTGATTTTAGTGTAAAAGCTGAAATTTATAAAAGGAAGAAGGAAACTACTCACTAAGCATGTCATAATGCTTAAAAACACACTCTCCCATGATAAATGGTATGCTATGGGAAATACAATATCGGTTTCATCTTGCTTAATTGAGCATGTAGCTTCAGAGTAATCCTCAGACATTAATCATTTTAGTCACTAAGAAAATTTTGTTTTTCATTGTATTTCTTAATCATGTTAATCTCTAGTTGAATGGTGATTTTGGTGGAGCCATAGTGTGTGACAAAGTTACAAAAAAGTGTGAAACAGAAACGTATTAGATAGTAATGAGGTGTGTCTTTTAGAATGGGTTAATTAGACGGTATTTAACATTGCTACCATAATCCAGATGAGCAAGTCTATTATATGCAATAGGTGTGTTTCAAGGCATTCAAGTTAAAGGAAGGAACCAAACCACTTTTTTTTTCAATCCTAAAAGCTTTGAACATAGCTAAATTCATTCCGGAGACACACTCAGTAACTGTTACTAGTTTACCTTAAAAGCCCACTTTATTTTGTGGTTGAGATGGATACATTATTCTCCACTTTGGTTTGTAGAGGTACAGGTACCATAGAATTGCACAAAAATCCGTGAGGGACGGCGGAGTTCCTGCTCGAAGTTCCGTGAAAGAGGCGTAAGGAGCCTCGTGCCAGAAGCCCATTAAAATGCCGTCTACATCATTTTTAAACTGTGTGATTGTGAGCGTGAGTGGGAATAAAAATAGCAATAGGTGTTTTGTTCCATATAACACAGTAGGAGTGTAACAGGTAAACCTTCTATGGATGCAAACTCGACTAAAAACCCACCTGTTTAGGATTGTATTTGAAGCGTAATCAATTACAAATTTATTGATGGAACCTGACTTAATGTAGTGTTTTGATTGTTGATTCTATGTTGCATTGTGTTTCTGTGTTTGATATGATGTAAAGCACTTTGAAATGCCTTGCTGCTGAAATGTGCTATACAAATAAAATTTGATTGATTGATTGATTGTAGATGCAGATGTTACAGAGGCCTTAGCTCCAGTTAACTGACATAAAAAAAAAGGTGGAGCAACTTTACAACACACAACACAAATTTAGGTATGGCATGTACTGGCATGGCATGTGCTCCAAGTACTGAGCAATAACTGATTGCAAAAGTTAACGAATGTCATTATGATTGTTGCAAAACATTCTTTAAGCAGTACATAAACAGCCGATGAAGATTTGAATGCCGTAGTTCCTTCAAGAAGTATTCATACTTAATGGGCATTTTTTGTATTTTGTCATGTTACGACCACAAACTTTAATATATGTTTTTGAAAGTTTATGTTCAAGAGCAAATCAAAGTGCACATAATTGTAAAGTGACAGAAAAACAAAATCCCTGTTTTTTTTAGGTTTTTGCAAATGAAATTTGGAAAGTGCGGTGTGTGTATTTGCAGATCACCTTTCAATCCAACTGCAGCAGCAAAATGTGTATTAAAAAGAGGAAAAAATTAAATAAAGCTTGCAGAGAATGTCCTAAATCATAACACAATAAATGTACTGTAAGTCGACATTTCCACTGTTTGCTTTTGTTCATGACTGTGCAGACATGTACACAATGCCTTTGTGTATTTAGTCACTTATTGTACTGCACATTCTACACAGTGTGTATACAAATCTTGCCTCTAAATTCCATTGGGCTTCACTTTACATTGACAATGAAGACAGTTGATTCAACTTAGTTTATCTGGTTTCTAGTATGTCTCTATTTGTAAACTGAATTTCATGGCTTTCCCTCTTTACAAAATAGCTCCAACTGATTCAGATTGAATGGAGCATCTGTAGAGATAATTTTTCTTGAATTGCCGTACATTCTCAGTTCAATTTGGGTCTAAATGGTGACTAGCCCTTTTTTTTTTTACCATGAATATGCTTTGATCAAAATGATTACATTGTGGCACTTATGTGTTCAGAATTTTTACCCTGCTAAAAAGGAAACCTCTTTCACTTTTGCAGCCACTGAAATATTTTCTGCCAGTATTGTATTTCACTCTATCCATCTTCACATTAGTTACAACCATATCATAATTCTGCCATCAAAGTGACAGTAGTATGTTCAGGACTATGCACAGACTTAACGTTTCCTTCACTGTTATCATATTAGCATGTATCCGAACAAGTTCTGCTTTTGTCTATTCTGACAAGATGGGTTTTTCTTGACACTCTTCAGTAAAGGATAGATTTGTAATGGACAGCCATATCTTTGTACATTTGCAGTTGATCAATACTTTAATTTTCAGATAAAGGAATAAGCAGTACTCTTTTCATTTTCAAAGTTCGGTATACTGTTTTATAGCCCAATCAAACAGTAAACTTCGACACACCTTCAACCCAGACCTGTCTGTTACTTGGTCTACACAATGTTCTCTGGCAAACCTTAGCTCACATGTATCACAATAGCCTCAAAGCAAATAACCCAGAACAAGGAGTATAGGGTGGTGTTCTTCTCTGGGCGTATATCCAGGAAAAAGGAACATGTCAGATGTCATCGTCAGAGACATCTGACATCATATTAATTACTGTTCAGAATAGAGGGAGTTGAGAACAGTCTGCCTTCAAGCTTTTGGTGTCACACTGCCTGCTGTCATACCAACGTGTCAGTGAAAATAGTGTGACGCAAGCGCTGACACACACCGAAACAGCAAGAACAATTCCTGGCCAGGTGTGTTAGTTAAAACCATTTAGTCATGTTGTGTTTGCCCAGACAACTGACTCACTGCTCACTTTCTTCAAAGTCAACAAAAGTTGGGATACCTAAACAATTTAAAAGAAACGTGCTTTAACTTTTCTTTTGTTGGTGTTTTGTATCCCTCCATGAGTGGTTCAGCTACAAGGAAAAGAACTGAAAGACACACAAACAGAATATTGCTCACTTTCTAAACAAGAAGAAAACTAAGAATAGTGAAAAACTTTTATTTTAGCCTGTGACAAACTACAGAAAAGATCATTTGCTCAGAGTTTTTTGCGTTTTCACCAGACTCACAGCTACTTCTCCTTTCATTATGTCCACACCCATGACCCACAGAAGGCCGTCTTCCTGACATTTTTCTCACCTTTCCTGTTCTAGCCCCCCACCTCCTCAACTGCCCATGCATTTCTAAACAAGCTCTACCCCATATACTAGATTCCCTGGGGATTTTCTCTTCATATAATTGCGACTGGCCCCTTAGTTTTATCTATAGTTTACAGCGATAGTGAGCGTTTTGTGGTGGGAAAACATCCTCCCTCATGACAGATTCCATTCAACCTCACATTCCTGTGGTGTTAAATAAAGAGCCCAGCACTGATCCCTCTTGCCAGAAAGTTTGAGTGAGCCTGCAGAGGAGGAGGAGTCAGTAGGGGTCAAGCTGTGTACATACCAGGGAGAGGTTTTTTAAAGTCGAATAAACTTGGATTTTCTGTGGTTTGTGAGAGAGGAACACAGCTATTTACACGTTTAATATACCCCCCCTTGAAAGTTAATATATTTAATCAAATATCAAAATTCTTTAGTGTAGATATCTGACTTCAAAAATCACCTGTTGAACTTCATTATAACATTGAGAGTTTTAGTGAGTTTTAGTTGCAGAAAGGGGCTTCAGTCCATTCAAAACGTGGACAATGTTTCCCCCTGCTGGCAAGAAATAAATGCAAAAAAGAAAAAAAAAATGCCACGACATAAGTTAGTTGCAAAAAGGAGGTATGCCCTACCCTGGACTCAATAATACACCACCCTAAGGTGCTCCTCTGAGATATCGTTCCGTTCAGGGCGTGTCCCTCTAGGTGTGACTGTCTGGAGTGTGTGCCATTAGAGGCTGGAACGGAGCAGAACAAAGCGGTCCGCCCACGCACATTGGAACAAATCGGAGAAAGGGACGGGTGACAAATCAACTAATAGCGAGATCTAAGAACAGCTGTCATTATTTGAGCAAGAGAGCAACTCCAGGTGGACTTTCCTTGAGTCGCTCCGGGACAAAGTCCGACTGCCTGTACTCTAAAATGACAAAGGTTCTCATTTACCCTGTCTTGTCGCTGCTGGTGAGTCTTTTAAGAGCATTTTATTCATACCGTTACTTAATTTAAGTGCTTGTCAACATTGTTTTCTGAAAAGCTAAGCATGAATAAGTGTGGATAACCCGACTCAGTTTAAAGCGACTGCTGAAGCTTAAAAGATCGACTTGGTTTCCTTCTCAGATCCTTTCCTGTGTGGAGTCATGTTATATTCCTGACTCTCTCCACGTCGTTTCGCCACAAAACATTCCAGTTGGATACCAGATCACAAAAGGTACCTCTATACAGTCTGTCTATAATAACTACGTATTATGCTTTGTATAATGGATTGATCTGGCTTAGTTTTTTGAAAAGAGAGAGGGAGAGAGACTTTCTTCTCTTTCGACATATTATATATTTATTTATTTATTTATTTATTTATTTATTTATTTATTTTTTAGTTGAAGCTGTTGGCTGTGACCCCAAGACACTTCGTTTAACCGTGGAGGACCCTAGCTTTACGATACAAAGCAATGGGGTAATAGTAGCACTAAGTCCTGTCTCTGTGGCAACCAGAGGGCGGACATTTTCTGTGAGGGCTCAGGACAATAGTGGGCCGGAAAGTGAGATGGAAGTTCACCTTGTCTGCAGTACAAAGCAGGAAACAAATGTAAGAAAGTTGCAAATGCTTCACTAAAAAAAAAAAAGTACATATATATATATCCACTGCTCAAAAAAATAAAGGGAACACTTAAACAGGTGTTTAACACTTAAAGTGTTCCCTTTATTTTTTTGAGCAGTGTATATATATATACAATTAATAATATTATTAATAATATTATTAATTGTCATTAATAATAATAATTTATTTACATTACAGGAAAATGGCCAAGTAATTTTGAAGCGCACAAAAAGACGCTGGAGTCCTCCCCCCATCAACATACTGGAGAATGACATAGGGCCTTTCCCGAAATTCTTGGAAACGGTATGTTCAATGTATATATATATTCTGTACTATGGCTAGGGCACAAAGTTGACAGGGAGGGTCAGAGGAAGATAAGTATAGGGAAATACAGGAGATGACAAAAGATTAAAAGAAATACAATACAACACCTTAGAAAAATTACTATAATACTGTAGCTGCTGTTCAATGACCACACAACATAATTCCAGGGGCCAAAAGTATCCCACTGGGAAACAAATTTGGATGGTTTTGTCCTCCATATGGACTTATAATGCAATAAAGTTAAAAAAGACATTTAGACAATTATCACAAGCTTTTTGGCTGTGAATTTGTAATAGCAAACAGTCCAACAAACAACAAATAATATTTTAAATATAAAATGCAGCTATTAGGAAACAAGCTTCAGCTTGCATTCAGAAATGTAGCTTTGTTGCTAAACAGTACACAATGATTAAATTCGGTCAGATTTTGAAACATAGGTTCAGAATTTATTGACATTGCCATCGAATCAACTGCAAAAATCAGTAAAACCATATTATCACTGAAAATTCTATAATTCTAATATTTTTCTGAGGATAAGCGATACAGAAAGATGGAACATGAAAATGTGGGTCAATCATTATAAAATTTAACAATCTCATATTTTTCTAATATTGTGCAGTTCTTGTATGCAGTGTTATTTTCACAATCAATTGCTTGTAAAGTTGATGTTATTTCAAGATATTTAATTTCTTTTCTCTATTATAGATTGTTTCAGATTCAGAAGCCAATCACAATGTGTACTACACCATTGAAGGACCTGGTGTGAACCTGGACCCATCTGGCATTTTTAGCCTTGACAGTGCTAGTGGGGCTCTGAAAGTGCACAGAACATTGGACCGAGAAATGATTGCACAGTATACAGTAGGTTTTGTAGATAGTCCACCTCTCACCTTTTTCATTTGATCTCAACCTGCCTTATTTACTTAATTTTATATTCTATCTCTGAAATTAATTTCTTTTACTAAAACTAGTAATTCATTTTTTATTATTATTTCAATGATTACTTTATTAGTTCATTTCAAATTAAATACATTTGTACAATGCAACATAAAAAATCAAATGAGCTTGTTTTTCTGATTTCTGAAAAATGATAATGTAACAGTTAAACATGAGTGAATTGCAAAAAAATTACACTTAGAAGTTTCATAGACACTTAAAAGTCTCAAATTGGAGTAGTCTTATATATTTCTAATATTATATAAGAAAACATTCTCTATTAAGCCACAAACAGATATACAGTAAAAATACAGTGTCTTAAATTTCAACCTTTATTCTTCTTTGTGTACCTTTTTTGGTTTAAGGCATTTTTGTTTACTATTTTGATGGTAAATATTAGTTCAGCTATCAGTTCTTTTTGGCATATTAATATTTGATCGTGCTGAAATACGTGTATGTTTACAGCTAAGGATTAATGCTTTGGACAAAGTATCCCATGAGCCAAGAGATTTGCCTTTGGACATTGTAGTAAAAGTGGACGATGTAAATGATAATGCGCCAGTGTTCCAAGGCAAGCTTGAGTTTTCTGTGCTTGAGCAAACCTTAGGTAAGGAGACGCAAACATTCAATGATCATGACATATGAAACCCGCTCTGTAAACATCCTCTGACTAACCATGTTATCCACCATAGCTGAGGTGGTGGGGAAAGTGAATGCCACAGACAAAGATGATCCCGAAACAGACCATGTGAGGATCAGATACAAGCTCATTAATGGGTTGGATTTTTTTGCCATCAACGCAGAAACCGGTGTTATCACCACAATCTCTAAGAACCTGGACCGAGAGGTGAGCCCTGCCATCGCATTGAAGTTGTTTGATTTTGTTTCTTTAAATTTAACATGCTAGCTTAAATCCATCTCCTATTTCACCACTTGACTTTTTTTCCCCTTTTTGTTATGTTTTATTTTAAGACAAAAGATACGCATTTGGTTACTATAGAGATCAGAGATTTGAAGGGTGCACCAATGGGTCTTTCTAACACTGCTACCGCAACAATCACCTTGAAAGACATCAACGACAACCCACCAACTTTCACCCAAAGTTCAGTAAGTGCTTAGAACCTAAATAAACATAATATTAGTAATAGATAAATAATTGGATGAATAATTATTTTCAAAACATGATAATGTTGAGTGAAAACATCACAATTTAATGTTACACAAAAAAAACAACAACTTTAAGACAAAAATGTGCTGCTGGATTGTATTTGAAACAGAACAAGGATTACTCATACTACTACTAAAATATAAACAAATTGCAATTATAATGTTTGATGCTCTAATATATAAAATTATAATCAAATATAATGGATGAACCCCTGCTGAACAGCCACATTTGCCGTATTTGCATACAAAGCAATACTTTTGTTTTGTATACAAGGACAAAGTATCCACGCCTTACTATTGTCCCCTGCCATGAAGTGTGCATGACAGAAAATAGTTGTTGTGGTAGCCTCATGTATTTTTGAAAACCTTTCTTTACCTAACTGCCAGTAGCCAGCTCATGTCTAATTCAAATAAAATATATGTATTTTTTTCTTTCTGCAGTATAAAACTACAGTTCCAGAGAATGAGGGTGAAAAACTTCTCCTGAGAATTCCCGTGAAAGACAAAGATTTAATAAACACACCCAACTGGATTTCCAAATTTGTCATCACGAAAGGAAATGAAAATGGAAACTTCAGGATTGACACTGATCCCAAAACAAATGATGGGCTTCTTTATGTTACAAAGGTGAGTTTGATGTCAAACTTATGAATTTCTTAGTACTTATACAGTTTACTCATATTTTTCACAGGAAATCAATTTTTATTTCTAGCTTTTTATTTTCTTCTTATGCCTCTCTCCATTTTCCAGCCCTTAGATTATGAGAAGACCAAGAATGTAATGCTTGAGATTTCGGCCCAGAATCAAGAAAAGTTGGTTGGAGCCAGTACCAACTGGATGTCCATCCCTGTGGAGGTTGCTGTCACCGACATTGATGAAGGCCCAGAATTCCTTCCTCCTACTGTTCGCTACACTGTCAAAGAGAACATACCAAATGGCACAGTGATTGGGACGTACAAAGCTACTGATCCGGAGACCAAGAGCAGTGATGGCATATTGTAATCATTTTTATAAATTATTTTAAATAAGGTTTAAGCGGATTGACATGAATACAGCAAATGTATAAGGGTTCCTTAAAATGTTGGTCTCTTGAACAACAGAATTCAGACCTTTCTTAAATATGTGGACCAGTGACGCATGCTCTGTATTATTTTCCAGGTATTACAAGGTGTCTGATCCAGGATCATGGGTTGGAGTGAACAGCAATACTGGAGAGCTGACAGTTACGAACACCATTGACAGAGAGTCCCCTCTTGTCCAGGATGGGATTTACAACATCACTGTAAAGGCTGTTGATGCCAGTAAGTTGTTGCATTGTTCACCATGTAGAAAGCAGTGTGAGGAAAAATCTGTTTCTATGTTGTTGTTGTTTTTTTTTTTTACTATGTCAAAACACCAGTATTTAACTAAGGAAGCAATCAAAGCCTTCTCTGTTTGTTAGTCCTTTCATGGATGGTATACAGAGACACTGCAAAAACCGTTTAATTATGTGCCACTTATTTGGACTCTAGTGTGCTACTCCAGCCATTATCCAAAGAATATCCAGAGGATAATGGCTGGATCATGGTTAACAGAGAAGATTTGAATAGGAAAGTCTGGAACAACTATGACCAGAGAAAGGGCCAAAAAGTCAGAATTTGTGTGTTTATTTATTCTTTTTTAATTCTGTACTTGAAAGTTACAAAATATGAAGCCTCTTTTTATTTTTAAAGTATATATTTGAACTCCACCCCCCAAAAAACAAAAACAAACAAAAACATTTTATTCCTTAAAACAGATTAGAAAAGAATCCCTACTGAAGTCACTATAATTAGTGTGTGGAAGAATTAATGATGGATGTTTGCCAAAACACACAAAGATTTTGTGTTTTTGAAGAAAGCTTGTTATACTCATGTTGTACAGGTTGTTCTTCCTTCTTCCTTCTAACTCCGTTGTGATGACTGATCCGCATCCGATAAATGCTGTTTATGATGAAAGCCACACCTTTCTACTTGTCTGAACGTACTGTCTTTGTTTTATCTGAAAACATCTGTTGAATAGTTTCTATATTCCTGGGGAATGACTCAGATGATCTTACCAGATCTGACTGGTACTTCTTTAATGGGGAAAGTTGTAATCGGTTTCATTGGGATCACAAAGATAGGGGGAAAAAGAAATCTCATGACGTTATGGGTTTTGTGCAGACATGTTCATGTTTTTTTTCCATCTGATAACTAATGGAATACCTTCAAATTTCAGCCTCCAAATCAGGAACAGGAACAGTTATCCTTGTCATAGAGGATGAAAATGACAACAAGCCAACAATCCCAAATAAATTGACGATGTGTAAAAAACCGGATGGCAGTCTGAATTCCCTGGTGGTTGTGGCTCAAGACAATGACCTCAGTCCATTTTCCAGCCCCTTCAGCTATTCCATGCCAGCAAAACACGATGGAAATTGGGATGTGTCTCCATACAATGGTTGGTACCAATGTTGTGTGTTTTAAGTCAGAACAGCAGATGTTTGGGCTGTATGGGTGCTCATCAACATAGCACTGATACGGACATTCGCTAAGGATTCATAAATATTCATGCGGTAGTAGACAAAGTTTCATCAGGTTAAAAACTAATTTTAAGGAAGTCTGCTAATTAGTTAGGGCAGAATTTTGCAGGGTTTTTAAGCAAGTTGTTCCTGAGTATTTATTGTATGCATAGAAGTTGCACTTTGTTACACTTTAAAGATTTGTCCATATCGAAACAATTTTTTTTTTACTCCCTATGTTTAAGAGCTTTTCATTAACAAGAGACATGTATGAAATGTCTTTATCCAAACGAATGACTCAAAATATGTGGGATGTAGTTTCTGAAATACACCAGAAACAGATAAAAAGGCAGAAAGCATGTGACATTTTGGCTCTAAATAAACATTCAAAAGCTATTACTACTCCCAAGTTAGACATTGAAGCTAGAGATGGCTCTTACATTGCTTCACATGGGTTAAATTTATAACCCATGAGGGGGCATGAGGGGTTGTTTTTACATTTATGGCAATATAAAAGCTTCTAAAAAATGTCTGTTTTTAATTTTGTTTCCTCTCAAGGAACGGCGGCTCAGCTGATGCAAAGGAAAGAACTTCCTCTAGGGTTTTACAAGGTCTCCTTCATCGTAAAAGATCTGCAGGGAATTGGTGATACTCAGACTACGACAGTAAGGATCTGCCAATGCATGAACGGAGCATGCATAAAAAAAGGTCGCTCTATCGAATTGGGGCCACTGGGTATCCTGACCTTGTTGCTGCCCCTGTTCCTCCTCCTGCTGCTCTGTGAGTGCTTTACTATTATGTTACTAGTAGATCAGTGCGGACTTCCTCTGTGGTGATAATAAAAAATCCAAAGAAAGATGTAGTTGAATGGTTCATTAAAATTTAGTGTGGGATTCTGTAAAGTTAATATCTGTAAGAGATCAATTACCTGATATTGCGAAGCACAGATCTGTGAGAGGTTAGCAGCTAGTGGTTTAACTTGATATAGCTATGTTAAGCATATTAATTTGAAAGTGTTCAGTAAACTGTGCTGTTGAAGAGATCACATAAAAGTAAAAAATGGGGGAAAAGTATCTTCTCTTACTCTCTCGTTGAGGCACCTATAAAAGTTTTAGTTACTGGCTCTCTTGAGGTGCATAATATTTGAAAATCTTGCAATAGTAATAATATTGGTAAATATTGCAACAATATAAGTTGCGATATATGCATATTTGTTTCCTTCTTTTCTTTCTCGTCTGTGCTTCCTACACTCTGTGACCATCCATCACATAGAGAAATATGTGGTATATTCACAATACGTTTTGCAGCATTCTATCTCTCAGTCTGCCTGATTAGCCATGAGTCCGTTAGGATAAATGTCAAAGATTTACAAGATCTGAAAAGCACATGAACTAACCTTCTCTGATAATATTTCACAAATTTCAACTTGTATTATTGAGTATTTCCCTCGCTTTACAATAACACTTTCCTAAAAAACAGAAAGATACAGGTGGATATGTAGTCTATGATAAATCACCTACAAAACAACATTGAACCTACTTTGCCTTCTGTTAGTGATGTTAGTTTAACATGAGGTCACAAACTAATTATTATTGTCATGACATATATATATATAATATCTATATATATAGATAGGTATATATAGATATATATCTGTGTATTATTTTATTTATTTATTTTATGTCAAACACCCCTAGTGTTAACTAATGTACTTTTAGCATGGTTCCATGAATGTTTGGCTGAGAAAAGAGCACGTTTAAATATTTGCAGATCAGATATTTTCTTATCTAGAATAGTTTTACCTGTTACCATAGAAGTGAATGTGAATAAACCACTCAGCCACTGTTTGCTAAAAGCAAAAGCTACTACTGTCTATAGCTTTTGAGCACATTTCTTTAATCATACTTATATTTATGTGATTAATAATAGTGAACAAACCTTCTGATAAATCAACCTTTTATGCTGATATCAGCATGCTGAGCTGCTAACTCCATTTTGCCACTCCTTGTCGGGACAAGGAGTGGCAAAATGGACTTCAGAATGTACCAGTAGTTTCAAAAATGCTGCTATTGTCAATGCTGTAAATATTTGAAAATGGTTAGAGAAGCAGCCCTCGTGTACAACAAAATCACACTGTAGCTATTTAATTTAGCATGTTGTGGTAATTTATAAATTATGAGCAGAGCCTACAAATTGTGGGTTTTTGAGAAACTTAAAGTTCTCATCAACAGCTTAATATAGGAAAGATTTACATGATGAAACAAGGTTAAAAACAAAGCATGGGGACATTTTAATAACTTATACTAGCAGCACTGTTAGCATATTTAGCATTACTAACCAACCATAGCCTCTCTAGTTATTTTCTCATTTGTAAACATTCATATTGTGTCTGAGCCTTCCAGTGGCATGAACCTGCCTTTTTAAAAACAGATGGAGTTTGAAAGTGCAAAAGAATAAAATAACAATAGCAATGATATGTTCCAGGTGTAATTGCAGCAGTTTTTCTGTAGCACTTCAGATAACTTGAACCATTTCAAGTATTTGCTAAATCAAATGCTTAAGCTTAAAAGAGCTAAAGGTGACGTGTCTGGCAAGTGCTAAACCTTCCAGCAATCTAAAGATTTCTTCTGTTTTCTATAACATTACAGGTTTACTGATGTTCTCTTCTTGCACTACAAAGTCAGAGAAGGTTCCACTTGACGATGAAGGATTCAGTAGTGGAATCCTCCTTCCATCGAACACAGAGGCCCCCGGCGATGAAGTGGTAAACCTTTTGCCACCATGTTGGAGATTAGAAAACCCACTGCTACCTTAATTTATTCGTTTAGCTTTGCATGATTTATTAACTCATGGTTTGCTTTGCTTTGCTTTTCAGGATTCCTCGGCTTTTACCAGCACTTCATTTGAGCAGGCAGTAAAAGGTTCAGTCAAGGGCACTCTAATGAGCCCTGGATGGCTGGGAAACAAAAGCACAAGCACAATTGGAGGCCATAGTGTGCATGAAAATGGATTCCAACAATCCTTCGGTCTTAATACAGTGAATACTCATAATATGTCCTCTAGCCAGTTTGATCAGTACGGTCAGCATGTTGAGAGTAAACATCTAAGAAATGGCATGGATTCTGATCAATACATTAAGGACAATGCTCTATATCGTACTTGGCTGACACATGACCTTTATCTGAAAAAGGTAAGACTTGGGGGAAAAACAAAAAAAAATATGCAAAATCAGTTTTTGATTTTTTTTTTTTTTAAATTTATGTAGGAGTGTAAATTAGCTAATTTTTTTCAAAAGACAAACTGAAGCTGAACAGAAAGTTTTTACTTTGTAAAATTTAATAAATCTAGCGTTTGCTGTAAGACCTAAAGAAACTCCCATTTGTAATATAATTTTGTTCTGTAAGCTGTGTTGGTCTCCTCGGTGAACTTTAATATTTTTTCTGTGAAAAAATAATGTTTCTGCAGCTTGTTGGTTGTAATATCAGACGGCCAGTCATATCCTGAGGGCTGTCTTGTTTTATCACTTTGTGTAATATGGTACCTCTTATCATCCAGGTTTAGTCCACACACAGTAACACACTACCTCTCTCTCCCTGCTACTTTGATCTTACAGAAACTGGCCCACATGGGAAGAGAGAGGGACGAACGCTATGCCAGTGATGTCATGCACTCCTATGACTACGAGGGGAACGAGTCCGTCCATGGCTCCGTGGGATGCTGCAGTGAGCAAGGCGACAAAGAAAATCTCGACTTTTTGAACACACTTGGGCCAAAGTTCAAAACTCTTGGAGAAGTCTGTACAAAGAGATGAAAAAAGATAATGAAGTGGTTTAGGTTTACTTTTCATTGTACAAGATTTAGATGCCTGGGTTATGAATGCTTGGTATGGTGCTGAATGTTTATCATGTTAGTGTTTCATTATGACATTTTGGATTTTTTTTTCTTTTTTGGTAGAAGTCTTTTGCACTGTAAACAAAGCAGTTGTCAGTTTCAGACAAGCCATGTGACGCTTTCCTTTGTGGTAATTTCCTCCTAAAGCCTTGGTTATGTTCAAATTGAGATGTATATGAAGATAATTTCAAGCTCAATATCTGTTTATAATGACTTGATTGTTTAGCTTTTATTAATCTTGTGTTCACAGAGAAAAATGTATTTTTATTGTCAGTTTTGTACCTATAGTTTCTGAGGTATTTTATTCTATTTTTGGCTGACATTTCACACAGTGTTCTATGTATAAAACAATTTTTTTTTAAATACGTGCAGACTTTGGGATTCTGTTGTTTGACTTTTGGTAATTTTCCACTGCAAGCTTGTTAATTTTTTTTTGTTTGTTTCATGCACTAATTATGTGTGCAGGCACATTCCACTCGCAACGGAATGTGTTTACAGTTGTCTGGGTGTAGTTTCTGCTGAGTGTCAGTGGGATTATTGCAACATTCTGAGACAACGAGTTTGCGAAAATCAACGCAAGGGCGTGAACAGAAGGGGCGGGGTGTGACACTGCCGTCAACTGATTCCCACTGTTCAGACATATGCAGGGTCAGACCCTTCAGTAAGATATCCATAAAGCTGCTTGCTTGAAGGGGATCAAATATTTATTGTCAAGCATTTTTTAGTTTTGTTGTCTGGTTTAGATTTAAATGAGCTGAAAAGAATAAATTCAAGTAAGATCTGAAGTAGAGATAATCAATGTGGTTTCTGTAAAGTACAGTGAGGGGAAAAAAAAGAAGAAAGCACTAAAAAGCCCCATGTTCTGACTTGTAATTCTTATTCTGCAAGAGTCTGTTGTGGAACAGAATCTCTGTGCTGAAACCGGTGATCACTTTGCTCAGGTTTTGTGTGCTTTGGTAAATGATTCACTGGGTGTGGCTCTATGAGCGAGGCAGTGTGCCAGTACAGCCAAATCCCATGACAACAAGCCAATATTTACATAGTTCCTTGCAAATCAAGTTTGTGCACTAGAATTATTAAAACTTCTGCATGTACTTTTGCCACTGGGTTCCTCACTACAAAAAGTACAGCATGAAAAACAGGAACAATATTGGTAACAATAATGTTTTCTGTTGCTTCTATGATGAGTAGTAGGTGCTCCACTTTAAGAAAATATGGTAAAATACTGCTGCTAATTAATGATTATTCCACAGTTCTGGAATAGATATGTAATTCTTATTGATTTGTAAATCATTTATTTACAAACCCAAAATAGATAACTGGGGCAGCACTAGTGACTTTATCAATGCTTTTAGGCATCTGGACATGAAAAACAACCAGCTGAAGCTCAAACGAAGCATCAAGATTGGAAAAGGAGGGGATGTAAATGTTTCCAAGGTGACAAGGTTGTTTATGCCAGATGGGACCCTTTGAGTACTTCAGAGACAGCTGGTCTAAGGGTATTTAATAGCACAGTAGAGCCATTTCTAAGGGTGTGTGAGGAGCAACTACCCCAGAGCAACATTCATGCAAGCACAGCCAACCTGGTGTTGAAATTTAATTGAGGAAGATTACAGGTTACTGACTGCTTCATGCTTGATGTCATGCAAAACATGTCCATGTAATGAATCACGTTTCAAAGTGAAGCTGAGAATGTAATTTATAAAGATCATAAATCATGTAATGGTGTAAAGATGGACAAAGCTGACAAGAAACTAGAAGAAAAAGTGGGACATTCATTAATCTTGAAATAAAACCTTCTCTTGAGTTGATTAAACACAAAAACCTTGTTTAAATGCAAAAATATACACGCATAAAATTTTATATCTAACTATTTCTCTATTATGTAAGGGTGTAAATGAGATGTAATCATCAAGGGTTTTTTGTTAACCATCCCACAGGGGCTAATTAGGAAAATCTTGGAAACTCACTTAACTAGAAAATGTTAAAAAGGAGCAGTTGACCCAAATATCTGACAAAGCCCTTTTGATTCAGATGCACATGATATTATTTCTGTTTCACTGATAAATCCGGGAGCTATTACTCATTTTGTTAGCTGCAATGATTCACACCCTTACATTTAACTTTTGTCTATGCAAGGATCAGAAATGTTAAGCTGTTAGTGATGTTCACCTCTGATGAACCCTTGACTCACGGGAATGACGGGATGACAGCGTTGAGACATGAGAACGAAGAATTAATTTGGCGCAATTTATTTTCATGTATTTTCTGACAGAGTGTGAAATTTTTCACTTTCGTTCAAACTGAGAACGAGGGCGGAAAGAGTTTAGCACAACCACGGCAGTTCTCACCATCAGATAGGCTCTCTATTGTCTCGCATTTTTACAAGCAAATAAAGAAAGAAACAGCATAAACACCGTAAGTCTTTCAAAAAGTTCTTAGTAATTACAATTCAAACATACCTGAACTATGGTTTATTTATGGATTATCAAAATCCATTTCCACTTTATACACAGTAAAGCAATAACACTGATAAGCCACATAATTCAATATACCACTTTGTATGTCCATTCTTATCGGGACTGCTTGAGCCATCACTTTCCCTTGCTTCTGTAAAGATGCAATTAATTCCAAGGCAGGAGCGTGAAATTAATTTATTGCTTGTAATTAGTTTTCTTCATACTGTGAAAACAATCTCTCCGCATAGGGCGTGTTCAGTCTTCACCAGAGAGTCTGAAGACACTCAGCTCCATGGGAGTTCAATATGAGGCCCTGCTTTTAGCTGCCAACAACAACAACAACAACAAAAACTTGATGGAGCAAAGAAACTTCTCAACAACCCCTGATGACTCTGACTTCAAGATTTATCATTTTAAGTGGCATGTGTGGGGATATTTTAGTCCCTAACAGTGCATATGACAGTATTTTTTTCCCAATGTGTGCCAATTGGGGAGACTAAAGCAGGTCATGTACATATGGAATTTAGACTGGTGTTTGAATGATTAAATCACGTACTGTGAGTCTGATTACAAGGTAACTTATTCAAATTACTGCACAGAGTTCCTGAAAGGGACTAGAAAGGTTTGAACGTCCTACATGTATGATTTATCTGCACTTTCCTTAAACATAACTGCCATACTGCAATTGCTGCAATAGGCACTAGGTGGCACTCTTACTCTCTCACTTGAGTGTTCTATGTGCCAGTGGCTGTGAGGAATATTTTTAGTTGGTAGCTGGCTTCACTGAAGATGTTTTTCTGTCTGTCGCATGTGTAATCAAACACCTGAAACAGCTTCAGTTAAAGTGTGAAAATCACAACAGCACATCTAAAGGGAGAGGATGTGACAAGATGCTTCAGCATACTTTAAAGTTGCACATGTAAGCTGATTATCATATGCGAAAAGTTTAATTTAGTAATGTTTTCTTGTGTCACTAGCTCAAGCTTGCCACTATATGTGCTTCATCTGGGAAGTCATCATGGCTGGAGTGGAGTTGGAAATAATTCAGTTTGTATTATCTAAGACCAATAAAAAATGCATACAGAAATACTCTGTACAAAATATAATTATCTATAAAACCATGGGGACGACTGCTAAAAATCCACAAAATGGGGTCATTTGTAGAATGTTGTATGAATAATGAAGCAAAATTGAGTGGAAGGAAAAGGTATGGTAAGAAACACAATTACAAGCAACAAGGATAATTCCAACTTTGAGGCGAGTGTGAAAGAAAGTCTGTTAAAAGTTAAAAGCCTGTGAGAAATATTCACAATATGTGTACTATAGCTGTGGTCATTGTTTAAAGCTACAGTATGTAACTGTAACTTTAAGCAGTTACATAATATGGCTACCTGACATATTTGTTTAATGAAAGTTACATAGGCCTACTTCAACTTTAAGTAGCCACCATAGGCAGATGTGTCTAATACAAGGAATACAACTGCTGAATTCATTGTATAAAGGGACTCCTGGACTGTTTTACTAGGCTAAGTGGAAAAAAATAGACTTATTGCATAAGTGTCCAAAGTTCTTTTATCATTAAAAATAAACATAGCATTTTATTTGTGTCGGGAGTAAGTATGGAAAACAACTTGAGGTCCACTGTGATAGTCAGACATAATTTGGGGAGTCATGCCAACTGCTGCTGTTGATAAAGTGTGTTTTTTAAAAATCCTAAGTCAGTGTTTTGATGGCTTAAAGCTTATTGATGGAAGCTTAATCATAATAATTTATGCAGAGAGAACTATAAAAAAACACTGTCATTTAAACTGTCCTTCTGTTGCTGAGCTTTATGGAGATGGGAAATTGTTTTTACCAGGACTTGGCACCTGACTCAGCTGCCAAAGCACCAATATCAAGTTTAATAACCAAGGCATTAATTTGGTTTATTGACATATTTCATATCCTTTTAAGTCTTAAGTGAATAACCTATATAATACCTGTATGTTTCAAAATAGTTTATGATTTTGTCATTGGTTCGATGTAATATTTACATTTTTCAATTAAGCTAAACATTTGCTTTTTATTAGGTGGAAGACAAGGCAAAACAGAAATAAATTCTTAAAATATTTCAATCTGGGTGTAACAAGGTTTTTTTTAATTTTTACTTACATATATACTAACATGCCAAATTAATTTTGGCATGTTAAATTTTGGTCTATTCCAAAAGTAACATAGTCAGTGCTTAATTTCAGAGACCATTGTTGAGGATTTGATCTGTAACACCAGAAATCCTCATAGGGTGGACAACCTGTTGAAGTAGTATGAAAAAAAAACTATGTATCTCTTAAGACAACCAACAAGACCAAAACAAATAGTCTTAAAATCACTTTTTTCACACAAAAATAAACAGTAGAGTGGAAAAAGTCTGAATTTTAGTGCATCTGCTTTCTTTATTTGGAGTGAGATTTATTTGGGCAGACTGAGACACAGGGAGAAAAATTCAGTCTCACTCCAAAAAAGTGCTGGCAGCTCTGTATAGTGACAATGATAGAGTATGCAGAGAGAACTATAAAAGCCACTGTAATTTAAATGAAAAAGCAATTTAATGACATTATCTTGAACATGGTATGAGTATTTCTGGTGAAATTATTTTCCATTACATCTCTGGTGGGTAATTTTGTGCATTATTTTCTGTGCATTACTTTTAGAGTATATGTCTCTTTGAATCAATTATTTCCTTCTCACGTTTATCTCAACCTGTTTTAACAATTTCATTCTCAAATTTGACAACTTCATTAATCGTTTTTTGTGTCTATGCGACATTGTGTACTGTTGTTCATGTTGTCTGACTTAAAGGGCCATTATTCTATTCACAACTACAGTATCACATAAGTAAAGGACTGTAAGGAAAGAGAAATTGTAGATTTAATTGAACAAATCTTACATATTAGCACTTTGCTTTCTGATAGTTTCTTCTGAGGAATCATTTGGCAGTATGCTTTGCTCCCTCAAACCTTTCTCAAATTAGCGATTCAAGAACTTACCTGTTACTTTGCTGATTATTATTCACACTCAATAGAAGAGTGCATGCTTGCATTTTAATTAGAAAAGTCTGTTAGGCACAAACCCTCAAGCATTTATGTACATACTAACTCAAAAGGAATCAACTTATAAACAGCATACAATGTATTTAATGAATTCATGTTTCTGGTTAAATCAATATTTGCTAACTGCAGAATACTTACTCATGAACTAAATATGATTTTTGTATTGATTTTCATATGTTGCATGAGACATAAGCACAATTTTTATTCAATGAAGGAAAATTAATGAATATCTTTAAACTTAAAGGCCTAATTATATAATAAACATCGCAATATAACCGTGCAGTTGTACATCTGATGAAAAGGCATACAGCTTCGTAAAGATTTGTAAAATGTCTTTGCTGTTACTGACATAAAATCTTTGAGATAAGAACTGTTTTAATAAGTATGCATATTTTGGAGCTTGATCCATGTTATATTCTATTCTATTCTATTCTATTCTATTCTATTCTATTCTATTCTATTCTATTCTATTCTATTCTATTCTATTCTATTCTACTCTATGAGCTATATTCTTTGGTCCACAAATTTCTGTTTGGGATTTTCCAAACAAAGACGATGTTAAGCAGAGTCTACTAAAAACTTTTGTATTTCTTTAAGAAATGATCTTAAAACAGCACAATCACACCCTTTAGGACTGTAGATATTTGGAAGCTCTTTAGAGCAAAAAGCTCATCAAAGATTTTTGGAGGTTTTAGGTTCACATACAACTACATTTAATATGTAAAGAGTCACCAGCTTTCATCAAACTAATACCTTTCTTACAGCAATGCATGAGAGAAGTAGCGTCATGCTATGAGGAAACATCATGGTAAGTAACATTAACACTGTGCAGGAGCCAAAATTGAACTGTAGGAGTCAAATACATAGAGAGGTCTTTGTACCATAATATTTTTAAACTAGAGCATGCACATTTTGGTTTGGGAAAGAGTCACAAACATTCTCACTTCCTTATCCAAAAGCTCAGATTTAAAATCCCACATACCATCTGAGGAGCGACCTGAGGATGACATTTCATAGATGCTTCACTTATAATCTGATGAAACTTGACAGGACCTGCCAGAAAGAATTGGATGAATTGTAATAAATATCAGGTGTGCAAAGCCTGCAGAGACGTACCATGAAACTGAAGCTGCAATAACTGCCAATCCTGTGAAAAGTGTTTTATTTTCTAATGCTTATAAATGATTTAAGTGGGTGTGTGTGCGTGTGTGTTCATATTAAATAAGGAATCATGGTGAAGTGATGTATTCACATGAGACAAAAAGCAAAACATATAAAGACTACATCAGAAATTACAATAAATATGGCTCTCTTCTTATTCTTCAAGTCAAAAATATTCCATTGAAGGACCAAACAGATGGATTTATCACACTTATGCCTTCTCATCAAGTGTTCACCACAGTAACAGTCGGGTGAAGGACAAAGCGCTTGCACTCATTACTGTGTCAAATGAATGACTCAGGGTTCCTGCTCCTGATGCCATTCAGCTGCGTTGTTGCACCTCTGACCTACATCAAAAGCCTGTTAAGGTGTGTGGTAGAGATATCCGTTTGTGTTTGTCTTTATTGAACAGAGGTTGTGAAGTGCAATAAACTGGAGGTCAGAGAGCAACGGCAAGACATAGAAAAATATATATATGAATTTGCAGTTCCTGTTCATCCAGCGGGGGCTTACATTCCTCACTATAAGTTCAGTAGTTTGTCTGTGAGTGCCAGGAGAAAATTCTTTATATTTTCTAGTTCCTTGATGTTTTCAGGTGCAGCGGCTTGCAACTTTTTTCAAATCTTTTCATGCTGCAGGCAAGCACAAGTATTCCAATAAATATGCTACACACATAAACTTGATTGATTGAGTGAATTGTGAGACTGGAGGAAAACAATGCATGATTTCAAAAGATTTTTAAAAGTAAAACTCTGAAAAGTGTGGCACACATTTATTTTCAGTTCTATGGCTGCAACCATAGCCGGAAGTCTTTTGGGGGATGTTTCTACTAGATTTATACATCTGGGGGTTAAGATATGTGAATAGCCACAACAAAACCGGAAAAAGTCTTAGGCGTCTTGAGTTATTACAGATTCTGTCTTTTTCCAATGACAAAGCAAAATCCAACAACCACTAAAATCTGATGCTACTCCATTTGTAACAATTGGCTACATTTGTTATATTTTCAGCTGGTGTAGTTCGCTTTCACATTGCACTATGTCAAATGAACCAAACCCTTTGAAAAACTTCCTTACCCCCTTGCCTATGGCGGCACGGCACCAGAAAGCACTGATGGAAACAATACAATAACCTCTGAGAAAGACATTGATGTCAACTTCCTTCTTGTTGGAGTTCTCTAAAGACCACAATCCATTTCTCCTGCTTGGGCCAAGACTTGTGCATTTGTTTTAGTTGAATTTACTCAACGGGCCCGATACTATACTCTGCTTCTTTGTTTGTCTCCTGTCCACTCTGCATTAAATATGCACATCTAACTGGACTTTTTAGGTAAACAACCTAGAGTTTGATCAAAGCAGACTAAACAGTGCTGGTGTGAATTCAGCCAAAGTCTGTTGGGCTTCTCCTTGGCACTTCGACAACAATTCTAAGAGATACACTGCTGGACATGGAAAAAGATGAAATGAAATAAGTTAAAAAGCTACCTATTTTGGTGTTCCGCATGTCTATGAAAGTGTAATGCAAGTTCAGACCATTGACAAATTCTAAAATGACCTAAACAATTTCATCGTAGCTCAAGATGTATGTTAATGCTCATTATACTGAGGACATTTTAAACTCTGTCTAAACGTTAAGTCTAACTCTGACTAGGTTTTCTATCCCTGCTGAATAAGACCATCCCTACAGCATGATGCTGCCACCACCAAGTTTTTATGATGGGCATGGAGAGTTTTTATCTGTAAAGAACACCTCTACTTATTAGATTAAACTACACACAACTGCTGATTATTCAACTTCTGATGGCAATGGATTTTACTTAGGGGTGTGTGAGTAATGGTGGATGAATGCTTATAATTACACTTTTTTGAAAACAATGTGTCATTTTCTTTTCACTTTGCAGTAATGAACATCATTTCTTTATGTTAGCCTGTCACATAAAATCCCAATAAAGCACATTGTGATTTGTTTTTTGAATGTGACATAATATGAAAAAGCTTGAATGCAATTCACATTTTTGCAAATTGCTGTGTATGAATAACACAGTTCAGAATCTTCTTTCTTAAATAGAAAAAAGGCATACTAGAAAAAAAAAACAAGTTTTGTGGAAAATAGCTACAATTTCACCACTAGTGAAAAAAACAAACTCTAAGCAGAAAGAGAATTGAGATGTTGTTCCCTATCACCAGCTCATTTGCCTGAATATATTTACAGTATTTGATAAAAACTGAATATGGGAAACATGGAGAGATGTTTTCTCCCCAATGTTATTATAATCAAAGTGAGCCCTCTGCAAAGCCTTACTGTCATGTTTTACTAACTCCTAGAATTTAACAGCACAACTGTGGGGATTTAGCAAGTGAACATGCAGAGATCAGCTGAATGTCAGTTGCTTTAGTTGAAAGATAAGATAGAAATGGTTAGACAGACTGAGCAGGTGAGGATAAACAGGTAGATTAGGAGTATAAAGAAGAGAGGCAGAGTGCCTGACATGAACACAAAAAGATGTGATGCCATCCAAACATAGGTGTTTGGAAGTTGATTTTGGGGCTCTGTTAAGCATTAAGGCAGTGCGCAGATGGAGGCAAAGCCAACTCTTAGTGTGTAACCCCTGTGGTGAAGATCTATAAGACTGATCAGACCACAGTCTGTGTGAGCGGCTGCCTTCGCCTCATTGCCCGTTTCTTGGCTGGTTGCAGAAGGAGACTTCAGCTGACTACAAAACATATTCTCACTCAGGGGTTATGCCCTGATAACCACACAGTCTTAGTGTGGAATTTAATTGGCCCACAGCACATTTTACTTCTGGGAATGTTTTGACACCTACAGTGTCAAAACAACACCAGCTAAAGGTTGAAGCTTGAGATATACACTGTGCAGCCAAATCTCAGCCCCCTTAAACCTCTGAGCTCAATGGCCATAACAAGAAAATTTACATGTTGATACGGATGCTTAAAAGTTTTTAAGCCTTGAGAAACTGCTGGAATTTCAAACAGGAGTAAGAGGACTGAACAAGATGTAAAAGTCTTCCATTTTCTGAAACTCACACAATGACCATTTATAAGTTCCAGTAAAAAAATAAAAATAAAAAATACAACACAGAACTGCAAACACTGCATGCAATTAGAGGACATATAGGGATATAACTTCACTATTGTTGAGTAAATGTATCCCCAGTACTGAAAATTCAATACTGCACAAAAAAAAAAAAAAAAAATTCTGCTAAGCTCTGTGACCACTTTCTTGTGCTTCTACACAAAAGCCTGGAGATGAAAACTAAACCAAGACCCCATACATGGCAATTCCTTTTCATGTTCTGAAGCTGAGTTCAAAAGATTTCTTTTATATTGGGTAACACTGATGCTAAGGGTGTATAATTTATTGATTTGCTGTCAGGCTTGGATCAACTGCATCCAATCAAATGGCTCTGTGCGTACCAAAACAGTCATCTGACATCAAGCAGAGCCCAAAACTCCCAGCAAATATTGGTGTGTGTTGTGAAAACCACATGGGGTGACCACATATTTCATGCAACTGGCTCAGTTTAAGTGGAATCTGACAAATCTGCTCTGCTCCGTTGAGTTCACTTGGCAAACATCTCTCTATTGGCAGCCAAGTGACCAGAATATGCAAAGATCTGACGCAACTGAGTTTGTTAATCAGATAATCAACAGAAAGAAATAAGAAATCACAGCACTGAGCAACACTTTTCTACGTGTGTTGTGTTTTGGTTTTAAGAAATTGTAGTCAGTCGGTATGCAAAGTTTTAGTATTTAAGCTTGAAAACACAAGCAACGTGGATCGCATATTTCACACAGTTCAGTCTTCTCGCACATTCTAAAGTATTAGTTAAGTGAAGCTTTTATGACAACTGTAAAAACTGCATTTGCAACCCAAAGTAAAGATTTAAAAGTGCGTTGTATGAACAAATGAAAGACTGCGTTTAAAGCAAAGTCATTAGGATTTACTGTGTGCTCCTTGGGACAATAATGGTTTTGTTTAAAGCTTTTTGCATTCTGTGAAAGTAGTTAGGTTGCTCTGACTCAAAACGTTTGGAAAACACCTATTGCATATTTTTCACTCACATGGCTGGATTTCAGAAGAGATGTTATAAGCCCTTAATGAAGCCATTCTAAAATGAGTTTAACACCTTACACATGATGGCATTACCATAAGAAAAACATTATGGTGGCAGCATAAGACTGTGGGGATACTTTATTTAGCAGGGACAGGGAAGCTGTACGAACTAAGCGGCAAGATGGATGGAGTAAATACATGGCAATCCCAAAAGAAATCATTTTGCAAGCTGGAAGAAATGTGAGGGAGGAGTACAAATCTGACTGAGCTTAAGCTATTTTGTAAGGAGCAGGCCAAATTTTCCCCCAAAATGTGTAAAAGAGACAAGCCTCAGAAGACTTGCTGCTTTAACTGCAGCAAAAGGCATTTTTGCAAATTATTGACTCAGGGTGCCTGTATACACTTATACTCAAACCTCAGATTTAGTTTTATTTGTGAAAAGAAAAACAGAAAAAACAAAAAATAAATAAGTAAATAAAAAAGTAAACAAGTATGATTTTATTCCCATTCCAGTCCTGTTTGTTATGCCATAAGTTTGGTTTGGCTATATATTGCTATCAATACCACAGCATGTATTTACAGGAACACCACCAGTTTTTTATGAATTAATAGTCAAACAGCACTCGTCCTCTCTCACCTGTTTTATGAATACTTCCTGATGAGGTGTTGTATCATCACACATGTACCTTTGACACAAATCTTGTGTGCGTGTTTATTAAAGTGCTCTGCATTAGCGCTGGTCCAGGCAGCCATTTTGCATCCACGGTTTCTTCAAAGATGGGGTGTTTTACTCGGCAATCGAGAACAAGACATTCAGTCCCAAATGCACATAAAATATATGTGAAGTGACACACAAAAAAACAAAAACAAGATTATGGACTTATTGTACAGAAAAATTTTTTTTAGCAAAGATTTGGACAAAGAAATAACTAGAAATAACTGTTATAAAGTTACTTTTCAGGAGTGTTAGCACTATGATTCAAAGTAAGGCTAAATCCAATTATTTTTCTTAAAATGTCCAGGTTTTTGTCTAATTTGTAACAACAATCTTTTCACATCAGTATTTATTTTAAGATTTTTATAACGTGAATATGTTTTCAGTTTTCTTTTGTTGTTTAGTAACAATGTAATATTTCCAGAAATCCTTTTAGTGTGATCTGTTGAGAACAAAATGTCAACCAGATGGTTTGTTAACTGTACCTGCTTGCTACTAAAAATATTTCATGAAAAACTGTTGGTTCCGTTGGGCATGTGGTAATAAGGGTGGTAGTAGCTATTCTTGCTCTGTCTAAAGTGTGCCTACAGTAAATGAAAGTACCATAGACAGAAACATTTGGGAATATACAAGTCTTTCAAATGCAGCCTTACCTTTTTTTGATGCCCATTTCAATCTCTCCCACACACTGAAAAAAACCTTATCTCCATCTCTCATTGAATGTCAGACCAACATCCCAAAAAACAACCTGTCAAATGTTAGTGGCAGCTAGAGGAATAATAAAGGAGGAAAAATCGATGCGTGTACACTTGGCAGTCAGTCCATTCCTTTAACCTTTCCTCCTTTCTACCAAGAAGTCAAATCAAAGCCATCAGCAATTAGTTGCATTAATTCAATTGAATAATGTAAAATATTCATAAATATTCAACACCTCTGTTTCCTTCTTAGTATCAGAAAACTAAATTTGGACAAAGCATTTATTGCAAACACAAAATGTTATTTATTTATTTATTTTATTAAAACAGCTGAGTCATATGCAGTAGAGCACAACAAAAAACAGCAAAATCAATAATTTTGACAAAGCTAGACTCTTAATGTGAAGATTTGGGGATATTCTTTAGAAATGAGGTAAATAATTTTTTTTTTTAAATCCTTACAATTCTGTCTACGCAGGGACCTTTTCTAATATGTGCACTACAACTAATTGCTGCTGGCTGAGGATATTCACCATGAATCTTGCGAATACAGGCTACCTGAAGAGACTGACCTTAGAAGGGTCACTGTCCAGTATGATTAATGTCTCTTTTATGGATTAAATGCAATAACCAGGTGCCTTTGATTAATTACTAACATGGCCAACAGCAAATTGCTTCTAAAAATGACGGTGCAGGTAGGAAAATAGTTTTCCCTGAACTTAATACCCTCCTCCTCTATCACAAACAAAGCATTTCACGTTGTCTTGGACCTTCATTTTTTGTTATCTTTTCCTCTTTTATTTGTTAGGAAAATTCCTGTGTTAGTTTTTATTTTCCATTGTTCATTTTTTTTTTAATCTTTTGGGCTGCACAGTAGTGTAGTTGGTAGCACTGTTGTTGTGCAGCAAGAAGGTCTCTAGTTCAAATTCTGGCCTGGGGTCATCCTGTATGGACTCTGCATGTTCTCTCTGTGCATGTGTGGGTTCTCTCCGGGTACTCTGACTTGCTCCAACTGCCTAAAAACATTACTGTTTAGTTAAGTGGTCTCTCAACATTTCTCTTAGGTGTAAGTGTGTGTGTGCTTTGAGTGGTCAAAATGAATGGAAAACTGCTACATAAGTTCAGTCCATTTTCCATTTTTGTTTTAGAAAATCTGTCATATTTTGGCTGTTAAAGACTATTAGGATCATTTTCAAAATGCTGGTCAACATGAAATGAAAAATAAGAATGTGTCATCAAAAAGATGAAGAAAAAAAACATTTAGATTTGTCTATTTCTGAACTCATTACCATAAAAATACTGAGGTTCATTAAAGGTTACACAACTCTTACCCACTATCCCTTATACCAGGGGTGGGCAATTCTGGTCCTCGAGGGCCGGTGTCCTACTACTCTTAGATGTCTCCCTTGAAACACTCTTGGATCCAACGGCTGACTCACCTCCTAAGTGCAGTCAAGTTCTCCAGAGTCCTGCTAATGACCTCATTATTTGACTCAGGTGTGTTGAAGTAGAGACACATCTAAAAGTTGCAGGAGACCGGCCCTCGAGGCCTGGAGTTGCCCACCCCTGCCTTATACTATACCCTTATACAATTTGGGTAATTACATTTTCTGCGCACACACAGAAAATCCATATTTTAATTATCAGTAACTGGCTCAGTATCAGTATATAATTTCCTAAATGTTGCCTAAACAGAGTAATTACAGAAAATCCCTTCAAAGTATGACATAGAATTAAGTCATTTAAAAAAATGAACATTACCTTGTTGAGATAAAAGAGCAGAGGTGACTCTAAATAATCAGTCAGAGCAAGAATGTTTTTTTTATGCTCACACTCAAATTTTCAGACTACAATACTGAAACAAATGACAGTGTTGTGAATACCCCAACTAATATTTAACATAACAAAACACCTCTGAATGGTACATGCCACCCTCCAAAACCTATGCTGTAGAGCACTAAGACGAAGCAAAACGCCTCCATGGCAACCACGCTTTGAGAAATCACACATCTATTTATCAAGCCGTACTTTGTTTAACACGTGGTTTTAATATTATGGAGCAGTGTGTGAATGAAAAAAAAAATTATCTGCACGCAAATGAAAAGAAAAATATTCTCTGGACACTAAAGAGAATTGTTTCCTCACAATTAGCTTCTCAGATTTTTACGCAACTGAACACAGAAGTTTCAGGTATCACAGTGCTTGTAATTGGATTTCCAATTAATCTGTTTACTTTAATCTGTATTTTGCCTTAAACTGGCCTTTCTTCGAAGTGAGTGTCATATAAATAAACTAAGTGCAAATGTATTCAGTTAGATAAGGCACTCATGTGTAAACACATGTCAATTAAAAATTATGAAACCGCTACTTAATACTGTAATTTCTTATCTTAGTATAGCACCTTTTGTAAAGCCAGTGATTTTTAAAAAATAAAAATCCACAAAGTATCAAAAATTAATTTTGATCACAGAGTAATTTAGCTCAATATATCATTTTAAATTAATATAAATGATAACTCAGTTTCTCTGAACTCTCAGGCGTACAGCAGTGGCAACATGAGGTGAGTTGCTCTATAGGCTGAAAGTAGTCGTAACAATAGAGAGCAGGGCAAATGAAGGTTGCTTGTAATTACACCCACCCTTAGGCCTAATTAGGTCAGCCCTTACTGTAAGTGAGTACTGTGTGATAATGTGCATGTTTAAGTTGTTTGAATTCTCTCCCCTCACAGAGCAGACTGTTAAGATCAAGAATCATAAGAGCCAAATTAATCTACACTATATTGCCTCTTCTGACAGATCCTCTGAGAGCTAATTTGGAATAGTATGTTTGTATTATTGTATGCAATTAGTGTGTTGTCATGAAAAAATACTTGTTGGCAATCAAATGTGTGCTAAAACACAAGCTGCACCTTCTTTTAAACCAGCATGTGTCCAACATAAAGACTGGTAATTACACCAAGTGCTTAGCAACTGACTACTTGGCAGTAGTTGACAATTTTCTTCTTATTACAAAAGATGGAGTTATGTGTGAGCAAGACAGCGATAAAGTACATTTAAAAAATGTAACACAGATGCGTGTACAAACTGTAATACATGCAGAAAAAGGTAACATGCAGTCAGTGTTACATTTATTTCATGCAGTTGTGTTTTCAGTTGTTTGGAAATGCATGAATTCGGAAATGTTTTTGGAAATGCATGAATTTACCTAAACACTGACAGAGTTCTTCTTCACAGTGCTGGGTGAATCAAACACAAAACAATCAGCCATGGAGAGTGTGGTTTCTGATCTGTTCCATTCCAGGGTTTGTTGCTGCCTAATTTTCTGATTATTTTCCCTTTACTTCTTGACTTTTCACTTACCCCAGCATTCCTTTCTCTTCTAAGCAGTCCTCTCAACCGGCAGTCAAGAGGACAGGATGGCCATCTATCAGCCTTTGACATCAATCTAATCAAAGTTTCCCACACTGCTCAGCTGCAAGATATTTGAGGGGATTCTTGCTTCGACAGCCCATTTCAGGTCAACCCTCAGCATATCAATGAGTTCAAGATCTGGTCTTTGATAAAGTCCATGACTTTCCATTTTCCAGCCATCAATGGTTCAGGCCCTGCAAAGAATCTCCAAACCATCACATTTATCCCTCCATGCTCCACAGTAGTTAGTTTAGTTTTTTTCTCTTGAAATGCTATATTAGGTGTATATCAAACAGGTTCTCTGTTCTCTGCCACTTACCATGGTGTTTAATCTCACTTTAACAGTCAGCATTATACATTTGCACAAAACATCTCCAAAAGGCTGGGCAATGACATTTTAATCATGTCCCTTATGTGATACACTTCTGTGTAATTTTAGTCATTTTATTCAATGTGTGTGACATATTTTGTCTTTCTAATACCATAAATGAGCTGTGAAAATACACAGGTTAGGCAGAAAAATATCATGCCACACTGATAGGGGGCAGTGCTGAGCTCCATAGGTACAATGGGTCAGAGGTGCACATTGCAATGTACCCATTTTTTTCTGGCTAGAAAGGACTGACTGTTAAAAATGAAGGCAACAATCTTTACAACATGTGACAAAGATATATATTTGGAAAAGATTAAAGCACAACTAAAAGCTTCTAAAAAGTCTTGGATTTATTTGTATGTAAGACCTCTAGAGCGGTCAGTGCCTCCCCAGTCATGAACTTCACCACACATCACTGCTGTATACAGACACTGTCATCACTGAAAAATTGTTTAAGATACTCATTAAATCATGCTGAAATTATTCCAAGGTGACATTTATGTCCACAGTCCACATGTTTTGCAGGTTTTTCCTTACTGCTTTCATTATTCATTGTCATTTTAAACCGTCAACCTTTTGTCCTGTGCTCTCCAACTCTGTGCCCTTGTACTTGCTGCTTCTGTCTCCATTATTGCCAGGCATGGCTGTTTGCTGGGGAAAAAAGAAGAGAGAAACGCTAATGATGTTGGCTTGAGCTCAAAGCTAATTAAAATTCTATAAATATGGTAAAGGTAGGTGGGGTTGATGGATGCAGTGTGTCAGGAGTCTGGTGAGCAGGGAGGTGCACAGAGATGTCCGGACAATCAATACTAGCACACTGAATGCATGACACTGCATATGCATTTAATGAACCAACAGGTTTATCTGTTAATTACACGCCAGGACACACCTTCGTATTCTTCACACTGTGCTAAATCTCTCTGTGCTGCCCAGATAATGGCTAGCTATTTCACACAACAAATCTGCAAATGGTGAGCACATTTCTCTATTTTTACCTGCTCACTTTATCTCATCCTCTCCCGACTGTGCTTTCATTTATTGCAGGTAATTCTCCTTGCACACTCTACTCTAGATTGCCTAATGCAATACATTTATTATCCCTTTTTCCCCCTTTGACAAAATAGTTTAGAGGAACATCTGCTTACTCTCTGCAAGCATTTTATCTGGGAATATTCCAGTATTTTTGAGTTTGCTAGGAAGATTGTGCAGCTCAGTCGGGTGTGGGTCAACTTGCAAAATCAACAAATAAGGCTCTCATGTTAAAGCAAAGCTGGAATTCCATTTCAACAACTGACACATATATTTTTGTTATTTTACTCCCCACTGTCCAAACTCCATTAAAAGGTGCTACTTATAAAATAAATAACGCCTATGTAGTTCTTTTTACCCACCTCAACACTGACAGTGAGAAGAAATGAAATCCATCAGTGTTTACATAGCACCCTGCTGTTTCTTCTGTTCAGGAATGTGTTATTACAGTTAATGCCTTTGTAAACTGCATAGCTATACTTTAACATCATACAAGAAAATAAAAGATAAAATATAACAAACAATGTAAGCAGAAAATTATTTTGAGGAATAAGCTTTGAATATCATGCAAAGTGCAAGTAATCTTTTGTGGGGTGAAATGTTATTAAGCAAATACAGTGTAATAAAGCAAGAGGAAATAGAAGCCTAATGCAATGTTGAAGTACTTTTTTTTTTGGTTTAGTGAGCCTTTGTACGTAATCTTTTTGGTATTACAAGTGCAAGTCCTAAGTATGTACACAAGTTTATCTATGTCTGTAATAGGTAACAATAGTTGCAGCTTTTAGATGTACCAGTCAGGGTTGTGTACACTTTTCTTTACGTTGTCGGACTTTGACTCATCCAGTCATTATTTATTGATAGCAACCTGAAAAGCTACAGGTTCTTCTCCATAATATTGGTCCAGCCAGTGTTGTGATCTACATGAAAGCAACTCTGTCAGAATGTTTGCCACTGCTTTTGAGTTGCACTAACAATTTGAATGTAAGTTTCCTTATATTGGAAACTTGTATTGTTTAAACAAATATACATAAGCCGTTTTGAAAATAGATGTCCAGGTCTGTAAAAGTATTGTAGGCGTAGACCTAGATCTAATATAAGCACTGACTTAGTAATGTCCAAAAACCACTCTTCCTTTATTAAATATGACATTAACAGAGACTAACCTAACATATAATTATACGAGCCGCTGCAGACATAATGTAGAGTCAATTCATGTAAACCATCCTGGGCTATTTTATGACAACCAAATTGTCTGGGTTCCTATAATTCCTCCATTTGCTCATCCTAACTTCATGACTATTAAATGATAAAATCTTTCATCCCATTTCTTTGTTTCAAAAAGACCATTTTGCGTCAAAAAAAACAACAAAAAACTTTTGTGGTGTCATTCGGGTAGTGCTGACTCTTTTGTACCCCCTCCAGAGTTTCACACAGAAAGTTAGCAGACATACATATATATGAAATCTCAGCATTGTGGCCATCAGCTATGGAATTTTGTTGACATCTCTAAAAACTCTGAAGCAACCTTGCTTGGCTGGAGGTCAAATTGTGAATTCCACAGTAACAGATGCATCCTAGCACAATGCAATCCTGGAGCAGTATTTACCAGAGACAGTCTATCTTTCAATACTGGTCCAAGAAAAAGCAGATACTCAATAGTCTATTACTTTGAAAGGTGTGTTACTCTGAAAATGCAGAAAATCAACAAAGGTGCAAAGACCCATCTTGATTCTGTCAGGCAAATAAAATGTAAAAAAAAAACAAAAAAAAAAACAGCGATAGAAAGCAGAATGTCTTGTGAGTGGTTGGAATGAAGTTAAAAGTTTAAGACTCAACCCTTTAAAAACGGTGTTTAAGCTGACAAGCAGAACAATTCACAGTACAACCTGGCTGTAGATTCAATTTCAAAAAGTGAAAGTTGTAAAGTGGAAAGCACAAAAACGGAGACTTTCTGCAGACAAAGACCAGGGATCTGGTGCTCTCGATAAGTTACTATTGTTAGAGCAAGTCTTTCAACATATCTTTCCCTGCTTGCCTGGCTTGCATTACTCAGGGAGTGGCTTGACAGCTGCCAGAACTCCCTTGTGAATGATATGGAAATTTTATTTTACTTCATTTTGGTTTTCATATCAACACAGGGGTGGCTGAAACAGAATCCTAATGAGATGAGATAAATACATTTTTCGTTTATCATCGAGGTTGAATTTTTTTTATGCTGAAATCGGTCTCCTTTATATGAAGCTGCAGATAAAATTAATGAATAAATGAATCACTCTATTGATAGTGCTTTCTAGAATAAGAGAAGCAATAGGATTGTGTAAAAGTAAAATGAGTTAAACTCACATGCTTTAGTTTTTTGTGGTTTTAACTGTGGAGACTTTACAAAAATTTACATTTATCAGTAAGAAAGCATAAACCTTGCTGGTGAACTTTAATATGTATAATGCAGATCACTCCAACAGGGTTTGCAGGGCTGCTTACCTGGTATTCACATTATTGTGTATACTTCTGAGTCAAATGCGTAGTCAGGTAAGAGAGGAGCATCATTTTTCTATGGCATCAAGTTTTCATATGCCAATTAAAGAAAGAGCACACAGTGTGATAAAAATCCCCTTCTTGTTCTTGATTTCTTTAAAAATCCTCAATAAACTCTTGATAATTCTTCAGTTTTAATAGCTATGGTTTGACTATTTACTCGTTATTACTTACATGTTTAATAAAATAAGGATTTATTGATAGTTATTTAGAATTGTTTTGCATTTTGTCTTTCATTTTACTTCAGGTTACTCCAGCTCTTGTCAACATTTAATTTTTTGTTTTATTCAACTGCTAATTTAGATTTTAAATATAATTCAAATTATATTTGAGTGAACTCATACAAAATGATCTCATCATTCTTTTAAAGATGCTGTAATATGTATTTTCCAGGCACATAGTGCCATTTCATCTAACAATCAAGTAACTAAGTTACTTTCAATTGTTAGAAAAAAATGCTCTATATATCAAGTACCAAGAAAATTGACTTTAATTTAAGGCCTTGAAATTGAGCCTCTTGCCTTTTAAAACTCCTGCTCTTTTGGAAGGAAGTCATCACAGCATCACTCCTCTTTGACAATGTTTTACCATTGTTTCGCTTTGAAGTGCTTATAATAAGCTCAGCTAAAATGCAGTTCCTCCAGGTGTTTGCTAATTGCTGCTGTCTAGTCTAAAGGGTCACGAGGGAGGGCTGTTCTGTGAGGTGGAAACTTGGAAATTTCAGCTCCGAGGAGGATCTACGACTCGAAGGCAGCACTCGGCCCACCCAGGACTTTTGCACAGCTGAATGGCCACCACAGGAGATTAAAGGAGCTCTCAAACATGCATGAACGAATCAAGGCAATGCTCCAGGTATGTTTTTGATGCGTGCATAACCTTATAACAAGATTTAAAGCTTAAAAAAAAAAGTCAACTTTACATAACACAACCCCTTAAAGGTAACTCCTTGAAAAGAAGCTTTAGATTGACATTGAGTCTGATTTACATATTATCAAAATAATTTAATGTAGCTTAACTTTCTTGGGAAACATTTGCTCATGCCTAGCAGAACTCATACGGACTGTCTAAGCCGGTTCTCCCACGCATGTCCTCTGCATGCACACATGCTCAAACACACAGGGCGACCTTTGGCCCATGAGGCCAGCCTCTTGGAGCTGCCTCTAAGCTCTTGCCAGCTCCTTTCCTGTAAGTGCCGTTTCTGTTTATTTTTAACTCTGACAGATGAATCTTGTCTTTTCTTTCACTTTCTTTTGGACTCAGACATGTTTTCAGAAGGCGCTTAGATGTAGGAGGCAAAGCAAACACTCCTCTTCTTGCTCATTTTTCTCATTCGCTCATCCATCTCCTCCCCTAAAATGAAAAAATAAAAATTACCAGCCTTATGTCTGTGTGGTGCTTTTAGTAATGCTACAGGCATCTACAAGTGAATCAGCAGACTACTAATGATTCGTATGGCTCACTGCCTTCTGCTTGTAACCAGCATACAGCAAAGCACACACAAAGTATGGCTTTGTGCAAAAACAGATAATGCATTATTAAGCGTGACTACAAGTCAACCTTCTCACTTACAGTAACACCTATAGCCTTAGGGTGACTGCCTACTACATTATGATCAAGCTGCAACACAAAAGTAGAGCATGATGCAGGTTTTGCGAAAGCTTAAACATACAAAGCAGGAATGTTGCACTTGCAGTGGAGAAACAAAATATTTAGGTGAGGGGGCAGAAATGTGAAAAAGGGTTGCCTGGTGGTGTAGCCAGAGCTGAGATGATATTACTTCAGCAGGCATTGCACTATAGAGCTGGCAGGGGCATATTTCTACCATGCTGGAGGGATTCTGCCTGGTTGGCAAGTTGACTGAGCAATATTTCTTTCTTGCACAGAAATTACATTTAGTCAGCAGATTTTTCTTTTTCTTTGTGTAGTCAAAAAATTTTTTCTTTCTCCAACCATTGTTCCATTTGTTAAGAAAAGAAAGCTTCTTGAACCTGGCTCACAAGGAGGCTCACTTAAAATAGAAGTCATTGGAGTTGATAATCTGTAAGAGAGTAAAACTTCTGAAATAAGAAAGCCACAGGCAATTAGGAGCGATGCCAAGGAAAGCTTACGGCACCTCATTATGTGTGAGTGGGGTCCAAATGAAAATCTAATTTAGGGTGGCACCAAGATAAAAAAAAAAAACAAGTGTGTTTCATTTTTTTTAATCTACACAACTATTCCATTCCATTAGACGTGTAATTTCTGCTCATCAGACCCCGGGTGAAATTAGTGCCCTAAAGGAAAGCTCCCTATTTATTTATTTTTTCACAGAAAGTAATTAATCCTTGAGAAGATGTGCAAGTATGGACGTAGGCATTTTTATAACTATAGGGAGCAAAAAGGACAAAGAGAGGGAGAGCGAGAGAGAGTGAAGGAAATGAGATGGTGAGATTGTGGAAAGAAGGTTGTTGTCATTTAATGACTCGGTTTTGATCTGTTGAGTCAGTGCACAACCTTTTAAAAACTATAGTCAAGAAAAAAAATATAAAACTCTCCTGACGGTTTTCCCCAGACAAACAGCTCTGCACCTCCAGACTGCTTTTATTGATTGCCATTATGATCTTTCATAGGTGACAGTCACAAATTCTTCATCTGGCACCTTACAATCTGTATTCCCATCAAGACACATGGATAAAATGCGATTCCGGGGACGAAGATGAAATATCTTCAGACTCTGCTGCAAATATATATCTATATCTATATATATATATATATATATATATATATATATATATATATAAACATATATATACATATATGTCGGGCCCTGATAAGATAACCCTACTGCTGCCTTTGCACTTTCGAAGCTTATTAAACTGACTCACCGTGTGGATGACTGAACTCACACCCATTTACAAGTATCCAGAGGCTATTCAGGCAGACTGAGCATGGTAGGTGGTTGCAAACCCACTTTCTCCTTTGTACTTGGCCTACAAGCCCTGACTTTGATTGGAACAATTGTGCTGGACTCTGCGTGAGGGTTCATTCATGAGGTCTTCTGACTCACCATCTTGATAGGATGAAAAAAAAAAGAAAAAAAAAAACCTTAAACATGCTTAAAGCTCATAGGAAAACTGGTGGTTTGGCCAAAGGGTAGATATCTTCAGAGACAGGAAGAGTACGCTTAAAACATGAATTTAAGAAAAAGCTCATTAGAATCCTGAAAATACTAGTGCAACTAAAAAAAAAAGGCCTTTTTTAGTTGCAGAAAGGCCTTTTTAGTTTAGGCCTTGAAGACTGTAGGTGTTTCAAGCGTGGAAATATGGGCCTCACCTGTGAACACTTCATTTCATGACAAACAAATAATTGGTTTGAAATGTTGCTACTTGCAATTTTCCAAAAAACCTTGGATACCCTGCACAGGCACTCACTGTTGTCATGGTAAAATTGTACGATTTATAGAAGCACTGATAGGTATTTGCAATCTTTTGAAACAAATTTGCTTAAGCATGTACGGTGCCATTAAAATGTGTTTTACACTTCTTCACTTTTTCCACATTCTAAAAAAGAATCTACACCAAATAGCCATTTTCAGATATTTTTGTACATTTTATGAAAGAATGTAGACATTCAAGCATAATTGGTACAGAGATATTCAGTCCCTTTGCAGTGTAACTCAAAGCTTACCTCAGGATTTCAACTGATTATAGAGAAGTGGATTGACGCAACACCTCAAAGGCTTCATTTAGAGATCTAAAGATGGACAATTAAAACAGTGGTTAAGATATTAAATATCCGTGAGGCTAGGTACCCAAGTTATCTGACCATCAGATTGGTGCAAAGTGCTATTATTACTCAGCTTTTAAGAGGTTCATTTTGCAAATAGTTTCAAAGTGGAATTGTTTTATTAATGAACAAAAAATTTACCACAAAATATAAAAATGTTTTGTCTGTTTGACCTCTTGGAGTTTCCAAGATTCTTTTCTCTTTAATTAATTTTTTTAGGAGTTTCAAATACGAGTTCATGGACAAAAGGCCTTGGTCACACAACCTTGGTTTGCTATTGCTATATACTTTAGAGGCATAAGTGTAGAGACAATAAGTTGAGCTAGAGCAGACAGAGCTGAAGTTTTATTCAGATTGTCTCTATATATGACCAAAATAGAATTAGAAATATGTATATTAGAAAGACCGCTCAGGTTGAGACAGGCCAGGCAGAGAAGTCTGAACATGGAGCACATAGTGGGAATGAAATTGGTTTCAGTTGTCAAATAAAGGCTTAGATTACTGTATATATATTTTGTGGCTTTTAGAAAAGTAAATGACAAAACAATACTCTGCTGCTGACTGCTCTGTAAGATGTTTTATTATTTTGTGTTTTTAGAAAAAAAAAAACTAGAAAAGACAAATAAAAACATTGTTCTTTGAAACTCACAAACTTCTTATAGCAGATATATATAAAAAATTATAAGATGAGTTTTTCAAAGGTCACATTACATTTGTGGTGTCAAACAAGCTTTAAGTAGGTCGACTGATGGTAAAGTGGCTCTTTGGAATACAAACAGTGCAGACCCCTGCTCTAAATTAAGAAAGGTTGAACCTGATCAAGTTCATGGCTGTCAGTGTTGGATGTAGTTTATTAACTGACAAATGTCAGGTTCCAAACTGTGAAGACAAATTATAGTCAAGTAGAAAACTCTAACTTGGAAATATAGTTTCTCACATTCGCGCTGCTCTCTGACCAAAGTGCTGTTTCTTGTTTTAGTAGGTAATGAATTTCTAATCAAAAAACATGGCACAGAAGGGTGGTAACTTTATTGTGATGCTGCTGGTGAATATTAACAGCAAATAATAAAATAATTATATTAGGTTTTACTGCTGATTTCATACAGAAGCAGAGCAGCAAACAAACTCCACACCGATGACAGACTTTTGCCAGCAGCTTTCTTTCACCTGCCAGCAGTAAGCTTTACCAGAAGGTTGTAACGCATAAGAGCTTATCGTTGTGTCCCACAGCTCTGGTCCTCGCTGCAGCACAACAAGGACATTCACTTGTAAATATGGTCAAATGTTTCTGTCTGAATGCTCAGGTTGCTATGGGCACTACCAGCAGGAATCGTGTCATTCTAAATTAAAGTTCTTGGCCACAGAAATATTTCCATTTAGTGCCGCAAGACAAAATGCTGCTAACAACACAACACAGTTTTTGCATTTTTCCTGCACATGATCAATTGAATGTCTGGCATTTTGAAAAAAATAAAAATAAATGAATAAAATAAAACATGATGAACAAGGACAAATCATCAAGTAATGAACAGATAATCAATTAATTCAAAATCAACAGCGCCTTTGGAGAGTGTTCTCAATTATGTGAGCGTGGGAGTTGCTGATGCACAGCAAAACATGCAATGTGGTCTGACACTGTAGCTCTGATCGCTGATCCACATTTTATAGCGGGGGGAGAGGGGGGTGGGGGGGGGGGGGAAGTGTGTGGCAGCAGCTGCAGAGTGTGATGTGCTCAAATAACGCACCCCGTCAGCACAGGCCATCCTGCCAGTTTGATTAAAGCATGTACGTCAAATAGGCCGTACCCCAGAGGTCCTGGCTAACGCAAGGGCAGGCCTTGGCAGAGTGGGTCAACAGAGCATGCTGCTGCCTCTTACCATCACTTTTCACCACAGGTTAGAGACAGGAAGAAAAAATACAGTCGCAGGTAAGGAGAAGCGGTGATATTTCAAGTGCAATTCTGTGCCATCAGTAGCTGTGAGAACACACCAGCTGGACTGTGAACGGCTCCAGCCCACAGGGCCGCCGCTGAATCTCCGCTTGGCTGTCTCGCCAGGAAATGTTTTATCTGCTATACCACACCTGCAGAACGTGATGCCTCTAAAATCCATCTCCTTCTTAGCATCTCCTCCTGTTAAAAGAAGAGCTCCCATGTGGGGCTGCACATGATTCCCCAACCACGCTGTAAAGCGTGACCCAAATATGGCAACCCCGATGTCACTCGCAGCAACCAGCAGCCTGCAGAGACTAACACCGCTCGCTCCAGTCAAATGGACAAAAAAAATGTTGGTAAGTTCGTACCAAATTTCCCTTTTTAAGCATCTTCTTGAACACATCATCCTAACCATGAGACATAGTTTCAATAGCATTATTTACATTAAGGTCACCTGAAGCTAAAAAGGAATGGTTCAGATATATTCACATGTTGGAATGATCCAGTCAAAGCGCAGACCTAAATCCAATAAATAATCTTAGGTAGGACATGAAAATTGCTGCTCACAGATGATCTTTCTCTGATCTGACAGGAGCTTGGGCTATTGTGCAAACACAAATTGGCAAAAATGTCAGCGTCTGGAGGGTAGAGACATACATCAAAAGATTTGCAGCTCTAATTGCAGCAAAATTTAGTTCCACATAAGGTAAAACGTGTTTGAAGGGCACTGTTTAACAGCAAAGTAGGCTTGATACAACCACTGTTAATTATTTTTTTTACAGAAATAAGTATGGGAAGGAAAATTGTGTTCTTTTACATCATTGGCAATGATTCAAAGACTCATATGTCTCCAAGGTAAAAATTAGCAGCTTGAGTGCTGTAATAGCTTTAAATGGAAACACATCTCCAGTGTTTTTTTTTTTCTTTTTTCTTTTCCATAGTCTTTATTTTTTACAATAGATCCCCACACACAGGTTGCTGGAGCAACACCACACATGAGTAAAAAACAAAAACATTACAAAATGTTTATCACTTTATTTGAGGAACTAATAGCTCCAACTTCAAGTATGGAAACAGAAATGACCCACTCTTGAAAAATTTGATAATTTGGTGAATGCCCTTGAAGAGAATTAGACAAAAAGCATGTGTCTTTTGATGTCCTTGTAACTAATCCTATAACTAAAGAAGGACAAAAGAAGCCATGGTTTAAATCTAACTGAGCTGATCAGGATGAGAAATGGATGAGAGTCAGCTCATTTATCAGCATTAAGTCAAATAAGAAAAGGATTGGAAAAAAAACAAGGAAAAGAGGAAGATTGAAGTGAATGGGGAAGATCGTATAGACTGACTACACATCAGCAAAACTACAGTATTTTAAAAAGTCATCAGTATATAATTCATCATTCACCAATCCTCCTGCCACTCTTCCATTTGTAAAGCAGCCTGAGATTCTTCATTGGCTGCCATGGATTTTCTCTTTCTCTCTTCCCTTTGGGCTGGTGGTATTTTGGTCTTAACTCCTGCCGGTGAGTCTGACACCATCGAAGCACGGTTTGTTCTCCTGCTCAATAGGACAATCACCTCTAAAATCAGCAGTGCAAGTGTACAGAAATAAATCACTGTTTCCAAGCCTGGGGACACACACAGGAAGGTTTCTGTCAATTTCAAATGGGGATCTAGGTGCTTTACAAAGTTGTAAATATCTATTCCAAACAAAGACAGAGTAACAAATATATAATTGTTAAGGTAGATAAAATATCTAATATTTAATTTATCATAATAGGGCAGAGAAAGTTCAGTTAAAATTAAAGGAAGAAACTTGTAAACAAAATCTCTAGGAGAGAAAGCAAACAAACTCTATTAGCCACAGCTGGAAAAAACATGTCTAACCAACATGAAGAAAGTTACAAGTGGATTTCAACTGAGGATCTGGCTGAGAACAAAGAAACCCAAGTATGTATGAACTGGGAGGGGCAATTTAGTGAGTGAATAAGAAACAGAGAACATGTGGTAATGTGAGAGTTTGGAGTCCATATTAGGGTAACTGAGGACATCTAGGGGTAAATGACAAGCAAAATCTAACATTTCTAGTATTTTAGTGAAAAAAAACTACTCTTGTAAAGGAATGCTCAAACAATAAAGAATTTGGCAAGTCAAACAAACCTTGATTGAACATTAATCAAGAATCAAGTTAGAAAAGAATCGATTGAAACTGAAAATTAATGAGCAAATGCACAAGTTAGACAAAGAACACGGAACCTTACACCTTAAGATGCGAGGAATAAATTCTGCATACTCAAAACAGATTCGAACATGAGATTAGTGCCAAAACAACAGCTTTAGAGACTCAAATTAGTTGTTCCAAAATAACTATTAAGGCAAAACCTTTAAAGAAGGTGATCATTCTTTTTGTGGATTTTGAGTAAAATGTGTTAAAGGGAGCCAAAGATTAAGACGATAGCAGGGAAACCTATCAATCTTGAAGCTTCAAAATACTAATGGAAACATGCAAAAAGCTGGTCAGCATTAAAATAATAATTTTTGTTTGTTTAACCCTCCTGTTGTATGTTCATCATTTGGAAGACACTAGTTCCTTTATCAGAAAAAAAAATCCTAACTGAATAAAAATATATTTAGTGGCAAAATTAATGCAGTTGCACAAGTTTTTACATTAGGTCTGACGGAGGAAGACAGGAGAAAGCAAGATGAAAAACCAGAAAGATTGAAAAAAATGCTACCATTTGGGACTACCTGAAATAAAAGATAAAGTCAACATAAGAGGAACAACAGCAGTGCAGTTTTCATCAATAATAGGTCCCTTTGTAGGCCAGTGTCATGGTACTATGAGTTTGTAGAAAAATAAATATATCTTCAGAGCAGCAGAAGGCTGTAAACTAGATATTGATACCATTTTAATATATTTTTGGGCATCTTAAAACAAACAGAAAATGTTCACATCCATCAGCTAATCGTTGGTTTACCTGAACACATCTTTAAGACACCTGAAAGGTGCTTATCTCAACAAAATGATTTTTCTTTTTTTTTTCAGCACACATGGTGCCCTCGGCGAAGCACCATATTAAATACATCAAAAACTCCTACTGAATGCAGACTTGACACAACCACCAGTACATGCTTATACTAATTGTTAGGGTGAATTTAAAGTTAACAGTAACAATTGGTTACTATGATAATACAGTTTTATAAAAAAAAAAAATCTTCTGTTATTCCACTTCCATTTACCCATAACAATCGGCTGTTATGATGTGGCTAAAAAGCATTTACAGATAGAAGCGCATTTTTCCAGATACTGCATTGATAGCAATTATTACTTCTTGTACCTATGAAAAAGGTTTGTGCTGCTTACAAGCAGTTTGACTGTTTTAACACTTTGTAGTTTCATTGCAAATTCCACTCCACTGTTTTGTTAGAAAAACTGGGAGAAAGCCTCAAGAAACTTATTGTCCCCTTCTCATTGTAGCCATAGCAGTTATTTATCACAATGGAAAGTGCTTGAAAACTAATTTTCATTCTGCATGCATCTCCTATCTCGTCTAATACCCAGATAAACATTTTTAAGACATTGCATATTTTTTTTTCTCTTATCAGCATAAAACAGTAAGACAGTCAGAGATAATTGCATGCCACAGCACTTGATTCTGTGCACAACAAACTTCTTAAGCTACTTCAGTTAACATCAGTTAGGATTAAAGGGATGATCAGTTTCCCCGTTTAAAACTAGTGACAGCTTTGTTCTTTTCAGCACAGAGAGAAGCATAATTGTTTTTCAAACATGGGAAATGAAATTGTCACATGAACTATTGTGTTCATGTGACACAAAACCTTCAAAACTTTTGGTTTTGAAGGTTTTTGAACAAAACTATGCTGCAACGTACCATACTAACCAGTTATATTTTAGTATGATTATTTACTTTTATTTTCTTAGGCATTTGTACCTCTAAGTTGAAAATCCAATTTTGTGATCCAAAGAAAATTAAAAACATCTTAGTGGTTCATGGTATTCGCCTCCGTAAAAACTTCTGGATCAGAATCAAACTATAAGTAGCAGAGAACGAATTGATTATTTATTTTTCCTCAGGCTTAAGAATTTGTTTTGAAAGATTTCTTTTTAATAGCTTAGGTGCCTTCCAGTGTTCATAGGAGTTTATTTATTTTTCTCATAATTAATGCAAGTAAGTTGGCAACATTCATATCACAGTCAGCATAGAAAACATACATATTTATAGATGTAGTCTGCACTCTAATATAGTTGAAAGTGTGAGACATTTCCTACCTTTACAGCAAAACATTGACGTTCCAGCTATTTTTTCATTCAAACTCTTTTTCAAACATTCATTCTCATTTTTTTATTTTTATTTGAGTCATTAATGTCTCCTGCTTTGCTTTCCTGTTATATTTAGCACCGGACTTATGCATTTTATCATCTCACTAATGTTAGACTATATAGACTCTAGGGACAGTTATAAAGGTAGGCTTAAGCCTTTGAAGACAAATGATGTGGAAGCGCTGACAGATACTTGAACTGATCTCACAGAGGTTCTCATTTGATCCTGCAGGAAAAGACCTCTTACTTTGAGGAAAATAAATATGCTTGAGTTGAAAGCAAATCAACTTGAGAGTTAATTAAACATACAAAGTGGTGTTTTGGAAGAAAATGTGAAAACTGCCTAAACTTTGACACATTTCTTAAAAGAACATTTACAATGCTTCTGAGTTTGCAGATATACTTGAGTATTGCCAATAGATTAACAGCTGAACTTCGGCTCAGCTCATCTATAAATATCTCGACATGTATACAAGTAATTACTGCTGACATTTTGGCCACATGTTTCAAGTAGAATAGAACCAAGAATAAAGAAAAGAAAACATGTCTGGGCTTTTTCCTTTTCAAGATATGACCTTTTCACCTATTGTTTTTCAGGTGGTCAATCTTCCTACTCAACAGCCTTTACTAACTCCTCTGATTCTAAACAAATGTTTAAATACCTCTAACACAGTCTGACACAAGGATAGGGCTATTTCATTAGCAATGCGACCTTATTAATTCATGATCAATTTGTTATCCCATAGTGTGACTGAACCTGCCAAGACTACTCAATACCACCGTACTCGTAAGGCAAAGATGTGACTGTGGCTTAGACCATTCGCTTTAAGTAGGCAACGCTCACAATCTCGACTTGATAGTGACATGATCAATTAATCAATATTGACTCAAGCAATGCATTTTTGATGTCTTGTCAAATTTTTCTGACAAGAAGTGGACATACCTTTGAAATCCTAGATGTATAGAAGAGTCATGGTCCTTCACTTGATTTCATTTGCAGATTATGCATTAAATAGCAATGCTGGTCATAGGGTGATATTTAGCAGAAATGGTAGTTACCATTGTGGAATGGAAGAATCCAATGTGACGGACTGCCAATACCCTGCCTCTTGTCTGATGACCACTGACCATTCCGTACTGCGATGCTTCAAGGGTAAGCGTATTTAGATAAATGATGAAAACAACACATTTTAATCTACAGTGCAGTTAAACATTCTACGTGTACAGAGTGTTTTATCAATATCACCAGAGGAAAAAGCAGTTGGTTGTTCAGCATGATTTGTTATTTCCAAACAGAACATCCCTCTGATACAGAGCTGACCAAGTTTAATGTACATTTATATGTTTCTTCACTAAATATATACTGTCAGATAGCTAAAAACTCCTGGACGGAATTCGTAATGTCATTGTTCATGGAGGAGGATGTCTGCAGAAAGGTGTGGCAAATTTAGTTTGTTGTTTTAGAAATATAAATTTCTAACATTTAGCACATTTAGGAATGTGTATTTCACAGAAAAAAACAACATTTGAAGTCTGCAAATGGAATTATTATTGGATCTATTAGCATCGGCTGACCTCTCTAAGGACCAGAAAGCACACCGCATGCATACCTTGTGAAATTTGAGGTAATTTGAGCTTGGCCACTAGAGGAGGCAACCCATTTTATTCAAAGGAGATGGCCTAATGAGCAGAACACTTACAGTACAATGTTTTTTTTTTCTTTTTGTGGAAAAGTCTGCAAATGATTTTGGCTCATTTTCATGATAAGTGCTCCTTGGGTTACCAAAAAGATCCTGAGGACAAGGTTTTTTACTGTAATGGAAAAAATGGGTGAAAGAACTGATGCTTTTGAAACCAAACACTGCTGAAGAAAACATGAAAATGAAGCCATAAATTAGGAATAATGAAAGTAATATGACTGATCTGCCTCCATGATAATTGAGAAAACATACTCCTGAATAACACCATTCCATTTAAGGTCCATTATTTCTCATTTTTGGGACCTAAGATGTATTTTCACACTATATTGTGATTACTCATGGTGCAACATGTTTCTTTTTTTGTTTGTTTTTTTTGCTGCACAAACATATTTAGACAAGAATAAGAAATACGGATCAAAAGAAAAGGAATAGAAGTGAGATTACATCCACCTAAAAAATTAAATGTAATTTTGAGTGCAGATCCCTGAATCACAGTCTTCATCTCTAATTTCTACATAATTCAAAATGCTTTGTGTTCATGTGGTGCACACAAAATGAAGATGAGAAATTAAATGAATGTTTTTACATGGATGACATATGTTGAGTTACAAGTCAGCAAACAGCATGGGTACAGTATTTACATTTGCACAAAAGGCACTGTGGCATGTGGCATTTAGTGAGTGTCACCCACGTGTTAAAAGCCCTCTGAGCTTAATATCCCGCAATTGCAATTGATGCTAGAAAAAAATAAAAATCCACACGTGTTACTGGAAATAATAGTTAACAGCAAGATTTGACAAAAAGCTTAAACCATCTTTGCATAACTAGCTGGAAAGATATTATTGCGACAATTTAATGAACGTTAAGGAGGTCTACAAGTTGTTGCCTGCTTTATACCTGAGCTATATTGAAAAAGACCTGAGTGGACAAATGGCAGAATCATTTCGAGACATTTTCATTGCTCGAGACATCAAATTACCCTCTCACACACAGGCAGGCAAATTTTCAATCTGACATCATGATGAATAGCATTTCATGTCTTTTCCTTGGATATACTTATTTTCTAAACTGGATAAATGATTTTCTAAATTTGCATTGATGCTTAATGCGACAGCGAAATGTGATCAAACTGCAATCAGGTACAAACCCTTTTTGGGGGGCAGTGAGTGATGAGAAAGGTGGTGTGATGCATGTTTAGTCATTTCAAATTATTTAATAGAATATTTTACAGGAGTCAAAAAAGAGAGTGTGTTATCAAATAAATAAATATTTCAATAAATAGTTCAAAAGCAGCATTTAAAAAAAAGGATTTATTGAATTTAGAAACTTTTCAAAGATTAAGGGGGTTTTGAAAGCCATCACAACGCAAAACACTAGGAGGGTAAAGATTAATTTGCTATTCCAGAGTTCTGAAAATATAAGTAGCTCTGCACCCATGACCATAAAATTGAAAGCAGCAAATGAAGCATCTTTTAGTTCAAGACACACATTCAGTTTTGCTTTGGAAAAGCTACTAATCTAAACACTGGTAATAGCATCTTGCTAATGAACAGGGGCCCGCAACATGCTTTTCTACAATAGCTACACCATCCAATTACCTACAGATGTTAGCTTCACAGAATCGTGGCCCATCACATCTGTTTGGTTGTGGGAGATCTCATTATAGCGCTCCTGTTTTAAAGCACGGCTTCAAGGGCCACTTGGCACATTTTTACCACAGTGTGTTGAGCATTAACAACAAACATTCATGACTGCTGTGAAAGTTTGCATGTTAGACCTGATGACTTTCAACTGTTTCTCATTATTGCAAAGTCAACTGATTCCACCTTTATTTTATGTTATATGTTTCACAATACTGGTGCGCAATAAGATAAAAATCATTTTGAATGGGTAACGTGTGAACTAACTGCTATCGAATTAACAGTGGCTGATTTCTCATATTACCAGTTCACTGTAGGATCAATGCATTGAAACTGAAGATTTTGCATAGTCATCCTCACTCACTAGCCAGTTTAAAATGATTAATTTATCTAACATATCTTTCAGAGAAGTGGGAAAAAGCTTGAGTGCTTGGAGAAAACCCGTGCTTTCAAATTTAAATTATCCAAACTCAATAAAGAAAAGCACATTCTTTGATGTGAGATGAAAGTGCTCACCAAAACACCACTCAGATTACAGTAAGACTGTCTGATTTTAATTTTAATTTTATTTTCAGCAAATTAAAAGCCATGTCTACCCTGTTCAATATCTCTAACCAATGTTTCATAATCACCTCCTTCATCTGGGTCTGCTTGACTAAAATGCACTGGCTTATAAAAGGACTTGGACTTTTTATTCAAATGATCATATTAGAATGACAAATTCCAATGTGTTTTGCTGGGACTTTTGTGTGACAGACAAAACTAATTTGTTTCCACTAGTCAAGTGGAAAGAAAAATTTCCACTGGATTTGTAGTTTTTGTCTCTGTTATGCCTTAGTTATTATTTTCGTTAGAAAGAAAACGTTTTTGTTTCATTTTAAATAACTTGTTCTAGATTATTCTAGTCCATGTTAATTATTTTGATAGTCCTTCTTGCTCCTCTCTCATCTTTCTCTTCCTCAGTCTGCTTGTCTGGTCCCGTCTCTCGATTGTGCCTCGTTAGAGATGGAGGGCAAGACTCGAGCGAAGGAGAGAAAGAGAGAGAGATTTGGTTTATTACAAAGGGAGACATCTCTTCTCTGTGAACTGTCTGAAAAGGGTCAAACTTCACATCACTACCAATCGGCAACCTGTTCCTTGTCAGTCATCAAGCTCCTGTGTTTAAAAGCTCCCTTCACTCACTTGTGACTGGATTCTCATATTATAGTCTGTTTGGGTCATGTTAGATGGCTCCTTGTGTGTTTGCAAGTTGTTTTGCATTTTTATTAAGACTTTAATCAGATCCATCTAGTCTCCTGCTTGCTCTTTAGTCCACCTTCTAGTCGCAAACCATGACACATTTGTCAAAATGCAACACCGTGGTCTTCAGGTTCTAATACTCACTGAAGACATGCCATGTTCCAGCGTCTTCTTAGATTGAGGTAAACTTCTATCAGGATTTCTTATGGTTTTCCTAGAGCTACTTTTGTAAAGTGCAAATATAATAAACGTAATGTATATTATATCTAGCCACCTGAGCTGAGGATCCCTTCAGCATCCCAGGAGTTATTATGGGCCAATAAGCTGCTTCTCTGATTATTACTTTTCTTGCCTTTAACTCTAGCAATATCTTAGTAAGTTTGAGCCACACCTTACTCTTTCCATTCTCAATTGTTGGATTGAAAAGTGTTATGAGAAATGTTGAAAGCTTGTGAAATAATTTTATATTTAAGACTTGCACAATTTGTATCCTTGACATGTTTAATTTATTTCTGGTCTTTGTGATAGAACAGAACATTTGTATTAAAGCAGATATTTAAAATACACACAATAAAAGACCTCCCGGGGTAATTTTTTGTAATAAGTTTTATCTAGTTGTATCTAGTTTTATTTAAGTGTATCAATGTAAAAAGGAATACAAAATACACTTTGAGATTTCTTTTTGTAAAAAAAGAAAAGTTTGAAAACCACATTTTTCTCTTATTTATATTTATTTAAGCCACTCTGTAAAATACATCAAAGTTTGTAGTTGTAGTGACAAAATGTGGAATGAGTATGAATATGTGGCACCCGAGTGGAGTACCCAATATGAACCAGCAGGGATTGTGAACAGAGTTCCAACAACCAGTAAAAGTTCCAATAATTTATTCTAAAAACAGGGAATCAAAAGGAAGAGGAGGCGCAGGCAGTCCTTGGCAATCAAGTCAACGAGTCTATAAAATAGATGCTTAGCTCCAGCCTCTGAGGAACCTCAGCCGCACCCTGGTCCCGACGGCTCCTCCAGCAGCCCACACGCTTCTCAACGGCGACCAGTCGAGTAACCCGCGGCCTCCAACAGCAACCCGACGGATGGCGCTTCCTGGCAACCCGTCCTCCCGTCGCTAGTTCCTGAGCCTGCTCGTGCCGTCCTCCACAAAAAGAACCAGCCCAAGTCCGTCCGCCTCTTCTCTGGCTGGATGTCTCACCATCGATGATTTTATCCCAGTCCCAGTCTGCACGCTGCTTAATCAGAATGCGGAACACCTGTGCTGATGCAGTGGGCGTCTCCGGGTGCGCGTGGCACGTGACCTCAAAAACATGCAACACAGCAATAAACACCTCAAAACATAACATCAATCCTAAACAACAAATATAAAAAAACATCACTTAAACTCAAAAGGAAAAACAAGGCCACATTACCACAAATACAAGCAAGATATTGTAAATTCCATATTTGTTAGATGATTCTTCTTTTAATGCCATAGGCTATCTTATTCAGTTTTGTGTTTGAAGACTGCATTATCCACACATTATCATGTTTTCCAATGTAACCCTAAGGTTTCATAAATATAGTAACCATAACCTGTTACATAGTTCTGTCCTTTCTTAAGTTGTCAAAAATCTCAAATCAAATCTTGAGCAAACCTCATATCGTTATTATAGGTAAAATATTTTGAAATAGTGGTAAAACAAATAAGGAAGCATTTAGTTTTAAACTTTGACTCAAAGAAGTATCTAACACTAAGAAAAATAGCTTTTAACAGTCACCGATATGCAGAAGTAAGGCAGACGTACTAACCTTAAGAACTGCAAGGTTCACAAAAAGTCACAAATGGCTGGTATTAATTATGGTTTATTACACATTTTTATTTAACGGTACATGCCAACATTGTTCACAGTTCCAGGGAAATTCTGAAACAGCACTTAAAATAAAATGTTCTGGCTAAAACATGTGTGGCATGTTGTTAAAAAGAATCCCTGTTTGCTCACTGCATGTACATATAAACAGCATGGGTGGTCAGAGCTCAGCCAGGAAGCTGGTTTCAGAATAATGGTGAATATTTACGGTGGGGGATTTTGTTTTCAAAAGAACCATGGCTGACATTAGTTTATTCTAGGCAATCGTCTTCTCTCATTTTTGTGAGTCAAACATCTTTTATAGAGTGTTTCCAGATGCCATAATTTCACTGGGGGATTTCATAGATAAGATTAACAACAGGGGTAATGAGCAAAAACCTTTGCTTGTAAAGAACCTGTAATAATACTTTCATTATTTCAGGGAACAGTAGTGCAAGACGTCATATAATGAAAGTAATTATTTATGTCTTTGCAATAAAATAGAGCACTAATAAATTAACACTAATGCCCAGAGAGAACCGCCATCTGGAGATTTACGGATTTTAGGCAAATTTTGGCAAACGTGTCAAAAGAGCCTCCCTTCCTGGATGGAGTCGCCCCTTGAAATGGAGGATGGGGCCTCCAAATCCCCCATGGAGAACGTTCAGCCCTGTGGCATGTTTGGAAATCCAACTCTCATCCAAATTACAGAAACTGCAAAGTAGACATTTCCAACCGTCAAGGACACAGTGGGAGAAATGTGTGTGAAACCTCTTTTATTTCATTACACCACGAAGACACGCGATGTCAAGCCGAGGTCCCACGCTGATAATATAATTGGCTCCTTGTACGGCAGAAGCGAAAGCATGACACCGTGTGTCCCGTGAGGGGATGAGCATATTGAGAAAGGAGTGGAAAATCCTCGCTGCGCGCATATGAATGCATTCGTGACAAGTTAGCAAATAATTACTTTGTGTGTACAAGAAAAATAAGGCATGTTTATGCAGTGAAAATGCCATTCTGGAGAATTCAGTAATTTAGGGGAAAAAAAACAAACTCTGACATACGTATAATGTTGGTGTAGATGCTTGTCAGAGCACAGACGGCACAAACAGGGCCTTGGAGATGCAATTCTTACATTGTGCACTCTCCAACTGAACACCAAGACCTCTTATTGTGGCCTGCCATCATAAATCACTGTTCCGTTGGAAGTTTGTGATGGATTTGCATACTCAGTTCGCAAACAGTGCCCTCCATTAGGATCTTGCAGGAATGGCTGCAACCAAAACATGACCTTTAAAAGCTGCTTTGTTGAGCAATTCATTCTTGCACACACTGCAGTAACAGAGCCTCCTGGTCCCCTTGTAGAATTAAGTTGATTGAGCATGGCCTAAATTGGATCAACCATATCTCGCGTGTAAGGAGCCCTGGGCCTGTTAAATCGCCTGGAATATGATGCAGCCAAATACTTGGCTCTTTAGTTGGCAAGACAGTTTCCGATTCAATGCCTGAGAGAGTTATAGACCCATAGGTCTCCTCGGCTGACTGTGGCCATACCGTGCTTCTAATTCCCTTCTGTTTGCCCTCCATCAATACCAAAAAGGCCCTAAAATTTGCAATACAACATCATTTACATGAAATTAATGACTACATTAAATCGCAACACAACAGTTTAAGCATTTCCTTTGCTGCGGCAAACACAGAACACCAACTAATAAAGCTTGCCATACAGGCAAAAATTAGCCACATTTTATGCCTGTTTCTGCAATTTAAGAAATTGCAGATCTCATTAGTTTGGGACATCCAGAGGGGATGTGTAGATGGAGTGCAGTGGCTTATCAAAAGCTCTCAGCCTAACAACCCTCTAGAGTAACATTTTATGAAAGAGCCAAATTTACTGTCTTGGTGGTGCCTTGATAATAACTGTCTACACCAAAAAAATAACAACAAAAAAAGCTATTAATATCAATCAGATATTAGTGTAGAAAGCCATATGAGAGAAAATGAAGCTTAAATCAGTGCTGCTAAACAAAACTGATGTGAAATATGAAGATTTATTTCTCATCCTAGACTCCTTTGTGTGGTTCCCTCATTGTTTTCTCCTCCCTTTTTACTTCTTTCCCCAGTGAGCCCCCGCTAAGCGTGCCACAGGCCCGGTTTGGACCGATGTACTGCACAGCTGGGGGGCTAATGCAGAGAGAGGGATGGCTGCTGATGCCGCCTGCAGATGGAGATGTGCCATGGGAGATTTATTCCCAGCACAGTGATAGAAAGGGCTCCTGAGATATTAATTATGCCCCCAAAAAGAGAGCAGAAACAATGAAATATAAGAAACAGAGTGGCATTAATAATTTATATTCAGCAACAGACCAAAGGCTTTTTTAGAAATTCTTATTTCTGCTGAGGGACTGTCATTTCCCTATTCCACTGGACGTCTTTTAAACCTGTCTTCTCTGTGGTAGATGACTGGTGGAAAGTAATGATTAATTGTAGCACTCAGAATGTTCGGTGTAAACGCAAACGTTTGGCAGAAACTCACCTGTGTGATTTATTGTGGGGCAGGGGGCAAAAGCTGAAAATGCCAGCCTTCACTGTTAAACAGGGGTGTCACTAACTTAAAAGGCCTCCACTTCAAATCACTTGAAATTCTGCTGACAACAGGCACCTATAAAAGTTAACGTACTGATGTTGTTTTGATCGAATATCTTCTGAAGACCACATATCATGTCTTTCACTCAGCCCGAGGATGAGAAAATGCTTTTTTTGGTTTGCACATCATATACAGTGTCTCTCAAAAATATTTACAAGTTCACATTTTGCTAGGGTACAACCACAAGTTTTAATGTACAATTTATTAAGATGATGCATCTTTGCATTTCTTAAATAAAGAACAGTTTTATTAACCCTCCCTCTACTTTTACTCTGACACCCCCAAAATGAAATTTAGTCAAACCAAATTGTAGACAGTATAACAAAAGAAAAAAGAAAACTAATGTGGCATCTCACCCTGAGCAGCAGCATCATGCCTTTGGGATGCTTTTCTCTATAAGGGACAGGGAAACTGCTGAGTTGATGGGCTGGAAGGAAACATGTCAGTGGCTGCAGAAGACTTGAGACTGGGACGGAGTTTCACTTTCCGTCAGGACTAAGGTCCTAAGCATACAGCTTAGTTTTAGATCAAAGCACATTCATATGAGAAACTGGTCCAGCCGAAAGCCAACAAAGAATCTGTGGCAAATTTAAAAAAAAAATAAATAAATAAATAAAAAATGCTATTCTGATTCAACTTCAAGTACCTGGCATACAATAGTAACATTGTCTATATATGGAAAGCTGGTTGAAACCCACTCAGAAAGACTTTCAGCAACAATATTGACATGATACAAATTTTATTTGTTAAAGAATTTGAAAGCCACAGAAGTGACCCTTGTATTCTATTTCCACCTCTTTTTTTCCGACTAATTATTGCTGGTCTATTGCATAAAAAACTGAGAAAATATGCAAAAGTTTGTGTAAGCTAACAAATTGAAAAAGTTCACAGAGGTATGAAAACTTTTGCAAGGTACTGTTACATAGATTTACCAGAGGAATATATGATGTGGGTTTGGTTTGTGTTCCATCATTAATGATGATAAAATGTCAACTGAAATTAACTTTGTTCAAAGTGCTTTCATTTCCTTAAGAAAAACACTAACAGTTAGAAGTATGCAATAAAATACAACAAAAAAACCATCTGTGAAGGAATGGTCCATGTTTGCGAGGTGTAATGTTGCTTTATACTTCTATGCAAAATGGTCATTCTAGTTATACTCAGTATTTCTAAAGGCATGAATTTTTTATAAAATGGGTAATTAAACTTAAAGTAGCTTGTGTAAATGTGTATGTGGTTTAAAAAAAAATGTTTGTACAACTCTTCTGTATCTCTGTAAGGCATAACTGCATAAAATGCTATTTTTACTCCAGTGATTTCTGTTATTGGAAAGAGGCTTTAAAGTACAAATGAGCTCATTTGGGTTTTTGTTGAAAAAGTCTAAATCTGCTGCTCACAAAAACAAGTCTCTGATCTGCAAGGCTATTTGAGCCTATTTAGCTGCATCTTTGCGGTCAATTACTGATAACAATTATCCTCATTGTGGTATTAAACCATCACAATTTAGTCAATATGTAACGGATGGATACATGCCTCGCCATACAGTGTGTGATTTGGCTGCCTAAAAGATTTCTGCACGATTTATTCCAAGAGTGCAATCATGGCAATAATGCGGTAATGGACTGAAGACAAACAGACAAATAATGAGACACAGAAATCAATAAATAAGAAATGGGCATGAAATGGATGCACATGCACACGAATACACACACACACACACATGCACCCCCCCTGCCCCCCTCACACACACACACACACAAACACTCACACAAAGAAGGAGTGCAAAACAAAAAGTTGGTTCTTTGTAAGCAGTTTGGTCTTTCCTGTAATCAGTACTATGATGCACATTCTGACAAAGATAAAATTAAGCCTGTAGTGTATGTACAGTATGTGACTCATACATTTACACATTTCTGCCTAATAGGAGGTCACCAACAACCCAAATGAACGAAGTGTGAGACATAAAGTATGCTTTTTGTGAGCTGAGCAAGTCATGCCCATAGTCATTCACTGAACAAGGGAGACAGTGTTGTCAAATTCATCAGACAACCCTGAGAAAATTAATTTTATACTATAGAAATTTAAACAAATGGCTCTTTGATTTAGAATATGAAAATGATTGATTAAAAATATTTATTTAATATCTATTTATAATTGTTATATTAGGTAGAATGCTGCTAAAAGTATTTGACCCATACAGATTTCATCAGTTTTTTGTTTAATCAAACTTTTGTTTTCTATTCACAGATAATTATAGTAAATGCAAAATTTGTTTTCAAATGATGATAATTTCCCTAATTGATGAAAAAAATGTCATGTGGTGCAGTTGTAGGGTGGTGAGGAAAACGTGGAGAACCCAGGCTGGAATGAAAACTAATGATTTAACGGTTAAAAAAAGGCACAAATAATCCAAAAATCCAGGCAGCACAGAGGAACGGGAGGCAAATGCTCCTGCTGGTAGCAACAGGTAACATCAAAAGCGACACGAACAGAACTGACAGAACGGTACGACCAGGACCCGACAAAGATATAGAAACACAGGTGGCATTAAATATCATAGAACGAGAAACACCTGGGAACAATCAAGGGGTAGACAGGACAACAGGGACACTCAAGACACAGAAACCCAAAAATAAACACACAGAAAACTCAAATCAACACAGACAAAACCCAATCCTGACAAAAAAGCATTTTTTTAAACTCACACTTGGCCCTTTGGCTTCCCTTGTCATGAACTGTGTCATTACCAGCAGCCCTAAACTGATTCCTGCCAAACCTGTAGAAACAGAAAATCTCTATTAGAATCAGTATGGTAAGCTAAATGAAACCACATCATATGTTTCTGTAACAGATGAAAAACAACATCATTAACATCAAGAGTCTGACAAAGGTTACAATGCCATTTCCGATGCTTCTCCAACTCAGCTGATCCGTTTTCTAAAAAGCAGGGGAATAATCGGAAGAACACCAGCAAGCCCATGTCTGAATGTCTGACAAAAGAAACACAAATTTAGAGGTATCTGGTCAAATGCTGGTTTAAAGTCCTATTGAAGTGCCATTGCATGAACTCACGTGAGTGTAACACTTCAGTCCTCGAGTGCCAGTGTCCTACAGCTTTTAAATGTGTCCCTGGTCCAACACACCTGAATGGAATGGCATAATTGCCATGCAGTCAAGTTCTTCACAGTCCTGCTAACCTAATACGGTAATTTGATTCAGGTATTCTGAAGCAGGGAAACATCTCAAAGCAGTAGGGCGTTGGCCCTCAACGATTGGATTTTGACACCTTGATCATTAATTTTTTCAAACAGGGCCAGTTTGTTTTTAAAAACTTTTTTCAGGTTAAAATGAACAAATTCATTAATTATTTGTACTCTATTTTATTCAGTTCAAATCTTTAGCTATTTATCTACATAAAATGCTAGATTAGAATGAGACTCATTTTTCAAATTAAAAGTGGATTTCGAAAATGTTAGTTTTTAAACAAGTTTCATTAAGTACACACTTCTGCATTACAAATGTTTGTAAGATGTGATGGAATTTTCTTCTAATCTTAAAGTTTTATTAGCTATGAGGAGAAACCATCTTAACTGACAGCAAAAAAAAAAAAAAAACATCTGTATCTATGTATCAGTGTGATACATGTCTTTTTTAGTTTTGACACTTCAAATATCAAAAACATAAATGAGCTGAGAAGTTTTCAGAAGAAAATCAAAACCAAACAGCAGGGAGTGTGTCTTTGTCCCTCTTGCCACACAGATCCTCTGATGTTACAAGTAAAGGTAGCTGCAATTAATTTGACCAGCTGCTACGATAAAAGGGCAGAGGAAGCTGACTGGTTAAAGTCAGGCTCCAGAATTTAAATTGGCTGAGGGGATGGATCAAGAGTGAGCGGATTGGTTGCAGAGATAAGGTAAGGACCACTAGATTGAATAGTATAAGAAGTCTGCGGTGGAGGCTGACAGGGGTGATGGAGTGCTGTGCTGCGTATGATAGGGGTGGATATGTCACCTGCCCCAGCTTCACTCTCCACCGGGAAAAACCATTACGATGATCGATTTGTCCTTGGTATCAGTTCTCTTGTTTTCCTGTCTCCTGAGGAAGGGTGCTGATAGGCTGGCAGGTGGTAAACAAAGACGCAGTTGTTTCTTAAACATGGCCATCTGAGAGTTTGGCACTCTATTGTGTAAAGTGTGCATTGCCATAAGGACAGCAGCGGGATCATTATAGCATCTGCGTTTAATCTTTATTGGCATCAGTGCTGTCATGAGTACAATAATTACCCTATTTATCATTACATTCAATGTTGTCTTGAGCACAGTTTGAAATACTGTCATTGAAGTCTTCCCATAAAACTGCCTTCAACATAAAACTCCTCACATTTGTACTTCAGAATGACTTGGCATTACAGTGACATTAAATGCTCCCTTATAAATGCTATGTAAGGAATATATATATATATATATATATATATATATATATATATATATATATATATATATATATATATATATATATATCGGGCAAATAATAAGGCCACTCTGACACTTTAATTTTATTTAATTTTTTTGCCATTCAGAATTACACTTGCTGATATGTTCAGGATAATTGTTCTGATCCAAACTCCAGAGTATTTAAGCTCATGGTCATCAATTGATAACCAGATAGTATTTCCTTTTGAACAATTATGACATCATATGACTTGATGAAGAAAACAGTCCCAGATCATCACACTACCACCATCGCTGACTGTTAGTACTATTTTATTTTGTTTCGTTCTATTTTTTTTGCTTGTTGTTTTTTAATGCATTGTTAGTTTTATGGCATATTTGTGAAACACACCTTCAAAAAAAGTTCTGCATATCTTCAGTTCACATTATTATTCTTGGGAATCAAGAAGATATATATTTTTTATGTGTTTTAATGTGAGCTCAATCTTTGTGATCTCTTTGGTCAGCAGTTTGGTCAGCAGTTTGGCCTTAGAACTCTCTCAATAATGCAGTTTATGCCTGTTTATTTAGTTAAATATATAGTTGAGGTAGATGTTTCCCTCAGCTTCCTCACAGACAAGCGTCTACAGATGCATAGAACTGGAAAGGACAACCAAGAATGAGGCTGTTTCTCTGACTGTGGAAACTGCCTCTGCAGCTTTAGCAGGACTTTGATTGACATGACGGTCCTCGCCCACCTTCGAAGTCGTACTCCACTCAGTGCAAAACAACCAAGGCTATAGTGCCAATAGAACCGGGTTGAATGGTTTATGCCCACTTTCTGCAATTTTATGTGTTTGTTAGAGTACATTTTTGACCTTCTGAATGGACTGGCAACACTCTCTTTGAGCAATTTTGCTGGCTGGCCTTTCCTAGGTCACGCCTTCAAGGGTCCATGTTTTCTCCACAAATGTTTTTTTCTCCACTTTTTTTTGTTATCTTTCCTGAGATTTTGGGGTTTATTTTTTTCACAAATTATGTATTTTTTGGGAGAGGTTATTTTTACCTACTTGTTATTTTTTCATACAATTTAAGATACAGTTTTACAAGTATGGCTACTAAAACTGACCTTTCCAAAAAAATTGTTAATCAGACTTAATTTATGACTTAACTAGGGGACACTTATAAAGGACTAGGTTATTTTGGACAAATTATTTCCTTGATAAAAGCAGTTATCATTTGGAAGCAAACTTTTGCATTAACTCATGTTCAGAATAGAGGGAAAGTACCTTTTTCACAGTAACTTAATATCCATTAGGATAAAAGATGCGACATATGTTTGGTATGCGTCATGGATAACAATGCATCTATAATCCCCATGCAGTCAACCTGTGAAAGCCTTACAGGGAAAATAGTGTGATTTAGCTCTAGTCAAGGCCAGAGCATTCTTCAGCTGAAAGGAGCAGGGAAACAAAGCATTCCTGGAACTAGGTCAGTCAGACTATTCCTGTCATTGAGTATAAATCACTGCCAGGAGTGACAAAAAGAAACAATACAATACAAGCTACTGAGAGGCACAATCTAGGTGAAAATTTAGAAAATTATTTCCGTCACCTCATTGACATGAATGGTGTTACCTGCTTGTAGGTCTTTTTAGAAAAAGATTACCCTCAATTTTTCCTGCTGTTACCTTTTTTCTGACATCTAAAAGAAAAGGAAAAACACTGTGTTTCTATTCAAACTCTAGATCCCCCTAGCTCCACACCAAAGTGTTCTGTACCATGTTTGACTAAGCCTTGGTGGTATATACTCTACGAACAGACAGACAAATCCCTTATATATTTTTGCTGCATTTCTCTTGCACATGATGATACTTTCCCTGGGCCAACATCACCACCAGCTTGCCTGCAAGGAATGTTGAAAGCAATCTGCAGAGGTCGGAAAGACCCGGGGAGATGAATCGGAACAATGCCTCACTGGCTTTCGCTCTCACTGAGAGCCAGAGAGCTTTGGGTGCAGACAGACAGTACTTTTTTCGTTTTGCAATAGCCCCTCAGCACTTCTTTTGAACTGTCAGTATGTACACCAAATCTACACTGGTGAATTTGTCTCTTTATAGTTTTAGGGAACATCTGAATCACCATTCACAAGATGTTGTAAGATTATTAACAGATATTGGAAGATGATATTTTAAACTGTGGAATTCTCATCACATTTCTATTAAGTTGTCCATTATATTCCCAAAAAAATGTAAAAGATCAAAACCAAGTAGTGCTAACTTGTGAAAAAAGCATATTATTTTATTCTGATACTGTCTTAGTAGAAAATGTTCTGATAAAAATGTTTTAGAGAAAAAAAATGCATGGTTCTATTAGTATTGACTAAACATAAGGGTACTCCACAGATTTCAGATGTTTGTTTGTAAATTAAATTAAACTGTGTGTCCTTTCCTTAGATTTTTTGTGTTGGTCTATTACATAAAAACTCAATAAAATACATTGAAGTTTGTGGACGTAATTTTGGTAAAAAAAAAAAAAAAAAAAAATGAAAACATTCAAGGGGCTTTGTAAGGCAAATACTTTTTCAAGTCACAGTCTCTGGTAAAGACATCAACTGAAGGCTTGATATTTTCTAAATCATCATGTGCTACTTAAAAACTAATCCATTCGTGTAAGATGGTTTGTCGACAAGAGCTTTTCTCTGCATATATTTATCATTGTTTTTCTGTTCCATCCTCACAGCACGAAGTTTCCAGCAGCTCTCTCGGCTTTATTTTTTCTTCTCTGGATAAAAACACAGGTTTGCTGTTTATCTGAGCTATCAGCATCTGGCATTTATTACAGAGGGATGGGAGCGCAAGCTTGGTGGATTATTAGGATTACGGGTGGATTGGTGGAAGAACGGGAGTCATAGGAAGGTTAATAATAGCAAAAACTCCTTACCCACATAACAGCAGATCGACACGCCTGCAGGCTTTTTCCTACATTAGCAATGTCTGAGCCTTCCCCCTAACTTTTGAACATGGAGTCTTGGGGAGAAAAAAATCCCAGAACAACTTTCTCTGAAGCTTCTTTAAACCTAACACGTGTGCAAAGGTTCAAACAAAGCAAACACAGTGATTGTGTTGCCACAAAAGTGTGGACCTATTTCTATTATGATTTCTATTCTTTTCACGTATGATAATTCTCATGAGATGTAATGTTTACTTGCAATTTGTTAAGCACATTTAAGGCTTTAAAGCCCCATCTTGCTATCCTGTCTGCAGGCACATTGCGCTAAGAATGTTTCTGACAGTGTTCATGTAAACTGTATGCGCACTGTACATGCTATTTCTCATGGAAGATATAAAGCACCACTAATCCAGAGCGACAGAGGAATAAACACAATCCTTAATCTCATTGATCCCAGCACAAAATCATTCAATTATCCCCCACCAGCTAGTATGGAAGCATGCACAGAGGGAGATACAGAAGAGGTAACAATCTTTTCTTCCTGTCATAGCACAATAAAAAATAAAAAAAAAATCAGAACTCATCAAAACATGATAATAAAATACCACATGCTAGCAGACAGATACTACTCTCAATTGCTGGTTAGTAACTGTGAAAAGATGACAGGCTGACAATGTGCTGTTTAACCACAGGCTGTCATACTTGAAGTCTAAAAACTACTGACGCTAAAACAGCCCACTTTGACGTATTTTACTAACCCAGCAGTAGGTGACATATGAACCTGTCTTTGTGGTAGTGTGAAAGAATCTAAGCAACACTCCAGGTGTGCTTCTGATGAGAGAATAAAATTTTAACACAATAGCTAAAAAAAAAGAAGTCATCCAACTTCAAAAAACAGCAAACTAAATGAAATGGCTTTTTTCACTTCCTCCGCTGCCATTGCCAAATTATAACCATAGGCAGTCTACAATTCAAAATTGATGTCATCGTTCACACCTTCTTCTGTTTGGTGAGTCAGTTGAAGAAATTGAGATGAATGGGAGAAAACCCAGACAGAACCCTGAAGGGAGATGAGAATCAAGAAAAACTGCATTGGAAGCCAATGGCCAGATTAGCATAAATCCAGCATTGGGGTTGGATTTGTATCTTTGCATTGGTATCCAGGTCCAAAATAAACTTAGTGTCATAGTGGGTGACATACTGCTGGTGAAGGGGCAAAGCATTTACAAAAAGGTCTAGAATGAGAAATCAGAATTAAGTAAAAGGAGACAAAGGTGAGGAGTGCTTCACTGATACATACAGTACTAAGTGACCCATTTTAACAGCCTACAGCCTGCTACCTATTATCAGAGATTTTCTTCTTTTTTTTTTCCTGAAGCTTCACCATGGAGAGCATATCTGCTCTGATATCAGCGTGACAGCTACAGGATTGCTGCTGCCTGCTCACTGATTTAGGGCTTGTGTTTTCTATTCTGTTCATTAGAGCTTTCTAAGCAGTTGGAGCTCTTGTAGGTTCATGACATTTCAGCTAGTCACATCAAAGGATTTGGCAAGGGGGGTACGTGGAGCAGCTGCAGGGGGTATAAAGCCTAAGGTTGAAATAGGCTACATACACTTCCACGTACACACAGACAGAAAGATGGCTGAACAAACATTCCTGCGAATGCATCCATTCCCTCGTATTTAACATTTCCTCTCTAGCCAAAAATAAGTATACAGTCGTGCTTCTTGGACTGGCAGTGACCTTTTGAAAGCAGCTACAAAAACTTGTTCTGCCTCTGGAACCTTGCAGACTTCACATTTCCACCCCTGTAAAGCAAATGTTAGTTTTAGAAGTTAGTTTGATCAGGCCAACACAGAGTTGTGGGGCGTGGATGGTGAAGGAGTGAGTTTGATATATGGCACCAGATGCCCGCTGCCAGATGTTGTACAGGCTTACATGCAGGTCTGGCATGAGGTATTCAGGGCTGGCCGTGAACTAATTAATCTGCTCCCGCCCTGATTTCATGGAAGGTCACTGTGAAAATATGTATGCATGTGAATATCTAACTAAACGACTGCGTGAAAGAGACTGAATCTTATGAAATGTACTAGTATATATATTTTTTTCTGACAGTACCCATTCCCTTACATACTGTAGGTGAAAATCAACTCATGACTGTCTGAGCATGGCCTGAGTATCATCTTTGTGGGAGTATATTATGACCAAAGAGCATGTTCTGCCAGTGAGAAGCTAAATTGAAACAAGATGTGCAGGCCCCTTGCTTCTTTGAAGGTGTTCCACATCATACCTCTGATTCTGAAGAGACTCAGAGTACTACCATAAAAGGACACTCTGTTTACCTTAACCTGCCTTCATCTGTTCGCCAGATGTTTGAAAGTTTTTCTTTCATCTCGTCGCCCAAACCTTATTTTCCTTCGAATAGCAAGTTTGTTACTCTACATTATGCATGGATGGGAAAAGAAGAAAAGTCAACTTTCTCCTGCTGGAGGGAGAAGAGGCTAAATTTGAACATTGTTTAATTTGCCTTTACAAAGCCTGCTGAGATTTAAGGATTTTCTGTGGAAAGGATTTCCAACCTCCCAGCCTCGCCTGATGAAGACATTGATACCACAGAGGAGAGAGGCTGAGACCTGTAAACATGGCCTCTATTAAGTCCTCAGCTCAAGCAAACTTGCCTACACATGTCAGACTTTGTATTATTCTAACAGAATTGTTTCCTTTGCAACAATACTTTCTTGATTATTCCTGATGATGGCTAATAGCTGTGTAAAGTAGCTCTCCTTTCACTAAACACAAGGACACACAACATGGAAAAAAAGTGAGAAATATATAAAATCTTATTATTTTCAAACTTTTAAATGTTTAAAATTTTACAGCTGTCGTAATTTTGTTGGTCAAAATCCAGAAGGTGGAAATGGGAAGTTATTATAATTCAGTTTTTTGGATTGCTTTTAAATTGAAAGAACATCTGGCTTGAGGTAAGGTACACTTTTGCTTCCTTTTTATTAGACATGAACACTGACCCAACTAAGTAGGAAAATTCTGTCTAATGTCTTTGTTTTTGTCTTTGTGAAGATTTAAAGGCAAAGGCAGAAAGCAAAATAAAAAAACCCACCCCAGATGTAAATGATTTAAAAAAACATAAAAAGGGAAATTACAACATTTACCATAATGTGGTTAGGTTCATGAAATTTCCAAGATCCAGATATGGTTCACCTCAAACTTATTCATGTCCCTATGAGATTTATGTTCAAAACTTTATTTTATTGCCACCATCATTTTTCTTATAAAAGTAAAATTGATGTTTGGACTGGTTATTGAGAATCTTGGGGTGGGGGGCTAATTAATGAAAATTGGCTGGTTAAAATAGTTTTCAGTGTTGTAATGAATAAGTCAATTTAAATAAGACAAGTGATGGTCATCTTGCTTCTTTGCCATTTCCAAAAATATTATTGATTTTGATTTATCATAGGCTTTTTGAAACATAGTTTAATTTTTTTTTTTTTTAATGGATGTCTGAACACATACAGATTAGTTTTAATACTTATTTGGCCTCATTCTCATGACACACATTGGTTTCTAAAAAAGGCATGCCAAGGCACTTGTAAATACTGTAGTTATTCATAGCCAAACCAGTCTGTTGTTTCACAACACCATTATTCACTGGATTAGAAATTAACTGATATAAGATGATTAAGTACACGGGGATAAAATATTTTGTTCATGGGAGTAGGTTGAGAGGAAATACCTCTCAACCTGAAGTAAGAATTGGTAAAATGGTGTAGAGAGCTAAAACCAGCAAAAGCAAATGGAATTTCTGAACAAGATTGTCTTTTTTATTCTTGTTATCTAACTTAAGTAACTCAGCATGAACTCAAGCAATAATACATGGAAATTTTGATTTGGTTATGTGGATTAGAACAAATTAGATTAGGCCTTACCAAAATTATTGAATCAACACCAGAAAGACAACCAAAACTTAATGCATTTTAATGTATGTATATGGTATTGTCTTTGTTGTTCTCTTCACTGCTCAAAAAAAATAAAGGGAACACTTTAAGTGTGAAACACCTGTTTAAGTGTTCCCTTTATTTTTTTGAGCAGTGTATATATATACACACACACACACACACACACACACACAAAATTGATTAAATACCTTGTAGAGAAACCTTTCCTTCATACTGGAAAAGTCGGGCATCTCCAGTACCTGTATAGAGAATGTAGTCCTGCTGTGATTATAACCCATTCTATTCTTCCCCCAAAGTGTCAACACCCGTTTTATGCCTTCTATGCAGTGTGATTATTGATTCTTTCCATAGATTTTCAACTGGATACAAGTCTGGTTATTGAGTGGTCCATTCATCCCTCCATCCATCCTTCAATTATATAAGGGCTGCCAGTATCATATGCTGGATACTAGGAAGCCCTATGTTGGGTCACCTGCAAACTTCATTTTGGTGTGTTTTTGGGGGGGATTGATATGAAAACCATTCTTCCTTCAAACATAATTTGTACAATTATATCCAACAAGTTCAGCTTTGGCCTCTTCTGACCAGATTTGATATATCCATCCATCCATCCATTTTCTAATACCCTTGTCCCTAGTGGGGTCAGGAGAGGTGCTGGTGCCTATCTCCAGCTAACGTTCCGGGCGAGAGGCAGGTACACCGTGGACAGGTCGCCAGTCTGTCCAGCCAGATTTGATCCTCCTAGTATTTCATTAGTCTGTCCAAATCTTTCACAGCAAACATCAAAGAAGCTTCTACTGGCTTTTTCTTCAGCAAGGGTGTCTTGCGCAGAAAGTATATGTAGAGGCCACTGCAGTTGAATGCATTACTTTTTCATGGGAAAAGTTGTGTCTGTTTCCAGATCTTTTTGAAGCTCTCTTTGAATACTCTGTGGCTCTTATAATTATTCTATCATCTTCTCTGTCAGACGTCTTATGGGGAGCATCAGGTCTTCCTTGGTTTTTGGTGTTCTTTCTTTGGATTGTGGCTCCCAGTACACTCACTGGAACATTCAGAAGCTTAGAAATGCACCTGTAACCATTACTGTTATTATGCTTTTAAACTACAGGACTTTTTGTGAAGGTGCTTTTGCTTTTACTATCCATCCCATTCTTATGATTATGACTTACTGAAGGCCTAAAACTCAATGTCTCGGAAATGTAGAATAAAATAAAAAATGTAATACTGGAAAATTATGGTCATACCCTAATCAGATAATTAACCCAAGCCACATGTAAAGCTTTCCTGAGCCTAGTTTTTCACTTTGAGTCAGAGTGGTTCAGTAGGTTACACAATCATGGGGAAACTGCTGACTTGACCTACTGTATGTCCAGATGACAGTCATAGATACCCTTCACAAAGAGGGAAAGTCACAAAAGGTCATTGCTGAAGAAGATGGTTGTTTACAGAGTTTTATATCCAAGCATATTAACAGACAATTGAGAGGGAGGAAGAGGTATGGTAAGAAAAGTAAAGACCCAAAGCTCCGAGTGGATTGTCAAGCAAAATCCATTCCAGAATTTGGGGGAGCTGGACTGAGACTGGAGTTGGCGCATCAAGAGCTACCACACAAAATCAAATACTAGACAGGGGCCACAAATATTGCATTCACTGTTTCAAGCAACTTTTGTTTGTTCAATTGTCAAAATTCTATTGTCAACATGCAAAACTAAGCTAAAAATGAAAATCACTTCATAATTTAGTGGTCTTAGTTATGTGAGAACCCCAAAGTTTCTCACATTAGCTGAGAGATTATTTCATGGACTGGAATGTCTGGGAGTCTGGCTTTGATCTAAAGGAAAACACTTTGAGGCTATTGTTTGGAGAGTACAAAGACACAAAATGATTTGCAGGGCATATGACCACCCAGGTTTAGATTTTTTATACAGAACTTGCTCCTGAATGTTTTATGGCAGGTTCAGGACTCTTTAAGTCACAGCTAAAAGATGCAATAAAATTTTCCTAACCTAGGTCAGGCAGACACTCGTAATAGCTTTCCATACATATCTAAATTCAACAAAAATAATGAAGGAGACTAAAACAGTGTTCACCTTGAATCCTTTACTCCTTTGTGGAGGCTCACAGCAACGAGACAAGTCAATTATCCTGCAAAGAAAGCCTGTACCTCATAGCTTTAGGTCCATTTTCTGCTTTCTTCCTATGGCACAGTCTTAACACAGTAACATTCAAAGTGTGGCTGCTCACAGTAAAATAAAGCTAAACATTCAGTTAGTCCTTTTGTCTTTGTTCTGGATTTGATAGCACCTGAAACCTGCTGACATCAAGCTGGGATAACAGTGACGGCGTTTTCAAAAGACTGCTTGATTAGGCAGAGTGCTGTATTCGCTGGGTCCTGCGGCAGTTGTCAGCCTTGTCTCTGCACCACTGCCTCTGCTGGTGAGATTTATCCTGTTTGTTTTGGTACAGTAGCAACTTGTTTCCCTCTTTGAGCTGTTACGCACCTTCACTCCTTCGAAAGGAAAACAACCTTTTCATGGAGCGAGGAGAAGAAAGGTTTTGAGGGAGGAACATATTCAGCTCCCAGGAAGGATTTTTCTCTTGCAGATCCAGCACGCAGCATATTTGGTTTCCCTTTATCTGCTCCACTCCAAAGGCTTTTTCACACCTTCATTTTATGTAAACATTGCTTTCTACACTGACATCTGGCAGCACAAGAACGAAATTCTACTGCAGCTTATGTTTAGTGAGCTCCGGTAATTCCACCGTGCAAGATGCCACAGCAATAATGCGAGCCAGTGCACATCAAGGATATTTGCACAAACATTTAAAGTTAAATAACTTTGGCGCAAATGCATTAAGGTGAAAACTCATATTTGTGATTGTTTTGCAATGTAGTAGTTCACACATATTGTTCATTTAGAATTTGAATCCATTAGGCTCTACACTACATCTAAGTAGCGTCAAGTAATTTTAGTTATATTTGGCTCACAGGCCTTTGCTCTCAGTGTATGTGAACGTCTACTGTGTTTTTAAATTCGACATTTAATACACAACTTGCCTAATTATTATAAAAATCATTGCACAAATTTGTTATGGCAATAATTTGCCCAAGTAAATTATTGCTTCTAGATTTAAACAGGAAGGTATTATGATTTGCAATCTGTTTCTTAGGTAAACAGCTTAAAAGCATCTCAAATAACCACATTTCAAAAAGTAGCATTATTACAGCAAGTCATGGCAAGAACATTAAAAGATAGCTCTTACTTGTTAATTTATGTTGTCAATAGTATATATATATATATATATATGTATGTATATGTGAAAAAATCTTGCTGCTCAGTGGCGAGTCAGGAGTTGCAATAGCGAGTGTGGCTGTGATGAGCATTGATTGATAGTATTTCTCAGATTTACAAGTGTGTGATTTATTTGCAATGTGGACAAGAAAGTGGATTGGGTCTCCTCTGCTCTATTGGCCACTGCAGGACAGGAAGCAGGAGGGGCTTGCTGCTTGCTCAGGACAGAGCAGGGCTGCAGCTGAGCAGCAATAACAGAGAAAAGTTGCTACACTTGTTAGTTTTTTATGTAAAGTTACTAGAGGGGTTGGGATTTTGCTAAATGTAGCAACAAAGTCTGTAAGTTAACAACAACACTTCTATTGTCCTAACTACAGTCCCACTTACTCCAACCCACACTTGGCTCCACCAACTTAGCAGCAATTTTTCAAAATTTGCGCTGTCCAGAGTTCCCAGGGTTTTGCTTTCGCAGGTGAGCTTAATTACACTTTAAGGTAGTATAGAAGGACTGGCTGCAAGTTTGTATGTTTTATATTTTTATATTTTAAACTAGGGGCGGTATATTTACTGGTAAATTAAAGTATCTTGAAGTGGCTTAAAGAAAAACTTGAGCTTGGAAGTGTTTTAAGCTAATATCAGGTGAAAGAAAATAATAAAATAAGCCTCTTGTAAAATTCCTTCCCACCACCTCTCCCCCCCAAAACAAATGCTTTGGCATATATTGACAAAAATGCTAGAAATGCATGATTACAGAGAAACGGATCATTGGAATGCTTTGTGGAAGTCTTTCACCAAATGATATTCATAATATCAATATCTTGAGATTTGATTTCAGTTGTCCTTTAACATCGTCAGACACACACATAGAAGACAACAGAAATGGACAAGTATCTTTAAATTCATGTTTCGTTTTGCAATTGTTGCACAGATGGAACACTTTCAAACCCAAAAGTGCAAATGTTTACCATGATCTATCTGTTCTAAAGATGGGTTTTTTTTGCATATACAGCAGGGGAGATAATTCAGGGTAACTTATTTCACATGTGACAGGTGCTCCTAACAGAAAATGCCTCAAGAGGAACCATCTGTCCAGGCCTTCCCAGACTTTCCTAATATTCATTAAAACGCTGTGCGCCTTGCACAGCAGGAACCCTCCAGCCCTCTCTATGATTCACATCACACACCACTACTGTCTCCCACTAATGGCGCCACCACCACTATTGATGTTACGCTGTCCAGTGTTACCTATGGGCCTTAGCCTGTCTCCTCTCTGCAGGGGATCAACAGGCAGTTGAAGCTGAAGGACCGCTTCCTTCCAAAGATGCACTGATGAAAATGAATGAAAGTCACTTTAATGTGCTCTTTGCTTCAGGAGGAAAACTGGTACTTAGTATTCAGCATGAAACGAGGCACAAGCTGCCTTGAACGTGCTTATAAATCCAGGATGGAGGAGCTGAAACTGGAACGACGGGCGCGTTGCCGTTTGTGGCTGATCTTGCAGAGCTGACAGTGTGTGTCCACAGAGTGTGAACTGTTATGGCACAGAAAGCTCAGCAGCTGCTCAGTGCTAATTGTGGGCTTCAGGTGAGTTGGCAGCTGATTTCTTCCCAACACCTGAACAACACAAGTCAGAGTGGAATCATCATCAGAGTGTTGGTGTGGAAGTTCTTAGAAAATATGCAGATGCCTCCAAACATGCTGCTCTGAAAAATCATATTAAGCAATTTTGTTTGATGTTTTTAAATGCTGCAGAATAAATGGAATCCGACAGAGCAGTATTTGTGAGCAGGAGACAAAATGCATAACTGCTTATTTATTGTCAAATGGTTTAGATTGAAATAAATTGCATATGCAGAGCACTCTAATTACATTTCTAATTGACTGTGACTCAACCAGTGTGCCTGAGCAGAGTGAGGGGGAGAAAAGGTAATATGGTTTAATGTCTGCTACCCTGTTGCCCTGTGGCAATGACAAGGTCTGTAGGAGTTTCTCCATTAGTGCATGCTGACCTAATGCAGTAAACATTCAGGAGTGATTCTTCCCAGGCCATGGGTACTTTATCACGGATGATAAAAACTGTTCTGGTAAGGCCGGAAGGGGGGTTGGTACAGGAGTGAGAGATGCTATTTAAAGGGTGAGCTTTGGCAGTCATAAAGGCCAGAGATGGGCTGTCATGCTTTTGCATCAGCCTGAAACCTCGTTTTCTTTCTTTCAGCCAGCACTTGGCTTCAATTGTCAAGAAAATTGGCAGACTGCAGAAATAAAAAAAGAAAAGGTTCTTCAGGAGGTCTAACTTAGAAGCCATGCTCAGACATTAAAAAAGGCAAATGTTTTTCCCAATTTCATGACTGAAAAGGAAAAGGTTTTAAAATAATCACAGTTGCAATGCATTTTGTAAAGCATAAAAACAACTTGTGAGTGCCTCAGTGACTTGAAAAAGTGCTCATGGCTCTAGACATTTTTTTTTAAATTTAGCTATATTGCAACTACAATCTTTGATATACATTACAATAAAAAATACATGAATGCAGATGAATGATACACTTCTGAATATTTTATTTGTATCAAATGCTGAAAACTATGTCCCCTCACAATCATGCACTACTTCATGCTGGTCTGTCACATAAAAGTAAAAAAAAAAATATTTAAGTGTGGTGTAAATATATTGGCAACAAACTGAACTAAACGATAAAAAGTTTTATGAAAATGCCCACAGGTGTGTTTCTGTATTGTGTTAAGACCATTCTAACATAGCGCCACCTCCAGCTGAACTGTGTTTAAATATAAAAGTAAATATCCTGTAGTGGTAGGTGGCATTTTGTCCCCTCTGAAGCAGCTAAGCCTAAAAGTTAACTGTCCTTTATATGAATACTAAATGAGCTGTAAAACATTATCACACAGCTCATCTCTCTTCTCGCTTTAGGAACTGCGGGTGTGATACAAAGTGTGGTATCTGTCAGGAAAGAAGGTGTTTATCTTACTTGAGAATTTGCCAATTTTGGCACAAAAAGGAACAGGTTTAAACTCCTGAGTCTTGAACTTTTAACACTTTCCACACACACAGAGACACATGCTTGCCTACGCTCATCCGCTCAGCACAGTAAATAAAAATACTCGGCCTTGTGTTACAAAAGATTGACCCTTAGTTCTATAAAAACTAACCAGGTGGGCTGAGTGAGGATTTTGTGTCTCGGTGTTGAGCTTTAGTGATTAATATACCTCCCACCGTGTTCTCTCATTTATTAGACAGCTGTTGAGAACTGTGGGAACCTCTTCTATTCAGGAAAATATTGAGCTGTTGCCAGGGTCTCTCAGGTCTTACTGTGTTAATGTAGCTTAAATGAACTCTCTGGCATGAACTACATATAGTGTTAAGGCTGTGTCAGTTGGTAATTGTCAATATGGTGCCATTTCTGACAGTTAGCGACTCTTGCACAATAGCATAGGAAATGGTTTCTTAAAAATCTATGACCTTGTGGAGTCAGGTAATGTGATCAAATTACATGTGAGGACCATAGACAAATTTTCCGCCAGCAATTTATCTTACCAAGAAAATGATTCCAACACTGGCCGGGATTTAGCCTTTTTAATGGATGTTCATGGTATCTCAGTGGGCAGCATTAGCAAGTTTTTCTATATTTTCAGTTTGTTGTATTTCACTCTTGACCACATAACATGGTCAAGAACATTAAAAAAAAATCTGTTTTTCCCCTCTTTTTAAGTTAAATCCATTAAACCTAGGAACCCGCAAAATTTTAAGTTTCCAAAACATCATCCAATAGCATGAGCTTTGGTGCACTTTATTTTTAGTGCAATAAAAACAAATGCACATGCAGGTTAAAAAGAAATGCTTATAAGTATACTGTAATTCTTATTTTCTGTGCAAAACTGCTACAAAGAACATGCAGCCATTTCCCCCCATTCCCTGCCTTTTTATGTGTTAGTGTTCATTGAACAAAGAAATCAGAATGGATCAAATAGAACATAAATCGATATTACCTCTGAAAAGCCTGATTTGTACATCTCTAGTGTTAATGCTAAGGATACTCTAAATTAACCAGTTATTATTAGACTGCAATAGAAGAAGGCACTTAAATAGTAAATGGTACTTGCATCACTGTAGCACTATTGCCTTGCAGCAAGAAGGTCCTGGGTTCGGGGTCTTTCTGCATGGAGTTTGCATGTTCTCCCTGTGCATATGTGGGTTCTCTCCGGGTACTCCGGTTTTATCTTGTAACCAGGTTGCTATGTATTGCAAATTTTTGCTCAGGTCCCTCTTGAAAATGAGATCTAGATCTCAACGGGGTTTACCTGATTAAATAAAGGAATATGAATTCCTCCCACAGTCCAAAAAAAGCTGTCTCTAAATAAGTGTGGGGGCATGTGTTGGTGTGTATGTATGGTTGTTTGTCCTGTCTGTCTTTGTGTTGCCCTGTGACAGACTGGCGACCTGTCCAGGGTGTGACCCTGCCTGTCGCCCGAAACGTTTGCTGGAGATAGGCACCAGCACCCCTCCGGGCCCCACTAGGGACAAGGGTGTACAGAAAATGGATGGATGGATGGTACTTGTTTAGCGCTTTATCTAGTTCAGAGTATACCAAAGACATTCACACTGCATTCAGTCACTCAACCATTCACACATACATTCTCACACTGATACTAAAAAGCTACTAGACTGTAGCTACAGCTGCCCTGGTGTGGTTGGACAGAAGCAACTCATCTCATTTGTACTGTTGAGAAATACACAACAATAAAACATTGAAATAATTCATTACGGTTTGAAACTGGTCAAGATGTTAGAAAATGTGTTTTTTTATTTCCTTTATAAATGATTAGAATCTCCACTCCTGCCATGCAGCAACACAACCGAGTCCTCTGACTGTCACCAGCAGGCAAAGCAAGTGAAGTGTCTTGCCCAAAGACACAACAAAATAGACGCACAGAGCCGGTGCTCAAACTGTCAACTTACTGTTTACAAGAGGAACTTGCCACATTACTTAAATTTGACTGTAAAATAAATGAAACTTTTTGGTAAATCTTTGACATTATCTTGAGTTTGAAAATGCATGTACCATATGATATTCATCCTTAAGGCTATTTTCATCACATGAATTCCATCTTAGGTCTCTATCCTTCTTTATCTTAGAATCTGCAGAGATGCAACAACTTATCTTTGCCCCCAATCCTTTTGTAATTAATATTTTAGACCACTTTTCAAGATATAATTTGTTAAAGTTTAATTTCTGCACATTAAATGTCACCAAGACATTAATGTGTTGTGAAAAGGTCATGATAATTTTACATATAAATCAGATGGAGCTGCAGAGACCATCGCCTGGGAGGTTGTTAGTATCAGAAGACTCTATGGAGGGGTGCGGGGGGGTATCCTTTGTACTAATGAGAAATAAACACTAAACAATAAAAACTGAAATAATTCATAATGTTTGAAACTGGTCAGGCTGCCAGAGAAGGATTTTTTTTTTCTTTATAAAATGAGTAGCATCTCCACTCCTGCTGTGCATGGCAGAAGTTTCAAAAAAACAGAAATCACTTGCGGAGGTCTGCTTGGCAGTGATCCAGCAGACATCTGTTGACAAGGAGACTGGAGCTGACAGTGGACTTCCACACATTAACACAGCAACACTCACTGATGACACCTTACAGCACCTGATAAAAGCCCCAAAGGCTACCCCTCCCCTCACAGCCTAAGCTGTCCAAAGGAAAGACATGTGGGTGTGTGTGCGTCCATGTGTGCTGTAAAAGCGCTGCAGCCAAAGGCTAGTCGTGAACTTTAGATCTTTCAGACACAGCAAAAGCTTACAAGGGGATATTATGAAGAGAAATAGAGTTGCTACAGAAAGCACAGTATCAACACATGCTCAATATTGATTATGTATTTGGTACAATTTGTATGTGGATGGATGTACCAAAGTATATGTCATAGTAAGTGTACCTGTACTAATTTAGAAAGACAGGAAAACACTTCGGTATAATGTATGACTTGCTTCAGACAAGAAAAAAACTTTAGACAAACATTAGTGATGGATTTGTTCTTCAGTTGATTTTGTTGATGCAATGTTGGAAATATTTTTTTTTTCATGCACCACAGATTTATGTAGCTGCTAAAATTAGGGTTGGGTAGCAACTTGTTATAACAGTAATTTTCCAGGAAATTAAAGAATATCCATATCTCAGATTTACCAACTACCAGAAGGGCACACTATGCATCTGATACATGACTCTATGTTGCTTTATTGTGTGTTTATATGTGTAAAAGAAGGGAATTACAGTCCCTGGCAGCAATAACAGATCATGTGATTACGTTCTTTTCCCGAGAAGTTAGTTTTTCCCTTGAAATTGAAAAGCAAACTACTCTTTTAATTTACAAAAAAAAGTTTGTTTTTCACAATTCTCCTCCTAACCTGATGATTACAAAGGAGGTGCTGGAAGGCCACAGATATTTTTGGACAAGTCAGCACTTATCTTCGCTCTTTTCAAAACACATTTATCATTCAAGCACATTAGTTAACAACCAATAGGCAAAACAGATAGTAAAAGTGTGATAAATAAGACAGATACAGCACTCTCCACAATAGTTGGCATACGTGGTAAAGATAAAGCCTTAAGATAGACTCAAATATTGTTGCAGTTACATCAGATTTAAAAAATGGCTGAGTTCTCTAACACTGAGTTTTGGAGATGTTTTTATACTCTTGTCATTCTCATCATTTTGTTTATCAAAATCCAACTGTTTTAAATGTTTTAACAATTACACTGATTATTAGCCTGGTAAAAACCAACCCCTTGTTCTAAACTTGACTTCTTCCTGTAGTCTGGACCCTAGGCTTACTATTGCTTTGTAGAGGCTTGGACTGTGTTGACGTTTTAAATGTTACTCAATCACTAACATTTACCATAAACAGCCAGTCTTCACTACCAAGAGCCAAATGAGATAGCTGGTAATGTTCATATTTGGAAGTGTGGCCAACATAGACTGAATGAAGCTATTCACTTCTTCACTGCCATTGCTAAATCTACAGGCAGACTACAATTCCAAAATAGTGCAGAAAAGTGATGTCATCAATCACAACTTCTCCTTCTGTTTTTTGATTGGCCTGGTTGAAAGTCTACTGGAGAAATCCTTGGCAAGGGAAAAAGCCCAGACAGAGCAGTGAAGGGAGATTTGAATGAAGCGGGATTACATGGGAGGGAGATATCCAGTCTAGCTCATTGTAGATATGGGCAAATTTTGGAAAGTTCCTATTTATTGGAGATATGAAGATAAGCAAACATCTGCCTTACCTGAATGTCATGTCCTCTAGTATTTCTCATTATGAAGAGTGGCTAAGAGAAATTGGACTCTATCTCAGCTTTACACCGCAGAGACAGACGATCGCATGATAGTTAGTTAAAGTAAATCTAACTCCCAAAATGCTTTGGTCACATTTATTCTGTTGAAATTTAAACATTGCCAAAAAATGATACACAAGTAATTTTCTTAAAAATTATTTCTTAATTGGGTATATCTTTCCCCTTTAAATTAATGTTGTCACAGATTACATTTTTCAGAAATGTTAGTATGAGAATATACTGATGCAATACAACATTTAATTACTATACAACTTTGTACACATCTAAAGCTGCCAATATTGGCAATATGGATGTGCAAGGTATTCCAAGAAATGTATTATAATAGGATTCTATGGACTACTACTATTATGTAGTAGATGTACATGTTAACATGTATTACCTAGTAACCATATCAGAAGCACAGTAGATGGTTAATCCACATGATTATGAGGCTACTTGGAAGTATTCTTTTTAGCAAAGTTACAACTTGGGTTCATAAACAAAAAGTCATAACCAAAGCAATTTTATATTGATTTCATCAACAAATATTTACATTTAAACTAGCTATCTACAACTACTGAACTAGTTGTAGTTCCCAAGAACTACAACTAGTACTAGAAAACGAATCCCCTTTGCACAATGCTCAAGTGACGCATGTTAACGCTTCAATTCTAAGACCACCTCAAATTTTCCAGAGAAGTCCAAGCTTTAAATGTAATTCTATTTAATCTCTCATCACTCCAAAAGAGCTGAGTGCACATCTTGCTGATGTATTTGCATTTTCATACATCTTCTGACAAGTCCCGTGGGATACAGGCCATTAAGAACCTGGGCTAAAGGTACTATACATGAATGCTAAATGAGCTGTTAAATGAAACCAGTCTTCTCATATTTCCTGTCTGAGAAGCTTGGCAAGACCTGTCCTACTCACCCTGACACACTGCTACAAATTTAAGTGAGTGAAACATATGTCCTACTTTGCAAAGCACAAAGGCTTTGCCCATTGCCTGTATTGTCAAAGTTAAAACAACAAAAATGAAGAAACCAACTGAACATTTTTGGCAATAAAATTATAACACATCACTGCTATAAATAACACTGTTATTTAATTGTGCATTACAAATACAACAACAGTGTGGGGATTTGCACCTGTCTTGTCTTGCTGCAGTTGCACTGTGAGAGAAAAGTAAGGATAAAAGACAATAAGATCATATTATAATTCAAATGCAAAAGGTAAAGATAAAAAATCCTTTGTACATTTTACAGTAGTGATCAAGTCAAACTTAATAGAATTTAGTAGAGGTCTCAGAATGAATCCAGTAGCTCTCAGAGACATTGTGTAAAAACTAATTTTGAGTCTTTTAAAAGTCCTCTTCTAAATGTTCCTAACCTTTTTTAACTATTCAAAGCAGCTAACGCCTGAGTTTGACACCTTATATCCCCATTTTGGCCTGCCTCCACCTTAGAGACACCAACATTAATTTAAATGTGAGACTGTTTCATTTGCATGCGATAATTGATGCACCAAGTTGCATTGTGCTACTTAAGAAGAGAACAGTGTGGCACCCTACATTACATCATAGTTAAATCCCTGGCATTACTACTATTACACAATTACAGATATAGTAATAGCACACTCATAATCAATAATTTATATAATTTTGGCCTTTACATGGGCCAAAATTACATGATTGATGGTTGGGTAGGGTCAGACTCTTGCTTCTGTGGCAATTCTAATGAGCCTACAGTGTAGAGAAAACTAAACCAGGATGCGCAATGTAAAGTTAGATTGTAACAATTGCAACCCACTGCACTACTACTTCACACGTGGTCACACCCTGCTCCACTCCTATCAATCAAACATCCCTAGAGATTTGCATTCAACTCACCCCTGGGGTTACAATAAGTGACAAAACGGAGCTATAAGATATTAAACAACAGCTAAAAATAGGAGAAGTTAAACTCCAGCAGAATGCAAAGTCAGAGATCTGTAAGTATTTTAAAATTGCAGCAATTTAAAATTATATGTTGGGTTTAAATCAGACTTTGGCCTCTAATTAGATTTAAATATTTGAGTTGGATTAGGCTTGGACACAGTGTTTCTGGCAGGTGTCTTCAAATCCATTCTTTGAGTGTCCAGGTTCATCCATCCATCCATCCATCCATTTTCTGTTCACCCTTTGTCCCTAATGGGGTCGGGAGGGTTGCTGGTTCCTATCTCCAGCTACGTTCCAGGCGGGAGGCGGGGTACACCCTGGACAGGTCGCCAGTCTGTCGCAGGGCAACACAAAGACATACAGGACAAACAACCATTCACACACACACCCCTAGGGAGAATTTAGATAGACCAATTAACCTAACAGTCATGTTTTTGGACTGTGGGAGGAAGCCGGAGTACCCGGAGAGAACCCATGCATGCACAGGGAGAACATGCAAACTCCATGCAGAAAGACCCCGGCCGGGAATCGAACCCAGGACCTTCTTGCTGCAAGGCAACAGTGCTACCAACTGCGCCACTGTGCAGCCCCTCCCTGGTTCAACACATCTGAATTAAATGTGTGAATTAAAAAGAAAAAAAAAAACCCTGGGCAACTGTCCTCATAGCCCTTATAAATTCATGCGTGGGAAATTTCAAGCTCGTACACGTACATCTGCACACAACGCAACACAAGAAAGGTGAAAATGTTTAACTTTTGTTGCTGTCTGCTGTCACAGAAAACGTTGATCTTTTTCTGTTGTGTGTTGCTCCCAGTGTGTCGAGTTCATAACGTGCTGCTGTGAACTGGGTAACCCTTCACAGGAGAGAGGCTTTTAGATCAAAGTAGTAGTTAGATTAATCTGCATTATGTAATTTTAATTTGTTAAAATTGTCAGATGAATTGCATGCATTAACACGGTAGCATTACGACAGCCAAGCAATATATTATGTAAAGTAGATATAAAATGTAGAACAATGGCGCTGTTTAATTTTCTTTGTTGGTTCTTGTTGCTGAACATCTATTGAAAATAACCTTTACTGTGATTAGTCTATCGTAATTATAATAAGATCTCCAGTGACTTTTTTTTCTGGATTGTTCTTTACTTTGAACGGTTGTTATCCAGCTTGAAAGTGTAAAATCAAACTAACTTGGCCTTGAACCTAATACTTGTTCTTTCCCTCTCTGCATTACTCCCGCCCTCTATGTCTGCGGATCTAACCACACATCAAAGCGTGAGCTCTTAAAGCCCTGTGGTAAGTGCTTGCACAACCCAGTAGGGTAGATATCGTGCCGAGTTGTCTGCATGTACAGCGAATTTAAAGAATCAATGGTACTTGCAGCAACTTACAGTCTTGTCAATGTGTGATTATGATTTGTGATTCTCTTTAATTGTCTTTGAGTCTAATGGTGGGATTGGCCTAATACCAGTCAAAGCAACCAAATGCTGAATAAATAACTCCTTACTCTGAGACAGAATGCTAGAAAACTCAATTTGGCAGAATTACGTCTCTCTAAAGCTTTTTGTCGCAGTTGCCAGCAAGTGCAGGTTAGTCGTAGCCAGGTTTAGAACATCCCACTCGTCAGAGAAGTTAATAGAATATTTTTCCAGCACTTAACCTTTGTAGCGTCTCTTTCTGTTGATTATCTGCACACATTTTGCTTTGACTTGTTCAGGGCACTGACGGATTTGAAAATGCTGAATGGCATGTATTTACTGAAACTGGGAAACAGCAAACCATCTGGGGAACCTGAGAAAAGGGCTGTATTCATTGTAAGAATCAAATGTCAATATCACACCAATATGCACATCAATATCATGCAAAAATAATTCTGTAATAATTTTGTGTATTTTTTGACAATATCTTGGCATTGGGGTTAGAGGAATATCAATGAGTAAAGCCAGTGAGATGTAAAAGCCTATCTGCCTTAAGGCTTTCACAATTTCCTTTTTTGAATACATCTTAGTAATTAAGTTTTCCAAGCATTTTGCTTCAACTACATACTGGCAACAGATTAGAAACAATATGTTGTCCCTATCACGCACTCTGGTTAATGACACATGTGATGGATTTATCGTTGGACCATATGGAGACATAATTTCACCTGCAGCTATTTATGCTGCTGTTCTGTATTCCATTTTATCTGTGGCAGATTGTGGATGTCACAGTGTTGTTATCCATATAACGGTCTATGGGGGATTTGTCAGAGCACAAAAGTGTACAGATTTTAAAATACTTTGAAAACACTTGATTGGCATAATGAATAATTCATTGAGTATGAATATACAACACACAATAAAACATATGCTTGGTAACCTATACATTGAGGTTGTTTTGCTAGTTTTGTAAGAGAAAGTATCTGTTGACTGAATTTGCATGTTTTCTGCAACAGGTAAAATAGGCATAAACAGTTCTCAATAAATAAAATATGACAGAAGTTTCTGCCTGAAAATTCAATTCCGTTTAATTCAGTTTATTTACATGTTAATTCAGTTTACTCACATGACACTATTGTACAACAAAAGTCACCTTAAAGCAATTCATAGATACACATAAATTCTATACTTTCAAAGAGGAATCCAGTTATAAAATAATGTAGTCAAATTCAGGTATCTTAATTTGCCAATAAAGAAATGACTGCAATGGGCTATAATTTACATCTTTCCCATTTTAAAATGGTGTTACGTCTTAGAAAATTCCATTCATATTTGTTTTCTCTAGGGAATATTTAAATTCTTAATCTTTTCTAAGTACAACCAACAATTTCATAATAATAACTGAATTAAGAACATGAATGATAACTGTAAATAACACACTGAAGATCTATAATTGTGCAGAGTGCATTTTTTAATCAAAAGCTGTCAACTTTGGAACACATTGCAAGCTCTACTTAAACTGATTTCTGAAATGAAAGTGCTTGTGTAAAATAGTGAAGTTCTGCACCCATTACTCTGTTGTGTTTTGATGCTGATCACATTTATGGAAGTGAATTATTTTTTGTTTGTTTGTTTTTGCTTTTTGGGGGGGTGGAGAGGAATAGGAGCGTAACAGTTTATAATTAACAAAACCTATAAATTCTGTATCATTTCTACAACAATTGATTGTAAGCAAGTTGGTAGCTTTGTAGCAATGCCTCATATAGAGCAAACATATGGTGAAGGTGCAGAGGAACAACTCCTTTTTAGCAAGAAGGAACCACAAGTACAGCATGTATTGGTTCAAGGGCACTTCCACTTTTAGAAAAAAATAAAACAGAGTTAATGTTTACGGATTTTTTCTTACTGACTTCTTTAGTGGTAAGAAACAGATGTGCAGTAGCAAAATATGCTGGAGAAAAATATTACATATAGTTAGCAACACTTGCTCCTTTAATGGCTCAGTCCAGGTGAGAGACAGGAATAAACACAGAACACCAGGGTAAAGTGTACTATCAGCAGAAAGAGTACAAGGATGAAATGTACTCCAGCAGAACACTTATCCATAGTGGGTCAACATGTTTAGCTGTTGTGAATCTTCATTCTTAAGTATTTTCCTCTCAACTGCTGGAAGTGAGCTCAAGAGAGCAATATTTTTTTGTGCATTTCAAAACAAATGTTTACCTTGGATTAAAAATTATAGAATGGCACATACAGAAATTCATGACAGTAACAAATCAATTAAGTAAAAGAACAATTACATCTTAAAATTCTAGAATAAAAAGTAAAACTGAAGCCCTGTTTTTGGTAACTTGATGAGTTCGCTTCACTAAGACAACTCATTCAAATGCAAAATAAAGTTTTTAGATTCAGAAGTTTAAGATTTATATAGATGCTTTATCATGTGCCGATAAAAATAACCCAACATATTGTTTGGTATGTTATCAATAGTCGATGTGTTACAGGCTATTGCAGCCATGCAATATCACATTGTTGTTATCCGTAAGGAACTCCCAGGGGTTTGACTGAGAACAAAAGTGTACAGATTTTAAAACACTTCAAATACCCTTGATAGGCAGAATAAATAATTCATTAGGTCTAAAATATACAAGAGTAAATGTTATGTAAGTTGTGCTTTTTGACCCACTGTGGCTGTTTGCTTGTTTGTCAATGAAATCATCAGTCATTTGGTTGAATTTGCAGGTATTTTAAGACAGATAAAAATAGGCAAAATGTTCCAAATTCTCAGAAGGCCCTCCAGACCACATGAGGGGGGATTATATTTAGTTGTATGAAATAAGATTTCTCTCTTGGGGAGCTTTGAGATGTGACAGAAAGTGCTGCATAAAAGAAAGAAACGTAATAATTTTCTTGGTTTAAAGACCAGCACAAGTCATTGTCTCCTGATGGCTTTTGTGAATCTTCAGTTTTATTGATGTTTGTTGAAATAATGAAGGCAAATTAATGTTATTATTTTTTGATGTTTTGGACTCAACAACAAAATGATAGTAACCTCTGACAACAAACATGCTAATTAGAGTGGAAGGCAATTTATTTCTATTGTACATTTCTTAGGTTTTTGTTAGTATATTTTTTTGTGTAGTTTTGTGATACCTCCTTTGAGTCTTCTTATGATTAGGATACTACTGCTGCTTTGTATAGAACACCAACGAAAAAGACAACAACCTTGTTGTTTAAACAGTTGTTTTCCACATTTAGCTAATTTGTCATTGTTGTATCACTTGTATAGCAAGCTTAAATGCCGAGCTATTAAGAGGGAATATTAAACTTTGATAAAATAAAATCAATTTATGCTTTGAGTTAGGCACTAGCTGTGCAAAGAATTTGTAAAAAAGATGGTGTTTCTTCAGGCGTAAAAAAGAAAACATTAAAAAATTAATGTACAGTCTGGATGTTTACCATACCATTAATATATTTGTCTAAATGTGTCACTATTTGTAGCTCTGGACCATGTTTTGCAATGTCTGTCCATGTTGTGTGTCACTTTACAATGACCAATTATAGTTGTCCTTTTATCTACAATTTCTCTAATACTTCATTAGTCATTATCAAACAACAGATATTTTATCTTTAGTCCTATGTCTGTTTCTGGCCACTATTTACTCTAAGATTTTTTGGGCTCTAGTGGCCTCTATTGAACATTACAAACAGAAAATAGATGAAGAGAAAAGGGGAAGACATGAAGTGAATCCAAACCAGGGCAGCTGCATTGATGACTGCAGGTTCTGCACATGATGTAAATGCTCTACCACTTATGCCCTGATCTGCCACTCTGGGGAACTGCTACTATATGCATATGGAGACTGATGATGTGCTCTACACACAGTGTTTTATATGCGTCAGTTTGAGACTACATCTGACTTTTTTACGCACTCCATGTACATTTCAGACAATCTCTGAATGTCTGTTAATCCTATGTTACAAGAGAAGGAAACTTTGAATATTCATTATTATTTTTAAATAAACATGCTCAAAGATGCAATTATTATGCTTTATTAATTATCTTTTGTACTTTTGGATGTGGTAAAACAATTCTCCTCTGTATACATTACTTTATTCTAAAGTGATGAGTATATAATAAAGAATAATGCACCATAACATAAAACAAACACCAAAAGAAAATTAACTAAGTTCAGTAGCAGAATTGCAAGTTTTGAAGACAAACATTGTATATATATATATATATATATATATATATATATACAGTATATTTGAGGTGGCAACTCGTGTCACATGACTTGAACTCGAGTCAGACTCAAGTCATTAAAATCAAGATATAATGTTAGAGTGGAAATATTGTAAATGAAGCAGCACTGGTGTTCGCATGAGAGTTGCAGCACTTATTTTCATATTTTTCATCCTGATATTTTCTTTTAAAATTTGAAGCAGTAAACTGATGTGATGTCCTTTACTGGAGTCGTGTTTGTGTTGAATCCCAAAGATAAATTGTTCAACATTTTTTATGAAAAGAAAAACACAGAATTTATCTCATGTTGCAAAAGACATAGCAACTTTTTCCTTAAACAATTGATACCAGCATACTAGATCACCTATCCACAGTTCTGGTTTAATCTCTAACAAAAAATAAAAAGCGGATTAAAGGAAAGTCATCATTTATTTAAAAAGTGCAGTGAAATTCATAATTCACCATTGTTTACAAAAACATAAAGTGAAACTTTGCATTATTCAGATTTTTGTACTAATTATGAATATGTTGAGTTTATGAAAAAATGAAACCATTTGCAGATTTAACTAGGACAAGAAGATGGTTCTGGAGGTTTCTGTGCCTGGAGTTTGCACACTCCTCCTGTGCAGGTACACCAACTTCAACAATGCGCATGATTTGGGAAATGGAAATGATTTGATTGTAGGAGTGATTGAGTTGTGGTGTTCATGTCTGTGGCAACCCTGTGATGAAGAAAATATTAAAAATTAACCCAGAATATACCTGGGATGGTAGCTAGAATAAATCCTACCTCATGTGACCCTGACCAGGACAGAATCGGTCTGGAAAATGAATGAAATCATGGCTTTGGTAAATTAGTAACACTGGCCTTAGCTAGGGAGGAAAATAGAGACTTCAATCCCCTCTTTGTTTGCTCGTTTTCCTATTTTGCTCCTTTTACTGCAAATCTAACCAGCACTATAAGACACAATGAAAATCAGGTAGTGAAGGCTAGTGCCCATCCTTTCCCACAGTGATAATTCTTCACTTCATCCACATCAGAGCACTGCCTCGGGGGACGTGGATGGGTAATACAGATAGAGCCTGTGTAGTTCTTTCAGCGATGGCTAGAGAGAACTTGGAACTGGCACATCAATCATGACTTTTTTTTTCACTCGTTTTTTTCCTTTCTTTCTTTTTGAGTGTGCCACTATAAAGCAGTAAATCACATTTGTCACAAAACAGGATTGGAAAAAAAATGTAACAGCATACAAATGATAAAATTCCTTCAATATGGAGATGAATAACTGTAATATCTCTCAGATATATTAAGACTTCTCAGTCCAGTCACCACAGATTTAGAAGCACACAACAGGCTCAATAAATAAATGTCATTTTGTGGTTAAATGGTATGATAAATACAAACCAGGCTAAGCTAAAAATAATTGAAGCTGCTATCACTTTTTAAGTAAAAGCAGAAAATGTAAAAAGTCAACAAACATTTGTTTTTTCATCTAAAAATTCTGCACTATATTCAGGATTGTTATTGGGGCCTGCCATGCAAAGCAATGGCAGGAACCTATTGCTATTCTCCCAAGAAAAGTTTCTTTATTGGGGCCTGCCATGCAAAGCAATGGCAGGAACCTATTGCTATTCTCCCAAGAAAAGTTTCTTTATTATTATTATAATTCTTTATTTTTCTTCCGTAACCGTTAATGCGGCTCGTACCGCTGGGTGCACACCTACAAATGAGGTATCAAAACGTGCAGAAAATTCACGCCATTGGAGCTATTATTTTTGGTGGGATTTGGGCTTAACGTGGCGACATAATTCGCAAAAAACTGCGAAAAAAACCCCATTATAACTCAATGGGAAAAATCCTAGAAATACCCTATTTTTGAGGATTTGCTGTGTCGTCACAAATTCACCTAGAAATGCCATTCAAATTTCATTTTGTAGATACGTCTGTGATCTCTTCGAAAGTGAAGACGGCTCGTCGATACCAGTTACGGTTTGTCCACAATTTGCCTCTAAGCGACCCAAAGTTTCTCATTTTTGCTCAAGTTAGAGTGCGTTTCTGGCTGCTTAGAGTGAGAGATGAAGACAACTTTTTCAACCCAAATCATTTTTGAAATCGCCATCACGCCCACAAATATCGCACGATTAGTATCAAAATCGGTCCTGACATTGATACGCCTGTCTGCTCCGGTAAAATGTTTTCGAAATTTATCTAGACCGTACGGTTTTCTGTCACGGTGCTTCAGAGCAAAGTCATGCGACAGGATTTTCTGAGGCTGTCTGAGGCTCTCTCCCATGTATTTGAATAGAATTTCAGATCTGGGCACAACATTTCTTTCTCTCATCGCTGTAAATGTTCTGAGTGAGGTACAGATATGAATCTCGGGACTATCGCAGAAGACACATTGAACTGTCATACGCTGCAAACGCTTTTCGAATATGTATTACGGTTCCCGAACAAGAAGGATTTGTTTCCAATGCTTTTTTGTCAGTAAAATGTGTTTGCTCAAACACACAATTGTGTGTTTGAGAGCTCAGCGCTCAGAGCTCACACCTGCTGAGACCATTATTTACCATAGCAACGGAACTCAAGAGGCTATTGGCTGCTGATTTGGACTACAGATACGCATCGCTGTAGTTCTATCTATCCTCAGTTGAAACAGATCAGGACTGAGAACTGGCCTTTAGAACTACCTGCTGCTATGGGCTGTATATAACTGATTGAACTCAGTAACTGTTACACATGGGATTAGTTTGGAACTTTAAAATTAAGCATACTGAAAATTTCAAAATAAAAGCCTTGAATATTTTACATGACGTAATTGCTCTTTTTGGCCGTATATGACTTTTTCATCCAAAGCAATGTTACACATGGGATTAGTTTGGAACTTTAAAATGGAGCATAATAATAATTTCAAAATAAAAGCCTTGAATATTTTACATGACGTAATTGCTCTTATTGGCCGTATATGACTTTTTCATCCAAAGCAATGTTACACATGGGATTAGTTCGGAACTTTAAAATGGAGCATAATAATAATTTCAAAATAAAAGCCTTGAATATTTTTACATCAGGTAATTGCGCTTTTTGGCTTTATGTGACTTTTTTATCCAAAGCACTGTTACACAATGGAATAGTTTGGCCCTCTGAAATGAAGCATACTGAAAATTTCAAAATAAAAGCCTTGAATATTTTTACGTCATGTAATTGCTCTTTTTGGCCGTATATGACTTTTTCATCCAAAGCACTGTTACACATGGGATTTGTTCGGAACTTTAAAATGGAGCATAATAATAATTTCAAAATAAAAGCCTTGAATATTTTTACATCAGGTAATTGCGCTTTTTGGCTTTATGTGACTTTTTCATCCAAAGCACTGTTACACATGGGATTAGTTCGGAACTTTAAAATGGAGCATAATAATAATTTCAAAATAAAAGCCTTGCATATTTTTACATCAGGTAATTGCGCTTTTTGGCTTTATGTGACTTTTTTATCCAAAGCACTGTTACACATGGGATTCGTTCAGAACTTTAAAATGGAGCATACTGAAAATTTCAAAATAAAAGCCTTGAATATTTTTACATCATGCAATTGCTGTTTTTGGCTTTGTATGACTTTTTCATCCAAAGCACTGTTACACATGGGATTAGTTCGGAACTTTAAAATGAAGTTTAACAAAACTTCCAAAATAAAAGCCTTGACAAAAATTTTAAATCGTACTGAATGGTGCACGTCCGCCTCGCTTAACGTTCTTGCGGTTCTCCGCGTGCCATTGATTACGTCGCGGCGTTCTTTAGCGTCGATGCCGATTTGTGGCGTGACGACGCCGGGCCCGAACCCCACGGGCGCGCCTTGGCAGGCCCCGGCTAAATTTCTTCCGAAATTTTCTAGTTATTCTTTATTTTTCATCCGTAACCGTTAATGCGGCTCATACCGCTGCGTGCACACCTACAAAAGAGGTATCAAAACGTGCAGAAAATTCACGCCATTCCAGCTATTACTTTTGGTGGGATTCGGGATTAACATGGCGACATAATTCGCAAAAAACTACGAAAAAAACCCCATTATAACTCAATGGGAAAAATCCTAGAAATACCCTATTTTTGAGGATTTGCTGTGTCGTCACAAATTCACCTAGAAATGCCATTCAAATTTCATTTTGTAGATACGTCTGTGATCTCTTCGAAAGTGAAGACGGCTCGTCGATACCAGTTATGGTTTGTCCACAATTTGCCTCTAAGCGACCCAAAGTTTCTCATTTTTGCTCATATTAGAGTGACAGCCGACCTCGGTTCATATCTGGGCACAACATTTCTTTCTCTCATCGCTGTAAATGCTCTGAGTGAGGTACAGATATGAATCTCGGGACTATCGCAGAAGACACATTGAACTGTCATACGCTTAAAACGCTTTTCGAATATGTATTACGGTTCCCGAACAAGAAGGATTTGTTTCCAATGCTTTTTTTCAGTAAAGTGTGTTTGCTCAAACACACTTGTGTGTTTGAGAGCTCACAGCTCAGAGCTCACACCTGCTGAGACCATTATTTGCCATAGCAACGGAACTCAAGAGGCTATTGGCTGCTGGTTAGGACTACGAATACGCATCGTTGTAGTTCTATCTATCCTCAGTTGAAACAGATCAGGACTGAGAACTGGCCTTTACAACTACTTGCTGCTTTGGGCTGTATATAACTGATTTAACTCAGTAACTGTTACACATGGGATTAGTTTTACACTTTAAAATTAAGCATATTGAAAATTTCACAATAAAAGCCCTGAATATTTTTACATGACGTAATTGCTCTTTTTTGGCTTTATTTGACTTTTTCATCCAAAGCACTGTTACACATGGTATTAGTTTGGCCCTTTAAAATGAAGCTTAACAAAAATTTCAAAATAAAAGCCTTGAATATTTTTACATCAGCTACTTGTGTTTTGAGCATTATATAACTATTTTAACCGAAGGACTATTACGCATGGGATTAGTTTGGCCCTTTGAAATGAAGCATCCTGCAAATTTCAAAATAAAAGCCTTGAATATTTTTACATGACGTAATTGCTCTTTTTGGCTTTATTTGACTTTTTCATCCAAAGCACTGTTACACATGGTATTAGTTTGGCCCTTTGAAATGAATATTAACAAAAATTTCAAAATTAAAGCCTTGAATATTTTTACATCATGTAATTGCTCTTTTTGGCTTTATTTGACTTTTTCATCCAAAGCACTGTTACACGTGGTATTAGTTTGGCCCTTTGAAATGAAGCTTAACAAAAGTTTCAAAATAAAAGCCTTGAATATTTTTACATGACGTAATTGCTCTTTTTGGCTTTATTTGACTTTTTCATCCAAAGCACTCTTACACGTGGTATTAGTTCAGAACTTTAAAATGAAGCATACTGAAAATTTCAAAATAAAAGCCTTGAATATTTTACATGAAGTAATTGCTCTTTTTGGCCGTATATGACTTTTTCATCCAAAGCAATGTTACACATGGGATTAGTTCGGAACTTTAAAATGGAGCATAATAATAATTTCAAAATAAAAGCCTTGAATATTTTTACATCAGGTAATTGCTGTTTTTGGCTTTATTTGACGTTTTCATCCAAAGCACTGTTACACATGGGATTACTTTGGAACTTTGAAATGAAGCATACTGAAAATTTCAAAATAAAAGCCTTGAATATTTTTACATCAGGTAATTGCTGTTTTTGGCTTTATATGACTTTTTCATCCAAAGCACTGTTACACATGGGATTAGTTTGGAACTTTAAAATGGAGCATAATAATAATTTCAAAATAAAAGCCTTGAATATTTTTACATCAGGTAATTGCTCTTTTTGGCTTTATTTGACTTTTTCATCCAAAGCACTGTTACACGTGGTATTAGTTTGGCCCTTTGAAATGAAACATTCTGAAAATTTCAAAATAAAAGCCTTGAATAATTTTACATGACGTAATTGCTCTTTTTGGCTTTATTTGACTTTTTCATCCAAAGCACTGTTACACGTGGTATTAGTTTGGCCCTTTGAAATGAAGCATACTGAAAATTTCAAAATAAAAGCCTTGAATATTTTTACATCAGCTACTTGTGTTTTGAGCATTATATAACTATTTTAACCCAAGGACTATTACGCATGGGATTAGTTTGGCCCTTTGAAATGAAGGTTAACAAAACTTCCAAAATAAAAGCCTTGACAACATTTTAAATCGTACCGAACGGTGCACGTCCGCCTCGCTTAACGTTCTTGCGGTTCTCCGCGTGCCACTGATCACGTCGCGGCGTCCTTTGGCGTCGACGCCGATTTGTGGCGCGACGACGCCGGGCCCATGCCCGACGGGCGCGCCTTGGCAGGCCCCGGCTAAATTTCTTCCGAAATTTTCTAGTTATTATTATTCTTTATTTTTCATCCGTAACCGTTAATGCGGCTCATACCGCTGCGTGCACACCTACAAAAGAGGTATCAAAACGTGCAGAAAATTCACGCCATTCCAGCTATTACTTTTGGTGGGATTCGGGATTAACATGGCGACATAATTCGCAAAAAACTACGAAAAAAACCCCATTATAACTCAATGGGAAAAATCCTAGAAATACCCTATTTTTGAGGATTTGCTGTGTCGTCACAAATTCACCTAGAAATGCCATTCAAATTTCATTTTGTAGATACGTCTGTGATCTCTTCGAAAGTGAAGACGGCTCGTCGATACCAGTTATGGTTTGTCCACAATTTGCCTCTAAGCGACCCAAAGTTTCTCATTTTTGCTCATATTAGAGTGACAGCCGACCTCGGTTCATATCTGGGCACAACATTTCTTTCTCTCATCGCTGTAAATGCTCTGAGTGAGGTACAGATATGAATCTCGGGACTATCGCAGAAGACACATTGAACTGTCATACGCTTAAAACGCTTTTCGAATATGTATTACGGTTCCCGAACAAGAAGGATTTGTTTCCAATGCTTTTTTTCAGTAAAGTGTGTTTGCTCAAACACACTTGTGTGTTTGAGAGCTCACAGCTCAGAGCTCACACCTGCTGAGACCATTATTTGCCATAGCAACGGAACTCAAGAGGCTATTGGCTGCTGGTTAGGACTACGAATACGCATCGTTGTAGTTCTATCTATCCTCAGTTGAAACAGATCAGGACTGAGAACTGGCCTTTACAACTACTTGCTGCTTTGGGCTGTATATAACTGATTTAACTCAGTAACTGTTACACATGGGATTAGTTTTACACTTTAAAATTAAGCATATTGAAAATTTCACAATAAAAGCCCTGAATATTTTTACATGACGTAATTGCTCTTTTTTGGCTTTATTTGACTTTTTCATCCAAAGCACTGTTACACATGGTATTAGTTTGGCCCTTTAAAATGAAGCTTAACAAAAATTTCAAAATAAAAGCCTTGAATATTTTTACATCAGCTACTTGTGTTTTGAGCATTATATAACTATTTTAACCGAAGGACTATTACGCATGGGATTAGTTTGGCCCTTTGAAATGAAGCATCCTGCAAATTTCAAAATAAAAGCCTTGAATATTTTTACATGACGTAATTGCTCTTTTTGGCTTTATTTGACTTTTTCATCCAAAGCACTGTTACACATGGTATTAGTTTGGCCCTTTGAAATGAATATTAACAAAAATTTCAAAATTAAAGCCTTGAATATTTTTACATCATGTAATTGCTCTTTTTGGCTTTATTTGACTTTTTCATCCAAAGCACTGTTACACGTGGTATTAGTTTGGCCCTTTGAAATGAAGCTTAACAAAAGTTTCAAAATAAAAGCCTTGAATATTTTTACATGACGTAATTGCTCTTTTTGGCTTTATTTGACTTTTTCATCCAAAGCACTCTTACACGTGGTATTAGTTCAGAACTTTAAAATGAAGCATACTGAAAATTTCAAAATAAAAGCCTTGAATATTTTACATGAAGTAATTGCTCTTTTTGGCCGTATATGACTTTTTCATCCAAAGCAATGTTACACATGGGATTAGTTCGGAACTTTAAAATGGAGCATAATAATAATTTCAAAATAAAAGCCTTGAATATTTTTACATCAGGTAATTGCTGTTTTTGGCTTTATTTGACGTTTTCATCCAAAGCACTGTTACACATGGGATTACTTTGGAACTTTGAAATGAAGCATACTGAAAATTTCAAAATAAAAGCCTTGAATATTTTTACATCAGGTAATTGCTGTTTTTGGCTTTATATGACTTTTTCATCCAAAGCACTGTTACACATGGGATTAGTTTGGAACTTTAAAATGGAGCATAATAATAATTTCAAAATAAAAGCCTTGAATATTTTTACATCAGGTAATTGCTCTTTTTGGCTTTATTTGACTTTTTCATCCAAAGCACTGTTACACGTGGTATTAGTTTGGCCCTTTGAAATGAAGCATTCTGAAAATTTCAAAATAAAAGCCTTGAATAATTTTACATGACGTAATTGCTCTTTTTGGCTTTATTTGACTTTTTCATCCAAAGCACTGTTACACGTGGTATTAGTTTGGCCCTTTGAAATGAAGCATACTGAAAATTTCAAAATAAAAGCCTTGAATATTTTTACATCAGCTACTTGTGTTTTGAGCATTATATAACTATTTTAACCCAAGGACTATTACGCATGGGATTAGTTTGGCCCTTTGAAATGAAGGTTAACAAAACTTCCAAAATAAAAGCCTTGACAACATTTTAAATCGTACCGAACGGTGCACGTCCGCCTCGCTTAACGTTCTTGCGGTTCTCCGCGTGCCACTGATCACGTCGCGGCGTCCTTTGGCGTCGACGCCGATTTGTGGCGCGACGACGCCGGGCCCATGCCCGACGGGCGCGCCTTGGCAGGCCCCGGCTAAATTTCTTCCGAAATTTTCTAGTTGGGGCCTGCCATGCAAAGCAATGGCAGGAACCTATTACTATTGTCGGAGAGAAGCGTCTCTTTAATATTATTATTATTATTGGGGCCTGCCATGCAAAGCAATGGCAGGAACCTATTACTATTGTCGGAGAGAAGCGTCTCTTTAATCTTTATTTTTCTTCCGTAACCGTTAATGCGGCTCGTACCGCTGGGTGCACACCTACAAATGAGGTATCAAAACGTGCAGAAAATTCACGCCATTGGAGCTATTACTTCTGGTGGGATTTGGGCTTAACGTGGCGACATAATTCGCAAAAAACTACGAAAAAAACCCCATTATAACTCAATGGGAAAAATCCTAGAAATACCCTATTTTTGAGGATTTGCTGTGTCGTCACAAATTCACCTAGAAATGCCATTCAAATTTCATTTTGTAGATACGTCTGTGATCTCTTCGAAAGTGAAGACGGCTCGTCGATACCAGTTACGGTTTGTCCACAATTTGCCTCTAAGCGACCCAAACTTTCTCATTTTTGCTCAAATTAGAGTGACAGCCGATGTAGGTTCAGATATGGGCACAACATTTCTTTCTCTCATCGCTGTAAATGTTCTGAGTGAGGTACAGATATGAATCTCGGGACTATCGCAGAAGACACATTGAACTGTCATACGCTGCAAACGCTTTTCGAATATGTATTACGGTTCCCGAACAAGAAGGATTTGTTTCCAATGCTTTTTTGTCAGTAAAACGTGTTTGCTCAAACACACAATTGTGTGTTTGAGAGCTCAGAGTTCAGAGCTCACACCTGCTGAGACCATTATTTGCCATAGCAACGGATCTCAAGAGGCTATTGGCTGCTGATTTGGACTACAAATACGCATCGCTGTAGTTCTATATATAGTGGAATACTCAGTTGAAACAGAGGTTGACTGAACTGGCCTTTAGAACTAATTGCTGCTATGGGCTGTATATAACTGATTTAACTCAGTAACTGTTACACATGGGATTAGTTTTGAACTTTAAAATTAAGCATATTGAAAATTTCACAATAAAAGCCCTGAATATTTTTACATGACGTAATTGCTCTTTTTTGGCTTTATTTGACTTTTTCATCCAAAGCACTGTTACACATGGTATTAGTTTGGCCCTTTAAAATGAAGCTTAACAAAAATTTCAAAATAAAAGCCTTGAATATTTTACATGAAGTAATTGCTCTTTTTGGCCGTATATGACTTTTTCATCCAAAGCCATGTTACACATGGGATTAGTTCGGAACTTTAAAATGGAGCATAATAATAATTTCAAAATAAAAGCCTTGAATATTTTTACATCAGGTAATTGCTGTTTTTGGCTTTATGTGACTTTTTCATCCAAAGCACTGTTACACGTGGTATTAGTTTGGCCCTCTGAAATGAAGCATACTGAAAATTTCAAAATAAAAGCCTTGAATATTTTTACATCAGGTAATTGCTCTTTTTGGCTTTATTTGACTTTTTCATCCAAAGCACTGTTACACGTGGTATTAGTTTGGCCCTCTGAAATGAAGCATACTGAAAATTTCAAAATAAAAGCCTTGAATATTTTTACATCATGTAATTGCTTTTTTTTGGCCATATATGACTTTTTCATCCACAGCACTGTTACACATGGGATTAGTTTGGAACTTTAAAATGGAGCATAATAATAATTTCAAAATAAAAGCCTTGAATATTTTTACATGACGTAATTGCTCTTTTTGGCTTTATTTGACTTTTTCATCCAAAGCACTGTTACACATGGTATTAGTTTGGCCCTTTTGAAATGAAGCATACTGAAAATTCCAAAATAAAAGCCTTGAATATTTTTACATCAGCTACTTGTGTTTTGAGCATTATACAACTATTTTAACCCAAGGACTATTACGCATGGGATTAGTTTGGCCCTTTGAAATGAAGCATACTGAAACTTCCAAAATAAAAGCCTTGACAACATTTTAAATCGTACCGAATGGTGCACGTCCGCCTCGCTTAACGTTCTTGCGGTTCTCCGCGTGCCACTGGTCACGTCGCGGCGTTCTTTGGCGTCGACGCCGATTTGTGGCGCGACGACGCCGGGCCCGAACCCCACGGGCGCGCCTTGGCAGGCCCCGGCTAAATTTCTTCCGAAATTTTCTAGTTATAGAACTTTATTTTTCTTCCGTAACCGTTAATGCGGCTCATACCGCTGGGTGCACACCTACAAATGAGGTATCAAAACGTGCAGAAAATTCACGCCATTGGAGCTATTACTTCTGGTGGGATTTGGGCTTAACGTGGCGACATAATTCGCAAAAAACTACGAAAAAAACCCCATTATAACTCAATGGGAAAAATCCTAGAAATACCCTATTTTTGAGGATTTGCTGTGTCGTCACAAATTCACCTAGAAATGCCATTCAAATTTCATTTTGTAGATACGTCTGTGATCTCTTCGAAAGTGAAGACGGCTCGTCGATACCAGTTACGGTTTGTCCACAATTTGCCTCTAAGCGACCCAAAGTTTCTCATTTTTCTTCAAATTAGAGTGACAGCCCATCTCGGTTCATATCTGGGCACAACATTTCTTTCTCTCATCACTGTAAATGCTCTGAGTGAGGTACAGATATGAATCTCGGGACTATCGCAGAAGACACATTGAACTGTCATACGCTTAAAACGCTTTTCGAATATGTATTACGGTTCCCGAACAAGAAGGATTTGTTTCCAATGCTTTTTTTCAGTAAAGTGTGTTTGCTCAAACACACTTGTGTGTTTGACAGCTCAGAGCTCAGAGCTCACACCTGCTGAGACCATTATTTGCCATAGCAACGGAACTCAAGAGGCTATTGGCTGCTGGTTAGGACTACGAATACGCATCACTGTAGTTCTATCTATCCTCAGTTGAAACAGATCAGGACTGAGAACTGGCCTTTAGAACTACCTGCTGCTTTGGGCTGTATATAACTGATTTAACTCAGTAACTGTTACACATGGGATTAGTTTGGAACTTTAAAATTAAGCATAACGAAAATTTCAAAATAAAAGCCTTGAATATTTTACATGACGTAATTGCTCTTTTTGGCCGTATATGACTTTTTCATCCAAAGCAATGTTACACATGGGATTAGTTCGGAACTTTAAAATGGAGCATAATAATAATTTCAAAATAAAAGCCTTGAATATTTTTACATCAGGTAATTGCTGTTTTTGGCTTTATGTGACTTTTTCATCCAAAGCAATGTTACACATGGGATTAGTTTGGAACTTTAAAATTAAGCATACTGAAAATTTCAAAATAAAAGCCTTGAATATTTTACATGACGTAATTGCTCTTTTTGGCCGTATATGACTTTTTCATCCAAAGCACTGTTACACGTGGTATTAGTTTGGCCCTCTGAAATGAAGCATACTGAAAATTTCAAAATAAAAGCCTTGAATATTTTTACATCATGTAATTGCTTTTTTTGGCCGTATATGACTTTTTCATCCAAAGCACTGTTACACATGGTATTAGTTTGGCCCTTTAAAATGAAGCTTAACAAAAATTTCAAAATAAAAGCCTTGAATATTTTTACATGACATAATTGCTCTTTTTGGCTTTATTTGACTTTTTCATCCAAAGCACTGTTACACATGGTATTAGTTCGGAACTTTAAAATGAAGCTTAACAAATATTTCAAAATAAAAGCCTTGAATATTTTTACATGACATAATTGCTCATTTTGGCTTTATTTGACTTTTTCATCCAAAGCACTGTTACACATGGTATTAGTTTGGCCCTTTGAAATGAAGCTTAACAAAAGTTTCAAAATAAAAGCCTTGAATATTTTTACATGACGTAATTGCTCTTTTTGGCTTTATTTGACTTTTTCATCCAAAGCACTCTTACACGTGGTATTAGTTCGGAACGTTAAAATGAAGCATACTGAAAATTTCAAAATAAAAGCCTTGAATATTTTTACATCAGGTAATTGCTGTTTTTGGCCGTATATGACTTTTTCATCCAAAGCACTGTTACACATGGGATTAGTTTGGAACTTTAAAATGGAGCATAATAATAATTTCAAAATAAAAGCCCTGAATATTTTTACATCACGTAATTGCTCTTTTTGGCTTTATCTGACTTTTCCATCCAAAGCACTGTTACACATGGGATTAGTTTGGAACTTTAAAATTAAGCATACTGAAAATTTCAAAATAAAAGCCTTGAATATTTTACATGACGTAATTGCTCTTTTTGGCCGTATATGACTTTTTCATCCAAAGCACTGTTACACATGGTATTAGTTTGGCCCTTTAAAATGAAGCTTAACAAAAATTTCAAAATAAAAGCCTTGAATATTTTTACATGACATAATTGCTCTTTTTGGCTTTATTTGACTTTTTCATCCAAAGCACTGTTACACATGGTATTAGTTTGGCCCTTTGAAATGAAGCTTAACAAAAGTTTCAAAATAAAAGCCTTGAATATTTTTACATGACGTAATTGCTCTTTTTGGCTTTATTTGACTTTTTCATCCAAAGCACTCTTACACGTGGTATTAGTTCAGAACTTTAAAATGAAGCTTAACAAATATTTCAAAATAAAAGCCTTGAATATTTTTACATGACATAATTGCTCTTTTTGGCTTTATTTGACTTTTTCATCCAAAGCACTGTTACACATGGTATTAGTTTGGCCCTTTGAAATGAAGCTTAACAAAAGTTTCAAAATAAAAGCCTTGAATATTTTTACATGACGTAATTGCTCTTTTTGGCTTTATTTGACTTTTTCATCCAAAGCACTCTTACACGTGGTATTAGTTCGGAACGTTAAAATGAAGCATACTGAAAATTTCAAAGTAAAAGCCTTGAATATTTTTACATCAGCTACTTGTGTTTTGAGCATTATATAACTATTTTAACCCAAGGACTATTACGCTTGGGATTAGTTTGGCCCTTTGAAATGAAGTTTAACAAAACTTCCAAAATAAAAGCCTCGACAACATTTTAAATCGTACCGAACGGTGCACGTCCGCCTCACTTAACGTTCTTGCGGTTCTCCGCGTGCCACTGATTACGTCGCGGCGTTCTTTAGCGTCGACGACGATTTGTGGCGTGACGACGCCGGGCCCGAACCCCACGGCCGCGCCTTGGCAGGCCCCGGCTAAATTTCTTCCGAAATTTTCTAGTTTTTAAGGTAAGATACCTATATTGTAAAGCCAAGATGACAATAATTTGTTCGAAAGTTGTTGGGTTTTTTGTCTTTTTTTTTTTTATTATTGTCGGTTTTTCATTTGTCTGTGGGCATTTCAGTCCTTAATGAACTCTTTGTAACCAATTTTCTAAAGAGAAGCAAAGGTAAAATAGATGTCATGAGCAATGTCAGATGATAATCAAGTAACCTTTATAATTAACTAGAATGGAAAATGTATTCTTTATATATGAAGTAAACTTTGGCCAGTTGTATATGCTTTAATAAGCCACTGCATAGCATGAGAGGGTGCAGCACAGCAGCTTAAGGTTCCAGACTGGTCAATTGCGTGCTTTTGGACTGTAAGTGATAAGAAAAAAAATGAACTCAATTGCTAAAATCTTTTACACTGTTTTAAAATTTCAACTTTCATCGTTGTCATTATTTTTCATTCTTAGACTTAGATTTATCTAGGTCAGTTCAGTTGTAGAAGTCCTAAATAAATCAAAGTCTGTTTAAAAAGGAACTGTGTTTGGAAATGATTCTACTTCCAATCAAAGAAATGGAATCAATGGAAGAAAATGCTTGCTTTTTTTTTTTTTTTTTCTTTTGGCTTGTTTTACTCAATTATATTGCTATGCACGTACAAGTAATAGCTAAGACCTCCCTAGCACAGATTCAGGGGTAATTGCTCAGTATACATAGTATTTGCCACCTGTGGTTTAATATAAAATCATCATGAATGAATAATGAGCTTTCCTCAGCTGCAATAGAAATACAGACTTTGCCCACTATTTTTTTTTTTTTAATTAACCCTACTGGAGAGCTTTCTCAGATGTCATCATGATTAACTCTGGGTAATAGAATGAAAAGACTTCACATGGGCTGATTTTGAAATCATTTTAGAAAGTGAATGTCTTTGGCCAGATGAGAGCAGTTTGTAAGACTTATCAAGTGATTAAGGCAGTCTCTTTATTCTATTCCAGTTTCCATGGAGACGTGACTCGACTTGGTAAGCACAATGTGTATATGCAAGTGTGTACATGAGAGGCTGGGTTTCGTGAATGTAGTGTAAGTCTGGAGAATTGAGTTACAGTTGAATGCAAACCCTTAATTTTGTGGGGGTAAAAATTTAATTCTTTATAAAAAGTATTATACTTGATTGAAACTATGTTTGGATCAACTTGCACTGTGTAACTGGACTAGATCAGCACTTAAAAAGAGAGGTTATAAAGAATAGAGATTTTTTTTTTCCTATTGTACATACAAACAAACATTTCTTGGAAAACTGGAGGGTGCAGGATTTTGCCATAGGCATGTCTTGACTGATGAATAATGCAACAAAGTATAAAAAAAAAATGACAGAAATCTTTACAGCACACACATCTGCATATATATTTCTTATGCACGGAATAAATATGCACAAGCTTTCAGAGAGCAAAATGTTTACGGACATTTTCCAGACATAGGAAAACAAAACATCAAAAAAGTATCAGTTCAACACAGAATGCCCTGCAGAGTGAGAGGGGAGAGAGATGAGGCAATATTATTGCATGTTGAGGCAAACTTGAGTGTTTCGGTGCGATTAGCTCGTCATCAGAGGTCCCGCAGTTTAAATTAGTTATTTATTACTTTTCTTCAGTCAAAAACTAAATAACTAAATTTAAAAATGTTATGCAACACCAAAGCAGTTGTAAATCATGAATGATCCAAACTTTTTGAATGATTACCTCTCTGCTATGATGCAGTGGAAGAAACTATTTTGGTTTTGCTTTGAGCAAGAAACTTTTAGTATTTTATGAATCAGTCTTAGGGTTAAGAAGAGTTACTTTTCTCACAAGCTAATGTCTTATTAAAATTTTTTACATTTAAGATAGAAAGAATCCTGTCTATATACAGTGAACCCTCGTTTTTCGCGGGGGTTACGTTCCAAAAAGAACCCGCAATAGGCGAAATCCGCGAAGTAGAAACCTTTATTTTTTTACAATTATTATACAATAAAATACTCCATAATACATTGAAACCAAACAACAAAACCGTTTTACAGGCCCAAACATTTGTTTAACAAATAAAAAGTACTGTATAAACTTTTTTTTTTTTACAAATAACTACTGTACTGTAAAATAATGATTTTAATACGAACTGAAGGCAGATTCCCGTGCCCGAATTGCGGAGATCATTGGATTAGAACGGGAGAAAATGAAAAATGATTCTGAAAAAAAACAAAAAACAAAGTACACTAGGACAAATAGTGACTCACATGTATTTCACTGCTCTTCTGACTGAGCCGCTGCATCCTGACTCCGCTCTATAGCGTTTTGTTCTTCTAAAGCCCGCGGTGCAGGTGTGTTTTTTCGAGAGAAGAACATAGTTATCGGTAGCTGTTGTCGCTCTTTTTTCTTCTGGGCAAAAAGATTCTTATAAACCGACATGCCACCATCGATTATGTTAAATTTGGCAAGCTGTTTTACGGCCGTGTACATATTATCGGCAAAGTTATTGACACACAGGTAGAGAAGAAGCGCCGAGACTGTTTAGCCAATCAGAATGTAGAACGCAATGCACGGTGAAAATCCGTGAAGCAGCGAGACCGCGAAAGGTGAACCGCGAAATAGCGAGGGTTCACTGTATAGGAGAGTGCAAAACTAGTTAACATTTCTAAATTTTGCCAACCACAAATGTCAATATGTTTTCTTATCCTTGACTAACACAAAGTAGATAAAAATAGGGGATGGGTCTTGAATTTTTCTTTAGAATCAAAAATCTGAAAAGTGACATTTATATTTACCCTCCTGTGTTGATACCATGCTGTAATTAGCTACAAATCTGTTGTATGTCATATTTCTCTACCAAGTATGCACATTTAGAGATGGAAATTTTTGCCCATTCTTCTTCTTATTTGATTTTCAACTACGAGATCTATTAGCATACTAGCTAGTATGGTAGCTAGTATGCTAGTAGCATGCTTGCTAGAAAACTACATACCTAGTATGGTATATATTTGGTCTTTGTTTAGCTCCATCTAGTTTCCCATCAACTTTCATCATTTTCCCAGCTACAAAAATCATTCCCACTGCATGATGCTGCCAGTACCATGCTTTACCATTTGGATGCTGCCTTCAGGGTAATACAGAATGTTGATGTTCTGATCTAACCAATTTATATAAAGATCAAAAGTCAAATTTTACATAGCAAGGTTAGGTACGCCACATTTTATTTTGGGGACATCAGAGTAAAGGGACCAAGTACAAATGCATAGTTTTTGTTTGATTTTTTAATATTTTTTTTTCAAAATGATGGTTCATTTTCCTACCACTGTACAATTATCCACTGTGTGTTGGTGTATCACATAAAATTCCAAATAAAGTCATTCAGATGTGTATTTAAGGGGAATGAATACACTTGGCAGGCATTGAATGTTTTGTAATAAAGTAAGCTCTTTCTTTTAGTACCGCACTAAGACACCCCCCACACACCCTCTTACATTTATCTTAAATGACCTAAAATACCTAATCCTCATCCTCATACTCATCCCAACATCAAAGTCCTAACCCCTAAATAGACATTCAGATTTACATGTTTTAGTTCTCAAAAAATTGTTACACACTATTTAAATGTATTACAATCTGGCCTGTGACTGAAGTACAAAATCTGCTTGCCTAAAGCACAGCCAGATAAGGAGAGTTTGTGAACTGCCTGAGGAGAAACTGAACTCCCTTGATTCTAACTGCACTGTCCTGCTGGGGGAAAAATGTACATCAATACAGCCATTAGTTATAATCATAGCCGATTAAGGCCAGCACGTGTGGGAACATGTGCCAGCTTGTATCAACCACAAAAGACTTGTACACTTGGAGTTGTAGCGATTCAGCTGATGCACAGAGCAGCAGCTGGTCATCCACTTTGGCTGCTTTGATTTTGCGTGCTTCCTTCTCGTTTTTGATCCAGTGTGGCATTTCACTGTGAGGTTTGCAGGATTGTTTAATAAGACAGAGTGATTGATGACCAAAGACAAGTACTACATGGCTGCCGTGTGTCACAGGTTAATGACCACATGTGATGGATGGCAGCAAAGCTAAGTCAAATTTCCAGATCTCAGAAATCTTTTGAGGAACAACGCATAGTGGTGTTGAAATAACTCCAATAAATTCATCTTTGAAGTATGCAAAGTAAAAAAAATAATAATAATAAAATAAAAAATTGTTTTGGTCTGGCATTGTCTTCAAGAATCTCATACCAGCTTAGGTTGCATCAAGAGAGGGCAAGCTAATCCTCTGAGAACGTCCTGTGTGGCATAACAGCAATGCTCTTTCTCGGGGCGTGAGCGACTCATCCGAGGCCATGTGCAGTTCACTCTGCAATTAACTCCACACAGTTAATTGCAGATTTCAAGAGGTCACATTGTTCTGAAAAAAAGGCACTTTGAAATTTTGAAGGCCATGCTTTGATTGGCTTTCATGGAGACTTAGCTTGACACGGCTGTTTTAAAATGGCTAACACTGTGAATTAGGCTTCCATTACGTTCCCTCCTCTTTGTATATATGGAACCAGTACGCATTTTGTAGAAATATATTATAAAATAGGCCTCGTGTATTTAAATTACTGAGGCCTATAGGGCTCTTATTGTGTTCTCTCCATGCTGTCCATTAGTTATGCTTGAATTTCATACAAATTAATTTAGCATTCAGTGCCTAGAGGAAGATTTGGTTATTCACCGTGCATTTCCTTCTGGATTATAAATGTGAGGTTTGTGTAGGTGCAGGTCAATTAAAGACTGCAGCGGTTGAACTTCAGAAGCCCTCGAGGTAGTAAGGTTTGATCTTAGGAGACACAAGGAAGGCAGAGAAAGGTAGAAACTGTTTGGGGTCATGATCCAAACAAAAGAATTCAGACTTTATGTCCATTTGGAGGGAAGAGAGACGCAAACAGAGTCACTCTTCTATTAGAATCAGCTAAAAGTCACATATTTTTGGTCTCTTCCTTTTGAAAAATGACAGAAAAGGAGGCACTGTTGATTAATTAAAAAAGAGAGAGAGAAGGTTTCCGGTCTATACACCATTGTAAAAGTGACATGAAAAAAACTATTCTCTGAAAAGCCAGCAAGCTCAAAGATGAGAAAATGGAGATGACAGCGTAATTAGTTTGAATGCAGCCTGGTTCTGGAAGAGAATGTACTGATGCTGTGCAGTGAACCAGGGTGTAATGATGAGAGAGCTGGAGTGTGATTGCCAGTGTGCCCCTGAGACCCAGAAGTTTGCAGAAGGCGTGGGAGGAGAGACAGCTAAGTTCTCCCCCCATGACGTGACAGTGTTTCTTTCACTTTCTGATATTTGACATAATGAGCAAAAAAATATGTCCGCGAATATATGTGTGTATGTGTGTAAAGTGTTCATTTGTACTTGTGTGTGGTGGGGCTACAGTTAAGTGCAGATTGGGGTGGTGGTAATAAATGGGGGGAAAGAAACAGAGCGCACCATCTGGCGCTTGGCACTAACACATCTACTGTCAACAATCCCTAATCACTGCAGACAGGCCCTATTAAAGGACACAGACTGAGATGTCCGGCCCTCACCGGAGCACCCTCTGAGTGCGAATCATTACTCTCCGTGTATATCTGTCTCTTGTCAGCCCAGGTCATTAGTCAGTGTAAATATGTAATGCCCTGACATTGAGGGTAGGGGAGAGGACAAGGTGTACAAGCAAACTTAGATTTACCTAATTAGAAAAATCAGAAATACTAAAAACATTAAAGAACAAGATCAAAGAAACTCATTACTTCCTGTTCAATAGGCAGAAAGGAACCAAACCTAATTTAGAAGTGACCTTTAACAGTAACAAAATTGTGCTAAGGAGCCCCTTTGTGTAATTAGATTCACATATTGTCAAATAGAATTTGTGGTGTGTAATTTCTCTCCATAATGGAACTGTGGTCATTTCTTACGACATACTGCACATTCTTTTTGTTATTTCTCACATCTTTCTGTATAGTTTAATCATTAAAGCTGATGGTTCACTTGGAAAGGGATGTTTGTGTGCGGCCCCTGGTAAATTAGTGTGGAGCTTGCTCATGTTCCTTACAACACACACACCCTCTCTATATAATGAAAGGTTGCAATGTAAAAAAAGAGATTTAAATGAAAATGTCTAAAATTTTTCCAAACATAATGTGGCACTTATCCTGTACAATTCAAGTGAAATCCCTCGTCCTTAAATGAAAAGACACAATAACCTGGTTGCATGAATTTCCACACTCAAACTACTACTCTGTTAATTCAGAGCAGTAGTTTAAGATTTGGTTTTAGTATTCATTCATTTATATCTGATAACCCTAAAATTACATCCTACTGATCTACTGATCTAGTAACATTTTTCTAAGATTTTCTTATTTGCATCATTTATCTAAAGCTAGAGTTTGCTAAGGCATTATAATTATTAAAATTATGTATTAGTCAAAAACTGGGGTACACATACTCTGATTCACTTCTCAGAGAATGCATACAAACCTTGGAAGGGTCATCTGCAGTCCGAGGCTCAATGGTTAGGGAAACTGTCCCGATCAGGTCAGGCAAAGGAGACAGAACAGATCCAGAATCTGTGAGGCAATAATCAAAGTGCAGGTAGATAAAGCAAGGTTTAGGGCAATAATCAGAGTCCTTTACTATACAGACGAGGACCAGGCAGAGGCGAAGGTCGGGAGGCAGAAAAAAGGTCAGAGACATGATCATAAACAAGGACCTATTAGAGGACCCCTCAAAGGCTGTGACCAGGAGGATGACAGACAATCTCACACTGAGTTGGTACAGAGGAGCAGAGCAGCAATGGCAGAGACAAGGAAACTTTAACAGCATTCTGATTAAACTAAACTTAAAGTTTTGGGAAAGAGTTCCATAAGATATATTTGGCACAAAAACAACACATTACCTGACGAAAAGAATTCCATAGTCACCATGAAAGATGGTGCAAGCATTCAGTCAAAAAATGATAGATTCATGTTAGGAGCAATAAAGTTATTAAATGTGTCTAGAGCATAATCTGACAGGAGATCTATGGGGTTACCTCAAGAGGTATGTGACAAGAGATGTACCCAGAATTTGATAGGTTTAGAGAACTTCTCAAAGGTACATTGAGTCAAGATGTGGGATGCTGATAGACTAATACTACTAAAGAAGTGCTGAAATTCAATTAAAAGAGTATTTTTCAGATAAAGCTGCTACTTTTTTTCCACGTTTTGAACCATGCGGAATGTAGCCCGCTGTGGCTTTTCAGTGGATTTTTCTTCAACCACCAGGGGGCTCTTTAGCAGGAAGTGAATCATTGGAAGTCAAAATTGGAAATCAATGAAGAAAGTGCTGATTTTCGTTTAGAACAAGCACATGCTAGCAGCAGGTACGACAGAGAAATGTTTTCAAACTCATACCCCCTCATCATGGAAACAACACGAAGAAGTTCATATGATGCCGCTTTTAAGTTTAGGTCTATCGATCTGGCAGTACAGATCGATAGCCGCTCCACGTAAGCTCGGCGTGAACAAATCCATGGTTCAGCATTAGAGATGCATTGCTGCGTCCTTAATAGCAGAGGGCTGCGTCCTTGTGGAAAACCAAGAGCGGCGGAGATATCAGCAACTAATAGCCAGGTGCGGCTTATATACTGTATGTACATTTCCAGTTTTAAAAAAAAAACTTTGTAGGTGCGGCTTATAGTGAGGTGCGCTCTATAGTCCGGAAAGTACGGTAGTTTATCGGTGTGTGTACCAATGCAACCAAGTTATGTAAAAAAAAACAAAAAAAAGTAATTCATTTTCTTATACTATATGAATTACTGTAAGGCCTCGTACATTGGGTTAGATAAATAATCTCTACATCCCCTACAAACCATCCAAGATGCAGCAACTTTTTGATGAATACTGTACTGAGAAATGTGAACATACTGTACATCTCCAGTTTTAGATTTTCTTCTTGATTGTTTTAGGATTGATCTCAAGATTTTATTGCTTACTTTAAAAATTTTGAAAGGCTTAGACCCATCATTTCTCAGTGATCTTCTTAACCATGTTACATAAAAACCCAGCAAAGCACATTGAGATTTGTGGCTGTTGCATGTAAAATATTGAAAAGTTCAGTGGCTGTGAATACACTTAAGGACACTGTTGCTATGACCATGTTTAAAGTGCACTTAATACTGGAATGGGTTAAGAACTGAGAAATCAGATATTCAGACTTACTAATGCATGTCTTTTATTATGTTAAGGCAATTTTGAAAATGTCATTCAGCACTTCAAGAAGAAATGTTAAAAGCAAGGTGGTTTATTTATCAACCAATTATACAGAGTTCACTCCCTGCTGGCAATGCCACAGCAGGATCAGAAATTCAGTATGTTTTATGTAAAGGTAAATATAATTCATGGTAGAAGATTAACTCTGTGTTGTTGGTTTTTTGTAGATTGTTATATTTCTGTGTGCATGTATTTTGTTTTCAGAGTCAAAGGAGAGTCACTCTCATACTGTACTTCAGAAACAGATTATAAGCTGTATGAAATTTACCTATATTACATATGACATGCTATAAGCTCTGATACATTCAGAGAGAGAAAAACTGTGATCAGACAATATCTACTCTGCTCTCAGAACTGTCAGTTGACAGATATGTTTAACTTTCTCTATTCCCTTTACTTCGGATCATGCCAGGCCTCTGTTTTGTTATCCTGTTATGCATTACTTAGTATGAAAATTTTGGTCTCATTTCTACAAATGTGTACCATGTAACGTTATACACAGTGCTAACTAGTTAATTTTCAGTTATGACTAAGTAGCTTACCAATTGTTTGTTTGTATGAATGGGAAAATGGCCATCGCAAAATTTCCATCTGGATCAATAAAATAACTATCTGTCTGTGTGTGGCGTGTGGGGGTGTGTGGAGTCTATGATATTATTTCAACAAAAAACGAATGATCTCCTGCAAATGTTTTTGATGTAAGGTCGTGTAAGGTTATGATGCATAAGTGTTCCCTTGTTGATGGCAGAAAGTAGTTAAACCCTTCCGGTGTTAGCGGATTGTCTGCAACTTAGAATAATTGAAACATTTGTTATGCAATAGTAAAATATATTTCCCTTCTACATTTTTTCAACTGACCATTGTCAAGTTTGTTGCTGTTTTTAGATATTTTGGTATGATCTTAAAACAGACTGTTTATGGTCCAAAACCTCCACTGAGGCCGAATTAAAACAATTCTATAAAGTAGAGTTGGTCAGAATTTATCTGCGCAGATGCCAGTTGTTGCTGGCATGGATACCACAACCAATTATTTTGATTTATGGGGACAGTTACTTTTTCACATAGGAATAGTTTGTTTTATATGGCTGTCTTCCTTTGATAATAAAAATCTTTATTTGAAAACATTTGTATTCACTCAGACTGTCTTTGTATGGTCTGTTATTAAAATGTGACAAAAAAGCTAAATCAGAAGAGATCTGTCACTGAAATTTGTCATTGAACACAATATGACCTCTATAATTTGAATTTACAGAATTGTAAATAATAATTTATGTGTCTGATATGGAAGATATTTCTGTTAATTAAAGTCAAAACCTAAACACTGTTAAGTGGTCTCTGGTCTTTAAAATCAAACACCAATACAAAAAATGAAATATTTATATATTTGAGTCAGTATACTCAGTTAAAAAAAACAACTGCATTTTCAGAGGATCAAGATGGATTTGTGTTTGTCAATACCTCATAGAGTCAGTTTTCTCCTTTCTCAGCTAAGCCTTCTAATCTAAAGGACTTTTACTTCAGGTTAATATCTGTTGTTGAATGTGAGGGCTTACAGAGGTCTGTTTAAGTAGCTTTACCTGAGATGATGACCAAAGCTCAGCTCCACAGACCTGTAGGACGACTTCTTTAAAACATGAGAATGCCAGCTCTGACCACCTGTCAACTAAACCCATTAAAACAAACAGCACAGCGAGAGATGGAGGAGGAATATTGACTGGTGCTTTACCCAGGAGAAGGCAGAGCTGGAGGAAATAAAGAAATGTCAAAGAAGCCTAAACAGTGAAGGAAGGGTATGTTTTTCTACCTTCTTTGGGCTAGGCTTTTGAGGAGAAAAAATGTGATGATGATCTTTTTTTTATTATTTATTTCTGAGAAAAGTGCCAGTAAAAAGGAGGGTTTCTTCTTATTGCAGCTTATGGAAACAAAGGCTTTCATGAATTACATTGTAGCTCAGGGGGTAAAGTCTACTTCACAGCTGAAACTCAGTCACGTCACACATGATATTTGATCTAGTCACCCACTCCATCCATCTTATCATTCCAGTTGGCTCTGCAGCATAAAAAGTTTTCAAGGTCAAAAAGGGGCAGTGTGTTTTAAATTTATAAAGTCCAAAAATGTCCAATTAGGGTATGCAAGAAAACAACCAAAATTTCAACTAAGGATTGTAAAACAATAAGAGGGTAATCATTACAACCATAAAACTAATTATCAGTGTCTGACAGAAGATAGTTTGAGGGTGGGAAGGTATTTTCTCATCAGAAGATAAAAATGTTTTCCATAAAGAAAAGTCGATTCCAAGCGGAGCCTTATTTGTCAATATCCCGGTCCAGTGACTTTATCAAAGCAGGAATTAGTTTGGAGAGAAATAAAAGGGAAATGAATGACAGTTTTTTATTGGACTGAATTAAAAAGTGATGTGCAGTAGCTTCAGATAAGAAAGCTTAGTCCTATTATTTTGATAAGAGAGGCACGGAGCTGACGGGACTCCCCCCACAAACTTCAGATTGTCAGGGAACATTTATAATCATTTAAGATGCTCTGAAACTGCCAGCAATGAGGGTTCAGGAGGAGGCAAAGAGTTCAAAAAGGTCATCTTATCTGTTGTTTAAAAAAGGACGTAATCAGGCTGAGCTGCATAACAAACATCCTGGGAGTGTTTTAGAGCTGACATAAAACAGTCTCATGTTTAAGTACAGTGTGTCAAACCGCTGGACCCCGTCCTAGAGATGCATGTGGCCCCTCTTTAATGGAGAAACATGTCAGTGTATGTCAGACTAACAGAACACTTAAAACCAATTTTAAAAAGCTTGTGTTGCATGCAACTCTGCTATTCAGACTTTATCCATCTGTCTTCTTTTTTTTTATTTTTAACACAGCCATGTGTAGCCTGTCGGGGGTACTACTTATTGAATCTCAGGAGTTATCTCTCAGGCTCATTTAAAAGGCTCAACCTGGAACATGTTGAGGACACCACTTTATATTTTTGAAAGCATCATGGCTGTATTCCAAAAGCGGCAGAATAAATGCAATTAACAATTACAGTCTGCCCCGTTTGACATCTCATTATTTGCGTTTTTGTGATGTCCTTGCCTTCTGTACTCATCTTTCCTTCTATGGCTGTCTCTCAGTCACGGAAGTGTTTTAGCCACTCAAAAAAGCAGTGACAGCTCTGGCGTGGGGGGTAGGGGAGGTGACGGGAGTCTAAGGGAATGCTTGTGTTTAAGTACATTTTTGGCTTTGGCTTCAAAACCCAGGCTTGAAAGAAGTTCCAGGAAACAACTGGATTAGGAAATCCATTTGCGAACCCTGACACTGTGCTGCTTGCTGATATTCTGACATAAAAAAAGAGTAGGTGGGCATGTGGTATGTGCACATCAAACACACAGGCAAACATGACTTGTCTGCAGTGAGCCATTAGACACAGGTGAAGTGGCTGATGGATGCTATCTCTGTCTGCCTTGAAGAGTGTGACCGGATGAGGTCTTGTAAAACCTCTCAAAGTCATATGGGGTGCTGGCTGTCTCAACTGCCTGTGCATGGGGGACAGCAGAGAACCTTTTCTCTGCCTGGTGCTGAACATGTTTCAGGTTTCTGCCCGACATAATAATAAGATATTTCATGAGGAATGGGAAAAGTATGTATTTAACACGTCACAACTTTCCTCTGTAAATTTATTTCTAACGAGGATCTTGACATAAAATTTACAACAGAGGTTTGTGAAAAAATAGCTAATTGAGAAGTGTAAATAAGTTAAGACTAAAAGTCAATTTACTGACTTAGATATAAAAATACAGAAAGTCGCAGGGAATGAGCACTGATCACATGAAAAAAAGGAACTTCAAAAAGGCAACCCTGCCCTGCTTCAGTACAAATTAATATACTTTGTTCTTTTCCTAATTGATAACTTCTAGAAAGGTCATTACCAAATTATTACACAAGCAACCCAAATCACTGCCCAAGAAGCAGATTCAAAAGATCCAATAGATCTTTTGAATCTTATTGTAACAAAGCATACTCATGACAATGGTTACAAACCCATTTCCAAACTTCTAAAAAAATAAACAAGTGAAAAGAATATTATTTCAAAAATAAACCTGCCACTCCGGGCCGCCTATCATCTTTCTATCAAGATTTCTGACAGAAGAGTCAAAAGAATAACATATTTGTATAGCAACTCAAATACAAAAGGGCCACTTAGTTTTGTTTTTGAGTCAAAGGTCAATTGTCGGTCTAACCAAATGCCGTAATACAACTATTAAGTAACTTGCATATCTCAGAAATGAAGAAAAAACAACATATGACCTAAAATAATAAAATGTGACTTTCAGTTTAGCATAAAGAATCAGCCTTTCCAAAGAATTATCTTATGAATATAGATATCAAGATCTAAGTATTGAAAGAGCAATCTAAATATATTTTACAATCTATTGTTTTTTGTTGTGTCATAGATGTAACAAAAATCCTGCTTGCAGTTTAAAAAGATGATTTTAGCACATTTAGTTTTGGTGTTTTTATCTTAAAATATTTGTGAAATGTCATATCAACATGCCAATGCTTGTTCTCATAAAGTTGTTTCAAATTGGAAACCTCTCATAGCTGTAGTCTCTTAGCAAATTAAGCACATCAATCTTGCGATGTCCAGAGGAACAGCGAATGCAAATTGTTCTGTGAATCCATCTTTAAATTGTTGATTTTCACTGTCTACTTTTCCTTTTGCTGCAAATTCATAGCACACCTTTTTCACAAACTAAGTTCCTATTGCTGAGGAACATTATTTGTAAACCAGCTCCAAAAAAAAAAAAAAAGTAAAAACATGCCATTTGCGTTGCAGTAGTCTGAGTGACACTGTTTTAGTCTGATGTCACTCATGGTTGGCTTGGAGATCACAGTCCACGGTCTATGATGTAGCTAACATATGGGAATCTGGCAATCTTCCCATTATTGTGGAAACATAGCGTATAGAATACCGTGCCGCTCCAGTATGGGAACATGGATATCTACAGCATTACAATTCATGGCAACAGATATGCAGCTTGCTTATTAAGGGCCACTGACCTATTTGAATTCACTGTTAATTATTATTTTTCAAGAAAAGTAATCATTAAAGCACTTAACTCGAATGGCCGAAAAACTCACTCTTTAATTTAATTTTATTTTTCTTTTTTTGAGGGGAAGACATGCATGGGCTTTACAGAGCATTTAATGGAAGTAGAAATTGCTCTCCACTTACAACTCGTGATGGTTTGAGATGAGTTGGTTAAAAAAAACTGCCACAAGCCATGTGCCAGATTTAGATCAATTAAATCTGGCACATCTACACAATGAGCCATGCCTATAAATGTGAATTGTCTCCTCTTCAATAGACATAAATACTCGTGGCATTCCTTTGTATACTTAGATTTGATAAACAGGGGTTTAATCAGGGTTTTAACTGTCAGTAAATTTTACCCAAACCTACATGGCACCAACACAATGGCTTGCTGCATGCAGAGAATTTTCTGGACAAAGATTTGTTTTCCAATGTTATTAGCTAAAATGAACATGTTTGTGGGATTAGTGCTGACACATTAATACTTACATATTTGTGCCAGGTGCTCAACAAAAATATAAAATATTAAAAGGCGTTCCACTTTTTCACAGGGGCTGTAAATTGACCTTTGTATTTAATCTGATTTCAGATTCACCAGCGTCCCTACAACCATTATTTTGTGAAATTAACAAAATTATGGTTTCAGGGAATTTTGTGCACACTTGATTGGAAGACTCTGGGGCGGGGGAGGCAGGGTGATAATGACACAGATTAGGAGGAATATTAAACAGCTGTGAAAATGGCCTGGATTCAGAATTTTCAGTTCACCCAGTTTATGAAAGGAAACTGGGTGAGGAGGCTTAGAAACAGTCAGTTGATGACTTATTGTGTTTCAAGGGACACAAAAGGTTACAGCAAAGGTCTTGGATGCCTCTACACTAAAACATGATTTGTTTTGGAGGGACTTCACCTTATATTCAGCAATGACCAGTGCACAAGGATGTTGAAGAACAGCACTAAAACAGGACAAAATAGAGGAAGACTGTCACAAATTCTATAAGAACACTGACATAGTGAAGGTAATATAAGTCCATCAAATGAAGACCAATCAGAAAATTAAACAGCTTGATCCTTTTAGACAGCAAGGCTGCAAAATATCAGAATGAACAAAGAAAAGACTCATCAGAACACACCAAACAATATAAAACCTTTTTGTACATACAAAAAGGTTTGTGTGTACAAAAAGGTATTGTAAACTTGATACCACATGTAAACCTCATCTGTGATCTGCGACTAGGCCAGCTGGTTACACAGATCATCAACAAGTGTTAGTGGGGGTGTGCAAGTGGTGGGTGTGTATGTGCGGTTGTCCCAGAGTGAGTAGGTTAACTTTTACCTCCCCATCCCGTTAAGGCCCATTTAAAAAAAAATAATTCATGGATTTAAGTGTTTATCAACAAGAAAAGGTCTGACTTTCCAATGTGTTGATTTGTAAATGTTAATGATTAGTTTGTATGTAAATAATATAATGATAGTTATGTCTTTGTATTTTGAGTATAATAACACACAAACAAAAAAGAATGTTAAATTGATCTACTGTTTTTACTTTTTTTTAAATATTCCATACTGGACAAAGTGTGAGCAGCTCATGTTGATCCTAACGTAAGTAAACTCTTGGCACTGATTTGCACACAGTATGAATGTGTCTCCAGATCCTCATCACTGCTGTGGAGATGTTGTTTTTATGCCCTCAGGTTAGTATTCTCCCTACGCATTCAATGTTCTGCAGATATTCACTATATCATTTCGGTACAACTCCACCAACTTGAAACTTTGGCAGTGTGCAAACTTGAAGTTTCTGTTCTATCTAAACAAGGCCAGCAATTGGTCAGGAAATTTCATCTGCAACTCGCCTATAGACTGTAGGGAGAACTATGGACTGGAAATAACTTCTCAAATCTAAGTAGTCAAAACTAAGCTGGGCTTACATACAGTATCACTTTATGATCAAGCATTTTCATACTTTCCTTATGCATCTGGTACCCATTTGTACCAGAAGATGCATAAGGTCTTCTGGTACAATGGGTACCAGAACAGATGTTCTTTTTGATCAACAGTTTTTTAAACTTTATTTAACCAGAAGAAAAAAACAATCTTTGAAATAAAGTGTCCAGGTGAAGACTGACATTAGGTCAAGTGAAGGACAAATCTCAACAATCAGAGCACTTGCTTGTTTTTTATTTGAACTGTACATTATATGTGGAAAAATGTTGAAATTGTTTATCAAGGTCTTATTTCTTAACTAAAATCTCTTGTACATTTGAGGATCTCGTCTTGTGCATTTGTGAATCTTGATCTGTGCATTTGTGAATTATGAGACTATTTCAGCTCCATGTATGTGACACTTCATTGACATTGCTTGACGTCCATATGTGTAATTTTAACCTGATAATTGCAACAGTAGCTGCAAGTGTTGAAAAGACTAAAGGCCATTCTATGCATTTCTCTCAGGTTATCTTAGTTTGACAATGTGCAAAATTGCATTTCTGTTCATAGATTCACCTTTTGAAGTGATTTATCAAGCAAAACTATAAATTTTTTCTAATGAAACATTTTATAATGTATATTTTGTCTGTTTTGGCAGCAATAAAAAGATCAACATTGTTTTCCATTTGCATTCCAATTGCATCAATAGTACTTAAATTACAGTCTGCATTTTAAACAATGAGCTATTTTGTAATAACTGGTGCTTTCTAATATTTTTTACAGTTTCAAACTAAAATGTTACCACAATTTATTTGCAAATGTTGATGTCATTTCACTGTGACTTAAATTTACTTGCAGATCATTGACATTTTGTCACTCTGCAGCACCACAGCAGTACGTTTGTGGCTTTTCTGGATTTAAAGCGGTGTGGTGAGAGTACTGTGGATAATAAAGAGAAGAGTATTTTCTCACACTGCCACAGAAAACCCGGCTAAGAGAGAAAAAGAAGCAACACTTAGGAAAGATCAATACAGGCTCTGACCAAAGTAAAATGGATGGCACGTCTGACCTGCTGAACTTGTTGGAACAAAAAGTCATCAGGCCATTATCAGTGCATCCGTGCAAGACTCCTACAACAGCACAGTGAACAAGGGCGGCTTGTTCCAGGCACAGTGTTTGAACCCAGTGAAGGACATAAAGCTTTTCTCATCAACAGCAGCAATCGTCATGCAAGTCATTGAATTAGAAGGCAGTTGTATTGAAAAAGTGATGATAATAACATTGACAATCGAGGTGAATTATGCAAATCTGCAAAACTCTGGAGAGAATATCTGCAGTCATATGTTATTATGTCCTAATTGATTTGACTGGGGCTCTTCGTGTAGCTTTTATTAAACATCCACATTGTATTGATCAGATGAAAATATGCAATTGCCCTAGAGTGCTCAGTGGAAACTATGCCATAATTAAGAACCTGCCAAAAACCATTAAACTTCTAAGGAGCTCAGGCCTCTTTGGTTCGGCGTGCAAAGCCTCCACTACTCCATTACTTTGATCTACAGGTCAGGGTGGAAAAAAACTCAATACTGAGATGCTGTTATGAGTAACCTCTAGTTCACTCCAGTTTTAGTTGAAATCCATGGCTTTTTCCCTACAGTTCATCAGCTGTAATTTCCCAATGTTTTGGGGAAAGGAGATAAAGATAGCTTAATACTGTCACAGAGCATTACTTCAGTAAAAAAGCCGAGCAGCTGGGTGGTGACAAAAAGAAAAAAAAAACAAAAAAACAAATGAATTGAAAGCCCTAACTCTAAAAAGCCCTATTTATATCCTCATGAAAAGATAACTGCATTTCACCACATTTGAATTTCTCCAAGCTATCTGCTGATGGCTTAGCAAGCTTCAAACATTTAACGCCGGTCCTTGAAAACATTGGTGTTAAAGCAGAGCTCTCCTCGCAGCATAAAAATTTCATCACAGGCTTTGATTGTACAGTAAACATTTCAGCATTCACTGCTGAGCACAGATCTGATTTCAGGTTTTAAGTGAATAAAATATGAACAAATAGCTACAATGGTGATGTCACATATTCTAATCAAAAACCAAGCAACAGAAAGTTTGGGGAACACTTTCTGCTGCTCTGTTTTTTTTTATCTACAGGTCAGGGAGGAACAAGGCAGTACACATGTTGATGAATTCCACGTCACATCTACATTTCAAGTTTGTCAAAGTCAAGCAAGAATAATTGAAATGCTTCGTTCTCCCTTGCTATTATTTTTCTTCTTAATTAAAACTTTTCCTGACCGTGTTATCTAGTTGTCGTAGTGTTGACAATTAGCAGAAAACCACTGCATCCCTTTTTATTTCATATATCAGACGTACATTTAAGATTTAGTGCATTATATTGACAATTTAATAGCTAAAACCAATAGTTGTCATTGCTGGAGAGCAGCTTTTTGTTCTCCAGCAGGGAGATGAGGGTGGGATCTTGAACAAGTGACGTTACATTGCAAGGGGTCCATAATCAAAGCTAAAGGTGGTCTTACAAACCAGGAGTGCTGAATACATATGCACATGATACTTTTCTGATATTTGTAAAGCATGTTGAAAAGCAGGCACCCTTTTGTCTTTTGCTTCACAGTTTTAAGTTGATCTATCATATAAAATCTTGATAAAGTACTGCAAAAGTCAAGGTTGTTATGTGACCAAATTTGAAAAGTACAAGGAATAATAATTATTTTGCAAGGTATCTTATCCTCATTTTTAGAGTACATTAGAACTTTCTTTTCACATTCTGTGAAGACAAAAATGCTGAGCTGCCATATTTTTGTGTAAATTTTGTATAAATCCTCCAAAGAAGAGAAAAAGTCAAAGCTCTGTAACCTAATTTTTACCTTGCAGCTTGCTAATATTATGTCTGTAGTGCCTTGCTTTGTAAGCACTTTTACTAATGTGTTGAACCTGCACCATGCAACAAAACTGACATATACGTTTGCCAAGCATTGCAACTTTCCTGTCTGCTAAATTTGTTTGTCAGTAAAATTTATATCCCTGTGGTAACATATCTGAGATACAGCCATAATTGACTTTTGGTAAATATGTGCTATGAGAGTCCACATCCGCTTAACATAGACTGAAATCCATAACTGGGAAATTGAGGGCAGAGAACTTTCTCCAAAATTGTGTCAGAATTACTTTAGCATCAAATGCCAACAGAGACAGCGATAGAAACATATGGCTCTGTGCCATGTCCCCTTTTTTCAATTCGCTGCTTCAATACTCTCAGTTCTGTTGTTGGCTGTTAGTGAATTCAGCCACAAGGCTTTGGACTTGACTGACAGAGCGAGGAGTCAGGTTGAGCAGAAGCTCTGCAGTCTTGGGAACTCAACTTGGCTGTAAATGGGTCACAAACTTTTATAAATGTGATTGCTCCGTTTGGTTCAGCCCTTCGCACTCTAACTGCAGAGTTTAACAGCAAAAAAGTCAGGAAAAGTAAAGATGAATTAGACACCACAAGATGAGAAAACTGCCACAGGACAACTGTGAAAAACTATATGCATGTATTTTTTAAAATTCTGAACAGCAAAACATTTCACATCATAGAGTTTGCCACCATGTTAGGAGCCTGCTACTGTGCTAACACCGCATTAGTGTCCCATAGAATATTGTTTGCTTAAAAAGCCATTTTAAAAACAACCCTTTCAGTGCACTCTATGCCATTCAGTCGCTTTAGACTTGCCTATTTTTGAATGTGTGTGAAACAAAGAGAACTGATATAGTAAAACAAAGTGTTGCCACATGGGGTTACCTACTTCAGGCCCAGCAAATTAGATAATTACACCATAAACGCTGACTTTAAATGTCATCCTAAGCTGCATAACGTACATAAACTCATTGTTTTTTTATGTTAAGAAATCAGTTGTAAAGAACAAATACTAATATGCATTGAAGTGTGTACTTAAAGACATGTTGAATGTTTATTGTTTCCTATTTATGGTCTTAGATGTCGATCAACGTGTTTTCTACATCTGACTTGTCAGGGTCACACAAAGGCTGAATATTATCATATTTGTCAGCCTGCAAAAGATGGGGTGAAGCCAGTTTCTCACCCGGTCAGTGCAGACACACACAACTATTCCCAGTCAGCAAACGTTTTTCCTTGTATGACCTCACAATTTGCTGCTGACCCACATGAATTACTCATTTGTGAAACAAGCAAATAATTCTATTCTTTTCTATTCTTGAATAGATTGAAATATAATTTTCCTACTGAACTGTAGATATCCTATTTTAATGTTGTTTATACTTGTGTTTTATAAGGCTATTTGTGAAACACTTTGCTATTCTGAATATATATAAATATATATACATATTATTTAGATTTTTTTATCTGGAACTGAAGTCCTTTTGTTGAGTTTGAATAATTATCTTGCTTTCTTTTATTTTATTCATTGTTCATTATGCAACCATTGTTTTTTTTTTTTCCTGACAAGTTTTAAACTATAAAGACTTTCCAAAACAAAACTTACAACTGTTTAGTATTATGTTTATTTCTAAGAAAATTTTACCAAAGCATGCTGGCTGTGTTGTGTTTCATGGTTTATTGATCAGTTCCTCATGTCTTTTTGCTGTTTGTCATTATTTTTTTGCTTTTAAACTAATGCAAAAAAATTAGGTTTTTTTTTTTTTTTTTGCATTATTTGCTGAACGAAGACCTGAGCTGATGAGCTAAAGGGTTGAAGGTGTGAGAGGAGAAAGCAAAAGGCAGGCTGAGGAGTGAGGAAAAAAAATAAAATAAAAAAGCATAACTAGAATCACTAAGACGGAACTGATGTAAAAATAAAAACAAGGCAGAACTAATGGAAAGTAGCAAGGAACACAAATAATGACAAAAACCAAAACATACTCAAACAACTCAAGATCTTGACAAAAATATTTTTATCAAATAATTCCATGTAGCTCTACTTCAGTTTGTTTTTTTTCTTAACATTTCTTAACCAAATGCTGCTTCATGAAGGAACATTTGTAATGACATTAAAAACAGAAAGAAAGAAAAAATATATATTTTGGATGTAATGTTTTTTCAGAGAACCCAACTTTTAACAAACAGTGGCATCTGATGTGATCAAGTAAACATTTGAAAGTATACTCAAAACATTACAACATTCAACAACAATGACTGAAAGGGATTCAGAAATTGGGAACATGCTCAAAGTTGCACATTCGTGAAAAAGAAAAATTTAATAATTGAACATTCCAAGCACGTCATTGAGTGTGCGTTGTTTCCAGATGTACAGGAATTAAAATCAAAGAACTTACACTTAAAACAGTCTGTCCTTGGTGAATGATATGGGAAAAGATTTAGAAGAAAATACAGACTGAATTCATAGACTTTGTAAATCTATAACCCTACCAGGTGACAAATGGTAAGTACTCTGTGATACAGTTTGTACAAATGCTCTTTCAATTGTTTGAGAGGAATGTGGTATCGATGCAGGATACCAAGAATCTTTTGTGCAGACAGCTCCTGGTTCATGCTGACCTGCTTTGTGATTACAGTTGATTTTAGTGTTTTCACAGGAAATTTACCATGAACGGTGTAATCAAGCAACTAGCGCTAAACCCAACATTGTCTGCATTTTTGCATGCCAATGAGAATGATGTAATGTTCTACTAAGCTCTGAGCACTTCCTTTCTGTCGATAAACGTGTTGACTGTCAAAGCTGTGCTTTGAACTTCAGCTTGAGAAAGATGTCCATGCTAATAAAGCTGTAGTGAAAAAAGACTACAAAATTAAATCTGATAGAAATCTACTGACATTTAGATATCATCATGCAACATGTATATTTCACCTTCTCTTATATGTTTAGAATTTAGTTAATCTTGTTTCCTACATTTTGAATGAGTTCAAAGGGCTTGGATTGTAATTACCACTCTAGTTCTGTACATCCATCTGAACAAGACTCTTTGATTTTCTTCAAAGCTGGGCCATTATGCCATCTGGTTTCACATCTCTTGACACAGGTTCAGTAGGTGGAACATGATTTAGATTTAGCTTTCCATTCCAAGAGGAAAGCCTTCAGTAAAGCTTTGAGCTTTGCTAAAACAAAAAGCCAAGTGAGATAATAATGTTATAGTTTAGCTTGCATAGATCAAATCCATCAGCACAAGGCAATAATTTGTAATTGATGCTTTTGTTTTCTGTTCTATTAAAAAAAAACTATATCTGTCATTCTTTTAGTATGATTTCATTTTATGTGCAGAGTAATGCTAATTTATCTGTCTAAATGTTAAGTATCTTGAAAATGCAACCTTTTTTACAAGCTGTAACTCTGTTTGTTCTCTTGTAGAGGTGGGGAACTTTTATTTTCAGAATATGCATCATCTGATTGCATGTACCTTGGAAAAACTGGTAAGTACATTCTCTATGTGAGGTGAGAAACAATATTGTTTTATTTTGTTACTTTCATCTGAATCACACTGTCAGTTGTGTGTCAGCATCTGCATTTTAATTTAGAAATATTTCCTTAGAACTTAATCATGTTGTTCGGTGACAGTTTGACACCAAAAGAAGCTTTGTTTCTCTTATCAAAAAGTAATTTTCTACAGTCGGCCTGTTGTTTTTGTTTCCATTACTAGAACAGCTTTGATGATAATCTAGCTCTAAATTTAGGCTTCAGAATGGTTTACCATGCTTTTGAAAAGGACCACATAGAGTATACTACACAAAACAAAGACAGTGTATCACATCGTTTATACACACAGAGAATGCTAAGCTGGTCATTGTGCATATAACTGTGTGCTGTTGTTCTATTGAATTGAGAGGGTTGTTTTTAGTAAGAAATATTAAACTTAATCTTTACTCTGAGAAATTATAGATCTCGATATCCATCACAACATAACAATTCCCAGTGAGGATCAGATGAGTAACCAGTTTAACATGTTGTTATGGTCAAATTATTTTCAATCTTTTCTAGAGGTGTCATCATTTTTGTCCAGGCCTGTGTAAGGCTACATCAATCAGAACTTATTGAGGGACTTCAAATGAAGTAAATCAGGCCTTTAGTATGAGCAACCTTAGTATGACCATTCCTTGCTGGTGCATGGCATAGATGGTCTGTGTTGCTGTTACCAAGCTCCTCAATGTGACACCCAGGACACAAATGGTCTACCACCATGATTATGAACCACTATCATCAAAGCAATGATAGAACCTTTGCAGTACATCATCTGACAATAGAGCCCGTGCTCTATATGGATTCCAAAAAACCTTGCAAAGATCCTGCAAAGATTTGTAATCCTCTGGCTATTTGTTTAATGCTGACGTGTAGTCTTAGACTGGCATGAGGAGGGCAATTATTTTAGGTTATAGTATTGGGCACTTGACTAAACAAGTTAGGTTTAAAACCCCATACTGTAAATAGTCAAGAGTTGAACAGTTGATCTAATTTTGGCTTGCTTTTTTTCTAAACCCATCAGGTTAGCGTAAGTAATAGTAAAACAAAAGCTGACAATATGTAAAAAGTACATGGTCTTTGACTTAAATCTTTTCCCCCTAAAACTTTTAATATTATTTACTGAGATTGAATGCTTCACTAACTAAGAGTGAAGTGGCACTACTGCAATTCAGTGTGACAATGCTGAAAATACTCAGCATTATAGTCTATAGTGTGCTAGAGCAAAGTAGACTGCATTTTCTCTCAAATGACAGTGAGTAAGAGCCTTTTATGAGATGTGGAGGTTTAATGATGTGATGCCTAGCCCTATTAGGATGACATACAGAACCAATGCTGTTCAAGTATTGTCTATGCTGCTCCCATGCACAAGCTAGCACATTTTGTTAGTGCACAAATAGCAAAGTTAACAGGTTTGCCTCAGAGTAACATGATGATTTCCTGGCACATTATATATTTAAGTTAAAGCTACTGATGATGGGAAAACAGTGAATGCATTACAAGCTAGTACGTCTGGTCATGACAAATTTGCTGTATCATTAAGATTATAGTTAAGGGCAACTTGATTTACATTTAGACAAGTTACTTTCATAACCATAACAAGTGCCTTGCCTAGAACTACTACTGTATCTCCTAGTTTTGTCTCATTTTAAGCAAATTTATGAAAGAACACTAATGAATGTTACAGTGGGAGAAAATAGTTTATATAACAACTCAATGTAGAGGCACTGTTACAGATTACTTAAAGTTGCAGAATTTAACTTTTTATTATTTTGTTGTTTTTTTTATATTTTTTTTACCAATTTTGTTAAAACTGTCACGGTGACCTCCTCCACCTTTTCCCTGTGCTACTATTGCTGCCTGAAGAAATGCACTGCTCCCAGTCAAAAACAGCCAATCAGACTTGTATGTGGACTGCTCAATGTCCTAATGGCTGAAACACAACTTAGCAAGAAAACTGATTGTTCTCAGTGACTATGCTAACTAGCCTGAGCATTCCTGGCAGACTCTGCTATTATTAAGAAGCTATAGCGACACAGAGAGCGAGGGAAAAGGGGTGATGGGTGCTGCGTACTCAAGCATGATTGGCGGTGCTACTACCTTCCTCCTGGCTCTGATTGGTTGTCATGCCGTACTGTCACAACATAGTGACAGTTTCAACAAATGTGTAAAAATATATATATATTTTTTTTATAAAAGTTACATACTGCAGCTGTAAAGTGCATGCAGATATTGAAATAAAAATTGTTTCCAATACAAATAATGATACTGTATATTCAAGTATATTCTTCAGTTTAGTAAAAGCATCAGCAAAGTTCAATAAGAGAAATCCTGTAATCATGAGCAGTACACCAGTCACTAATGATGTGTGGCAAGAAAACCACACTTTTTTACATAGGCACTCCATAGCCTATGAATTCAAATGTTTACTTTTTGAATGACAGCTATCAGAGTCACCTCCCAGTGTTCATTAAATCTCTTAGGGCCATGACCCACCACGCTATCGCTGCAGCAACAAACAAGTATGCAGATGTTTCAGAATACTTTGTGCAGCAAGTAAAAACACCTCCACATCATTGCTATTAGTTAGACTTGCTACTCATCTAAAGTCTGGTCAGACCTTTTAGGTACACTACAAAATCATTGTATGCATGGTAATGTGTCCTACTTGACACATTCCCATAAGAAATGTACACTGAGAGGAATTAAATATTTATACCATGACTTCACTACTCCTCAGTATGGAAATAGTATTTTTAGAAATTTATAATTATAATTATAAAAGTCAACTGAACAGGAACCTTGGGCCTTGTTTACTTGTAGCTGGCTATACAATGGCTGAGTCATTAAAACACATGTACATATAATAAAATCTTAAAATCAAATTCTTGTTCTAGCAAAGGAGTACTAGACATATAACAGGTATTATACAGAAAATATGCACATCCAAATGTGACCTAAACCAATGTAAAAAGAACGTTCATCTTGCAGTAGCTCCGTTTCCATTACAAATGTGTGCAAATCTTGGTTAATACTATGCTACATGATAAAAAAAAAGAAGGCTTGTTCATTTAATTTTGTAAAATTCTCATTGTAAAAATCTTGTTTTATGTATACACATTTCTTTAAATACATTTCAACAGCAGTGTCCCATAAGCCTGATATTCTGGAGCTGAGTTTTAACATAAGAAAATGTGCATTTCTATGTTTCTTGAAAAGAAAGCTGTAACTGGCAGCATGTTGTGTGTGTGTGTGCGGGTGAGGGGGTGCGTGTACGTGTGTGTGTGTTTGGTTTTTTTTTCTTCTTCTCTGTTGCTCTTATTGTCAGTTATGTCCAAACGTATACACGTTCAAATTAGGTCTGAAAAAATGACAGCATTGCACTGCTGTATCTTTTTGTACAGTTCTCCTGCATGAAAAGACCTGGAGCGGGCAGCAATTTACACAGTTAGTTTTCTTTGTTTCTGTTGTTGTCAGAAGAAACGAAGAATCACCTCTCTCCAAGAAACAACAGTGTGTCACACAAACTTCACAAACAGCACAACAAAGACAGTGTTCGTTAACAAGGTGGAGGCGTGTGGAGCACTGGCAGGCCTGCATCCTTCCAAAATAACTGCCATTTTAAGCTAAAATTAAAGCCTCAACATTACATCAAATATTAACCAAAAGTCCCAATTACTTTGGAGGATTTGTTTTGCACTTTGAGTGACTACTTTTTGCCAGATTTTAGACCTATATAAGGCATAAATTTCTGTAGACTTTATAGTTTAAGGTATTTTTATATTTTGTCTTTTTTTGTGATTGTAATGTTTTACAATTGTTTTATTGACCGTTTATAATACTTACAATTCTAGATTTAAAATACAATATTCAAATATTCATATGCATGAATGTCATACCAATTTGGGCTGTTAATGGATTATTTGATAGGTTGCTTAAGGGTGAAATGATGACCCAAGCTACTATTTTAATGACACAGAAAACCAGTTTACAAAGGGTCAAAATAATACATTCAAGCTCAAGAGAAATGCTGCATTCCTCTTGGACAATCATTCTGCAGCCATTCGGGGTTGCCTAAACGCAGCTATTCCCGATTAATGACAGCAGCAATTAGCAAACACCTGGTGGAACTGCACATCTGTAGAGCTTATTAAATTAAATATTTCTCAGTCCAGTGCTCCAAAGAACATTTGTAAATGCTTTAGCTGAAAAATGTTGTCGTGATAACGGAATATCAGACAGAGAAGGAGTTTTTTAAAGAAGATTTCAGTAAAGGCCTGTAAGAGATACTCATGAGTGAAACTGAAGGATTTACACATAACTTGTCTGTACTACCTGCATCTGAAAAGGTGCAATACTTCTAGGAAACACATAACTAAAACTAGCATCATATCAGCTCTTGATAGTTGTTGAAACTAGAAGATAAAAAATATACTACGCAAACCAACCTGGCTCTGTGAAACCTGTGTGGAAAATGTACTTTCTCCCCTGGTCAAATCCTGAATACACTGTGTTTAACCCAATTTTTAGGTTGAATTTCCCTTGGCACACCTAGCCCAGATTAATTATACATTATATTTGCTGTAGAATTAGCAAATCAATTAATTTGAACCTGTCTGATAATTTGAAGTAAGCATTACATTGTGAGTCAATCTAAAGAAATTTAATTAAGGTGTAAAATAAAATCATTAACATCTATGAGTCTGGCAAAGAGTTAGAAAGCTTTTTCCAAAGTTTTGGGACTACTATGAAATGCATTATCCACAAAAAAACAAAAAAAAAAAACAAAGCAGTGGTGAACCTTCCCAGGGATGGCTTGTCAGTCAAAATAACAGCAAGAGCAAATCCAGTAGGTCATGAAAAAAAAAACAATATCTAAAGCTCTGCAGTATTCACTTGGACCATTTCAGGCCAGTGTTAATTTTACTACAGGAAATAAATTGGACACAAATAGCATACATAGGAGAGTCCTATGACTAAAATGATAGCTGTCCTAAAAAAAACATAAAGACCTGCCTTGCATTTTCCCAAAAAGCATTTTGATGACTACCAAGTATTTGGAAAAATATTCTGTGTACTGAAAAAAACAAAAGGGTAACATTTTGGAAAGTATGCTGAAAGTTGTTTTTTTTTTTTTTCATTAATTTCATTTGAAATTAATGAAAAAAAATCATTTGAAAATCATTTGAAAATCACTTTTTCTATTGATTCTAGTTTTGGTCAGCTCTTGACATTTATTTGAAGATCAAAAACATTTAAGTGTAAAAAATAATAATAAAAAATAGAAGAAATCTATAAGGGGGCAAATACTTTTTCAGTGCATTTTGTGATAAAAGGAAATGTGCTTACAGTTTCTGTTTCTAAATTCCCCTACTCCTACTCCTTTGCAATGCCAATAATCATTGATGTTTTCCATTTAAAAAAAGTAATAGTGAATGCAGGAACACACTCTATTGATTCAGTGTTGAAATCTTTGATTTAATCGGCCTGTAGTCTGACTCTAGCAGTTATTATTCTAAAGCTCTGAAATAATAACCTGGAGGGTAGCTGTGCAGTTAATAGCAGTGCTTTATCTTGGGGCAGTCATATGGGCTAAAACAAGACCAGCATTAGCCTTTTTCTTTCTCTTTCAGATATATTCTACTGAGAGTTTCCAGAAACTCCCCAGCATGCCCAGCTTCACCCCACTGAGATCAAACACATTTGAAGAACTATAGAAGTATGTTCTATACTGAACCTGTCTGATAACTAAAACCAGCAACATAGTTAATCATAGTTTATCATAACTATGATTAACTCAAAGCTACCAAATTGTCATAGCATATATAGAGGTGTGAAAAAAGTATATCTCCCCTTAAAATGGATCCATGATTAAACGTGATTAATAGGACATGTTGAGCACATTAATATGTTTCAATTTTCCTATTAACTAAAAATGTTCTTTGTGATATGTAAGAATTCATAATTACTTCAAAAATCTTACATCTTTCATTATAGTTTTCACCCATGGAGGTCACATTTTTTTACCTGCTCAATTAATGCTGTGTTGATGACACGGTAAGGTCCATTCTGTACTGGAATCTACAGAGTAAACACAGGAAGGCCAACTTTATCCAAGTTGTTGTTTATTGCATTTGACTGGTAGACACAAGAAAAAAAAAACAGAAGAGTACAGTGGGAAGGAGCTGACCAAACCCATGGCCAACCAGGATCTCATTATCAACAAACAAAATTAATGTCTAAAATAAGCTTTGTTGTCATTTTAGGGGTATATGGAACTTACAACTTTGATGAGTCCCTCGTTTCCATAGAGAGAAAGAACTGACTCCTTAATCGTAAGTATTTCAGAAAATCCATTGATACTGGTGGAGGTTGCTGAAGCACTCATCTATAAGGGTTCCGCAAACTGACTTTCCCCACTGATGTGGGTACAGTTCTGGAAAAAAAAATGAACCACACTTCGGAAGCTCTTATGCCAGAGGATTATGAAAGAAACCCTGTGGTTTAATACACCTTAGCACTGAACATTTTGACTTGTCTGCTTGAAACTTCAGCATAACAGAACTTGGACTACAAAATCACTGCAAGAAACAAAAATGGCGGATTCACAAAACGTATTAGTCGGAAATGCATTACCTTGTATAACAGTTCCACAGCAAATGCAGTGATGTAATGGACAAAAAATGTAGTAGGGAATAGATTAAAATTAGCAGACTGAAAATTCTTACCCAAAAAGAATTTAAAGATATCTATAAAGCACCAGGAGAGAATGATTTTTTTTTCCAATCCTCAAAGAACACCAAATATATATATTCAAGGACTAAAAAAGTGGATTTAGCATGAAATGTCCCCTATATGGCCCACTGACGTAAAAAAGCATGTATACAAAACATTACTCGAATAAATTACAAACCACCAAATGGTCAAATTGATGAAGTCATTAATAGGGTCAGCATGATGTTGATCACATTCCAGCTAGATTTCTGCTAACAAGGACACATTGATTTCTTTGTAAGAGTGTGGAAGCCCAGTTATTCTAGCTGTATCTTGCTTCAGAACATTCCAGTTGTAAATTAAGAGGAAATGCATTCCAGAGTTGAGCATGGGTCGATGATTTCAAAGTTGTTGACAAATCAATACTGCTGACAACTAATTTTTCAACTTCTCATCATGCACTTCCTATCATCTTGTGGCCAATGTGCCACTGCCGAAGTTATGGGTTTATTGTTTTGGTGACATGTTTGTTACTTTACAACAATAATACAGTATTTATTTCTGTATTTGTTCTTCGTCCTTAATAAAGAAAGTTGTTTAATTACTGGTAAAGAAGAAAACAAGGTAGGACAGCCTACTCTGTAATACTTAGTGTTACTCTCTTTATTTGTTCTTAAAGAAAGACTTCTCTAATAAAGTCATATTCTATTTTAAAATAATAAAATACAATTTATTTCAAAAATCCTTGTTAGAGTGTCTGACATTTGATCATGTACAAAATATGTTCTTTAATAATCTTGTCAATTTAGGAGGCAAGATTTTTTTCCTTGCTCAAAGTGAAGTTAGCATCAAAAGGTTAACACAGCAAATTATTTTTCTGTGAAAGTTGATCTATTACAATACACAAACAACAAGTTGTTTCCACTCTGCTAGCAGGATTAATGGTAATCATAAACATTAGTTTGTCCCATGAAGGACACTGGTAGAGGAAGCCTGTTTAAGATGTCAGTGTTCGCATAAGAAATCTAATTAGCGCATATAAGATAACACATTTTTTCCCCTACTTGGCATTCAAGGAGATGCCTCATTGTCCTTTCAAACTGTAAATTGTGAATACAAATTAAATTATCATGATAATATTGCAAGGGCAATTTTCAGCATTCCATTCATAGCATTCATTACCAGCAGCATCAGCAGCAAGGATGAGCAGATCTCAGTCGTCTTTTGTGTCTGCGAAACAGGAAATAGAGATGCTGAGGCGTGACTTGGCACAGAGACAGTTTATACAACAGATTTAGCAAATCTGAAGTTACCGTTTTGTCATTTTTTTTCCCCCTTTGCAGGAAACGCTGTATTAAAGTGTTTGGGTTTTTAACACATGGTTTTCATAAGAAGTCAGATAAAAAGAAATGAGAGGTGTGAGAGGATTAGACCAACACGACGAGGACCCGACGAGGAACAAAGAACACAGGTGGGGTTAAATACACAGAGGGTAGTCAAGGAGACAAGAAACACCTGGGAACAATCAAGGGGAGACAGGACAACATGGAGACTCAGAGACACAGAAACTCAAAACAAACACAGAGAAGGAACAGGTCCTGACAGAAACCTTCTTCACTCATGCAACATACTTTAATATTCAAATATGACAATGCACAGAAGAGATGTTATACTTGTTCAGACTTTTTGACTTTGAATAGGAGGTTTGATAAATACAAGAACTTTTAAATTTCACCTCACTGTCACTCCATGACATATTTCGTATTTCTCTTTCTGTTTTTTTTCCCGAAACCATATACCTTTTTCTGTGTTTTCGTCTCCACAACTAAAAGAGATCGAACTAAAAATGGCACTGTTGAATCTTGTAGTTCAGAGTCAGAAGCGAAACAGGCAAAAACTTAAGAAAAAAAACCTCGGCTCCACAGGCTCTTCCAGAGCGTGAGCAGCGTAAGCTTGTCAGGAGTGAAGCGACTCATCTGCTGACTGCCTCTCTCCACCTCACTGCCACCTTGTTTAGCCTGATCCGCCAATCTTCAGCAAACTAATGCAAGATGACACTTTGTCACCAGAATCCTAAACTCTACCCACAATACAATTTGTCATCACATTCAGGGGTCCATGACATTCATGAGAGCCTCCCTGTCAGTATCAATTTCAGTCTTACTTTAAGGGGTCTGAGACCTGGCATTCTCACTAACAGATGCTTAAATAGTATCCCTAAGGTTCATTGTCAATGTAAGCCAAAACTCCATATTGCTCTGTCTTAGAGATTATTTACATAACGTCTACATTGTACTGCAATTTTTGTTTTCACTAGTAAAATGAAAAGTATAATCATAAGCAAAATAAAAATTAAATATTGATGCAATTTATAACTGAACTATACAACTAAAATTTTAAACAGAAACTACCACTTAATGGGATGCCTGGTTCTGTTTGGCCCTAAAGGCACAAGTGAAAAAACAGGCATAATGACGTGTATCTGGGAAATAATTTCTGACCCTTAAGAAGATGGTGTAAATTGAATACAATGACATACCCAGTTCAGATTTTGACCTTGTAGCTATGGTGCAAACATTTACACACCTTGCTCACTGTATAATTAAAAAAAAAAATCAAGAGAGTTTAAGCTGAAGGTTGATGTAACCTTTTCATGTGCAAGAATTGGCAATCAGTCTTAATCTATGGGGGTGTAATGCTAAGTTAACCTACTCAGATTGCATCACATTTAATACTGCTATATCTACTGTTTGCAATCTAGCTGCACTTCAAGGCAAAGTAATGAAATGAACATGAACCTTAATTTAAAGTTGACTGGGACTCTGCATGTCGAAAGGCCAGCAGTCTGTATGAGTGTACTTTGGGCCTTGCTAAATTAACCTTGTCAACTTGGATTAGGGTAATTATATCTGGGACAAATATGGGGACACCAACTCATTGAAATCAATATTACTTAAAAGGTGAAGCCCAAAAAATCCCCTTGTGTAAGTTACCGCTTTTCACTGCAAGACAAAATGCAATACTTTTATTTTTAGAAAGTTTCTCAACTTATTTATATTCTCGTTTTTTTTATAACAGTCAGAAAGCAGCTCTGCCAAAAGAAATACTTTGTCAGCAACCTGATTGCAGTTATATGCAAGAGTGACACCAAAGCTGGAGCAAATTAGTGAGCTCAGCCATGAGCTATCCTGAAATAATAAGCACTCTATAAAAAACACCATGTGGAAAATGAACGCTTCAGGAATGACAGATTTTCTACACATTTATTAAAATTTCTTTGCTTGCATATTTCATTCAGTGTCTCTCAGATGGCCTCTCCTTTGATTCGTTCATTTGTTCACAATTGTATTTTAAAAGAAAGAAACGCTGAGAAAAAAGCCAAACCATTACAATTATATCTGAATAGAGCAGCTGATGGTCATTATTGTCATATTTGACTTCAAGGGACATTTCACAGTTTCATATATATCACTTCCAAAAATATAAATAAACTAAATCAAAATGAAACTGTTCAGAGTATCTCAGAAGAGCTTGTTAATTTCAGTCAAATGACCAGCCATCCAATTATAACTTGGTCATCAAAGCAGTTAGGCTTTAAAAGAACCTGTCCTTGCTTGAAGATTTAAAAGTGTTTATATTTGTTAAGTCTCTGATGTTTTCAGTGAAGGGGTTCTTCAGCTGTAGATTTCCTCCACTGGCAGTTCTGGAAAAAAAAAATCTCAAGGTGACTTCACTGCACATAGTTTATAGCTGGGCCATTTTGTAGCAATAATACATCACCAGGCAACAGACCTAGAAAAGCATTGTACAGTCTGAAGCCAGGGATGGTTGGGCTATGTGGAAAAAAGTTCTTTATTTAATTGAAAATAAGTAATATGCTGCAACCACCACCCCTACACCCTCTCTCCCTCTGCACATCTCCAAAAAATGGTTCCTTCAAGCATAATTGCAACCATTGTTGCTAAAAGCAACCTGATTTGTATTACTTTGCTTATTGTCATGGGTTGCATATAGACCACTCCAGTGCTGGAGTTTACCACAAAAGACTAGTTTATTGGTGGAAATGAGTGTGCTGTGTTTTGTTTGTAACAGAAATGTTAAGGCTACCACAAAATAGGACACAAATATGAACTCTAAAAACTAAAAGAAAATGGTTAGGACATTCTAGGCCTGACTGCTCTCATTGCAAATGGCCACCCAACAAACTGGTTCACAGTTTGTGATTCAGACTCTGCCCCAGCAATGTATAATAAAACCTTTCATTTTATCCTTTGTTCATTTACAGTTGTTTCCCCAAACATACAGTGTCTCGGCTACATATAGAGGAGCTGAATATGAGAATTCAAATATCTCTATCGCTGCACACAACATGATGAGATTTTTAATGCTTCAGTTCCCTAGTGTTCTGTCTGTGCAGTGTTGGAGTTAAGTCCATCTATAACTATAGTCAGCAAACGCCCAGATAATGTGTAGTAGGCGGTCTCCAGTAACACTTCCAAAATGAAACCAATCCAAGCTCAAACCAAGGCTATGAGATTTTTCGAAAACAAGTAAATAATACAAGCTCAGTTTAAATTGTGAGTTTGGATCAAAGCATCGTGGATGCAAGTTGTATACGACTGATTCATGTAATATCCCCTATCTCTGGTTCCAGAATCCCGCTGACACAGCAGCTGTGAGCAATACGTTGTTCTTGGGTGTTTGTGTGTGTTTGTGCGTCTGTGCAGGTGGTAAGAGAGAGGGGGATAGGAATGCCTGTGAGCTGAATAACAAATCTAGCATACTGCACACCTGAGGAGCTGTCATGGTCATAATCAACCGTTTATAATGCATGGCAAAAAGAGGACAGGACTTCAAGGGAGGAAATGAGGACATAGTTGGTTTCAAAGCTCTGTCTGTATTATATCCTTTTCTTCCTAAGCTTTCCATTGCCGCATACAGAATTGGGAAGGCAAATTCTATTTAATATTTCCTCTCTTTTTAAATTCTCTTTATTATTGCTTTGCTTTTTCAAACCCAGATGTCGCATGCAGAAAACTGGATGCTGAGTTTCTGCCTCTAAACCTTCAGCCTGTCTCCTTTTTCGCACTCCGTCTGGCCCAGCAGGTTTGTGTCCGGACACCTCCTCTAGAGTGCCCAAGGTGACACATGGCTACTCAAACTCAGAAGATTTCCTGCATCCCTGGACCTGTGTCAACTGGAAGTGAATCCCATTTTTTTTTTTTCAGATCTCACTTGAGCCCCTGTGTAATGGGTACAAACACTCTCTTGTACCTCCTTCACAGCCTGTACGTTGTTTCAGTGTGGCGCTAATCTACAGTTCTGCTGTGAGGGCCACAGCAGCAGCAGATTGACTGACTCCCAGCTCACTGACATAATCATTCATTGCTTGTATTGGGAGTTCTGTGTGTGTGTGTGTGTGGGTGTGTGTGTGTGTGTGCGTGCACGCAGGGGTGTTTGTCTGTGTGGGGGTGCGTGCGTATGGGTGTATAGCCGGAACAGTGGCTGTTAGTCAGCCTGGCTGATATTTTTCTGCAGGATCAGCAGAGACATGGCCAAGCTAGCATCATTGGGGAATAAATCAATGAAGCCCAATTAGACACCATGGAATGTGGGCGAGGAACTGTGCTGCTGAAAAATAATACACATTATACAAAATATTACTATTTTTATATTTTTCTATGTAAATACTTAAAGGGCATGCATGATAACATTAACTGCTTTTCGTTTTCTGTGTTGTGCAGGTTTGTAGCTCACAATAGCTATAATTACTTTCATGAATAAAATGAAAATATACAATAAAGTATAACAGAAAAAAGTTGAGAAAGCCAAAACTGAAAACAAAAAATAGATATGACAAAGCTACAAATTAAATATAAGTTCATGATGTGAGTATTTAAGGTAATGTATCCAGTGAGGTGAAATCCCATCAACTGTTTGAGGTGCATAATCACCATTCAGTGATTATGCAAGTCTCCATCTTCTCCACATAAGTAGTCAGTGTTTTATTCAAGTGTGCTTATGTCACTGTCACAATGTTATTTTGAGGACTTAGTCTTTTGTGCTGCTCAAAAAAAAAAAAAACTCCAGACAAAAGCAAATGGCTTCTAATGACATAGGACATATAAAGTTCACCTGACAGACTTTTTGCTCACAAACAGTGGTTGCAGTTCCATTGTTAGTCTGGATGTTCTTTGTTTTTTCCACAAGTGGCAACATTCAATGTACTCCCACAAAAAAGATATTTTTAATGGAAAAAAAATATCTGCCCTATTAATTGTCCATTCTCTTTGTGAGTCCATGCGACATGTCATTATCCAAGCTACTCATGACTTGTTATATTACTTATCTGCTAAATTTAATTAAATATAAGTTGATCGTAAGGCTCTACAATATGACTTAAATTGCTTTTTAAGGGTGCACCGTGTATCTTTGCTTATTAGATATGCAGTCATATTCAATAAATAAGACTATTATCAAGAATTTCATTTAATTCAGAAACTCAATTCCACTAGGTCAAACACATTAAAAAATACATTTCAGAATTATGTTTTCAAGCATTTATTTCTATTAATTATGATGGTTTTCTAATCAGCTAAGGAAAACAATGTTTTTGATTAGAATAATACATCAGAACAATAAAGACAACTTGTTTTAAAAGCAGAAACGTGGAGTTAATGAAAAGTATTTTGGATACGTATTTAAAGGTTGCTATTTTAAAAAGGTACTTTTAATCTGACAAATGAGCCTCATTGGAATAAATATGCTGATTTATATATGAGTGTCCAAAAACATGCTATATGCTTAATATAACCCAAATTTAGCTTAAAAGAAGCATAGAAAAAAAAATCTTTAACTGAGTCACACTAATCAATCATTCCTCTCCTCTGACTGAGAAAACCGTTTTGGCAGTACATTTTCCATGAAGTAGCACTGTCTGTGAATGCCTCAGCATCAAACTCACCCTTGTCCATTCCCTATGATGGTGAGGAGAGCAGTCACATGTCTGTATTGAGGGCAGGAATAAAGGCAATATGTCTCATGATCACCTCCTGAGTGAGCCAAATGAAGCTCTCTTTGCTCTGAGCAACCTGCCACTAACATCTGCTGCTTTGGCCACAAATGCCACATTTTATACATCACCATTTTCTTGCTGCTTTGAACTCTTGCACTTTAGTCTATGAAAACTAAAGAGCAATGAATGTTATTTTCAAATAATCTTTTTTTGTTTTTAATTATTTCAATCATTTGTACTCAAAAGGTATGATCTTAGTTTATGGCACATAAAAGCAACAGCAGAGGCCACAGTGCTGGCAGACAGGAGCAACAGCAATGAATGGTGTCTGTATAATTGGTAGTCATGAGTTTCCATTTTTCATCTTTTTTCAGACTCGTGTGAAAACAATAGTAATTTTTTTCTAAGTTAATAAAAGAGAAAAAAAAACATAATGATTTGTGTAGGTAGCTGAGCATACCAGGTAATAATCTCTTTCCACTAGGATGTAATATGAAAGTCATACTGTACTGATAAGAGTGTGGGAGAAAGTATTATTAATTTCCAGAATTTACAATTGTCTATTTTACGTCTCATTAAAAGGCTGCATTGCATGTCTAATCAATAATACTATCAATTCATAATAAAATGAATTATGAACGTAAAATTCATAATGACCTTCATTTAGCTTATGTCACAGCTAAAATCTGCATTCTTACTATCAGCATTTTTTAGATTTCTTGCATATGAGAGACACACATTATAAAGGATCCTAATCTTCCATGTGTCATTTGCTCCTAGATCACTGTACAGTCATGGCTTTCTTACCATGCTTTTCATCATGAGCTTAATCATTTTTATGAACAGACTGTGCCTCTTTAAACAGCGTGGCATACTTGGAGACCTTGTGAGCCTTTTGCCACCCTCCTAAGCCCACAGCAATTACTGACACATTCTCGTAATCAGGCTACTTCGCTAATGGCATTAAAACAATGTGGCAAATGTGAAAACTAAATTTTCTCAACTAAAGACAATAAGATGAGAAAAAAAACTAATATGCTGAGGTAACCTCCAATCTCCTCACTCTTGTCATTACAAACTATGCTGCATTCCCTGACTGCTTGCAAAATTAAACCTTTTATACAAATGCCTGATGTTATTAAAAAAATGACCTTAAGTTTTACCAGCAGCAAAATCAGTCCACATATAGACGCTTCCAAGCTCTCAGCTACAGGAAGCTGTTTGGTCTTTCAGATCTAAAATCCAACAAGCTGTTCTATCAAAAATCATAGTTCTTCTCTTTTCACCTGTAAATTGCTAATGAGAAAGTGAAAATGTTGATGACTCAAATTGAGCTTAATCAAATTTCAAAGAGCCTCAAATACTGTACTGTAGGGATGGATCACACTACAATCTGGGGTGTTTGGGGTGATCTGTGCTGTAAAATATTTGTCTAAATTTACACCAGTCAAATGCAATATAAACAACTCAAGTAAAGTTAATCTTCCTGCATTTACTCTGTATATTCCAGTGAAGAACAGACCCAACTGCATCATCAACCCAGCATCTATTGTGCAGGTGAAAAAATGGCAACATTCATTGATGAAAAAAGTAACAAAAGATTTAGAATTTTGAAGTAATTATGGGTTTTTACATATAACATTTTTTATTTTTAGTGAACAGGAAAATTACAACATATTTAGGCCAACATTTTCAACTAATTGTGGATCCCTTTAAAACCAAGCCCTCTAATTTTACATTGTAGCCTCAGATAGCTAAAAACATGAAAAACATGTGACAAGAAACCGCCCATAAAATATAAATGGACACATTGAACAGCATAAGAGAAACACACTATAAATGTTGTCAAGTCATATTCTAAAGGTGTCAAACTGTATCTATGGTAAGCATAGTTTTACAGGAAATTTTACAGAAAGTACGTTGTTAGCTTTAAATGAAGGGCGTTATTGTGAAAGTATAAGATTAACATTATCCTGCATTGCAAATCTACCATAGGTAACAGGGGTTGTGATCTCTTGTATTTCTTACGTCAGCAACTTTGCATAGCCAGTTAGTTTTGAGTTTCTTGTCTGACGACCTGTGAACTCCCCCGAGAGAAAGTTAACCAGACACTGAAACTGGACTTTAGCAGCTTTCTGGCAAAGTTAAGACACAGCTGAGCGCGTCTCTCTGCTAGAGTGCACAATCCAAGAGTGCAGAGAGCCTCTGGGCACTCTGAGCAGCTCTGGCCAAGTATGATTTTATAAGCCTCTGACTGCGGTGCTTTCCAACCTTTTAGCCTAGTCTGCTCATGAAGAACTTGTGCCAGATGGAGAAAGCATTCTCCAGTCATGGGACGCATGTGGACTGTGAGGATGAAGACCGTTTCCTCATCCTCACAGTGCTAAAATTTGTTCTCAAATCTGCATCCAAACAAATAATGTATGGTCTACATTTTATTGACAGAACAATAATTATTCGGTTTGTTATACAATTTGAACACAAAAATAGTTATTTCCATCTAGATTAGTTTCATTTTTGGTGGTATAAAGAGGTTTAATCCATGTATGAACTGGTGGAGAGTGCATGGTAGAACCCTTGAAGTTCTAACCAGAATTATCACAGCTGGAACATATTAACAAGACTTTCCATTCAAGGACTCACCATTAATCATTGCAATGAAGATCATGGGACTTAGTACATTTTCATCTGCTAATTCACATGCAAAGTATTTCCAGTCAGAGAAAGGTTCCCGGTAGAAATCTAAATTGGAAATACTTCCTGGTGGGCAAAATAACATGGCTCCGTGCAGCCTTCTGATTGTCCAGGCCATTAGCATGGTCCCTACTTAAATATTAGTTACATCTAAAACATTTAACTCAACAGCTACTTTTTTTTCTGAAAAGCATTGTTTCTTTTTTTTTTCCTTTAACTTTCTGACAAATCGATTCAGACTGAACATGTACGGTTTTAGGTCAGTTAAGATTACCAAAGGAAAAATAAATAGCCGTGAAAGAGAACACTACTCGCTGAAAGAATTTTCAGCGAGTAGTGCTACCAACAAGGGATTAGAATAGAATAGTGGAGACAACTGTCTGTTTTCACACAAGCATCTCTGCAAATCAATAACCACACTTTTATTGGGGCAATAATTAAATATATTTTCTTCTCTTCTTGAGTTGCTTGGGAGTTCAACACAATTTCCTTTAATCAGGCAATCAATCACTATTAGATCTGTGAGCCACACCAGTGCACAGCAGGCAGATGTGGCCCCCAGCAAAAGCTACAGTCTACAAATTGGGGCAGACACACACATGTTAAAGCCCCGTGACTCAGTAGACATTGCCAGAGCTGCTTGCAAAGCAGTATTTTGCCTTCATTTGTCGACAAAGGGGCGGCACCAAGCTGTTTTACTGACATGTCTTTTCAGAAGAAATTATAGAGAAACACTCAGCAGAAATATTTTCTCTTTTCAGTTTTTTATTTTACTTTTTTTGCATTCTCCGACATTGTTTGGCACATCATTTTTAGAACAATACAATCAGAAATTCCCTGAAATTTCCAGCAAGAATGCCATCACCCCCCACCCCCTACATGGCTTGGACTGTATTCGGTGAGTGTAAGACGGCACGAAGTAACCTTTTAAATTCTTATGAAAGATGAAAGGTAATAAGGAAATAAACCATGGATTTACAAATACCTGCTCCCTCATACACATCGCAATTCTGTTTGGCCTCATTGTTTAGATGGCACAGAAGGCAGAATGAGCCGATTTGGCTTGAGAGGAGAATAATCAGAGCAACACAGTGGTCCTCTGAGATCTTTTATTGAATGCATAACAATGAAGCTTGATTGAAATTGATAAAGGCTTTGAAGACTGGGTTGCTCCTTTCCACGCACTAATTTGTTCCAAAGCGACCTTTGACTTGGATGGGATTGTCTATGACAAGGTAATTAGCCAGCTTTCGAAGAGGGTTAAAATTTGTGTAGTTATATAAAAAGAAAAACACAGTCTTCCTTTTTTTTTGAGAGAGATTTCAAAATACTGCATCTAGGTCTCAATAGACTCAAAAAAAGAAGGCACATGCAGGAATTTCACTGCATATTGTCTAGCTTTGAAAAGAAATGACTGAGCACTACTTTGGAGAAGTGTGTGGGAGCCAAGGGTGTTCTGTGTCATATTCCTGTATCAACACAAAGTCAGCAGATGTGAAAGTGCTGCTGACCTCGTCCATTTTTCTTCCAGTGCCATCAAGGCCACCGTGCCGCAGCGCTTCACACCACATCCAATTGTGCAGACTAAAAGGTTTGCAATCGAGGGCTCCCGTGCAGGCCACAAGCTTTCGGACACCTGTGCTTATGGGAGTCAAGTGCAGTGTCAGCATGCCAACCAGCATGCATCATGCAGTGGCCTCACACATGCCTGCAGAACAACATTATCTGTCTGTGCACAGACAGCCCAGAGAATATATTATCCTCAGTCTGCATAGCGACCTTGATGGTAAATACTCCCTCTCCCCTCCCCCCCCCCGATTGCACAATGCCAAATTAAGGTACATGCTGCATGCAAGGTTGTACAGGGGTCTCTGATTGGTATTATGAATCATGCAGCATGATATTGTTTGACTGAATGCACCCATTCCAAATTGGATTCCCACATACGCCTCCACCCCACCCTGCCTAGACAAGTACTGATGAAAGATAACCGCCTCTGCATTAATCAAAGAGATGGAGCATTTTGATCTCACTCTCAATTAGATTAGATTATATTAATTTAACAATTTGTACAAAATGCTATATCAATTATCATCAGGTCAGTCATCTTGATCTCTTGCCCAAATCTGTGTCAGCAAACAAAAGAGGTGTACACTGGATATGACTGCCTTGGGATAGAGAAAAAATAAATAAATTAAAAAAAACAGGATTTTGTCAAGTTTCAATATGCAATGGAATCAACATCAATCTGAGAACTGTCTTGATTTAAGTAAATTGTTTTTTCTTTCTTTTTGTATTTGCATTCATTTCCATATAAAAGTTCGGTTACACTAAAACATGAAATGAGGGAAATGTTTCTACTTGAATGGGAAATTAGTCACTCCTTTGCATATATGCAGTGGCAGCCTGAGCCTTAAGCAAACTTTGTATATCTTGGGTAGTAGACCTAATTTCAACACTACATGCAGACCCAGTTTAGACATTAGTCAATCTCAGGCCTATAGAAGTCACTTGATTTTAGACCACATGTAGACACAGCAGTTTGACCATTATAAATTAGATCAATGTCAATCTAAACAATTAATTCCATAAAGAAGACAAAACAAAATTTGTAAATAATTGTGACGAAGGAGCCGTCACTTAGCTATGAGTCCGTCTCAGCATACGAGCACGCCCGCTCACCCCTACACATATACACAATCGCTAACTTACTTTTTGTTGCAGCTTAAACTGACGTGACGGTTCATCGTGGGGCAAACTGTTCCTGCTTCAGTTAACATATTCCTCCTAACCTGTTATTTTCAGCTTTAAACATTTTCCCGGTTCTATTTTCAAGCAGGGTTGTTTCCGGATTGTGGCGCGCTGGGAGGGAGTCACATGATGACGTAGTGATGTCTTCAGAACGTACTGAGTGTTTTCTATTAAATTGATTGAGTATTGTATTTTTGATTACAATTTTATTTATTTATTTATTTATTTATTTATTTATTTATTTATTTTTTAATCTTGGGCTGGCTCAGTGAGTACACATGTGGATAGTTGCTGCAAATTTAAGAGGGATGCCTTACAGTGTGCTTGGTGTTAGAAGAGGGATTCAGGGGTGGAAAGTTTGATTTGTTGCAGGAGTGGGGCAGCACTGCTCTCATCACATTTGCTTGCACCTCAAAACGCCAAGAATTGAAAACAATGGATTTACCCAGGAGGCGAGGCGAACATGAGCTTTTGGTTATGTGTTTGTCTATTTGCCTAAAATAATTATTTTTGTGTCACAGATGCAATTTATTCCATAGAGTCATCTCATAATGGGTAGGTGTCAGAAGTACAGGCCTGGTAATTTAACCTTCGTTAAGCTGCATCACATTACAAGACAATATTAGGGAAGTATTCATTAAATATTTTTAGCTAAACATGACAAAGGAGGTTTTACTTACAAATTCTGAGCTTAAGTAAACAGAAATCAATACAATGCAAATTTCAAAACTCCAGTGATTGATTTGTTTCTTAAACAGACAGCTTGCTAGGCAGAACACTGTGCCTGTAGCAGGACACAGACAAAAAAAGAAGGGTTAGCACACGATAGGATAAGCTGCAAATCATTGATAATTAATAATCCTTGAGATCAAACATGCAGTAAACAGCAATTACCTAAGGGAGGTTGTGATCAGAATCGTATACTTGATGATCAATAGGGTCTGGGCTGCTCTTTATGCAGGTTGGCAGACAACTGACTGAATCCTGAATTACTGATGCTTGTGACATTCAAAACACATTTTTCCTCAGAGGAGCCTGGAGCTGATGGATGGAATCTTAATGAAAAATAATTTAGGCTAAAATGTAACACAATTGGAAGCAATAATTTCAAAATGTGTTTAAAATGTGGATATATCAAATGCAGGAGAGAGAGAAAAACGAATCACAGATAAGCGTTGTAAAGAGATTTTTTTTGTTTGTTTGTTTGTTTTGGTCTTTTCTATGTATCTCTACATGAGTCTGGCACTCTTATTAAAAAATAATGCATGTTAAATAAAATATGCAAAAAGAGGCCAGCCCTCAGACTGACACTAAAATAAAGACGGAATGTTGATTATGTGATGTTCTGTGCGAGTCAGTCGCAGACATTTAATTTCTACCTCAAAGATGATATAATAATTGGTTTCAATTGATAGAATAGGGGCGCTAGATTCTTAGCAGCAGGTTTGCTCTTATTTACCCTTTATCTTGACTTATTTACAAAGAATGAAAAAGCTCAGAAAAAATAAGTAAATAAAACAACAAAAACAAAACAAAAAAAAATTGTTGAGAAGACTCCCCTCTCAATCTATCCCATACAAATCCCCTCTCTATAGAAATTGTCTGTGTCACCAGCAGAGAGAGACAGTGAGATGGACGTCTTAAAAGCCTAGTGGCCGGGACTCGTTTTGTTTTTGTGTCGGTCGAACTGGATGGGAGAGAGGGAGGGATCAGCAGCAGCAGCAGCTTCAGTACCAGGCAGTGCTCTGCCTCAGTACGGACCGGGTAGACAGATAGAGGAGGAGGCTCCTACATGCTGCCGACACCGTTTCTCCTCCTGCTGCTGCCTTTCTTTCACGGGGAGCGTTTCCGAGGCCACTCTTGAACCGAAAGGATATTCTTTTATTTTTTATTTATCCACATCTGTTTTTCAATATTTTTCCACGGATTCCGAAGAGGGGAAATAACAGGAGCGTCGGGCGTACAAATGTTCTCGTTACACGAGGGTAGCGGGCTGCTTCTGCTCTTGCTCTTAGCAGGACTGCAGGTAATGTAATTGCAGAGTGGCTTTCGAGCGGAGTTATATACCGGACAGTTTAGTCGCTCTTATTTTCCCCTCTGTACCTTTCCATTGCTGCTTCTTGAGTTATAGGAACCGGGACGGGTTTGTAGCTCCTCGGAAGCCACTTTATATTGCTTGTAGTTGGAAAGCACCGCGGGGTCGGGCACCGAAATTGACAATAAAGTCGCCGGAGTCTAGCTTGGGCGGCAATTACTCGCTAGCGGCTTCGGTTTTATTGATTGCTCACAAGAAGCCGAAACGAGGACTACGTTTGAATTAATTATTTCAGCTAAACGACTTAAAATTTACAGCCTATTTTCGAAGTTTCTCTGGTTGAATCTCGTCTTGGAAGTTGATGACACCGACCCACGATAACCTAGATATTGTTCGATTTTATTTGGTTTAGATTTGATGTCTGTTTAGTTTGATACATTGTAAGCACGCTCCTCCCTCTGGTGTGAAAGTCCTTATTAACAACGTAAAGCTGAACAATTCAGCGGATGTACAACCTGGCAACTTGTATGGTTTGTGAAAGTGACTGATTTTCGACTCCAATTGGGTTAAGCGTTTATGTACCTTGAATAAAACGAGAACGGCTCAGTTAATTTCTGCCATCATTGTAACCTAAATTGCCTTCTCTCAAAGGTCTGACTATTGTATTAACATTTAGATCCAGAAATATGCAACCTGCTGCCATGGCTTTTGGATAGGGAGCCAGGCTCTGCTCCCCCGCCCTTTCTTTAGGCTTTTTTTCCATTTAAATTCCTTTGATTAAGAATGGCAAGTGGCACAATGCCCTTTTTTAATTTCTTTCAAAGCTCTTTAAATTTCACATTCTTTTGAAAGTTCATTTCAAAACGAGAGGAAACTGGCAAGACCTGTGTGTCAAAGAGCTGGATTTAATGCTATGGTTGCACTGATCTTTAGGCCAGAGATCTGAATTGGCTAATTTTCCCCTGACGATGCTTATGAATCAAATAAGTAACAACATAAAGCCCATTGCTCTCTCTAGTGTATTTCATTTGTCTGCATAAATACATTTTTTGTTGTTGAAATCTTTGCATTACAGTTTTGGTGAAATTTTACTTTGAGTGTTTGAAGGACATCTAAACTGGTTTCCCAATGTACTAATTTTTACACAGCAAATGTGCTTTAAAATCGGTGCGAGTAGACCAAATTTTCCTTTTATTGTCATTTACTGGCTAATGAAATTCTGAACACTTTGGTTTTCTTTTCCTCTGCCCCTTTATATTACATGTATCAAAATTAAGAACTCCCAGTATTTTGGCCGGTCGACATATCAACCAACATTATGTTTCGAAGTTTTCTTACAGTCAGATAAGGTTTGTGATATTTGCTTTTATACATAAATGCATCCTTCATTTTCTGTTGGATTTGATACTGCTAATGCTAATTAGAACCTGCAACCACTTTTACCATTTTTCACGTGTTCTATTTGCTCGGGAAAAATATAAGGAGCCACAGTTTGATTCAAATATAAAATCGTAAAAGGGTAACAACCGGAAAAAACCTGATCATTCCTTCTCTAATGTTGAAGTTACGTAAACATCAAAGCATGTTCCTCAGTCATGCTCTGTTAGCTTGTGCTGAATTTTTGCTTCACAAAATATGTACTTTGACTATTTCTGTGCTTTAATTTCCAGCTGCAGTGCTAAATATTTTGTAAAAACGATGTGAAGACAAAGTAAAAAGAAAAACACAAAGGAGTATATTGATCAGCCATTATCTGGTAGTTTCTTTGAAATGAAAAATACTGTGATTTTCTTGTGCTTGCTCAGACATTCGCACATAGATGTTTATTCCTCCACTCTGTGTATTGCTGCTGTTTGCTTTTATTCCTCCGTTCCTGTACTTCAAAGCAAAGAGTGTTTGTCCAGAGGTAGTGTGTTGATCACAGGGGCTGACGGACCACTACCCTGTTTCTGGGCCCCTGTACTATGGGACAAATGGGGCTTGTTCTTGCCTAGCCATGCTCTTTGGCTAATGCTTAACCCTTTTGGCCTCATTATCCTAATTGCGGCCCCTGCTATAAAAACAACAGATGCTTTTGTACAAGCATGAGAAGTTCAGAATGTGACCAGGAGGTTTTTTTTCCAGACAGAGTGCATTTTTGTTGTTGTTCGTAAAGGTTGATTTATGACTCATTTTTGCACCCACTTTACCCCTCTGTCTTTTCCCACATTGCAGGGTGCAGCAGAGGCCAGGGGTGCCCCACCATGCAGTCCGGGCTTCTCTGAAGATCTGTACACGGTTGTGGTGCCAGATATCACGGAGAAAGGATGGCCTCTTTTCAACGGTGAGTGGTGAAATATTCCTAGTTTTGTTTCACGTTGGATGCCTATTACGTCTGCGCTTGAGCGTGTATTTGTCTTGGCATACTCGTCAACGGTGCCTGCCTCTATGTGTTACATTTCAGGGGGAGGATCTGAACAAGACTGACATATTTAAACAATTAGCCTCAGTGTAGTGGTGTGGTGCTGCAAGTCATGTTGTTTGCCTTGTAAAGCAGCTCGATTGGGACTCAACTTCACAACATGCCGACCCTTTTTGCTTGCTTCCCTTTGCTTCACAGCGGGGTGAAACATATGCAGACTGTTAAGTGTTAAGCTAAACTTTATGGTTGCTCCCTTTTTTTTATTTTTTCTTTGCACCATTGTGAGCATTTTGGTATTAACCTCTGGCTTTGATTAAAAGGGGCAAACTTTCCTGATTGCTTTGGGGAGATGTATCTTTTTCCAAAGAATGAAAATAAGCAATTTCTGTGATTTTAATTAAGCAAATACTCTAGCTAAGCATTTCATAGCTTGTGCTGGCACACGGGTTTAGTTTTATCAAGTTATACAATTGCTTAGCAATTTTCCTGTCCTAATTACAGGTAGTCTTTTTGCAGATTTTAAATATCAAGCATCACTTTTTGTACTTTTTCCCAAATGTTGACACTGTTTTGCCTTAAGGGTCTGTTTGAACCATTTGGTGCCCAATTGCATTTTACACTGCTAAGTGTAACAGTAAAATTGTGTTCAGAATGTATGTTGCAATAAAACTGTTAGCTAAACAGCAAAATTATCTCTTTTTTTCTTCTGTTATAAGCATTTGGATAAATGAAATGCAACAAAGCAGATATGACCTTCTTCTTCTTGGTCTAATATTTGCCATATAGGGATGCAGCTGCGTAAAATGGCATGCAGGTCTCTGGACGGTAATAAAAACTAGAATATATCACCCGTGTGCTATTAGAGTGGTTAGGGCCTTGAGGTCATTTGGACCAGAAAGTATTCCCGCTTGTGTTGGATTTCACAGTGTGAGCCTAAAACTTGCATGCTGCCGTCATTGTGAGTCAGAGAGGTGGGGGGTGGATGTGACACAGACTAGAGAATAAAGGAGAGAGAGGATAGATTGATAGATTGTGGTTTGAATGGGTGGATACTGCTTTCACTGAGCTCTACTTAGTGCATAAGTTTGTGTTTGATGCTTCAGGTGATGGATTTCCCTGTGTTGGCTCGTGGATGAGCCGTGACCAGAGGTAATCAGGTTCTCTTTTGTTTGCCACCCCTTCACTCGTTTTCTCTCCCTGCCCTTCCCCCAGCGAGTTGTTGCTGTGTGGAGATTTCCTTGACAGTGAGGGGCACTCCTGTATCATTGTAATGCAGCAGGGTAAAGCAGCGTGGGTTGATGTTAATGAAACTCTATTCTCTAATGAGGCTCTCCTGTAGCATGTATTGAAAGACATAAGACCCCACAGTGTGCGGAGTATTCTTAAACTTTCCTCACTTTGTTTCCACCATGCTGTTTTTTGGTATTGTTTTTGACGAGCTGCTGGAGGCTTTTTTTTTTTTTGTTGATTTTAATAATTAATTTATTTTTTAAAACACAGCTTCTTTAGCAACACACAGCCGCATTTGGTCAGTTTTTCATTACCTTTGCCATTTCTTAAATAGTAAATGATGAGTCAACTACAAAATAAAAGACGTCTTCAAGTCTAAATATATCTGAGTAAAACATTGAGCTTTTATCATGCTATAAATAACACTCCCAGCTAATTTCAGCATGCATACATGTCTTCTTGAGTTATTGATGAGAAGCCATCAATTGCCTGCTGGTTCAGTTGGCTTCTTTTGAAATGGGATCCACCCACGCATCTGTGTAATACTATCACAAGGTTGTGTAAGATGTCAGAAACATAATTTCTGGCTCATATTATATTGCATTTCATCCCAAGAATACGGTAGATGTGGTGGTGGTAAAATGTTAGAAATCTTCCCTTCAACTAATGGTAGCCATTCTTTTTCCAGCTGATTAAGGGAATACACATCCTGTGGCCTGCAAGGCCTGGAAATTGTTGCAGTTAGCATGTAAACAGAAGACATTGTATGTGCTAAATTGAAGACATCCTGTAGATTAGATAATGGTAATTGTGGGCAGTCAGTTAGTGGAGGTAATCAAATTCTGGTGGTTGGAGACTAAATTTTTACTTTTGGCTGGGCACATGGTGGCCTTCCTGGTTTTTATTTAGTAGTTTTAAAGTTTTTAGACCAAGAAAACCCAAATACTGCAGCTATTATGCCTTTAAAAAAATTACTACCACTGAATAGTGAATTAAAATTTTAAGTTTATTTTGCCCATCCATGGTAAGAAGAATCGCCTTTGTTTTTCTTTTTATTACAAAAAAGGACTTTTCACGTTTTTATTTGATCATTTGATTTATTTAGTTGCATTGAAAGAAGCTAAACTGTTCACACATCAGCATATTTTCTTTGATCGAGTCTAGCTGTTTGAAAGTGACTTGTTTTACTAGATTTCATTTAATATAAGGTATGCTATAGCTGCGGGTGGTTTGCCCCTGGGTGTCTAATGAAATTTTTGGTGGCTTTAGAGAGCTGACACACAGTGTGCCTCTTTCTTTTTTTTTGGTCTTGATGAAGCTCACAAAGCAGAGCAAGTCAGAGTCGGCACATTATTCAGCAGGGGTTTCCCCCTCCCTAAATCTAGGTTAATGAAAAGCCCCAAAGCTTAATTGAGCCTAATACGCTCTCTTATTCTGCCGTTCTGCCATCTCTACCTCCAATCTTCTATTCTGATTTCATTTTTCCCTCCCTCCACCCCTCATAACCTGGCTTTTACTTGTATCACTGACAATTACACAAGCTCTTACCATGACAGAAGTATGCTTGTAGACAGCTTTGGCCTAGATTCAAGTGTTTTAAAAGTGACAGTGGCAAGAGAGTCCAGCTACGTAGCTCCTAAAATTAGTGTTATTTGGGGTGGTGCTGTGGGGGAATGTAGAGTTGACCAATTCAGTAATGTGATTCAAACAATAACTGTCAAAGTCAGCAGTGCAAACATCAACTGGAGAGATCTGTACAGCTAAATATATCCAGCAATTGTCCTTATTTAGAATATATTTTGTTGTGTAAACATTTTCTATAATCCAAATTGATCTGCTTTTACAAGACAATCGTTGGTGATTCATAAATATGGTTAAGTGAATTAATATTTTTCACTTTTCCAGTTCTTTTTATCTGTTCTGTCAAGATTTCAGTGATCCTGACCGAAACTGCCCCCCCCCCCCCCCCCCCCCCCCACACCCCCACCCCACTACCCTCACGTGTTTTATTTATTTTTTGTAAGAGGCCCCAGTATTTGGTGAGACATGACCTGGTTTGACCCAATCTTGTAAACTGAGACAAGTTCTGGTGAAGTATGGATGGATGAATGAGAGGCCATTAATGGAGGTTCTGACACATGAACAGACAGGCCACATAAGCATGACCTTATGTCACCTGAAGTTATTGTGACCTACAGGCTAGACCATATATCACCTACAGGAAGAAAGGGAGGCCAGAAATAAAAGGAGAGTAGAGAAGGTTTCAGATGTGGTATAGCAAGTTTATTCTAATTTGGACCTTAAGATTTTATTTTATTTTATTTTTTGTAGCAGATTTGAGGAAAAAACATGTCTTGCTTTCAATACCTTGTTTTGGAATTGCACTGATGCACCAGGGTTAAATAATTTAAATTCAAACTGACCTTTGTATGGTTCAAATTCCTTTTTAGAGGATATCCTTGAATCACTGGTGCTACACATGAAAAAGATTTACGGGGGATGCGAGTCACCCTGATACTCATGCAGCTGCTGCATGTCTCACATATTTCCTTTGTCACCATGGGACATTTTGAGCAACCCCTGTGGTCATTCTTATTTTCTTTGTTTTATTGTACTTCATACTAAAGCTATTATTGTTTTTTTTAGGCAGCACTTTGAGTAAAAGTTTGTTTCTAAGAGCAGCCCAGCACCCTCATCCTTCTTTTTACCCCCCCTTTTTTCTTGAAAGGGGATCAATGAATCCAGGGTCTTTGTTTGCTCAGATCAATATGTTGTAATGAAGGCTGTGAACCAATTCCCAGCTAAGGCATCACTGCATGGTGGGATAGTATTTGTTTTATATTTTACTGTAACCAGATTACATAAATTAGATTTTTATCTCACCGTCACTCTGCCTTTTAGCTCTTCTTTGAAACACAGTGGCCTGGATAAGTAGCACATATCGTGATGACAAATTGAATCTTGGCACTGTCCAAACTCTGAAGTAACCTTGTATATGTTTCCTACAGTATCCCAAGAAAGCAGAGATGCTTCACAGGTTAAATTTTTTTTTTTTTTTGGTTGTTTCCATTGCTTTCCCATAATGCAAGCATGTTTGCATAATAAAGGCATTGATCTTTGGCTAGCGTGTGTATCCTTTGTAAACCCCTTTCAGGAGCTTAACCTGTGTACTGTAATTATCTGACATTTGGCAGCCTGTTCCTTGGTCTAGCAATTATCATTTCATATTTGGAGGCAGGAAAGTGTTGGTAGAATGCCCAAGTGTCAATAATAAAGTATTTTGTGGTGGGCAGATATTAGCGTTGCAGCTTGTCATCACTTCTGCTTATATCACTCTTATTACCTCCAGGCCATGGCCTTTGCCATTGGCAGCTGACCATATGCCACTGACATTGCACTTTAGTTGAGGTGTCCCTCTCTTGTGTGTTGTGCATTTGTCCTTGAAATATAATTAGCTTGCTCTGTTCAGAAAGCTCTTGATGCTGCAGACAAATATTTTGGTAACAGATTTTCTGCAGCTGTGTACCTCTGTTAACTCTAGGTTTAACTAAAAAAATGTTTTATTGTGTTTAGAGATCTCACCAATTAAAATTACATAATGTGTCTGGTCAAAATGATATCACTCTTGTATATTATTGACAGTTGCTAAGTGGATGTGAGTTCAGCTGATGAACAATATGAAAGGTTTCTTTTAAGGTTGGCAGCATTGGTCTTTTTAAGAATTTTCTTTTGAAAACAGAAGGATGCAGTTGTTGATCACATAAAAATTAGAAAGCTCCTTTTCTGGCTTGTTGAAGGTGCAGCAGAGCACAGTGCTCAGTTGATCAGTCATTTTCTTTGTTCCATTGTAACAATACTAAAAGAAAATTAATGCATTGTCAGTAAAATACATTTTCAGATTTCCAGTTTCTGCTTTCAGATGATAAACTATTTTTTGTGGTTTTGAATTATTGTCCTTTATGTAAGAATTGGAAATGGCACTCATTATAACCTTTGACAAAACATGGCTAAAACTCTTTCTGGAAAGAATTAGTTTAAACTGTTCTGCATCCATTATCTAACTTGCTTATCCTTGCATTGTTACGAGGGGGGCTGGTGCCTGTCTCCAGCAGTCAACTATGCTTCAGTGTAATGAATATGATATTGGTTCACTGTGTTAACTGGTCCAACATTCAGACTGTAGATTTCACGTTTTATAGTTGTGGACTGAATCCTATTTTTTTTTTAATGTTGAGAGATCGGCGGTCAACCAGTACTTGCATGGAAGACTGTTTTTATTCACCAATCTTTTCTACCACCACAAAGATCTGAAAGCCTGTTTCTGTCCCCCTTTTGCTCTGCTCTAATGTTTTATATAGTTTGACAAATTCAAGGAAGTAACCTGAATGTATAAATGCAGATTCTGTATGTAGAAGACCGTTTTGGCCAGTTGGATAGATTTTCACTTCCCTCAATGCCTGCACTTAATGTATATAGTTATTGGTTGGAGGATGACCCTTCATTAGAAAACTTTAACCGTCCATTTAAGCTATGTTTGTTGTAATTGTCTAGATTTCCATGTTGCAAACATAGTTCAACTTGGTTGTGAAACAAATCTATACAACCAGTTGCACCCCCACCATTATGAAGAAATGGCTGAAAGCCCTGTTAAATCAGTACTGAAAAAGTCTCCAAAACTGTTTATTCTGTGACCTTTAGTAGAAAAAAAAATCCTAAATGAAAGATAACTGTTAACAATGCTAATATTAGCTTGTGCTACTTTGTAAAGTGAAGGTCTATGCAGCATGTGCAAAATCTAAAATGCTAACCAAAATCTAGTGGATCTGTATTTATTTATTTTTTTTTAAAGTATTGTAAAATTCATGAAATGTTTAGTTAAAAATTGACATTGAAGGCAAATGTCTACTCTTTGCAAAAATATTGCTCAAGCCTTAGACTCTTGTTTCAGGTTGGGTGTATAAATATAATTTGACTTTTAACTTATGGGTCAAAAGTCAAGTTGGCTTTGGGCCCTACCCAAAGTCTGAATATCATTTTGAAAATAACATATATTTTATTGTTCAAAGGCGTTTAGGCTATAGGTTATCTGCATCTTTGTCCCACCTGGATTATGACACTTGTCTAGAAACTCTTCAAAACTAACTGGTTTTCCCATGTGCTTAAATAAGCTTCCAATGTAATACTTGGTGACTGATTTTTTTTTTATTTTTTATTATTATTATTATTATATATTTTTTTTCTTTTTAATTTGAGGGACACAGAGTGCATAATGACCCCACTATATAACGAGGTCATTTATAAATAACTTCGTTGACCTAACTTTCTGTATGTGCCTTCATGTGTCTAGGAATAGTGTTTCACACAAGTGAAATGCTCCAACCGATGTTGAAAAGAAAATGCACAACTTGGACCTAAATGACAATAAATCATCACTAGCGAGTAAATAATTTACTTTTTTTCATTGCAGATTTGTGGATTGTTTAGTTTTGTGTGGGCAGCCCTTTTTTTTTAGCTTGTAAAGTGAATGGTTCCTCTTCTCTCTTGCAGATTTTTGTCCTTACCAAGTAAGATTAGACTGTCTTTTACTGTTTGGTGCAGTAACACTTCGATTTTTGCCCACTGTTTTCTCTCTTAGTGGTACTTGTTTTGCTCATTATGTTAAGCCAAGGGTGTGAACAGAGCTGTATCCTCAAGTGTTAAATTGGCAGCCACTTTAAAAACGCAGCCACTCCCATTCCCCCCCACTGATTTTCTTTCATTTACATGTTGTGTTCATATGGCAGGGCATTCAACATCTAAACAGACAAGCAAGCATTTTTTTAACCTGACAGTTGTAGATTGAACAGCAGTACCTATCCCATAGCTGTGTACAACAGTTAGCAGGCAGACAACAGTGTCTTTGTGTCCTGTGTCAGACAAGCTAATACTCCAATGAACATATTAATGAGGGTTTCTGTGCCAATGGAGAAAATGGAGACAGCACTGGCCTTGTGTGTTTAACCTTTTTCTGTATGCAAGTGACAAACATAGTTGCAATTTTCTAAACGCTATTCTGTGTTCAAAAGTCCGCATAAATTTGAACGGCATTATTCTGCTGACTATAAAAGGGAAATTTGATGCAGGGACATGTTAATTGACCCAGATACTGTAGTGATGTTCACAAAGGCCAATATCCTGCCTGGGAAGCGACGTCTGCCTCCTGCGGGCCACACCAACTATTGTGTTCTAGCACAGGCTTCAATTTCAGTGCTACAGCATTTTTCCTCTTTTCTTTCTCTGGACAGTAACCTCTGATGTCACTAGTCTTTAGCCATTCTCAACCCACCCTGTCTTTGATTCACTCCTCTATCACCTCCTCTACTTATTTCCTTGTTGTCCCTTTTCTCTCTCTCTTTTTTTCACGTGAGCTTGCAGATGGGGGGTGAAGGGGAGTGCTCCCCCTTGGCGCTATACAAAGATTGATGTGGTGTAATTGGGTAATTCAAGGACAATACTGTAGCATTTTGCCTTTTTTTCCCACAACTGAATTTGTTTCCTGTAGTCACCTTGGTTGCTTCATGACTTCAGTCATGCATGCAATGTTAAATTTTACTTGTGTGGGTAATTTTTTCTGATGCATGGCTGACTTTGAAGAACTCGTGGATTTTGATGGCCCTTGGCAAAGCAAGTTTATTTGTAAAGCAGCCTCCATACGTAATGTATCCATCCAATGTATTTTATTGGAAACGAACAAAAGTAAAGGGAAAAAAATTAAATCGAAAAATATAAGAATTGCATATAAAGGGAGCAACAGGGAAATGCTAATTTATTCAGAGTTAATAGTTAAGGCATGAGAAAATTGATAAAATATTTACCTTTCATTGGTAGACTGTGATAAATAGTATTCTTTTTTATTTTTATTTTTTCAGACCTGATTTAAAGAAGCCAAGAGTTGCAGCTGTCTATTTTATTAAAATCTATTCTAGGTCTGATCACTAAAAGAAATACTGCCCCCTCTTTCTTAGATCAAGTCTTGGGAACTCTGAGTGACAATGTCTCTGATCTTGGGGACCTAAATTCTCAATCCCTGATTTTCTTTTTCTTTTTTTTTTCCTTTTTATTACAGAACATGGTTGTCTTTTTTGTATTATTATTTGAGGGGGTGGAGAGGGCAAAGACATCATTGCAATGATGTAGCCATCTTTTTTGTGAACGACATCAGTTGGACTGTGTCGTAACTCCATTACATTCTTTGGGGGAAAGGAACTTGCCGTTTTTGCAGCAATCATTGATATTGTAGATACAATATGTCAGCAATGGATTATATATTGCACATATACGTATATAAAGCTTTATTATGGGTGTGTAATATTGTAATACTTCATAATCAGAAGGACAGTCATATAGATATTGAATAAAAGTGAATCGAGAGTAGAGCATTGTGAAACTCGACATTAGATCGTATTTTTTCACAATTTATGATTGCCAGAGAACACAAAGTAGTCTTTTAAAACTAGAAAATTAAATGGCCTTTTCTGTTTAGTAATTATTGAAAGCTCTAAGATGCCAAGTAAGGAGAATTTCATTGATTTCAATTTACTACAAACTAATCAAGGTTCAGTCTTGATGTAGATTGGTTGCTGGTAACAATGATTTCTTGTTCCTTTTAATCTGATAGCTCTTCAAATAAGCTTATGTAGCCTTCCTGATTGCTTGTCTCAAGTGATCTACAGCTACCAGGTTGTGCTGACACTGTTGTATGCCATCACTAGATATTGTGGTTGACCTGAAGCAGTTTCAATTCTCCATTTTCTTCTGCACTTTATGGGAGGAAGCTACATATCGCCTTGTGTTCAGCATCGTCTGCGTTTACATTAGCTCTTCTGTCGATATTTAGTGGAACATTAAAGGCCGTGCAGCAAATCGGCAATTTATTTCCCAGAGCAAAGCTACCTAAGCAGGACAGTGACTGGAGGGGAGACATTTCAACTGAAGGATCTGCCTGCTGCAGACTGGTGATCTACTGATTTCCAAAACATCTTTATTTTATACACCAAAACATCCATGAGTAAGGTGAATAAATATAGGGGAAGGTGGCTGGAGTTTCTCTTGTGACTGCAGTCGAATTGTTCTACTTCCTGATGAGTGACTGAGAGCTTAGAGCTTAAATTAATACTCAATTCCTTATGATATTTAGATTTTCATAAATTAAATATCTCTATAGTGACTTTTTTCTGATATTTTAATAAATGAAGGACTTATAAAAAGTTGTTGTATTTTAAATACAATAATTTCTCATTGAAACTAAAATTAAAGCCTTTTAATTAATTGGAACACTGACTGTGATAAAGAAGCAGTGTCGATAATCCTTATATTTAATGTAGACCTAACTTAATACTTTAACAATACTGTGTTGTGCTTTTGATATTTTTTTAAGTTGTTTGTCAAAAAATCTAAACTCTAAGGCAAAACTGTGGAAGCAATGAAATTTGATCTTAAACTCTGCATTATTTTTTAAGTTAATTTATTTGACTGGAGAAATATTTAATCTTTTTTATCGCATTTTTTTTTTTTTAGCATTACATATTCTGAACATTACTTCTGTTTATAAAACAAACAAAATCTCAATCCAGAATTAGTCTAACCTTTCAGAGCTTTACCAGTCAACAGAGAGCTATATCACAGTTTCTGTCCACTTCGTTGACACGGTGGCAAAGTCATAGTGTCTTTCTGTTAATGGGGGATTCTTTCACATACTTTATTCTTTTCATCTTTTGTTTTTCTATTCAGCAAACTAATAGGTTATTGTTTTGCTATATTTTATATACATTCTTAAGTTTAGTAATATGTGAAAAAATTCAGCATAGAAAAAAATTGGTATTTCAGATATTTAAAACACTAAACCAACTGTCGACTAATGAAACCCTTATATTGTGATACATTTTACAACCATATTACCCATCCTCACTTTTACTGTTTGTAACAAGAACAAATGCAGTGGTTATCCTATCCATAGTTTAGGTTTATTCATTTTTACTCCAATGTAATACTCTACAAAATTACATGTTTAGCTCATTGAATTGTCAATGTACTGTCAGTTGATCTTTGTATTTCATTTGATTAGACAATTCACAGCTTTATACCCACAATTTGTAGCTGCTTACCAGCATCCTCATCCTCCCCCACACACTGTGTTTGATTACTCACAATAATAATTCTCTCAATCTTGTATATGTCCTATGTCAGCTCTTCACTTTTACACTAAGTGATCTAAGCACTGTGACCTTTGCAGACGATAAGATTCCTTCAGCTGACTTGAAGACTTTGGAATAACTGCCTGAACCAGTAATTCATGGCATTGCTAACCATATGAGGGCTACGAGGAAAGGTTATTGACCTTTCACGCCTGCCACTAGTGATGGAGAGAGCCAGACCCTGGAGGAAAATGAATTGTGCTTATTAAGGAACTGGACTTTTTGAATCAAATCCAGGGGGCAACTTTACTCTTGGCATCTCTTCTTTATTTAAGTAATTACTTTTTAGCAGTGTTTGACCAGCTTTCTGAGAGCACAGACTCTTAAGATAGAGTTGCATTCAGTCATAAAGTTTTTTGGGAGAAATTATAGTATAAATTGCAGAATGCCTGAAGGAGGAATATAGATATTAAGGTGAGGTTTCATTCAAAGTGCTGAGAGGAATAAACCAACTTAAAATGCATATGGACACACAATTTGCATGGTCAGCTTAACAACAGAGCAAAAAATTTGGGGGATGCAATGAAGTGGTGACTGTAGAGATTAATTTAAGAAGTGAGTGCAAGTGTCACAGTTGATGAAAACGTCCCGTTTTTGTTGGGGAAAATTCTTTGAAGTGGAATATGATTGAACGCTGCGGAAAAACATTTTTGTCCTTCGCCACAATGAATAGAGAAGCTGCACTGGAGAAGTTATTCAGTACTGTCATGTTATTGATCCAGATGACATACATTCATTAACATTCAGCTGTGGTACCAGCTTCAAAAGCACTGTACCTAATACTGTCTTTAAATTTTATTGTTCAAACAGCTTTTAATATTATCTGGTGAAAAGAAAACAAAATGCCTCAAAATGAATTGATAAAGAATGAGAAAAGGCTTAACTAGTCAACACCAAGCAGTGGTGCCCAAAGTTGGTCCTCGAGGGCCAGCATTCTGCATGTTTAAGTTCTCTCCCTAGTGGTTGTAGCAACCTCCTCAGCAAGTCAATGTTCTCCTTAGGCCTTCTAATGAGCTATCATTTGATGCAGGTGTGTTAAACCAGGGAGAGAACTAAAACATGCAGGATGCCCTTGAGGACCGACTCTGGGCACCCCTGACCAAAGGGGAAAAAGAGAGGAAATGAAAGGTCTTGTCTAATATACAAACTGCAGATCAGTAGGGGTAGGTCCTCATTTTTACAATACATGAACTGTGGTTTAAGGTATTTTTTTAACTGTTGTGCTGAAACTAACACCTATGATATTTATAAAATGTGAGCTCATATGTTTGATTTTCAAAAGACTGCCAGTGTTTCCAGCCCAACACTGAAAAAACAATAAAACGGAAAACATTTTCTTTGTAAAGCCTTCCTGTTACCCACTTTATATCTTGTTTTCACTTGGTCTTTCCCAGCCTGAATGAATCTCTGAAATGTCTTGACATGTTGGCAATAAAAAGAACTCTTGTTCCTGAGAGCTGAATTGCCCACCTCCTCTTTAGACATTAACTGGTGATGGACTGACAAAATCCTTTGAACATTTAAAACGTTTGTTCCCATCAGTCCTCTGCAAAGCAAGCAAGTTGGGTTCCACTAAACAACTGTTTCAGGTCAAAGGAATAAGAAATGTCGGAAACTCAACAGTGTGTGTTTACGTCAATTTAAAAGATATTGCTTAGTACTGCCTATTGTGTATGTCATCAATTACAGAACTACAGCTGACGGAAGTTGGAGGTAATTGTAAGTTGTCGCCGTTGGCCAAGATGTGCTCTTTTCTTAGCTTCCATGGTGCAAATAAGGTTGCAGGTGTTTTAAGGTGCTGACTCTTTATTTCCTCTTAAACACTCCATAAAAATATTTTCAATTCCTCCTGTCGGAATCGACAGGAGGAATCAACAAACCGATTCATTGCCACAATTTGTGACTGCTGTGATTTCTGGTGAATATTTAAATAGTTACTGCAACTGTCTACTGGCTTTTATAGTAATGTAAAGTTTCTATTGGGTTTTTGAAATGTTGACAAAATGGATGTAGTTCTTGTTTTACACCTTTTGGCCTGCTTGTTTTCATAAACCCAGTAAACCTCTTTAAAACATTTTCTTCAAGAAGATTGCCAGAATTTGTTCTTATTACATAGAAGGGGTCTGCAACCTCAGGCACAGATGACTCTTTAGTCTTCCCAAAGTGGTTCTTCATAACTCAGGATAATAGGCAAGGTTTCTTTAGATTAGTTTCAGAAGTTGCTCAATTTCAGTTTGTGTTATATTTATGTATGTATATGTGTATATATAATCTCCTGTAGTTAAACCTTTAGAATTATCAATTAACATGCTTGAAATAACATTTGTTTTAATCACATGTAGTTGGGTAAATGTTGGTTTTTGAGGTGTATTTGTACTTTTACTTGGAAGCTAGGAAAATTAATGGGCAGGGGTGCATTTGAATTAAACAAAGCATGTAAAGAATGTGGTGAGGACTGCGGAGAAATGGAGTCATAGACAGAGAAGATTGAGCACCATGTTATTTCAGCTCTGTCCTCCCCCAGAGCTCCAAGCCTGTAAATCCTGGTGGGAGGCATGCGTTTATATTGGATCAACATACTATGATGATATTTTTCCTGCTGTCTTGTTTTTTATAATCATACCCGGTCCCTTATGGGATGCAACTAAAACCATTTTTATTGACTCTGGAGAAGGTTATCTCTAGCTCATGTAGTGGGAACAAAAATTTTGGTTCTACATTTGTACACAGTATCATTGTCCCCTCTCAATGGGAATAAGCAATAGATGAAAACTAAAAGCTTCCAACATAATAACATAATTATAATGCCCCTTTTCCATTTTGGTTGAGCATGAGTATTATGCTCTTTTTCTTTCTTGTTAATACATGCACCTCATATTGGAAGTAGTTTCTTTCAATACTTTGGAGAGCAGAAAAAGAATTACTAAATCCTTCAGCTGCTCGTTAGTAATATTTCAAAAGAGCAATTAGAATTTGTTTTGAAGTGTTCATTTGTGGCAAGAAAAAGTTTCAAAATCATTATGCAATTTTTGTCCATCCTACCTTTTAGACTATTGAACTTGATTTTAATGGCAGAGACGTTGAGGAGTTTGACTCCAGTATGTATGGAACAGAGCAACATGGTGCTCACCACTCCACATGTTGCTGGGCACTGCCGTTCAGGTGTCTTAAATCAGGCTGCTATACTTTTCTCTTTTCAACCAAGACAAGCTTAGGTGTTTTTAGAAATATTTTTACTCACAAATAATCTTATGGTTTGGAATAAAAAGTGGTGCTGTTTTAAAACAGTTTTTGAGCTTAAGAGTGTCTGTAATGTATGCAAGGTCAGCAAAATGGTAAAACTTAATATAGTGTGTCGTTTTTGAGTTTATCTAAATACAACAAACATGTTAGCAAAATACTAATTCTGACTAAGTATCAATACATTGGCCATAATTGCAATAATCTCTGAATTATTATAAGTATGTTGATTTTTAATTTTTGTCTTTAGCTTAAATTCTATGACACCAAGAAAATGATGTTTTGCTTTTTGTTTTTACTCAGTTATCATACCATGGGGGTCTCAAACAGAGCTGTGTAGTTTTTCTTTTTAAAATTTTTTTTTTTTTTAATGTTTTGCCCTATGGTCAAAAAGGCAGCAGTGAAAATAAGTCCTACATTTTCTATCCAGGCACCAACTTTCCTCTTGTGCTCTTTACAGTGGGGTCATTTTATGATCTGAAATCAAATGCTGCACTTCACGTGGCAGCACTTCTCTTGAAGGTCCAACATTTGTTAGAAGTGAAAAAGGACAGGAAATCACTTGGAGAAACTCATATTTCGGTTGTTTGCAAAAAAAAAAAAAATTTATATAAAACACAGCTTCAGGCTTTTTTTTCCCTAGCCAACAGTAATGTGGTTATGGGTGTTAGTAATGGATTGAGACATTAGTTCCATTAACCTGTTCACTCTCCAAATGCTCTGCTTGATGTAGTATGTAATTTAAAATGTCTGTCAGTGGCTGATAGAACTGTCAATCAACAATGTGCAGTGAGCACTCTGGTCGGCCACCTTAATCCATTAGTCATTAGGATTTCAGGAAAGTGAAGAGATTTTGGTCTCTTTATGCAAAATTAATCTTTCTAACCCAAGAAATTAATGTATTCCTTTTAAAAAGAGGGATGCTTATGTAACATTTAAAGTAATTGTATACCAAAAGTCTGATGGTATAAGTTTTAGTATTTGTTCAAACAATCCCTCCACATACGGATGCATCATGTCTTCTAAAGTAGATGTTATTTGATAAATAGGCAGAAAGAGAAGAAACTAAACCGGTTAGCCTGTTTGAATGTTTCCCCTCTGTCCTACGAAGAATGTGTTGTCAAGGAAAACTGAGGTCAAAAGACACAAATGCTGTTTTGTTCCGCCAATACCAGGCTTTATTTTGTGCACAGTGATTGTAATGGGGCAACAGTGGCACCCATTGTTCTGCTCCACATCTGTTGAGAGATTGGCGATTTGATTGAGGGAGAACATTTATTCATGAGCTGTCATGCTGTGTATTAGCTTTATTTAATTTTGACTGCCAAGACACTTGCGCACATCCTCATAATTAGAATATATTGCAGTTCTGCATCTGGAAGTTTTTTTTTTATTTTATTTTTTTTAACAGCCATAAACACAATCTAAGTGGAGCAGATCCTTGAAGCACACTAGAGATTTATGGCTTCTTAGTGGTGGATATTTAATGAAATAAGCAGAAGAACAATAAAACCTACTTTTGTTTCTTTTAGGATCTGTTCTGATTATGCATACAGTCCAAACAAGCATTCAACACTGTCACAGTTTTGCTGTTTGTACCAATTATTTATAGCATTGACTTATGCAGCTATGAAGTACAATTATGTAAATGAATTTCCTGAGTCAACTATGTCCTCAAGTCAAGTAAGTGTGTTATGAGGATTATTCATCAACATTTTGTGCCTCTTACAACTTTAACAAGTTCTGTCTCACAATTTATATTGTTGATATTGTATGTTTTTATTGTTAAAAGATTGAGGAAGTGAGGCCCTGCATATGTAGGGATTATAATTTTTTTCGCTATTTTGAAATACCAAATTTTTATCCAAATCTTTAAGGCATTGCACATTTTAGGTTCAAATGTACTTACTTCCTGCTACAAGTAGTGTGAGAAAATATGTGTGTGAGAGAGGGTTATTTCAATGGATTAAATTAACCAAAGTTATTATTGGAGATTTGAAATGTATAAATGTATAAAGGATATTCTTCAAACCGCAACACCAGGATGTGTTGTGGTTTGGGCAACCTGGTAGCTCTCGGGCTTGTTTTGTTTGTATTGATGGATCAAATTTTTAAGTTTCTGATCAACGGAATATTCACCTGTTTTGGTCACCAGCCTGTTTCACTATGCATCTTTAGACATGTGTGTCTACATACTTGTACAGCAGCAGGTGTTCAGCTGTAACAGTTGGAAATAAATTTTATACAAAAAAAGAAAACAACCCTTCCACGAACGCTGCAGTGCGTATCCTCTCCTCGGCTTATCCCGTGATCTCTGACTTTTATTTATTGTTCTGTCCACAGAGTGCTCGGAAAATGCAATTCCACAACCATTGATTCATGTCTGTTTGAAATAAGGAGGTTCAGACTCGGGGCATGAATAAACACTGCTTGTGTTTTTTTACTTTTGACCTCTCATTCTCACTCCCATCCACTTCTCGCAATCCCATTTTCAACATGCCTCTTAGCCACAGTGATGCTTTCTCAGTTGCTTATTATGCCTTCCACCAAACCACCAAGGGGGTATAAGCATGTGTACACAGGCAGCTGTGTGCCACTGTATAACTCCGCTCGGTGTGGGATAAGTGGGGATTGGCATGTCCTGTGCCCGTTTCATCTGTTTAAAAAATGTGACAGCTGGGCAACACTTTTTCCACTCCCCCTATATGAGGATGACGCATCCAAATGAGACGTAGCGAAACAGTCGGAGGAGTGACAAAGATAGTGGAAGCCACCAACTGGCATGGCGCAAAGCAAATGTTGGCACATGTGTTATGAGTTAGTGTTGACATAACTATTTTATGGCTGCCCTAACACATTAAGGTTGTTTGCCTAATTCCTATTTTTCTTTCCTTCTCTCTTTATGCTGTAAACACTGTGCAGTAATGGTAGGAAGGGCATAAGAAGTGTAATTTATGTGTGGGGGAGAAGCCTGGGATGAGGCCTCCCTCTGGGATTAATGGGAGTCTCTGTGTCTGTTCACAGGAAATATGAAAGGCCCTTTGTTGGTAAAGGACTTGCTGCTGCCAGCAAATAACTACCCCCTGTCATATCAAAAATCCCCAACCTCTAAATTCATTGCCTCCTCTGCCGCTCATCCTTCAGCCCCCTTTCTTTACGCCCCCCCCCCCCCTCTATAAGCCTGTGTGTTTTCTGTCAGGGTCGCTCATTTATGATTCCACACTGCGCCGGCAGATCCAGAGCCCAGGAGACACAAGCTCGTATTGTTAGTATTCACTGTCACTTCTGGAGTCTAGGCCGCTGGACGCAAAAGCGGAAGAGTGGGAGAAATAGTGCTGTTCAGGTGGTGATTCATATTTTTACCTGTGATGCTATGTGCGCTGCCTTCTCCGGTTTCCTTCCTGTGTTCAGTTTGGAGACTTGCTATCACGTCAGGTGGGGGAAAAACTGGTTTTCTGTGGTTAATGTGTGACCAATGGACTGTGCTGGTGGTCTGGTTTATTTTTGGGGTGCCTGTGGGTGTGTGTGTGTGCGTTTGCACAGTGGTTGAGCATACCTCCTTAGGCTACGCTAAATAAAGAAAGGCCTATCAGTGTGGGGAAATGACTGTTAGGCAGTGCAATGGCAGTGTGTCTTTCATCAGGTCACACGTTGGTCTCTTCACACCTGCAGCTCAGAACAGGGGAGTGAGAGGCTGTTGGCAAGTGTTAATTGCTATAATAAAAAAAGACTGGAAAAGCCAGAGAAGATGAGGTAGGTGTGTGTGTACTTGGCAGCATCGTTTTCTATCTACTTAAAATGTTCTCTTTTAGTTCAGAAGTGAATGAATTTGTAAAAAAAGTTAGAGGGGTCTGATCAAGTATTTGCATATCATGTTTATGCCACTAGTACAGATAACTGTAGGTCATGTATAATTTAATTTGGATTTTTTTATTTCAGACAAAAACCTTTGCACACAAATATATGCATATGATCTCCTAAATTGTAAATCAAAAAGCATATATGTTTTTTTTTTCTTTGTTCTGTATATTTAGTAGATTACCGTACTTGAAGTTACAGAAGCCTGCTCTCAGTGAAGTGGGCTGCTGTAGAGTGAGCACTTTGCCGTTCAGCATCACCATCTTCAGAGATTTCTGGGAGTTGAAAATGAGAAAACACAAAATAAATATTTGTGCTTTATGCAGACTTGGAGCACTGGAAGTTGTATCAAACTTTTAAAGTAGTAACTCAAGAGAATACATAGGAGCAGTAAGCAGTTTCAGCAGGAGAGCTAACTGGAATACAAACGTTTATTTATTTTGGTTTTTATTTAACTAGAGCTGAACAGTCATTCATAACAGTCATTGCAAGTTCAGTTTGTGTAATATTCCAGTTGGAATGGACAGCTTGGATGCAGCATTTAGTTGGTTAAAATATCTCAAGGTCTTTGCCAGTTGGACGCACTTTAGCTTTCTTTCAAGCTTAGACCTGATGAAAATAACCAAGTTCTAAAGCTCAAAAAGAGCAGGAAGGAAAATGTAGCCTAATTGATAACAATACTACAGTATAGTGTAATCTAACATCAATCATCCTCTTTCTGTCATGGAGCATAAATATTTAAGAAACTCTTCATAGCCTGTTGGAAGGTTTTGATTTGTGATTGGAATATTTTCAATCTTGTAATTATATGGAGCAGCTCTTGTTAGCCAACAAGGCTAATAGTCCTAAGTTTCTTTTTTCCTAATAGGTTTATGTGTTCCTAATAAAAATTTTTTTTATGCATTTAGTTTTTTTTTTTTTTGTTTTTTTTATCTAAAATTGGACACTCCTGTCCTGAGTTGTTTGATGGGTGCTCTGTGTGGGGTGGGAGCTTGACTGAGAACTGAAGCTCCAAGGCGGAGCTTTGGGTGAAAAGGCGGCGCATTGTTTGAGCAACTGTTAATGTTATTCTCCCCCCACCCCCGAACCTCTTTAAGATACTGTTCAAAAATTACTGCCCCCACCTCCCTCCAGGTCTCTGTATACAGATTTAGCAGCTGTGTAGCATAATGTTAATATTGGCATAAAAGAGCCATTCTTAAGGTTTTATGCAATTATCAATCTTTAAAAATAGGAATACAACTAAAGGTAGGGGTGGGGTTGCATTATACATATTATTTTTATGTAATATATTTTTCTTATTTCTTTCAACACCAAGACTCTTCAGTAAAAGTGCTCTAGATCCAAAAATGAAAGTATCAACAAATATTTTCTATGTAAAAATTGACTCAGAATCCAAAAATCTCATATTCTCACATTGAATCTCACACAGAAAAAAGTGTTTTTTCTGCAAAAAACAATTTTATTTTACTAAGTTTTAATACAGGCTGAAAACATTTGATTTTATTTGTATGAGCAACCCTTTTTTGCCTTTTCTCTTATATTTCCCCTTCATTCTTCGATTGTTCAAGCCATTTCTGCCTGTGAACTCTGCAGAAGAAGTGGAGGATCTAATGGCTCCATATTGACTCCCTCAGGCTGTCGCCAATGGATTTGACATAGATAACATGGTTGTGTTTGAAACCCAAGGGGGAGGGGAGTACGTAAAAGAATAAAATCCAGGACCCCCAACTGCAAACAAAAGAGAGGGGAGAGTGAAATGAACTTAAATAAAATGAGTTCAACTTGACGAAAGGTTTAGGTTGTCTGGGGCAACTCAAATAGCCCTGTCAAACAAAGAAAGCTGCTTCATACCGTCAGACTGTACTTATGGCTTTCGTTTTGAAAGGATGAAACAAAACAGACGCATTAGATGTTTGCCTTATAAATCATTTATAATTCAGTTTTCCATTGCCGAGGGAGTTTAGCTTTAACGAGCTTGAGTATTCATGTTATTCTAAGCTTTAATTGTAATACTGAGGATGACAGTCATTTGTTTAATTTCCTAGACTGGGAGCTGATGGCTAGGCTTGCATGGAAGGAGGAAGTGTAATGGCCATTTTCTACAAAGGATAAGGCTTATTAGGTCTGAGTGGCCTCCTGTCTCATATAACCTAATGTGCCTTTGATAGACAGGGGATTCCTGGTTCTGATACATTGGAACTATAAATCCAAGCATATCCCTTGTCTCTGGACTTTGTAATTGCCTATTAAGAGCCATGTTTGTAGATGGAGGGGCCAGATGTGCCTAATGTGGCTGAGGGTCCAATGTGTGCACTAAGTCAGCATGCAGTAAAAGATGAGGAGGAGCAAGGGCTGGACATTGCCTCTCATTAAACTGACCTGCTCTGCCTGCGGAGCCATAAAAAACTTTAATGTTCTTACCAGAGAAGCTCGACAATTTTTTCCACCATTCTGCTGCCATAAAAAGGGAACTGAATTCCATACGAGTTTGCTGCTGTCACACCTCAAGAGGCCAACTGTCTGTCCTTGTTTTAAATCCAGACCTTGGGCACCGCCATTTCTCAATTTGGTGTTTTCCATATGTTACATTAATGTAAAATACTCAGGTCTCACTGGGCCACTTTAACAGGAAAATGAGCATAATTGGGTTTGATATAAGTAATGACAGCAAAACGTTTCAGCAGCTGACATGAAGTAATGATTCAGCTGGTGAAGCAAAGTCATTCTTTTGTGTTGGTGTTCACTGTATTTTTCATCCAGACTGATAAATATGGGCACGAAATTCTAGTAACTTTTTGTTCTCAAAACTCACATTTAGGAATAGTGGGTTGGTGTGTAGACTTATTTCACAAAACCAATCCACTATGTTTGAGTGGTGTTTTCAGTATAGCAGTTTTATGGTTTGGAAAAGGAAGGATGCTGGGTTTATGTAAAATCTAGATGAACTTGCATTTCTAAGCACTGAGAATTCCTCTGGTTACTAATACTAAAGTTGGCATCTACATCTTCCTATCATAAAAATGAAGGATTTTAGTTGTTCTAATGACTCTGAATTAAAATATATCCAAAATATATAGACTGGTCAGTCATAAACTGGATAACTTTTCACTAACAGAGATTTTAAGAAAGAAGAAGTACATTAAATTTTAAACAGATATTATTGATTTTCTAATAATAAATGGAAATCTTTTTCTGCATTAGAACCACCTGTCTGATTTGTGAAACATGTTCTCATTTTGAATCAAAATAAATAGAACTTTTAGGTTTCCTCAAAATCTTGTTATTCCTATTGAGCTTCATTCATTAATCTCAGGTGAGGTTCTTTTTTTTTCCCCTCGTCATATTTAGTTATTATTAAACCTTTGTTTGAGCTTAAAGGTCTCTGAGATGCAGTTCATATAGTTAACAGTTAATAAGAAATGTAGTATTTTCCACACCTACGTGCGTCTGCATGTTGTTGAAAGCACAAATGCCGCCATCACTGCTTCCAGCTGATGAGGTTTAAGCAGTCTGCAGGGACCTTTTATTATGAATGGATAAATATTTTTGCAGTTTCCAACTGAACAGTGGGATACTGTGCAAAGTTTTCTCTTCCGTTCAGCTTGATTTGTGACCAGCATGAGAGATGCCACACATTTATAAGTTTTATAACACCCAATTCATGTTTGGTTTCGTATTTTTCCCCCCCATGGTTGTGTGCTGTATGACTGAGATTCCAAGCAGACTGTAGCACACTGAATTAGTTGCACTGAATAACTTCAAATGTGGTCATAATTAGAGTTTTAAATTATGAGTTCCTTTTCTTTCTTTTTTATTAAAGTTAAAATGAGAATAACACATTTGTTACATTTTTCACATTGAATATAATGAGAAATTTTCAAAAGAGACTGAAAAAGAAGGAAAAAGTATATATTTTTCTATGTTTGTTCCATACTCGACACTACCCACAGGTGTTCTCGGTATCCATGGTTTCAGCAGCTGACATTTCACTCCCTTCCTGCACATAACACAAAGTAGAAGCATCACCATTAGATCATCCTGCTGGTTTTCCATCTGCATAAGCCATGCATATCTATTCCATTTCAACAAAAAACTAAAAACCACCATATTGAACATTTGAGGGATGACTGGAGTTTCTGGCCTCAGACTTTCATGCTTAGCTAACAATTAACCCGAATGCTTGTGTTGGTCAACACTCTTTAAACAAGTCAAAGCAAAATGTTCCTTCTTTACAACTTTGCAAGAACAGGACATAGATTGTTTTTTTTAAATGGATGAGCTTTTTCAGTGTGACACCTGAAAAGAGCCCACAGTTTCCACCATAGACCAGAACGCAATAAAGCGACTACAAGCCAAGCTCAGCTTTTATCCCTTTGTCTTTGTTTCAGAACGGTTTTTTTCCCCTCCTTCTCTTTCGATTTCTCCATCTCTCCTTATGCGGTGAAAACCTGATACGCGGCAGACCGCTTCAGGTTACAGTGCACACTGTGAGATTCTTTTCAAGTGGTAACCACTGTGAATAACAGGATGTTGTGGAGGTGCAGGGAATTGGGATGGAGTAACGCCACTCTCCCCTTTGCCGCTAGGCTAAAAGCATCCAGCTCTTGCCCATTGTGAGCTTGAACTCAAAGGGATTTGCGATGTGGATGATCTTTGACCTCTTTACACCCACATCATGTAAATTAGTGCACAAAAAACAGACATGATTTATTTATTTATTTTTTTTTCCATACTAAGACTGCAGGATTTTGCTTTTTGGTTTCTGTTAAAAATAGTTTTGTTTTGTTTTTTATTCCTGATATGGTAAAGTGGAATTTTATACTTTGACTTTTGTGTATGTTTTTCTACTTGCATCTAAGCTGGCAGTAGGTTGAGGTATTTATGTAACTGAGACAACAGGTCAGGTGTAAGAAAATAAACCTGTTTGCATGCCACTATAAGTTGCTACAGCAGAGGTTGAGAAGGTAACCAGATCCATCCATTCAGGCATGCAGACCCCCCTGAAATCTCCAGATGATGTTATTGTCCCTGTGCACAAAGGGTGGGGGATGTGTGTTGTAAGATACGGCAACACACTGAGGTTCATGGACAACACCCATTCCCGTATTTTATCCAACTGTATAAATTAACATTTTCTGGTTTTATACACTTTATATTTTCCATGAGAACTTTAATGTATGTGGTCACATTTGGACAACTACTCTATAGTTTTAAATGGTATGAAGACTACTTTACGTAGTAGTTTAGTTAACTGCAGTCCCATTCATCATTTAAGACAGGGAATGGTTAGCATTATTTGTATAATAGCCCGCTAGCTGCATTACCTTGACTGCTGGCATCTAGAAAATAATGAAAATGGTCACAAGTTGCCTACTATGTGCTTAGTTTATAAATTTTTTGTGTATTTTAAGGTTAAAGTAGTTCAACACTGATTCTAACATGGCCTATATTAAGGTTTTAGAGCAAACGTATTTGCAAATGTGTAAGGGAAACCAGGATTCCTTCCTCTCAAATACCAACAAAAAGACTTTGAAGTATGAGATTTATTTGCTTTAATCAGCTGACCTCCTGTCTTTTTATGTGTAGTGTTAATGAACATAACAAAACCCTCTGTGACACTTCAGTAATGGAGGTTGGACAGCTGAACATAATGGCTTTCACCTTTTGAGTAGTTCAACACTTCTCTTTCCTGCTCACATGTTGCTTTTTGCTCTGTGCAAAGCATTAACAGAATAATGCTCTTTAAAGTAAGAATGGCCTTTATGCTCAATAAGTGAAGCTTTTACCTCTTCATGATTGGCAGCTGCTGGGTTAATGTTTTAGCTTGTTGGCTGATGTTGTAAATTTATACACAGAATAATTTTTTATGCTAATCTGTGGCTGTTGTTTAAATGATGTGTGCATATACAGAGAAATGTTTCACTCTTGTATAAGCACCCTGTAAAATTTGAGTCTCTGCAAGAAGTTTTGAAGTGTTGCTCTTGTACCCATCAATATATCTACTCTAGATATGGAAAAAGTGTTTTTGCACGTAAAAACTGGGTCGGATGACACAGTTTGTCATCCGAATCTAAAGGTGACTGGATGCTTTGTTCTCCTGGTACTTGTTTCAGATATTTTAGATAGATGGATATCCGAAAGCTGCTGTTGTACTTTTCTGGCATCTTGTGAAAGCAATTTAAGCCACAAGAATGATGCACAAGTTGTAAAATGAAGCAAACAACTCAATATTCATAGGACTATACAGCTAGTGACACTCATTGTAATATTTTGCTTATTTTCTTTTTTTAGGTCAAAACAGTTGCTTGGTTTCATGACATCTTTTCTTTATTCCACTAACTAAAACTATGTGGTTGCACAAGTAAATCAGCTTTTTTTTCCCCCCCACGTCAAAGTAGATTTCAAGATGGATTTTTCACTCTTTTAATGAACAGAGTATTTGCAAATACATGAAACTTTTGTTTTCTAAACTCAGAAAGTCTCAGATTTGCTTGATTCAAACCATATGATGAATAGGCTTGAGCAGTTCACCCCCCACATCAACAGACACAGCTGGCCAGCAGCCTGTGATCTCATAGCATGACATATTTGCCATATTTTGCTGCTTTCATCACCCTTGTCAAAACCTCAACTCTTCTGACAATTATTATTGCTGATGAATAACCTTCAAAATTGGTTACAGTCATGCTTTGCTTTAAAAAAAAAAAGAATTTGTGGGAAGGATTTGAGATTTGCGAATTCTGTGCTGGCATTGTGGCAATGAGCATAGTTGTAAAAGTGTCAACTGAATCTTATTTATTGTTGCTGTGTCAGCCTGTTTTAGACCCTCATGTAAAGTTAGCATGAGAATTACAGCGCACAACCACAGAGAGATAGACAGTGAGTTATGACCTTAAATGCTCTAGGTTCTCATCCTTAGCAGTTCTAACAACTGGGATATTAAAGTTTGTTTTACTCCCCTCATCTACAACAAAGCAGCCCAATAGACGCATGTTATTGAATTCATACAACCTGTGATATTAGGTAATACATCTTGATTGTCTGTTTATATTGGCACATAAGTCCTCTTTGGTCCAAGAGAAAATGAAGTTGAAGCTAGGATAATATCAGTTCATCGGCACCTGTGTCCTCACCATTGAAGATATGAAACAGAGGAATAAATGAATGCTTATATTATCACCCCTGGTCAGCTTGCCTAATTTGCTAGATTCATATGAGCATGCTCGCACATCTGCTGTACACACACATACCTGTTGAAGACAATAGATGACAACCTTCCTGTCTATATAGAGTTTTCTCAACCAATGAAAATAATGAGATTAAGTTGATGGGGAATGGACTGGTAAGATAACTTAATTCATGCACTGACTCCAGTGAGTCAAAGGAAGGTGGATAAGTGAAGAGAAAAGCCTCACATAAGAAGCAATGTACATCATAAAAATAATAATATTAATTTAAAAAAACTGCAGACCAGGAGATGCAGGCACCGTAACTCCTCTTGTGCTGTTCATCCTCTTGAAAAAAAATAGGATCAATTTCAAGTCTTGAGAATTGTTATACTTGTATCTGTAGGCTGAGCGATGTAGTTTTACAGAATGCAAGAACTCACCTGGAAAAATGTAATTATTTCCAACAAAGAACTTGTAAAATATCATTCCTGTTTTGTTGAGTGCCTTGCAAAAAATATTCACCCCTTGAATGTTTTCATTTTGACACATTCCAACCATGAACCTGAATCTACTCTATTGGAATTTGGTATGAAAGACTAACACAATGTAGCTTATGAAATGGGTAAAAAAGAAAAAACACCTACATACGGTTTTAAAAACAAACAAAAAATCAGAATAATTTTCTATGTTTGTGTTGAGTCTGTTTTACCCTGATGCCCCTAAATAAAATCCAGTGTAACCAAATGCCTTCAACAATAGACTATGGCACAACTGCCAATATCCAGACCATTGAACACACCAGAATATAAGCAGCACTCACTAATCTTGAAAATATTAGAAATTAAAATTGAAATTAAAAAAATATTACTTTTTAATAATAAAAAATAAAACTGTACATGCAGACTATGCTGGTCTATAAGCTGCAGGTGTCAATGCAATATATTTGCAGATTTTTATTTTATATTTTAAACTTTGAAATGCACACCTGTAACATGGGTGCTTTAAAAAAAATCCAATAGCCCACCAAGTAAAGTTAATGACTGCATCTCCCTCCTGCTCACTAAAACCACTGAAGGAATCTTCTTCAGTATTGGAATTCACACACTTCCTCAGTCTCTTTTGTTGTCAGTCTCAGTGTCACTTTTGTTTCGCTCTTGAGTTTGTACAGTGCTCTTCCTCATGCAGCCAGCTTTTCAAAACCCTTTGGTAAAAAGCTGTGTATTAGCCGCATCGCAGTCGCAGCTTATTGACCGGAAATTACAGCACCAAGAAGGCTGTCCACAGTTAAGATGGAGGCAACATAATTATGTAGAGATGTTTTTCTTGAGTAGGGGCATAAAAATTGATGGGATGCTGGATACTGCTTCAAAAGATTCATAATTGGTTGTAGTAATAGACTTTGAGAAACATTTTTGATGTAAACATACTGTAGGCTGCATGAAATTTATAAAACTAAACATCCATGTGACAAATTGTCACATGGATGACAGATCCATGTGACAAATTGTGACGGCCTTTGCTAGATGCTACAGTGCTAGCTCCGTCCAACCAGAACAGATTATTTTACACAGCGATGTTCAACCCTCTTAATTTGAACTGAATCACGTTGAAATAAGTCAAAGTAGAAATGAGAATGAGGAGGAACAAACTGATGAAGAGGAGAAAGTCGGCTGAAAAAGCTGGTGTTTGTGCAGCTGCTGCTTGGAAATGGAAATCCAAAAGGAGTATGTATATTCCAAGGAGCTCCAGAGTCCAAGATCAGAAGATTTTCTCAAATGTATTAGAACGTGTTTGTCACTTTAGACATTCACTCATTGTTCAGTTTACTTTGATTTTGTATTAGCTCCTGCTAATGGTGTTAGCACTAGATAATATAGTAAGATAGATAAGAGATGAGATAAATCTTTATTGTCATTGTCACAAGAACAACGGAATTTAAAAAGTGTAGGGCATAAGCGGTCACAAATTGCCTCAATATATTGAGGCAATGTGCCTCAATACAGATATTTTATGGAATGCTCTTGTCAACTACCACATCAAAGTGTTGGTCCACTGCATCATTGACCCAGCATACTTTGCACATGAGAAAAAAATGGTCACTTCTCTAGGTGAAAATATGATGTACAAGTTTTTATGCATCACAAACAAGTTTTATGTTAATAGATAACACATGTGGGCCAATATGTTCAACTAAATGTGGATTCCTGTTGGACACCTGAGACTAGAACAGAGGTTAATCTTCCAGCAGATTAAGGACCCTAAATGTAAAATGTGATGGAATCAAAGTCCAGAGTTAAAGCTACTTGAAGACTTTAAATTTGATGTTTATAAAAGCGCTCATTCTAGTTGGACTGTGTTTGATCTATTTTTCAAAGCAAGCAGATAGAAACATTTCAATCTCCAGATTTACAGAAATAATTCACCAAAGTCCTTGCAGCGATAATTGCAGCAAAATAAGCTTTTCCATAAAATTGTCTTGGCAGGGCTGAAAAAATGTGCATCTCACGCTTTTCAGATTTATTCAAAAAAGGTGGGAACACTTGAAACCAACACCCTTTAGAAAATCTGAAGGGTGTTAAGACAAAGATGAGACACCATATCCAACAATAAAGATGGCCTAAAGGCAAGTATCAAAGCAGCCTAGGCTTCCATTATACCTCAGAAGAACCACAGGTTGATTGCCTCCACACCACATCGCATTGATACATTAAGGGATTCTCAACCAATTATTGAATGCATAGAAATGAATATTCTTTTTGGGAAAATAAGACTGCCCAAAGAACTGGTTGGATTTGGGTGATTGAGTGTGTTTTACTGTTTAATCACTTAAATTATGTGGGAATCCTTTGAATGACTCCCAGCAATTGTAGGATGTCTTCCTCGTGAATCTCTGCTCTGTTTGCATAACACTCTGTGAACCTGCATGTTGTTTGTTAGCCTGAAAGGTTTCAGTGAAGCAGAATGATGGGATGCCACACAGCAAACCTAACACCTCCCTTCCCTCCAGATAGTCTCCTATTATCTTTGAATTGGTTGGTAAGGATGACAAGTGGAGGCAACATGATCACTTGCACATTGAAAGTTCGAAAACCCAATTCACAACCCGAAACGCATACAAAAGGGAAGATTTCAAAGAGAGCTGCATATTTGGACAAGAATATTCTTGCTCTGTAATGAATCGCTGGGTTGTTTTGACATTCTAAGCCATTAAAACTGGATGTCACCGCATATTTCTGTTGCATTTTACAACACTGAATTTGTTGTAAAATGGGAAGCTGCCTCCCTTGATTCACATGTTGCGCCACCTGCTTCTTTGTGCCACCACTGTCAATGTTAGTGTGACCCTGACTAACAGTGCTATCACTGAGAGGCGACAGAGTATTCCCACGAGCCCTCATGTTAAAAAGCCACAGTCTGGAAACATTTCTGCAGGCGGCCTTTCCAAGCAGAGACAGATTTGTACATGGGCCTACTTGTGGTTTTGTTATAGCTGCATACAAACTGAGGACAGATGTGCTTGGATTCTCCTCCCCTCACCACCACCAACTCCTTCCATCCCTGTGATCGTTTATTCTCTTCCTCTCTACTTCCAGTTTCCTTAATCTGGGAGTCATTGTGTCTAGAATAAAGCACAGCTGCACAGATCCCCTCTCTAAAGCCATTCAGTTCAGCTGATTACATCGAAGTAAGAGGTCTCTCAGCTCACATAGTCCACTCGCACAGCCTCACTCCACACATGGTAATGCTCAAGCAACACAACATGCATGCGAGACAGACTATTCTTGTGCTGGACTGATTCCAAGATTAATCGTTGCCATCTGATGTTTTCAGTCTGAGAAGCGTCATGATGCAAAGACTGCAAATATCAGTTGTTTACAGATTTTCAAAAATCCTGCTTGTTCTTTAACACATGAAAGTGCTACTGAAGCACAGAGGTTGTGTTTCAGCTAGATATTTGAAACATTCAAAAATTTCTTTTTTACCTTTATTATTTAAAAATGCTAAATATATTAATGTTGCTTAAACCAAATTATAAGAGTGTGAGAATTCTTTGCAGGTATGAATAGGCTAGTATGTTCTAATGGGGAATTTCACAGTATATAAACATTTAAATGAAGAAATATCACCACAGATGTTAAAATCTATTTCAATTTAATCAATTCTTAAAAAATCTATTTTAAAGTCAATTATGCCAAAACCCATTAAGTGATATGTTTTCACCTTCCTGAACTAGCACACAACTTTTCGGCAGCATTGCCGATGCTTCTCTCCGCCCTGGTGGTGGCTTAGTTGAACAGTGAAAGCTGATCAGAAAAGTGGTTAAACATTAGTTGGTGCTGGATGTTACTGTGCATCTGGAGAGAACGCTCTAGATGAAAAACAAAAACATTGTTTGGACGAAGCAGATGTGTAGAAAAGTACCAGCACACATCCACAAGCCCTTATGCAAGCTGTCCTACAGACTGAGAGCTGAAAAGTCAGGCAGTGCACTGCAAACTTACTGAAGCATCTGAAGCTATCATTCTGTTTGAGGAATTTCAAAAGGTCAAGTAAGTTGCAGATTCTACAGAAGTGTAGTATTAAATCCCCCTGACAGAACAATTTTGTCTGTTTAAATATGAGCCACTTACTGATGACTCCCATGCTTGTGGTAGAGCAGTTAGGGTGTTATTCTTTTATAAAAGGACTGTACCTTTAAAGATTGTTTGGAAGATGATCATTTTTAATCATTTAGGGCTGTGGGCCAAGTTCTGAACGTAGTACAGAGACAACCCCATACCCAAGTATTGGCAGATCTCATTTTAAAACCTTTTTTTTTTTTCTCTGTTTTTGTGGTTTCATGTTCAGCCTTGGAACACAGATTATTTGCTTTGCCAAAGATCAATATCACTCTTGCAGTCAGTTAAAGAATAAACCATGTTTTTAGTCTACTTAGCTTATCTATTTAAGCACAAACTACATGTGGGGGGAGGGTCACTCAGGTCAAAGTGAGTTAGCGGTCAGAAGCATCAAAGTACTGGCTTTATCTTTTCAGTAATGAACTAAGTACAAAGATGGGAGAAAAAAATCAGCTTGCTTAACATATTAAGACAATTAATATGAATATACAAACAGTTGAATACTCCTCTGTTTGCTTACTTCCTTTAGTAACAAGCTGTCACATTTTTGAAAACCCATGCGGGTGCTGATATGAAAGTTTCTGCTTGAAGTGTTGGACCCAGCCTTAGTCTTCCTTCTGTTATTTTTTTCATTTTTTTCTTTAAGTATTGGATGATTGCATGCCAAACTGAATCTGGCACATATTGATTCAAAAGTGAAATTACAGATGTAGATTCTTTGTATATTCGCCGCTAGCCTAACACTTCTATGTAATTTTTTTCCTTCTCATCAATGTTCCGATGATGATTTTTTTCTTGACTTTTTTCACAACTCCTTTCAATTCCAAAAAAAAGAAAAGTGATCCATAGTTTGCTTTTATAAAGGTGCTTCTGAGAGATTGATGTGCTTTGTGATGAGTGGTGTAGGGCATGTGAGTAAAAAGAAAAATATAGGTAAGCAGTTGTCACACTGTTTGGTTCACACCTCCAGAAAATACACTGAGATGTATTAATGTTTTGTCTTTTAAATTTAGAAGGTAAACCAGTTTCCAAATCATTATACATCTGAACAATTCAGTTCTGTGTAAAGGGGAAGAAAAAAAACAGAATTCAGTATGTTTTCTTTGTTGTGTGCAACTCGAATCATTTTTCTTTAGCTTGAGACACAAAAGCAGCATAGATCTTGCATTATAGTCTTCTCCAGAGACTGCCAGCCTCATCTTCCTTTGTCTGCCGCTTTTGTTTCCTGGCCAAGCAGGATTCACATTCCTCCCCTTTGTTTTCTTTCCATACCCTGACTTCTTGAAAGCAGAAGGCAGAGAATGAATTCTGTGGGCTATCCATAGTAAATGCAGCAATGCAGTATGTTAGCTGGCTGCATGAATGAATTATAAATATATGTTCAAATCCATATTTATTTTTAAGAAAAAAGTAGAAATTAAAGCTGGCAAGATGTTTGTGTGTGTGGTTACATTTGTAATTGGATGCAGTGAACTGTGTCAGTCTTTACCTGAGCTTGTAATTTGCATTTGTGCTTGATTGACAGAGCTATGCAAAACAGGCAGACTTCTTTTTCTTATTAAGGCAGAGAGCATACATCAGGTCTTTTTCATCAGCAGTCGCTTGCATGTACTTTAGTATTGAGTCATCATTGACTGGAATATGGTTGCAATTTATTTTGCCTAAGGACATGTTAATCATATTCATCCGGTGTGCATATGGTAAAGTGCGGAAGTTTTTGTTTGTAGCAGATCTCAGCTGTTGAATGAGTGAACTTCTAAATTTGTCTTAATACATTTTCTGAATGCCATACAAGATGGACTAAAAATGACAATGGCAACATCAAACAGCTCATTAAAAACCAGAATGTCTTTAAGATGTTTTTTTTTTTTTTTGGAAGATGCTATTTTATAATTTTAGAAATTAGAATACAAATTATGGAAATTGGGTGTAATAGAACTCCATCAAGAAATTTTATACAAAGATTTAACTGCATAATTTCTGTAAAAAAGCTAACTATTTTACAAATTAACAAATTTGGAGTACAAAATGATTTAACAGACATGACATGTAAGCAGGTGAAGATGAACAATCAAGATATCTAAAATGGTAGGTTATCTGCCAAGTAGGTCATTCTTCTGCTTTTGAGACCCAAAATGACAACTGAAAAATAGTCCTATGGTTTTTGAGGTTAACTGGCAAAAATTAACACAAACGATAATACTATGACAAGGTAAGCAAATACATTTTGTCGGGCGAGCTGAAGTCAAACACTTTTAATTGGTTGCATGGATGGCATTAATTCTCAGTTATGTAATGGTGCAGATTTCATCTTAAGAACTGAAGAAACTTGGAGAGAACTTCAAGAAAATTGAGACAAACAATTAAACGGCAATGACAACCCCCACAACCAGCCTGACATTTTAAGTATAGAGATATAAATAAAAACCTGCTCATCCTTATATATATATATATATATGGAGTGAATCAAAAGTATAAAGTTTGTATGCAGTGTTGAAAAGTCAGGTATTGAAAAAGGTATTGAATTTGATTTTTAACACTTTTCAAGTCTAGACCGAAAAATGAGCGTCGATGAGCTTCTAAGACTTAAGATTTATAGAAAATATTTTTTATGAACATGTTCACTTGATGAAATGTACATTTAGGTACATTTTTATTTATTACATGCTTGCTTGGGGCCATGACCTGCATGTGGAACAGTATGGAATCTTAAAATAGAGATCGTGTCAGTATTAAAATTCAAATTTAACAGCAACCACCCGTTTTATTGTTGCTGTGGCTACTTTCTTTTTTCATGACATCTGTAAGAGGCTAGAGTTTTGTGTGACTTGGTCTTAAGCCATTGCGGGTACATTAGAAAGTGGTTTGTAACGGTGAATGACTGCTTCCCAGTGTGTCCTGTTGTCCAGAGGTATTCTAGCATGAATCTCTCCATCAAAAGTTAACATTGCAAATGGTCAAATGAAAATGGAGACTTTGGAATAGAAAACCTTTTGTACTCTCTATATAAACAAAATTCAACTTCCTCTTATGCCTAGTTGTTCTAGTTTCTGTACGTCTAGCTGGATTCCTTTATGTTTTTGTGCCTACTTATGCAGGCCATCTTAACTTCCACTCACGTGTGAATGTGTAAACACAACTCATTAAAGAGGCTGCGGGAAGTGGTGCATATAAAACCGAATATTATTCTTGTCCTGTTACACCGCATTGACTTTTACCTATCTCCACCATCATGTTTATTCTGGCTGGTTACTCTTGTTGTTGTAATGAATGTGTAAAGGTGTGGTGGCAGAGTGACATGGTACGGGGGGCATGTCTCATTCGAAAAGAGGCCATCGGCACCCATCATGCCCTGTGGTCATTATTCACATTGGTTGAATCCGTTCCCTTTCAGCATTAAATGAACTCCTTGTCAAGTGCTGACACAATAGGTTAGGCAATTTGTCAGAATTTAATCACATTCTAATAAACAACTGTGCTAATCTTATCAAAACTGATAACGTACAAATGGGTTGCTCTGTGGTCAATCTCCTGGGAAATAGCTTTGTCTTCTTGAACGTTCATTTGTGGAAACCTTTGTCCAGCGCAAATCAAAGTTTTAATTAAGTGTGTGGCTTGTTGTCTCCCAGTAAAGGTCTTGTCTGTCTGTTAATTGTCTTGGAATGTGTTCGGCGTATTTTATTTAATATGTGCATATACAGAGATACAACACAGTCTGACTTTATTCAATGTCTGACTGAATAAAGTCCTAAATAAGACTAACCAATATGTTAGTCTTATTTAGGACTTTTTTTGTCTCTCTCTCTCATGGACAAACGGTTCAGACTGATTTACTTTGAGGTGATGGAATTGACTCCCCACCCTCAAACATTTTAATAGCTTTACTTTTCGTTTGGAAATTTTGCATCTTTACAGCCACAGTTACAACAGCTTGGTAAGCTGCTTCTTCACATATAATAGTGGTATGAGGTTTTCCATGTTCTATTAAGCCACTCCTGTAGAATAATTTATCATCAGCTGTTCATTCTGCCTAATCCCAAAATGAGGCCATTTGTTAATTCTTTGCTGCATGCACAGCCAATATGTTAGTGGTCAGGATTTGATTGATACAATATGTTCCAAGCTTTAGCTAAACCCCGTAATGCTTTTGCACACACATCTGTCTTGCAACCCACCACATTCTGACCACACACTTGCTTTTCTTGTGTTTTAAAAGTGTGTGTGTGTATATATATTCTTTGTAAGCAGTAAATGCAGCATCATGCACTTATTGTGTTTTTGCTTTCTGAGAAACAATAATTGGTACAGTTCTAAGCACAAACATGCAGCCCATCCCTACATTTCCACTCCATAACAACTCGGCATCTGAAAAACATCTTCTACTGCCATTAAAAAGTCTTGCAAGACACAGTCAAAATGCCAGTAGAGGTTATCTCATCCCTGGTCACCGAATGTTTTTCTGCCTCTTTGATTTTCGTGATGGTATTTTGACACAAATGATCAAGGGGAGGCACTAAATGGCTTTGATTCCATGGTTTGGAGATCAAAAGAGCCCAATAATGTGACATTACAGGTTGCATTGAGGTACTTTTAGAGCCTGGCCCTCATGATCAGCCTCCTCTGAAGACATCAGCTCCGCTTGAAACCACAGGCATGGGGGCTCATGGTGACAAGCTAATAAACCAGCTGGCTGCTTTCCTTGAAGACTTGTCTTTAGCCTTTTTAGTATTAACCTCCAAATAAAAGATCAAGTAATGTAACACCTGCTTTGTCATCTAATTTAGGCAAAGCATTTATTTAAATGTCTTCCACACTTCACCCTATCAAAATGGAACTGCCTGTGCTCTTACAGATTATTTTAAGATTCTGAATAATTTGAAAGTAAAGGCTTTTCCTCTTATTTAAACAGCTCTAAGTTTTTGTTAGAGGAAAGAGAATGATTTATGGTTGCATATTCCTCCCCTCAGGACTTCAGGAATGAGGTTTAACTTTTCGTCCTGCTGAAAATGCCTGAGATGGCACCGTGACAACCCCATGGCACTGCAGTGATGGATGTACAGAGCACAGGAGCATTTTCTAAAATTAGCATTATCACCTCTGTTGGACTTTGGCCAGAGCCTTGAGGTTTTAGGGGCCTTCAAATTTTTTTACTTATTTTATATAAGCTGCTGTGGAGTCAATTTTCATTTATTCCTGAGATTATAATGCTGACTTGGAATAGTTAACATTACACTTTGTGTCATGTTTTTGTATTTTTGTCTGAATAAGAAAATTTGTAGATCTTCTTGGATAAAGATTTAATTCAGAAAATTAAATCTTCAATGTTGATTGAAATAATATAATTTAGATGAGTGAAAGGAAATTGTTTAAGGCACACGTTATTGGCCTAGAGTTGTGACTTACTAGTTCGAAACTAACGGCCCTGTTGCACTGCTGATCCAAGCTCGGATTCAAATCCGGTCAAGCATTTTTGCTTTAGTTCTTAGTCTTATCCCACCCAGCAGATAACATACATCCTGAAACTGTTTGTGATGCTAGTTGCATGAATGACATATTTAACATACTAAAGATTTCTTATAGGACCCTATGATTTCGGTGATGCAGACAACGCAGATGGAATGGTACAATTTAAACAAAATGCACAATGGCGCATCGTGCATCATGACTCAATGGAGTTCACAATAAAATGTGGAATTTCACAGATTTTGCTAATATTTCAGAACAGGAAAAGCTTTACAGCATTTACCGGTTGTTACTTACTTAGGGGAGGTTTGGGTCTAGGCCTGTTGCGATAAATCAGTTAACCGCACGATAAATTAAAACTATTAACCTAATTTTAATTATTGGCTTTATCGTTTCTTCCGGCCTTTTTCTCTTTCTGTTGATGACACTGAATGAAAAAAGGCTCAACTCCAGTGATCTCCACTAACCTCTCCCTTCCTCATTTCCTTAGTGTAATGCCCAGCGCACACTACACGATCTTAGAGTTGCCGGCCTATTGTCGGCCCATTTTCAAAACCTGAGAGACCACACATTAGCCAACAGAAATTCTAGGTATAACAGTTCGATCGTGCCGTGTGGTGTCCTACAATGGGCACAAAATAATGGCTACAAATCCAGTTAACTAATTTTAAAACCAGGCATCAATCAGTGCTTTACTACAATCTACCTGCAATGCATGTGGCTAGTGTCAGCAAGTCCTGACTGAATGAAAATCATTATAACTTATTTATGTCACGTCAACGAAGAACAGCAATTTATCAACTGCTACTGCAGTTGATAAACTGCTACCTCACATCTCGCTCGCTCGTAGTTGGAGCGACATTGCTACTGCAATTTCGCTCCAACTACTTCCCTTGTCATTTCTATTTTATTTGCATGAAATGTTGAATAAACATTATTGTTGTTTCCACATACATCTCCAATGTCCACTGGACTTCAGGTTGCGCTGTGTCAGCTGCTTGGGATTCCTTCCGTAATTTCCCCTCAGAAAGCGCTAAGGGTGAATCCGCGCTTCCTATTGGCTGCCCGTCACATTCAACAGGCTGTGTTAATGCTCCCAGTCAGGGAACCCTGATTTAGATCGGAGCAGCCACGACTATCTACCGTAACACATCACGCATTACAGGATGATCGGTTACGAAATCGGCAATCTTAGAACACCCAACGTTCTAAGATTGTCGTAAGGGGAAAATCGGGGCAAAAAATCGTGTAGTGTGAACTATTGCATCAGGGTAGTCAGATGTACCCATCTTCTCTATTTAAAGCTAATGATTACTGAAGGGCAATATAGAATACAGACTTCATAATCTGCACTCTTTTGGTTGAATGCAGTATTTATTTCCACTTTATCTTTATATTGTTCAGTTTTTATTCAAGTGCATTTTTTGTTGATGGAGACTGAGAATGCATTTTATTTTTGGTTGTTTTGTTTTGTTTATCAGCTCCAGTGTTAAGTGTTCTTTTGAAAATAAAATGTATCTATCTTTGGCAGGAAATCGCATGCATTATTACGTCATTTCCATTAAATCAGTGTAAAAAGGTCTTCAAACAATATTATCATTTATCGCAATAATTTTTGTGGCAATTAATCGCTCAGCAAAATTTGTTATTGTGACAGGTCTATTTGGGTCTACTTAGCTCTCCTCTCCACACAGACAAAAAAAAGGTCAGCCATGGCAAAAGAAAAAGAAAACTCACTGAAACACCGCCATCCTTGCAGCTGCAGGAACATGAGCTTTACACCGAAAGACTGACAGTGATTACTTCAATGGAGATGTCTGTGACCGATGTAAGAAATAGAAATGAACAAGGTCCTGATTAATATGGAAGTGTACAGTTTACAGTTTGCAGGATTTTTTTGTATGACATACATTTGTGTCTTAAGTTCAACTGTTTAAAAATGTTAAGCTTCAGATTCTTAGTTTTGCTCATGATTAAAACAGTGACAGTCAAATGATTGTGAACAACTTGTAAAACCATTTAAAGTTTCTCCTGATTCATAGCGAATTGTTATACTTGTAAAACTTGAATAATGGAAAACATAGACCTCTGCCTATTGATTTGTTGAACTGCTTTTATTCATGCCAATAAATGTGGTTAGAATGGGGTGGGGAAAAAGTGAAATTCAGAAAAATAAAAATGGAGAAAGAGGGAAGTGGGGGGCGGAATAAAACAGATTTCATACGGATCGAAGTATAGGAGACTTTAACAGGCACTAGGCCAGGAGCCCACATCTTCCAGAATCCCACCATGGGTGTGACCGTGAACACTAGTCTGCAGACACTAACCTGGAAATACAGAAATAATTTAAAATGTATGCATTTATTATATCTTATAAGTTCTAGTTTTTTAAAAAAAATCCTAAATCATCTCTGGCCATTGACCTCTCATATTAGTCTTGTTTGTACCATCCATTTTACATTGACAAATTCAAATTTAAAACCTAGAAGTATTTTTGGTTGAAGAAATAGACAAGGTTGAAATGTTAAAAAGCATAACAGATTGTGGAGATAAAATAGAACCATGTGAATTTTGATTGTGCTGTGTATTACTATATTATAAGGCTATTCTAAAATTGTATGTTGTATAATAGATTTTTACCTAGTTAGTGCAGTCAGGTAACAGTATAAATATGTATGCACATATGCATACATGACTTGAAGTAAAAATGACTATCATAGTTGATAAGCGGTTGACATCTTGGCATTGTGATCATTATGTTTCTCTCTAAAGCCTCTCTATCAAGTTGCTGGTCTCAATAACCCGCAGAACAAATTCCTGGTAGCTATGCACTGATAACTGCAGAAGGATGTAGCTTAGCCTTATCAGTTCTTGGCTCCAGTGGCATGTTAATCCACACAATACCCGACTGTCAGCGTGATGGAAAACACAGAATCATTTTGTTTACTCAACAAAGCCCTTAAATAATTGTTTCCCCTGGTGTTCATATAGACTATAAACCCAAAGAGGCTGCTAATTTTCAAATGACAAATGCTGCTTATTAAAAAACAAACAAAAAAACCCAACTAAAACACATTTTCCGTTAAGTGAGCCCTGTTTTACAACAGGAAGGAAATGTACTTGGAAACTACTTGTATGGGAAGATTATAGTGGTCAAATTTTAAAGGATAGCTTTTTCTAGCATTTAGAATGGCCTAATAAAGATGTGGAGCAAATCTAAGGAACGATTTAAGGAAAAAAAGGCATTTGTTAAAATTAGATGATTTTAACCTAGAGAACAACTGTGTACATTTTTAGATGTCATTTGAAAAAGTATCAGTCAATCCAATTAGGAATGTTTATTTATCCTCAGAGCCAGTTTGTTGTACCCTTAAGGCATAAAAATCAGCATTTGGTATAAAACATACATTTCTTACTTATGGCCTAATTCTCCCCGGTTTGGATAATCGTGTGTTTTGTGATAAAGCAGTACAGTGTCAATATGTTTCTGAAAGCCTTTCCAGAATTGAGGATTGGTCACTACAATCAAGCTAGAAAAATGAGCTGGCTGCTTGTTATATTTTTCTAAGCACTGCTATTCTTCTTCAGCTATCTTAATTGGTAGCAGCATTGCACAAAGACCAGTTTTTTTGTTTTGTTTTTTTTCATGCAAATCCCCCTGCATATTGAATGTCAATCTATAAATGCATGCACTTGAAGGGCCCTTCAAGTGTTTAGACTGGCAAAATTAACTATCATCATTCTCATAGTAAAGCTTGGACTACAAACTGTTTACTGGCTCTGAAGAATGTTATTTATGGAAAACGCGACTATACCTTCATCACAGCTTTTCATACTGCAGTATTTCATAACAGAGGCATATTCAGTCATAAGTCAGTCCAGTATTTTTCTGATGGACTGATCTTCTTACAAACAAAGCATACTTGAAACGCCTTTAGAAAAACGTCTCTAATTAAGAGGAATAGGAAAAATTATGTTACACAATGGTTTTATTTACCAAGCCTAAAGCTGTAAAATATGCTTTCATAATGATAGCCTAAAAAACACCATACTAAAAAAGAACATATGCATGAGCAATTACGCAAAGCAAGCAGCAATCTTACTTTGTGTTCCATTAGCACATTGTGCTTTTAGCAGTTCAAGCAATAATTGGCCGATTACAGAATATGCTGTTAGGGATATTTTTTTTAGTGGTTTGCACTAAAAGTCTGTCCATAGCTAGAGAATGCTGACCTTAATTTGCTGTGTTCTCCCCAGTTTAGAACCAGCTTAGAATTTCATATCACAGCAGTTTGAAATGAGGTAGCACAGAGCAAGCTCCATTGGGGCTCAACAGGATTGAATAAACGGTGGTGCTGGCTTGGATGTCATTCAGTGTGAGCCTTTGATTCATATTCTGTTGTATCACTGCCAGGTTCAGACCGGCTCTACTAACCCTGGTCAAATTCATTTGTGAATTATGCATTCGGTCCAGGAGTGTAGAGCGATTTGTTAGGGTTAGGTCAGGAGATTGACACCGGAGTATTTGCACTAGTACACGTATATCTGCAGCTGCTGATGAAACACCTATGCTGGGTATTTCTCAACTGTCAGTGACCTCACTTCTCAGATGAAATGATGGCATACTGGGATGATCTCACATGAGAGGTTTCAGTCTTGTCGCATTAACAGCACATTAGTGGAAGTTAGGTATGCTGGCTTCCAGCGAGTGCAGTTGGCAGGCAGGAATTAAAGATGAGATTCTGGAACATTTTCTTTGCCTCTGTGGAGCCAAAGAGTTCACATTCTGTGCCCCAAATTAAATGTCTTGCCCTCTCCTTTTCTCTGCAAACTATTTGTGTCTGTCTGAGTTAGAGTTATCACGTGATGTACAGACAATAGAGAGGCACTCTTGGACCATGGAGAGGTTACAGGGGGTTTTTGTGTTGTCCAGCAAGGGAGGGCTTTGGAGGGGGGTGCGTCCAAGCTGTGAATGGGATCATTGAGTTGGAGGTAATTTTGGGCTCTGGTTCAGGGCATTAGTTGGACAGTCCTTTCTGCTGACATGCCTGTTTCCCCCTCTTGCTCACCCCCCCCCCCTTTTTTTTTTTTTTTTTACTCCCAGCTCTTCTCTGTGCTGCATCGGCATTTCTGCCCAAATCGAGCCTTTATCGTCCTGCCCATGATATGTGTAACAGGGTGTGGCAACCAAGATCTCTTCTCACACTTTACCTTAGGGAGCCTATTCATCTGGAGATGGATATCCTGCAACTGAATCACTTATTTGGCATTTGTGTGGTTTTTTTAGGCCACTAGAGCCCGAAGAATGAATAAATGCATGTGGGACATTCCTATACATTATCAGTGTAACTTTTGCTGTTAACACTGGCTATAGAACAGCCTCTTAAAAGCAAGTAAACTGAACACAGTTTAGTTAAAACTGCAAGAACAGAATGAGGCCATTTTTTGGTTGACCTATTTAAGACCGATGAAAATATGTTGTTGTTTAAATATTTAGCTATTGATCACCCTGGCAACAGAAAACTAAAATGGATATTTTTCTTTATAGAAATGCATTCTGATATTGACTGATGACTGAAATCAGCTAATTTGGCCTATGGCTGGTAAGCCGGAAAACTAAAGAGTTTTATTTTCCAATCAGTTAATGCACAGTACTTAAAATAGTACTTTTTTACAGTAACAGCAACACTCCTCAGTGGAAGGTGGTGGTGAGAGAACATGGAGTGTTGGCAGTGTTGGAAATCTTTGAGTTTAATTATCTATATTTCCATTGGAAGATGCATGAATACTGTTTTCAGAATGCTACCTATGCAGATTTCTTTCCGTTTTGTTTTAGAAAAACTGCTTTCACACAGTGATTTTTTTTCTTTGCTCCTCTTATAAATAATTAATTACCAGTCAAAGTAAGTAGGCTAGAACAAACAAGTTAAATTCTGTTCTGTATTTTCTTGTATTAAAATGAATCAATTAAAATCCAAGCAGGCAGTTTTTTTTTTTGTTTTTTTTTTTAAAGTCACTATTAATGCCTTTTGTAACTACTTGATTTCGATGCGTTTCATTATTTTTGGGGGATGTTAATGTCATATAATTGCCAGACTCACTTTTTTTTGGGATAAACTCTTTTCTTAAGGATGCAGTCAAAATTGTCTAAGACTATGCCCACTTTGAGAATTGTGAAGTTTCCTAAATTTTCTGACAGCCTTCTGCTGCATTGTGAGTTATTTTGACAGTCCCTTACTCTGTATTCTACCTCCGTCTGAGTATCTGCTGCTGACTTGAGATGGTTGGTGATTGCCTGAGGGCTTTGAGCTTACAGGCACCTGGTTTAAAAGCCAAACCATCAGAAAGAGAGAGTCATTTATCTGATGTCAGCATTGCCAAGTTCAAAGGGTGGAGGAAAAAAAAGCTAATTGGTCAAGGGTAATTGAACTGAAATAGGCAGTAAGGAGCTGGCCGGTATTGTAGCCTAAAATAAAAACGCTGCCACCCTGCATTTCCATTGTCGAAAGTTTAGCTTTATAAAATTTATTCTGTGTGCTGTAAGGCAACGTTTTGGCTGAATGGCAGTTTTGTGTAACCTGCAGGTTGTTATTCAGCAAATACTTTAACGTTACCCACATCATTGAAAAATTTAATACTTCCAGGATGTGGTGTACTTGTGGTTTTCTTCTGACCCCAAACTGGTCGGCTGTATCTTTTCCTTGAGCTCAGAGAAATTTTATGCTCTCAAAGCACGGATGATACTCTGTAGACATCACTGGGTCCCGAAGGTATTAGCCCTAAGAAGATGATGTGCCCACATTCACTGCTTTTTTTGTTTTTGTTTTGTTAAGTAGTTTCACATCTGTTTAATAATTCATGACAGCTTCAGTGTAGTCTTGATATAAATGATATATGGTCATGTTATAATCTTTCTAAGCAACACAACAAAACATTTCCGTACATGTAAATGAAGCTTTTTGCTGCTGAGGTGTTTGTGTGTTGGACGCTGTGTGTATATATGTGGCGTGTGTTGCACTGTCACTCAGTCGTAACATGAAACAATGTTGTACCCCTGTTGCTTTGGCACCTGTGGGACACGAGCCCCCCGTGAGCCACCTGTCTTCTGTGACTGGATGTGTACTCCCCAAGTTTTGGATTTCCGTGTGCTCTTTATGAAATAAACATCAAACTCCAATCTTGTATCTCGTAGAGTCGAGGATCGTAGTCATCCCTGTATGTCACAGGGGACAAAACTAGCATGCGATGGCCTTTGCTGAAGCAAAAAACTTGAAACCTTTCCAGCATTTCATATGTTAAAATATTCAAACTTTGTTCTTTTTTACAAAGCTTAAGACTGCAAGGCATTCAGTGTTGTCCACATCATGTTTTAAATATATTGTTTTGAGGGGGTTTCATACATTTAATAGACCTTAAACAGCACACTCCCTGTTTTACCTTAACTTTGTTCTCCTCTGTTTTTTCCTCCACTTCACCTGTTTGGATCTGTACCTTTGGGCAACAGCTTGAAGTGAATAATGTATAAGCAAGAAGTATCAGAAAACCTTTGTGGGCTTTCTGTCTCACTGAGTCTTTTTCAGTCCTTTTGTCTATATTCCCAGCTTCTCCCTCTGTTTGTCTAATTTTAAACCAAAATCCTTGTGCTGCTTTCTCTTGCAGTGAAGTTTGTCAGCTGTGGCAGAGGTGGTCTGGTGCGGTTTGAATGCAGCAATCCATCTGACTTTCGGATAGAGGACAACGGAGTAGTTTACGCTGCAAGGACTCTTCAGCGCACTCCAGCCCCTGCTTCGCCCTTGCTGATCAAGGCTGTAGACACCACCACTCAGCAACAATGGGTGACACAAGTCAAAATGATGCCTCCCACACAGGTGAATAATCTTGGCTTCTCTGTAATGCTCTGTCACTTGTTTTTTGTGCCTGATATTAATGCTCTGGAAATGCAAAACGATCATTCCTGCTCTTACAGCAAATAAATAATGCATTTTATGCCTGCTGTACATTCACAGATGACTGCTTCCCTGAATTGCAGCAGGTGTTCCATGAGACAGGATGGATGCTTGCTTAATTAGAACTGAATGTGTCAATTTACCAGAAGCACAAATGTTATATCAGCATGGTCAGTGAAGGGTAAGATCAGATGCAGAATAGCTTTAAGTAAAGTTTAACTCTGAGGTCACAGCTTTGTATTCCAGAGGAGGGCACGCCTATTTTTAAGCAGGGCAATATGGGAAGCATCTGTGTGAGCTGGAGAAAGCTGCTCATCTGTTAGTTTTTGTTCCGCATGTCAGCATTGTATTTGGCAGAGGATGAGTGAAATTTGACCAAAAAAAAAGCCCAGCACATGTCATGTCTGTCTGCGCTGATGCTTGGAAAGAAAGCTGCAGCTAAAGGCCGGCTCTGTTCCTGCTCCAGACATTTAACCTCTCTTAAAGATGGTGGATATCTGAATATGCCTATTTAACAATCTCTGCTGCTCATAGAAGTAATGATACACATAAAAGTACAGCCATAATGTTTTCATTTGTGTGTTACTGGATTCTTACTCCCTATAAGGAAAAAGTTACCATTAAGTTGCATAAGTAAGTAATTATTGCTGTAAGATTTTGGACTGCACCAATTACAGTTTTCTGGCCGACCGCCGATTACCAATCTTTTAAAAAGCCTGACCTGCCAATTCTGATTTTGGTTGCTAAATATAGCAAGAAAGTCGCTGAGTTGGTAACAGTGGAGTTATTATTAATTGCAAACATGCAGACACGACCTAGTGGGCAGGTTTGTCAGTCAAATCTCTAGGGGAGAGCAGAAGAGGACAGTGGCTGATTTTAAACCTTTGTTGAGGTAGATAAGATCCGGGGGTTAATATGTAAGTATTAGTTGATCATTGATCTCCCAAAATTAAGAAAATCTGTGCCAATAAATCATCTGGACGATAAATCAGTGCACCCCTAATAAGATTCTAAAATATTGGCCATGTGGTGTCTTAATTAACAAGTACAAATGCAATCTTGCTTGCTTTTACAACTTTCAATGTGCTTTTCCTTAAAGCACATCAAACGTTGTGCTTAAAGGAACAACTTGTACACATTTCTATAAGCTACAATGCTTATAGAAATGTGTATGTTTGAACTGTAATAAAATCATCTCAAAAAATGGGTGCCAAATTTACATTGATGTAAAAATAAAAGGAACACTGATAGTTTGTATTAGTGCTGTAGACCACAAATCTGCTGGACGAAAAATGAAACCGGTTCAGGTTGGGATTTTATCCCAAGAGTTATGAAAAGGATTTACTTTATGCATTCCTATTGGTAAGTGTCATGTTAGTGAAATGTGAATTTCTGCCTCAGTCGAGCTATCTCTGGCTGATGCAAATTTCTGGTTTTCTTTGAAGTCCAAATCTGCTGATGCCGATTTCAGACAGTTTTGATTTGTATATAGACTTTTTTTTCTAATGACTGTGAAAAAGGAAAATATGTTCCATGTTCTTTTAATAGAGGTTGTATGTAGCTTTGAGTCAAACCTGAAATTATGGAACTCTAAGATAATTTAAAATGTTCTATCTGAATTCATTTAACTCATAAAAGGCATGGTGGTATGAGCTTTTAGCTGGTGAATTTTTCAGAGTTCTTAGTTTTTAATACATTAAATGAAAAGGAAATTCTGATGTTTCATTATTTCACCCACCAGACTCCAACTGGGACCAATTAAGGGAAATTTGACCATTTCTGATTTGCATCTTGTCCCGTCTCTACATTTATTGACCGTTTTATGCCAGAGACAATTTCTGAATTTTGCCTACAATTTAAAATATCACAGTTGTTGCCTGTGGCAACTGACTTTGTGGTAGTCTGTATCTTTGAATGTGCCCTGATTCATAATGAAATTGGGGTCTAACTTTTCCCTCTGCTCCATTTTTGAGGTCATAAGCAGTTATTCTCCTCAATAACCACCCCACACACCTCCAAACTCTTATTATTGTCATAAATCATCACATCTTTTAATCATATCGGCAATTGCATGTTTTAATAACGCAATTAATGTGCCAGCCTTAGGAAACATTTTAATCAATGGCAACCAAACAATATCCTCATTAATTTGAGTGCATACCTCCTTGCCCTCTATCTCATCACTATTTAAACTTTAGTTCTACCACACTGAGAATACAAGCTGGGTTAGGAAATGGAAGACAGATTTTTTTCTTCTCCCTTTTCTAAAAGGGCAAATACACATACACACACGCATAATCCTTCCTACACACTCACAAACATTCAGGCCATCACTCAGCCCAACACTCTGTGGGAGTCTGAAGTAGACTTTTAATCTGAAGATGGAGAATGCGGGCTAAGTGTGGATGGGTGCAGACCTCCAGTGCACCAGAGATGGATCTGTTCTGCGTTGGGCTGAACACATCCTCCATGCCATTCATCATTCCAGATGCAAGTTCCAAATAATTACTGGTCTCACTTGCAGCCATTTTAATAGGGTAATAGATATTTCGGAGGCATGCTCCTTCGCTATCTGTCCGCTTGCCTTCTCTGCATTTTCAGTGTGTGAAAGCAGCATAATCGGATTTCAAACATGATTAGTGGAAGCTCTGTGACATCTCCCCAGATGTTAGAGGAGGGGGAGTGTGGAACGTGACTCATGTTATAAGGTGAAAAAATGGTAATTAATTTCCGTGTTTGCACCAGGCGCTTCGTTGGAGTTTGGAATACTTGACTACCTAACAAGCTGTCAGTGTTCAGATATTAAGATGATGCTGAGGAAGGTTGCTCAAAGGGAGCGACAGTTTGTCAATGTTAATAGATGGTATGATGTTCTTTTTCAGACTTTATATATACTTTGTTTTTTGTTTTCTTTCCCATCTTATTCAATTCAAGTGTATTAAAACTTTTTTTTTTTCTTCTGGCAATCTTAGTCCCTGGAGCAGCATAGGCAATTTGAGCTATGTGCGTGCATAGTGTCTGGCTTTCAGGTACCACCCTCCTTTGTTTCAAATCTTTTTCATTACTGCTGAGGGAGGATGGCAGATCCATTATGGAAGCTGGTATATCTGTGTGGGTGTGTTTTATCAGCACATAAGAGATCTGCCATTTAAAACAATCCAGTGTGAGGCTACAGAAGCAATTTCAATGCATACCCTCACATATGTGCTGTTTTGAATTTAAGACTTCAAAGAAAACCAGAACAGATGGTCTTGTTTGATTAAATGAGGATTAATAATAACTATCGAATAACTCTTAAAACAAGCCTATTTGTTGCCAACATGCTTTCTTTAGTTATTAACTTTTCCAGAACATGTCAATATCATTGTGATGAGGTCAAGATGTTTTTCACACAATTAGAAGTTGTAGTTTTAATCTTCAAGTGGCATGTTGACATTTGTAATGTTTTTTTTTTGTTGTTGTTTTTTACTTATTGGCATTTAAGTTTTGCTATCAACCTAAAACACCAAAGCAAACTGGACAGTAAATGTTAAAATAGCACCATTAGCTGTATTAATCAGGGTTTTGTGGTCAAGAGAGGAGGCTGGCAAAACGCCATGTGTGGAAGAAAGCAGTTGGAAAGTACGGAGAGATGCATTTGAAACTGTTGTGCATCTTATATTTCTAACTGTAAATATGTGTATTTCCAATTGTGGTACATTGGGCTACATATGAGAGTACCCAAAAAACATTTTGCTACAGTTTTTGCAAGGTGATCTTATTTGGAAGGATTTGGAGCTAATACATATCTAGAGCCATGACTTATTCAGCCACACTGAGATTAGCTTTATCTGCAACGTCTCAAGACGGAGAAGGAAAGGAAATTCCCAGTGAAAACAAAAGTGGACTAGAGTAAACCAGCTGCCAGGATAGTGACTATCTGATCCATTTACCTCTAAGGTCAAAATGAGAAATGGCTTTGTAGCCTTCTTAATCCTTTTCCAAGTTTGAAAGGTAGTGTGATTTGATTACAAGTTTGCCAATAATAGTTAAGCCAACTACTATTAGAATATATAAGCTAACGATTTTTTTTTTGCATTTTATGTTCAAACACAACATTCAAAATGATTGTATGTGAAAGATTTAAAAAGATCACAATTATCAAAACTGCTAATGTAATGGTTTTACTGTGTTTTTTACAGTAAAACCACAGGAATCACTTCTCCTGAAGTGATTCCAACTTCAGGGGACATTTCTATGAATTGTACCATCATTATTAAAAACTCAGCTTTCAAATAAAATGAGATCCATGTCTTCCAACCACTCATCCAGGGCTTGTGAATAAGAACATTTTGTATCTTTTTTTTTTTTTACAACTAACACTACACCATGAAAACATTATGTTGTGCTACAGTTTTAAAATGTCTGGTGTTAGGTGGAACTTAAATTGCATTGCAATTCTAGTTTGAGAACAACGGCTCCCTTAAATCACTTCTAAGATTTCAAAAGACTGGTAACTATTCCAGATCCAGCATGTTCTACACTCCAAAAAGCCAATACAGATGGTTCTTTCTAGTATCTGCTGTCTCACTCCTGTTTAGAAGTGGCAATCCAGATGAGCAGACAGCACGCCCTCTACAAAGTAATGTCCTTAATCAGCTTCTTACTTTTTGTTCTGCTTCTAACTTTATTTAAACGCCTCGCTCATTGTGAAAGTGGTTGACTTTCTCCAATAACACTGAAAGGTGTGTTCACTGCTCTTCAAAAAGAATACAGGATGTTTGAGCTTGTATGTGGAAAGTTTAAGTTGTATGTGAAATAGCTGAAAACCTATTACATTTTCCAACTGATTCCTTGGTGCATTAATTTTCTTTTGCCAGCTTTTGCTCACATCTAAAGCATAGAAATTACTGTACATTGTGATTGGAACATGAATGTGTATATCTTATAATGTTTTATCAGACCACAAATGTCATATTGGTATTAGAAGTGGCATTAGTCACTGGATTACCAAAGTCTTTAGGAATTCCTTGGTCAGCTGTGAAAATGTTGTTGAACTATTTTTGTCTGTTGCCACAACCCACAGATCGGCACTGCCAGCCTCATAGTTATTCCTTCTGCCTGTTTAAAATGTCTGTACACTCCACTGCATATGTATGATCACTAAATCATTTCCTTTTGACAGGTCCAGGAACTCGCCGTCCCTCCAGTCATGTCCAAAAATTTCAAGGAAATAGTTTTTCCATCACAAAATGCGGACAGCACTCTGAAACGCATAAAGAGAGACTGGGTCATCCCTCCAATCAATGTTCCTGAGAACTCCAGAGGCGGATTCCCACAGGAGCTTGTCCGGGTAATGTATTTGACTCAACCACATGCATGCACACAGACATCGGTCTCTCAGCTGTAAATGTGCACTTTTTTTTTTTTTTTGATATGTCAACTTTGCAGATTGCATAGACTGTTGCTTACAGGACATTTTTGAAGTTTGTCATCTTTCTGATTGTATTAACCTTTGGTGCACAGAGCAGTCTTCACTAGTGAAGTGTTTCATTATTTAAAAGCATTTATAATCCGAAGAGCTCAAAATGATAATTGTTGTTGGTTGACTGTTATGATCCTGATGTTGGTTGACTGTTATGATCCTGAAGTCCTCTTTTCCACATCTCAAGGACAGGTTCAGCCCAATTTCTTATCAACCATTCAGTCCTCTGTGTTAGCTGTTGCACAAACTCTGACAGCTTAGGAGCAGAGTCCTTTTTCTAGCAGTTTACTTTGTACACAGTGCAAAAATCCTGAGATTGCCATATGTAAGTTTTTATTTTTAATCCGGCTATATGTGAAGGAGGTTTCTGGGCTGGAGTTGCTGATAACAGGAGGAAAGGGCCCGTTTGCTCAGCTCGGCTCAAGAGGGTGGGCACACAAGGTCTCTGCTTACATGGAAAACAGGGTAGAAAGTCCAATTATGACAGAACTTCAATACTATGTAGGAACTCATTACAGAGAAATAAAAATATAAATTTCCTTTATTGTCCCAAAGTGGGAAGAGTCTGATGCAAGAACAGCAAAGTGACAGCTGTGTAGAATTTTTTTTTTAAATTGACAAAATGTGTATTTGTGCATTTAAAAAAAGACTATTTACAGTATGTATTTGAAAAATAAAAATATGCAAATACCAGCAGGGATGCAAACACTTGAGTTTTTTTATTTTATTTTTTATTTGGGGGAGCAGTTAGTCCAACAGCTGCTGGGAAGAATGATCTCCAGTAACCCCTCTCTTGTGCACTTAGGATTCAGCAGTCCATTATTGGAGGAACTCTCCAGTTCATGCACGCTTATTCTCAAACAGCAGTTAGCTTTAAACTGACCTAGTATGGAAACTATTTCTCTAAAAGGGATTTTATTTGGGATTTAATGCAGTGTTAACAAGGGTTGTAATGCATCCCAGATAATTCTGTAATTATCAGTTTCCAGGTCTGAGAAAGTATGGGGGGGAAAAAGTGTAGAAAAATATTGGCTTTAAAGATTTTTTTGTTTTTTTCCCTTAGCTTTTATTTATTTTTTTAACTTGGCACAATTTGTTGATGCTCAACAAATTCAGCTGATTTTGGTTTATATTGAAATAACATGGTTCATTTTGATTTGCTACATCACAACTATTTGACCCATTTTAATGTATTTTTTTTACTTGCTGGCTAAATTCAGTCACACACACACAAAAAAAAAAAATCAAATGAGGATTATTTCTCAAGTTTTTAATTGTGCTTTATGCTATTCAACTTGGAGTAAGATTGAACCTGAGATTTTAAAATGGGTCTGGTTCAAATACAGTTACTACCCTAAAGCAAAAGGCGCTTTTCCACTGGCTCATCGTGCACTAACCGGTTGGTGTGCTCTTTAGTTTCACCCCACATAACGAGCTTTTCCATTATAATGTCTGTTCCTCATTATTGTGGGCGGGACATGAGCAGTAGCAGCTACAGTCAGCAATTGAGAATCTCGAGATTGTGGTTCTGATTAACTCAAATGAACCCAGATACTTCATTTTGTCTTAGAAATTTATCGCTGGTTCAAGCATATTGATAAAGACTCAGATCAGCAGATTATTTTGCTACACATATAAATACAATTACATTCTTGTATTTTATTTTATTTTTTTTAAATATGCAACATTTTGGATCTTCACAATGCATTCAACAGATGTAAACCAGTAGCCATGCCTGAACTGTATTCATTTTTTTTTTTAAATCCAAAGGAAAAATAAAATTAACATCACATCATATCATCATATATAAGCTAATATTATGTAGTTTTGGTGTTTCACATTGTTGGCGGAAAGGCTGCCCACTGCTGCACAGTTTCTCTCTTCTTCATTACTGTTCATTCTTCAAAGCAAAGCGCTATTAGCAGCGCTGCTAAATCATGGTCATTCTGCTGCAAAACGTACCGCACGTGTTCCTGCTGCTGTTCCTTATTAAACTCATAATTACTCCTCCGTACTGGGCAGCTCTCTGTTAGCAGACAGCATGGCCCCGGTTCACAGCTAAATGCTGTTTGCAGTTTTCAGTGACGTAAATCATGAGTCAATCAATAAATGTGGTCAGCTGTCAATCATATCACTTCGATGCTGAAAATCCAAGAACAGCCATCCAGGATTTGCTAATGGAAGATGAATCTGACCGGGGCGTACCGGGATTGAACCAGTTTGAGGTGGTCTAGTCAAAAAGTGCCTAAACTGTGCTTTGAAGGCATTGTGTGGGATACTCTGTTATATAAAGCCAGTTAGTTTGAATCCATTTTTTGTTTGCTTTTGAGAAGAAAAAAATGTGTTAAATGAGTCAGTTGAAAGTTAAGCTGCTCTGAAACATCAAGAACCAAATTAAAGAAACTGAGTTTGGAAAAGTATGGAATTTGGAAACTTAAAATGTCAGAACAATATGTTAAAGAGTTTGAATGTAGTTATGTTGAATGGTTCTCAAGTAATGAATCTCAAATTGTATCCTTGTGCCAACAGATTCGCTCAGATCATGATAAAAACCGGTCCCTAAGATACAGTGTGACGGGTCCAGGTGCTGACCAGCCCCCAACTGGAATCTTTACCATCAATCCCATTTCTGGAGAGTTATCTGTCAACAAGCCACTGGATCGAGAACACATCCCTAGCTTTCATGTAAGTCAGATGAGATATTTAAAAAAAAAAAAAAAAAAAACATAGAGAATTTCAATGTAATTTACCAAGGTTTTTTTGCAGACTGCTTTATCAAGAGAAATGTGAGCTCTCTGTCTTTGTCTTGCTCTCTCTCCTTAGCATGCTGTACATTCCAGCCAGTTGGCATGTGCTCAAGGGTCATGTGTAACCTAAACAATCTCCTCAGACTCAATATAAACCAGATTCTCTCAGGAAAATCTTTCTTATCCGTCTGAGAATTTTAAGGATTTTGAAGGAACAAAAAGTTAGTCAGATACTTGAACATGACCTGTAATTCTCAAGCTGCTTTTTTATTGGGATTTTTGTTGTCACAATGTTCAAAAATTGCCCTTCAGTACAAAGTGGTGGACATGATTCTCGGTTTTGATTTAACTGAATCTATAGTTATTGGCATGTTCATCCATCTTGCAGTAAACTGGTGTATTGAATGTTCATGTTTTTCATTACATTGTTCACTGCTAGCTTATGAGAAAGTGTATAATTTAGTGAGGTTTGGCTTTATACTAGGGATTTTAATGGTCGGCCAAAACCTGTTCTAAATTACCTTCAAGATATTAAAGATAGATAAATGTAGGTATAATAGCTCTGTATTTAATAGCGGAAATCTAAAAACAGCAACTAAAATGACAATTGCATTTATGGCTTAAGTCATATGGCAAGTTAAAAATCAAAGTGGCTTACACAGCTCAAGCAGTTGTATTTGGATTATATTGTGCTCCACTGCTCGCCCAGTGGAAACCAGGATATATGAATGCTGCACACAAAATGGGTCACATGACAGAATGGGAGCTGCAGCACCTAATTCAGTCTCTTTTACTGTAAATTGTTCTGAAAGGAATTATTTGGGAAAGCCTGTTTTATCAACAATTTTAAAATAATCTGCATGTCCTGAATTACAACTTTGCAAGCTGTGCACAGTGAAATTGTATAGCTTTTAAAAAGGTTGACTGTGAAAAGCACTGTAGGTGACACCAAAACAATACGTTGCAACACAACAGGATTTGCGAATTGATAAGATTCAAATACTTGTATTGTTTTTGTAAAACTACTATAATGTAGTTTTTTTTTCTTCTCCCAATCAGTAGATTTACAACTTTAAAATGCTTGTTTAAACCATTCTACAATCCACATGTTTTTCTTATTCTCCTTCAGCTGAGAGCTCATGCAGTAGACCTGAATGGCAACCAGGTGGAAAACCCCATAGATATTGTGATCAACGTAATTGACATGAATGACAACCGACCAGAGTTCACTCACCAAATCTGGAACGGAACTGTTCCAGAGGGCTCCAAACCAGGTAAGGCTTTTGCATGTCTTTTTTTTCTTCCCCCATGCATGTGCCTCCAGCTCTAATGTTGCTGCAGTATTAGCAGAGCAACTATTATTCATTTGGTACTTTAAAGTTTGAAAGATGAACACTGGGCTTTCATTATCCCAGTATTCTCAAATTCATTAACAATTAATACATTAGAAGGTCACATGGAGAATATATATATATATATATATATATATATATATATATATATATATATATATATATATTTATTTATTTATTTATTTATTTTTTTTTTTTTTTTCTGTCTTTAAGGAACATTTGTTATGACTGTGACATCTATCGACAAAGACGACCCCAAATCAACGAACGGCATTCTTCGATACAAGATCTTGTCTCAGAATCCAGAGAGTCCGTCTCCTAATATGTTCACTATCAACAACAAAACTGGAGGCATCATTACAGTGGCTGCAGGCCTGGACAGAGAGGTATTTAACACTTTTTTTTTTTTTTTTTTTTCATTTAATGATAAAATCCATATCTTTTATAATGCCGACAGTGATCATGGGTAGTATCTTCAATTGCTTCTGGCTCTTTATCACTGAAACGTGTGCATATGTCTGCATGAATGGGCTGCGTTTTTAAACAGGCGGTTAGTTTAGCTGTTAATATTCAAACTGCCTAGAAACTAATGAACCACAGCAAATTTTGCTTATTACCACCGAAATGAGAAGTAGAAGTTGGCTTGGCTGTTTCACACTTATTACTCTTACAAGGAACCACTATGCATCACTAAGCAACTAACAGTTTTTCTATCCACCCATTTTGTTTTAGTTGTATTTTCTTTTTTTCCCAAAAACATTTTATTTTTGCATTTTATTCTCTCCATTACCCCTGTTGCAAAGGTTACTGCTCTCTATAAATTGGGGTTGCATGACTGTTTGAGGAAAATAAATAAAATGATGTATACAGCTGGAGCTTCGTAGCCGCAGCCTTGTGAGGGCAATCTGGCTGAGGTGGCTGCTCAATCACTCCCACCCTGGGGCCACCCTTTTATGTCCGCAAGTCGCCACCATGAAAGTAATTTGCCTGGCTCTCATTACCTAGCAACTGGTCCATCACCTGAGTGGTTTTTAATGTGAAGAGAGTCATTTGTCCCCTTTACGGTACTGTTCAGTGTGCGTCTCACGCGCACGCACACAAACGCTCATTAGCCCCAGAGGATGAAATCAAATTCATGTGAAAAACTTGTCATTTATCATCATAATTAAGATGTTGGACTAGTCACATTTGCTTCATCTTTGTAGAAATAATTTAACACGGTGCGAATGTACATTGCTAGTACTATCTTATTAGGGATAGTTGTGAAGTAGAATAAAATATAGTGAAGTAATATGGAAATTATGTCTTTGTAAAGTTATAATACAGTTTAATTTGAAATCGTTTTGTGCCAACTGTCCAATTATCTCCTTTTATTCTCTTCTTCTCTTCTAGAAAGTGCCTCAGTATACATTGATCATCCAGGCAACTGACATGGAGGGTAACCCCATGTATGGCCTGTCCAACACAGCCACTGCTGTCATCAGAGTCACTGACATCAATGACAATCCGCCAGAGTTTACTGCTGAGACGGTAAGAAACAAGCTCTTATCTGAGATTCCACTAGAATAGACTTAAGATCCCCCATTTTATCCGAGCGTTGGGTGAATGCACTCAACCGTCAGTTCTGCTCACTTACCTAGTTTTGCTTGCCTTGCACTTCTGCAACCATACACATACACAAGTCACCAGCCATGTGTAAAGTGTTATATCCTACTCCAAATGTTGACACGTACAACTGCGGGGATGTCTGCCTCAGTGAAAAAGGCACTTACCGGGCTCACAAATCACAGAAATTTGTAATGCTGCTGTTATGCTATCAGGGAAGCACAGGGAATGAGAACACCGTGACCAGATGATAAGTTACCTTAGATGTCTGTTTACCCTTGATTGGTCCTGCTGTGCTTCGTGAGCCAGGGCACAGCATAGTATCGCTAACAGCTCTCTCTTCCTTACATTTATGGTTTATTCATGCAGTTTTATGGGGAGGTGCCTGAGAATGCCGTGAATGTTATAGTGGCCAACCTGACGGTGACTGACAAGGACCAGCCCAACACACCTGCCTGGAATGCGGTGTATAAAATCACCGGGGGCGACCCCACCGGCAGGTTCTCAGTGCCCACCGATCCAAATACTAATGTGGGTCTGGTAACAGTTGTTAAGGTGAGGGACATCTTCATATTTCTACCCTTTCAGCCTATCAATGCATTGAATATTTTGCTACAAGAATTAATGCTTTACTGCAATTTATTAATTGCAGTAAAGCATCTTTTCATGTGTGTGTTTTACTTATGTGGAGGGATTTCCAGTTAATGCTAAAAGTGTTCTTTTTTTAATTTTAAATTTAATTTAATTGGACCCAGATGTATGTTTTATGGTTGGACATAAGACATGCTTGAATAATAAAAAATATGAATATGAATTGAGAAAAGAATGTGTTTTACGCTTTTCCTGTCAAATTATTTACAATCAGTGGAGAAACCTCTGACGTTACAGGAACCACTCTCTCTTATACTGCTAATCACCTTTTTTGCACGTGTCCACTGGTATTTTGAGGATTTCTGTTTAGAAATAAGTTATGTGTCTTTGTTGTTGAAAGATCTCCTTGCCAATACCCTAATGTATAGCTCCCCCTACAGATTCTCCATCAGATTCAATTCACAATTTGGCTAGGTCTCTCCAAAACGTTGTGTCCAGTTAGAAGAAACATGCTGGTATAATTAAAAGATTGAAAAAAATCCAGACCTCTTTAAGGGTATGAATAGTTTTGGGCTTAACTGTAAATACATAAAATCTAACTCTTAATGGTTTATCCTTGTTTTTTGTTTACATTTTTCAGTCAGCTCTAATTGCCAGTTTCAAGGCAAAGAAATAATTAAAACTTTACAGTTTTAAAACCTTAAACATGTATAATGTAAAGCACTTTGAATAGCTCTGTTGCAACGATGTGAAATACAAACAAACTACATTTGACTTACCATAATTATGGTTTAGTCAGTTTTTTTATTTATTTATTTTTTCAATAATATGCTCCAAGTAAATCTACAGTTGACTGAGCAGCATGTCTGTGAAGCAGCAGACTGCAGACTCTGTGTCTGAACCGATTACCTGACTATACTTGTGTTACTCGATAATCAGAAATGCAGCAAATGTTTAATGTTTTTCTTAAACTCTGTGTATCAAGATTTTCATTATTATTATTTACACTTTTACATCTTTAGCTCATTTTTGAAGGCCAGGTCACATTTCAAGCTAACATGGTTGAACTCATATCAGCTTTGTTTCTTTGAACTGATTGTAACAGGATATAGCATCTCTTTTCACATTTCTTGGCTATCCTAATATTTTTCAGGCTTGATGAAAATGTTCTTTTGTAGGTTGCTTCATATCACACAAACACAATTCTAATGTGATAACTTTTCTCTTCAGTCCAAGTCTTTATTCTCGTCCTCACTGTTTTCCAGCCCATTGACTATGAAATCAACAGACAGTATGTGCTGACAGTGGAAGCGAGAAATGAGGTTTCCCTGGCCAGAGGTATTCACCCTCCCAAACAGTCCACTGCCACCGTCTCCATCAAAGTAATGGATGTCAATGAGAGTCCTTACTTTGATCCCAACCCCAAGCTGATCAGGCTGGAAGAGGGAATGTTGCCCGAATCGACGCTGACCATGTTCACTGCACAAGATCCAGATCGACACATGCTGCAAACCATTAGGTAGGCAGTATGCAGATATAATAAAGTCTGCATTATTAAAATGTCATTAAAAGACTCCACAGACGTTGAATTCCCAAAAAAATCAGTTTTAAATGCTTAAGACCACTTTTTATATTATTAACAGGGCTTCTCAAAGGTTCTTGTGTTTGGGCTTCTGTATAATTCAGGAGCTAAATTGACTTAAATGCTGCTTTAACCAACTTTGCACCATTTATGATAAATTAATATTTTCTTCTGAGAAAAGGAGACTTTAGAAAGTAAATCTAGTTCTTTCTCCTAATTCAACCTTTAAAATACAACTCTTTTGTTCTGTACTAAGCATTAATCAGTTATGCAATTAAAATGGAATTAATATTGGCTTTTTCTGGCTTATGTTGGAATCCCATTTTTTCTTATAAAATCTGCTGTGCAATTAAAGTTCTGCCTTTTTCTAAGCTTTTTTAATGCTAAGCAGTGGAGTTAAAGTCTCAGCCTTTAATTGATGTAGAACTGGAAGTTCATTGGTGGAAAACAAGCTTATTACATATTGCATATTTTGTTTAGATTGATTACAATTCTTTTTCCCAGTTAAAACCATTAATTAAATTATTCAAGTTTAAAAAAACAAAACAAAAAAAAGCATGGTTGGATGTACTAAAATGATTTAATAATTCCTCCCTTAGAACTATGGCTTCATGTGTCACTGAAATGTCAGCTCTGAGCAAGATTGACATTGAGCTGACATAATTTTCTAATGCTGTTACAGTGAAATTGGTTGAAATCTGCACAAAGTTATCATGCATTTAGTGATTTTTGTCCCAATTTTAAACTGAGATGCACTGTTACGACCACTTTATTTTTGTGATGGCAAAGAATAATGCTTCATAAAAAGGCTGTGCATGAAGGAAGCAGACCATATGCGTACCCTCACACGGTCTGCTTAAGCAAAGTTCATTTATATGATTAAAATAAATTGACAATTTATTTTGTTTTAAGTTAAAAAAAACAATAGGAAATACATTTTCAGTTATTGTAGAGTACATAAAATACATTTTATGTCATCTGGTTTTCTGCCTAACATTTATTTACTCCTAATGTATATTTTTGATTTGTGCAATATGTTTACTTTGCTTAGTTTCTTTGTCTAAACCATTCCACAAAGCCATTCCACAAATTGATGTGCACATGTTTTTAAGAATGCTGCTAACATATAGTTGCTTTAAATTGCATATCCTTCTCATTTCATACCTACTGTCTCTATTTTTAAATAATTTTGAACATCGCTTGGGGAAAAATATTGTTTCTTGCTTTGACGATCAGTGTGTGGTTTAAAATAGTTAGATCTATATATTTTATAAGTTGTAATTTGGAAAAAAAAATTAATGGTAGATTTGTGTTCTTGGTACCAGATATTATGTTTTACTCTTTACTTGCTCCATTTTTTGTATTGGTCATATTTTTTGTAAAAAATAAATATTCCTCACCACAGGCTAGGACACCGTAATCAAAGTATGTGTCGGTAATAGTGTTTAGTAAAGTGTTTTTAATTTTTAGTGTCTCTGGTTAAAAAGACACTGAACAGCCAGCTTTTCTTGTTCTTCAATAAACCTTTTCTTTTTTGCAATTGTTTATAGCTACTCAGCTTGTTTTTTTTTTTTTTTTTCTTTTATCAACTTAAAAGTAGTCCACCAGAAATGAAGTTTTTCTTGCAATAAAATTTGAGGCATTGATGTAAAAAAAACAAACAAAAAAAACCCAGCTTGTTTTGTTTGGGTGCTGCAAGTTGCTGAAAGAGTTATGTGAAATATGTCTGAAGTATTCGGCTTAAACAAAACAATTTTTTTTAACTGTTTTAACATTCTACAAGATAAATTGTGGCACCTGTATCTCTACAACACTAAGAGATGAGAGCTGACAGCTAAACTGAAATGAAACATCTGTGTATTTCCTGTTCTTGCTTCAGATATTCTAAGCTCTCAGATCTGGCCAACTGGCTGAGGATTGACCCCGGCACTGGTCGGATTTCAACAATTGCCATTTTGGACAGAGAGTCGCCCTATGTGAAGAACAGTTTATACAATGCAACATTCCTGGCCACAGACAACGGTATGTAAGCATTCAAGTGCTTCTGCAGTTGCCAAAAATACCTTGTTGAGCTTATGTGATGCACAGGTTTTATGGTCTGGATGTTTTACTCAGACTGTTACACAAGCACCTTTTTTAAGGCCATTACTGCTAGTGTGTTCAAGGGAAGCTAATGGCTCCTTTTTTCAGACAGAAGCCCAGTGGATGTCTAATGTAGCCCAGCTCTCAAGGGTCAGTCTTCCACCCAGCATTCCTTTGACTGCTTTTGTAATGCTTTTCACCTGAAGCAGCTGCCTTGTTTACAAGCTCCAAAGATGTTCTCCAAGCTAGAAGCACTATCATGAACGTGGCACTTGGTATATCAGCAGCACTGACCGCTTTAGCTGGAGGTTAATATGTTAGCAATCCCCAGAATCATCCACCATGTGGATGTTTTCACCTTCTATTTGCACTGGCAGGATTTACCTCTGTTCAGGTTTACCCTGTTCTATGGGGCATAGCTTAGGCCAATAGGCTTAAAACTCTACCAATAAAGAGGTTTCTCAGCATTAATGGGTCAGGATTGGATGACTAGCTCCTTTGAGCGTGGCCTGAATGGCAAAAAAGCCTCTTAGCTGGGTGAATACATAGAGGAGCCTGAGAGGAGCGACAGTGGGCTCTGTTTGAATGCTTTAGTATTCCTATCCGAGTCCTTCGTTAGGAAGACGTTCTTCAGGAACACAAACGGACACAGCAATATTCTGATATCCACCTCTGTCTCTGCACCTCCTCACTTGAGATTAAACTCTGAGATCAGTACGCAGCTTGTATGGGGCTACAAAAGTAAATTGTGATTTAATGTGCTAATGAAGAAACTCTACACTTTATTTTCCGTTGCTGTCTCTGTAATGATAGCGAAACGAGAGATATCAGTTTGTTTACATATATATCTGAAAATGGGCAAAGTTTTAGGTATTTTTCAGAAATCCTTCCTGTATTTGATTAAAGATATTTGTCTATCCAGGAAAAATCCCAGCAAGCGGCACAGGCACCCTTCAGATCTACCTGGTGGATATCAACGACAATGCGCCAAAGGTGTACCCACATGAGGCAGAGATATGTGAAAAACCTGAGCCAAATGCCATCAACATCACCGCGCTGGATGGCGACCTGAACCCCAATGCGGGCCCTTTTGCGTTCGAGTTGCCCCACAGGCCCCAGGACGTCAAGAGGAACTGGACCCTAACGAGACTAAACGGTGAGATATGGGACAATCTCAAATCCTGGCCAGATTCATACAGGGGCCATTTGTGCTAGTTTAAACCCCCCTGGGATAATGAGATTAAATTAATCTTCAAATTGCAATTCCCAGAATGTCAGACATGATGAGTCAGCGTTTTTTCATTTGCTCTTTGAAGTTGTTACAATAAAGCAGAAAAGAATGTGGTGGGTTTTTTTGTTTTTTGTTTTTCCAGTAAGTGGTATGTGAGTCATAAAAGTTTAAAACAAAAAAACAAGGTTGATCACTCAGCAGTTTCAGTCATTAAAGCTTTAAGATTTTAATCTTCAATTAGCCTGATCGAGACTTGGGAAACATGTTTAACCGTTTGTAAAAGCATACCTTGGAGGTGTCAGACCTATTTAGTAATTTATTAATCTTACCAAATAGGCTTTAATTATTTATGCTAATTTAAAACAAAACCATGAGCAGACAAACTCATTTGTATGTGTTCAGCTATTAGATAGTGGGAGATGAAATGCAGTGAATAAATCTTAATAGGATAATGGCATTTGGATTATCGCAGTTGGGAATTTAGCCTAAGCAGCATTATCAAAAGGTATTCAGAAGATTTATAAGCTTCAAATCCAAATCCTGACCATGTTTTGGATTAGATATGCTGATGCAACTTCCAGGTAGGAATTTATGCTGCATATTTATGATAAAAGGAGTGTAATCATGGTGTGAAGAGCATCTAGACAAACGACTTCTGAGTTTAGGAGTAAATCCCCTGTGAAAAACCTGATCTCCGAAACAAATATATTAGTTTATATGAAAACGCACCGAGCTGCTTAATCTTGGATGTCACCTTTCCAAATGTTTTTCCTTTAAGGATACATTTAGAATCATATAACAGTCATTTTTTTTTCTCTGTTCCTCCTTTTTTAGGTGACTATGCTCAGATGAGCCTTAAGATTGGCTTCCTGGAAAGTGGGATCTATGAGGTCCCCATCATAATCACAGACTCGGGCAACCTGCCCATGTCTAATACCTCCTACCTGCGGATTAAAGTGTGTCAGTGCGACATGAACGGAGACTGCACTGACCAGCAGCACATCATGGCCACTGGTCTGGGCACGGGAGCCATTATATCCATCCTCCTCTGCATCATCATCCTTCTCAGTGAGTGTCCCTGCATCTTCCTCCCAAACTGCACATCACATCAGCGAACACAGGGATTATGAAGGAAGATATCCACAATATCTCTAGATTACTGTCGGATTACTAAATAGATAGCCTTGATCAGGCCCACATCCAAGGTCCTAAAATATCAGATCCGATTTAAATGTTGACAATAATTTGCAAATTGTTTATTTCCTTACTGTAACATGAGACCTCTCTCTGTTGCTGTATCATTCAGTTCTCGTGTTAATGTTTGTGGTGTGGATGAAGCGTCGTGACAAAGAGCGTCAGGCCAAACAGCTGCTCATCGACCCCGAAGATGACGTGAGGGACAATATTCTCAAATATGATGAAGAAGGTGGTGGAGAAGAGGATCAAGTAAGGACTACTATTCTATTTTATTCTTAGTCTCTTAGTGGTTGATTCTCAGATCAGTTTTATTTAACTCTGTAGAAAACAAGAAATAAAATTCATTATTGATACAGAAACATTTGCTGCATGGTCTATTATCTTTCTTCAGTCAGTAAGTTAAAGAAAAAAATAACTTTTAGCAAGAACTGAATAAAAGTTGAGTCTGCTTATGGTGAAACTTTTATTAACTTGTCTGATTTATTCTATTCTCTCCATAAAATATATGGCCAAACATGCTGCGGTTATTAATAAAAGCTTGTGATTTGTTTCCAAGGACCTTTTCCAACGCATTTTATCTACATAATTTACTTGAAAATTACAGAAAGGCACCAACACATATTGTATCCAACTTAAATTTTAAGAAACAGTGACAAAATTTATTGGCAACACTGACAAAGATGTTTTTAAAGGAGCTTAGACTAAATGTTGTCTTGTGACTAAAAAATTTTGCATTTTCCAGACTACACACCTTTACATGTTGTCGCATCAGTCAAAAAATGAAGAGGAGATGCATATACTTTGACTTTGAAGTTTGCTGCCAGTGTCTGGTGAAATCATTGGGTAAAAATGTTGTCAAAGGGTTAATAGAGAAACACTTTTGACACTCCTCTTAAGTGTCAGAGCAGGAGCTTCTTAAAAAAAAATGACACTTTGAAATTGGCCTGTTTAAGTCATTTTTGGTATATATGGCATTTTTGTAACAAGTGAAGGCAACACAGTTGCTTGCATTGTGCCATTTTATAGCAATGCCCCTTTAAGATGAAGGTCTGGGGACTAAGATGGCCATGGAAGAATGATGATCAGTGTTGATGTGACTAAAGACTTTGTATACCTATCTTCCTACCTATTGACAGTGGTGGAGAAAGTACTCAAAAAATGTACTTAAGTAAAAGTTACAAATACACAGACAAAAATGTACTCTAGTAAAAGTACCACATTAACATTTTTACTTGAGTAAAAGTAAAAAAAGTACTGGCTTTTAAAAATCGTTTAGTATTAAAACTTAAAGTAGTTGCTGAATGCATTACCTAATTGCTAATACAATACCATTAAGTGTACATATCGTATTTAATTTTAATACATCAGAACTGTGCCATTTTAATGAACAATGCCACAGATAAAGCATGTTTTCATTGTGTTTAGTCTCTGTGACAGTTTAGACTTAAATATGTGATTCTATGCATCATAATTTCAGGGATGGAAACATCTTGTCTCCTGTCCTAACAGCATGAACTTCACTTTCTTTGCCACCAATGGCATTTATTTTGAAAGAAATCCAATGTAGAAATGTAGTGAAGTAGAAAGTACAGATACTTACTGTAAAATGTAGTGGAGTAAAAGTCGAAAGTATCCATTATTAAATCTACTTAAGCAAAGTACAGATACACAAAAATTGTACTTAAGTACAGTAACGAAGTACTTGTACTTCCCACCACTCCCTATTGATGACTCGTTTTCAATTTAGTGGCAGAGTCCAGCAGGTCATTTAAAATATCACGGTAATTTAATTTATGATGTCATGCACGTTTGACATCATCACTTGTTTGTTACTAAAATGCTAAATCTAAGTCTTATGTGAGAAAAGCACACACTTCCTCTTAAAATTTCAGTACAACTAAGTTATTCTGGAGTCGCCCCTAAACAAGACTAAAGATTAACATATATCCATGATAGTCCTAGTTGTAAGATTGATTTTAATCTGAAATTGGCATAAGAAAGCTTTTAAGATTATTTTTGCAGTCTTATTGCAATGTTTTCTTGGAACATATCATTCCAAGCAAAGCTTCAAACCACTATTGAAAAGATAATACAAGGCAAATGTTCTCTTGTTGTTGAGGAGAATTATTCAAGTTCCATCTCTGACGCACACGTGCAGTCAGGCTGAATCGACATGGGAACAAAAAGCACCTCTTAGAAACTTTCTGCAAGCACATTTACGTTCACTGTTTCTTTCTTGTAATATTTCAGCTTTTTTGATGCTCCAAGATACACTTCTGAATCACTCACATTGAAGAACATTTTTCTATTGTACAGTATTTCTTTATTGAAAATGGAAGACTTTTTTTCTCCCCTCTCAAAGGAAGCTGGGAATCAAAGGCTGGAATCAATAAGGCAAATACATTTTGATCCAATTGGTTCTGGAAGTATTGGAAATGTTTTGTCAACTGGAACAGCTTCCCGCTTCACAGCCCTAATGCGCACACAAACAATAGAAATGCAGTGCCACAGGCATCAATAATGTCCCATCTCTGTAGTCTCCTGCACTGATCGGACACGCACAGAATTCAATTGTCCTAATAACCCCTTGTTAGCAGAATGGAATCATTTCATAAAAAAGGCAGGATTTTACCAAATGGGCTATTTTCCTGCTGCTGGCTGAAGTGCTTTGGTGGCTTAGGTATAACAGAAATGTGCGGGAGACCCCAGCCTGACCCATTGCAGTGCCAAATTAGCCTCAGAGACGTGTAATTGGTGAGCTGATGTCATTTAGAGACAGACATCTGCTGGGGTGCAATAATGAAGCCCTGTCTAAGGTAACAATATGACTGGAAAGCCATTACACATCTGCCGGTGATTAGGCAGGAGGGAGAACACCCATTTGTCTATTAACATTCTCAGTCTCACTCATAAAATGCACAAACCTGTGGACCAGAACATGTTGAAAAGGGAAACTGTGGCACATAACACCCCTCAAAGGCAAATGAGTGGGTGCAGCGATTTATTGAGGGAAAACAAGCTTCCCGTTTGGCAGAGAGGGGCCAGGGCGTCAGGAGAAAATGGTCTTGTCTGTGGAATGGGAAGCGGAGTCAGTGTTGGGTAAAAAATGGGTCCGACTTTCCCAGCGATGTAGTCTTTATAATGCCCACCTCTGTTCTCCCTATCTCCCACTGGGGAGGAAATTGAAGTGTCAGACCATTGGGTGCTCTCACAGAATGTGATTTTAGTTGCCGCTGTCATCGTCCTGGTTTGTACGGCTTTGTATAGACCTCATTTCATCAAAGGGAGACAGGTGATCAGCCTTCGCTCCCAGGAAATGGTAAAAAAGAATAAATAAATGAAAAAAAAAGAAATCATAGCAAAATGAGAAGTGCACAGCTTCCTTTTAGAGAAAGGAGAAAGGGGGAGAAAAAACAGGTGATTCATCTCCTTAAAATGACCTCAGATTGATTTGATTCATATTTACCTTTGATAGGGTTCAGGGAGACATGCTGTGAAAAAAGGCAGGGTTTTCTTCCTCCCCCTTTTTTGTTGCAACAAGTGAATCAAATCAAAATCTTCTCTGAAAGTGTTTTCTCCCTTCAAAGAAAAGAAGGCCTTGTCATTGCATTTATAATATTTTAAAAGAAATTGTGCTTACTTTGATTTAACACAAGATTTTCTTTTTGCAGTCGTCGTGACTTAATTCTGATAGCACTGAACCAAAGGAAGTAATTGCCTCGTCCACATCCGAGTGTTATTACTGAAACTTAAATGAGAAATTTGGTACTGTGTATTTAAGCTACTTAACCCCAGAATGAGAAGGGGGGGCAGTTTGCCAAAAGACACACTATCTGGTGACCAGCACATATGTTTCATTTGTCATTTTAAGCAACAAGTATGCCTGCTGGATGATCAAAATGTGTAACAGAAAAAATCTATTTTATCTAAACATGCAAATACTCTGAATATTATTATGATGAAATGGTTTAATGTAGATAGTTGGCAGAGGCAACTATGATTTTCCTTATTTTTGGATTTCTTCAGCTTTTGAAGGCATAAGCAGCATTCAAGTGCATTTGCAATGTTGGTAAAGTAATGAAATGACTTGGCTGACAGATTAAACAGGATATGAATCCACAGTTTTCTGGTGAAAGATAGTCCTTGCAGTTTGTTTTTGTACCGATAACGGTGTCCTTTTAGCCTCTCCATTGTCCTACACGCTCACAGCTGTTTCCTCACAGGCTTCTTTCTATTGCCAGGCAAACGACAACATATAGCTCCAGTAATTTTGATAAAACTGTAAAAGACAAAAGTATGTTCAAAACATTTCTGAAATGAACTTATTTATTGACTCGCTTAAGTATCAGTTAATTAATTTTAATGATGCTATTCACAACAATACTATCACTATTTTTGCATATAGTGATAGTATTGTTGTTTTTGGATATCACTGCCTAACACTGGAATAACTTATCAATGTTCTAATTAATTTCATTTCTAAACAATGAACAATTATTCTTACTCTTGGTAAGAATATTACAAGAGTAATATGTATGAATTTATTTTATTTTACATAAATGTAGGCAAAAATCTTAAAAAAAATAAAAATACCCATGATATAAAGTAGTTTTGAAGTGGTTATAACTTTTGGTGGATTTGTTCTTTCCAGAGAAATAAAATGGTGTTGGTGGGATTTTTTTTCAGGTTGCTTGCCCACAATGGGTTGGATAACACTCATTGTGTATTAATTGGAAATTTTTCCTAACAGCCAAAATAGCTTATGTAAAAAAACAAGGGAAATGTTTAGCATTGTTCATTCAGCAAACCTTAGTGCATATAGGTAGTAAGAAGAAATCTTTTGGTCATTACTACGTGCTTCATACATCAGGAGATGGCTTTGGTCACACCAGTTCTTCCTTTGGCCTCTTTTTCTTAAAACTGTAGAAATGGTGGTGCTTGTTGAGGTTTTGATGACATAGCTGAGTTGTAGCTTTAAACAGTGCATGTTTAATGAATGAATAAAAGGTTGTGCTTGCCACACAGTAATCTGCAGTAATGTATCAAATTCTATTCTTGGTCATTCTTAACAAGTACATGACCAGCAACTGCTTTGCTTCTCCTCAAATTGTGATATAATATTACCACTACAAATAACATCCAAAGTAGGATATATCCAAAATTATTTTGTAAGGTTTATCTGAAAGTGCAGTTTGGCCTCCTCTATTGGCATAAAAGTTGGTTTCCTCTCATAATGATCACTAAGCATTTTATATGCACTTAATCTGAGATGACAGTAATCAATATGGCTAATTGCTCATAAATGCTGTATTTTTGGGCACACATTGAAATTAAACCAACAAATGCTAACTTCTTTCTGCAGCCTGCTTTAATTGCATTTCAGTAAACTTTATTGAAATTAACCTCATGCTTCTATAACAGCCCATCACACTTAACTTGATCCCATTTTTAAATGTGTCTCGCCACAAATGATGTTTATGGAATGTTGCTGTTTAGATGCTTATGTTTCAGTGTGGTTTATGAGTGCCATGGGCAACCATTTCAGCAGAACAGAATGTTTGAGACGCCACTTCCCCACAGAGAGTTGCTATGTCATTATGTCATTTTTGGTTTGGTGGATTGAGCACCACTGACAACCAGCTTTTTACTGCGGTTTAGACAAATGGATTTCCCAACTTATGCAACTATTAAAAACATGATTATGAAATAAAATTACATTATAACTGGACAGTCACTGTTTTGTACTAAAACAAGTTTACTCAGTTTTCCATCATAATTACATAGACGCATGTTTATGATTGATGTAAGAAATACGATATAGATTTTATGTACAATTTTTTAATTGCTTTTCTTTGTAGACTTATTGAAGGTCTATGTTTTTTATTATAAACCAGAGCAGTAAGCATTTTTATCATATTTAAAAAAATGGAATCAGCACTTCAGTTCAGACGATGATTTCTGAACCACATTCCAAATTTGGTGTTAGCAACTAATTGTCGGTCAGTCACTGTTTCTTGTCAGCTTGGACTGTGTGACATTGATCTATCCACACAACAGGGGCAAAGCTGTAACTACTCTCTCTTACTTTGAAATAATTTGAGCTCATGATAATCACTTACTTAATTCACCAGAGGAAGTTACATGCTGACACCAAGTAAATAGAGCTTTGCAATAAAACCCATGTCATATTGTGAGATCTTGTGCCAAAAGATCTCGTCACACCCATAGTAACTGCCTAATTTCTGTCTGCGGGGCATTACTCACCACTCATCAATAGTATTGGGGTTGTTTTTGCAAGCAGGGAATTATAATTTGAACACATTTGACAACTGCCCTATATTAAATGTCACAGAGCAATTACATTAATTCTGTTTTTATGAGTGAATAAAATGCTGAAGCTACGGTACTTTAGATTTAACATAGGCATGCTTCTTATAGAGCAGCATTAATGCTGTGCAGCAAAGGAACAAGTCTAGTTATTAGAAAGTAATCATGTCTATTGGCCTGTGTGTGACATTCTGAACAGACCTGACATCTATATGTAGATTAATTGAGGTTTGAATTCAAGGACTTTTTAAAAATAGACAACACGGCAGGGATATACATGTTATAACTACTTCTTTATAAAGCAGAATAGAATGTAGAGCAACAAAGACTTACTACATTTTCTTTTACAAGATGCACACAAATGATCAGCTCAGTGAGAATCTGTGGGGGCATAAAGGTGTGTGTGAAACAGCATTTTCCAAATGGCTGTCATTTCCATGTGACCACCCTAGTTTTCTCACAACATGGCAGCTGAAACAAAAGAATGTATTACAAGATGGCGGAGAGGGTATGTCATGTTGCACCTGAGATCATGTGTTTTTTATTCGTAGGCGTTTAACCTATGGGGAATAACGGGCTTTTGAAAGATCATGATAATTCAATCTCTGAGGTCTAGTGTTCGTTCACAAGAAATGTCCATTTCATGTTCCAGGTTAAAAGAGTAGACATACAAGACCCCATCTTGACAGAACTATTACATCATTCAATAAGACAACTCACCAGACATTAAAATATATCCGAGCAGAAATGTGCAGCACTTCAGTAAATTTAACGCTAAAACTGTACCATTCCTGATTAGTTTGCCATCATACTCATGAGGATATGTCGCTACAGGTTCTATTTCAATTTTTCGTAAAAGAGAACCGTTTATATGCTTTAGGTTCTTAAGAGGGTTGACCCTGTTTATCTACCAAACTGATAGTTCTGAATAAACAGACACCTATTAAAATGCTTTAGGCATAAATCCCAGTTTTATTTTGGCTGTCCTGCTGAGTATATGCTAACCTTTGGCTACAAGTTAAGTAGTCCACAAATCTGTCAAGCTTGTCTCTTGGATGGTAACACATCCAAGAGACAAACCAAACAGTATTAACAGTCACATTATTTTTTATATATAAAGGGAATAGCTTTTCGTCCAATAATTTAGTGAACCTCATGTCATATAACAGTCAATGTGCATACTTACTTTGCAATGTTTGAGTTTCCGCTGCATAAGGTTTATCGGCACTCATGTTTATTTTAACATCCCTGTTTCCGTTGGGAGTGACTGTGAGACTGTACATCTGCAGCTGAGCAAAGATAATTTTGAAGTGGGATATTAGAGATGGATGGATTACTGAAAATCTCTTAAAGAGGGACAATCCATCATGCACGCCTATTAGGCACACACTGCCTCTCAAATGGTATTATCTTTATCATATCTGCCGTCACCCTCATACCATCCAGCCGTCATTCAACTCAGTTGCTCTGCTCTCCATCACAGCTTCTTTCTCCAACTTTTTTTCCCCACCTCCCTCTGTTCTCATCCTGTCTTCCTGCCCATGACTTTGCACAAACTGCGAGCCATTCAGGTTGCCTTGGTAATGTTAATAGGATTAGCAGTGGCTTATGCATATCCACCATCCCGTGTCTGGGCATTGATTAGAGCGAAATAGTTGCCTGCACATCCTTCCTGCTGCACTGTGCACGAGTACAGAGAGTTTGCAGCGTATGATGTGCTCCTCAGCTTGAACCCCTTCAGTGCTGGCTGCTCTTATGTGTCAAGTCGTTCCTTGGCGTGTTCCTTTACAGAAAAGAAGATTAAAGTACCCCCTCATGTTCTCTCAACTCTCCATGCTGCAATTTAACTTTAAAATCTTTCGTCCCCCGAGTTGAACTTCTTCACGCTCTTTGCAGCACAGGATGTTTTTATCTGTTTAAATAATCTCACTCTGTTCAGAGTCTTGTCGCACAGCTCAGCTAAGCTCCATCTGTTTACGTGTTCCCCAGGATTATGACCTGAGTCAGCTCCAGCAGCCAGACACGTTAGAGCCCGATGCCATCAAGCCAGTGGGAATCCGCCGTCTAGACGAGAGACCCCTCCACCCTGAGCCGCAGTATCCAATGAGGTCAGCAGCACCCCATCCAGGAGACATCGGAGACTTCATCAATGAGGTAAAAACACATTAGCTGAATACAGTTACTAACAACTGACGCCGGGTCTCTCTGAGGTGGAATTAAATCCGAGGAGGAGACCAAAGATGGCAATGCAGTCGAAAAGCTTGAATTTCATTTTCGAGTTGAATGAGTTTCCTGTGACATTTCTTCCTAGGTAAACAGTCAGACTTTTTTATGAGTGAGCATCAAGGGCTGCCTTTTAGCAGGAAAACATACATTTTGAATTTGGTTATTAGAGCTGTTTTTTTTGTTTGTTTTGTTTTCCCAGCAGAGACCAAGAAACCTTTCTAATTTTGTCACTGCTGCGATGCTTATAAACCCCAAAATGTATATGATACTAACACATTTGGATATAATTGTTTTCCTCTTTCTGAAAAGTGGAGATAGAGATGTGTCAGCATAGTAATAGAAGATGAGAGCAGTTATGCATCGGCTTTCTATCAGCGTGCACAGCTCAGAGTGCCCTCGTTTGCCTGAGGCCATCATTGACTCCGGCATGAAGGGAGAATGTAAAATGAAAAGAGGAGTCATATATTTTTCACAAGCTCCAACAGACAAGAGTTTCACTGCATTACAAATGAAGTTCGCTCCTAGTTTCTGGATGGCGCCCATGTTTTTAGATTAGAGCTCGTTCTTTTCGGCTCTGCTGCCTAACCATTTATCTCTTGGTTCCCTTTAACTGGGTGCCATTCGCCTCCCCCTCCCTCCATCCGGTTGTGAGTCATGAAAACAAGCTATAATATTGTCCTAACAGCTCATATAAGGAGAAAAGCAATTTTTATGTAGCCCAAAGATTTAATTTATCAACAAGAAACTTTGAGGTATTGTATAAGGCTAGTATGTGATGGGTCAACACAAAGTAGTGTATCATTGTGAAGGGAGAGTTAAATGTTAGTTTCCATTTTTTACTAATAAAAATCAGAAGTGCAGAAAGCTTATATATTCTGCCCCTTATTTCCTCGAAATCCAAAATGACTTTTTTTTTATTCACCCAATTAGTAAATACTGTAGAGTTCACCCTTAGATAACTTTAAACCAGGCTTAGATTATGAAACCACATCCTACACTTTGAGTGTCTCACAGATCAGTGTTTTATTCATCACCTGAAAATAGAAAGTGTATGGCACAGCTGCAAAACTACAAGTCTGATCAGAACATGTTGACTCTGGAGGAGCTGTAAAGATCTCCTGCGAAGATAATCTCTTTATAGGTCAAGTATTATTTGTGACCCTTTATGAAAACTGTTGATGCCAAAATACAGTGCCCATCATAATGTATGGTAGTAGCAACATCATACTGTGGAGTTGTAGTTCTTTAGCAGGGAAAGGAAAGGTGATTGGAGCTGATGCAAGATGATTGATGGCACTAAATACATATCAATGCTGGAAAAGTCCGAGACTGGTGAATGTTTACCTCCTGGGTGGACAGCAGCCCGAACCACACAGCCAGAGCGATAATGAGCTGGTTTAGATCAGAGCATATTCAGGTGTAAAAAGTGTTCACTTGAACCAGCCCATGTTGGTCGGTCTAGAGTCTCAAAATTGACAGCTCCTAAAGCTAAGTCATGGTAGCTGCAGCACACTCATTGAGCTGGAATGACCTAACTGATAGGGCTGCCTGCCAAGAGAGAGGGGAGAAGAAGAGGAGGTGGGAAGAGAGGGGGAGAGTGTCTCATCTCAATCCTGAATCGTGCACATTCCCTCAGAGCTCAGGCCTCTTAATTAAATTAGGACAGAAAAAAATCAAACATATGTTTACCATAAAGAAGTTAACTCCTTAGTTGGACAAACAGTACTCCATTAGTCAACTTTTGGCCTGGTCTCAGAGGAGAACAAAATTAAAAACATTAGCGCAAACTTGCTCACATCTCTGTAGTTCACAGGTATACACAGGCAGAGAAGTTGAAGTGATTGCACTCAGTTTTTTTACACAGTGCCTCATTTCAGCTCTCACAAGGTTTTCTGTGGCAGAAGTGGTTTTGATTACACTTCTCTTTATCTGCAGGACGGAGCTGCTCCAAAATGTGAGGGCAGTTCATGATTTCACACTTACGGGCTGTGATTGTTTCTACAACGGGGAATAACTCTGTTATAATGAAATCTTTTATTAGAATGCCGAGTTCAGTTATTGACTAACTTTATGAAACTGCCACTTTTAGATGGAGAGGGCTATATCCTGCAGAGCTATTATGGTTGTAATTGAAATGAACTATCCATCTGTCATATTTTTCACAAAATGATAAGCATCACAGCCCTGAGCAAATACTTAACCAAAGCTAACAAGTGGAAAATAATGGCTAAGTGCCCAGGCACTTTAATACACTCCATCTTTTATTTGAGGGCATTTCAGCACTATAGTGGCTGTATAGCGGAAACCATAAATCTTTGACAAGGCCCAATGAGCTGAGGCCTCATTTCTGTTATGTTCATGTACTTCTTTTAATTCACATATTATTTGTCAAGTGTCCTCAGTTCCAGTGGTAAGAGGGAGAAACCAGGCTTGCATCCAAAAGTGATTCATGGCCAAAGCACACCTCAACTCCTAGATTAGCAATCCATCAAGACTCCAGAGTCCTGTTAGTGAATGAGGCTGGAAATCAATAACAATCCATAAGGACCTCTGGTGCTGCTATGAGGATTTCTGGGAATGTCAAGTACAATCTTCAAAACAGAACCACTCCCAACTATCACCGCGAGCCTCAAGATGACACTGGATATGCGCATGTGTGTGCAAACAACCCACTTGCCCTCATCTTTGCTTGGGTCTATGGTTTACAGAGCTGGATATCTATAAAATATTAAAGATGTTTTGAGCTAGATGGCAGATGACATCCTATCAGAGCTATACTGACATGGCAGAGGAGGGCAAGGGGCTCAGTCACAAGGGCTATTGAGAGAGAGAAAAATTCTACCAGGCATCTGAAGCTGCCAGTCATGCTTTTGATCAAGAAACAGATTTTTCTACATCCTAGAAACATCAGGATGATCTGAGTAAAAGCAGAGGGCTCTCAAAGGAGCAGGCGAGTCTGATGAATCTTGGCAAGAACCTCATTTCTTAAACAAGTGGAGGGAGACCCGCTGAAAGGTTTTACGGTAAATTGGCTTGTGAGAAGTAGCACTTGAGAGAGAGCAATGTTTATGTGGCCTCAATCCTTGGTGCAGGCGGTTCTGTGGTCTTATCTTCACATCCAGCAGCTGAGATGTCCACAAGTCCAGTTTAAGGCTCATGTGAAGAATGCTTATTTTTTTTTATTTTCAAAAATAAGCACTTGAAGTCCAAGCTATCTAGTCTGCCTCTAAAATTGTATTACTGTATGTAAATTAGGAGTTAAAATGCACTACTATCGGAATTTAACAAATGCCTAATTTCCAGATGCCTAAAGATGCCACAGTTTTATGCAAAACTAAAAACCCTGGGGGAATTCTCAAGCCATTACAGTGCTGGGACGAATGGTTTAGTGTTGCACAGATTAACTAGCTTTTGTCAAAAAAGCAAGTTTTGACAAAAGCTGTATAGCAAGAACAGCGTTGTCATCTGCAGTGATTTCCACACCAATATGAGTTTCAAGGACACTAAGAGGGAGAATTCATTAATTGAACTAAATGAGACATGTCTTGTGGTATGACAAAAGGAAATTGGAAGTGTTGGATTGTAATGATTTTCATGACATTTGGAAGAAAATTTTGACGAGTTTGAAGCCTGAGAACAGCACAATAATTGATGTATTTACATTATGTTGCTTGTGTGTGTTTGTGCTTTATGGACCAGTGCTGTGATAATAGATGGTATCATGAGGAAAGGTTGTGTGGAAATATTTAAGAAACATTTAAGAAATTGCTTTTGGAGACAAACAATTTAACCCAAGTCATACAGTTTTAAAGCAGTTCAAATATTAAGGAAATGTACATAAGCTTGTGAGTGTATTGGAATAAAATACCTTAACGATTTTGTCTTGGTATTTAGCAAATAAAAAACATTTTGGCTATGTCAACTGGGGTAAAACAGGAGTTATTTAGTTGATATATCAAGCAGTGATAAGGAGAGTCTTTTTCATACATTGTATGCTAAATATAAATCTTGATGTTTTTTTGTTTTTTTTTTCTGCAAAGGGACTGAAGGCAGCTGACAATGACCCCACTGCTCCTCCCTACGACTCCCTGCTAGTGTTCGATTACGAGGGCAGCGGCTCCACGGCTGGCTCCCTAAGCTCGCTCAACTCCTCCAGCAGCGGGGGCGACCAGGACTACGATTATCTGAACGACTGGGGCCCTCGCTTCAGAAAACTGGCAGACATGTATGGCGGAAGCGACGATTAGGAGACGCAGGCTCACCTTGACGGATAAAAAGTTACGATTTTTTTAAAAAAACGAAGGAAAGATTTCCCGTTGAAGGACACATAACAGCTTCTGATATTCCCATGAGAGTGATAGAACTGTGACTGAAAAGATACAAATAATTAACATTGATTTCAGAATTTTTTTCTAAAAACGAAACACAAAAAAACAAAAAAAACCAACCAACCTAGGCTTATTGTTGTAGTATACGCATACATACGCTTGTCGAAAGCTTAGGCATAGCCTGTGCTCCAAGTATGAAGGATGTGGGGAGATAACGCTTGGTGGACTGTCACCACTCAGATTGTCGGTATTGAATGCGCTCAGTTAAACTTGAATTTCACAGTACAGAAGCACTGGGATATAATGTGCCTTTTTGTACATTTTTTTGGATCTAAATGATTAGTTTTATGTTCAAGGCTTTAATGGTACTGACTTTTGGAGTGATTTCAAACAAAGTATGTTACACTCTGGTATGCTTCTACGTGCTTTTTTTCTTTTCTTTTTTGTTTTGATTACCCAATGCTCCTGTTTTGAAGAAGGAAAATGATTAAGAGCAGCACTGTACAGTATGCTAGACCTTTAGCGTTTCTCACTAAAAAATTAAAATCCTGCAGCTGATTGCAAATAAAGGGAGTTATAAATCACACTTTTGTAGCATTTTTTTGTTTTCCTTTTCAATTTATTTTCTTTTTGAGGTGATGTAGTATTTTACAAATGCAACAAAAACTGTTTTGATCTGATCTATGTACACTTAATTTGCCTTAGTCATGATCTGATATTTTCAACATTTACTTCACTGTAAAAAGATGTGTGTGTGTGTGTGTGTACATACTGTTTTGTTTTACTTTCTCTTTTTTTTTCTTTGGATGTAGTATTATGAAGCAGTACAAAAGTTCCAAACTTGTAAATGTATAATTTGGATAAGAAATAAAAATTTTTTGCATGTTTTTATCTTTTCATGACAACAAAAATTTGAGAAAAAAAAAAAACTGTTTCCCAAATTTATTTAAAAGTGAAAAAACGCGATTCTGGGTGACATTACATGTGTAGAAGTTAAAGTTTTTTTGTTGTTTTTTTTTTTTGTATAAAAAAAGAAATAAAAAAAATAAAATGACAAAAAAAATATCAAAGTAGTGATCTTGTCAGCACAACATTTGAATTTGTACCAAAAAAGGGAGAGTGGGCTGGGTAACATGCTAATGGGCACTGACTAATGATTCAGCTTTAAGACTGGAAAAGGTTTTGGTGTGTACTGGAACACAAATTATACATCTCTGATCCCCAATCATCCAAATAAAATGCTGATTTTGGAGCTAAGAGCCCCTGTTTCTTTATTTCTTGTACACAGCGTTCAGAGGCTTAATTACTTTTTGAGTTGTGTAGTCTGAGAAGCAGAGAACAATATCCTTTCCATAAAAATGACTCTCCGCAGGACATTTTGCCAAAGGTGCCGATAATCATTTATACCGTTTTCTTGTTTGCAGAGATTATAGGAAACGAAACAAAATATTTAAACCTTTGCATGGAAGTTTTGTTGCTTTGGAGCTATAAACTAAGCGGTAAATTGAAGATGTAACATTATGTCCCCAGTCAAGGGCAGAAACTTGAGGAAAACAAACTCATCCCAGACCTGTCTGCTATATGGGATTTGTTCAGTTGGGCACGGTCAGATTAGACTTGACCTCAAGATGAAGATTGTCTGCTAATCCCAACGCTGCCTCTTAAGACTTCCATTTGTATTTTCTTAGGGTAGAAAACAAGAATCACTTGGAGAAATCGTTTCAGTTGTTGGATGATGAAAATCCCCTGCTTCCTCTTTCCTTTTCAGGCTTTTAGGTTCTCTTGCATTTAGTCATGTTCAATTGTGAAAGACTAAATAAAATGAGACTGAGCAAATTCTGGTTAGCTGGTGTTTTTGTTAAAAATCCTCATCCAACTCCTTCAAGAGCCACTGAACATTTGTTTTGAAGTGACCTTGTGGTGTGCAGAGCTTATCTCAGAGTGCGTGCAGCTCTGCACTCCATTTCCTATAGTTGACACAAAATGTTACACTGCAGAGTGAGACTTAATGTTGGAAAAAACAAACTGTCTGACCTCCAGGTTCTGTTTCTTCTGCAGCTGATTCACATTTGCTCAATCAAGCCACTTCCATTTTACCTTGAGGTTTTCAAACAGAAGCAATTCCCTTTGTCTTTCCTTTTGTCTCCACTCACTTAATGGAAGGGGTTAACTTTTGACTAACCGCTTTTGCTGGCTTTGATCTTGAGCCAGCAGACATGTGTTTAGTGATTCAACATTTTAATGAAGTTTCCAATGTGTGCACTGAAGCAGCACATACTTTGAGTAGATTGTGCACCATTAAAGAAGTAGTTTGACATTTTTAGACATCTGCTTGTTTGCTTTGTGAGGCCTAGATGAGTGAATGGGGGCTATTAAATTACACACATCTGTCCATTGTAGAACAATAGGCAGCAGCTGGGGAACACACAAAAAGTGAAAATGGAAAATAAAATATATGTGGATCACATTTCCAACACCCTGAAGTCATAGCTAAAAATATTTAACCTGGAGTTATTAGTTTACCAGTATCTCCTCATGGTACATTCTTGTTCACAGCATTTTCTATTGCTCCAGAAAAAAAGTGTTACATTGCATTTTTAAAGGGCATTTATTCTATCTTGAAGTGGAGGTTAGGAGGACCTTTACTGATATGTGGAAGATGATACAGGATGATATCAAGAAGAAACTTCTGAGATAATGCCCAGCTGACTTCGGGAGGATACCGGATGTAGACAGTTTTCAATGCTAATGTTAGTTCCTTGGTTAATAAAATTGATTATTTACACATCCGACACATAGTATGTCAAGATAGACATTGTTTTTGACTGTGTTCACTGCAGCTTTTTCTGAATACAGGTGGACATACTAGCAGTATTAGCAATTACCATCCTTCCTTGCAGGTAAAAAGACACAGTGGCTATGAATCTATGGCAAAGTTCTGAGCCAAGATGTAAGGGGATAATGGGTGTGGTAGGACCTATCTCCATGGACTAGCCAGTACAGCTGTCCACTATCACTAAGATTGATAGAGACAATGCTGACCAAGGAGTCAATTTCATAGCGAATCTACTCCTTGGGCATCAAGGCAGTGGCAGGTACTTCTACTTTCTAACCCTTTGCACATGACATCACACTCTTCCGAACTCTGCCTACTTTGCCATGACATACATCAAAACAACATATGCACTCCTGTAAAGCCTGTCAAAAGACAGACATATGGTGGCCTAATGTCACTTTTTTAAAATGGTCACATCGTGTTGTGCCATTGGCTGTTCAAACTGATAAGGATGCAAACCAAACTTGTCATTTTGTTGTATAACTTTTAATGAGGAGAGATATGGCGGTGATAGATAGCAGCAGTCACTCATAATGGCTGACAGCCCTAAGTGTAATCAAGGGTTTGCAGCGTACACTTTACAAGGTATGAAGATTAATGTTCATATACTTTATAAGTAAGTGTAGAACAATATCAAATATTGCTTCTCAAATATATGAGAAGGCACATACCTAACCATTAGTGACCATGGAGAAAATGTCCTTCCTGCACAAAACAAACAAAGTTAGCATGTCGTTTTAACACTGTTTATGACATAGTGACATAAATCACGGTGTGAATTCAGGCAAAGTCGGCAATTTGATCAACATATCAGGAGGGAGGTATGAGTCCATTTTTAAGCTAGCTATTTCAAACTTTTGTAAATACCGCCATCTATGGGCCCTAGCTAGGTGTGTTACGTTCACAGACAAATTAGCTTTACTTAGACACAATGGCTATACCGGAGAAAAACTTGGGGAAAACAATCTCAGTTGTTCTGTTCAATACTCACTTCCAATGATGCCTCGAGTGATTAACTGATATAATTGCAAAGGGTCAATACTTTGATCCCCTAACATATACTTAATATCCTCCAGAGAAGAGACATACCATTATATTTTAATACGCAGTCACCTTCCTCTTGTTTAATTGCATGATAACCCAAATAGCAGATCAGTCTATCGAATGCAGCAACCTAATGCACTTCCGAATCCAGGTCTGGAAAAGAAAACTTGCTGAAGTTTAAAGCAACTCTCGGACATGGGGCACAATGACTTTTAACAATAAGTGGTTGTTGCTGCCAGACAGGCTTTCTTGAGTATTTCAGAAACTGCTGACCTTCTGCAATATTCATGAACAGGAGATGAGCAACAGCAGCAGAACATTGAAGTACAGCTAAGAGCGGGAAACTGGGCCTTTGATTCACACAGGCTGACCAAAACTGCAATATATTTGAGTAAAAAGGTATTGCCTGACTCGAATGCTCACCACGTCAACTATGACATTCAGATTGTATGGTTAGAATTTGATGTAAACATAATGATGCATCAGTATTGATCCATCCTGCCTTATATCAGGTAGAATGGATTAGGTTGTAACTAGAGTTTCAGTGCAGTAGGGATATTTTCTTGCCACATGTTGGGGCCCCTCAGTACTGATCTAACATCTATAAATGCACAGCCTACCTTGGTATTGAGGCTTGCCAGTTCCATATTTTATGGCATCAGCATATCCGTTTTCTGGTGGTTGCCTGCAGAAGGATAATGCATCTGGTCACAAAGCTCATCTGGAACATAATTTGGTTAATTCTATCTAAGCTAAAGCCAGAAACATTTGATGTGATTTAACTTCAGACTGAGAAAAAATTTGTTTGTCTTTTTTTTTTCAGTGTACGTAAACATCTGGTTTCAACTGTACATAAACTATCACTATCTACCTGCGTCACCTTTCCCGCAGAGAACATTATCCAGTGACTTTCTACAACAGAATGGCGGTAAAGATACTGTATGTCCCTCTTTTACAGGCCAATTACTTGTATCACCCACATGCCCCAAATGTATGTGTTTACGCAAATGATGTCAACACTGCTGTCGATGGATATAATGTGGCACCAAACTCACTGTTTCTAAATTCCCTGTTCGCTTACAGTGGGAGCTACCTTCAGCTCTACATGCAGCCTTGGTCTTTGTGTAAATTGGAGCAGGACTAGAAAAAGTTCAGGCCTGTGTTGAAAAGGACTTGCTACGTAGGCTTCAGTTTCTAAAGAAAACATTTGTCAAATTGCTGCTCATTTTAAAATTGCATTGAGCTTGTGCAGTCTGCTTTGTGACTGTTCATATCACTGTCACTTTCTTCAGGTTACAGAGAGGTTTGTGATTACTATTCAGCAGTCCCATACCAAATAGGTTCAGTGTGAAATGTGTTGCAACCCAGAACATAATTGAAAAGATAATCTCACAAAAGATGTTTTACTGGCTGAAAAATCAGATTCCACCTTAAAACATGGAAACACTCCCTTTAAACGCTGACCAATGAGATGGTTTTATGAAGAAACGTTGCATGTGAGAATCTTTTATTGTTGATGTCAGTGTTAAATGCTAAACTTTTTCTTGGAAATGCAAAGAAATTCAGCATCAGAATAATGCATGGTTAAAACTCCATCTGCTGTAACTCGCCTATGAGATCTCCTGCCCTGCTGTATTGTCATCATGATGTTGAGATTGCCCCAACTGGTTCAAATCCGCCAGGCAGTCAGGTCTTGTTTCTTTCTTCTTCTTTTTCTCCGCCTGCTGAGGGTGGAGAGAAAGAATTGATATTCCTGGACCCCACTTCAATTTCACAACATGGATTATCCCCGAAGGTATGCCGGCAATCTAAGAGAGTCCACGACATAAAGGCGAATACTGCACACCTCCCTCAATATCCGCACTGAAAACATACAGCTCTCTGCCTTTTATAGATATGTGCTGGGAGAGTCTGTAATAATGCAAGAGTGGAAACTGCTTCAGTCAGGAGTGCTGCTTAAAAGCATTACATAGGAAATTAAGGAACAATGTGGAATGTTTTGAGGATAATAATCATTGAAATTGACAGCCTGAGCCGTAATTAATGACCATTGTGTGAGAGGCATGTTTTCGTTGTGTATTTGCAAGATGGTGCGGTGAGGTCGGGTGATATAATTGCACAAAACGGTGTCTCATTTACACATTTCAGCTCGCTGAAGAATGGATAAAAATAGTAAACGGCAAGCATGTTTAAATAGGCAGAAAATTATTTGCCAAGCTAATTAAGTCGGGTAGGAATGACACCATTTTGCTCTGCCAATATCTGTGAATACCTTCTACATACAAACTGCACAATAATAAAAAGAGGAAAAAAAAAGAAGAAAGCGAACACCTCAGTAATACAAAACGATGAATAAATAATAAATGTGTTATCAGCTGCTGGCTCTCTCTGTGCTTTGTTGCCTCTCCTAGAGTGAAACTTGGCTCTGATGCTCACTCCTCTATCTTTTCATTAGATGCTGCAATATGTGCTGGTAGATATTCTTTTTTTTATTATTATTTTCCCAGGTTTTATTCAAAATATTAACTTCAAATGTGAGGAAAAAGTCGGTTCGTAATGCTCGGAGCACTCCAGGGATGTTCTCCAGGGGAAAATGGCTGCAGATTGCCTGTTCTTACAAGCACCCCAGGGCTACTTTTATTGACTGTGAAACAATGCTTCCACCGGCGACTCCTCACCGCCGCAGATTTACAAGACAGCCATCCTCGGCTCCCCAGCCTGTGTGTCTGTGAGAAAGTGTGAGTGCGTAGAAGGCTGAACAAGTACAACAGAGAGAGCCACCCAGCCTCGGTGGGTGAGGGTGGGGGTGTCGGTAAACATGCAGAATACAAACCAGAATCCAATGCAAACCAGCTTCTGAGTTATGCTGCCTGTGACCTTTGGTGGACTTTGAAAAGATGGATGCCGCCCAGGCCATCGATAGAAATTTCTGGCCCTGAGCAGCAAGAACATATTTCATATGAATTCTCAACCCCTGCATGCTACCTTTGAATGAATAAGTAAGTAGTCTGGATGACAGCGAGTGCTTACCAGGGCACATGCACTCTTTAATGCATTTGTGCATGGACCCAGTCACTTGTGTAAAATCAATCAATTTGATTTCTACACAGCTGTCCTCCAAGTGTAATATTAGATCAGTGTGTTTGCATTTCCTCTACACAAGGAGTGAAAGGAGGCTTGTTCTTCAAATCAAGCTTTTCTTCCATCCAGCCTTGATCGACTGTGCTTTGAATATGATCGACTGTGCTTTGAATAAGCATTTTGGCCCTTAAAGATTTTTTTTATTTTTTTGTCACACTAAAAATGTTTCAGTTTTAATATCACACAAAAATTGTCTGAGTTCAAATGAGGATTTTACTTATTGAGGAAAAAAACAATGTAAAGTAGCTTGTCTGCAGCTGAAAACATAATTGCAACCACTTTTGAAGTCTTAAATGTATCTAAAAATTCAGGCACCGAGATTATCAGTGTAGAAGGCCATTTTTAAAGGGGCCATATTATTATGCATTTTTCATGCACATAGTGCCATTTATTGCACAATAAAGTAACCATGTTAAACTTCAGTTGTTATAAAATGATATCAGAAGTGAATTAAAAGAATTTTGACTTTGAAATTTGACGCCTTGAAATTTTGCCTTTATCTCTTTAAGAAGTGCCAACTCCTCGAGACACTCCACCTTCAGCGTGTCATCACAGCAATGCTTCTCTTTATGCCTTTAAAACTGTTTTTAGAAGCATTGGACTGAGAAGTAGTTTGTATGCTGAGCTCAGCAAACACAGTTCCACCAGGTGTTTGTCAATTGCTGCTGCCACTAATGGATCTGAGTGCATATCGGGAGAGTGGTGTCGCGTGGAGTGGAAGCTCGACTGGAGGCTGCAGCTCCAAGGAGGAGCTTTGGTGGCACTTTGTATGAGCAAGTGTTTAGGCACCTCTGAATGTCTGCCATGGGGGACTCAAGTATTCTTCAAACATGCATGACAGAATCAAAGCAACAATTCAGGTATGCTTTTGATGAGGGATTGATGAGTCCAGAAGACTTTGGGGTCCTCTGGACTTGATAAAAAAAAAATGTTGCAAGTACAGAGAACTACAGAGCGAGACATTGTCCACAAATGTAGAAAACACAGAACAGATGAGAAGCTTTTAAGGAATGGCTGGTCTACAAACAACTGTATATCAGAAACTCGTCCAGGAAGTCAGTGGAATCCATGGACTGTCGAAACAAAAGCTGAACATTTTTGGAAGAAATGCTTCTTTTTACATCGGTCACTAAACTAAGATAGATAAGATAGATCACAAGATGATGGTGGTATGATGGTTTGAAGCTGTATTTCTATGTCAGAACCTGAGCGAAATGTTAGAATTGATGAAACCATGAAATCTGATCTCTGCATAAAAATCCCACCAGAAAGCATCCAGCAATTTTATGGCATAACCAGATATATGGTGTACGGGTAAATAATTTTTCTTGCAGACCAAGAAGGCTTGGGTGGTTGTATTTACTGTGTAAATGAAATCATCATTTGAAAACTACTTTGTGGATTTAATCCTATTATCTTTGTTTGATCATCTGGAACATTTAAGAGTAACTAAAAAAGGAAAAACATAAATCCTTCTAGGACAAATGCTTTCTCATGGCATTGTGCTGCCTCCCGTTGCTTTGTTTTATTGTAGATTTCAGCCGTATATCTCTCCAGCAGCTCACCCTCCGTTCCAGCTGATATTGTTCTCTCTCTGATTCATCAGCTCTCATTTATCAGGGCCCACCCATTCCTGCTATTAGTCTCCGTGCATACACAGCCCCTGACAGTGTGGTCACAGCTAGCAGAGAGGGCACAGGTTGATGGTGCGAGAAACTCTGAGACAAAAAAATAAAATAAAATGATGATCGCCTTTCCTCTCAAAAGATGCATATCAGCGAAGCGGGGGATTTTCAGCTTGTACGCCAATGTTCAATGTCATTTTCTGCCGCCTGTGAGTGCTCACAAGGCATTTCTCATCTTGCTGTGGTTTCTCTTGCATGAATGGCTGAGCTGCTCCACAAAAGGATGTGTAATCATAAACCATGGAAACGCATTAAAAGACACCCAGACCATCTATTTTCCTCATTTAATTTTACTCACACACAAACTCACTAACTTTCCTTTATCACAGCTGAAAACGGCTAAGCAAAGCATTCACATTTAGCAGCTGCTCACTCCTAAGAAATACTTTTGATATGTCTATTTTCCTGTGAAATTGAATATGCAAAAAAGCAAGTCAAAGCAGGGAGGGCATTGTGAGAAACAAGTGAAAGCCTCGAGATTTATTCATGCTTTTAAACACTTGACATCCCATCACCCTGCTGTCGTTATGGTTTTCAGTCCCTCCTGGCCAAATTCCCACAATAGCCGGATCATTCTTTGCAACCAGTAACAAATTGGCTATGGTGTCTTGTGCCTACTGCAGCGCAGGACTTCCGTGATCAGTGATTTATAAATGCGCTGATGGGGAGATGGCTCTCAGATCAATGTGCAGCTGATTACACAGGGTGTTGGCGACATATCTGTCTGTATGGAGGAGAAAAGAGGGCACTAGGTTGTCTTGACTTTCCCGTCTGCTGACTCCATTGTAGTCAGCCATTTATGCGGATGGCTCAGAGCCAGAGTGATGAGCCATCAGCCAAGTGGGGGGAACAAAACTCCAAAGCTTAGTCACTTCAAAGAACATCAGTTTTCACTCACACATTGTCAAAAAAACTACAGGGTAAACATTAATTTTACTGAGCATTAATCACCCTATTATTAGTTTGACATCTGTAAAATGTCATTGAGTGAATAACAGCTCTTTACTGTAAAGCAGAACTACTAATCATCAGTCAGCTCTGACAAATGTCAGCTGGTAACAGTAAGCAGTCATAAACTGGAAATTATAAGATTCCCTTTGTCTGCTTGACTTTAAAATTTAATTTGACAAATTCCCATAATTTAATAAATAGCTTTAACTGTTTTTTTTCCCCACTCTGCTGAAGTTGACTCCTCGGCTCTCAGAAGGTGTAAAGCAGATTTGCACCGTGACTGGATGATGTTAAATTAGTTTTTACCCTGTATGGGCTAATTCCTCCTCAGATCAACGTTTTCACAAATGCCTGCTGCTTTTTGATTTCACTCTTTGCCCTCAGTGCTGAATAGAGACAAGCTTCAAAAGCAGGGCGGCTTACAGTGGGGATAGCTTTACTCCTGGTTTAGTGTCCTTTTGAACTCCTTAATCAAAGCACGCGAACATACGGAGATTCACAGTAGCCCCTGACTGCTGACCTGACTGCATTTGTATTAAGGACCCTTTTAATCTGATACTTCCAAATAAAATTCAGTGCACCATATTATTTCAAGTATAGTTGTTCCACGAAAGGCCTCTGAGGATTGTAAAAGAAAATTAGTGATCAAACACTAACACATTACAAGCAGAACAAAGAGCTCAGCAGACAGGTCAGACTTAGGATTGTGGAGAAGTTTAAATCCCTCCAAAAAAATTTAACTGCAAAACAACAAAGATATAGCCATTGACTAAACCTGACCAAAAGGGCATTAGTAAAGCTGGAGGATCTGCAGAGAACTACAACTTTGGTGGGAAAATCTGTTGACAGGGCATGAGTAAAGAACCAGAGCTACCTTTGGAATGGCTTAGATTAAACAATATTCACGTGTTAGAGTAGACTAGACAAACATTGGACCTACACAGACACTCTTCACCAAATCTGTCTAAACTTGAAGTATTTTGTAAAGGTCACAACAATTCAGACTCTAAATGTGAAAAGACATACCTCTACACTAAACAAGATGCTTATACAGTACTGATTTCTAGCTTTGTAAGAAATGTTACCGGAAGCTTATACTTAAAAAGCTTTTAAAGTTATAAGTCAAATACACTTTTTGTTCTTTTTAAAGCTATAAGAAATCTTCAATAACTTTTCCATACAACATTCATCTCTTTTACCAGAATAATTTTAATTCCTGTTTTTTTTTTCCTTCCCTGTTTTTGTCCAAGTGAGTATTTTTAGCACAAAGAACAAAGAGTAAAAGTGGCTTGCAGCACAAAGGAGAATGTTCTCCTGAAACAGTGAGAGGACTCCCTGCTCAACTTGTTTATTCCATGGAAAAATTTTATTGTGAGCAAACAAATACCCACAGAGAGACACAGAGACCAGCTGGTGCTCCGTGCAACAGGGCTGATGTAGTTCTGCTGCATGTTGCTGCAGCTGAATTTATGCAAACCCCCCAAAAATGCATGACATTAAAGAAATTCGTAGGAAAAAATAAAAACAATATACACTGGCAATGGAAATTACAGGACACATTTTATAGTTGGATCCTTTCTATTAATTGAAGCAATTTGGTGTCTTATGGTATCTTAAACAGATCAAGCTTGTAGTTAGTCAAAAAAAACAAACAAAAAAACCCCCAATATTCTGCTTAATGTATTGGACATGCTGCAAAGCAGTGAATAACAATTTACCAACTGAAGTTTAGGTTTCTGGATGACTTAAGGTTTTTGACAAACCTACGTCCAACATACATTTGCTGGAAGAGAAAACTTAACAAAGAAAAAAAAATCAATAACAGATCTGAAGTACTGTACAGCAGACAATAGAATAACTTCAGCTTTCAATAAGAAGAAAAAAGGTAAAAACTTGAAAAACATGTTGGATTATTATTTTCCAATTCATCTCCATTGTACCGTGAAAGTTAGCTGGACCAGAAAGTTTCTGTAACTGTAAATGGAATAAAGTGAAACAGGAGAAGTTTACCTTACATTTCTTTTAGGAACATTATGAATAACCAAATAAAGCAGAATTGGTTAAAGAAACATAAGCTCAGAGAGCAGGTAATTTAAATGTAGTTTCAGCATTTCAAAATTGCAGCTAAGCTGCTATTTAAATTGTCAACATACCTGCCCTTGAAGGAACTCCAGGAATGACGCTGCTTGCTCATCGGCAACAAAAATACATTTCAAATAGCTGCCATTTCACAAAGCTGGGAGACAGGACTGCTGCTCAGCATTGACTAGTATGAATACCAACCCTAAAAAACAGTCTTTCAGAGATAATGAGTGTTGTAAACACATAACCATATTTAATATTGTAAACATGTTTTACTACATTTGCAATAAATAAAGTTCTTTGTGAAGATTGGAATGTGTGTGTAACTGAATTGAAATTCCACGTTTGTAAAGTGCATTGTAACAGGATCTGGTGTAAATTGGCACTAAGTGAATTTAATTGAATTATATGAAAAAGTAATTTCGTCTAAACCTAACAATTACTTGTGCCACCTTTGTGGCATGAAATGCCATCAAGCGTATGCAGTACCCAACACTGTGGAGAAATTCTGACCCATTCTTCTTTGCAAAACTGATTTAGGTCCTTTTCCAGATTTTCAGACTCAAAATGAGTCTCCTTAAGGTCATATCATAGCAAACTCAATTGGATTCAAGTGCAAACTTTGAATAGGCCAATCCAAAAGCTTAATCATCATCATTCAGAGGGTGTTTCCAAAAATTACTACACTACATCAGTGTGCTTGAGCTTAAGGTCACAAACTGATGACTGGGCATTCTCTGACAGAATTTTGTGGAAGACAGCAGCATTCACTGTTACATTCCCATACAGTACACAAGTCCTAAATTGTCTTAACCAGTACAAAGAAGTCCAAACTAGTAGATACATCTAAATGTATTAATACTCCACTTATTCTATTTAGCTGTAAAATTAAAACAACCAGACTTGCTGCATAGGTTTAGACTATGAAACTTGATTTATAAACAATAAAATTCTATTAATTTAGTAAAAACTGTGACACGATGACATAATACAAATATTGAATTAAGTTCCTATGTATCTTGATGTCTAGAATGGAAAAAAATAAAGTACAAGAATGAAAAACAAATTTTTGCTAACCCAGATGTGGATGAGACATTTGGGTCAGTATTCCAACATCATCTTTGCTGGGTCAATTCTTTCAGCCAGAATGGATGCAGGACATCTTCACTCTCAGGTCCTTTTCTCAAAGTACAACCAGACATTTTGAATTGGAGTTCTGGCCTTAAAATGTGAGATACAATAGCTTGACCATGGTATCTTCAGCTTTTGTAGTAACAGATTTGACAGTGTGCAAGGAGTCATTATACTGTATATTAAAGCCACTTTCAAGAGTTCCAACTTGTGGGCTGGTGTCTCAAGGAGATACATCTATACATAACTAATAATTATTCCTGCAATAATTGACCTTTGAGGTGTGAATATTTTCTGTTTTGACTTAAGAAAAAAGGACATTTGTGCTCACAGAAAGAGGAAGTGAAACCAGACAGGTTTTTTTTCTGTATAAGTTGCTGCAGAAATTGGTGCAGATCGATTCCTGGTCTGAGATGTATATTGCCCTCTTGGGCATCCTCTGTGAGAGTCTTCAAAATGCTGTTTAGCCTTTTGAATAAATACAATGACAAAATGCATTTTATTGCTCTGATTTAATTTAGTGTTTCATTTTTTAATAGGAAAATGTCTAAGACAAATACCAAAACAATTAGATCAAGGGTGTCACACTCATCTTTATTTTGGGCCATATCAAAAATCTGAATGTTCTTAAAGGGACAGTTGTGCTATTTTTATATTTGTGCTAATGTATGATGTTAAATGTGACTTTTAATTAATTGCTGTATGAATCACAGACTATAACTTGACATCAAGAAAGGCTGAGACAACAGTCACGTAAACCCAATGTTCTTGGCCAATTTTGAGAAAAAATTGCGGTAAAAATCCCCCAAAAATTTGGGAATCTGTAGATTTTGTGTGAACTTTGAGTGAGTTTTGCTGATTTGTTGAAAAACTGAAGGGACTTATTCATGTAATTTGGAGTCTAAACGGTAACATAAAAAGCTGCGGTGGGCCACATTTGGCCCACAGACCTTGAGTTTGACACATGTCAATTAGATTATTTATCAATCATTGGCAACAATGTATAGAAAATGTGATTCTTTTTTTAACTGCAGTGCTCCAGTTTTGGAGCACTGGTATATTGTTTAGCTGCTTTTGGGGTATGAGCAGACATAAAATCCATTCAAATACTCCTTTATCCTAGTATATGTGATTTATTCACATATGTCATCTAGATGTGTGTGGAATTGACAGTTCTGTGGTATACGCTGCTGTTCGCAAAGATAAACGTAGTACCCCGAGACATTTGTAAACTCTTTTCAAAGTTGAACCAGACTTATGTAGGTCAAGTTAGGTTGACTCAAATGATGCTGATGAGCCTGTCAGAAGCTTCTAAAGCTGCAGCGTTGTTTTCACATATTTTTCAAGACATTTAAAGGCCAACTTGTTCTCATTCCCAAGGGCATAAATACTCCTGTTCTCTCACAGCTGGTACCGTCTCTGAGGTATGTACAAGGTGTCCTTCGGTGCAAAAACTGTGATTCACTGACTACAGCAACATTTGATGCCAGAGCAAATGGTGTCTTGTGAGCAACTAACAGCATCCATAAGAGGCAGGATGCATGACAGCAAAATATGTCATGAGAATTCTGTTTTGCAGACCTGTTTACGACTCCTGTGTCACACTAGTGTGTTTCCGTGCATCGAGTTTTGCAGCAGAAAGCATATTTTCATTGCTTAAAAGTCATGTTCTTTTTGTCTTGCTCTGTAATATTGCTTGGTTAGGACCAGACAGGAAACTGGTTTCATCTACTCTAAGATAATGACATACCAAAATTTCTCCTAAATATCCTGGCGTTATGTTGTGATGTTTTCCTTTAAACATCACTTCATCTGCGAAAAGAAAAGCAGAACAAAAAAGACAGATGAGGATAGAGGTGCCAAAACTAAGAAACCTATAAATGCTTCAGTTTATAAGCAAGCAGTTATGCAGGCCTGCCAACAAGAATAATTCATCTTCATGCTTTCAAAGCCCCAAACACAGAGCTCAGACATCTAAAGCGACTTTATTATTGGTACTCTCTGCATACTGGAAGCGGTCATGGACACAAACAAGAACAATATAACACGTCAAAGAAGAGAGCATGCCTGCAGTGTGCCCAATCATTTTCAGTGCTGTTGTCTCTATAGTGTGAACATGCACAGTGATGAAGTGCAGTGACTGCAGACGTGCCAACTGGGTCAGCTCCTGAGTGGGAAGCGAAAGCGTTAAATGAAAAGAGGTGGCCATTTATTCAGGCGGTCATCAGTTTAATTCTAAACTACAAATGTCATGAGAAGCTGCTTGGCCTCATGAACGCCTTCATGTCTACAATTTTTTCCTCAATTATACAGACTAAACCACAATACATATAGATTCTGATTAGGGGGGAAATATGGCAACCAGTTATCGAGTGCACAAGAATTTTAGTTAAATTTTTTCACCTTTTAACACCATGAGATGCTCAACATTCAATAAAATATTTTGATTTAATTTATTTCAGTAGCAATTTTAGCCATAATTATTTGAAAATGCTGGTCTGTTTTTGCATTTTTAGGCTACTTTTTAGGGGTAATATTTATTTATTTTTCTGCAGATTCTCTGGTATTGAAATTATAAAATCAACATGCAAAGTTTGGGTTCTGTTGCTGTCCATTAGTACCTTAAATAGAAAACAGTGAGACATCATTAGGACACATTAATCAATAATTGGATGAGCAATGCCAATTAATTTCTTGGTGTACGGTGACAGTTAAACATGCATGTCTGCTTTATAACAGTGTAAATTGGCAATTGCAAACATTAAGTGCATGACTGTGTGTGCCGGCGTGCGTGGGCGTGGGCGTGGTGCGTGTGCGGGGGTGTGTGTGCCAGTGATTGCAGATTGTGTGTGTATGTGTTGTGATTGGAAAGCAATTTGTAGTGTTATGTATCCTGTCTTGTTTTATTGTTGTATTGAGTATCCGTTTTCATAATTAGTCAGAGGACTGCAGATGTGAATTAGCTTTAGCTATAATTTAGTAAAATGTGTCAAATGGTGGCATTTATGTTTGAGCTGTACATTGTCCATTTTTTAATAAAGTTCATTATCATTAACTTGGAAGCCAAGAACTGACTCAAATTTTTCAAAGGAAAAAAGGTAGCTACCTGGACGCCATGAAGTAGGGTAAAACAGTCTTCACAGCTCAGACCCTGTTAACTCAACAAAGCCAGGATGGTGAAAGAAAATGTTATGTTTTGTCCTCTCACTTACATGGAAATGGCATTTTGACCCAGCTTCCAAGTGAAACCTCTTAGATTGCAAACATCTCCTTGTTAATCCAAACCAAAAACACTTACAAACAATGATGTCAGTCACACCATCTCGCACTTTTGCACTCAGGCCTGGTTTTCACCCATGCACAGTACAACAGCAACAATCATCTCTTCAGATTATTTGACGGTGGCCCTGAAGTGCAAACAACTTCAAGAATTAACTAAACACAGCGACAAATTTAAAAACACAGCAACATATTTGAAAACATAACATTAATTCAGCACAATTACAAATTAAAAAAAACCACCACAACGTTAACTAAGCACAACCACAAATTACAAACACATTAACATGAACAAACTGTAAGGCTTTAGCTTGTTTGTTGAAAATGCTACCAGTGATGCAAATGTTGTTACTGCTAACCCAACACATTCTACCACAAAGCTTAGCTTCATTCTTCTTTGTAGTTTGGGCTGTGACTGTTTTCTGGCCTTTATAAACAAAGGAATAACTTCCGTTTCTAAAGTCAAAAGTGATGTTGTTCAGTCAGCAGTGTCTCAGGTTTCTCACTGGAACCTATGACTTCCATGTTAATGTTGTATTTTTCTAATTTGTAATTGTGCTCAGTTAATGTTATGTTTTCTTAATATGTAATTTGCTTACTTAATGGTGTGTTTTTTAATAGGTTGGTGTCTTTTAAAATTTGTAGTTCTGTTTAGTAAATTGTTGAAGTGGTTTGCACTGTATTAATTGGTGTATTAAAGATAAATCTGTTCATCATTAAATGTTTCTACCATCAGCACAGATACATAGATTATGTAGAAAACTACATTAAGAAACTAGAATTTTATTTAAGGAAAGTGGCTGTCAGTTTATCTTAGCAGTGCTCTCAGCCCGGCCTGCTGAGAGCACTGACCTCTCACCTTCCAAGAGGGAGCTAATTGTAAATCCCTGAACAGACTATTTTTTATATAAACATACCAGTTAACCCAGCACACAGCAGTAAGTTGAGGGGCAAATACTTTTTCCACACCGGGTAATTTTAAAGTGTTTTCTCCTACAAATGAGCAAAATCCTCAATTAAAAACAACCTTTTGTAATTACACAGGTTATCCTCTTACAATTATTTTGATGACTAAAATTTAAAAGTGTGACAAAAAAGGAAAAATAAAAGAAGGCAACATTTTTCTCTTGACACTCTGTGTCCCCAACTTGTCATGGAACTGAGATGCGTGGGAGTGCTGCAGAATGACCTTGTTTTGCTGGATTTCTAGATCTAAGCTCCAACATTGCGAATGGCACGGCATTGCGAACCAGCACAGCAGAGAACAAAAAAAAAGCTGGATGATGGGCTCTCCCTCTTTGAGACGTCTCTGCTGTTTATCTGTCTGCTCTCCTACATTCACTACAACTCTTACAGTTGCTTTGTTTCACTCTCTGTTTTTTTTTTCCGTTTTTCTATTTGCAAACCGCTGTAGCTGGTGTCATTTTGGAGACCCAGACCTGTCACTGTACAGCTTTTGAAGCCCAGTGTAGCTTCATAGCGGGTCCATTTTAAGTAAAAGCCTGAGGGAAAAGATGTCACTCAGCATTTTTATTTGAAAAAAGAAGAAGATACACAAAGAAGTAGAGATAGGGAAAGAATCACTTCAGCTTTCTTACAAAGATTCCAAATATCATTGACAACAGCATGTAAGCAAGCAGTGTAATTCGAATTTAAGTTGCTAAGCCTAAAAAAATTGAATCTGTTTTCTCATTTTTTTTCAGCACACAATGTATATTCTGTGGATCTTACAGAAGAGAGTCTGAAAAGGGATTACATCTATAATCTCTTTTGACAATATCTCTACTTGCAGTAAAATACGCCATTGTACACCAGTAGGGATAATCTTATCTCCAACTGAATGCACACAGGGAAATTCCTTAAACTACACCAGATATGACTGCCATTTAATAAAACACATTGTTATGCATGAGTGAACCTAAATTTTATACCTAACAATCACAAACAGGAAGCCATGTTGAGTTTGTCTTTATATGTTTTTGATTTCCACAGAAACATAATGTCCGCTTCATTCCTGTGCAGTTTATGTCCCGTGCCTCTTCTTATTAAGTCATCAATGTTACAAACACAAGAAATGAATAATGGGGAAAAATATAATCGTCTATACAAACAGATCATATTTTATCCAACTTATGCTCCTCATCACCAGAAGGTAAAATCTGGCTGCTGCGGAACTGGGATGAATAACCCCAGGCCAGCTGACTGCTTTGCCTGGGCGCACAACAGGATAATGTTAGATTGACCCCCTGACCCATGGCATTCTGGAAGTATTAGAAAATTCATTAATATTTAACATTTAAAGACATGATAAATTTTCTCCCTTACCTTTCTCCTACCTGCTCCATGCATTGGTTTTTGAATGTTTTTTCTTTAGATTTGAGTTACAAACCTTCCCATCATAGCTGAGGTATTGCAGCAGTATTTTTCTGACTTAAAACAATATTCTTGACCATAATGTGGTACTGTGAGGATCCAGTTCTGGGCCCCCTCCACCTTGGGCTTTGGAACACAGACCCAGTTGTCCCCCCATCAGCAGCCGAGAATACCCCACTACTTCTCTTTTTTTTTGTTTGTTTAATCAAAGTGGTGCTTCATTAGATCAAATAAACATAATAGGATCACCTGCCTGATAGTGTGCTGGTATCCCTCTACTGCCAAACAGTCCTGACAGGTTGAGTAAGATCTTAGGGAATGAAAGAGAAGGTATGTTTATTTGTATCATACATTTCAGAAGCATGGTAATGCAACGTGTTTTAGATGATCTGAACATTAAAAAAATCAAACAAAAAATAAATTTTACATGTGTGAAAATAAAGGAAAGTCTTGAAACATTGGAAATACAGACTGCAATTAATCATCATCATGTCCCAGTTAACATTAATCAAAAGTTACTCTAAACAAATGGGTTTTTAGCCTCGAGTTAAAGATGTGTTTCAGCATTTTTATAGTTTCCTGGAATTTTGTTCCAGATTAGAGGAGCATAAATACTATATGTTGCTTCTCCATGTTTGGATCCGATTCAGTTGAAGCAGAGTATACTTGAGCCAGAAGGCTTGAGAGGCCTGGAGGAAAGTTGATGCAATCACAACAGATGTTTAATGTACTTTGGAGCTAAGCCACGCAGTTATTTATTAACTAAAAAAAGTATTTTAAGGTCCATTCTCTGAGCAACAGAGACAATCTAAAGACTTTGCAACTGGGGTAATTTGCTCTATTGCCTAATTTTAGTGAGGACACAAGCAGCATTTTTCTGGATCAACTGCAGCTGTCTGATTGATAGTTTAGGCAGAACTGTGAAGACATTGTTACAGTAATCAATTGAACTAAAGATAAATATATGGATGAGTTTCTCATGATGTTGTTGAGACATTGGTCCTTTAACTATGAAAATGTCCTTTGCAATTACAATTACAAAAGGAGAGGCCCTGGGATGGAACCTTGAGATACTCTGATTGTGATTTTTGTAAGTTGCAATGAAATGTTTTCCACAAAGACACAAAGAAATCTCTCTTTAGATAAAACTTGAACAGTCAAATACTTTACCATAGCGTTTAATACAGAGCTCCAGTCGCTTCAATAATATGCCATCAATAGCATCAAATGTTCCACTGAAATCACACAGTAACAGCCTGTACTTATGCAAAAGTCAGTTAACTCTTTGACAAGACTGGAACACACGATTGAGCATCTTGGGTTCAGTAATGCTGAAAGACAGCTGCATGATACTCCTTGAAATAAGAAAATACCACATAAAATATCTGCGTGCATGGTGGTTATTTTTTGGTGGTTCTGCATTTACAAATTTCAGATTGAAGACTGATTTAAAACAGTGATTAAACATGTTTGTTGGAGTACGTATTTTGGGAAGGAGATTTGGTATGGTGACCACATTCCGTTAACCTGAATTTAGCATCAATACTTATAGAGTCCTGATCTTGTTCATTTGTTTATTACCGATCTCATTACAGCTTTATTTAAACCATTATTTGACGTCAACCACCAAACATGATGAATTGTGTGACTGATGTGAGAAATTCCCTGGGTACTTAATCAAAAACCCTGCAGTGTTTGGAAGCAAAAGAAGCCACGGACTTACCAACACTTGACTTGAATCTTCCTCTGAGGCTTGATCATTCACAATGTGAAAAAAGAGGAGGACAGGGGCTTCTGCAGAGGCACTCTTCTCTTTTTGCCAATACCCGCTCTTCATCTCTGTGCACCCGGGGACAGTATTAAGGTAGAAACGTTTCTTTTGTGTTTCAGACACTGTAATGACTGCCAGGATTTGCAAGGAACCGATTGGAGATGAGAGGGGAGCGTTTTGATGTGTGTGGGTAGAAGGCATTTGGAAGACCAATAGGAGCTCATTTCGCTTAAGAGGACACCCACAGACTCCAGTGGGAGATATGCTGACTGAGATGCCTACAAATCTGGAGGTACAGAGCAGAAAGAAAGGCAAAGCCATAAAATGTAAATTATTGGCCTCAAACTGTGAGATAGTGAGTGTTAAGGAAAATTCATCCTGCTGATTTTTCTTAGAACAACTGAACTCAAACAATGATCTATTGCATGTAGAAATTAGCTATTCCCAAGGCCTGGTATGCAAATTAGTGGGACACTTTATAAGCATGCCAAAGCATTCTGGAATACTGCTTAGCAGTCCAAGAGCAGGAAAGCAAATCTAGCAAGGCAACAATGTACGCCAATTTTACAAATGGTGGTTGTGATTTTGGCACAAGTCGTTTTAATTTGACAGAGCTTTAATAAAACATAATAGAAACAAAATAAAGCAAACTACTTTTTTTTGTCTTTTTAGCTCCACTTCCATTTTCCTATCAACTCTGACCAGCTTTTCTCCCCACATGAGCTTCAGGCTTTCATTATTCAGGGCCATTTGCAGTGTTAGTTTTCTATCACATATTGCTTTTTCCAAAAGTTACATTTTGGTCTAATTTGATCAGAGCACATTCTCACCACATGTTATCTGTATCCAATACATGACCTGTCAAACATTACAAAAAGTACTTTATTTGGTTTTCTTTCAAAGTGTTTTTCTTCTTACCACTCTTCGCTGAAGACCACATTTGTGGAGTGCATGACAAATAGTTGTCCTGTCAACCAATTTCCCCACCTGAACTGTAAAGCTCCAGAGTTACAGTGAACCTCTTGGCCTCTCTGATTAATGTTCACCTTACCCAGTCAGTCAGTTTTGGTGGAGGACCGTACTTTAGAAGGTTTTCAGTTGTGCAATACTCTTTCCGTTTTCAGATGATTGATGGTACAGCACACAAAACAAGCTCAGGATATTGTTTTCTAACCTAACCCCGCTTTAAACTTTTTCACAACTTTATCAGTGACCTTTCTGATGTATTTCTTGATGATGCTCTCTCCCGCTTTACAGAACAGCTGAAATTATACAGAGGTTAAATTACCCACAGAGGAAATATGTTTACTTATTAGATGACATATGAAGGGAATTGGGTTATCTGATTTTATTTGGGGTTATCAAATTAAAAGGGGCTGCATATGGAAGCATCAAATAAGATTCTGGTTGTCAGGTGCAAGACATTCTGTACTATGTTCTACTTCATGGCTCATCAAATTGTGACACTCTATTAAAATATGTTGAAAGCAAAGATAATGGAAATTTGGAAAAGTTCCTGACAGTCTTTTTTGTATTAATGTGTACATTAAGATTGTGTGGGTATTGGGACTGCCCAACACTGAAATGTAATTGACCTTCAAGCAATGCACACATGCTGAATGATTAGTCTGAAGTCATTAGTCTATGAACTTGGGAAAAAAAAAAGAGTGACGCTTTATGGACTCTGTCCCCTTCTGTGTCCTGAGTTCCCATCAACTACTTGATCCCCACCATCCCACCCAAGAAGTGGTAGCACTGATTAAACCACTCACAGTTGAACACAGGGGAGGTTCATCTCTGGTCTGCACCAGATTTATGATGGCTGGGGCCCATGCACCAGTGACCCTCTTCAGATTGGCCCTTTGTAAAGGTCTGCCACAGATACAGTTAATGGATGCACACAATGAGCCTCAATGGCCCTGCGATGATAGATCTGGGGCACTCTGAAAAGCTCTACAGATGAAGTATTCCAAAGGCCTGTCGCCCAACTCCAGATGTTGAGTGGGAGTGAAGTACACACTGTTGAAATGTTTGAACATTAGGGAAAATATAATTGGAGCACACCGCTCCTCAGTAGTGCTTTAATTGTACATTGAGGGAACAGATTCAAATTACAATTGACCCAGAAGTGTCCACCATTTGCTTGGATGCATACATAACAACTTTTACACACAGTTTACAGGAATATGTATCACTTTATCTTTTTTTTTTTTACATGCTGAGTTCAAAACAACCAGCAACACAGACATATTTGAAAGAACTGGTGGTTTTGTTCGTAAGATGTTACATCTTGTTACATCTCCTTTTTTAATTTGGGAGCTGCAAAGCACTCACGTGCTGTGAGTATTACACCTATGCTGTGTAGGTGTAATACTACACTCCCAATATTCTCTCAAGTTATAACAGGTAATCCAAATAAGCACACTGTAAAGCTTACTGTGTTCCCTACAGCCTAATAGGGAGCAGTAATGCACTGGATTAGACACAATTTACTAAGAAGAGAAGAATAAAAAAAAAAGAAAGAATAGAAATTTCTCGCTAAACATCAAATTAGATTTCGTATCCCTTTTGTTCTAAAGAGTTAACTTATCTACACAGGGAAAACAGCAGAGGGGTGTTTCACAAAAACAAGATCCAATCAGTGCATCTTGACTTTATCCGTTACCACTAAGGGTAAACAAGGATCAGGAGGTGACATGTTGTCCAAACAGGCTTAAGTAATTTAAGTAAGTGCTTGTCCAAATTAAAATCACTGCTTAACAGGTTTTACAAAATAGCCTTCAGATTTTTAGTACCTGTATTTCTTTAAAACAAGTTTTGTTGTTTTCTTCTTCTTCTTTTCTTCTTATGCCTAACACATAATTTTCTTTATCCACTTTGTTCGGCAACATCATTACACTGGGAGCATAATTATCCCTGTCAAGATGTTAAGCTACTGTAGCTCGACCATTGCCTTTCTGCACTATTCTGCTCGATTCAAATCTCACTGCACAGCACAGTTTGGGCTTTTTTTCTCATTCACTTGAATTCCTCCCATAGAATTTCTATCAGACCAATCAGTGAACAGAAGGAGAAGCTGTGAACGATGATGTTGATTTTCTATGCTTTTTTAGAATCATTGTCTGCTGTAGTTTTAGCAATAACGGTGAAGGAAGTGAACAAAGTCGTTCAGTCCATGTTGGCCACACTTCTAAATATTGAATTAACATTAAGAGTCGCCTCATTCAGCTCCAACAACTCCAATGCTGTGGAGGATGGTTGTTTACAGAATAGGCAGTTTTTGGTAACAAGACACATAAGAAAACGATCATTTAAAATATATTTCCTAGCCGATTTGTTCAAAAGCTAATATTGGGGTGACAGATACTGTTTTCAGCATTAAAATCAGTGGAAATCAGTTCCAACTTTGTGGTGTTCAACATTCACTATCAATACCTTGCTACATACAATCATTTCACCAGACATTATATGCTGATCTTGGTGTGTAATCACAGTGGTTGATATGTTTAGATTCCCGCACAGAAATCAAGACCCTGCTTGTTATATTCCCTACAGGGAAAAAATATGGTAATTACATTTAAATTGGGAGGTTTTGAGCTTGATACAGAATAGAGTTTATTACTTTGCCAATATTAATATAATTTTTTACAGTCTTTTTTTTCTATGACAGCCTGTTGTCTGACTTCAGATAATTGTATTATGAGATAATAAATGAGACGTGTTTTTTTTTTGTTGTAAAACAGTTAAAATTCTCAAAGCTTTATTATATTAGCCAATAAAAACACTAATGCTAACACAAAGCTTTTTAGTTGCCATGATTAATGGGTTGTAACCGTGCCCTCCCCCCAATTCCATTCCATGAACTGCAGTGTCAGTGAAATCTTTCATACAGTTCCCTCCTTTGGCCCCTCCCCATTTATCAAACACAGTGTTCTCTTCCACTCAGCAGCTTTGATCTTGCTGTATTTGCCCAAGACTGTCACAGCTCTCTTTTCGTCTTCCAATCATTTCCAACCCAACAGTGTTGTACTAAGCAGACCAAAAGGAATGCCGATGGACTGTATTTGCTAAACCATGAAGTGGGAGTTGCTAATAAGATGTTCCTTAGAGTGCGGTTTAATTGACTTTTGGCTCCACAGCTTTGAGTAATGTATTTCTTTTGGCTTCATATTCTAGAGTCTGTTTTCCAAAAAGCAAGTCTTCCCAAATCATAATGTAAACATTGATATGCTGGGCTTCTAGTTATCGTTTTGTTGCTTTGGGTGTTAGACTATTTTGCTGCCAACAAGAAAACTGAGAAAGAATAATCATCATTAGTGTGTCTGTCTGCTGGACAGTAAGATAACACAAAGACTGCCAAAAATGTCCAAAGTTCAAATAAACTAATGTGATGCAACATCGGATGAAACCACAAAATATACCAAATTAGCACTAAGAACAGGTTACTTTAGCTCTTTGGAATCATTGCTAATTTCTGAAACATCCAAAAGAAGTTTATCTACTAACATTAACTTTTGTGAGGTTTTTGTCATCTACATTTATGACTCACATGCTAACGCTAAGAAACACAAGAAGACCTTCATTTCAAACTGAATAAATAGATGTCTTTTTCTCTCTGAGACATAAATTTGCAAAGGTGTTGAATGTATTTATCTGAGATATTGGTTCATATTTACTCAAGGGAAGAAGATTAACTGGCATCTATGATGTGAATCTCCTGTTCCATCATTTCAAAGGTGCTCTAAGGGATTGAGATCTGGTGACTGTGGAGGGTACAGTTGAAACTGTCATGTTTAATAAACCATTACGTGATTACTTGAGTTTTGTCATTCTTCTGGAAGTACCCATCAGGGTACACTTAGGTCATAAAGGAATGAGCATTATCACCAAACACCCCAAAATACTGTACTGTTTAGATGACACTCTGTTGACAGTAAGGGCTCGGAAGTGTTACAAGAAGAATAATCCTGACACCATTGCCAGACATGATGGATACTGTTGTGGACAGCAGATCTGTGATTAGCATTTTCTGTAGAACGTAGGACCATCCCCTTTCTTCCACAATCTGATGCTTGGTTTGAACAAGATGTCATCTCCATGTCAAGATATCTCAATGCAGTGAGTTGTCACCCTGTGATTGACTCATTTGTTGTTTTTGTTAGCAAGAAATGCAATTTAATAGATGCATTTAATAAAGTGGACAGTTGCTGAAGGTGTATTGGGATGTGCTAAAGTATTTTTATATATTTTAGGTAAACATTAAGGGGAAAAACTGCTTTTAATTGAGTACCTTATTCTTCAATTTTTTTACTCCGAATGTCAGCATTGAGGCACAATGCAGATATGGCTAAATGTAAAAGTTCATGGTCACCCAGTGCAGACAGTGTGAAAAACAAACAAACAAACAAAAAAACAAAAAACAAACAAAAAAAGAACAGATACTAACATAAAAGGAGGAAAAACAGACACATTGACTCTGCAACTTATCTCCATCTCCTTTAACCCATTACACAGAGTGACAGATGAGCTCCTCTCAGATACATTAACAACATGACTAAATCTGCCATTATGCATCCCATGTTGCTACTCTCATGCCACTGTAACCTCGAACAACACTATTTCTTTTTTGCATCTAAATGGAGAATCTCTCCATTAGTCCTGTGATTTGGAGGCAGCTGAGTTTATTATTGGTGACTGTGACAAGAAGTTCCCTCATTACCTACCTCACAAACTACTGATATGCACACAGCTGTGCACTTCAAAATGAGTTTCTGGGTGTCCTTTTAGCTGCACTCACTCACTTCATCATTCAGACACAATGGATCCATATGGCAAAAGAATTACGAGCCAAAGAGGATTCTCACTGTAAAAGTGTGTCTCATGAATTATTTTTTGAATATATTCAGCCCAAAGAGGACACATGGTGGCATTTACCAAGAAAAATAGTCCCTCTCATTTTATGAGAAAGGAAAAATGTCTACAAGAGGGCAGAAAACAGAAATGTAATTTAAAATGCCAACAATTATGTGTCTGGTGTTGAAATATGGATTTGAGGGGCTACCCATCTAAACAGAAAGGACCTAAATGACTTTGATATTGATATCATGCCATAATATTGGGATTGTGAGAAAGGGCCTACATCGTTTTTCAATCTATATGAACTCAGCAATTTGCTTGACATTAAAGCTTGAGGACATGCAGCAGTGAAGGTCCAAAAAGCAAGAAATGAATCACATTTCCTCCTCAACATTTGTGCATCTGTTTGTGTAGTTGCAAATGTGAAAAAAGCTAAATCTGGCACATACCATATGGTCTGTCTGCCAGGCCTACTTTCACTGTTAAGTTAGTGCCAGAATAGTCAAACTGATTTCTGTCATGCCATGGGCTTCGATTGTTCTTAAAATACAGATTTTGAAGGCATAAAAAAAGTAGAAGCACTTCGTCCTTCATCAAAGTTTCACTCAGACTTGCTAGGCTAAAATTGTTAAACTGAATGTTTGCTTTTGACATATTTTGACAGTCTAACTTACTCTGTCCTCATTTGGCTGTAGTATTATGTTGACCTGATCTTCTGTTCTGCTCCACTGAGAGGAATAAATAAGAAACAGTTCTCTGAATCCACTTCTAAATTAAACATATTGTTTAAAAGAACTCAGTAGAGCTTGTGCCCTGCAACGATCTTGGGCCTCAACGTAACTTTTGTCAACATTATTGCCTTTTTCCAGGATTGATTTTTAGAGGCTACTGAGGAGATGTGGGAACTCTTCTCCCGGGTGTCATGCCCTCAATTTCCAGTTTGTGTGTGCATTTTTGATGTCATGATATATGCCCTTAAAACATTTTGAAATCTATACAATATTCAACACACAAACAGTATAAGATATAGCTCATCTCTGCACCTCCTTGGATTTATATAGATGAGAAGGTGATTTATTATGTCTACATGGTAAACGTGACTCTGCTGGATTGCAGCGCCAAGTTAGTGTTATTAAAATACCTATGCACACATACTGAACACAAATGGGTAGTTACAAATAACCTGACTGTTCACAAGACACAAATCTTGTTTCAGCCTGAAATGAATTTGATTGTTTCACATCCTTTACATGTATCATTAAAGATTTTTATTTTGCTCCATCTCTTACATATCACTAAATACTTCATCATCTACATATTATATGTCAACATGTCAGGACACCTGCATGTCAATTTCTTAATATAGCTAAAAATACTAAGACTAGCATTGTGTTTTACAAATTTAATCTTTCTTTTTTTGTATCTTCAACTGTATTTTAAAGAAAACCTACTGCTTGCAGAACTTCAGCTTCAGGGTTGACCACTTTAAATATTTTAGATAAACTAGATTGCAAAATGCTTCAAAGCAGTAACGTAACCTTGTGATGTTTATAGGAAGCTCTGAAGCAGATGACAACTTTAGTGTAATTAGTGGCTAATCGTAAATCAGTTACAGCATTCTCACCGTGGTTGTAGGCTGTTTTTATCTGGTCTTACAAGCTGTCACTATTTCTATCTTTAAAAAAAAAAAAAAAAAAACAGACAGAGCAAAGCTACTTCTTTTCCCCTCTGAGTAACATTTTTTAATTAAATGTTTAACTGTTAAAATGTTTAGTTGCTTATATAAGTACAATCTAAATTATTTAAAAAATAGAATAATGGTTTGATGCTGCTAGGAAACTTTAAAGCAGATGGCAATTTTAGCTTCATTAGCATTAACAGTTTTTCCATCACAGTTTTCTCACAGTGCTTGTAAACTGTCTTTAAGTGTCTTCTTGACTACCATGTTTCTTTTTTGTTTTACAAAGCATAAAAAAATTCTGCCAGAAAAAACAATTTAAAGTTGACTGAGGCTTCTTTACTGTGTAGAGTAGAGAAAAGATGTCTGTTTTTTAGTGTCTGTCAGTCCAACAAGCAATTCCATTTGTCATTTCTGTCATACAACAAGACAACAATGAAAATACTACCTCCTGTCTTACTTTAAAATTAGAGTCTTAAAGATAAATGAAGGATGTCCGGCTTTGAGGACTCACCTCCATAATTCAAACTTAAGAGGTGAGTTTGATGAAAAATATTGTTAAGATCTTGTTATACTTCTATCTACCAATAAAGGTATCCGATTGTCATATTTGCATCTGGTGTTTGGTCTAAATCTTTCATCGTAAGATTGTTTTCTTGTTCAAAGATATTGGCATCTACAATTGGCAAACACCCATGGACTCATGCTCTCAATATGAATGGTTCAGTAAAAAAAAAAAAAAGTATCCCTCTGTGGACAAGCAGACCTGCATCCATAGACTTTCAGTGGGCTCAGAAATGTAAGTCATAATGTGATAGATTGAAATTTGGTTATTTCAGAGGCTGACTAGTCTGATTTGACTGAAGCAGTGGTCAAATTCAACCAGCAGGGGGAGTCTAGCGCTTGCGCTAGCTATAGTGAAGAGCACCAGAAATTCCTCCTTAGTTAATAATAACCGTTGGAGCAGAAGCACCGTGTCCAGCTCTTTTATTAAAATACTCCCCTTCTTCAGGTATGAGTAAATATATATATATTGTAAATGAGTTTATTAACTTTCAGAAAGCTGCGAGTTTCTTTGGCACTCCGAATGTTAAATTCTGTCGTTAGCTCCGTTGTTAGCTCTGTTGCTAACATACTGCTGTTTCAACGTTGATATCTCTGTGTATGTTTGTAAGCTAAATCGAGTTAATAATAACCGTTGGAGCAGAAGCACCATGTCCAGCTCTTTTATTAAAATACTCCCCTTCTTCAGGGCATTTACAATAAGGCATCAGTTTGATTTATTGCTAAATGTAGTGGTTATGTTCCCCTCACACACACACACACACACATGTTTACTGGAATGTTAAGGCAAGAAAAAAATGCTTCCACTTCATTTTGTGGTCAACAAATTAGGTACAAATCAGATTTTAATTTATTATTATGTTTTTCAATTTAAGTAGTCAGTTCTATGTCCTGGTGATCACAGTCTCAATAGGATCCTGTTGATGGGGTGTGACCCCTCCTAGAACAAGCAAAAATAAACAAAACAAAACAAAACAAAACAAAAAAAACAAGCTGTAGCTTTTTATAGTTAAGTTGGGTCTTATCATCAGGTTAGATGGAAGCAGATCACATACAGCCTCATAAAAATGCCAGAGGTTGAATCTACTCAATGCATGCAGCAAATATTAAGCAAGGTCTTTACAAAATTCATAAATCTTGGTCCTCCTTAAACTTTAAAGTGTTTGCAAGGTTTTCTTTGCTTTCTGTACAAAACACATATGGACACTTCCATTTAATATTTTTAAATTATTTAATGATTTTGAGGAAGTTAGATAATTTAGCATCATCAGTAGTTAGTGTTACTACAGTAGGTCTGTGTAAAACCCATGCAAAGAGACTGACAACTCAGAGTTGCTGGGAAATACTGATGGACACTGTAAGACCACACATCAGCTATAGAGTGTCAGAACTTTTCTCACTGGTACTGATATAGTGACAGCCCGATGAAGCTAAGTATTCTTGTCAGTTCATTCACACTGCGTTGACACCTTGGCCTGCAGTATCTGAAAAATAATCCAGTTGCACAATGCAAACAAAACTCAATATTTTTAAATGAAAATAAGATATTCAAATCTTCTGCCACTTTGACTTGGAAAACAATAACCAACATTATAATTAGTATCTAAAAGATAATTTGTCAGTATTTTAATTTCAAGCCCAATGATTTGTCATTGGCAACAAAGAATACCAAAAAGTTTTAAATTGGGTCATGAATAAATCTTTGGACCTATATTGTTTAGAAATAAAAAGAACCATTGAGAGAGTGATGTGTTTTCAATCTGATTCAAATCCAAAAATCTGAGCTCAGAGGACTTTATACATCCAGCATGGCCGTGGCTCTCAAGCCAGGTTAAAAAAGAACCACCTTTGTGACACTGAAAGCTGTGGCTTTACGCTCAACTTTCCTCACAAACCTATTAATCTCGCTTTGTAGTACACCCCTCAGGCTGACGTTTTCCCTTGAAGTCTTGGCACTAATCCAAGATAAGTGGCTGCAGGCTACAGTTTCACAAAGTGTACGCATATCCTAGGGGTTTGGTTTTGTTGCCTAAATCGCAGAGAGAAAGTTAAAAAGCAAACTCCCCCATAATGTCAAACCTTTCATTTATGATTTTCTTTCCTCAGAGGAAGCATGATACTCAGTCAATTAATTTAATCATTGATCATTTGTCAAAATAATGAAAAAAAAGATGTATATAACGAATAAACTGTGTTGTCTCAAGTTCAAGAAGTTTGGAAGTTTTCCAAAGAGATGTGAAAGAAGTGCAGAGTGAAACAAGGTGATACTTTGGAAAATGCAGCTGAGACTGACTGAACATGCTGAGGTGTAATTGTTGTTTTCTGCTAAAGGATGGTATGTGAACAAAATGTGAGTGGCCACAAACAGAAGTACTGGCACAGCATACATATTACGTGTATGTATGAGCAGATTTCGTGCCTATAGAGCCGTTAGTGAAGGCACGGAAGTGTGTGCAGAATGACTCTATATCCAGCGCTCCCTGTCTGGTCTGCGGAGATCAGCATTGTGTCACAGGGGAAATAAACAGCAGCAGCTCAGCAGCACGGGCCTAATTAAACACAGTGCCTCAGTACCACAGCCAACAGTCTACTATTCCAGCTTGGACTAGTCTAGACCTGAGCAGTCCCGCCAAAGACTAGCCGTTGCCATGATCACCGGCTGCCACTGATACTAATGCCAGGAAGAAATAAGAAGTGGAACCCACTGGTACTTAAAGCATTTCTTCTTGGTTCTCTGCAGCAGCTATGACCAATACTCAGTCATCACAGTTAGAATGTTTGGGATACAATAATTTTTCAGGTTTTATTTTTAAAAATTATTTTGTAAGAATTTTGCTCCCTTTTTCCTAAAATTTGCTCACTTTTTTTTTCTTTCTCATTTTTCTTTGGACTTCCGACAATAATACCTGAGAGGAGAGATCAAGTAGTGGTAAAGAAAACTTGAGCTTTCCTTTTTTTAGGACAATATTTATACTAAACCTGCTTTAACTAGCATATTACCCTGATGTGTTCAGTGTTACTGTCACATAATTACCAGCGTGTACAAGATACAGTATAACAATATTTTATGCATTTACTGAAAGAACAACACCCGCAGAGCAGTAAAGTTAAAGCTGTACAAAAATATATACATTTTGATTTATGATAAAAAAAACCACAACCTTTGTTTGTAAATATGCTTTGCACAGAACTCCTCAAGTGGCACAGTTTAACTTCTGCTAGTTCAAATTATCTCTAAAAAAAAACAGTCCTCTTTGGCACCTTTAGTTTTCTAATTATTAGTTTGTTAATCAAATTGTCACCAGATTAGCCCTATAATGTATTCATGGTAAATCAAGCAGAAAGAGCTGAGCTTTCCACATGTTGATGTTAGAAGATTTTTTTTTGGCTGCAAATGCTTCTTTTTACATGCATTAAAGGAATGCATGTGCTTTTACTCATTAAATAACAACTAACACATTATTGAATATAACAGGCAGTCAAATGTTTTCAGTTTGGAGTCAGAATATACATAGAAGTAATGATAATCTTGGCACAGTCACATCTTATAATTGCATTTTCAGTGTGTGTGGTTTTGTCCCACTGAAAGGTAGGAGATAATGCTTTCAAAATTGAAGCCATTTGAAGGGCAGATAGTGGGACTGTGAAAAATCTGCTTTACTGTAAAAAAAAAAAAAAAAATCAATTTTCTGCAATGGACCTTTTTCAGAGTGTTTTATTAGATTGTTCTTTATTATGGGAGACTGTATTATTTGTGATGTAATGAGCACAGCATGGGTGACAATTTGAGAAGAAGGATTTTAGTGAACTGAAAGCACAATGCTTCCCTCTGACGTTAGCCAGAAATATTCAAGCAACGTTGTTCAAATATTGAACTTTTTCACAGATCTTCACATTACAGTCATAAACATTAGTGTAATTTATTAGCGTGTCTGTATGTGGCAGACACACGGAAGAACACCCCCACATACAAAGTAGGATATATGGGCTTAAATTTTTATTTCAAACAAAACACTCTGGAAAGTGTGATGTGCATTTGCATTCAGCCCCCCTGAGTAAATAAAACACATTTTGCTGAAGTTACAGCTGCACATATTTCTCTGCCAACTATGCACATCTAGAGACTAATTTCTTTGCTCTACCCTCTTTGCTAAATACCTCAGGCTCAGGATGGATAACCTTTGAACTCCGCTTCACTTTTCAAATCTCGCTACAGATTCTAAGTTATATTTGTATCTGGACTTTGACTGAACTATCCTTACACATGCATATAATTTTATCAATACAATTCCATTGTGGCTTTGGTTGCATCTTTGACTCGTTGTTTTGCTAGTAATCAGACCATGTCCTGCCTCAGTCTTAACTATTTTGTATCCTTTAACAGGTTTTGTTGAATAGTTGCCATGTATTTAGCTCCATCCATCTTCCCACCACTCCCAGCTTCCCTGTTGTTGCTACAGAAAATCATCCCCAACACATAATGTTGCCTCCACCATGTTTTACAGTGTGGACGCCAGTGTGTTAATTTTATCTCCAAGGTTAGTTTTCCACCTTTGCATTTCAGAAAAAAATGCTCTTTTTTGGTCTTGTTTGAACAGAGAACCACATGACTGTTTCATTCTGGCCTGCTTTTCACTACCTTCTCTAAAACTTTGCAATTTTGCAATATTCTTTCCTAAGATGGATCACTGATTATTTTCAGTATTCCAGCTGAGATTGCAATATGATTTTATAACCTAAACCTGTATTAAATATTTTCAGTTTTATTCCTGATCTGTGTGTTCCTTGGACTTTTTGATGATGTTTATTTACTAATTTAATAACAACATTTATACATATTCAAAAGCATCTGTATTTGTACAAACATTTAATTTTACAGTTTGGAACTTTGTTGCTGTGATGTGAAAAAAATGTGACAAACTTGAAGGACTAGGGATACTATTTTGTGGCACTATAACGTTTCCTCATTTCATGTTATCCTAACACTGCAGATATTAAATATTGTGTCCTTTAACAAGTAAACACCTCGATATCTCAGTCCGATCAGTAAGTCACACACTGAAGCACATAGTTTGTGTTACATGTCACAAAGAGCAAGAGATATTTGCCAGACTACTCTCTGGTCGGTCGATGAGGAGAGGGATGCTCTGCAGAAATGAAATATCAGAGGTGCCTTTCCACGATTTACAAGGGCCAGAAACAGACCTGCTCCCAACTGTGTTCCTAAGGTCTCAGAGGAAATTACAACGAGCTTTTCATGAATGTTTTTTTGTGAAGGTGTGATTTAGAAGGTTGAGAGCGGGCTAAGTCAGTGGAGCACTGAGATCGAACTCAGGTTTCAGTTCTTTTTCTTCTTCCTACACTGTGTTCTGTAGCCCACAATAGAAGATGACAGCAGATGCAGTGGTGAAGCAGAATCACACACAAGATACCGTTTGAATCATAGTGCAACTGACAACATAACCTAACGTGCACCTCAGTCATCTAATCTACTAAGGGCCTTATTCACCATCCCTAACCATATATGTTTCATTTGACCTTTTGACTCTCATGGTGTCACTTAAAATAAGCTGCTCCATCTCTAGTGTTATTCTTAAACCACTTAAACTGCCAGAGAGAAAAAGAGAGGAAGAGGGAGGAAGCTCATTCCCAGTGTGATGTTTATCTGGCATTTTCCACTGGCCTGTGACTCAGTGTGCTGTGATTGCTAGCAGAACACATCAGGCTGGCAGGGGGGCTCTCTGTGCCGGCTACAGGGCACCATTTACTGGATGCTGCATTCCTGCATCGTCGCTCACACAAGAGCCAGTAATGACAAAATGGTCCACCAGGATTAACGGAGGGTGTTTGGATCCATTCATGGTGCTTATTTCCAGTATCCGCACTTTGTGTGCATTTGCTTTGAGAGCAGTTGTGTGTATCTGTGCCTTTTATTTTTTCTGGTGAAAGGCCTGCGTGTATGTGGATGCTGTGTGACTAACTCCTGAGCAAAAACAGGTTTCTGTTCCATAATTCATTTACATCATCAAATTAACTGGCCCTTCTTTATTTATAAAAACTACTTTGCGTTTAGTACAAAGAGGCTGGGAAATAAATTAGCTTCACATTGCACTGCACAACCTTTCCTAATGTGGAGGAATGTCTATGTTCCCCTGGCTGGGAACTAAATGATGATAATTGTTTAAAGATTGTATCTAACTTTCTCATTTTTCACTTCTTGCCTGTTTAATATTGTGCATAGAGAATCTGCCCAACCTTTTTGGAGATAAGTCTTCATCAATGTAAATATACAGTAATCTATGTGGCTTTTTCAGTCTGTGGCCTCTCTCTAAGTAGATGCAGCACATTGTAAAAAACATTTTGTTGTGTTACGACCATAAATTTCAATGTGTTTTGTTAAATTCTAAAACAATTTTTTTGTACCATCCATTTTCCCATCAACTCTGACTAGCTTTCCTATCGCTGCTAAAAAAAACCATCCCTTAGCATGATACTGCTACCACCATCATATTTCATAATGAGGGTGTTGTGTTTCAAATGATGTGAGGGTTTAGTTATCCCTCACAAATAGTTTACAGGTCAAATGTGTGGGTTTTACAACCAGTAGCTACTCCAGAGTTACCACTGGGCTTTTTGTTTCTTCTCCTAATAAAGCTCTCATTGCCTGGCTTGTCAGTGTAGTTGAAGGGGCCTGCATTTTCTGATATGCAGTTTTTTCACACTTTTTCCATTTTCAGATTATGGGTTGAACAATTTTCAGTGAGAATTGAAAGGTTACAATATCATATAACCTAACCTTGCTTTAAACCTCTCTACAACTACAGCCTTGGCCTGTTCTTCTGTGTTATTTTGTCTTCATGATGCTGGTAGTTCAGTATATTTTCTCCCAAATATCTAAGATATAAACCTAACAGTTGTATATACGTATATCGAGGTAGATTTACATTTTGGTGGACTTTAGTATTTACTCATTGGGTGACAGGAATTTATATAGGGGTATCTGAATAACTGGGGCTGAATAAATTTACACAGATTTCTGCTTGCAATTTTGTTATTATTTTTTTTAATCTTGTTTTTCTACTTTACAAATGTGCTCTACATTGTGTTGGTCTATCATGTAAAATTCCAATAAAACAATTTGTTGTTGCAATGTAAACACGTAAAATAGGTTGCAGTGGCAATATTATCTTAAATCAACATTTTTGAGCTTTATGTCATATTATAATGCTATTCCCTCATCAAAAACATACATGGAGAGTTGCTTTGATTTTTTCATGCATGTTTGAGAGATTATTTAATCTCTCATGGCTACTATTGCTCTGTGCAAGACACTTGGGGGAGAAGTGAGTGCCGCCTTTGAAGTTGAAGCTCCTCCTCAGAGTTGCAGTTTTCAAGCTTCCAAGCTTCTTCATTACGGAGCACTCCCACCCCACCACTCCTACAGTCAGCTCCTTCAGACTAGCCTGCAGCAATTAGCAAACAAAAGAAGTTGCTTGGCAATACTGCGACCCAATTTCAAGACATTAAATTACAAAGTCAATTTTTTTCATCCATATTTAATATATACAGTATTTTGATCACAACTGAATGTAAAATAGTTACTTGGTGGTGCTAGAAAATGGCTTTATGTGGCTTGGAAAACATGGTACTGCCTCTTTAAGAGGTATGTGTAAGTCTTTTGAAAGCTGATGTTGATGCAACCTTTCTGTTTGTGTTTATTAATGATTCTATTGCATCAAACGAACCATTAGTTGCGATTATTATTTAGCTGATTAGACGTGCAATTATCTATGGGATAATCTAAGAAATGAAAAGTAAAACTCTGCGTTATGCAAGGGCATTTACAGCTTAGAGCAACCTTGAAAAACACTCTCATGTGAAGCAGTGATGTGCCAGTGTAATGTGAATCCCAAGAATCCCAATGTGCCTGCCTGCTGTCCTGAAACAGCAGGCAGCAATGACACTACTCCATATTCATATTTCATATCCATTCATGTTTCACTGTGGAGGAGAGATTAGCATATATATCATGTCAGAGCCACCTGCCAGTTTATTTGAAGTTTTATCCCGCATTGGTTACCTTAACGACTCTTTCACCAAACTCTCCCAAAAACGTGAAACTTAATGAAACCAGCTGCTGTTGCTGCACTCTTGTGCATTCAGTGTATGTCGTGTGTGTTTCCAGAGCACCTTGATGACCACATTAAGACTTTTCAGAGCTAAGCACCACAGAACAGGAAAAATAAACACTTTGGGGAAGCATATTTCCTCACCCTTGATTTAAAACAGCTTTTAAGCACTTACGGTCATCGCTTTTCAAAAACCGCAAGACCTCATGTAATCAAAACCACATGTGGACCGAGGGCAGAGTCTGGTCACCAGAATCAGCCATGTTAACAAGCTGAAGCAATGGCCTTGACACCTTTTCAAGCAGCTTGATCTAATTTTGTTTGTCTGCTTTCAGAAGAATGTACGCAGACAATTTTTCACAGCAATAAGCAGAGGAGCCCCTCCCCACCATCCCGCTTCATTTCCTCTGGCTTTCTTTCTGCAGACAGCAGTGACCACAGTAGATATGGAAAAGGAAGAATGCACAGTGCCCGTGTGAGCAGTGTAAGTCATTAAAAGCCACAGATGACAAGATATATGACCTTCATTTTAAATCAAATCTGAGAACTGAGGGAAGGATGAAACAGGAATCACTGAAGGCGCACGGTTACAACAGATGACAAAATAGTCATACGATCGTGAAGCATTGATGTTTTCTTTTTTTATTGACAAATGATGGAACAGGTAGACAAACCACTTGAAAGAGAGAGAGCGGGAGAGAGAGGGAGAGAAAAATAGATTGATATGCATTTATAGGGAATATTCTGGTATGGCAATATCAAGATACTTGCAGCAGCATCTTTGTCAAGTCACACAAACAAGTTAGTTTTTATTTAATGAAAGACAAACACCTTCATCATTACATTTTATTGTCACATTGGTGTGTGTGTTGAAGAACACCATTCTGATTACATTACTCTTAAATTGCATCATGATTGTTTTAGTTTCCAGGCTTTTTTTTGGCGCTTTGGCTTGATGTCAGTTGCAGCACTGTCAGTAATGCTGCTTTTTTGAAAAAAGATGTTTTTCACTGTTGAAAGGATAAAAATGCAATTTCCTTTTGTTCTCTAGTCATTTATCATAGTCTTGTATTTTGTTGTTTTCTTTCCTCTTTTTTTGTTTTCTGTCAAGTGTTTCATCTGATATATTGCTTTATGGTTGTGTGTTAGGCTATTATTAGCCTCATCAAGGTTTTATTTTATTGGCTTTAGTTTTAAGTTTTTGATCATTGGATTTTGTTTAACTCCATTTCTTCTCTGTCCAGAGAGATCCTGCATAGCTAAACTCAACACTCCTGTTACACTGCATATTAGCATTTTGTTTGAATGGGATTAGAAGATGTTACGCCTTGGGAAAATAACATTCCCACATCACCTTCCTACACAGTATACACTGTAGCATACACAATTTGATCACAACATAAACCCACCAACCACAGATTTTTTTGGACATGTCAATGTGCTGCATAACCACAGTACCTTTCGGAGGCCATGGATAATGTTCAACACTTGTAGAAAACCACAGCTGTGGTTTAAATATTGCAGCAGTGACACAATAATAACATCACTTAATGTAACACTATGCTTTGCAGACATTTTACTCACCGTAGGATGTTAGGGGTAAGACAGGCATAAAAATTGGAAGTGAAATATTGGGTTGACTTGCTGTCTTATAATTGAGGCTAATAGTTATTTGAAAACTTGGGAGCACTTCAAGACCATTGACGTTTTAAGATAAACATAGGAAAGTAAATAAATATAACATGCCCAGTCATGGCACAGCAGAACACTGAGTTCTGATCCATTGTTCTTAGTATGTAAAACATGTTTGCAGTGGGGGCCGAATCCACCACAGAGATTTGGCTTGAATTCAAATTGTTTACATCTGAAACATTTCAGGATTTGGAGAAAACTCCCAGTTGACTGACATTCCTGGCTTTGCTTGGCTATTCGTATGGCTCTGTTATTGGTTTCAGCCAATATGATGACATTGAGCATCTGGCAGGGAGCGTTTCACAAGGCAGAATCTCACAGTCTTATTGAAAAATGGGATAAAAGCTGAAAACTTCCAAAGATATATATTTGTAACTAGATAAGCGAGACAAAAGCTCACTTATTTGTGGAGGGTTATTACAAAGTAATGTGAATTGACAGCCCTTGTTAACACCTTCAGTTAGCTGATCAGGTAAGGGGACAAACTTTGAGGCGATTTTGCTTACAAATATTGTTTGCAAAATGCCAACTTTCAAATGGTCATTATTAATAAGCTGAAAATCCACACTTTCATAATCTGTAAGCAACTCAAAACGTCCTGCAGGAGACTTGTGCCTGGTTTTATCATGACCGGCCACACATTTTCAAAATGGTAGTCTACGTAGCTGTAGATCAAATTGAAAAATACAGGTATCTTCTCACCTATCAAAAACACTCCAGGAATTCCCAGAATTAGTAAACACATGAAGTTTGGAATATAGAACTACAGTGGTGATAAAGGCTTAGGCGGTAAAAATATTATTTCTGTCATGCAATTTTTACCCACTGAAAGAAACAGACTGATTATGTGGAGAAAAGAGAGTACTTTAATTAAAGATAGTGTCATGGAAAGTGACAGTGTAAAAAACTATGTTGCAGAAATGTACAATATTGGGTACATTTTTGTTGCTTGGAGATCCGGATTCTTAAACAGCTGACTTTGTTTTACCTATCATTTTTATTTTAATTCTCTGATTTATCTTATTAAACAAATACATAAAATATTTCAGACTGTTATAACTTTAGTTTGAGATGTTTTATGGTATTTTGTCAGGCCAACCTTTCCAAATTATTTAATGTTAAATCTAGGATATAGCAGACTTTTTTTTTTTTTTAACCTTAAAGCCGTCCACCACATGAATGTCTTAAGACAACTGCCAAGCCAAAAGCTAGAGGTCAAAACCTCAAGCAGATCATATAATTCCTGGCATCTAGACTGCTTGACCCATTTGATACAAAGCTAGAAAAAAAATATTAGTGAGAAAGAATGGTAAAAGTAATAGATTTATAAAACTTAACAAGTTGGATCTACAGAATGTTGTTAATAATGTGTATGTGTATGGGAGGAACCTTCACATTCCTTCAACTTTGTCCCCATTTTATCATGTAACCATTACAAAATTGAATTAATATTTCTAAGTTTTTATTTTTCATAGACACAAAATAGAAACTAAGCACTGCATGTAGCACTAGAGAGAAATACATAAAGGGTTGTTTGAGTGTGGCATCCATTTTTTGATAGTTTGGACTTCTTGCCCAATCTTTGCTCAATAGTTCTCACTCACTCAGTTTGGATATATCCGAAGTGTTTGTGGACATTAATTTGCTATTCTTGCCACAACTCAAAATTGTATTTACAACAGAATTTTGACTAGGATATTGTAACATCTAAATATCTTTGGATCTGAACCTTTGAATTGTTGCTCTATACATTTTCCCATTACTTCTATCATATGTTTCCTGTCCCTGCTACAGGAAATCCTTGCACAGTATAATGCTGCCACCACCATGTTTCACAATCCCCATGTGAACCTCTACACAACTCTTTTCCTAATGTGTCTGGTTAACAAAGAACAGTATCTTCTTTGGTTGTTAGAGGTTTCTCTGACAAACATCTAAGACCTCCACGGAGCCGCCGTATTTATACAGTATTATTAACCTTATTACTATTGTCACCTTGAAAGGAAGAAAACATATTTCCACTGCAAAAGTTGTATGTTCGTGGGTTTTAAATGGACTTTTAAAGCAATTAATTCACTTTTTGTTAATTATCTGTCGAGATGCCTGCGACCTGGTGCAGACAGACACACACTTCGGTTGTTGTGCTCCCACTTGGTTTCCTGCTAGCTAAAAAATAAAACAAAGCCTCCATTATCACAGCTGAGGCTGTTAGGGTAGTGTTAGGGTAACAGGATCTCTGGCTGCAGGTTTTAGAGCTGCTCTGCTCGTTTGCTGTGATACCTTTTCCTGTGACATTTGTTTTGCATTTAAAAAATATACGAACAAGAATTCAAGCAAGACATTTTATTGTTGATTTGTAGAAGATATATTTGTGCCTTGTCAAAGAATAACAGCATTTGCACCTTCTTGGTATTCGCATTGCTTAAACCTCTTGACTCCATTTGTTTGCGGTTGACTTCTCAACCTCAAGATGTCACTGCACAAGCAGAAGACAGTTTTCTGCTCTGTGATGTGTCAGTTTGAGATAAATGCAGCTACCAGATAGTTCTTTTGCTGGAATTTATCACTAGATTGGCTCTTTCTCTATGTTCGTCCTCTTGCTTGGATCATTACTTTGTGAAACTACTGTAGGTTTGTTTCTAGGCAATACATTGGCTGCTAATTTCAGCTTTAATCGAATTGCTCTCTGCTTCCTGCTCCTCTAAAGCCAGGCTCTTTCCCCAGCATCCTTCATGCAGCTTTTATTTATTAGAGGTGCTTTCTAAAAACATGTTGCCTGTCATTTCTATGACAGATTGCTCACATCCCCTCTGCAGGGACACTCCATACCATCTACCCATCCATTTATTGTCTGCACCAGGTCTATCTGGTAAGAATCCCAAAAGAACTTCATCTGCTCCGCTATGTATTGGGTAAGAGACAGTGTGGTGAGTATCCTCAGGCAAATTGTCTTTTACAAAACCAAAAAACACATCCAGATAAAAACATGAACATGTTGTATTTTTACTAAACAACAACCAATAGGCTTTTGACATGAGGACAATGTTGGAAGCATGATAAACAGACTTTTCACAGCGGTGATAAATAACAGAATGTGTTTGTTTTGAATACAGTACAAGGCTTCTGAAGTGTTTTTGTAGTTTCACTGTAATGTGTTTTTTGTAATGTGATAACCATGCATAGTCCACAGCAGTGCATGGTTGTGAAGTGGAACGAAAAACTCCACAGTGTTCAACATTTTCAAAACTGAAAAAAAGAAGTGAAGACATTTTTATGTAGCTCTTCTGAGTCTATACTTTGTAGAATCAATTGTTGCTGTATTTATAGCTACAGGTCTTTTGGGGTATGTCTGTCCAAGTTTTCCACATTAAATATTTTTCAAACCTACTTTGCATAATAGGCCAAGCAAAATCAGATCAAATCTTGCCACAAATTCTCAATGTACTCTACCAAACCTCTGAGATTTTCATGGAACAATCTAGCATCTATGTTGGGCTTAAAGACACACAGATGAACTACATGTATTGATTAAGTGACTTCTGAAGAGAATTGATTGAAATAGATTTATATTTAGTTGTATCAGAGGAAAGGGGATACAAATAAAACTTGGCATAAAACTCCCAGTTTTACTCCCAGCTCATTAATATGAGCTGTACATCAGTTTCTGTATCCAGATGATATATTGTTTTATAAAACATTATGAGATAAGCATCAGTATATAAGGGGCTTGTCATGGCTGATAAATGTGAGGTGCCGTGAGAAGAAAGAAGAAAAAACGTTTTGATGGAGTGATTTATTTTTATTTCTGGGACTTCTCTCTTTCAATTTTTAATGAAATATTGTCTTATCTCTTGTCGAAATCAGCCGACAGACACATTATAGATGATTTTAGATTCAAGAGATTTCTAATTTGGTCAAATAGAAAGCAAAATATTTAATGTAATTAAAAGATAATATTGAATTTAAACAGCTTGTAGAGCATCTCAAAACATTCCCCAGTTACAAATTTGGAATAAATGTTAGATGTTTCCTCATTGCTGTCCAGTTTTCACATATTAGGGCCTGTTTATTAGAGAATATTTCTGCACGGTAGCTGCTCACCACCATGATTTGATCTTGCCGTGATAGATTTACATAAACTAACTTAAGATTCTTCACAGACTGAAAACTGAGTGAAGGCAATGGCTGAAGGGAAAGCCTTATTGGATTGATGACAAATTTCCAGAAGTAAAATGATAGAGGGATTAGAAGATTATAAAAACAATAAACATTTTGAATTTTGAATTAACCATCAAATTCTTTAATTCAGGAGAGAATTTTTAAAAATGTTATAATATTATTGACCATTGAGTTGACAAAGCTGAAGTGATATAATCCGCTTCTACTTGCACAGGATCGCATGCATTTGAGACATAATTATTATGCACACAATATTTTCATCTGTTTCCTGAAGTGTATTTTCAGGAAACAGATGGATTCCCAAAGGCAAGCACAATTTTGCTACATTTTTAAATTTAACGCTAATTTTCAAATCCACTTAAGTATTTTCTACGTCATTAAAAGCAGCATATGTTCCATCCCACCGTATAGGGATCTGATTGATCTCAACAGAATTACATATCATCTTGTACAGGATGGAGGAGAAGGTATTAGGCTAATGAGGATAATTATGATCCTAATAGTCCCACCATTGTGCTTTGTTATGAAGGGTTCAGAGTTCTAATGATTCTGACCTATGTCTTTCCATCTTTCTTACTCCCTCGCTCTACATCATCTCCTTCTGTGGCTGCCCTCCTTGGTTCTCAGGTCATTGGCTTGTGTACACACACGCACATTGGACTGATGAGTTTAGGTATTGGATATGCATATGTGTAGGTGAGTGGTTGTTTCCTCAGTGACCCGTTTTACAAACAGGATATAAAACTGAGTCACTGCAACCACATACAAGGAACAAAACAGAGTTCAAATGTGCAAAAATATGAATGAAAAACTGAATTCTCTTCAATGTAAAGAGAATATAGAGAAAATTGGAAGTGATCCTGTCAACACCAGTAAAAATATGCAAATTAGCACTGTGCATTGAGGAAACGTTATTACTTCCAGTTGACATTATGGCCGATTTAAAACTCTATAAAGTGAGAATTTGATTACACTCAGTTACATAATGTTTCTCCTGTGAGTTGAACAAATGGCTTGTAATGCTAACAATTGTAAAAGTAAAAGACCTGAAATCAATCCTCACATTTAATGTTCTTTATAATTGAGTTACATTGAGCAAAAAAAAAAAAAAAAAAAAAACGCATCACGGGCATTTCCACAGAGTAATTAAAAAGATGTTTAGTCATGTCTGTTGTGGGTGGAGCTGTTGGTGAGGTCTGCCATTGCCATGATAGATTTGGATTATCTTCTCATGAATCAGAGGAAGAAAAAAATATGTGTGCCAAATATCCATTTCAAATTAACCTAACCTATGCCAGCTTTTCTATATTTTACATATGTCCCTTTTTTATTTTTAGAACTTTCAGTAAAGCTATGCTGCATTTGCTGTTGAGAAAATGTAAGCTGCCGTGCGTCCGTGAAGATAAATTACATTTTTTAAAGAAACATTTGCATTAAAAAGCTGCTGGTTGCAATAAAAAGCTGAAGTAAGCCAGAGCAGATCTGAGCAGGACATCCAAGATGTGGGCTGCTTAATGTGCTCTTTTAAATGATGTACAAAATTCCACCCACTTGTGCTCATTTATGCAGGAATATTGATTCTCTCTATATTGGCTCTGAAACAAAATCCCACTAAAGTTTTTAATATAGCATCGGGTCCTCAGTTTGATTTATTCCAGGAGTTTATGATTATTTTTTTCACCATATTATTTTTGAGGTTAATTTTGTGTATTTTGTTACACCACAAAATTCAATTAGAGTATATTGTAAAAGATTAGAACAGAAGCTGAATCTTTTGGAGAGCTTTGCATTAAAGGGAAGCACCTTGATTTGAAAGCTTAAAGTTAGAAGAAGTCTCATTATTATAAGGAATCCATTCCTTATGAAAATGAGTCATTTTGCAGTTTTAAACTTTTCACAAATCTTTACCAATAAACAGCTCTCCTTTACACTGATTGTAAACCGTTATCTTTATACAGTATACCGCTTATTCTCTTCATCTCTTAAACATGTTGGATGAACTCTTTCTTTAGAGATACAAAATATGAAAAAAATATACATAAAATACTTTATTACATTACAAATAAAAAATTAGGCAGTCACTTTTACAGACTAAAGGAAAAACTTTATTTGTCCCTGAAATACACAAATTCTTTAGTTGCACTGAAAATCTCTCAAACAGAACATAGTGGAAAAGTATTTAATAATTTTACAGAATTGGAAGTCTTAATAAGTTTACTTTATAAACAATGAAGTGTCTTGCCATTCATTTTTTCAAAGCAACATGTTTTAAGGCTTAAGCATTACTAAGCTACATGTAGAAAAAGTTTTGAAATTACTTTTCAGGGTCTCTTTTTTCAAGGTCACAAAACCCTGTCTTTTTCACTTGGGTGTCAGACTTATATCCACTGGATACTGGGAGATACTAGCAGCTATTCCCACAGCTCCTTATCTAGAAAGTGCTGTACTCTAGTCTTCTGTTTGTAATACAGATATTGATTTCATGAAATCTCTGAATTAGATGTAAAGTGTCATAAAAGCCTTAGATAAGCACAAAAAGTGCTTTATAATGGATTCATTTTCAGTGCAATATACACCTTTTTTTTGCTCTGGGTCATGAATCAAGTGACTGCATGGATGAAATGTGACAAACACTCCAGTGGGAAGTAGTTGTAGCAGAAGTGTTTGTTGGTTTTGTAAACAGTCAAATGTCAACAAATACTTTGGCTCTTAGCACTTGATAGGCTGACAGATATCTCAAGGCTTTGTGGCTGAAAATCTGTTTCGGACTCTCTTTTGCAGGTTCAGGAGACATTATTAGTGTATTACAGTCCGTCATAGATCACTTCAAGTTATATTTTATTTAGACACTAAAATTTTCTTCTCTTAATTACTCTTTCTGTCACAAAACCAACATACAAACAAAAAAAACATCTCATGCACCGCACAAAAATGCAACAGGAATAAATTAAGGTCTCAACAAACGTTGGCCTTCATAAGGTGCAAAAAGCTTCACGTGTCAGAACACTTATGATTTATGAAGCCTTCAGTGTATTGGTCCAGTATAGTTCATGACAGCTGGCAAAGCCATTAATCATGTGATGCGTATCTTGCTCTTCCCACGGGGCTGATCCACTGTCATTGATCATATTCATGTCAGCACCATCAGGCCTGAGACAGAAAGTTAAACTTTATATAAAAATGATGGGGAAGTTTTTTGATCAAGCTCTGTGGGTTTAACGTCTATGACTCTCCACCAGGCTGTGAGTTCAGAGGCATGCAGAAACATAGTGGGTTTCCTAGTGATTTTATTACATCAAAGTGGTCACTCTCCGTGAGAGAAAATAATCCCTTTTGGATTAACCTGAATGCTCACTGATGTAATAAATACAGAAAAGGTTTTGGCTTTCATCCTAATTAAAGATGAAGGTCAGATGTTTGTGCAGATCAGATCGAGATGATTCTTTGGAACACAATAATTCTGTCGAGACCTTAAAATCATTGAAGTGGGAAGAGGCACTTAGGTTCCTGAAGAAAGCAAGACTAATTATTAAAAAAGTTGTTTATGCACACTCAATACCTTTGCATACAGTCATAGAATTATATATATATATGTTTATTTATTTATTCGGAACTTTTAAAGATGCATTTGAACCACACATTTTTTAGTGTTGAATGCTTGAACTTAAAAAAATGACAAAAAATAAATCAGTGACTTTTAATAACTTGATTTCAATACATAATTATAAATTCATTGTGAAGACAGAGTCCATATCACACATAAAAGCTCACATTTAAACTTGCATTCCACTAATTTCCATAAGCAAGTTGCAGAGAAACCACACACTTTTCATTTTGTAGCCATCAGTGCCTGGGATAACACAGTCATAGCACAGTCTATAAATTTATGGTAGCTTTGAGGTTGGAACCATTCCAGAAGCTTAATGTTAGTCCGCTTCCTCCATTCTCAAACCAATTTTCAGGCATGTGTGGGATCATTTCTCTGTTGGTGGAGTCCAAGTTTCAAACATCACAGCCTAAGTTTTTCTGTCTGAGGAAAAAAAAATGGTTAGAATGGTTAGGAAAAACCCAGGAACCAATAAGCCGAAAGCCTATCTGGAATTAAAAACATGTGGAACGTCAGCGTCACTGTTTACAGAAAAGGCAGTTTATCTTCAGAAGAGTGAGAGAGGTCATGACCAAAAAGACCCTCATTTAAAGTAAATGGACGTTTGTAGTCGTAGACATGTAGTCGTAGGTTTTGTGTTATGACAAGAAAAAGAGTTAGCTATATGGCACCACTCAAGAAATATGTTTAATGGAGTCAAGGTGAGACTTTCAGATTTAAAAATCCAGCACAGGGCTGTTACATAGGTGATCAGTTTGGAGTTCATACAAATAATAAATAAGACAAAATAAAGTAATAAAATGCTTTGTACCAAACCAGGTTCATAGACATCACATGCTTTTTAATCAGTATAGTGATCGTCAGCCATTAATTGAAATCAAGGTCTTTCAAATGAACACCTAAAGTCTTGCACTCCACAAAGACAGCTTATCTTTGTGTATGTGCTTTATCTAATTGTTTTTGTACCTCTTATTTTATATACTACATTATTTTATAGTGGCATAGGAAGGCATAATGCTTTAGGAAAATAATGCGCCCACATTGTCTTATTGCATATTTTGCACTGCAGCATTCACAAGTTGACCAACACATAAGATAAGTTGACACAAAATTCTGTGTTATTTTCCCTTGGTTGTGAAGCACTATTCAGAAAAATACTGCATAAAAACTCAAATACATACTTCAAATACATGGTTTAGTAAGAGGCGGCGTAAAGACAGGTTGACATCTGAAAAAATATTGTTATAGACTCTTTTAAAAGCCTTATGAAGCTGAAAAATATAAGAGATAGTTCATAATTTGTACTGTACTGTATGTAGTACAGTCAGCAAGACCAAGTTTTTTGAGGTGATTGTAAGTAAGGCCTGCAGTGTTCAGTTTCAATAGTATTTTAATCACTCTGTCATGCGTGCAAAGGTCAGCTTTAAGTTCATGGTAAAAGATAATGAATGACGGCTTCTGCACAGCCACCGTAGTCTGCAGGACTGCTATGATGCTACAATGGAAAAGCCTGATTAGTGGCATCTGGGGGGATGATTAATTGATACAAACATATTTCAATTTAACGGCTCTTTGATCAATTATTAATGAACATCTCCCCCACCCGCACCACCGACCTCTTCTTTTATTATGTACAACTTCAATTACCAGGTTCCCTGCTTTGACCTACACTATCAAGAGGCCTCCCTTTGCAGAACTGAAAGGCCAAAACTGTGCAGGTAAACATGTATAAAAGGAAAAAAGAAGAAGACAGGGGTGAGAAAATAACCCACTTAAATCTGTGAAGCTATCTAAAGGAGGTTGCTTTACTGTAATGTTTCCACCATGATCCTTGCTTAAACCTGAGGATCTCTCCTCAAAAATTCATTAAGAACTTTGTTATTAACAAATTCTTCCTTTCCGGAAAATCAATCAAATTATTTTGGCAAATGGTCAACGGCTTCTGCTTTGTTCACACTAGAGTTTTGGAGTTCTCATGAATGTACTGCAGGTAGGTTCGCAGTTATTCCCCAGAAAAATCTCTATCTTCACTTTCTGCTCAGCTCGTGGTCTGGTAAAAATAAGAAAACAGAAAATAAAAACACTGGAGGACTGTCAAGGGAGGCTTATAGTGAAAATTCTTCCAGTGCAGCAAACAGTTTATTGTTGTTCTTGATTGCCAGTGTAATATTTGTTGTCCACTTAAAATTGGCAGGGACCAGAAAAGTGGAGAAGAGGTTTAATGACTGTGTTTGCTTTTTCTCAACGGAGGTCAAACAGCATCAGAAAATGAAATATTTAAGAGGATTTAATCAGTTCAGTTTATTCGGCAGAAAGGATTATTACAGTGTACAGTGATTGTTTGTGCATTACAAATTAATTAGTTTTTGCGAGAAAAAAGAAGGCACCTGCGCTATGAATCTGGCTCCATGTTTCAGTCCTTTCACTTCCTGTGAAAGATTTACTAAATTGTTTGGCACTTTATGAAGTTTTAAATGGTGCATAGCCTGTAATACTTGAAAACCCATTTTGGTAAAGGGGCAAGTGATGCTTCCATATCATTTTATTGCAGTCATCACTCTTTTTATTAGTGTGTTTACTCCATGGAAAGGGCTCTCTACTCCTTCACTCTCTCCTATATAAATAATTCATTAAGCGAGGGGGGGATAAAAGGGTGTAAAAAAAATATATATTTAATGCAGGGGATCTGGGAGAGAAGCCAGAGGATATGTCAGACACAGTTATGAGGAATAAAGAGAATGATAATGCCTCCCATGTAATGCTTTGTCCACACTTGTCCATTTTGCTCTGTTTTCAGATTCACAAGCCAGTGTGGATGTGAACGTTAGGATGCAGGTGGACTGACAGGATTTGAAAGTGAGCCCCGATCTCATCTTAACATCGATGCAAAGCTGCAGAGCATCAGGCTAAGCCGCTCTGACTCTCTTAGCTTGCTTAATTGCTTGGTGAACCTGGCGGCTGCATTGAGTTCCCTGACTTACTGCGCCCCTGAGAGTGCATTACAAGTGCTCTGTTCAGCTAATTGCATCCTTTGTCCACCATCATTGGCATACAGTTTGTCCACACACATAGTGACACACCAGTCCTTACTTATGCTGCTCCATAGCATCTTTTTTTTTTTTCTTTTTTTTTTAAACCCCTCCAGGGGGTCTTTTTGTGGGCTCTAGTGTCCCTTATATGACAGTAGGCTGACAGGAAACGGGGAAGGAGAGGGGGGAAGACATGCGGCAAATATCTTCGGGTCCTGGAGTCAAACCCGCGACGGCCGCGTCGAGGACTCAAGGCCTCCAAATATGGGTCGCGCTAACCCCTACGCCACCACGGCACGCCCATAGCATCTTTAATCTCTTGTTACCCAAGGCCATTTTTGTTACGTCTTCTAATCACAAAGTCACAAAAATGTATAGAACAAGTTTAAATTTAAAAGAAAAAAATATATAGGAATAAAATCAAGAAGCAGAGGACCTGTCTGATAACATAAAGTAGGCCAACAATAAAAGAAATTCAAGAACAGATGAGAAGCAAATTCACTGACATCTGTCAACCTGGAAAGCATTATGTTTTAAAGGCTGTTAGAAAGCAGCAAAAATACAGTTAGCACAATTTCATGAAAATAAAGAAAACATAGGACAGTGATAAACTGTCTCATGAGTGGCTGTCCAACTAAAAAAAAGTGCATCATTGAGTGATTGTCACAAGAGTATCCTGAAAAGTTCCTAAGCACTTCAGATATCAAGGTTTGATTCAGCAATAAAAACTCCACTGAGTTAATCTCTGAATGACTGAAGGAAAAAAAAAGCCTCTGGAGTGGCCTAGTCGAAGTCCAGAGTAAAATTGGTTTATGATGCACTGACATGATCTTATAAAGTGACTAAATTAAAAACAATTCTGAAAATAAGAATGGGCCAAAATGCATTCACTCAGTAAAAGACTCATTGCCAGTTATCACAAGCACTGGATGGCAATTGTTAAAGCTGAAAACAGCAGAACCAGTAATGAGGTTTTGAGAATACTTAGTTTGTTGAATAGGGCCTGGTTGGTTTGTCTAGTTTTCTTTAAGCTTTGATAAATGAAATCATAATTTGAAAACTTTGTTTTGTATCCTAGATATCTTTTCCTAATACTAAAACTTATTTTATTGTCTCTAACATTTAACTGTGATGAAAAAAGCAAAAAACAGAAACAAATGATTTATAAGTGAGTATGTACTTTTGCACAACAGTGTGATCTCATGTGTGTGCATCTGATGAAAGAAAATCCTATTTTTTCTTTACTAACATAATAAAAAAATTTAACATGGATTTTTTTTTTACCAACATGTACTTGCTGCAATGCAACACTCTGAATAAGCCGTAATTCAAGGACACTGGCTAATTTAATTTATAAAGAACTGTTATGGTTCAAAGTGTACTGTTCCACTAGAAGGAGCGCTCCAAATGATTTTCTTTCTGTGCTTACATTTAAACCTTTAAAAAAAATAGTGGCAGAGTAGAGAATGCTTTTTGTAGTGCCTCTGTGAACTACAGAAAATGTACCACATTAAACAAACTGAAGGTTTGAAGAGCCCAACAACCACTATAGACATTTTAAGATTGTATTTTCTATCCCCAGCAAAAGATTTGTCATAGCATAATTTGTTAATTGTACCAAATTAATATTCATATGATCAAATGTCAAAACCCCAGATGTAAAATTTAGAGCTCAACAGAACATAACTCTAAATTATTCAGAGTAAGTCATTTGAGGTGAAAAGCTGCACTGCAAGGACTTCAATCCAAACAACACTGGGGGGCAATTTTTAAGCTGTTTTGTGGAATATCAGGCTAACTTGCAGTCTGAACTTTTACATCCACAAGTAAGAGGAGAAATAAATTTATACCAATATAATACAGATGCACCATAGTAGAACCAGTATAGTCTGGGTTCTTTATCCTTCTTGAATAATTATTAAACTGGCTATTAGTCAGTGACAAAATATAAAAAGGTTAAAACAACAGTAAAGCTGAGCTCTCCTCAAATTTTATTGGGTTTCCATTTTCATCAACTGTAGAAATAATACTAATAACTCTCTATGGCAGCTATAAATTAAGATATAATGACAGTGTTCATTTTATGGTTAAAGTACAGTGTTCTTCACAATTATTGACACCCCCTAAAATTATGGAAAAAAAGGGTGTCTTCATCTAATATCAGGTCCTACTCAAGGCCATTTTTAATGTCTGGTGTTGATCCGTTCGTCCGCCCGTCCGTCCGACCATCCAAGTTTGGAGTATAAATATGACATGCCACAGATCCTCATTTCTCCTAGTCTTCGGGAAAATGCTATAACATGCATCAAGGTACAAACGAAAACGTTTAAAACAACTCGAAATATGGTGATTGCAAGATACACTCGAAACCTTGTTCAGAACAAAGTTTCAAGTTTATTTTGCAACCACGCAGTGTGAGAATCATGGTGAGGCAGACAGGAATAAAATCTCCAAAACTTGCTATTTGAGAACGCTCACATTTTGAGAGGACTGCTCAAATGTGAGAACTGTCTTATGAAGGCACAGAAGAATAAATTATTTAAAGCATTTCTTGAATGTTTTTACCAAGAGTCCAGTAGTCATGTAGAGTGATGTATGTACAGTACAGTAAATACCTCTTTCACTACCTATCTTCCTGTTCATTTTATCAGGGACACTGACCATAATCAGGTTTTAAAATCATTTATACTAAAGATGAAAGGTAAGGAAACGTTTTTTTTTTTTTTTTTTATGACTCCACAACCAAAGTGTATCTTTAAGGACAAAACCATGATTTCATTGTCTTTTGTGGAAGGCAATGCAAGTGGACAGTGTTTATTATAAAATAGTTTGTTGCCCTGCATTAAAGCAGCACTGCGGTGGGATAAGTATCTGTGAATTGCAAATTTACATCATCAACAGTGCTTTTCTCCAGGATATGCATAAGAAGAAAAATACAACAAATGTCTGACCAGAGGAGATCAACGAATGAACAAAGTATTTTGCATGTCATAGCTGAAAATGCACCTCGTGTGTGCTACTGGAGTCAGACCACAACCTAGAGCTTGAGGCTGAGCCATAAAAAAAAAATAAAATGTTTATCAGATAAGCTGCATGGATGGCTGGGAAAATCCAGATAAAAGAAACAGTGTTCAGATGGATATTACTCTATACAAATGACCTCTCATTCAAGAACATCTGACCTTTTGCATGTGCTATGAATCAGTATTTGGGACATGACCTTTAAAAACAATGAGATATTTACCCAAAGGAAGGTGCTTGCATATTAGGAGTGCTGAAAAGATGAACATATCTCTATGCAGTGTGAGATTGGCTGAAGGCATTATGAGGGGGATAATGACTATCTAAATAACCCATTTAATGAGTAAATCCTGCAATTATAACACAAAGACAGCGTCACATTTCTCATGCTGCACACTCCTCTCCCCCACCCACCAACTTTCTTTTCATATCTTTCTTCGCTCCAAATGTTTCTATGTACATAATTTCTTCATCTATATTCATATTTCGATAGTGACTGTGTGCTGAAATTCACAAAATCGACTTTTGTTTGACATCAAGGAAAGGCAATGTTGTCAAATAGGGAACCTTTTTTTTTCATTGCACAATGCACGCTTGCTGCTTTTGATTCCAGCCTTCTCCATGTTTCTTGATAATGACTGCCGCAGAAAAGTGCTCTTTGTGCTCCGGCGCGATGCTGTGCTTTGGTAACAACACTGTTAATGACTCTTCCCCACACATTACGGCACATAAGTAATAGATGATTATGAGGGAATTGTCTTTCCCATTCCGGTGTGGGTTTTGTCTGTCCATGTCTGTGTATTTCTTTCATCTTTTCCTCACCCCGGCACTCATCCCTCTCCTAACATATCTTTCCTCCTCCTCTTTCTCTTTCCCCTCCTCTCCCAATTGCTGGAATCAAAGAGGCGCATAACCTGAAATGAATACATGTGTTAATCACCATCTCCAAAGAATTAAATCCGACCACTCTGACGATTCATGTGCAAAGGAAAGCTCTCTGAATTTTGTAGCAATGTGCAGAGAAATTACATGTATAACTGTGACAAAACATTAAGTAGGAGGTTCTGAGAAAATGGTTCTTGCAAGCGATTAAAAATCTCTCTGTGGTGTGCTTGGATTGATATTTCTAATCTGTGTCTGTTGCATCCTGGCAGTGTTTTCACATGATAGATGCATGTGCAGAAATGTTTTGCTTTCATGAGAATATTAGGGTTATCACTTTTGCAGTGCAACCACCTGCTGGGTTTTAAAGAAAGCTATGAAAGAAACAATTTTATAACAAAATGGTCATTAGAAAAAAATACAGTTTCAGTGCCTTGGGAAAATATTAATATTTTTAAAATTTTTCCCATCCATCCATTATTTATACCCGCTTATCTTTGCTGTTTATCTCCAGCAGTCTGGTCAGGTCATCATTTCATCATAAGGCAACACAATGGACAAGCAATCCTACACATACACACCAGTTAACTGAATGGTCAAATTTTTGGATTGTGGAAGGAAACTACCAGAGAGAACACACGTATGCACAGGGAACATGCAAACTTCCCGAGACCCCGGGATTGGATTTGAACCCACTGTGCAGCCCCCCAAAAAGCCTTTTTTTTTCATTTTGTTTTAAGATTTTGATAGACATACCTTAACTAGATTTTTTTGTATCTATTTAATGCATTCACTAGGAGCAAGAGGAGCAGAGGCACAATTGACAGCAATGAGCTAAGGGACGGGGTGTGAATAGAGGAGGAGCATGCATCATGGCAGGAAACAGAAAACATGGCAGTCATTTAAAAAAGAAAACAGGAAATTGTCCTTGAATTTTAGAATTTTATTCTATTTTGTGTTGTTCAATTAAAAGTCTCAAGCAAAGATATTGACAATTTTTTGCAAAGTGACAAAGCAAAAAAAAAAAAAAATACATGAGCTACAAACAGTTTTGCAAAAAAAAAAAAATTAAAACCCAGTAGGCATTAATTGTCAAAAGGCATCTGATGCTATAAAAACAGCAACACAGCTGTAGATTCACATCATGAACTAAACATTTAATATGTGGGCAGCTCTTTGCAAGTTCACATCTCAAAAGATGTTAATTTTGTTTACAAAAATTTAAATGCATGACTGAACGTTCACTACAAGTATAAGCATTATTGATTAAAATAAGGAATCTGAGCAAAGTTCAATGTTTGACAAAAAAAAATCTAATTATTAACAGCTTTAATAACATTTATTTAAATCTGAATACTTTATATATTTTAATACAATCTCCAATCATTACTGGCTGATAAGATAAATACAATTACAATGGAGCATCAGAGATTCATATTGCTAAAAGTAACCATTAACAGCAAGAGCAGAAAAAAATATGTGAGAAAGAATAATTAACTTTGCAGTAAACATTTTTGTTGATTAGTCTTAAATAAATATGTGATGAGTTTAATCTGTCCTGTTAGACAGTGAGATGAAAATATGCCCTTTTATAGATTGTATGTAAATATCTGGTTTTATGGCAACTACTGGCAGAATAACATTTATGATGACCTAGTGATTATCTGAAACCCCAGATTTTATTGTGTTATGAATAATGTGACTTGTAAAGCAGATTTATGACTCTAACTCCAGAGATGAAAGTTTTCAGAGGAATATAGTTAGTTCTTTATTTAATCATTCAGAACATGCTGCATTTGAAAGTTCCAGTTTGTGATCACTGCTGCAAATCAGTAGACACCACTTTTGTCATATAAAATGTGCAATATGGTTGTTTTTGCTTTTGGTTAACATGGTTCGAGAGACACTTATCATTCAGTTGTAGCAGCGGTTGGTAAATGAAAATGAAGCTTTTCTGATTTATGGAGATGGCGTAGTTGAAATGGCAGATGTCATGGCAGCGGAAATGTTTTCAGCGTTTGCTTTCAAATGCTCAAAAATATTTTGAACCCGACCGACCCCAAAAAACGATATTGGCTGCAGATGAATCATACACTGTGTCAGTTTGTGATTTAACATCAAGCCTTTCTCTACGTGGCTGAAGTGCCTCTTGTTTTGTCAACACAGGGATTTTTGTTGTGGTAGTTTAGTTTTGGAACTACGGCTTCAAGTAAAAACTTAAGTAAGTGTAAAGCAATCAAAAATCTTTTCAGAACTGAGTGGAGGCACTGAAGTAGTGGTGGTAGAGAAAATGGGCTTGAAAGGCTGCTGTAAATTTGTTGGCAGATGGAGAGGGAAATCTATATTGTACAAGCAGACAGCTGCACAACTGGGGAAGCAGTGGAAGTATTGAAAACAACAACTGTTTAGCTTGACAGTGTATTGGCCAACCTTCTTAGAATTATATCAATTATTTTTAGTGATGCTGAAATAAGCCTGTTCAAACAATATGCACTTATGTTGGAACATGTGCATGAGCATTTTAGGGGGTCATCACAGATATCTTCAGATGTCTCTGTCAATCTCTTTCACAGGCAAATTTACAACACCATTTTAGGCATGAAAGCAAACAAATCAATATTTCTTAGTCTTTGAAAATCCAGATGAGTTTGCTGGTCAGGGACTTTATGATGTAAGATGAAACAACACATTTCCATAGGACATTTCAATCTGGAGAGACTTACACAGAGAGAAAACTGCAATTAGAGAATTTATTGACCGAAGGTTCTTTGGTGCTCAGACCCTGGCAGAAGACATGTATGCTGAGAATCACCACCAGCTTGAAGGGACAGCTTATAGGGCGAGGATTAGGGTCTTACTCCCCCTGGGGGCCTGGACACTGGTGGAGTGGAGAACGAAAAGGAGGAGAGCCTGTAGAAGCCTGGGGGGGCGAGAGTGGAGATGGGGTGGAGGCGGGGCAAAGGATCGGCGGAAAGGAGGAAGATCCATGGATGACGAGCCTTATAAGGGGATTCTTGAGAGATGATTGGCTAAGGGGGTTGTGCTGGTTGGCTGCAGTGGAGACGAAGACATTGGATAATGCAGGTGAGGCTGGAAAGTCTCCCAGTTTGAATTTTCACGTGGTTTTTAAATGTTTTTGTATTGTTTTTCAGTATTTTCTCCCTGTTCTGAAGCAATTGCATTAAAACACCAACAATGATATTTGCCAGGTTTTACAGATGAGCTTGTCTGAAAATGGAAGTCCGACTGAGCAGCAATGCAGTGCATTGTGAAAGTCTTCAGTAAGTCATCACCCTCCTTTACTTTGTTACCCCTAAAGAAGAGCATTAATTCACATTTTGATAATCAAAGGACAGAGAAGATGGGCCACAGGCAAAGCTCCTGACAAATTTAAGATTTTGGTTATAAAGCCAAGCTCTGGACATTTCATGCACATCTCACATCTCACATCTCTCTTAAGTGGTAGAAATTGTTAATTGGGCAACATTTAGTTCCGAACTCTACATATATGCCTTTCTTAAGAATGGAGTGAAGAAAGTACTGTTGAAAGAAAGCCATTATTGCTTCAAGTCATGTAGGGGAAATAGCAAACATGGGGATATAAAGGGCCATGGTGAGATGAGAATAAAATTAAAGATTATGATATGTATGGCAGAAAACAAGCATTTCACATTACTCAGAACATATTATCACTATGGAGAAGCTTTGGGAGTATCATGCTGTGGGAATATTTTTCTTAGAGGAAACTCGCACTGATTGGAAGACAAATGGGGCTAAATACAGGGCAATTTTGGAAGAAAACTGCAAAAACTTCTACTTTGGGGTAGATGTTAACTTTCAAGATGGACAGTGACAATAAACATATTGATCGACATTGGAGTGGTTTAAATAAGAGCAAACTTTAATTTGTTTGCTCAGCTCAGTGAGTCCAGACTTGAATCCAATTGACACTGTGTGGACAGACTTGAAAATTGCTGTTGCCGGATGCTCTTCAGAAAATAATCTTGAGTTTGAGTTATTTTACAAAGAAAAATGGGCAAAATTGTTGATCTCTATTTGTACAAAACTATCTGAAGCTACATTTTAAGAAAAATATGGTTGAAAAAAACACTGATTCATGGAGAGCTGAATACAAATGTACGCCACGATTTTTACGTTTCCTTTGGAGAAAAGCATGTAAACCATGAGTCATTTTCTTTGTACTTCACAATTATTCATTACTTTATTGTTCAGTCAGAATTGAATCTACCCACTTTTTACATCCTTGAGTTATGTTTCCAAAGATGGTGGAAGTAAGGAGATAAGAATACAATGTTCTTTTAGTGCATATAGCACATTTTAAATCAAGGTGACAGAGTGCTTCAATCAAGATACAAACAAGCAAAAATAAATAAATAAAGCAGTATAGAGAGTGTTCAACAATTTACCCATAGAAAATATAAACAATACCAAGGTGCTTCAAAGAGAGTTATTTTGGTGGGAAAACATTAAAAAAAATAAAAAGCTGCATCATCCAAAACTAACAATTATGCAGTTGGTTTACCGTATGGTTTTGTTAACCATTTAATCCGCCTTCTCACTCATTAAGGTTGTTAGTTTCTTTGTATTTCTTAAACAAAAACAGCCAGGAATTAAAGTAATGATTTCTTTCTTAGAAAAGTAGGTATCTCGTGCAAAGCTTTGTTTGTTGTTCTCATTTAGCTTTAAATAAAACCCAGAGAGTTCTACAACACAAGTTTTACATTATATCTTCCCCCAAGAAAGTTTCAAGCTGCGAAAACATGTCTCATGCAGAGAACCTCTCGCTGTGAAGTGCATGTTTGAGTGGACAGCTGCAGAGAAAGTTCAGACCGAGATCTCTGCACATGATCCTTCGTGTGCATACTGCATGTGAAATCAAAAACACATTAGCAACAAGCACAGACAGAAGGAGTGAAAACATTAAAGCAGTAAAATGACAAGGGAATTCTTTGGAAATTAGAAGCTAGTCATGGAAAGAATGGGGCTTTTTCAGAATAATGTGACTCATCAGTCACACAAAAGAATGTAATCATTATTCAACTAGCCAAATTACTCAACTGAATGTCTGAAATGACCTGGTAAAAGAGATTCAATTTCAAATCAATTTGGTATTTTGCTACAACTCCATGAACTTGGACAAATAGCCCTGATGATTGTGAAAAGGAGCAAATTCAATCAGCGTGCTAAATCTTCTGTCACTCAGCCACAATGCAATTACCAGAAATCCATACTGAATATGAAGATAATTAAGTCTTGATAAAAAACAGGACTTTTATTTGACACTCGCTTGTATTTAATGATACAGAGTTCACATTAGCAGTTGCAGTACTGAATAGTTGCAGAATGGAATAAAAATGAAGTACAGGCAGTCAAACCCTTGAAACTAAAAGCTACAGATTATATTTTTTACGACTGAGAAGTTTCTGGTTGGTGATAGACACAGACAGAGACAAAAAGAAGAACAATCAAGACAGAACACAGAGTTCTGAATGATTTCTTGTACATGTATTATTGTAAATACTGCTTTTAAATTATATAAAACAATATATACTTCCAAAACTATTGATGCAATGTACTCATGTTTTATTACACTAGCATAATACCACACTTTATTTTTCTACTTATGCATATTACAACGCAAAAATATTTTTCAATGCCTGATTTCAGTCAAAGCAGAAACATACAGCATTTCCATGACTGTAAATCATAATATTTTCAGAACTTCTTTTAGAAATTTTCAACTTTGCTGAAAAATCTGTCTATTTCAGCTAAATTATAAACTATAGATTTGATGGATGGATTGATGGACAGATGGTAAAGATGGAGAACCAGACAATTGACAGAGGCATGCTAGCCTATAGCAAGGCATTGTGTGATATATTTAAAACTGTTCAAGTTTTTAAATAAACTGTACTAAAATTAATGGAAGTTAGACTTTAATATCTGGCAGTAAGACAAAATGCATATACCTCATTGCCATGCGGTGTTAACACTGAAACCCCTGATCAGTTATTTCTCTTTACGCCTCCTGAATAAAACACTCTCTGATGTGTCTCACTTTGGTAAGACCGACTGTTTAGCCTTATCTCCAAAGTTTGCAGTATCTATCAAAGTTCCTCAACATTAGTATGAATAATGGGCTGCGGAAGCTCATACAGTGTCAGGCTCCCAAGGCAGTGTGCAGGGTTATTTCCCAGAGTGCAGTTTGTAAAGGAAATTGGTTTATACTTATGAGCCATTGATCCACAGAGAACAGTATAGTTTGTCATTCAGTAGATCTCCAGGACAGAGGATGGAGAGATACCAGAGAGTCCAGGAAGAGATGGATCTATATGGGTTACTTCTACTGTTACTATCAGTGTTGCCTTAAAGGACATCCAGTTGGAGAGAAAATGTACTGTCCTCCCTGCATGGATTTACTACTAGCGACAACTGCACTGTTTGTCTTATTTCTAATGCATAAAATGAGTTCATTTGCTATACAATAAATAGTAAGCTATTAGTGATTCCAGTACAGATCAGGAGAACTTTAAAACACATGTAGGTTTTTAGAAGTTTTAAAACAAGCATCACAAGCTGTTGTTTGCATATTTAAGCAACTCTGTTTGGGATGCTGGGTCTTCCTGCCATGATGTGATAGTGATCTGTTGACCCGCAAGAGGTATTGGGTCTTCCACCAGTGACCCAACAAGGAGTTTATGTTAGAATTTATGCCATAAATTTCATGACACACAGACCCACAAAATCTTAAATTCAACTGCTGCTGACAATGCTTTGTTTCTTTTTTCTTAGACTGTACACTGAAGCTAAGGGCTTTCTTTGTGTGGGAGAGAATATATGGTGATCACATAGCATTATATATCTTCTGTCCTTCCTTATGATAAGTGAGAAATTCTGCATATGCCATACACTCCGGTGTGTTGTTTCTTCCTCTGCAGAGATTTCAAAAAACAATCCAGAATTGTAAAAGTTAACTCAGGCAATCGATTATTAACCAGTAGTCTGTTTGAAACCATAAATTAAATAAGTTGTTCAAGAAATAATTGTTTGTGATTTTTATTACCGGAAATGTCTTTTGCGCTTGTAGCCCATTTTCTTTCAAGGTTTGACATCTGATTGGATCTGCTCTGATTATTTGAATAACATGATGTATTGAATCACTTAAATGTTCTGTTTTCCTCATTCTGATGCTTTAGATTAGACTTCAGTGTCTTAACTAGATAATTAAACGCTTGGTACCTCTTATATTTTCTGAGTCTTTAAACATATATAATTTTTTTCATCTTGACTTAGTACACCTGTTTTTACAAAGATTTGTTGATCTACAGTTTTATAAGACCTGGACAGCACTCTTAAAATAAAATGTGTATGCTGACTGTAGCATGCAATAAAAAGTTAGGTTTCACGTTTTAATCATAAAAGCAGAGCAGAGACCATTGATTCCCATGTAAAGTAACAACTCCTTATTTTTGCACGTCAATAGAGAACCCTCTGGACTCCGTCACCCGTCAGCCATCAAGTTACTAAATATCCTATTTTCCACGGAGCTAGGAGAACTGTCTGACTTAAAGTCCTACTTCCCATATCTGCATTCACATTTTGTGTGCTATTACATACTCAGGCTTCTGAAGAGCATTTCATGCTAATGGACGCAATTATGCAGAAATTATAACCTGTCTGATTGAAAGACTATAAATGAGGTGGCAGGTGACAGTAATAGTTGCCTCTCATACAATCAACATGTCTGCCTGTGCATGATACTCTAAGCATTGCACACCAGGTTCTTCTCAGCAATGGAGTTAAGACGAAGCCAGTAGACTGACATTTCCATAATCTTATATGAACACACAGTTTGACCTTGTGTTACTTAATACGCAGCACAGCTCAACACTTGAAAGAAGTCTTATCTCCATTTTGATGAATTTCAGAAGGGGAAGTGGATTTATCCCTTTTCCCTGTGGAAATCCAGAAGGTTAAATTCTGCTCACTCGATATTTAATGTATGATACTAAATTCCATGTCAGTGATAACAAAGATATCCTTTTTTGTAGTATTACCATGTTAAAAAGACTAAAATTTAGTCCACCACCGGTGTATTTCAGAGCCTCAAAAATATTCTTCAGCAGTTATATCAACTTGAGGCCATTCTAAATCTGACATGGTCATACATTATATTGATTGTGTAAGCTGTGCAGGCAGTGAAATAGGAAAGTGGCTGATCAAAGTCACGCTTTGAAGAAAGAAAGTGTATCATGACTACTTTCACCATATTCTGATTTCTAATTGAAATCATTATGGAAAACACACAAATTCCTATTTGACCTTCCACCTACGAGAACTCAATTTTCTCAGGTTCCTTCAAAATGTCTTTCGCAAACCCTAGATTCTAACCATTTTATAATAGATGAGAAGCATATGACCTCATTAGAAGTTCTGATTTTCTTTTACATTAAAAAATATTTAACTAGATTTTAACTTTAGTAATACATAGAATAATTAATGACTTCAAATATTATCTATGTGTACAATGTGAATGACATCTTTTGAATAAAATGATAATAGGCTTTAAACAGCTACAGTCGTAAGTTATGCTGCATTCTCTTTGTACTCTGAAGATGGATTTTCCGAACTCCAAATCTGAAACACAGAAAGAGCTCTGCAGTTGGAGTTCCAATTGATAAAATTAGATTTTTGGATCTTGCCTGGCTTTAGTACCCAGTACAGATGTCAGACGTATAGAATGCTGTGAAGGTGGTTAAAATTAATGTATTATTTATTAACACCTCTGACTGTACAAACCAGTTAAATAAAACTAGAGAGGAGAGTCATTATGAGATGTCTTATTATAAATCATGCCGAGTTTGAAGTGGATTTTATTGTGTAAAATGCACGGCAGATGATGCACCGTTATTGCTTCTAGTTCATCCATCTGTAAAATCCCAAAGTTTGCTGGGATATATGAAGGAAACGATAGGATACAAAATTTGAACTACAGTAGTGAAAGAGCAGCTCAATACAGACTTAGATCTTCATCTAGATATTATTAGTCTCATCCATTACTCTTCAAGTCGAATTGTTGACAAGGTTGGATGATGCTATGGTTTTACAGTACAGTATATGGACTTTTTGACCAGACCTGTTACATTCACTGTTGTGTTTTGTCATTTGCTGGAAATTTTTACTTTACACCAGGTCGTGGTCAAGAATAAATAAATGAATGTCTTCCTCTTTTTTTCCTTTCTCCTCTCAAAAAACGAGGTTGCAGCGCCTCTTCCTGTAAACTCCTGAGAGACAGACAATTGCTTAATGGATTCCTAAATCTTTAATGAGTCTAGATACCATTTTCTGCATTTATTCCCTCATCTTTAAACCACACTTTAACAACATTATTTAATAAACTTACTGTAGTACATTTTTCTGTGTATTTTAATGGGGTTTTTTATCAATTAGTCAGAGATTATAGCAAATTAAAAAAATGCATTTCTTGATTAATTTCTCTAGTTCTTTATTCTTACTGACTCTTTCTATAAAAGTGATTTGAAGGGTTGATTTAGAATTGGCTGTGCATAAATCCCAATCCTAAAAAATATATTCAAGCTTCCTTCAATGGTCACGTGATCAAAAAGTTAAGAATTCATCCTACATATTTGTTTTGAGATCAAGACACTGATTAATTTTTGTAAGCTTATGAGACCGATTGCTCTCTAAAACCTACTATAGTTTAATGCAGCTTAATGGTATTATAATTACTTATGTCAAAAAGTATAACTGAAGATGCCATAATGTTGTATTTTGGTTCAAACACCAAGAATTAAAACACATAGAGGACAATTCTTCCAATCCATTTTTTTTAAATGCTTTATAGACTGGCATTATATTGGATATTGAATATGTTAATAGATATAATGAGTATGAAGGCCATTCATTTATATGAAGGATCCATCCAAGCACAGAGTCTATAAATATACAGAGATACAAGTTGAGTACAATGCTGGATAGTGGTTAATTGAAGCTACGGATGTTTTTACAGTCATTCGTTTGAACTGTAACCATGACATTTTCAGAGAGAAAGAGTTCTGCAGAAACCAGAACCTTTATGATGGGGTTATGAAGTGTTTTAAAGAGCTTCATGATGAGTGATTGAGTATAAAAAGCTTGGGGACCGGGGTACCACTAAACCCCCAACCCTGACTGGTATAACACAGTTAAATTATTCATTTGAAGTAATAGTCTCGCTGATGAAATATTCATTATACTGTAATGAGGGATGTATTGATTTAAATAGCAGCACTTTGTTGGGAGCCCCAGCATCAACCAGTGTGGGGGGCGGGGGGACAGAGAACTTACAATATTCTGCAAAAAATCGTTTTCTATTTTATCACCACAGAACACTTGGCCTGATTACTAATCAGGCTCTTTTGTGTGGAAAGTGTTTGCTGGAAATCACACTATCTTAATACTGTAGATTCAATATCAGCACTTTCTGATAATGGAAACATTGTTACGCTATATTGCATCATTTCAATGCGAACTTCATTTGCCAATGGCATGAAATCTTGCAGACTGCTCAATGGCCACTTGTTGAAACATGCTGAGTTTCTATTTGCACTTCAGAACAATACATTATCTCTGCAACACAGAAGTTGAAGAGTTCTTGACTTTGTGAAGACATTTTTCAGAAAAAGAATTGAAAGGATGGTCACGTTTTCTACGCACATCTGTATGGCACATACTTTTCTTCCTCGCTACTAGATGCATTTTTTACTATTCTGTGTGGACGACTTTACTGTGGCAGTATGCATTATTGTTTGACATAACATCACATCATGACATCAAAAATAGATAAAGTAAACTTACAGGTACATTTTACAAGTTATTTATATGCATTTTTGGCAGTTGATGATTCTGAAAATGGTTACAATTTAAATAAAATGTTCTTGTCTGGTTATTGGTTCTCAGAATCATATCAACTATAATATCCCCCCAATAAAATAAGATAGAATAATAATTTAGTGAAGTGCAGTCTCTCTTGGCTTGTGATTTTTTATTTTTATTTTTTGCTATTATGAGACTGCTACTTCAGCAACAAACCTGGTGGAATAAGTGGTACTGACTCAGGTGTAAACAGTAAACGAAGATCAGATTCTTTGAGACAGTTTCAACTCTTTTGAGCAACTGCACAGTAAATGGCAAAACTAGGTTTTTCTTTTATCAGTCTTATTTACTTGCATTTCAATATCGCTTTAATTCAAATAACATCATGTGAGTGAATACCTACTTTAGGGTTATTTGATCATATTACCAGTTAGGTTAGTTGAGTTAATGGGAATAAGTTGAGCTTTACTCTTGGCAGTCTGGGTGCAAAATATTTTCTTGGAAGGTTGCAAAAGTTCAAGTTGGGCTCTTAAACCTGATGGTAGGAAATCTCTTGATGAAACTTCAGAGCCTGATAAATGCATTGCTCGCTTCTGCACACTTCATCTGCAAAACTGTAAGTGGCTTTCTTTAGTTCTGTCATTTTTTTGTTTTTTGTATTATTGTTTATATCATTCAACCTGAAAGTTTATATCCATCTCTCACTGCCTTAGCTTCCCAAGATACTTGACTGAAATAGAGATGTGTAATCTAATTTGCAAGATTACACAATTAAGACAAGCCTGTTTTTAGTACATTACAGCTAATAAAGAAAGGGTACAAGTGTAAAAGACTTATCTATTTACACTTATTTATTTCTTTGATTAGACCTAAATAGCTAGTACATGGACAACTTCTGCTACTGGGGCTGCAAGTCTTTGTGGAATAAACTTGACAAAGTCTAAAGCAGTTATATTGGAATAAGACGAGCACACTCTGGAGGCATTTTGAGTGAACCCACTGTTATATTCAAGTCAACATTTTGACATGATTTCATCTTACCCACCAGAAGATGAGTACACTGTGGTGTAGTGATGGATATGGTCTGCAATAATGCCCAGGCAGCATTGTGGTATTTAAGCAATACTTAGTTGGTAAAAAGGTACTCCAAATATGTCACAAACTAATCCACTCCATATTACACTACCACCATCTGCCTTAGCCGTTAAGGCAGGGTAGATCCATGCTTTTATTTTTTTTTTTTAAGTCAAATATTGACCCTTCAATCTGAATATCCCTGCTGAACCAAGACTCATTCAAAAAAAAAAAGAAAAAAAACCTTTCTTCAAATCTGTCTGGCATGATCTTCTGCTGTTCAAGCCCATCTGCTTCAGAATAAGATGTATTATGTTTTCAGAAATGATATCCAACATACTTTTATCATGATTCATCTGTTTTCTGTCTCCTGTGATGTCTTATGCGGCTCTCATGCTCACAGCCCATCCCATTCCTGTTAATTGCTCATTGCTCCTATGCCTCTGCCTATTTAAACACCTGCTCATCACTCACTCAGTGCGAGACTGTCTGTTGTCATTTCTGTCACTGCCTTCTAGTGGTGCTGTTCCTTGTCATTGTTTCCAATTGTGTGCCTGGCTTGTTTTCTGCCTCCTGACCACGACTCCAGCCTGCTCTTTGTCTGTACAATTAGTGACTGATAACATTTTTTGCTTAATTTATCTGGACCATTTCTCTTGAAAATGTACATAAATGAAATTGAACATAAAACTGTCCTAAATATTTAGCTACATTTAGTCTTATATTGCATTGTTACAAGCCAATTCTTCACCTTTGAGTCTCCTGTCTCTCTACCAGTATCTCCGCCTGGCTAGTTGCCTCATTCATCTGAAAAAAAATCCATAAATGGTGTATGAATTTTGAAAGCTGTGATTTCAAGGTCTCATGGATGCATAAATATTATGGAGATTATCATCATCCTAACATTTGTCACAATACTCAGTCTCATGACTAACAGTTTATGTAAATTTTTTTAATTTTTTCTTCTTGCTTGTTTCTCTTTGGTTAATGTCTACAGGTAAGCATTGGTTATTGTTAGTCCGTTGCCATAATTGTTGTATTTAATGGTGCAGAAGAGGATTTCTGTTTCTGCCAAGCAACTCAAGTGCACTTCCTTTTATTTTGTTTCTATATTACACATAGTACTTAAATTATATTGATGCACACAACACTTTTTGAAAGGAACTACACGAGTATTTAAGATTTACAGACATTTTTCTGAAAGAACATACTGTGGTTCTATTTTGTACCTTTTGAATAAAAATAATACTTTTACTTTTATTGAGATTATTAACTTTTTTGTGAGTCCCACCCAAACATACCAGGGTTCACTACATTAATATAAAACTGTATTAGGGATAAAATGGCTTGCTCTTACAGATATGTACATCTCCAAAAATTGATCAGAGATTCAGTTTCTATTAGCAACTTACAGGCCCGTCTGCAAAGACGCCTGGCCCAAAACACTGGTGTGCAAGTCCACAAGAGAAAATCGATGAGCTAGTGAGTAGTCTGAAGGGGAACAGGCTTTCACTTTGAGTGGCAATTTTCTGCTTGTTTATTGTGCTTGACATTTATCTATTTAATATAGTGTAACATTGTTTTTGGAGGCCATTGTTTTCGGAGCCAAAACTACCTTGTGAAAAACTTAGGGGGTGAGGGAGTTGACATGTCCACCCCAAATATTTTGTCCATACCTCTCACTATCACCAGGAGTGTGAAGTGTCTTCCCTAAGGACACAACGACTAAAGTGGATGAAATGTGGGTTCTAAGTGGCAACCCACAGAATACAGGAGGAACTCTAGCGCCAGTGCATCCCCAAAAAACAAAAGGTGCAAAGTCTTCTAATTTGTTTTGTCATAAATTGAGTTGGGAAAAAATATATGGAAAGCTACAAATAATGGTCTGTGAAATACAGCCAACATTTCTTTCTTTTTTGTTTTTTTTAACAAAAGAGAAATATTCTGTGTTGCATTGCTAGGTGCATCTTTAAAATACAGAACATCTAGATGAATAGAAAAGATAAAACCTTCCTGAAGTGTGAAGTGAAGCCTCAATCAAGGCACCGGGAGCTGCCCCTCAGGGGAAATTTGTTTGTTATAGAAAAAAATAGCTATTGCTCTCATGACCACTGGCATGTTTCTTAAGGCTTAGCTTTTAACAAGGAGGGAGTTTAATCTAAAGACACTGTCACAATTTCTTTATTCCCTCCTATGATGGAAGAGCATTTAGTAGCTGTGTACGAAACATGAAAAGGTTTTGTTTCATACTGTGAAGGCAGCATAAACAGTATTATTGTGAACTTACATCCTGATAGCAGCTTTGATATTTCAGCCACATGGCTGTCATTCTAAATGATTCCTGTCATGAAATTGTTGTTTGTGAGGAACACAATGTTGGACAGATTGTCAGCCACTTTACAGCAGGGAACAATTGCCTTAGGATAGCTTTGTTTACACATCTGGAAAACCAGGATTGCATAGAAGGGCTGTATTGTGTGCCAAGATTAGAAATAGATAAAATACATAAAATAGATAAAAAGAGGCATCATCTTTCTTAAAGATGCACCGCCCCGTGACTTTTACGTGCCATAAATTACTGACTAGATATGACATACTGAGGGGGTTGAACAGAGCCTTTGAGAATTATGGTATAATCACAGAAAATGTGTCTCTGGTTGTTAGCATTGTTTAAAATATAATAAATTACAAATTAATTGTAATTTTTTGGGAGAAAAAGTACAATTTACTATCCAAATCTAACTAGTTTGGTTTCCCAGTAAATTAAATTAAAACCAGTTGATGTACCGTAACTGTGCTTTAAACTCATATAAAGATGGGCTCTGATTTGAGTGTTAGATTATGTTAGTCCTTCTGCACTTCTTTCTTGTATATTTTAAATCCCACGTAGATTCTTACTTTTTTACCTTTTGAAGGTAGATTGACTGAATTCACAAAGTGCTGTGTTTGTCATACCAGTCACATTCTGTGATTTATTCTAGAGTAACAAACAAATTCACACACTGATCAGTTGGGAAATTGCTGCTAAGTGCATTGATCATGAGCACATTAACATGTGGCAGATGAGGTAACTGGAACTGAACCAACAGCTTTTTCTAACTGCAGAACAAATACAATTCCTATTGTTTCACAATCACCCAAAATGTGATTGGACAGACATTCAAAACTTTGTTATGTTTAAGACAAATTCTTATCACTGGAATGCTTTGGCCTGATGATTGACACAGGAACAAATAGTGTATCTATTATTCCTATCATTCACACTAGTCTTAATTAAAATCTGCCATGGGTATGAATAATATTGGTCTTAACTGTATCTATTAAAAGTATAAAGAAACATACAACAGAAATTGGACTGCAGTACACATGGCACTGGTTTAATGAGCTACAAACTGTCAGAAGCACAAAATGGAGCCTTGGCGAAAATTCAAACTGGGAGACTCGACCAGCTTCACCACATCATCTAATCACTACGCCCGACCGCAGCCAATCCGGACCGGAGCTTCACGCCGCTCCAGCCAATTGTCGTCCAAAGACACCTTCAAAAGTCCGAGCTACCCTGGGGTCTTCCTGCTCGTCAGCCGTGCTTCGACCCACCTCCTCCCCTTCTCCACCTTCACCATGAGGGTCGTCCTCCAGGATCCCTTGTGTTCTTCCTCTCCAAGCTCCGCTCAACCACCAGTTTCGGTCCCGGGGGGAAGACTATCCCGAGCTCGCCGAGCAGACCGCCTGCTCACGGTGATCCTCGGCTCACGGTCTTCTGCCGGGTCCGAGCGCCAAAGAAATTGTACCATTAAATCTTTTTAACTGCTATTTTCTTCTCTGTGTGAGTCTCTCCAGATTGAATTAACAATTAATCCCTGGAACTTTCACTATGATTTTTTGACTTTGTGCTCCAGGTTGCTGGTGAGAGTTTTTATTTATTTATTCTTTTTTTTTTCTTTCTTGACTTACAGAGTACAAACAGAACTCAATATTAAACCTCAACTTCTGTATGTAGCCATTTTCCTGATTGGTTGCAGCCATTTTCTCTGATCAACAAAGAAATCAGATCTCACTTTCGGTATGCATGCAGTTAACACCTGTAATTCACAGCAGGATATCAAATCAGATGATGTGTTTATCAGTGTTGCATATATTATCATGTATTGCAGTAACTTGGCTATTGGTAAACAAGTGAAAAATGTCATGTGTCACACTTCATCTTTCACTACGTAACATCAAACCAAGGAAACATTACAAAATAAAACCATGCCTAAAATAGCATAAAATTCTCTTATTCGTATTACTTGATCTGAATATGCATGCATCCCCTTATTTTGAAATATTTACCAGTACACCTGTATTTCCTTATTGTGGGAAATGAAGAATAATTCTATTCTATTCTACAATTGTATGACCTTTATTTTTTTATTTCAAGTGCAGAGAACAAAGGAAACCACTACACCAACTGATTGGGAGAATATGTTTTATGTTAAGATCTCAATTTACGTTAATCCCTTTCCCTAATTATAAGTCAGATCTCTCTCTTACAAGACAGAGGTAAAGGTGAACAGTGTATGATTTCAGAAACAATTACTTAGCATTAATAACATCATCAATTTACAAGTCAACTTGCAAAATATTAGCAATAATAATATGCAGGGAAATATTTTCCAGTTTATCTGTTTCTATTTTTTTCTTCTCCAAAAACATTCATGACAGGTGGAATGTGACTACAATCATTTCACTTGTCAGTAACCTTCACGCTATGTTGCAAACATACATATAAACACACTTTGACTCGGCAGAAAGGCAGTGTTGCCTCGGATGCTGCCCGCTGAGGCAGCATAGCAAAGCAGCAGGAAGAAAATAGCATAATGGGTATTATGCAGGGGGCACCTCAAACAATCCTCACATGAGATTAAAAAGAATAGACATCAGAGTGTGCACAAAGCCTGGAACGGAGAATGTATCATTATACAGCAGCTCTGGTGTCTTTTGGACTTTTGGATTTTAGAAATAACACAATAAATAATAGGCAGGGGTGCCACAAACAGTCCCCAAATGGGAATAAAGAAAATACATCAGGGGACACACAAAGGCTGGCAGGGAGGACGCAGTGCTGCTGGTTTTTAGAGTTTCCGATGGTGACACTTTTGACATTAATAGTTTGTCAGGATTTGTTTTGAAGGCTATTGATGTTGCAGTTTTTGCCCTGACTATGGTAGATGTTACATTCATGTAGTAGCAGAGCTGCAGGTGTGAGAAAGCCTTTCCTATTTTAAAAGGATGCTAGCGGCCACAGTCTCAATAAAAAGTCAGGAAATTTAAAACACTTTATGTTTCATTACGCCAACAGCTTTTATAAAACACTAATTTCAAGCAGGACTTGGTAGACACTCACTAAAGTGATTTGGTTCACTTGAGTCAGTGTTTTATAAAACCTGCAAGTGGTTTCTTATTAGTCAGTGGTAGCCTTTTCTCTATGCATCAACAAGGAAAGTGCCAAACCGAGCATATATATAATGATAAAATTCTTCAATGTTATATTTTTATCATGATGGTCTTTGAGAAAGAGCTCCAGGTCCTGATCTGACCTTGTAAAACCATCTTATATGTAAGGGGAGGAGCAATGATTGCAATGGTACTCATATTCTAAGAGAAAGTGGACTCATTTCAGGAAATTAAAAGAATTCGTAAATAAAAATCAGATGGTGAAATTATTTCTTGCTTTGAATGCAAATACACCCTGTGTGTCCATATGATACAGTTCTAATTGGAAACACTTTTGCTGAAGAACTTCTGTTAATTTTACTAAATAAATAGAAAAATAGTGTTTGGCCCTATCTAAAGCCAGCAACATGTTGATTACTACTTTCCAGTTTCAGTAGATATTTTTAACATGGAATGTGAATGTCACAAAAAGCTATGATTTGTACAAATATACCTTAATAATAATTAAGGTTACCTTAGATGCATTCATAGTGCTTAATTTAACAAGGTGCACACTTTGCAGTGCAGAGACATATCATTTTCTAGGTGAAGCTGTTTGGATCAACCCTGTCTTTGTGTTCAGTTTCTGCATTAGAAGTACATTGTTTGCAAAGACTTAGCAACCACAAATAGGTCTTGATTTGGTATGTGAAATTGTACATATAAAAACATCTTACATGTAGAATTGACAGAACAGCACATTATCTACACCGTGTGTGTACACATAGTACATGGCACATTCTACCTTTATTATTATGTCAAATGGCCTCATTTTAGCATGTTAAAAACGATGCAAATGTGGATCTATTTCTCCAATTAACATTTTCATCTATATCCAACAAAATTCAAAATGTTGACTCACTTATATCACTTTACTAATTTGATCACTTATGTATGCAGTATCCGAGAAGGAGCTGCAGGCGAGGAGTGGTATTCAGTGGTTGCATGTGGGATGCTGTGCCATGCTAATGCATTTAGTTTGACTGGTAAATACAGTTGTTGTTTTTTTTTTAAATAGGTGAAAGTTGTAATAAATAAAATGTCCTCTTAAAAATCATGTAAAATATTATGTCTCCATCATGTATTTTTCCCTTCTGCAATAGCCCTGACTTGGAAGTATCACTGTGTGGGAAGTGAGCACTGCAAAGCACAAAATAGCATTTCATCTTTTTGACTGCTTGTGAAAAGAGAGATGTTTTTTAATGAATTCTAATGAAAATGAGCCACACATTTGGCCCTGCTAAGTCTGTGCCTGAAGAATGTCAGAACTGAGCTCTTGCCCCCACTGACGCCCCAGCTTCTTTCTTTTTGTAATGAATTTAACAAGCCTCCATAACGAGGCTATTATAGACTGCAGCCTCCCAGCTGAACAGAGAATTAGATAAGAGGGCACCTGGACACTTCAGCAGTCATCAAAATAGATGCCAATCAAATTAGCCAAGGTCTGTGTTTCTCTCTTGTTTTTCTCCCTAAAGACTGTAATCATTTCAAGTCGTTTTCTTCATTCTGATTTACGGGGTTCATCTTCTGTCTACAATATGCTGTCATTAAAGCTGATCCTATAAAATATTAACATCCGAATACAGAGGTTCACCTTTACTTATCTGTTTTAAATATATAATGAGGCATTTCCTGGAAAGCATAAGCATGAAAACAGACTGTCTCCAGAGATGTAATGGAAAAAAAGAGAGAAAAGCTTCCAGGATTTGCATGGGAAGTTAGTCTGTTCTGTCGGGCCAAAAATAAATAAATACTCAACAGATGAGGAATGAATGCTTGCAGTCTGCAAAGCTGCAGGGTACATGCAAACAGCAACACTTTGAGCTAATTGTTGCACATTAGCGATTCTAAATGTGTTGAAATTACATGCCAGCACCACGTACACAGTGTCATAGCAAGGTCAGTTAGTAGCTTTAAGACAAATCAAAGCATACCTTCTGAGGTGGGAGGGGACGGTGGTGGAGCTTGACATTTGCACAGCGTACAATCAAGATATCCTGATTTAAAACCTGATATTTTCATTTTCAGTCGATTTTTGCTGTTGCTTTACCACACTGCTGGTTCTAGATCTATTTAAAATTGCTAAGAAAGAGCTCCAGGAGCAAAATAACAAATTTGATAAATAAACCATCGACAGCCAGAAGAAGATGAGGTTTAGATAACTAAATGACATGGTCAACCACATACTTCAAATATTTAGCTACATTTACATACATCTGTACAAAGTAAAAGATTAATCCGATAATGACATTCTGATCATACATTTATGTATTTTTATTTAAAATATACACTTTAACCAAACCCATTATATTGACATAATACTTTATCTGAACACTGAAAACGGAACAAAAAGGAATCTGTGAACTTTGTACTACAAATTATTGTCATTCATTGTGAGCCAACTCACAGGTCAATACTTCCTTCAGGCGGATGTTTAAATGTTAGTCAACCACACATTTTAGAGATGGAGTGTAAAATAGTATCTTACAGGGAATGCTGCCTAAAGTTGGAATGTAGCATTAAATCCACCTTATCTAAAAGTCACTACCTTACTGATTGTCGATTATGTTTTGATCTCGAGTCTTCTTTTGTCTTCCCCATTAGTCCTCGCAGCCCCATACCCTGTTGTACTTAAACAGGTCCACTCATCCTTTAGTGATTTTTTCTATAAAAGCCACATAAGAGTGAACAACTCCAGGGACTTGGGGAATACATTCAGCTCAAAGTCATTGTAAATGGTGGTTATACTTTATTTACTTAACTATGTAATTATTAAATAAAACACTAGAACTGAAGCAAATAAAGATATTTTTGAATAATTCCAACAAATGCAAAGTCTCAGGAGGCGTCATGTACATTGCCTGAAGTGGGTCTTGTCACCTTGGAAACCAAAAGCATGGAATAGCTCATTTTGCCCCTGATCGTCCATGCATAATGCAGTATTCGTGTTTTTTTTTTTTTGTTGTTGTTGTTTTTTTTCTAAGAGGCCACATGGATTCCATCCTGTTTAAAAAATCTTAGATTTTAATCAAACCCGCATGTTGGCAAAAGCTATCAGAGCATTAAGATGTACGTACTGTTGCTATAGTTAAAGTTGTTCTCCTAATCAAACCAAAAAGTGATTCAAAATGGAACATTTCTGTGAAGTTAGTTTATAGATTTCATGAATAAGGAAAAATGTTGAAAAGTGAACTACTGAGCATAAGATGTTGCATTTGCAATTAATTTGCATGGATAGCAAAAAGATAATTTTAGGCCCATCATTAGCCTGGTTTTGTTTTTGTTTTTTTAACTCAATTTTATATATTTTAATATATATATAGTTTTAATCCAAACTATAAATTAAATTGTGGCATAACATCTCAAGGCAAAGGATGTTGAGGAAAACGAAAAGTGGAAGACAGAAAAAAATATGAGAAAAGGTTAATTAGATTAGTGATAGAAATGTACCTCTTGACAACACTTGACACTGCATAATATTAAACACTGCCTAGATTCCCTCTGTAATTAGAAAAGGAAATGGACTGCATGGCAGCTCTGTGCTTGGAAATGTCACTGTTAAGCCTTCAACTTGCTTGAGAGTATCTTATAGGGAATGCTGCTCAAAGATTCAAGTTGGAATGTAGCATTAAATCAGCCTTATCTAAATGTCACTACCTTACTGATTGTCGATTATGTTTTGATCTCAAGTCTTCTTTTGTCTTCCCCATTTGTCCTCACAGCCCCATGCCCTCTGTCGCCGCCGCCCACAGCTTAGTCAGAATCCGTGCAGCCTTTTCTTTTTTATGTGTTCGGGAGGACTTGATTTCCGTCCTTAATGCTTTTATAACCCTGCCACTGTCTCCAGGCAACTCAAAGGCTGTTGAGCTCGTTAAGACTCTATCCCCCGAAGAGGCTGAGCGGCTTTAAGATTTTATTCACTTCTAGAACCTGTGAATGTTTCTGCTGAAGATCAGATCATATTCAAACAGCAAGCACTTTGAGAATAATTAGGGCAGTTATAGTGTTAGGCAGTCTGGGCCCTCATTAAACTCCTGTTAATGTGGATATTTGAAGCAGTTGGTTTTGACACAGCTGGGCTTTCAAAATGCATATGCATATACTAATAATTTATATTAATAACTGTAAAGTGATGCAACTGTTATTTTCAGTTTTTAAGAATTTAAGAATGTCATAGATATCACTTTATCTATGGGGAAATGTACTTCAGTGGGTAAAGAAGTACTCTTGCAATCAGAAAGTTGTAGGTTCAATTCCAGCCTCCTCTTGTCTCAATCTGCTTTTATGCAAGGCACTTAATTCCAAGTTGCCAATAGTGCAAATGGGTGAATTGGACTCTCATGTAAAGCACTTTAAGTGGTCAGTATAAACCAGGTTTACAGTCATAATCCAGGTCGTTGGAATACATTTAGATAGTGAATTTCTAATCAGTTACAATAAATAATTTCAATTAAAAATATTTATTCTAATTAAATAAGGATTTCATTTCCTAATTATGAAATCAATGGTAAGAAAGTCTTTGTTTAATAAAACCATTAAATCCACAATGTCTTCATGATAACATTAAGATTTTATTATTTTAATAATAAACTAAGGGGATATATTTTTTGTCTGGACTAGGATAGTTATGGGTATTAAATGTAACTTTTAAAATCAGGTAGGTATTGTGGGTATTAAGTGTAACTTTTAAAATCAAAGATGAATGACATCTTACATTCTATTGCGATGTGGTAATTATGACGTTCTCCACTATGATGCGTCGGATGAGCATTTATTTATAAACACTATTAAAAAAGTAAGATACCATTGTGCATTTATAGCCATGCATTACAGTTGTCAACCATAGACTGACTGTCTGTTTCTGCCACCCAGTTTAAATTATTGAAGCAACTGCCAGTACTGGAGCCTCAACCAAAAGAGCAGTTGCTAACACTCATTTTTTTTTAAATTCACACTGACATGCGGCAAGTCATGATTGATCTGTTAGGGGATGATTGCTAAACCAAAAATATCCACGTCAAACACCATGAATGTGGTGTTAATAAAATAAGCGGCAATAACAACTTATGACATCTGCAGGGGATTTTTCTACAGACAGTCATTAACAATTGTCGGAAATAAGTGTGAGAATTTTTTTTTTTAAATCTAAATAAAACAATAAAATAAATAGTTCAACTGGTAAAGTTTACATTCTTGACACAGAGATTTATAATGTTTGTTTTTAATTTCACAATTCTAAATTTGTCAAATGTAAAATTTTATTCTACAGCTCTAAAATTAAACTCTACAAAGAAAACAATACATACTATAAATTTCGTAATGTAGATAAGCAACAATCGTACATGTGTTCAAAAGGAAGTAAAAAAGTATATTTTTTTCAGATTTCAGAACCTTGAATGGGATTTGTCCTACATTCATTTATCTATCACAAAAAACTAAAAGTTTGACTAAGTCATACATGTAGAGCAGACAAAATCTCCTTTGACAAGCTTTGTAAGTTACAAAGAGCTGTCATTGTCAAAATAGCAATTATATAATACATTGGTGTTTAAAAATATAAATTACAGCTCAGCAAATGTTTATAATAAAAGTTTTGTTCATGACTGCAGGTTTTTACTGGGTAAATGACATGTTTGATAAGTCAAGAATCTTAAATACTAAAAATGGGTTTTCCAAAAGATCTATTTTTTCTTAAGAAAATTTTCCACAAAGCTTTGAATAGCTGAACCAACTGCTATTTTGATGTGGGATGACTAATGTGCAGCATTCATAACCATGGACAGTTTCTCTTACAATTTTGTCAGCAAATGTTTTTGCTTCTGCTGCCAGGAAGAAATTAAATTTTGTGCTAAAACCAGGCTTGGGTCAAAACTATGCTGGTGCCAGAAAAGTGTTCAATTTTACATCAAAATGTATCTTTCAAATACATAGTATGGATCACAAGACTGACCACATCTTAAATAATTTTAAGTTTCATAATGTGTGACTAGTTTTACTGTCAGTTATCTACAGTTCACTTCAATAATAGAAGATATGCTTCATCCAGTGACAAAATCAATAAATGTTTTATTCTGTCTTTTATTTTAATATGTATGGCAAATCTCCAATGAATAAATTGGCCACGTCAGATTGTTTGCAAAAGTCAAAAAAAAAAAAATCTGTATATACAATGATGTTGTTGGTTTTGCATGTTAAATTGAATTTCCTTCAAATTTAGAGAGAAAGGAAAACAACAGACATGCTCCAATGTATAATGTGTACATTTATATGCATAATATCTGTCCTCAGACCTCAGACTGTCTGATGCTTTCTTTTTTTTCTGCCAGACTGAAGCAAAGTGAAACAATTGCTGTCACAGCCATTCCTTTAATCTCCTAGAGTGGCATCAGGGACAACAACAAAGCACAGTATAGGCACAGTATGTTTTCACAGTTTTGCCACAACTTTACCTGTTCTGTGGGTGTATTGCACTTCAGACACACTGTCAGACACCACAGCAACGATGTATGAGGGGTTTCAATTCCTTTCGACAATCAGACTGGACATCAGACTATTCTCCTCTGAGAACTCTGACAATCAATGTTAATTGTAGATCAATGAAATCACTAATGTAGCTGCACTGGGTCAAAATAAATATGCTATTTTATATAATGTGTTGATCAGATGAAATAGTTGGGAAATTGCAAAGCATTTTACAAGTTACAGCTTTACAATTGATGTCCTTTTTTTAGTTTTTCTCATGATCACACATTAATTGAGTTTTCTTTGCAAGTTGTGGTGCTTATTTTAGCTGTTATGCTTCTAAAATCTTTCTAGGTTGTTTGTAGCTTCTCGGCTCTTTGCGATGGAAGTACAAAGCAACTAAATATTAAGTTTACCCAAATGGAGGCAAATTCCTAAATCCCCCTTGCCAATCTTTTAAAGATGAAACGTCTGACAAAATTTTATTATCCTATTCAAGTTATAAATTTGATATTTGTTCATGCTTTTATCAGTACTTGTTCTGCAAGAGATTTCTTACACGCAAGAATACAGTCGTGGTTCATCGACCCAAAATTGTACAAATCACACACACAACGTACTATGGTTTTGTGCACAGACATGCACAGAACATTTTCTAATATTTTCACTTATAACAAATTCACCTCAGTTAAGCTCCTGTTCAACCTGTGCTTTAGCAAACACACCAGAAAGGCTGACTCTGACTGCCCAGTCTCATTGGCATTTCAGAATTACCAGCAAGTAATGCTAATGCACAGGGTGAAAGCATGGAGATATATAATAACATTGTTATTGAAACTGAGATCACATGCAATCACTGTAGCTACATCACCAGGGGACTGTTGGTGAGCATCTTCTGTGGCAGTGCAATTCAGTTTGATTACTTTCTACTCGAAGAAAGAAAATTCAGATTCCATTTGTGTCTCCGAACCTGAAGATGAAATGAATCTATATGGATGAAACTGAATATTTAAGCAATGATGAATGTTATGATTACCAAATCTAATTAGGTAATAAAATCTAAACTGCAAGATTGTCCGTGTGATTGTTATCTGTAAAGCTTCCATATTTTATCACCAACCCCTACAACACAAAACCCTCGTGTAGAATCCCGATGTGAGTTTTGGCTGTTAGGCTTCACTGTGTCAAACATATTTCTTTATAAGAAGCTGTCTGTCCCCCACACCTTTCCCAGGGCTGTGCAGTCTGTCACCCAAACGGAGCGTGTCCATCTGTCCTTTCCCATTTACGCTATGTTGTTCTCACCACTGTGGAGCCCCGTCAACGTAACGCAGAGACGGTTGACAGCTGTTTGTTGATTCGATGCCACGGCTTATTTCCTCTGCCTGTTTGTTTGGATGTCAGCATTCAGTAACGTCAGCAGGTGAGCTGGTGTGTTTCTGTTTTGAGACCCACTCCTGACATGAGGACATAGATATAAACACAGCTGGTCTTTATTTCAGACAGGTGTGACCAACTTAAGTCAAGCAGGGGAGTGAAAAAAGCTTTCAGTACTCTCTTGTGTGGTAATCAAAACAAACTTTATCTTGCGTCTGTATACTCTATGTGTCACTAAGGCAGTGGATCTGAAAAGTTTTTAACTGACTGCCACTCACTGATGGCATGAGGATCTATAGTAGCACATCAATAAATATATCATTTACCAGGCGCTGCAACAGTGATAAATGGTTTGAAAACAAGAGTGCAGGGCTTTTTAATTTTAGTGAATTGTGACAAAAACTAAGAAAAAAACAATATCCAATATGGCTGCCATGTATAATATGATCATTGACTGTTGCAGTGCACTTTTAAGGATTTATAACACATTTAATGTTTTTGCAACCTTCGTTGCAGAATATTTTGCTAAAAAGTTTGAAAGTAAAAAAATGCAAGAAGATTTATATAACATATACATTTCTATATTTATACAAATCCATCTATTTATTATCATGTGCTGGTTCCTATCTCCAGAGGTCAACAGGCAAGAGACATGGTACACTCTGGAGAGGTCACCAGTCCATCACAAGGTAAAAGAGACAAGCAGGACAAACAATCATGCACACACCTTAGAAGAATTTAGAGAGATCAATTAACCTGACCAGTCATGTTTTTGGACTGTGGGAAGAAGCCAGAGTACCTGGAGAGAACCCATGCATGCACAAGGAGAATATGCTAATAGCAAGCAGAGCAAGGGTCGGGTTTATAATTTATATGGTTCATAATAATGCTCCAATTATCTTGTGTCAGTATTCTTAACCAGCAGAAAGATTTTCAGTTCATGCTTGTTGATTTTATGTTGTTAGTTTTTCTAGCAAAACACCATTAAGTTCCATGCCATTTATGAGCTGTATGTAGTGCTCTTTTGACATCTACTCTCAGAGCAGCTAAGAAGATCTCATGTTTGTTGACTTTTAGGAAGGTATTAAAAGCGATGATTTAAAACCAGCCTAAGTCTCACCAGACTAACCAAGTCCTGACAGATGTCAGGAGTGTTCAGATCTCATTAGGCACCAAGGCATTTCAGATTTACATGAAGAGTTTGTTGAAAAAAATATAATAATTATACTTTAATTGAAATACATGTTTGATTGAGATTTAAGAAAAGGTTGGAACCTGAATTTAAGATGTTTTGTTCAATGAAAACATCTGTAACACACTATTCATTTTATTAACCACGTATTCTCTCATATGTACACAAATAGCTATTTTAACCAGACAGCGAGTCACACTATAAATCATGCATGAGTGTGAAGCATGCAAACAGGATTGCAAGGTTCAATATCTCACTAAATTGTAGGATAGACAGAAAGTGATCTAAACAACTTTAAATGTGATCTGATGTTTGAATCCAAACAGGCTCATTCTAACATAAAAACTATCTGGGAACATTTACTCACCACAGTGACTCCAGTTTAATCAGACAGGTGTCATAACCAAAAACATACACACAATAGACACCTTGTTGCCAAATGAGGCGACAAGAGAATGAAAAGATTTGTTTAAGATGACAGATTCCCAGCACACAGCAGCTCAGTAGTACTTTGATGTGCAGAGGAATATGCGTCTTAAATCAAACAACTAGTCAAATTTCAAAAATGGATGGACCGCAGCAGCAAAACATTACAGCTTTCCACACTGTCAACTCAAAATCAATGAGAAAAGCTCCATAGCAGGGGGTGTCATCAACACAGCCCACCAAGGACCATTGACAGTTGGATAAAGGTTTGTGTTGCAGCGGTCACGGCAGGGAGACAATTTAGCATAAATTGTATGAATTTGTCCTGTGTGTGTGCTATATAGGCTGCTTAGTTGGAATATTTCCATTAATACCAGCTGAGCATTACGACACAGCCGACTTAAATATTTCTAACACAAATTTATACAATATACATGTCTTGAAATAAATGCTTTCAGGTAGACTAGCTATCAGATCCTCTTAATATATTTCTTGAAACATCAAAGAGCAAAAACTCCCCAAATTCTTCCAAATAAATCACAGAGGTAAAGTCAAAGATAAAGCAAATGAAGTGTTTAGACCAACCCAGTATGCGTTTTTTTATGCAACAACATAAAAACATATTTTGGCTGAAATGACATTAATAGATCCTGAAGGATCTGCACCGCACTCCTGCAAAGGATCCATTTTATTGTCCTCCTTTTAATCCAGCTTCATAAAGTAGCTTTTATGTAACAGGACGGCACTTTACTCAAGGGCTGCTGAGGTCGTTCAACTTATAAATTAAAATATTTTTTGGAGTTAGGCAAAACTCTCTGACACCAAGTGTACATTAAGTCTTAAACACTTAAACACATTTACTGAATTGCATTTGTACTTGACATAAATTGGCACAATTGTACAAGTTGAATAAAAAGGTGTTTTAAGGTGAATTTTCAGTCTATATGATCGAGTATATATTGTTTTACAGCAATAGTTTTGCATGATGATGTATCAAAAATGACATTATTTTGCATCCCTAAAAACACTAGATTCACAACATTATCTTTTTTAGGCAAATTTTCCAAGTTTCCAAACCCTTTCAGTCACTATCATGATATAACAGTCCACCGGTCAGGTTCAGTTTTAAACTTATGGCCGTTTTAGAAAGTTCCAAAATTACCAAATAAACACAATGGAAATTTCTGAACTTTACTGTAGAGCCAAGTGTTTACAGGTTTACAACAAACAGACATTTGTCTGTGGCAAAGCAAAAGGCCAAAGGCAAAAAATCTTTGGTTTGTACTCCAACCACAGATATAGTGCAGTAGCCAAGTAAGAGTAGCATTACTTTCATATATTTTTACTTAAGTAAAAATAAAAAAGCAGCATTCCAAAACAAATTTGTCAAATAAAAGGAAAAAAAGTATTTGGTAAAAAAGGCTACTCAAGTACTGAATAGGCAAACAGACATTGCCTATTGCAGTATTTCAATATAGAAAATTCTACAATTTTTAAAGACTAAAAATACAAATATTTACAAATTACAAATATATATGATTACAAAATAACAAAGTTAGGCAAAAGTAAATCTTTCCCTATCTTTTTTTTTGTATTGAACCAATCCTTACAGTTGGCGTATTGGAGATGTATAGAGAACTTCCTTTGTCGATATCTACTGTTTACTGTTCACTTGATCTCCAAATGTCTCAACAGGCTTAGCAGACACAACATTATTTCAGAACAACAACGCTCATGTAAAAACAAGCTCAATCAAAGCTCACTTTAACATATATTAAAGACGTGTCAGTGTCTGGTACCTGTTTAGTTAAAACAATGTTTCACACAAAACTCTTGTTGACATTTTCAGTAATATATCATTAACCCATTTCTTAGAAGGACATTTTTACAAACATAACTATTCTTTATTAAACTGCATGGCAGCACATGCAATTTAATATTAATGCACTGAGCATTAATATCTCAGTGCTCACTGCTACACAAACTCACAAATACCAGCCGTCTTGAGTTTTTGCTTAGCTTACTTATAAAGACATTTTTTGAGTTTGTGTTAAAGCTGATTTGCTGATTACCCTAGACTGAATTATTCTTTGTATTGTAAGGAGGGAAATGAGCGTAAAAAAAGTAAATGAATATTTTAAACAAACCCTTCGCGTTTTGACAAAGGCTTGGGAAGATTAAAGTAAGCAGGGCTTGTCTCCTCTTATCAGCACAGCCAGTTAGTCTTACACCTTGATGTGTCTGTGCCTCATGCGAGACATAAAGTAGAACCCCTCCCTGAAGCTTCGTATCTGATTTGTTGGGACAGGCATCCGCTGCGTTCAGAGGAAAATTCCATCTATCAAGCAGTGAAGATGTAAAAATGTCTGCTTTTCTTTAATGATGCGTTGTTAGTGCAGCCTGTCGCTTCATTCATTTCACCATGCAGAGGAAGAAATTACATTCAGCAAGAACAACAAACCCGTGGGCTCCAAATGACTTCAGCTAAGTCGCTAATTTGATTTAAAGAGAGAAGACAATAAAACGCTTTTGGAATGTGTGTTGCTTCATAGTACTGCATAACGAGCAACACAGGCTACATCATTACAACTACTATTTACTAATGGTAGCTTAAGAAGTCTTTGAAGGGTAAATGTTTTTTTTTTGGCCATGCTGTAATTCTACCATAGCATGCTTACAACTTTTGCTTAGTTTATTCCATTTTCAAGAACTAAATTAGGTTGAAATGTTCATGCAGTCGAGGATGGATTTCCCACCATGTTTCTCTTCTCTTATGCAGCGCTGTCGATCCTGTCCTGATCTCATGCCCTGCTCCATTAGAGCTCAGCTGAAGTCTGCTCTGGCCTTTGCCATTTTGTCTGTAGGTTTTGCATTTTGATGAGTCTGCATAAAAACTTTTCCTCCCCTGATGCTGTTTTTCTTATTCTTTTTGCACTTGTTGTTCATTGTGAAGCTTTGTCGGGTCTTATGTTTTATTAATTGTATGTTCAAGTATGACTAGGAAGTGAATGTGATTTGTTTTTTGACAAACTAATTGTTACCAAGAAAAAGGGCTTGAGAACTGAGAATTGTATTATAAGACAAACAAGAATGAATGTGGAAAAACTCATTGATTCTTTTCAAGTGCAAGGATTTTTTTCAACATACCTTTGGCAAGTCCATCAAAATAAGTATTGTCACAGAAGAAGCACATCACTGTCATTATCTAACGACTTCCCTTCAATCTCAAATAATGTTTAACTGAATCTTTAATACAAGAAACAACATTTAAATAGTAAGAATGGAATAGAACTAAATCAATCCCTATCTATCTTATAAGACAACCCATATTTGCAGCCAAGACTACCTTGTCTGTCTTTACTGGATACCTTACTTTGTCCAACCAATTTTTTACAACATATACGTGTGTATTAGATGTTCACAAGTTGTTTAACCTAGGTCCAAATCAAGCTTAATGTCTTTGAATTACTGAAATAAACTATTTCTCATCAAATGCATGTTCTCTAGTCTATATATTGCACTGTATAACATAAAGCCATTTAGTGTTTTAACAAATAGTCTGTCCTGAGCTACAGTGAGCCAGAGTAAGGACATTAGACCTGGGATGATGTGATCCATTTTTCTAGGTTTAATGAGAAAACCAGTGAAGACACAGCTCTTCCTAAAAATACATTTCATTAAGGATAGACTTATCTTTAGTCAAAAGGAATTTGACTAAAGATAAACATATGCATGAGGTTTAATTCAATATGCAAAAAGTTTTAATACAATTTAATTAAAAGCAGTTAAGTTGACACTATTCAGTAAACTACATATGGTTTAGAAGATTCTGTTGTCTGCACACAGAGTCAAAAAAAGTTTAATAACATTAGGAAACCATGCTAAAGAATATACATTCAAAAATTTTGTGAACAAGTCTAAACAGTAAATATGCTGCATGGTTTGCTATACATTATAATATAATGAGTGAGACAAAGTGTAGTGAGTAAATGGGAGAATATCAAAATGTTTATTTTAATAAACTAGCATAACAACAATGGAAGCTCCAATGTAAACCACGTTTTCCATTTCTCACTCATTAGATTGTTTTAATTAAATGAGATATGAAATCCTCTCTTATATTACTAAAGGCCTCAAAAAAATTGGGGTTATTAGTTTTTCCCCAGAACTTGTCAAAAGCATACACTTTTTATTGTAGTGACAGCACCATTGTGTTGACTTGTCCCAAGAGCTGGATGTATCGTTGCGGATTTGTAGGCAATTTCCTGTGATTTTTCATAGTTAATGAAATTGCCAGGAACTTTCTTTTAATATATGTGGCTGGAGCAGACAATGTTCATCATCACAGGAGGTACTTGCTTAGACCTTGTGTTTCCAGTGCTCTAAATCAACTAATGTGTGCAAGGGTAGGCCAATTAAGACTCAGAAGACCTCTCAAGTGCGGCCAAGAGGGTTGCTTTGATTCCACTTCTCTTGCAGGTTTTCTTTTATGTTTCATAAACATTGCTGTAAAAAATCTACTCAAACAGTTGATTTTTTTCTTCTTTCCAATCACAAACTGGAGCAAAGTGAAGCCCACAACCATTTAAAAAAAATCAGAAATAAGAGAAATGTTTCTCCTAGAATCTTAGAACACTTTTTTTCAGATACAATATTTTATCAGTGTTTTCAGAGTGGTGGATAACCTTTAAAACTTTTCTAAAAATTTGTTAAGTTATTGAACATCTTTAATTTTTAATTTCTTACTGACGGATTAACAAAAACAGAAATATTTCTTTTAGTATTTCCAGTTATATTGAAGTTGTTTGACTTTGTAAAATGAAGTCAAAGGGAAGTAAAATCATAGAGACTGTAGCAACAATAAAATTACATATTTTTGTGCCAGCAGGTAGCCAGTGGCCATGTAAAAATCTAGAATTTTTTACACTGCAGTTGCAAAGGAGTCACGAGAGATTCTGAAGTCAAATGCTGGTGACGTACAGTACGTAAAAACCCACTATATTTAAATCAAGTAAAAATAATCCACTAAAGCAATTTGAAATAATTTATTGTATTAATATTATTCTCAGTTGACAAATACAATCCTACAAAGATCTACACAAATATATTGCTTTGACATATGCTCTATATGCTAAGGACAGTCACTGTACTCCATAGCTTGTCAAAGCTCTTATATTTGACAAGCTCTTATCTTTGCGGTAGTCTTGCAAAGTATGTCTAAAGGCTTTATTAAGGTCAGCTGCTTTGGTAAGGTCCTACGAAATTTAAGTCAGTCTAAGAAGTGAGCCTCTTGCAGCTCTTTGTGAATAAGTCTAATTTAAAATTTCTCACAGCACTCTCATTAATGCAGTCAACCTATCCAGAAAGTTTCTACATGCAGCAGAGTGGCAGGCGTATCTCTGAACAATAAAATGATTGAATTTCCTTAAATCCACTTATGGTAAACATGTGAGCCTGACAAGAACAAGACAAGTCTTTTGAGGAAAATGAAAAAAAAAAAAATATTCAGCATCTGAACATCCTTCACAGAGTCAACAATGACAAGATATTTACAGGGGGCACTGCAGTGATGCAGGGCCATTACCAAGTTTTCCAGGGATTTAGGATTATATACAGTTCTATATTTTTGGTGAAGTGATATTTAATTTGAAGCTATAAGAGGTTTTTGGACACAAACAGGGGATTAGTTTTTACAAGTGTGATTTTAAGGGCTTTAAAGTTGGGCAATGGGGCAACTCGTGTGGCTAAGGCTCTACAGAACTTTTTGCTAAACAATGTTTCAGCAATATTAGGTACTGAAATGCAGAATTTCAATGAACTGATAAGTTATTTAGTTTTTACATAGTGGGCTGTTCTAAATGAAACTAAGTCTTGGGGTTATTTTTGCCATTGTACAGCAAGACTGTTATTGATTTTCAAATATCAAGTGTAAATACTAATGTTGTGTCTGATAGATTTATTTAAATTTTTTTAAAAATTTATATATTTCTTTTAACAGGAATAATTGATTTATAACCCACGTACTAAATTGAGTTGAACAATGTGTAAAATGTATGTTAAACTAAGACAAAGCAGTATGAAGTAAGCATACCAATTTTATTTGCATTCTGAAAAATATTACTGTGATGTCATCATGAAAACTTCTGACCTGAGCACTCATGGATGCAGTCAGGGTCCAAAGGGGGCTGAGCATGCAGGTTGGAAGTCAGCCAGTCTCCGGCTGTCTTTTCAACTTCAAAACTGTCCATTGTGCAGAATGTCAGCGCTGTAGAGAGGGAGCCTCTGAGGAGAGCTTTGGATGGGATAAGAGGAAACGACTACACTGCTGCTGTCTGAGTGATAAGTTTTGAAGAAACATTTCAAGAGTGGTTGAACTGCAGCAGGTCAGTCAACTCATGTGGGATTCAACGTCTTACTTTCCCAGTATGTTCTGGGACAATCTGTCAAACTTGAACAGACTTTTACATTTTGTTGTCTTAAGACTACTTCACTGGTACAGTCCCTGGTCAACATGTACTAAGAACTTTCAGAAAATCTGCCATAAAAACTTTAAAATATATCTCCATCTCACTATGTATCAACAGTTTAGACAGCTGGCAGTGATATAAATGTGTGGGAAATAGGTTCTAGGCACTATTTGGGCCTTTTTTGCACCAATTGAGGATGTCTACTTCTATAAGATAATGGGAAATTATCACAAAGCTCAAATCATCTCAAGCTAGTTTCTGGAGGGTGGTGGTGACATACCGTACCCCATCAGCCTCCACAGGCACCAGCTAGTTGGCCATGTAAATATTCTTGTGTGATTACATGAAAGCCTAAAAAAGGACAAAACATAAATATTAATTTGATAAGCTTATAGTACAGCACATCAGTTGCACTCTATGTATCGGAACTATGTGGTATTTATTTTACTGCTAAGTTTAAGTTATAATTTAACTGTAGTCTAACGTTGACCCAACAGAACACCTTTGGGATGTACAGTTGAAAAACTGGCTGCAATTGTGTGATGATATCATGTCAATATGGATCAGCATATTCATCTCTGAGGAATGTCTTCAGTACCTTGCTGAACTGGAAAGAAGAACAAAGAAGTAAGTCAGTTCTGAAGGAAAATACGGTTCCAACCCAGAACAAGGAAGATGCATCTAAGATGACAGCAACTGTGTGGTATATTAAATATATTTCACAGAATACTAAGATTTCTCACCAAATGTGGTTTTCACAGTCTTTCTCTGCTCTGCACTGTTGTACACTCTCTGCTTATTGCCTCAGTCCATTCTGGATAAAATAAAAGTGTTATCAGTTTCATTAAAGAAAGAAGGTGTAAATGTATGTATTCGACAGAATTTTCTAAAATGGTGATTCCAAATAAATTCACATAAAGCTTTTGGCTTTTTGGCACCGGGTGTTTGTAAACTTTATCAGTCCGAACTACAAAGCTCTGTGGAAAACTGCAGAGTCTGGGCTGAATGCATCTGTTTCAATGCAAGTTTTTACCTATTTAACTTTTCCTACTGGGCAAGTTTTGTACTTCAAAAGAGTGCTGCTGTTAGCCATTTTTAAGATATGAACTCAATGTTTTTCACACCTAAAAACAATAAGAGCTCAAATAGGTAATATAAATTTAGTAGCTCCACTGTCCTAAATTAACAATTAATTTGCTGTTCAGGGCAGCTCCTTCCCACCTGTTTTTATTAGTTACAATTAGTAGAGACTAACACTACCTGCAATTATTTTTGCTCTGAGCACAGTTAGCAATAGCATAATCCAGACTGATTGAATCAGTTATTGTGTTGTTGCTGAACATTTACACGCTTTATTGACTGACTAGCCAGCCTGGGGAAAGCTTGTGCTTGTGTGTGATTAAAATGCCACATAATAGTATAATTCCACCTTGTCATTGCAGGTGTAAACAGATTACTGAATTATAGGCCATACAGTGCTAAGCACAATTTGTTGCCAATGGCATTTTGTTGTGAATGAGAAAACAAAGAGTACCATCATGCAATTATTGATTTTGCTTTGAAGTGCACACTCTGAGGGAGCATTCAAACAAAAGGTCAAGAGAAATTAGATGGGACTTTCTCATTACAATACTGACATTCCCCATTGTGTTGAGTCACAGAGTGAATCCTGCATCTGTAGTCTCAACAGAATAATATCAGGCTTACAATTCCCAAATGGTCGTGGCAAAAGCAGATTATAATCTAGTTACTGCTGAAGTGAGGTAGGTATTCTTACAGTTACAGAAACATTTTGGTTGGTTAAGTAATGTTATGGGACCTCATGCATAAAGCATGCATGCGCACAAAAAATGTGCGGCGCCATATTTTACGCACAAGTCGGCATGTATATAACTTTGCGTCAAAGTTTGCTAAATATATGCACACTTTTTGTGAAAATGTGCGGCAGCCACGCAAACTTTTTCTGTGGACAATATCAAACTACAAAGCGTCAAAATTCACCTAAATACACTGAAATCTGACGACATTTAGTGTTATTTAGACCAAAAAGCATCAAACCCGATGTTTTTTTCACGGTTTTAATATTTTTATTGTTTAAACGTAAACGATTAAACTGACCCTCATTTATCCAGACAATAACCTAACACGCAGACAAAATAAAGAAAATAAAAATAAAAGGACGTGAAAACCTCACTAGAATGTAAATAGTACTTTTCCTCAGTTTTTGTCTCATAAAGATGCAACCCATTCGTTTGTGCCCCGAAGCGCATGAAATGCATCTATGGGGTAATTTCATTCTCACTAAAAAAAGAAAACAGTGTTGGATCAGCATATTAACTTCAAATAGGTTTGATTATTTTAAGGTGATCAAGGTGTGTATCAATCACACGTACATAAGTAGCTGCGCATAAGGGGACACTTTTGCGCTGTGCCACAATTACGCTGCACAATGTAATTGTGGCACAGCGCTTTGGCTCTGATGGAGAACATCGCCAATGGAAGGATTCAGAGGGAGCGATTGCTCAGAGATCATATTGATCTCCTGGGAAATGTTGATGATGGTTTATTAGCGTTTAGATTGCCTGGACTGATCATCCTGGAGCTCCGAGCAAAACTTAAAGAAGGAGCCGACCGGTACCGGTGCCGGTGCAACTGCAGTCATCCTTCAGTGGATCCGCCCGCGTTGTGGAAGCGCCTTTATGGACAGAAATCATCTCTATTCTATAAATGTACAACTTCTGCACATGATTCTACTATTTAGAATAAACGTCCACATTCCCACTCAAAGGACTCTCTGATAAACTGTCTTTAAATCCCTGCTGGACGCGCAACTGTTCTAACATGCATTTGCACGATCTCTTTATTTATTTATTTTTTTATTTGGATTTATTTTTTCTTTAAAATGTATTATTTTTATTTTTGTGAGGTGACCTTGTGCCCTGAAAGCACATTTTACATAAAATATAGAATTATTATTATTATAAATACTAATACTGCTACAAACAAGAAGTTGCCATGGTTGCTGTTTCACGTGGTGGCAGACTTCCGGGTATTTACACTAATTTACATATGTATTTAAGGGCGACGACAGGGCGGACCATCAGTTGCGCTCTTTTTCCTGCAAATTAGGATTTATAAAGGAAAGGTGCGCAGCCAGGTGCGTGCGCACGGCTTTATGCATCCGATTTTTTTTGTGCGCCGCACTTTTCTAAATTTTTCCGTAAGCCAAGTTTTAGTGTGAAAACTGCGCACTCTTTTCTGCATGAGGCCCCTGATGTTTAAATTAACAAGGCACTGTAAAAAAATAATAATAATTTTTAAAAAACAAGGCTTTCTGGCTCCAGCTTAGGAAGGCTGCTTGTTGGAATATAAATACAGAAAGTCTCTTCCCTTGATGGGGATAATTACACTGCTTCTTCTTCAATCAGCTTTCCAGCTCTGCATGAGACCCAGGATTCTGACTTGGATATATTTTCATAGCCTTTCAACGGCTTTCAGTTTCAGTCAGTGTGAAACTGGCATTAGAGGAAAAGAACAGTTGCAAACCATAAATAAACACTACCACTGTGTGTAGCTCAACAGGAAGACACAACTCTGAATATGTAGTACCTATCTGATAATGCTTCCCTGAAGAGACAGGCTCCTCTAACCACTACTTGCCATGACAACGCATCTGTTTGTTTCATCTGTGATCTTTTTGTCTCCTCTTTTTTCTGCAGTCTCTCGACAAGTTGCCAAATTACATCAGGAATAAGTATATATATATGTATAGAGGGGATGTTGCTGTGAATAGAGCCAACAAAAAATGTTCGCTCTCTCAATGGGGCTTAAAAATGCATCCTTTATAAAAGCTGCTCATAAGCTGCAGCTTGAGTAATGATTTTCTGCCTGCAGCATGAGGAAATATTGCATCAGTGAAAGTCAGGAACTTTTACCGCTCCTTCAGAGAAACAAGTTTGTTTTATGCTCAAATTCTGTTTACATGCTCACAGGACTGCATAATAATCAAGGCAAATCTGTAAGGGTTTTAGAACATTGCACACAAGAGAAACAGTTTCTCAGCCCTTTGTCCTTCACCAGCATGCAGTTGAGATTTCTTCCCTACACAAACAGAGGAGAGTTTTGCAAGGAATGCCATTCATGGGGTAGCAACACTGGCTTTACAAGCCTCTGCTCCATCCACACTCTCCCTCTGGTAGGTGAAAAAATTCCACTACTCTGTTGAAGTAGAAGATGAAAATCTGAGAAGTGTATGCAGTGTTCAAATGCAGTTAAATTGTTATGCACCTTTTCAGGTGTTTTTTTTTTTTTTTTTTACCTCGCTTATTGAACAAAAATGCAACAACTAAGTTAGTAGAGAAGTAGTAGCCAAAGAGATATTACTTACAAGCTGCCTGTTTGCCTGAAACATTTTCATTTGTTTATTTTAGTTAACATAACATATTTAACATTAACTTGATGAGTAAACACCACACTTCACAGCAGCACCCACTATATGTTATTATCCATCCATTGTCTATGCCTGCTTATCCTTCCAGGGTGGCAGGGGACTGGTGGCTATCTTTAGTGGTTATTGTGCAAGAAACGGGATGCACCCTGGACAGGGTGTCAGTCCATCACAACACAGAGACAGACAGGACAAACAATCATGCAGACATACACTCACATCTATGGACAATTTAAAGAGACCAATTTATCAGTCATCTCACTGGTCTGTGGGAGGAAGCTAGAACACCCAGGTAGAACCAATGCATGCACTGGGAGAATATTTAAACTCCATGCAGAACAACCCTGACCTGGGTTCAAACCCAAAACCTTCAAGTTGCATGTATATCTATATCTATATCTATATCTATCTATCTATATATATATATATAAAATGACTCTCACTGGAAATCATTTTACGTGTTGACTCTTAATTTCCAAATACCTATGTTCATTTGTCTTTTATATTGAAAGTGGCAGAAATTGTTCTATGGTATGATGGAAATATTGTATTTTATTAAATCAAATCACAGCATTTTAATAATTAATGCTCTCTATATGTTTAAACTCTCATCGTGGCTTTAATAGCGCAATTGTTTTTGTTTAGTTTCTGCTGACCAGTGCAGTGCAGATGCACAAATATTCACAATTATTAGAACCAATACGTATATTGTCACAGGGTTTTAAAAGCATTGATATGTTATCTACCAGTTCACCAAAATGCAGTCAGAAACACTATAAAGGGATGGAAGTGCGGCTGACAAGAATCAAAAATCAAATATAGATACGACGGGATGTGAATTTTTAAGAGGTCCCCCTCAGAAATGGGGCTTCTGATCAAACCTTCACCAGACAAAGTCCCATTGGGACAACAACTGAATAGCGGTTTGCAGCGCAGACTACAATTTGATGAGCAATATTGTGTAGTTTTAATATCTCATAATCTAGTTTCATCTGAAGTTAATGCTATTAGATACTAAAGCAGACATGTCTGAGGACAACCCTGCTGGAATTTACCTAATCTGATCAGACTGTTTGTGAAAGCTTTATATTAGTTTTTATAAGGTGACTCTAAAATACTGAAGCAAGTTTGTCTTCCACTGGCTTTGTTTTGTCATCACAGCTTGTGTGCATTTTATTAAGAGACAGGAATGTTGATAAGCACACACTACTTAGTGGCTATGGATTGAATTAACTAAGACAAAAGTGCCACATTATCAAATGCACTTAATTACTAATGCACACTAAGTGGTGTGCATTAAATGTTTCATTTCAGCTGTTGTTTGTTCCTTTAGAACAATCTCTTGTCTTTTAGAGGCCACATTTAAGCATTCATTCAAATGTCAACGTAAACGGCTTTAAATTTTTTTTTTTTTCTGGTATTTGTCAGTGTGTAAATTGTGGCCCATTTTATTCTTAAACTGTTTGATCAGATCACTATGCACAGTGACTCTCATTTGCTCTGACATTTTCCCTTGTACTATGCGGAAAGCGTTGCCATAATGTGTTGCCATGTGGGAAGAGTCATGAAGCCAGAGGCTACCAGCCGAGCCACTCAAAGCCAAAGTCAGAGCTGCGCCTGCCCTTCACATGCGCCCACAACACACACCCATGAGCCCACAGTACATTTTCAGCCACTGACTTTCATTGCAAATGAGTGTTCTGTCAATGTTTCTAGGCTAAGAACACTGCTCTCTTAAAAGGGAGTTTGCATCATGTGTTTCACAGACTTATTAAAAGTAACGAAAGCTGTGATCTACATTCACTTCACTCCCCTCTGTGTTTTTGCCTAAGAAGCAGGTTTCAACCCATAAATTCACGTCTATATACAGTAGCTAGCGCCTATGGTGCATGAAGAGAAGGTTTTACTCCTACAGGGGCCAGCATTTGGCAGCCTCACTAATGGGATATGGTCCACAGCTCCACCTGTTCCAATGAATTTCTCTCCGTGGATTAGACTGCGTCACGTGGGAGGAGGCAATTGGGAGGTAATGGGGAGGTAGCGGTTTGTTAGACAGAGGCCATCATCCCTGATTTTAGGAATATTAATCTACCGGCCATTTAAAAATCAAACATCATCCCTTGTTTCTCTGAAAGGATGGGGATGTCGTGTGGTGGTGGCAGCCAGAGGTTGGAAATTAACAAAAGGGTACAAGGGAGGGGAGCAAAGCAAAACAGGCCTGACAGCCCAACTTGTCGTGCTTTTCCAGAGGATGTGGCTGCGTCAAATATGATCATTTCTTTTTTATCACAACAGACTGACAGTGTAGAGAATTCCTCTGGCTATTCTATTCCAGATGGATATCCCTGCACATTAAGCAAACTCTATTATGTACAAACACGATTTGACAGGTTATTATTTTAGGCATGAAGATAGAAGGAAAAGTTGCATGCATATAAACTCAAGGGCAGGCCAGACCCATAATTTACCTTTCATCCTTGACTCGAAGCCTACTTGATACATACATTTTCATTTTCAGGCCTTTTGATGAGCTGTGAATTTGTGACAGCAGGTTTATCGCAAATCTATCATGATAATTGTCGTATGCAAAGTGGATATGGAAAAGAGAGACATATTTATGCACCACCACACAATTTCATTTCATCCGTTTTAACACCATCTATGTACAGTAAATCTTGCAAAGTGAAAATGTGTGCTGTCGAGCAGAGGCAAGGAGAATATAATGTCGGAGGGAGGATAGTTAAAATGAGCACAAATGCAGAATGGAACTTGGATGCTTCCCTCTAATTCTTCAGTCTTCTCTATTTCTGTGGGGTTTCTTTACATACAGTCCACGGCAAAGATTTTTTTCACCTTTTGCCATGAAACAACCAATGTATGGTTTTTAAAAAGTAAAACAGTTGTGTACATTTGTTTTCAACCCTCTTTAATCCAGCGTTTCTCAATTCCAGTCCTCAGGCCCCCCTGCCCTGCATGTTTTAGGCGTTTCCCTTCTGTTACACACCTGGGTTGAATCTATGGGTGATTAACAGGCTTTTGCAGCACTTGATGGTCATGCAATCATTTGAATCAGCTGTTCTGGAATAGAGGCACATCTAAAGCATTCAGAGCAGGGAGGGCTGAGGACTGGAATTGAGAAGCACTGCTTTAATCTGATATCTCTAGAATGTCCTTCAAAATCCACCTGATTTGTAAATAAACTGCATTTTGTGTAATTCAGTTTAGTGAAAAAATTATTTGATGTGCCAATAGATTTCCCTTACTACTCTGGTAGAAGGATTCAAATGAACATTAAGAAAATGACTACAAGTTCACAATATAGCATTCGTTCTGCAAAATAGCATAAAGGGTTAAGTTAGCTACGAGTAAAAGGTATGTTCAGTGACTCGAAAAATATAAAGAAGGAAATTATTGAATTAGTGTCGTCAGCTAACTGAATCAGACTCAAAACTGTGAAAAACAGAAAATTAGCGTATAATTGCTTAGAAGTTTAACTATAAGCAAACAACAGGCAAAATTATATTAAGAGAATCAACTTATAACACCAAGCAGCAGAGGCCTTTCACAAATAAACCACAGTGATGTCAATAATTGATCATCAGCAAAAAATAAATCACAGCAACTGATGAATAGAAAACGTAAACAATGGAAAAGAGCGAAGCAAAATGATAGTGAAAACAAAGACAGCATCATTTTTAGATTCCCCCCATCCTCATCGGGGGCTGGGGAGGAGGATCCCGTCCCCCAATGGACTAGCCACCACTGATTCAGTACCACTTTTAATCCAGCTGTTCCATCCAAGAAATGGATGGAACTGTTTGTTCAACAAAAAGGTTGTTGAACAAACAGCATCATGGGGATTAAGCACCACAGACAGATCAGGGTTAAAGTGATTGATAAGTCTTGAGCAGTATTAGATTATGAAACAATATCACTGATAAATCCATCATCCATAAGTGATGAAAAGTAGAATAAAACTTTCAACCTACCACTGTCCTCTCAAACTGATGGGCCGAGCAGTTATGGAAGAGAAACCATTGAAAGAAATTCATAAGAAGTCTTGTATGCAATTTTTAACAACACATACATGCAGAACAGGAAATATGCAAAACGTGGTGCTTTATACAGCACAGTGTGTTGTATAAAATTAATACCATACATCATCCTGAACATAAACTCCCAACATTGAAACTAGATGATGTAGCATCATAATGAGGGGATATTTTTTCTTCAACAGGGAGTTGATGGGGAAATGCACAATGGGTAACAGAGGACAAATCTGTGAGAAAACCTACTAAAGATTTGAGACTGCTGCAGATGTTCACATTGCGACAACACAAAAACCCTAACCACATCAGAGTTATAGTGGAATGGGCTGGGTCAAAGCAAATTCACCGTTAGAATGAACAACATTTTTAAATCATTTGTAAAAATACAAAAAAAGAGAAGGGAATTAGATGCACTGGGTTTAATTATAGGGGCAGCAGATAATAGTGGGATGAATACAGTTTTTTATTTATAAAAATAAATGTGTCAACCGTTTATCACTTTACCTCTACTTCACTGCTGTATAATTATTTAGATCAGTTTATCACATAAAATTCCAATAAAACAATTTGAGGTTTGTGGTTGTAAGGCATCAAAGTCTAACAAAGTGGAGTGAAAGGGGCATGAATATTTTGTACGGTAGTGTACGCTTTTTGTGGATATGTATTATCTCAGGGTGCTTGTTTGCTAATGGAGTCCTTAGGTTGCAGAACTGTGTGACAGGTGGTTCTGCTGGCCTCTTGTGTGTGCTCTCAAGTGCTCTCCTGGGTGAAAACTTGTCACATTCACTTACACCCCCCAGCCTCTTCCCACCTCTTTAAACACAGCATCCCTTCACATTTTTTTTTCATAAACAGGCCACTTTAGCAATTTCATCACTACAATTTCACAGTTCAACCTCCTCCGGTTCTCAGCAGTATGCAGGCACATACTGTATAGCCTACCGTGCAAACAAATATTCATAGGACAACCCAGTTTACATCAAACAACACTGGATATAATATGAGTTTTAATGAAGGCCTCAAAAGAAGTTATTTATTCGTGTTACTTTTCGTTTTCAGTTTTGACCATGCATGCTGTTTGGCTTTTAGCATGCATCATGCATATTTACAGGGGACAAAAAGAAAGAGCCCTTTTTGTTAGCCCCATCTCTAAGAGCTTTTCCTAGCAAAGGAAAGTTTTTTCACCCTTTCAACTTCTCAGTTAAAATATGTGGGGAAGAAAATGTCATTTCTGTTCTGCATCAACTTTATGTCGCCATAGGGACATTCTCAGTCGTGTGCATGCTCTTCGAAATGCTTGCTGCGGGCTTCGCAATTATACATCCTGAGCTCCTGCATAAAGACATTAAAGAGACATCTGAGTTTCTGCAGCCACATATTATGTTTTGTGATAAAACATAAAAATAATTAATTTTACAGTGGAGTGTCTACTCACCGCAGGCTGTTTTAATGTGACACACACAAAATCCTGGATTTTGTGCAAAGCTAACAAGCAAACAAATGAAATATATTCCTAAGAGACCAACCTTTTCTTATATCCAGTTTCTTTCTTATTTTTGTTTCCCAAAGAATGGTATGATTTGGTTTGCATCTAACTTAATTTCAGACTTGCAGAAACTGGTAATATATTCGTCAAGATGATTTCTCATCTCATGGTTGAAATGTACAAGAAAACTTTTACATGCAAAAAAGTATTAACACTGTTTTTAATGTAATATGTATGCAAAATGGTCAGATTACAGAGCATACTACCTATTGTGAATAACTGCAGCTGAATAGTAGTATTTCTACAGAATAAGAACATATATTTAAAGGACTCCAACATCTTGGAACTGATGGAAAGGTAAAAAGCTTCAGAAGCTCGCACACTCTCCCAGTACATTCACCATTGACATGCTGTAAAATACAATCACGGAAGTTGCTCTAAGTTTGAAGCGCTGAGCCTTTGCATTTCAAAACACACTGGCGCCATCCTGTGGCAGATTTTAATAGTTGCACCAAGTTGAGAAATTTGATTGTGCTATTTCTCCTGGCACGGCATGGTGAAATGTTCAAATATGAAGACCAAAAAAACTTTTAAGGGCCATTGTCTTCATTTTATTTATTTTTTTATTCTTTTTCATGTTTGTTAATAATATGAGGGATCATATTCACTTCAAAAAATGTAATTATCAAAAAGTACCTTTATTTCAGTAAATCGGGCAAAGCCAAAGTTCATATATTGTACAGATTTCTTTTGCTCACAGCTTGTTAACTACATTTCATGTGGTCATTTCTTGTCATCTTAATCGCTATGGCTCACAACTTATAACTATGGTGTGACATGGAGGCCATCCTCAGATGAGCCATCATGCGGCTCTTCTGAGGTGTTAAGGAAGATCGTGTTGCTTCAAGAGCATCCTTCAGCTCATCTCTGTTCTCGAGTTTGGTGCCTTTCATCTTCCTTTCGACAATACTCCATCCCTGTAGGGTTTAGGTCAGATGAGTTCATGGACCATTCAAGTAACATAGGCTTTAAGCAAGGCCTTGGTACTTTTTTCTTCTTAGCAAAGGAAAACATGAAGTGCTCAAACATTTTCTGGTAGATGGCTGCTGTTGTAATGATTCAGCATGCAGCAGGAAAAGGTAATCTATTAGGTTTATCTGTTTGTATGTCTTATACATATATCAGACCTTGTAGAGGTTTTCAAAAAGTACAATTTCAAAATTGACAGCATTTTCCTGCAGAACATACAGGTCATTTAAGCAAAGGTTCATTTAAGCAGTTTGGAAATTTATTTGGTCATAAAAAACACAGATTAAATGAAGACCATTTATCACTCTTATTAACTACCAGCCTGCCAAAGTGTTTAAAATAAAAGCAAGTATAAAATACTATATGTTTTTGTTTTAAAATATGTGTGCTAGTGTTTGTGAAACTGCAATAGTTTTTCTCTGAGTTATTATACCACAAAAATCTCATTCCCCGCAATACCTACTTCTTCTTTCTATTTAGCATTTTTATTTCTTAATTACATTTCAGAAGAAGATCTCAAGTCCCCACAATTGTTGATTTATGACTTGGGAAACCACGAGTCTAGGATACAGCAGGGCATCACATCGCCGATCTTTCAGAAAAATGTTTAAAGATGCAAAATACAGATAATATTTGTTGCGTCTCGTAGCTGCTGGTCTTCTTAATTGAAGAGTCGAGTCTTGAGTTGAAACCAGATGTTTACATTCACTTGCATTCATCGAATACATTTTTCACTGACTGACATTAAATCAGACAAAACTTCTCTTGTTTAATATCAGTTAGTGAAATGATTTCTATTGTAAATGAAATATGGAAAACTAAGATGAGTTTTGGGGAGAGTTTTAAAATTACTGTCCTTAAAATCAGAAGTTTACATAAACTTAAATTGATTGGAAAAGCCTATATTATCATGCAATCGTTTTGTAAACGTCTGAAAGGTTACTTGGCAATATTAGAGCTAAAATGAGTAAAGGTAACACCCTTAAAGACTTTGTAAATATACTGACTGAAGCTGGTCAAAGAAGAGTGTAATTAATGGTAAAACTATTCATTTACTTACTCAGACTAAAATGGCACTCAGAGAGAAAGAAACTACAATGCCAAGACCACAAATCTCATTTGTGCCACATGGGGTGCTAAATCTGATATGTATACAACATCTGAGTTTTTAAAACAGTCATGTTGCATTTTGTCCGACTTTTATGCCATTGACGTAATCTCCACCGGAAGAAGCGTACATTTTTTTTCTTTGTTTCCTTTATTTTGTTATGATCTTGTGACAACATTGTTGTCTCCCATCACTCCACAACTTTAAAATAGATCCACACGCTTTACTTTTGTAAACGGTGTGCTGCTGTGTGACATTTAAATTGTTTGGGTGTACATGCGGGTCGCTTTGGGGTTGTAAATCATTCACACAGAAGTAGAATTGCCGTCACATTTAATTAGTAGTATGAATGACCACACACAATAAAAAATCGTATTCAAGCGAAACATTGGAACTTTGCATCAAGACCTACCGTGTGAATGTAGCCTTAGAACACCAACTGTGAAGAATGGGATTGACAGCACTGTGTTGTGCGACAGTTTTGGTGTGGGAGGCACTAGAGCATTGTACAAAGTAGAGAGCTGCCACTTTATTTACAAAGTGACTTAAAAGAACAAAAAACAATCAGTCAATCAGTCAATCAAATTTTATTTGTATAGCACATTTCAGCAGCAAGGCATTTCAAAGTGCTTTACATCGTTACAAACACAGAAACACAATGCAAGATAGAATCAACAATCAAAACACAGCATTAAGTCAGGTTCCATCAATAAATTTGTAATTGATTACATTTCAAATGCAATTCTGAACAGGTGGGTTTTTTGTCGAGATTTCAAAGAAGTCAGTGTTTCAGCTGTTTTACAGTTTTCTGGAAGTTCGTTCCAAATTTGTGGTGCATAGATGCTGAAAGCTGCTTCTCCTTGTTTGGTTCTGGTTCTGGGAATGCAGAGCAGACCAGAACCGGAAGACCTGAGAGGTCTGGAAGGTTGATACAATAACAGCAGATCTTTGATGTATTGTGGTGCTAAGCCGTTCAGTGATTTGTAAACTAACAAGAGTATTTTAAAGTCTATTCTTTGAGCTACAGGGAGCCAGTGTAGGGACTTTAAAACTGGTATAACACCAGTTTTAAAGTCCCTACACTGGCTCTATCTTCCTAACAAGCAAGAAAGTCAATGTTCTGAAGTGGACTTCACAAAGCCCTCATCTTTTTTGTGTGTAGAGCTGGAAGATGTGTGCAACCATAGAAGTCTCAAGAACCTGACTAAGTTACATCAGGATTGACCAAAATGTTTGCAAGCTGTTATGGAAAGTTTCTGGAAGGTGCATGTTTGAGACCATTATGAAAAGGTTCTAAAATTAATAGTGGAATTGTTACTATTTACCAATTCCACTAAATAGTAAGAAAATATATATAAATATCAAAAATGAAGTCAATGATTCTCTATTCTGTATAAACTGATGTTTGGTTTGCACTTGCTGCCTTTACTCATATACTGGCAGCAGAGTATAATATTTATCACAGGTTCTGTGGGTGATTGGTATTGTGCAGCATAAATTGAGTTGATAAATAGTTATTTGGCATCTAAAATGTTACCTTGTTTGGTTATTTATTGTGATTTATTCGGTGAAATGATCATTAGCTCAATGAAACCCTGCAATTAAAATTTACATTTGCACATTATTCACGGTTGCTTGCCATGATTCATGGGCTGACCTTCCTTCAACCAGGAGCATGTTGTTACGGTTCAATTCATAGTGAGGTGAGCTCTATAGCTCATGATAATAACTTATTGATTACGCTGGTCAGTACAGGAATTGTTAGTGGAGTTGCTGGTGATTTGCTGAGTGTTGCACCAATAGTGGGAAAAAAACTACATTGAAAATTCAAACCTGGGTCGGCGTTATTGAAATTTGCAACTTTTCTGGTCCTCAGCTCACCCATATCTCCCCAGTCTCAACCTGCAAATTCCAACTGAAACCCGATGGAAGATGAACACCTTTTGGAGGAGTTGATTTATGATCAAAAATTCAGTTTGAATGCTTTCCATGTAAATATTTTCTTTTCACTGCGATGCTGATGCTAGCTGACATCCTACTTGCTTCTCTTTGGGGGCTGATGCTGATCTTATGTAGCATCTGCAGGAGACTCCTTTGGGTTTCAGCATGACAACCTGCCTCGATGAAGGCCTGGTAATGAGACAGACTGTGTTGATGCTGTCTACATGTGTCAGAATGATGCATCACAAGTGTTTTAAGAGCTACTGTTCACTCTGATTGTCTTTTACTGTTGCTTGACAAGAAGTGCAACCAAGTTCATTTAACTGCACTCAGACATGTATTCCTCCACATGCAGTTGTTTTTAGCTTAATGCTGTGACTGAAAGCTTTTACATGGTTTTTGAAAACCTCTGTTCTTTGCTTATCAGATTATGTTTCTTGTAAGAAACATGTTGCAAAGCTAGCTTAGAGTTAAAGAAAAAGTAATATGAAAGGCATAGACAAGGAAAAGCACATTGTATTAGTTGTTCATTTTAACTCTAATACATTTAGTGCCTTATGTTGGTTAGAATGAAATAACCAAAACACTGAATCTTTACAGATTTTCCCCAATTGTGGTGTTTGTTTTGTTATTTACACATTAAGTAATTATATTTAAAAGCAATTTGCTAGTTAGGTGGAAAGGATTTGAACTGCTCCACTGAACAGATTTTTACGGTTCTCTACCTCTCTGCCTTCAGAAGTCATATTATGCTTTAATAGAGACCACCCTAGTGTAATTTAATCTTAGAATAAATCCAACTGCTATGTGAAGGCATTATAGGTTTGTTAGACATCTCTTATAGAATATCATGAAGACCAAGAGCTATAGATGAAAATTACTGTTGCTAGATGTGTAAAGCTGGTAGAGAACATATTCTAAAAATCTTGAAGTTGTAATTGCAGTCCCACAAAGTATTTACTCAGGAGGAATTAATTAGATTGCATGCCACAACTTTAGGATTTTTAGCTTTAGAATAAATTTAAAATTATAAGTCATTTTCATTCTTAATCCCATTTGTTCACTGCTTTGTGGAAATCTACAAATACATAAAACCTATAAAATATTTTAAAGTTGTCTATGAAACATGACAAAGTTTTAAAAAGTAATTTTGCAAGTCAAGACAGTTGTTGACAACATTCTTGTCTTCATGTTTGCAAAAATGGATCAAATGTTCCCTCTCTGTTTTGTTTTTTTAACTCAAACCCATTGATAATGCAGTTTGTGCCTCTCTAAAATACTATGATACATAAAAGAGATGAGAACTAAAGCACTCAGCAGTGCATCTTTGCTGTGGAATGGAAATATTTATGATGTTTGCTCTGTGAGGTGCAGACCACAAACTGATCTAGGGAGAACAAGGGGTCAAGCTTGATCTGCCTGGAAAAGTAGGATTGCAACAACAGTCTCGGTGTAATGACGGGACGGGTGGAAAACAAATCCTACTGAGCAGGACTCACTGCCTTTAACTTGAAGCATCCTGAGTCCATGTGATAACAAGAAAACATTAAAACCACAGAGAGCCACTGTGCATATTGGTCACATCTGATAAATTTTGCACAATGAAATTATGAAAGCATTTGTATTATTCAGTTACTGCTTGCTTGGCATTTTCCATTTGAGTGATTATGCTGAAAAGTAACTTTAGATCTTTCTTTGTCTGTATTTATACTTTCACTCTTTATTTTCTTTTGGCTCACTGCAGCAATCAGCAATGAAAATATTATCTAGGTCTCTTTGAAGTGAACAAAACTGAAGGAGACAGAGACTGGACAGGGGAGGAGAAAGGAAGGTCTTAGCAATTAAATCCTTAGCAGACGATGCTGACAAGTGCTGAAGATGATTTGATTTTCCTTTAAAAGCCTCCTAAATCTGTTTTGCTGTCATTTGACAAGTGTTCTCGAAAGATGATGCTGTGTCAGATGAATACGTGAGTAAGAAAAAAGCTTTTCCCACATATACATATGGTATACTTCTGTGTGTGAGACAAACAATTAGTCAAGTGTTCTTAATGTGACTTCAGTTCTGTGATTAGAAGCGGTGGCCCTTAATGTATCCATGGCTGCACTGACTTATGTAAATTTGCATGTTGGTGCTGTTAATTAGTCTGTGTTCCTCCAACACCACAAGGCACATTAGTATCAAACAGAACAGTAACATTAACAACTTGCTCTGTAGGAATTAAATGGAGATTCACCTCCATTTAAAAATACCAAGCTTTTATGTCATTTGAGACAAGTGGTGTAAAATATCCATGCTTGAACATGTTAGAGTTGGGACTCCTTTTAAATTCTCAAAATGAATGTCTGTGCTTCTTTATTCTGTGTTTACACATTTTATATTCTAGCTTTGTGGGAACCTATTTACTTTGATTGTCTGTCACTTTTCAGCTATTGCACGAGAATATCTTCATTGAGGGACAGGAATTTCTATTCTGTTATAAATTGTGACCTGAGCTCTTAATAAAAATCAAGATGTTCCCTTTTGACCCATTCTGTGAATTTCATTGCTTTCAACAAACAAAAACCTTCTACTAAGCTTGTGACCCTGTGATTGGAAGAAAGTATGACATCCTAAGCAGAGATGTAAGAGTAGCTAACAATTCTGACCTGTAGGGTATTCATTCATCACAGAGAGATGTTTTTCATCATTACAAAGTCAAATGTGCTGATCTCTCTGAGCAGTGATTCAGCAGGCAATTTTAAATGAAAAGAGATTTTTTAAAAAAGCTTTATTAAAGATGGCAATAATGATTCAGAATCAGACAAATAGAAAACGCCAGTGGGTGCTGGAATGCAGAGTCACTGCAGGTCAGTTGCTAATGGATCTGAAACAGCTGTTTCACTAACAAACTTTGTCTACAAATATGCCAGCTTTTCTCAGCAAAAAAGACAAGAAAAACAAGAACAAGGAAAGAATAATAAAAAAAACATTAATTTTCTGAAAATATTAATTAGTAATATGAGAAAATGTTGACCAATTTTTTCAAATAAGGATTGGGATCCCAATCCAAAAGTCAGCAAAAAGCTCGGACGGGTTACACATAATCTAAAACTCTAACATGACATACTTGTTGACAGAATGGCTCTGGGCTGTTAGGCCATATATACAAAACTGCCACTGCTTTTTCTGAAGTTTCTAAAGTTTATAAATGTTCATAAACTACTTGTTTCAATTTCAGTTGGAATTTCTTAGCAGCTGGACTGAGTTGTCCTTTTGGCTTAAACAAAGGGAGCTCTGCTTCCTTCGAAAACAGGAAGACAGTCCAGTTGCCCTCTGTTCAGGCAATATAAGAATAATAATCGAGTTATATTTGAGATAATGCAGACACTTACTGTGATAACGATGAGATACTCACAGTATTCATGTCAGTGGAGGCCACAGAAGGTGGGGGTGACAATATAGCTTTAGTTGGGGGAAAATAAAGATGGCTGCTCTCACTATAATTGTAATGTTATGCATTATACAGTTAACAATAATATAACATTTTTTGTGATTTAAAAATGTATTATGTTTATGTGATCATGGAACTACATGTAGTTGTATTCAGAAGTATGTTAACAAAAAAAGACTGACACTAGTTTCAGCTCTGATTTTCAGCCCCTTCAATGATGCCTTTGGCTCAAGTTAGCCCATGTAGAAAATTGAGTATGCTCTCTGGGTGATTGAATAGGAGTAATGAAGCTTACATGGAATGTGCCCTCTCCCCACAGCAGCAAACAGTGGGATCTTTTCAAGTTGTTTTTGTCTGACAGCACCATAATCTCAAGGTCCCACAAGTGCCTCTGAGATACAGAAAGGGAAAACATAGAGACAAAGAGTCAAGGAAAATAAAATAACTTAATTTTCTGTGTGCTGACTTACAGATAAAGACAACCTCAGTACATAATAATACATATTTTAAATTTGTGTGAAAATGATAATATCCAAGGTGAAACAGTGACTGGTGACTAGATGTTGCACTTTATGTGAAGCTGTAGAGATGCTGTGTTTATCACACTTAAAATATCTTATACTAAAGGCTCGAGTAACTGAGGAAAGAGAAGTGAAGAATTTGTTCCTGTACATGTGAACTCAGACTGATAAAAATCATAATGGCTGAAACTAAAAGTTTAAATTATAATTGGACTTCACAAGCACAGATATCAAGGCAACTGGCCTGTAATCATTTAACCCCATGATGGTGCCTACTTGGGGATGAAGGTGGAATGTCTGAAGCAACAGGGAGCCTCACACAGTTCCAAAGACCTGTGTGAAGATGCCAACCAGTTGATCATGAAGTTAGGTTATCCTGGCAACCTTGTGATGCTGAAAAAGCCTATTTACACCTTCCTCAAATATCTGAAGTTCAGGCAGAGGAGGATGATTGGTGTATGGGGAGCTTTTGTCTCAGAGTTCAGAGTAGGTGAAAGCGGCTCCTTTCATACCGGAAGAGAGAATACAACTCACTCGATCAGGCACATGGTTATGGACTTTGGGAAAATTTGAAGGACAGTATCCCTAGAGAATCATAATTACAAACCCTTGCCCTAACCAAATCTATTATGACTTCATTAAACATGCTTGATTTTAATGCTTGCCTGAATGTCTGTTTGCTGAATGTTAGGAGAGAACTCATAGATTATGACACAAATACGATCTTTTGCCATTTGGATCCCTGCTGAAAACAAACCAAACAACATATTAATTTTAGCTACACTCTGATATAGCCACCATGTCTGACATTTGGCAGCTATTTGTTTCTCTCGGTGCATAAAGGGTCAAATGAGCTTTCAGGCACACCATCCCCATTGGCCTCATTTCTCTAGAATAAAGACGAAGCCTTTCAAGCGTCCCATCTTTCAGGATATGGCTGCTAATTTGGCTTCTTGTCAGAACTGTAGCTTACATAACTTTGCACTTCCCTCTGGTAAGCAGGAGAGTTTTGCTTTTGTAGAAACAAAAACAAAAGTTACCGTACTTAAAAAACTGATCAAATTATTCTGCATGAAACACAATTTCTATGACAGATACTTTTTATTTGATACATCCGTGGAGTTGCAAAGTAATATGTCAGCTTGTCAGTTTAGCGATTTTATTGATGAAAGTCGGTAAGCGGATGTTGATTCATGGCATTGCCCACTGATTTCATTGATTTGTATGTTAGGATCTAATGTACTTTACTCATATCTGTGTGAGTCTGCAGGTGTCAGTGTGTGAGTGTGATGTCTACACATCAAAATGACAAAGATGTTCACTGAAAGTGTGTACACCTGCGACTGCAGCAACAAATATGATTAGACATAGATTTTTCCATTCGGGCTACATCCATGTAGTTTATATTGGGTTATAAAACAACCAAGGAACACCACAGAGTTCCAAATCATGACAGCAATCATAAACATGCATTTGTTACCAAGTCGGTAATAGTCTAAAGTGGGAGGCAATAAAATCCCTCACATGAATGTACACAAGATATTATATCTGAGGTTATAAACAATAAGCTTAAAATAGATAACAGTGTTTTTCTTTGGTTCCCAGTTGTAATTCTTAAATCAAAATTTAAAAAAATGTGATGGCACCATTAAAAACAACAAACCTTGACCAAAGTGGTTTGCACTTACACACTATACTGTATATAGTAATATTAGAATATAGCAAAATAATTGCAATACAGAATAATAATGCATAAATAACCTAAATAATTAAAAAATAAAATGAAAAAGACTAAAATCACATTTGCATTTGAAGTAAAATGCAAGGAAAACTGATGGGTACTGAGCTGTGATTGCCCACTCTACAGAGTGTGTGTATTATGAGGCAAGCTATTGAACAGGTTTAGGGCAACCACTTACAAAGATAGTACAAGTTTATTTTTAAATTGTGGCTTCCTAGAGAAACTGACATGTCAACTAAAGACATGCCATGGTTCTTAAGAAGATCAATTATATATGACACAGTTAGACCACTTAATGTTTTTAGCTTATAAAATAAAATATAAATATAAATAGGCTAGACACAGACCACTTAAAGACCATTGATAACATGGATAACTTTTTTCTGAGTATATAACACAGGGAAAGGATTATCTTTGGCAATTGTTCTTATATAGTAAAAAGCATTATTTCACGGCTGCACTTATTATATTAGCTTATCTATTTGAAAGGAGTAAAAATATTAAATCCCAAATTGACAGTTAAGAAGAGATCCAGAGGAACAAGACTGTCAGAAAAACTATCTAGAGGAGAGGACTTAATAAAAGAGACAAAAACTGGTTTATTTTTATTGGGACTGAAAAATGTACTTTTAACTGGACTTTGATTTCACTGAAACAGATTTAGCGTGGTTCTAGTGAATTAAACCGCACCAGTTCAAGCTGCTGAAGTAGAGCCAGTGGAAAGGGGGCAAGAGGCACATAGTCATGCATACTCAGGCAATTTAGAGACATCCAGTTAAACTAATATTCTTGTTTTTGGAGTGCACACAAAGAGTATGGAAGTCATATAGTCTAATTAGAACCACACATTTGTAAGACATTAGATCAATAATACTCCATTTTTATCCTGTGAAATTATGTATGTGATTTTTTGTTTTTTTTACTTTAAATTCATCTGCAAACGTTCCCCTGTAAGACTTTGCGTGCCAAAAATTTACCTGCGAATGTGGCGATCCTGGGGTGACCTAAGCCAAATCAATCAGCAGTAGAGCTTTTAGCCAATAAAATTATGTCACTTTGATCACCAGGTCAGGGACCTAACTGTGGCCCAGCCCAGCGCACTGGTGTCCCTTGATCGAAGGAGTGTAATTTGAATTGCTATAAGCTGCTTGATTTGGTTTAGATAATTGGTTTGACTTGGATTATCAGGATAGGTCCTCCATACATCAAACAGTCAGCACATTTGCAGGCAAATATTTGAAGGTGAATTTTTGTGGGTGAAATTTTTGCTGGCAATTTTAAAGCAAAAAACTATCACACACACACACACACCCACCCACACACGCAGACACATACACACACACACACACACACACGCACACACACACACACACACACACACAATTGCATTAATTGTTATGAATTCAACAATTCTTTCATATTGCTTTAAATAAAAACAATAATTTACATTTAGAAAGGAATGAGCCGAACCAAACAATGCTAAGCTTTCTAAGCTTAGCATTGTTTGTCCCTACATGTTGTAGAAACAGTATCATGATCTACCATGTTGGAGACGGATGAACGGTCTAAAGCTGTCAACAGTTAAAAGGAGATTTGTAAAACTATTTAAAAACTATTTAAAACCATTTAAAATTGATGTTTCATTGCTGCAGAAACCTGATTGGAATTAGTGACCATACAGTATATCCCTGAAGGTGATTAAAAATGATATTGACCTGTACTATAAAAGGTGGATATTATGTATTTTCCAGGGACATAGTGCCATTTTATAGTACAGTCAAGTAACTGTTACCTTTGGTTATAAAGACATAGTATATATCAAAAATATCTTCAATGAAATTTGACTTCAAATTTGATGCCTTGAAATTGGGCTATTCTTTCCAATACTCCCCCTTCAGCAAATTATAACAATGCTCCACCATGGTGCCATTTACAACCATTCTTAGGATTGTCTTTTTAATGAGAAACTGGATAAAGGGATGTTTAGAAGACCTGATTATCAAAGGTAACATACTACAAAGATGACACAATCTAACATTATATAATGTTATGTCTTGGTTTAATGATTCTGACCACGTGATGTTGCACATCTGAAACTGTGAGCAGTAGTTTTAAATTTACATTAAACTGTTTTATTTGAAAAAAAAAGCAAAATCTATAGCCATGTCTCTTGTAAAAGAGAGCAGATACTGCATCAACAACAATAAAGTGATTCAGCTGCAATTTAGACACAAAAATCTTAAGAATTTAGGCACAATTTTAATTAGTACAAGAGGAGCTCCTGTGATGTGTACGATGCCTGGAGGAACTATTCCAGTAGAAACCAGGAATATCTCATGATACTGAAACGCAGTTAAACGATTTATGTAAGTCATCAATAATTAAATGGATATGCTGTGCAGATTTACATTTTGATGCATAATGAGCAAGCCTAGTGGCCATATTTACTTTTGTAAATAAAATTGTATGCATGCATTAATTTGGTGAATTTTGGCTTTGATTTATTTAAGCATTTCAAATAATAAATCTCCCAGGATTTAAATCAGTTTGATGGTCTTGTTTGCGAAAGGACAAGCTAAAAACGCTCAGGGAATAAATCCAGAATAAAAAATGGTTTATTGCTTGAAACATTAACACAGAAATGATTTGTACTCCTTAGTTTATGTAAAACTATATGCTCCTCTTCTTAGCTATTAAATTCCCTTTCTACCTGAAAGTGAGTCAATAGATTTCAGGATTTTCAGTCACAGATACTACTGTGGTGAGTATTCAACCCAATTAAAATAAAATAGAATCTGTGTGCTTTTATAGAGATAGATTAAGTGATATAAAGCCAGTAATCGTTCCCAATTAAGCTTGGAGTGGCAATAATGCTTTAAGGGAATAAAAATATTTAAAATTATTTGAACCAATAAACTGCAATTAACTGCATTAGCTTAGGTTTTATTACATAAAGCTTTTAATAGAAAAATCTAATCTAAAAGTAATTTTCTTTTCTTTCAGCATTCAACTAAGAATTAAAATTATTTACATATTGTAAATGGGTTGCAAGGCCACTGTAAAGCTGGAATAATGAACTGTTTTAACAGGTAGTGTTCAGAAAGTCATCATTTAGCATTGAAGAATCCATTCAGTATACCACTACTAAAATAACTTCCAGGCGAGTTAATAGCACTGTGTGTGAACTGTGATGAGATCACTGATAGTTTTTCTAATAGAGCATTCATCAACAAAATTTAGACAACCTTTCAGGATCAAGCTCCAAACAGTTATAAATATTTGATTTATATTTGCAAAATTAAAAAATATTTAATTTCATTTCAAAAGTTTGAAGTCCTTGTCATGAAATTACACAGAAAGTACCAGAGTGACCAGAATTGTTGCTGGCTGTGTCAGGTTAATCTTCCACATCTTCTCAATGTTAACTTCAGTTTCCTCTGAAATTTAGAGGAAACTGAAGTTCTACATAGAGCTTGTGTGAGGCAATTCTTAGGCAAATATTAACATATTACATACAGTATATTGACACATTAAAACCCAAATCACTGTCCTTCCAGAGTAAGGTCACTAATATGTTAAGGAAATGTTTGACCACAAAGAAATATCCTAGTGTGTCTGTTTGTTGAGTGCTTGCACTGCAGGTCATTGTTTAACATCACTGACATTTCAATTAATTTACTTATCTTTAAATGCAATTGAAACCTGGATATGAATGAACATATCTAGATAAGATTTTGTACTTTAAATATTTTTTTTCTTGTGGTAATTATTTGTATGTATTTATATGTTGCTAATGGTCTTGGTGAATTAAGACATTAATGTTTTACTGATTCTTAATAATCAGTAACAGATATTCTGTCATGGGCCATTTTTGAGTCCACCTTTGTAGTACAGACAGATTTGAGAGAAAAAAAGTTGCTATTGTTTAATTTTATGTTGTGTTGTTGAACATCTTGGTTTTGTCATCTTTCTCTCTAAAGAGCTATCATATTAATGAGTTAGAAAAACATTGAGGAAAGGTTTGGGACTTCTGTCCTTGAAGCATTTGTCTCTTCCTTCCCTTTTGACCTGCAATAGAGTAATGTTTTATTCTACAGGCTTGTCATGCATCAATAAAACCTCCCATCCAAACCTTCTTTACACCACCAGACTGTTAAAAAGGTTTTTGTTTAGGTTAATCCCCGAAGCCTATATGTGTTCCACAACTAAAACTTGTCTTGTTTTACTGTTGAGGTGACTTTTGACAAAACTCAAAGAAACTTTTTTATCCTTTTTCCATATTGATTAAGAAGACAAACTAAAGAAATGTGAAGTGCATCTCTTCATGTGGTAAAAGAAGAACAGAACAAAATGTATATCTTTGTTTCTAAAAGGGGTCTCTCTTTCAAGAGTTTTGATAGAAAAATGTACCAATTTAAAGGTAGAATTATGAAATTTTTTATACATAGCAACTTTACCTTGCAATATAACTGGATTTTTGGGGGTACAGTTCACTTAGTCTCAACTTCTTTTTGAGGATCATCTATCTTTTTTCAAAGATGATCCTTGTAACAAAAGTTATTACTATAACCTTTGATTTTATTTGTTGCCAAGAGGCAGCACAACATCCATTTAACAAAACAAAATATAAAGTGACAAACATCAAGAAGGTGTTGTTATACATGCTATGTCACATTCCATAGATGGCTGTGTCTTCCTGGTTTTCTAAGATGTTATTGTAAATGCTCTATTTTCAGAAATTTGTTTTAAAAATCCACACTAGTCTAAATTAGATATTCATATTAGATAATTCTTTTGATTTTCTTTGCCTGAGGTTTGTTTATATTTTCCTCTTGCATAGTGACATTCTGAAATTGCTTTTGGAGAAACAAAATGTCTTTTAAGTTTTTAGATCTGCACAGTTTAAGTAAAAATCTCATTTCTGCCATCATGCAAAGCTCCTGTTATAGCGTTCAAGCTGACTGCCTAACTGTGCTGACACCCTTAGATGAAAAGCATCCCCTTTAACTCCACCCCCCTCAGGAGCAGGCTGTTTAATTCCTCTGAGGGGATGATTTGGTATCCGCCCAATAAAGCTGCTGGTTGCTGTCCCAGGGCACAATGTGTCGTTCCTAGCTGCACTTCTGCACTCAAACAACCTGCTGGCCTTCTGGAAACCCTGTATGCCACAAGCATTAGGACTTCAAAAGTACAGATGTAATCAAGGAATTGGTGTCTCTTGTAATTTGACAAATCACCAGGACATATGAATGAAATCGCATCACAGACAACAGGGACAGAAAGAGACAGAACACATCATTGCATCTGGTAAGCTTTAGCATTCATTGACTGTTAAATTAAATTATATTTGTTGGAAGTAATATGTATTTATCTTTAAATTTCATTTTAAGATTTTCCTTCATGTACACTAACATGGCATTTTTTAATTTTATTTAGCAATTAGAATCTATAGTTTGATATATTGATTACATTTTAATGTGTTATTATACTAGTCTCTCTACACAATGCTTAAAGAGAGACATTCTGTAACAGAAAGTGGGTGTCTTAAATTTCTGGTGGAGTTATGTTTTGCCTAGAGGCAGCTGTTCTGATAGGGCTCAGTAGATTCCCAGCCACATGCAGCCATCAGGAATATACAAGTAGGATAATCATTTTTCTCATTGTTGTTTTCGCCAGGAGGTTTCTGTCCTGCTCTAACCGTCAGAGCATAATGGTGGCTTTTAAAGGGATCTGGACCAAAAGCTTCTGGAGGGCTGTGTCAGGAGAATACCTGGCAAGCGTTGTCTTTGTGCTCCTTAGCCTGGGTTCCACTATCAACTGGCATGCCGGGGAGGAGAATCCCCCCCCGAATGACTTGGTGCTAATCTCCCTTTGCTTTGGCCTCAGCATTGCCACCATGGTTCAATGTTTTGGCCACATCAGTGGCGGCCACATAAACCCAGCTGTCACTGCAGCAATGGTTGTATCTAGAAAACTGAGCCTGGCAAAAGGTGTGTTCTATGTGGTGGCTCAGTGCCTGGGAGCCATCACCGGAGCTGGGATTCTCTATGCAGTCACACCTGCAGATGTTCGAGGATATCTCGGTGTGACAATGGTAACAACTAAAGCACCTCTATTGTTCAGTGTGTTTTGTTACCCATCATTTTAAACAGAATATTGTGTTTTCAAGGTGAGCTCCAAGGTCTCATTAGGACATGCGCTTCTGGTGGAGCTTCTCATCACATTTGAGCTGGTCTTCACTATCTTTGCCACTTGTGATCCGAAACGCACAGACCTAAGTGGTTCAGCAAGCCTAACCATTGGATTTGCAGTAGCTATAGGACACTTATTTGCAGTAAGTAACTTTCTCTATAGCCCTGCGACAGGCTGGCGACCTGTCCAGGGTGTACCCCGCCTCTCGCCCGGAACGTAGCTGGAGATAGACACCAGCAACCCTCCCGACCCCATTAGGGACAAAGGGTGAACAGAAAATGGATGGATGGATGGAACTTTCTCTATAGTTTAGCTCAACACAAAAATCACAGTAGTGATACAATAAAACAGCGTCAGACAGGTGTAATAAGGTTCAGATGAACAGTTTCTGGAACTTTCCACAATCTAGTTTTAATACCAACAAACTGTTTTAAAGGTACAAATGGATACACATGTCAATAATTGGGGCAAGAATTGACTCAGAAGAAAGGCTGACTGTTCCTTAGTTGAATGAAAACAGGTGTTCTCAGGGTGTAATTTGTCAGCCTGTGTTAGTGTACTCTGAAACTCACATCCATGTGTGTAGATCTTTCCTGGAGGCAGCCATTGCATGGCAACCAATCTCCAGAGGCTTCCTGAACCCAGCAGAGCAAATGAATGTGCAGTGAAAAAAATGCTACTCGTAACACCAGCTTTGCTTGTTTAGCAAATGTTGAGTTCACAGATCTATAAGCTATCATTTTGGTTCAGTATGAGTTTGCATTTAATTTTATAATATTTAATTCTTTAGATAAAATCAATGATTATATGTGTCTTTTAGATTCCTTACACAGGGGCCAGCATGAATCCAGCTCGTTCCTTTGGGCCGGCAATGATCACACTTAACTTTGAGAACCACTGGGTAAGAGGCAACTGTTGAATAAAATGATGTAAGATTTTTGTAAGCAAATATATCCATTGTAACAGTTGTCAAATTATGCTCAACAAGCTCTCTCCACACTCACCTCCTAACAGAGGTTTGGAAAAACAAAATAATGAAAAACAGCAGGGGGCAGTAAACATGCATGAAGAGATTTTCAAGATGTCTACATAAACAAAAATGTTGATGCAATTTTCTATTTGCAATATAAGAAAGCTTAAGGGTTTTCTTCATCTGGTGCCAGTTGAAAGTCAATCCATGAGTCTCTGCTTAGAGAAATCATAAAATATAGGCAACAATTTTTATCTGTGAAAACATTATATACAGTAAATGATGAAGGAAAAAAATTAGAAAAAAAAGTACATTTCTATTAAGTTGGGTGGGTTAAATATGGAAGCTCTATGTAGCAGGTTCAAATATGAATGGCATAACATTTAAAAGAGTGTAAGATGTAGTTAAAACCCATGGTAGAGTTATCTGAATGTTCAAAGTATATGACTTGCAAAACTAAACTGCAACATATTATGCACTTTTTAAACACTCTCATTGCTCTTTAATTCATTCTCTCACAGACATCGAAAGCACAAAATAATCTAACGAATGACAAAAAAAAGTTACGGAAGAAAATTGGTACAAAACGATTTTTGTTCACTTAGTTTTTCTTTTGTTTTTTTAACCCAGAGTAATTAATTCCTATTAGGCTTTATATGTTGGTTTCACAGTGAAGATCAGAAGGTTCTGTCAAAATAGCCCTGTTGTTTAGTCACTGAAATGGTTCAGTTGAAGAAGTAGTAGTAGCACAACCAAGGGGGGTTGTAGGTCTATAGGTCATGACTTCTGGCTCCCCATTAGTTTGGTCGACTAATATGCTTAATATTAATATTTATTTCTATTAGTATGACTTTTTTATCCTTCATCGTTTTCCCTATTTTTTATCTCTAAAACTCATTCACTTCTGGTCCTGAGCTCAGTCCATCCATGGTCACATATTTAGAGAGTTACCATATTTGTATGCAGGTACATTAAAATTAGAACCAACAGATTATTAGGTAGATAAAAAAATAAAAGGAAGATTTTTGTTAAATATTTTTTTTAATAAAACTTAAAATACCAAGTTCTGTTAACATCAGCAACTGTAACATCAGCACCCATAAATACATTTATTTTATTGATTTAGATAGATTGATTGATTCTATTGGTGGGCCCCACTTTAGCACCCATTAAAGGGGAAGGCCCTCTTGTTTATTAGATGTTCTCCTTGTGACTTAAAAATTTTATTTCCCTCAACCTTAACTAAGCAATTTGTTCCGAACTGTTTGGTTTATTTTGAATCAGAGCTAGAAAACAAACATTAGATGTAATGATGTTTAATATCGCGCCAATATCATACTATAGAATTCAGCCTCCAAGTTTATTCTTTTTAAAAACTATGGCATCCTTATATAATGTTTCCTTCGTAATCACATAATCACTCGAGTGCTATAAAATCTTTCCTGCACCATATGTCACAGTGTAACTCAAATCATATGAAATAGAACTGATTATGTTCGGCACATGCAAGATACTGCAGACAATAAATATTTAAACAGTCACTCATTAACCAGCTTGCTAACAAGGGTGTTTCCTCTCACTTATTATTGAAGGTGTACTGGCTGGGTCCCATTCTAGGAGGAATCTTGGCTGCAGCTTTGTATGAATACCTTTACTGCCCCGACCCTGAAGTGAAGAAGAGGCTGAAGCAAGTCTTTAAAAAAGATTCAACCGGGAAGTACAAAGTGGTGGAAAGTGAGGAGACCATCATAAAACCAGGCTCCGTCCATAACATCAATCAGACAGAGAAAGTGGAAAAGAAAGATTCTTTCCAGGAGTCGTCCGGAGAAGTACTGTCTTCTGTATGACTATCACGTGCACTAGACATGGAGACAAATTTGTAAAGAAGAATGGCAATCAAACTTTGCGGTATCAATCTCAAGCATGTCGCCCTGCAGAATTTAATTCTGTCAGACTCACAAGGTTGTATTACCTTCACTGTCATAAAGTTAATGCATTACAGCTAAATCTTCCAAATATCTGCAGTCGATTCAATACTCCTCCCCAGAAACCTTCTGAATTATTGTTTCTGCACACAATGCACCCTGCTAAAATGACAGCCAGCAATGCATTGTGGTAGGAAAATATGTGTCCAGGGGGTCAGCCAATTATGTGGGGTCATCCCATGTATTGGAGGAGTGAGGAAGAATAAGCAGCCTTGTTATTTTTGGATTAGTGTCACATTTGTTCTGCCTTCTGAATGTATAATAAAAGGCAGGATTGTCCTTGTGATCATTAAGCACATTACGGATGAGATGCAATGTAAGACAGCTCTGACAAGCTACATGGGCAGAGCTGTATTACAGAGCTCTCCATTTTCAGTACATTAGTCAGGGAAACAGCTTGTTATTCTTTCTGCAAGTTCATCTCTACTTCACTGTCTGCTACTGTACGACTGTTTTCTGATTTCTTTTCATTGCAATTTTTGTTATTTTCTTTGTAGATTGAATGTATTTTTTGTAGCATCTTGTATGACTTGTCTTGCAGAGGCAATTCTAGCATGAATGGGCAAGTACATATATATAAAACACCACACTTCAAGAATAGAAAAAACAGTAACTTCATCTGTTTGATGGATATTTTGAACTTTATAAAAAAAAAATCGATTGATAACATCATAAATTAAATAGTGTTTTTAAAAATCTCTGTCAAGTGTCAAACTATCCAATTTAGGTCTGCTCAGACCAGTTGTCAGGATGATGAAATGCAGCTCAGGCTCATTCAAAAAGAAAACTGTGAATAACAGTAAATAACATTCAACAGATAGTTTGCAATATTTTCTTGCATGCACTTTTTAAAGAAAAGCAATGTGTCCACTCCTCTTTTCCTAGACATGCAAATAAGAAATATAAATCTTATAATGCAAGGAACTTGTAGATAACTTCTTATTATTGTTATTGCTCATACTGGCCCATGATAAATTGTTGCTCTTGGTGGTAACTCATGTCACTATGAGTTATTATTATGAAATCTGCCACTGCACACATAAGCTGTTATATCACCTACATGTTTAATTTATAAAGGTGTGTTTGGTTGATTGCTTTTTTTCTCAGTTGTTTTGCAATTTGAAAATGTAAGATGTTATTAAGTTCTAATAAAAAATTAATTCTGGAATTATCAAGGATTCTTTTATAATAATTTTTTTCCCTTTATTGGACCATTCAATACATATAGGAGAGATATACTTAACACAAAATGTAAGGAAATTTGCATTTGGTTAGTTTCTTTGTTCAAACGACGCTTTTGGTAAATATAACTCATAACATTAGAAATTATGTTAATTTCCACAGATGAATAATAGCCATTTGGCTATTTCTGGCAATTTAACATTTAGAAATATTAATTTATGTGCATTTTCCCTGTCAAATAAATTGATAAATTAACATTTTCTACAGCAAAGAATTATTAAGCACAAACTTCTCCACTTTTTGAACAAGTGTTTTTGCACAAAAGTATCACTATATAGCCACTATATATTCCCTCACAGAAGGTACTAGGCACATGGAAAAAAAAAGCTTTCCAGCCTAGTGATGGATTGAACCCTTCATCCCTTGATTATCCGTCCCTATTGTCAGATAAATGTCCACTTTGTGGGCTCCTCGGAGTTGCCCTGCTGAGAATAGTTCCATTTTATCTCATTCTATCAAAAGAGGGCCAAGGAAATGATACTACTCTGTGATGGGAAATAGGGGTGATCTGTTATATGTCTGCACTTAATTTCTTTTGCTAAAAGTGGAGGTGCTCTTGAATTCTTCTCTCATGGAGGCAAGCTGTCTACATGGTGCAGCTATATTACATTCGCCAGCCGTGAATAGCAGTCTAATTTTGATGTTAAATCAAAATTGTTTTTTTATTCCCTCATGAATCAATTCCTTCCTGCTTCAGTGTAGTCCATGTGTGTGGTGCTATAGCCTCACCTACTGGCCGAGTGGGTGCATTGCCTGAAGTGTTGTGATTACATTTTGTCCATGTGAGGGCAGCCATGAGCCTTGATAGAGCAAAGTTGCTTTTCAGAGTTGGGTCGACAAATGTTGGTTTTATTCATTAGTTTGAGCTGTATTCTGTTTGATATTTGTCCAGAGCATTAATTCACAACTACACAGGAGGATTAAGCGCTGCATTCCAACACAGAACCCAGCAGTCAAATGGGAGAATAAGCAAGTCAATCATGAAGCTCTCTTTTTGGTCAGCCTTCATGCTCCTGGAACTTGTTCAATTTTGGAAAAGTTGCTTAGAAATTTGAAGGGCGCATATTTTTCATCAAAATGCCTGAATAAAATTGTGTTCTCAGTATGTTTCTGTTCTTCAAAATTAAAATGTGTGCCTAACATTAAAAGTGTTTCTACAGCATCATCCTCTACTTTCATTACAAGCTGCCTATCAGGATTTTGGAGATGGAGTGTGGAAATACTAAATATTTACTGAATGCACCTTCTATTGGCAATGCAGAGTGAAAACTTTTGGGAATTTAAACTGTGTTCACGCTCTGTGAAAAGGAGAGAATTGTGCCTTGTATCAATCAAATTGGGGAGAAAGCGTAAGACAAATGTACTCAGAGTGGGCTGACAAACTTCCCGTAAGTTTTTGCAGTCATGGAAAATAGGAAACTCTATTAAATGTTATACAAAATACTTGATAAATAGTTGTTTTCTGTGTTTGATTCCTTGCTAACATACCAAAATGGTTCATCAGCAAAATGTTGAACAGAAACCAATTATTTTAAAAAAAACCAACAGAAACTACAGCGTCTTTCAAAGTTATTTATGAACATTGTAGTTTTCAACATTTGGTCACAACCACAAAACTCGACGTATTTTATTTTCTATTTTCTGCCAGATCAACACCTAAAAATATAAAAATATGAGGTATAATATAAACATTGAGGCACATGAGACGATATCTTATGCTGAAATTACATCTGCAAGTCTGTTAGTGCATGTTTCGCCCAGTTTTCCACATCTAGAGGTACATCAATTATTTCAATTTCAAATTGATTCTGATCTGAACTTTGACCTTGGAATTCAAACACAGGAATATACTTTGATCTAAACCATTTAATTGTAACTCTGGCTGTATGTTAAGGATTGTTGTTCACCTGGAAGTTTTCAGCTGCCAGTCTTTTGCAGTCTCAAACAGGTTTGATCCACTATATTTCCCTGTTAAAGGTAAAGGTAAAGGTAATATTATTTATATAGCACATTTTCAGCAACAAGACAATACAAAGTATTAAGATGGTGTGTTCACACAAAAGGTTCTATACTGGCCGTGTTTCACCAGAGCACCTTCTTCCAAATGTCCCCTACAAGTATTTGGCTAACTGCAAACAGAAAATTTCATTTATCTTTTTTTCTTCCTGACAATTTTCCATAGACTCCAGATTTGTGGAGCACATAACTTATATTTGTTGTGGCAACCGGTTTTCCCTCTTAAACTGAGGATCTCTGCAGCTTCTATATATTTTCCAAAGGTCATTTGGCTCCTTCTCTGAATAATGATTTTATTAGCCACTCGCCCATCAATTTATGTATCTGTCACTCTTTGGATTATTTATTGAAGAGTATACTGGGGGATGTTCAAAGGAACATTGCCACATTTTCATCCCTGACTTTTCTAATGTGTGCATTGTCTTTATTAATGTTCACTAACAACTCCCTGAGGTCTTCTGAGGCCTCTATTTAGGTATACATTCATAGATTATTTAACTAATTATGTGACTTCTCAGGACAATTGTTAAAACTGGATTTTATCTAATAATCACAGAATGAAGAGAATAGAGGAGTTAAATATTTTTCTTTTTTGTTGCTTTCAGAAAAACTGTGCATGCGTTCTTTACTACACAAAATTATGACCTAGCTTGTGTTGCTCTACCGCATGAAATATTAATAAAACACTTTGAACTTTATGATTGTGCTCACTTAATCTATTTTAGAGCAGACAGATTTGTGGGAGATGAAAACTCCTAATTTTTAGCCCACAACAGAAAAGGCAAAAACAAAAAAACAGATAAAACACACACCTTAAAGATCATTAGCAATTAATATTTGGGGATTCGTTGAGAAAAACAGCGTTAAACACTTGTTTAATAATTCATACTATAAACAAGAAAGTCTCCCACTTCCTTAATAATTTAGACGTAAGCTAATGTTGATTTATTCAGGAAGGTCTCTGCCACCAGCGCAGCCTGGAGTGCCCAAATTTGAATTAAAGTAGGACAGTAGCAGGCGAGTCTGTAATAACATTTGTATAATTTTATTATTGCTCTGGGCTCAGTTCATTTCCTCCTCCAGTAGCTGCGTGAAATTGTTTGATTCTTGAAACTGCCTTGAGTCTGCGGCTCAGGGGTTGGAGGGTGGTACAGGAACAGGAAGGCATGCGACACTCTCCCCGTCTGATGCTGTCAGACACAAACACACACACCCACACACACACCCAACTCCACGTGCATACACTCATGCAGAGAGAGCAGGAGATAAATAACTTTGTTATTCTGGGTTTTGTAATATTATTACACTGGCTCACTTAATAACTTGAGCTGTCTTGAGAAAATGATTGATATTCTCACTTTGTCAGCTATGATAAATATTATACTGCCTCTATTTGAAGAAGCTAGGAAAAGGAGTAACTCATTCATCATGTAATCATGTTGTTAAAATATGAGTTTGTATTTTTATCCATTTTCAGCAGAATGGTTGAAGAAATTCAAAGAATTGAGTCTGCTTGTAAATAAGTTGTTTTGGTGAGCCTACGGCAATTTCATTGTCTTTTTACAAAGAAAAGTTTGATTTCACTTCCTTCATGACAAATTATTAAACTGCATAACCACTTTAGTGCATGTGTGAGGGTGTTAAAAAGTTTTCAAGTCCTATCCTATAATTTCCAGTTTGTGGTGTACCATATTGTGATTACGCTCGGCAGTGATTGGACTATCATTTCCAAAACTCTCATTTACAAAACTCTGATTACTCCGGCACAAACAATCAAGTTTGCGAGGTATTAGCTCGTGCAACACACACCTGAGACCCCGGCGGTTTTGAGTCGCAGAGGGAGGGTGGAGAAGTTCTGATTGGTTTCCTCGAGGCTCTGCTTCCAACTTCCCACCCGCACGCATTCCCTCACTCCCCTTCTTCCTCCCCCCTTTCAATTCCTTTATGCAGAGCAGCCCAAACTGCAGTTTGATGAAACACATTTGTTTGACTTAACTCTTGCCTCGCCATCGCAGCTAAATCTCAAAGGCCTGTCGGTGTAATGTGGCCCAAAAGCAATTGGGTTAATGAGAGGATATATGTACAAGTGTGGGACTTGACCTGAGGAGCTGTTTTCCATTTGGGTTTGGTCTGCTCATGTTATTAGGGAAACCTTTATTATTGTTGCCCTCTAGTGGGAACCATATAATAGGATTACATTTTATTAGAGCCTCCCAGCATTACCCAAGCACCCCCCTACCCACCCACCTCCTCTTGTCTCTGCTCCCCTTGTAGAAGTGTCACTGACTCCTCTGTCCATTGTGGGTGGGATGGTTCCATTTGGGGCTGAAACAGAACCAACAAGTGGAGAAAGCAAATTATCCAGCAGAGACTGACTTTTAAGAAACACCTGTGCATGTTGAAGTGAAATCATTTGGTCAAATAGCACAGTGAGGCACCTCCAGCAGCAGAAAGACTGTATGTGCAATGCAGTGACAGCATGAGGCATGCAGTACCTTGCAAAATTATCCATGCCCCTTGAATCTTTTTCACATTTTTTCACCTGACATTGACAGACAAACTTCACTGTGTTTTACTGGGATTTTATGTGGTAGACTAACACAAAGTGGTGCATAATTGTGAAGCAGCAAGGAAAATGATACAAGGTTTTCAGAATTATTTATAAACAGAATAAAGTTATTGATGTTTGTATTTATTCCCTTTTACTCTGTTCCCATAAAATATGGTGTGACCAGCTACTCTCAGAAATCCCTGAATTAGAAAAAGCATCAGAACAACAAAGAAACTCACCAAACAGGTCAGAGATGAAGTTTAAAGCAGAGTCGGGCTATACAACATAATCCCAAATTTGAACAACTCACAAAGTTCCATTAAATCCATTATCCTAAAACAGAATGAGAATGACAAAATTCTAAATGTACCAGTGCATTTTTCTATTTATGCACGCATAAATAGAATGACAGGAGGTAAGGAGAGCATTAATCACCCAAGTGTCTCATGATAACTCTGGAGCAGAGATCAACAGCTCAGGTGGGAGAATCTGTAAATAGGAAAACTATTACTACTGTTCTCAAGGACAAAAAAGGCAGTGTTAAAAGAAAGTCATTAGAGCTTTTTAAAGTTTACCATAAACCACATGGAGGACACAGCCAACATGTGGAAGACACTCTGCTCAGATTGGACCAAAACTCTCCTGTTTGGCCTTCATGCCAAATGCTTTGTGGGAAAGAAAACTAACTCTCCACATCACATTGGGCATACAGTAGTAGTCACTATGAAACATGGTGAAAGCATAGTGCTTCTCTTCGGTGGGGAAACCTAAGCTGGAAAGTGTTGATGGGAATAAGATTAGAGGGCAATTGGAAGACAATCTATTGGTGACTACAGAAGACTTCAAACTGGGCAGAAGCAGCAGGACAACGACTCTATACATTCGAACTACAATAGGATGCCATAGATCAAAAAAATCTATGTGTTAGAATGGCCCAGTTAAAACCCGGGCCGCAATATAACTGAAAATCTAAAGCATGACCTTTTTTAACTTCCATCCATTTCATGTCTTTGCTTCTCCTAATTTAATAAAGAGGCTAATCTCTCATAGCTCTAAATCCATTACTGCTAAACCCTCCATGATCACGATACCTTGACTACAATATAGCAAGAGCTGAGCTACACTCTCAAGCGCAAAATTTCTTTGTGCCAAAGATAATATTTGACAAACAATTCTGGCCTAAAACTGTGCAAGCCTGGAGGGCAGAGTGAGTCAGGATCTGGAACAGCTTCAGCACTTTCCCTTTATCCATCCCACTCCCTTATATAACCACAGGCCATTAGAGGGGTGTGGTGAGTGTGGAGCAGCAGTTACTAACAGGGTCGGAGGCAAAACCAACATTTCTACCTTACACAGACTTTAAGCAGAAATGAATCCAAGCTGTTTAAAAGCAACTAAACAGATACTATGCTTACACATAGATGTTTAAGGACAACGTTAAGAAAAAAGAACATAATTAGTGTTTGTTTATACAGAATAAATCCTGCTTAAACTCTACACTACAACAAGAGGTGAAATGCAAAGTGCAGCAGTGTACAAAATTCATGACTTAATTTTTTTTATATTTTGCATGAAAGGAATCAGACGAGCAATATCTCTTCAGACATTCTGAAATTTTTTTTAACATTTCTTTACATTTTTTTGGAGAGGAGGGGGTGTGAAGTGGGGGAGAACATTGACAGATTTCTTTGCTTATTTTAGTCCAGTTTTCTAATTTGTTGAGTCACTTCCAGAGTCCACAGAGTTCCTAAACAAACTAGTAACTAAGCAGTTTTATATTTAATATTTAGACTATGTGTGGTAGCTGAATCTAAAGAAAATTCAGATAACAGTATGTGTGAAAATGGCACTTTGGCATAGACAAGATTATTCACAAAAAGATGTTAGCGGACATATTGATGCACAAAAGATGGAGAGACTAAATGACGCTGTCTAAAATGTTTTAGGTGTTTTCTGAAAATATTTCTCAAAGATAATTTTTCAAGCAACCAAAATACAACTTTCATAGTTGGAAACAAGTGGGAAAACCCAGAAAATCCTGTAAAAAAAAAAGTGCCCAAAGTTTAAAGAAAAACACAAAGACTTGGATAACTATTTATTAGTAGCACTATGTAAGACTAAAAAACTGTTTTAACAAAAGTTAGAAGAAAAGGAAAAGCTGAGTTTTCTCCTGTGATTTTTCCCCCTATATCTCCATCTTTTCTCATTCAGACCAGAAAGGTTTTACCTTCTCTTCAAATCTTAGCGTCACCATAAACTGTAACATAAGGAGTTATCTGCCCAGATTTGATTCGCCGCTTCTTCTCTGAGACATTGCTGGAGGCATTTTCTCAAAATTCCAGCAGGCAGAGTGAGTTTTCCAGGCTTGGTCTTTCTTCCTCTCCAAGCGAAAGTATTTATAACCAGATGATGTCATTCAGGTCAGGCGATGTGTGTCTAAGCAAAACTTACATCTGCAACTAATCTGTATAATTTGACCAAAAAAAGAAAAAAGAAAATCCTTTAGCCATCCGCCGCTTGCATGTTGTAGTTGTTTTAAGTTAGCTCTAACTGAAGTGAAGCACTTTGCTTTTACAGTGACTTTGTAACAATAGCGGCAAACGGCTATTACAAAGTCACAGTAACTTTCTCATTCGTTTGCATGTGATGCATATAAGAATTTCATAAGGTTTGTGGTTTCCTTTGTTTCTAAAATGGATAACGCCTGGATTTCAAACACTCATGCGGTTTCAATCAAGCACATTTAATCACGTTAGTGGTGTAAAAACTAGTATCCTTTGTTTATTTTTCTATACAATCCACTTGTGAAAAGCAGGAACATTTGGATAATTATGATCATTAATTATACTTTCCCTAAAGCATTTATTTTGTTTTGACATCTGCTTTGACCTACCAGTTTAATGTATTTTCCAAGTATTAATTCCCACTTTTTTAATTTCCTACTTGAAAGAACAATAAAATTTAAAATGCCTTTGTAAATATTTGTCTTACTAGGATGTTTTTAGATCTTTTTCATGTGTTACAGCCTCTGTTTTTGGAGCAGAATTTTAGCGATGCCTGCGATGAACTGGTGACATGTCCAGGATGTACCCCGCCTCTCGCCCATTGACCAGCACCAGTACCTCTGTCTACCCCACAAGGGATAAAACATGTTGGATAATGGATGGGTGGTTTCAGTGATGGAATAGTGTCTTTCAAAAGTACAGTTTTTTCACATGAACTTCAAAGTGTTTCATTTGACACATCAGCAGAAGATAGTGTGCAATTATAGTGTGGAACATATATTTTCTTGTACAAAAATTTTAAAAAGTTGTGTTAGCATTTTTATATAGCTCCACTGACTCAAAACTTTGTAGAAACACATACATATGGAATTTCATTACCAGCGTTGCATGATAAGAAACTCATAGATTAAATTTTATGGGATTTTTGGCTATTCCTACAAACAAAATGACTCATGTTCTGTCAGATTTGAAGTAGAGTTTATGTTAACAAAAGATATTTAAGTCTTGCCATAAATTCATAGTTTGATTTAAATCTGGCCTTTGACTAGGTTGTTATACTAAATGAAAATGCTTCAATATAAATTATTCAATTTCAGCTTTGATTGCAAGTTAAGGGGAACTGCCCAGAGCGTGCTCAATCCATCTTCTCATCAACTCTGACTAGTTTCGCTGTCCCAGTTGAAGAACATCACCACAGCATGATACTGCCACCACCATGTTTTATAGTGGGCAAGCTGTCTTCAGGGTGACATTCATTCTTAGTTTTCTGCCACACAAAGTGTTTCGTATGTAGAACAATTCAAATTGGGCTCATCTCCCAAAAGAAGCTTCTTCCACATGTTTCTCGTTTCACCCAACATTGTTGGTATTAAATCTTAAATGGGACTTACTTTAAGATTTACTTTCATTCAACAACTGCTTTTTTTATTTAGGGGTGTCGACCTAAAAGAGGCACAGCACACTTTTCAATTCTTTACTTGCAATTAGTTTTGAAAACAATGAATCATATTCCTCTAACTTCAACAGTTATTAGCAACTTTGTGTTACATAAATCTTATCAAAATGCATTGAAGTTTGTGCTTGTAGTTTTAGAGACAGTAAAGAAACAAGTTCAAGGGGTATAAAACATTTGCAAGACAGTTAATCCGCATGCTATTACGTTTTAAAACACAGAGAACAATAGTCGATGCTCTCAACAGTAGGGGGCGTAAGAGGGTATTTTTGTAGCTTTGATCCACGATGAATGGCACTGAAACAATTAGAATGTAAAATCTGTCCGTTCTATGGCCAGATGTACGCCGAACACAGCAGCACTCTCAGGTCAGACCGAATAATTATCATGTTGACTTAAGAACGGTTTAAAACATACGATTCCTTTAATGTGTCCATCCCCGGAGTAATTCTAAAAAATCCTCAGAAGTGCCTCAATCTTCCTGAAATCATGCATGGTTGAACATTTGAAATGAGCTCGCACATCACCCCCAGGCACTGATTCAGACTTGATTGAGGAAAGGCAAGCTGCAAGTACTTATTTATACAACTACGTCATCTGGAGGCTGTCCAGAAGGAGGAAAGCGGCTAAAAAGATTGCACAGGAGAGGCTTAAAGGGGAGTAAGAATTCCATTAACCACATTCCATTAATTTAATATGCTGATGCTGGACTAATCAACAAGTTGTCTGCTGCTGCATTGTGTCTTTATAGCACGAGGGGGGGAAGAAGTAGATGGGTTTGATGTTTGAGAGGAGAAGAGGGGAAGGGGGTGGAAATCAAAGTACTCCACCAACAATCTATATAATTATCGTCATCTCCTGCTTTTCCTCTCTGGCAAAGAAACACTCCATCCATTTGTAGAAATCGCCCAGGGGAGCGTTACATCAAAACTAATCATAACGATTAAAATCAGCTTCTCTGCAGGGAGGAGGCAATAGGGAAGTTAGAGGCAGGGGGTGAGGGTGTTGTAAATATAGGACAAAATATATATATTATATGATTTTTTAAGAACGTAAACTCAAGAAAAAACTAAGGCACCACTGCCGTACTCACTTCCATTTACTCGCAGTTTTATTCTGCATATTGGTTTAGACTTGGGCAGAGACATGAGCTAATTGTATCCTGATCTTTGCCTGGAGGGGTTTCGGGAGCCCTGGAGCAAGTATTCTCTGTATTTTGTTCTGTCTACCTTAGCCAAGCTATTGCATTTCTCGCTGGTGTAGGAAGAGAGGCAGATCTCAGGCCAAATCGGAGGAGGGGAAAAAAGGTTCACAAAAGCCACTTCATGTTTCAGGTAAGCGAAGATTTATTTCTGTTTGCTGTTATTTCCGAGGCTGGGTGGACTGGGACATCGAGGCGCAGCAGCTTTTACGCATGTGCCAAGCAATTCGAGCCGCACTAGTTCTTAAGAAACATTTAACCACTTCCTGGCTATTGTTCCGTGGTTAGAGGGCGACAAATTTATTTGCATGGCAACAACAACTAACGCAACAAACGGGTTGTCGGTGCGATCTCGTCGTGCGAAAACGTTCCGTATAATATCCAACGCGTGAATTTGCTCCTGGCGCGTCTCAGCACCCGATAATATCCCCGTCCGTCTTCCTTGTCACCGCTCAGTGTACACAAGTTGCTCACAACTTAGTTAAACGCAGTTTTGTGCCGTTTAGGAACGGCGTTTGAACTTTGTTGTATTTTTTCCCCCGTCGTGAAACCTTTCCATTTCCTGACTGCCCCAGATCGTGGAATGAAAGACGCCATTGTGGAGTAATTTCGCCCCAGGCGTATTTGTTATTCTGTATGACAGGATACAAACGTCAGTGCAGAATATGGGAATCATCCGTTAATAAAAAAACAAAGCTGTGTTAAGAATTGTAGCTATGTGGAAAAAGGCAAATACGGGAGTCATTTCTGTTTTTTAGCATTATGGTTAGCATTATGACCGCGCTGTGTGTTAGTTCTCATCAGCAAACGTTGTGACTAAAGTGGTGCAATATTTGCGACTGGCACTAAAATACTGTTGGAATTACGTGTACTCTTGTGAGGACTTACTCTAAACACGGTTTGTTTTTAAAATACAGATTATATCAAGGACGTTTTAAAAGAACAGCCGAATATAGGCTGATTTAAATATCAGTGGGAGAAAAAGTAAAATAACACCAGTTCCAGAGTAAAGAAACACATGACACTGAGTTGGTGGCTTATGAGGACCAATCACCAGATGGCGCTGTTTCAAACCCGTAACATATGAGGCCTACACTGAGATGACTGCAGTTTATGTTGATCACCGAAATTATACTATAGAATATCAACTCTGATACCATATGCTATCTGACATACAGATTCCATATACAGATTCAATTAAAGGATTTCATAGACACATCGTAGGGATCAGTTTCATTTTAATAAAGTGTTTTAAGTTATGCATTTGAATCATTATTTTTTGTTGTGTTTGGACTGAAGAAACAACTGTATAAATTTGAAAAAAAGAGCAATTCTGCACAAATATTTCTAATTTATTGTGGACTTTTTCTAAATCACACAGTTAAAGTTATACAGACATGCCTAAGTATAAACAACATATAAGCTTCCAGTAATCTGTGGATAAAGGCAAATTAGAAAGTTGCATTTCAACCCCATATTTTCTATAGAGATCAACAAAGTTTCTGACATAACTATGGCTGTGCATTCAACCGTTATGAGAATTTAAAGATGTAATTTATGATGTTTGGTTTCCTGGCAGAGACTTGACTCTTATGCCTTGTTCAAATATTTTCAGCAGGGTGGAGGTCAGAGCTTTGATGAGCCCTTTTCAGAAGTTTAAAGGAATAGTTAGAATTGTATCTACAGCTATTCAAATGGAACTCTGACTGGTTTTATCCAGTTTGAAACAACTAATAAGGAAAAGACATAAAATGGATAGATATTATTAATTTATGCTTCCACTGGTAGGTTTGTCACAATATTCACAGTTAAAGAACTTCTATGTTACCTTCTTAAAGTTATGTTAGTGATGATGTATCTTTCCACCTGATCAGCTGATCCTCCTGCCACCAGAATAATTTCCAATCTATTAACACAACAGGAACTAGTTTTGATTAGAGCAGACAATTATCCAGGTAGAATTATACCACGCAGGACCTTGTTGACGGCTATATAAGTTTTATGATCAAGAATCAACATCCAAAGCGACATTCATCCCAATATTATTGGGCTTGTTTGTTTATGTTTGAGCTTGTGTATAAAATAAGGTCACAGTTTAGAAAATTCCAAATAGAATTCAAACACGCACATAAAGTGCTTGTCTTTAGAAATCACTGAGGTTGTATGTTGTCATCACCAGTCAACCTTAAAAAAGGTCTCAGTCAAAATAAATAATTTAATGCCAAAACTGATGTGAATATTCATGCTGCATGTAAACTTCTGGCCTGTACTTTATCTCTGCCACTCCTGTGCCCTGGGACAGTTTGATTTGTGCCAGTGAACATGCACCACAGTCTGCCATAGCCTGCAGCACTGGTTGGACTTTCTTATCTAAGATGTCATGCTGTTGCACAGCTCTGGTAGATCCTCCAAAAATATTGTGAAATAGGGAAGCAGTTGAAAGAAAACTGAGGATTTGTTAATCCTTTCTAATTATTATCAAAGCAGTCACATGTGAGCTATTTAGATGTCCACCTTTAAAACTTTGTGCCAGTTAAGTTCAATGAATTCTCTATTGCAGTTCTATGTATTTCATTAAGGAATTTGATTTCAAAATGTAAGGTATGTTCTGCAATATGTCCTTGCAGAAATTTATTTAAACTTCCAATACATGTCTATTTTTCATACTGGGGACTTTATGCCACTTATAGTTCAAGAGCAAAACATTGCAACAAAAACATTTTATGACCCACCCAAAAAACTTGTTTTTAAATGCCATCACAGAAGAAAACTTTGCCATCATTGCTCTACTGTAACTTGTCCAAAGTGACCACTAAACCAAGCTTCAAAATCTCCCCCAGGCCATGTTGTTATGATGCTTTGCTACCTGTTATTTTGCTCCCTTTACAACAGGCTCTGACTTAAAAGTGAGCCAAAACTGTGTAAGCCGTGAATATGTGTGGACATTTGAAGCAGATAGCTACAGGCAACAGAGCAGAGACAGCCCATCCAGATTATGTAAATACTGGTCTGCCGTGCCTCAAACTGAATGTTAATGCTCTGTTCTGAAATGCTAATTATGTGTTGTGTGATATGTCAAAAATAGAGACGAACTGCATTGTTGGAGAAATGACTGAAAAGTTCATTTGTTACTCATGCAGCTCCTGAAAGGCTGCATGACGACTCTGGTTGCCTTGTATCATTCTACAGTCACTGAACAGCTCTAATATTTGTTCCTAGAACTTTGAAGTTATCTGCATGTAGAAGTGCATCTGGACACATCAGTATGTTTTCAAAACATTATTTATTCCAGTAATTCATCTGAAAAAGTGAAACTCATACTTTGCTGATTCATTACACAAATAGTAATATATTTCAAGCATTTCATTTATGACTTACAGGTAGTGAAAAAATAGCTTCTTAGAAAATTAGAATATCACATCAACTATAAAAACAGATTTTAAATTTAGAAATGATATATTATGACCCACACAGTAGTTGTCCATTACTCATTTGAACACGTTGTTAAGAAGGTAAGCCTCAAACCATCATTGCTAAAAAACTTGATCATACAGAGAGGGCTACTATTCAAACATAATCGTGGAAAGTTTAGTGGAAGGAAAAATGATGAGTTAAGCAAAGCCTTTTCAAAATTCAGAGAGATATTCGCAGGTTGTGGACTGTGCCTGGAATCAGTGTTTCTGAGCTTCATACAGATGTGTCAAGGATACGGGCAGCAATTGTCAATGTCAGAAAATAATCTCAAATGTCTTTAGCATCTAATAGATTGCATTAAGTCATCCAATTTGCAACAATCCATATTCTTTAGCATACACATGTTGATACATAATGTTTGTATGAGGTTTGTGCATTTTATGGTGCAATAAATATGAATGAGTTGCATAAATGAGACAGACCTTCATAGCTTTATTCCTGATTGAATCATTACAGGTAAAGCACTACTATGGCTGTTATCCTCTGTACATACTTTCTAATGATTGAGATCTGATCCAGTTATAAATCCTGGTAACCTTTTGACCTTTGATCTGTTCTTAGGTTGAAAGTGTGCATGAGGCAAATGTGATGCAGGCATTTGCTCATGAACAGGTCCACTGCATGTTGTTTCACAGTATTTCCAACTGATTTTGTGATATAGGAACTTATTTCCTCAACCCCCACCTGCCACCCAGCCAAACGCCTGTTCTTTTTCACTCCCTCTTCTTTCTCCCCTGCAATTTTCCATAATGCCTCACAGATTTTACACTCAATCCACCTTTGCGATGACAAGGCTTTGAGGAAATCCAATTCCACCGAGCTGTTTTCAGAACTTACTCTCCACAGGCACACACTCACTTCCGCGCACACACACTCCACCATCTCCACAAATTAGTCAGGGAACAAATTACCTGCATTCTGAGTGTGATCCCACGCACTTTGCCGGCTGCCTTACACAGGTCCCCTTTTGAAGAGCAGCCATGTGATTTCTCTCTCTTTCTGCCCCGCAGGCCCCCTTGCCTTCTGCGAGGGATTCTGGAGTTGAATTTTAAAACTATGTAAGGCTGCTGCCTGCGCTTATCAGCGCGTGCACAAGTGGCATGCAAATCAAACGAGGATCACACACCGCATTGGAGGCCTACACTCAAAGGCAAGCTTAATTGCTAATTGGGTAGCTAGGTGTGAAACCCACACTGCCAATGAGAGGGAGGAATGTGGATGTTTTAAGGCCAGTGGTTGAACTAATTAATTTTAATCTGAATAATATTAAAAATTGTGGATTCCCTACATTTTCTGTAAAGAGGAGGGGGGGGAAAACAGCCAGGAGAAGGCTGCAAAAGTTGTTTTAACTGCAATTGGATGTGTTGTGGTTTGGTTTTGTGCAGTGTGATATCATAACTGGGATAGTTTTTGCAATGCTAGTATTTGGATTGGAGGGATTCCTTTCACACTGCAATCTTCATGCTATAGCCCTTCATTTCAGAAGAAGAAAAGTTTAGGAGGTTTTAGGTCTGTCTTGACTTCATTTAATGGCAGGTGGTTATTTCTATGTAGTGTGATGCAGTGTCTGCACAAAATGTGTATTTGTACACAAAATTCATTCTCAATAAACAAAAAGAAAGAGAGGTGTAAAATGGGCAATATGGCTATATGGGTATGGTACATATGGGTCTTTCACATTCAAAGGGCAGCACTGGTGTCTAAAAAGAAAATTCTGTTACCCTGACCAAGTTTTCTATTGCTTTTTGTAGGTCCAATCACTGACGATGTAGCAACCCCCTGCGTTTTGCAAAGTTGAAAGCGTCATAAGAGCATGTGACTGTGCTTAGGATAGAGTTCATGGAGTTCATGCTAAGTGCAATGCTAAGCTAAAGGGTTATTTAACTGGTTTTCAAGAACACTTGAATAATTGATCTTCTCTTATTCAAAATCTAAAATACATATGTTGGTCAAATTTGAATTGGAAAGCAGTTCAAATTCTGTACTGAAGAGAAACTCTTTATAACAGCCTGAGATTTAAGAAACTTCTATGTGTGAAAACATTGACTATATTTAAAGTGACCAAAGTTGTATTAATTTTAACTGACTGACTCAAGGCTCCTTCTGATTTTGAAGACATGAATCCAAACATGGATCTTTTTCTCCAAAGTGGTAGTACACTTTTAATTTAATTCTGAACTGTCAAAACAGCAATAATCCCTGTTCAATGCAGAGTTATCTGCTTTGACCAGTCTAATTTTAGATTGTGACAATTAAATATTATCTAGATTTATTAATAAGCAGTGACACATCTTTAGTTTAGTATTCAAATATATTACTTTTGTAGCTGATCAGTATTAGCAAATCTAATGAGCAGTCTTTATTAGTTTGCTCTGTCACAAAATCAAAAACTTAATTCTTTCTTTCTAGAAAACAACTACTAATGCCTTTATAACCTTTAATTACAGTTGGTTAGCAATGGTGCACAAACTCCACCCCAGCAAGTGGCAGCATTTTGTCAGTTGCAAAAAACATACAGAGGATGCTTTGACAGATTAAAACATTTGCTAAAAAGTGATGGGTGACGAGACCAAGTTTAAAACCAAAATAAGCCTTAAATTAATTTTCACCCACACCAATAGATGTTTATAGATAGATAAATTGCCCTTCAATCAGATGAAGCTTGAGCAATATTACAAAATTCATGGGCAATCATTTAAAATCCTAAGTGTAACAAAAACTGTAACTGCAGCAAAAAAGTATACTAGACTCCAGGAGGATGAATGCATGTAACTCTTTTCATATATTTTTACTTCAATTTTACACTCATAAATTACAGTATGTGTTGGTCTGTCACGCAACATCCTACTGTACACTAAAGTTTGTTCTCGTGACATAATTTGACAAGGTTCAGGGGGTATTTAAACTAAAGCAAGGAACTACATAAAGATTATTCCACTAGATATTATATTTAAGATTAGATTGATGGCAAGGAGGCTTCCCATACATATCCCATTCTCCCTGTATCATTCCCATTTTGGCCCCCTCTTGGTGGCCCAGGGCCGGTTTCATGTCAACACCACCACTGCTCAGAAAATAGATTCGTGAAAGTTTTTTTGTTTTTTTTTAAATTAGGAAATCAGAGGATTGAGTCCAGGATGTTGACTGGACTCTGTGTATTTTTCTATAATACAGAGTCCAGTCAACCAGATTAATTAAATTAATTAATCTGTGAGACTGAAAGGAATCAAGGCAGGTGGAATAAGAGACTGCTGGTCAGTGCGGAGCATTTTTGTGCACACATGTCCATGGATGACTGTTGGCTCGGTCACTCTTTAAGCTTTGCACATGGAGATACTGTTATCTTGACTGAGGCTTTGACCTGCTGCACAAAAAAACAGCTGCTGAACAATGGGGCAGCAGCTTGAGGGCAGGAAGGCACAAACAACGCTCCAAATAGGGCAAAGGTCAGCTGTGGTAGGTCCAGATGTGACTGTTGGCTGGACTCCCCTGAACTGCATGATCCCGCTCCGACAGGCTGCGTTTGTTCTATTCTGAAAATGCGACGCGCATACCTGCCACCGAAACAGCGACAGCCCAAAAAGAGCCGCGGGCGCTACAATGCTAATGTTGTCGGGGGCTTTGACTTCTCCCAGCCACTGCAAAGAAGCCGCTCTGTGTGACAGGCACGGCGCTGCCGCTCTCCCTCCCGATCTGCCGCTTTTCACGCCTTTTTTCGCACATTTTAGCAGGTGCGCTTCAAGAGAAAAGAAGGGGGGAAAAAAAGAAAAGAAAAGAAAAGCTGATCTCCTGAACGTTTTACGTAAGTAGTGCAAGTAATGGACGAAACGGATATCATGGACCTAACGCATCAGAAGGCGAAGAAGCGACCGCGTCCAATCAGTTCCGTAGATGAGACGGTGCACGCTTCGCTCAAGCGGCTGCCGATGCGAGCGGCGGAGTGCAGGGAGCCCTCCCTGATGTTCGCTGTCAGAGGAGAGCCTGTCCCTGCAGCGTCTCTCAAGCAGAATGACCACTCGGTGACTTCCTCTCCAACCACAGTGATGCCAGCACAGGTAAAACAAGAAAGAAAGAAAAAAAAAAAAACGAAGTTTCTCAAAAAGAACAAAGTAATCGTCGCCTCCCTGCTCCTGAAGGCTTTGTAACGTTTTATTCTCCTCGTTTATTATGAACTGCGCACGTATTAAATTTTCTTTCTTTTTTTTTCTTTTAAACCTCCTTCACCGCTTGTAACCTTTGTAATACACCTCCACTCGACTGTTACAGCTTCATTTATATTTGCCTTTTTTTACTTGTACCCTATCTTGAAACTTTTTTTTTACAAGACACCAAAAGTACTTTACTCCATGTTGAAATTAAGAGAGAACTTCTGTTTAATGGTGTTTGTAGGTTAACGTGAAACAGTTTTGCCCCCAAAAATCCTATTATGGCTCTCAGACCGAGAGTCATTATTACTCGCTTTCATGAGAGAGAGAGAGAGATTGATGCTTCAAATTAATTTGGTTTTGGAGATTATGGCCCACAGGAGAAGATGCTTGTAAGATAGTGGCAACATTCAGGTCAAGGTCAGGCTTCTGTATCCTGCAGTTACAAAAATGTCTATTTTTTCACTCCTGGGCTCTGGAGTGTGCAGAACGGGTGTGTTTCCTCAGCTTGCTTTTAAATTGCATCTGATTTTTGGAGGGTTTTCTTTTTAAAGTAGTGAATTCACCCTCTTGTCTTTTTTCCAGGATAATCGCTCCAGCATGTCCAGACCCATGATCACCCGATCACCAGTGTCTCCCTTGAGTAACCAGGGCATCCCCACACCTGCACAACTCACCAAATCCAACGCCCCTGTGCACATTGACGTAGGCGGCCACATGTACACCAGCAGTTTGGCCACCCTAACCAAATTTCCTGAATCCCGGTGAGTCTCCATCTCCATTCCAAACCTAAAATGAAGGCAACTTTTGCAACTTAGGGTACGCAACGAAGGTTTTGCATCTACAGTTTTGTGGCTTTTTTAAGACAGAAAAGAATAATAGAGAGTGGCCTGTTCAAGTCAAAACGTGTTTGGCAGTGCCATAATTGTCTCTGGGTTTAATGTCAGCTTCTGTAATGTTTAATGTCATTATGTGACAGTCAAATGTCACAACTCCTCAAATCACGCATGTATCTTGGGGAGGAACTCGGAAGAGATTGTGATGTATGAAATATGTGGTGTCATTCGGCTTTTAATCACTCAGGTGCACACCGCATTGCATCTTCTCACTTCTCACACCTACGATCTAGAGTTGTGTTTGGGAGGTAAACAATTTGCAGGAGCTGGAAGTGCAGACTGCAGACAAAAGCAACTTGGCTATTCTGACAGATGTCAATGCAGCAGCAAAGAGCCAAAGGCCATGGAGCCATCTGGAGGCCGGGAGGCCACGCTGTCGCTCCAAGACCAGGCCTGAGGGTGACTGGCGCCCTGCCTCAGGCAACCAAGCACCAGCTGGCCCTAACCTCTCCAGACCACCTCTGCTATTAATATCTTTTTCTTTCTTTGTTGTTCTACCTTAAAAATAAAAATCCACCGTATGATATATAAGTCTTTGAATCTTTGTTTTTAAAGGTAGAATAAACATTCTTTTGCTAATCTGTACATATTGTCCTTCTACTACCTTCCCACCTTCCCTTTTCCCCCTCACTCCCCTCCTCTCTCTGTGCAGAATCGGCCGTCTCTTTGATGGCACAGAGCCCATAGTCCTGGACAGCCTGAAGCAGCACTACTTCATTGATAGGGATGGACACATGTTCCGCTACATTCTCAACTTCCTCAGGACGTCCAAGCTCCTCATTCCCGACGACTTCAAAGTGAGTGCATGTCTGTTCTCAGAAAACTGTAAAGTCCCATCAGCCAGTCAGCAGTCCTGCAACTTAGCGTGCACAATGCCTAGGCCAAAAACGCCTTCGGTCTCTGATACTACATGAGCTCCTGGAAACGACTGAGTGTAAAATGTAAATATCTACCCAAGGATCTCTCCTAACAAAAAGCTCAACAGTATCCATCTCAACATCAAGGGATGCCTTTCAGTCTAGTGTTGTTTTAAATCACATGTCTTTTTTTTTCTTACAAAACCAATGATCTTCTATGCAGGTAAATTAGCTCACAGGCTCCCATGACGGACTATTTCTGCAGCTCAATATATGTCCAGCTGCAGAGTGTCCATCGACACCGACTCCCTCACTCTATGTGACACATTAGCATTCCTTTTTTTTACTCATATGTGTCATTTACTCAGTAATTACTAAACTTGCCCTGAGAGAAAACAAATAAGCACATGATCTGTTGGACTGTCCAAAGCACCACTCAATCAGTGGAAAGTATGCCAGTTAAAATAAGCAAAGGCTCAAGTTCAGGCGGAGGTCATTTTCACATTGGGAAAGCTTTAAGAGAAGCATGTGGAAAGGGCCAAAGCAGGAGGAAAAAAGCATCAGTTTCACGCTGCATCTTGATGTTAGATATTTTGTCGTTTTTGGTAATGTTCCAGAAGATGCATTTTCTGACCACACTCTAACCTATCCTACACAGGACTACAGTTTGCTGTATGAAGAAGCCCGATACTTCCAGCTGCAGCCCATGCTTGCAGAGTTGGAGCGCTGGCGTCAGGACCAGGAGCTGGGCCGGGTCTCCCGGCCCTGTGAGTGCCTAGTTGTGCGCGTTGCGCCTGACCTGGGTGAGCGAATCACCCTCAGCGGCGACAAGGCCCTGATCGAGGATGTTTTCCCAGAAATCGGGGATGTCATGTGTAACTCTGTGAACGCTGGATGGAACCATGACTCCACACATGTCATACGCTTCCCGTTGAATGGCTACTGTCACCTCAACTCTGTCCAGGTACACTATTCCTCCTTACTTGTAGGGTTTTAATTTGTTTGACTAGAAGTGATTCTACTTTTTCATGTATTACCAAACACCTACAGTAAAAAAGTCTTCTGTATAGAGATATTTTTTCATTTTAGATCTATGTCTCAAGACCTGAGATGATGATCTGTTCATTCCTCATTTCTTCATCTACTGTCGAGAAATCTTTACTTTCGTCTCATTGCAGACTCCTATCTTTTTTTAATCTTACCAAATCATAAGAAAAGCCTTGAAGAAATTTGACTCTTTGATGAGTTCATCAAAGGATCAATTTATTGAGTCATCGCTGTACATCTTCCACAATCCTCACTTCCCTGTTGTCTGACTAGAATATTAATTTTGACTTAGCGTCCAAAGCTGGTGGATGGACAGTTTTTCTTCAGCAACACCGGGTTTTCTTTGAACTCAGTGTTGGTAGTGCCTACCTGATTTTTACAAAAAAAAATGGTTACTGTTCAGTAATATGTATGCATGTTAATAATAACTGCCCAAAGAGTAACTGAGAACTTTTCAGGCATCCATAATAATCCTACCTTTGTGAAGAGATAAAAAATATGAGAAATTACTGTCTGATAACAGTCAATGAAGATAGTACAGCTACCACTAAACCTTTTCCCCACTGCTGCTCCTCAGTATCAGGCAAAAGACAAATATGTCTGAACTTTTATCCACAGCTACTATTTTGCTTTCCTGGCCTCAGCACAGTTGATATGCTTGCAACAGTAATATCCTGGATGTACACTTGTAGATTTTGGGAAACAATTACATTTTTATCACTCAGGCCAACAAAGACCTTTACAGATATGCAAGGACCTTAAATGCATAGACATTTAAGGTCCATTTACAAGAAAGATTGTTCAGAAATAAATGTGAATGGAAATAAATACTAGAAATAAGGAAGTAATTTTTTTATATATGTGGTCAACATGTTTTAGGCATTTGGGTAAACCATTATTTTTAAAAGTTTTTTTTATATATATACCTAAAACTAGTTATCATTGTTCCATTGACACTGGCTTCTACCTGATATATACTGTATTGTCATTAAGGGTTTCAGTAGGTTTGTAGTAGGTGTCAATATGCCATTTGCAAGACTATATCAAACATATTTTTGTATTGAAAACCAACTCCACTGCTAAAACCAGCAGGAATTTGGCAGTAATTCACTATTGCGATTTTTTATTGATATTCCACTGATTCATTGATGGTAATGTCCTCAGATATGCATGAATAACTGATGGAAGTGAGGCATTTTAGCAAAGATTTCACAATGATTTGGACTGTGTCTCCTTCTGAGGAAGTAAAATCTCCACCTCCTTTCCAAAAACACACAGACAAAACCCGTCTCTGAAGTGTGTGAGTAGTGGAGAGCAAGCAAAAGAGTGAGCACGCTCCCTGGCAGGTTGTCTCCAGGCAGGGCCCATAATCCTGTTTGGTTATTAAAGCACGCCGGCGGTGAATGCTGTATCTGCGGCTAATGGAGGCAGGGAGGCGGAGGGGAGTTGGGGGAGGCTGGGAGAAGGAAGGGAAGCAGAGAGAGCTGCCAGCAGTAGGGGGACCTTTGTAGTTTTGGCGGAGGCTTGAGCCTGGGGCAGGACTGAGGAAAGGGGAGGTTTTGCTCGGCAGCCCACACTGAGCCAAGTGGCAGAGAGAAAGCCTCACTGCTCCCTGGGGCCTCTTCGATGGAATGTGATCCTACAGCCCCCCCGGACACGTCTGTAGATGTCTGCAAGGCTGCAAGATCAGAAACAGCTACACACACACCCAAAGACAAACACACATATACACAAAAAACAATGAAAGGGAGGCAGGAGGCAATATGAGAAGCTCTTTGTTTGGTGAAAGTCTTGTGAAAGTCTCATCCCAATTCCCATCACGAGCCGAATGTTGCCACAACTTAGACCCAAAGCTAATTCCAGTGGTAGAGTTGGCGTAAAGGCAAGAACATATAATTGTTTTGGGCAGTTTTGTGTTTCTTAGTCTCACGGAGGCAATACAAGGTTAGAGATGACAGCCATGTTTTGGCATAATAATTTTAATTGACTCCTGCCAGTTTGTTTTTAGCATACACTCAACGTTCAGCCCTTCTACATCATCCACAGGTTCTGGAGCGTCTTCAACAGCGCGGATTCGAGATTGCTGGCTCTTGTGGCGGAGGCGTGGACTCATCCCAATTCAGCGAGTATGTCCTGAGGAGGGAACTGAGGAGGACAAGTCAGCGAGGACCCAATTCAAACAGGATAAAGCAGGAGCAGCTGGACTAGAAACCTCCAGGGCAGCAGGAGGTGCTAGACTTTTCTGTAGCAGCCAAACAATCAGGGCTGCAGAGCTCTCTGGACTCTGTTTTTCTGCATTTCCTTGTTGATGTTTCTGTTTTCTTACACTTGAGAACCACATAGAGAATAAAAATGAAGTGCAACAGGAGATTTTTGCCATACGAAGATATGAGGCATTTGATAACTTTGAGATTGCAAAGACATTTGTGATTGTCTAGTTCCCCATAAACCAGTTCAAAAAGTATTTATATATATATGCTGGATCCCCAAACAAAGTTTGTTTTAAAACTTGCAGCCTACATTAGGTCAAAAATTTGATTTCTAACATACTCATATGAATTAAAAGTCTTTTATTGCTGAAGTAGTGTGTTGCATAGCTTGTCGTCAGTGACTGTTTTTGTTGTTTCACTAGCATATTGAATGCAGAATTTTTTTTGCCCCCCCTCGAAAAACGAATTTTGTGTTGCTTAGAGAGCAGAATGTCTCAGACCTTATCAACATCTATGTTAAGAAAACAACATTTTTCACAAGTGACATGTACAGAAAATCCAATGAAGTTGTGTTTTTGAAATTAGCTATCAAGGACGTTACAAACACAGTGGAAATGAATATTTTTGTAAATTATTGTCGCACCATTTGCCTCACAGGATAGTATGAACCACCATTCCGTGTGATACCTTAGGACTTGTTTCATTGGAATCTAATTTTTCTCAGTCACGACCTGTAAATTTTCATTGTATGTCTTTGTGTTTTTTACATTGAATCTTTTTAAAGCAAGTTTCTTGCCTCAGACATGACTGAACAGATTAAAAGCTTATTGTACTATCCAAACTGAGATGACTTGTATTTGTAGCACATATTGATATGAAGTTCGATATAAAGTATTTCTAAGATTACTGAAACACCTACACTCCTTAGATTTAAGGGGAATGTAGAGTAAAAAAATGTGAAATAAATCTCAGCTAAAGTTGTAATATTGTCTGTTTTTCACTTTGTGTGGACATCTTAGATAAATTTCCTTACATCTGTTGGACAGTCCCAAATGACGCAAGTAGTAAAACCAAATATATGAGGTTAGACTTAACTGCTCTTCAATCATATACGTAAAGCAAACTATAAAGACAATATAGTATTTATTTTAGTGCATGAATGACAGTGCAGGGTATTTTTTACGTAGCTATACTGAATAAGGTTGACTTCTCCACACAAGCACTGTCAGTTGTGTTTCCACATATTCCTGCAGGGTCAAAATCCAAAGTGAAATCCCACACAGAGCACTGTCGCCTTGTCTCCGTCCCTTTTGGCAGAATCTCCACTTTCTATGACTATCTGCAGTTTATGCTATATGTCTTCCTTTTAGGCCTCTTTGTCCCAGATTTCTGTTAGAGCTGTCTGCTATAATCATGAGGTGCAACTGTGGCTAGGAGAGAGTTATTCATAAAAAATGAAAGTGTATTTTTTTAAAAAACATTTGTAAATCCGTAACAATCAAAGAGATGAGATCAATGAAACTATTTAGAGCAAAGTTTTTATAACTTCAACATGATTTTTAGTAATATTGTTCAGTTATTCAGCTCAAATTATCATCTTTTAGTACCGTATCTGTAAAGCAATTGGTTTTGTAGTCATACTGGAAAAATACTCATCTATTCTCATATTCTAAAATATATCCATTTGTACAAGTGCAGTGTCTAAATCAGCCATTGATTTTTTCATCCATCCATTCATTCATTCATTTTTATCAACCTTTTTGGAACTCACTGAGGGAAAAACTGAGGGAACTCACTCACTCAGGGAAAACTCACTGAAAAGGGTTCAAACCCTCCTTAGTAAATCTAAAATGTTTTATTAATTCAATAAAAATACCGCTTTTCAAATTTGAGAAGACAAAACACATTTTACATAAGCTTCTGTAGGCTGCACTGTGGCGCAGTGGTTAACAGTATGGGTTTTGGGTTTGAGTCCTGGGTTCTTTCTGCATGGAGTTTGTGTAGTATGTACACCAATCTGAAATGAACAGGTGTCACAGGGAATCACAGATATCTCTCTACTACACAACGTTTTACACCTACTGTACTATGATCAGAGAACACTTGACTGTATTGTAGTGGCTTTAATATAGTGTGAACAGCAGTTCTTGATGATCAGAAGGTTGAGTTTGATTCCAGCTTCCCCATGGAACACGTAAAGTCTCCTTGAGAGGGGGGTGCTTTATTTAATTCAGTCACCTCCATGAATTTTCAACCACATTAGTGGGAACATAAGGGAGCAGGGGTTAAGCACACCCTGCATAAGAAGGCCTTAGTACTCGAAGTGGCCATTGCGGGTTCGATTCCTGGCCTGGTGACCTTTGCCACATGTCTTCCCTCTCTCTCATTACCCTACTTTCCTTTCATAGCACTTTCAAATAAAGGCTAGTAGAGCCAAAAAACCTTAAAAAAATGTCTCCTTGAGAGAAACATCAAACGTTCTACTGCATACTGTTAGAACATTCTGAAGGCAATTTGGTAAAAATAACTGGTGGTCATTATGCCAAAGAAAACTTCTACATAAGGTCAGCTCGTTTATTTTAATATGATACAGATCAACTCTGGCTCATATTATATACATATGCCATAACCTAGAGCAGAGTTAAGAGTAGATATTTCCAGAAAGCAATTATTTGATTATTTTCTTTGTCCATTATTTTAGACCTTCAGATCTTCAGACCTGTACATTTCATTGTGGTCTGTCGTGAACATAATAATCTTGTCCAGCCTGATTACTTCTTATTTCCTAAATTTAGACCAGGTTGAAAAGAAATTTTAGATATTTTCCTCGCAGAATATAGCCTATTGGAAAGTAAGATAAATGATCTCAGTCCTTTACAGAAAAAGGGTCTGAAGGAGATTTTAAAAAAGTTTTATATCTTTGAATGTTGTTTTCTGTCTAGTCCTTTTTTGCAGCTTTAAAAAGGCAGGGTAGGGCCTGGAGAAAGTGGACACAGCAATCTTTCCTTCAATCTACAGGCTTTGCTTACTCACCACTAGTGAAGGTCAGAGGAGGGATTCATTCACCTCATCTTCAGATCATCACAGTCCTCCAGTCTATAAAGACCAATGTAAGCAGTACCTGCTGTTCCTAACTGTATTCATGTATGCGATTCTAAACTGTACTCTGGATTTAGTAAAACTATTTTCAGCTTTTTCTCATATTCTGTGTTGATCTGTAGGTAATATTTTGCACGGTAGGTGCCTCCCACCTTTATTGAAAAAGCCTCATGGCCATCTTATGCGAGCAAGATAATTATAAATGTAACCTATGGCAAAACAGCTAAAAAACACAACTCCCACATCTCTCCCTTGCCATTTCTCACTCTCTTTCTACTTCTCTTTCTTTCTTTCCTTCCCTCCCTCCCTCTCTCACTCAGCCTCAGGAGCTGATTTCAAATTTTCAAAGGTATCTCATGGTGAGCCTGGGAGATTGAAAGCTCATAAATACCTTTATTATAATATAATGGTCACATATTACTACCCATTATTTCGAGGAGAAAAATTGGTTCATTTGTGTGATGAATGCCATCACAGAGGTCTTAAATGTTCTTAGATGGACAGTGGCAGGGAGAATAATACCTCAAATGGGCACTCACTGGTAGATTGATATGTCACAGTGACTTTGCTTGACTCAAATAGATTCAGGTCATCATGTTACAGAGATTTTACTCAGCCATACATGTTTTTTTGAAGCAGTATTTTTATCAGTCATGCAAAAGTGGAGGTGGATAGGAGTGCCCAATTACTCCAAAAAGATATCCACAACTCACCTGTTAGAACAGAGAACAAGAGCTAAAGCATTCTAAAGCATTTTTGCCTCAGTTAGAATCAGTATCCATGATTCAGCTATAAAAATCTATAAATATTGCATTCATAGTAGAAAGGCAAAAGTCACTGTTGGCCATTAAGAATACAAATGCCTATCTCACATTTGCTAAGAAACATCTTGATGACTAGGAAGATTTTGGTAAAATGGTCTGTGGAATAACAAGACAGCAGGGGAACATTTTGGAAATAGAACAGTATACTAAGAGTCAAACATGGCGGTGGTAGTGTGATAATCTGAAGCTGCTTTCCTGCTTTGGGATTTAGATTACTTTCTGTAGTCAATAGAAGTATGAATTATGCTTTCTACCAGAATGTCTGTCCATCAGCTAATCACCTTAAGCTCGAGATCAATATTTATATGGATCAGGAAGGTTTGAAATACAGCAGCATGCCTAGATCATCAAACTGAAGGTTTTGCATTTGCCTAATCATAGTCCAGACCTAAATCCAATTAAGATGCTGGGGCATGATATCAAACAGACTGCTTATGATCCCACTAATGTGGTTGAAGACCCATGGAGGTAGCTGAATTAAATAAATATGAAAACAAGAGAAAAGTACTTTATCACACAAGTAAAATATTGGGATTAGGGATAAAAATATGGAGCAAAGGTCCTGTTGAAAACTGTGGAACTTGGAAAGTCAAACCTGAATTATTTCAAAATTAACATTTTACAGGTTAATTTTGTATCGCAAACACATGAATATCAAACCAACAAATAAAATTAACAGCGAGAGTTTTAGTATTTTTAAATGCAACTGCTCCTTTTCTTTGTATGACTTTTTGTCTGGATAAAATAGGATATACATATTAACTGAAAAGTAAAATTAAAAAATGTTTCTCCGTGATTGGTCTTTTTGTTAAAAAAAATGTTTCTTGTATTTTCAGTATGTTTTCTTTTTTTTTTAATTTCTTGTATGTAAGCATGCTAAATGTAGACAGAAGCTTAATGCTTGTTTTCTTTGAGTTTTAACATCAACAGGAACACTTTCTTCATTCACTGGGCTGCAATATGCAACAGCACTTCAAGTAGGGAGTTTAAGCTAGTACTGTGCAACATCCCATTGCTTCCTATTGTTTATTTATCAGTCAGGCCTTGAATTATGTCTCCCTTGCAGTGAGGAATTTTAGACCGGACTATAGTCGCTGCAGGCCCATTGGCATACACTGTACACTGAGAGGGAATCATTTATATTCTACTCCAGAGGTAACAGAAGAACATGAGATTGGGAAACAGCTCAAACACCACTCTGCTTGTGAGGCTTTAGGCAGAAAGAACTCAAGCTGTTTTTTCTACCTCCGTAGTACATTCAAGCAACTTCTGATTTTCTTTTTCCAGTCTGTCTAAAGAAATCTCTCAATACATAGAGCGTGCCATTTACTGTTATACCTTCATGCTCTGAATGTTTACTCAATTCTGTACGGCTCATCGAAGGTGTAAAGGAATGCTGGCTTTGGTGAATTCTTAAGCAGCAAGTAAAAATCAGACTAGTAGAAGCTTCACGTAAAATGCTGAAGGTACCACATTCTAACCAACGTTGAACAAAGCCTGTGGGGCCTTTTCAACACTGAGATAATTGCAAATGTATTCTTTAGCGAAAACATCAGCAAACCTGCCTCCTCCCTCACCCTTTTATTTTTCTTCCTTCTCCCTTCCTTCAACTGAGAATTAATAGGGGATGCCTTACCTTGATTAAAAGGTCTGAACTATACAATGTTGTTCAACAGTAGCGAGCCTCCCCCTGCACCAACTTCTCACATGGGTAGACCTGCATGCAAGGAGTGCTCTAATGATTCTGGAGCTCGCCATTCGAGGGCCACCCATCCATCATAGTGGTAAGGCCAGCGGCTTTATTATAATACAGAGGACAGACATGCTCTGAGGCTATGTGGGACACAATAGAGGTCTTTCAACAGACCTATAAATACATGATCTGTCAGACTTGCTGTCCTAAGGGCGCTCTCAGCCAGGCTCTAGCCCTCTGGTTAGCCATCACTTATGCTAAGATATGCGCTGGCCCTGGGGCTAAGGCTAAGGCTCAGTTCATTTCAGCCCCTCATCAACCAGCACATTCTACCTCGAGCCATGAGAATAAATAAGAACAAGATGAAAAAAAGTGATTCATTATGATGGAGTGCAAACCTTCACCAAAACAAACAAATCGAAGACGTGAAAATAAACAGTGATAGCCAGCTATTGACTTTTTTTGGCAGTGTCTGATGAGCTGTTGCTGAAACAACAGAAGGGTATTTTGATCTCAACTGTGCATTGCACTATGTTGGAAATGCTAGACACATTTGTTACATGCTAACATGTTGTTTTCTCACAACATAGATGCTGAGAAATCTTTGCAAGCATGTGAAGTGTAAAAAAAATTATAATAAAAGTCTAATTGGTATGTGCCACTTTGAAGTGGCACATGTGCCTCCTGTCGGTTCTTCCTCCAATATCATGTGGTGTGAGTGTATTTTAAGTAATGTGCAGCTCCTCCTCCTCCTGCTGCTCCTCTCCTTGACTTATCTCAGGTGAGAATCACTTTTTCTCTGTTGCCTTCAAGCTAAGATCAGCAATCTGGGAGTTGGGTGTGTTCTTTTAGAGATTAATGCGGATGGAAGCTGTTGCATGTTAGAATAATAAACAGGTGAACACTTTAACTCTGCATAATTCTCTATCTTGGTGCCACCTTAATATATTAAAATCATATTCTTCCTTCCGGGCAGGAAAGCAGCAACAGATTATGTCCAGGGCACAGTGAGTGGAAACCCAATGACAAATCCCACCACTCTCACAACAATGATCACCTGGGCATCAGGTTGCTATTTATCATAACTTTCACCCAATCTTGATGTTTTAAAAATGTAATAGCAATGTAAACAATAGGTATTGCTAAAGTGCCAGGTAATTTGGTAATCTCGCATTCGCGTTGGGGCACACTTAGCTAAATGTGCAAGAAACTTGCCTTTACACCCTCAGCATAACATGCAACACCTACAGGTTAGTTTTTTATTGTTATTTAGAGTGCTCCAAGCTCACAAGAGATTAATAAAATCTGTTTGCAACTATTTCCTCAGTTTAGAAGAATCTATGTACACAGAACAAGGACAGTCTTGATGTCAGTGTCAACAGAAACCCCAGCATATGTTTATATTTGTCGACAGTTATTTATCTCTAATTAATGCCCTTTCAGATTGTTTAAAATATCTTGCCATGGACATTGGCACATGAAAAATAGAGTGCTAATATTTGTGAAGAAGTTGAGTGGATTTTGTGGAAAACAATATCATGTAATGTCTTTGAAGTGTGTGTTTCACGCTTGGCATGTTTCTGTTCTGAATAAAGGTAGTATGTTGGGATCAAGGTTGTGGAAATCACACTGTTCTGCTGTGATAAGGATTTTTTTTTTTTTTTTTCTACTTGAGTCATAATATTACCTGCTTGATGTACCGTACTTATTTTTTACTGTTTTATTTTTTACCTAAGGAAAAACTTAAAATCTGGGAATGGAACTGGAACATATCAATGCCCCCAAGTGACAAGAGAAATGTCAGACAAATCAATTAGAAAGTAGGAAACCACAAATTTGTCTTTCATTTTTACGCATCCGACATACCGAAATGGATGACTCTTCATGAATGTATACAACAAACTTGTGATTCATTATATTTTCAAGTTTGATATTTGCAACATTAGTGTCTTTTATTTTACTATGGCAGTGTAAATATATATATATATATATATATATATATATATATATATATATATATAAGCAGCCTGACTTAGGTGGTGCATGCTGTCATTATTATCCAAGCACATTGAGTTTTTCTACCTACAGCTTCTAAATGAAGGCCAATATGCAACCGAGTCATAAAATTAAAAATATATGAGGTACCCTTTATACCTGGCTAAACAAAAAGTAAATAAATAAAAACGCTTTGAACAAACACTTTTTTAATAACTTTGCTAGGCTTGTAAATCTGACAAGGTTTCCCGGACCTTTGGAAGAGAAGTATGCCCACAGGATCACAGATCCTCCATCATGCTCAAAATTGGGCATGAGATACATTTCCACATAATCACTCCAGATCTGCCTGGAGTGTTGGTTGATAAAAAGCTCAGTCTTACTCTCATTTTGTGAACAATAATCATTCCAGGTGTGTCAGCAGTGACTAGCAAACTCCACATGTTCATGACAGCAGCAGGGGAAAGGTTTTTGCTGACATGGCTCACAAATAACTAGTCTGTGTATACAGATAGCAGCTAAATGTTGTAAGTCCAGCTCAAAGACAGTTTTCTTATTTTAATTTTTATTAGTGCGAAGAAAAGTCTTGACTTCATTGACATTTTGTTGGATTTGACTGTATTTTTAACTTCATTGTACCCAATAATCTGTTGCCTGTTTTCAAATTAATTAAAGTCTCTTAGTACATTTGTGTTTGCTTTTTAGAAAAATTTGATTTTTTCTTAAACAGAGGTAGTTGATTGTGAAGCTGTGTTATAACTTTCTAAATTGAAAGAACAGACTTTCCTGACTTCTACATTTAATTTTACCTTCTAGCTAGCACTTGCTGGGCTCTGTACAGATCCCTATTAACCAGGTAGAGGTTTGTGTTCGTCATGGCCTCGCCTCCTGATGCATCTTCTTCTCAGCTACTTCCCTACATCTTCTTCTTCTGTCTCATTTCTCTTTCTTCTCCTCCCCCACCTTCACCCTGATCTCTCTTTGCCACAGCTGCTGCCTCTTGGCCTCACCCAGAGGCATCAGGAGGCTTCCCAGCACCCTCTCCTTTCCCCTGCAGCCAAGAAGGAAAAGCAGGCAAAGAAAGAAAATAAAACTTGAGGCGCACCACACAAGGCCATCTGGGTAATCTTGTTCAAAAGGCTTGAGGTGATAACTGCAATTTACACAGGCAAAAAGAGAGAAAGGAAGAAAAAAAAAGAACAGACCTCATTTCCATACCTACCAGCCTCAAGGAGATGAAATTGAATAAACTAAAAATTAGAAAAGAATTACAGTAAAACCAATACGGAATATTCAACATTAGTTCATTTTGTCCTTGTAACACCCCCTCTTTATGCACACTCCTTTTTTTTTGCTTTCCAAAGAAAGAGAACAGTTGCATTGACATGGAGGTACCATGGACAACAAGCTAAGGCACACAACGGCACACACTCGCTGAAACACCATCATTTAAACACACATCCAGGCACACACAGCCGAGGGGGGAAGCAATATTTGTGATGAAAGCAAATCAAACTGAAATCCAACATGTTAAAGTCAAGTTGATTAGTGTGAAAATGTAAAAGCATCCTCAACTGGCATATCCCACAGTCATGAAGATATGTTAATTTGCAACTTAATGGCTGAGAGCATAATTCTTGCTTATATAAACCTTGAAAACGCGCTTGCATTTCTGAAATGTGCCTTAATTTAATGAAGTAAACACCACCACAAAACAATAAATGCCCCAATTAAAGAACAGGCATGAAGAGAAGTGTCTATTTCCCTTTTTGCCCCTGCGGACATATGTGCCCGAGCGTGTCTGCGCACTTACCCACACGCACAAGCATATGCATCGTGTGCAGCTCATAAACATCTTGCCTTTGCGTATCACATTAGCATATGTAGCTTGTTCTTTTAGATGTAGGTTATCTGGTGTGAGATCGAGGCTGCATGTTTGTAGAAATCTTAGTGAGGCAACTGAGCAATGTGTATCTTTGCATGTGTTTGCTGAGCTCTTCTGTCTGTGTTGGTGTACACCTATGATGGCATGAGGTAACAGTATAATTAGACTATAATGTAGTTGATGTTACTATTCATAATTGCATGCATGTTGCTGAAACATATTGTGCATCAGAGGCAAGATATGCCATCTCCTATTCTTCCTTCTTTCTTTTCCTGCCTCTGTGCCTGTTTGTCATCTGGCCTGCTTCGCGCCCCCGGGGGGCATATCCCATCAGGCTTGCTGTGCTCCAATGTGTCCCGACAGACCTGATGTGATCTGAGTGGCTGACGGGTTTTGTCCCTGCTGCCCGCTGTCTTTTCACTTCCCTGCTTCACTCGCACATGTGCTTTAAGTGTAGCACACAACCAAACGAAGGCTGACTTGAGTTTGTACCTGTGTGCAAAGGTTTCTAGTCACTTCCTGTGTGATGGGGTGATCCGTGTGAATGCACAAAATGTAAGCAATAATTTTCAGTTGGATCTTGATTTCTGGGGTGATTTACAAGCAGAACACAATTTATTCTTTACTTTTAACATCTACTTGAACGTGTGCATAAATATGAACGTTCAATTATGTAGCCCCGCTGGAGAGAAACAATGCCCACTTGCTTCACTAGCCATCTAACACACACACACACCCACCCCATACACCCCCACACACTCAGAAGCCTGGGGGGGATGTGGTAAGAGTGGGGGTTGGATACCATGAGACGAGGGCATCAAACTGGGGCTTAGGAACAGAGATATACCAACTGGAACCTTATAGCTACAGGGTGTGTGTCTGTATCTATGTGTGTGTCTGCTCCTGTCCTTGTGTTAACACAAACTCACACATATGGCGGAAGCAAGTGTCACACTGAGAAGGGGAGAATAGGATGAGGGTATGGGGGGTTGGTACAGTTTATAGAAGCTCTTTATGCATATGTGTGTTTAAATATAATCTAATTGCTCACAAGTTGAGGACAAAATTGTTTTGCCTCTAGGTTGGAGAATGGGTGGTGCATGAGGACAACTGAACCCACCAATCGACTCTGCTGGACAAGCCAGGATTTTATTCCATGAAATCCCTACCTTGCTTTTAATAACTGTTTTGATTATTAAATTATGTTATTTCTTTTTCTTTCTTATTTTTTGCTTTACATTGGTACCAGTGAATGGCCAAAGGGGACAATGACCACCTCTAGAAACTTGCTTGGTCGTCTGGGCTACAGTGTTTTTTTTTTTTTTTTTTTTTTTAGAAACATGTATCTCGATATATCAGCATCTAATCATAAAAATGTATTCATGCTCTTCCCCACTCTTCTTGCTGATTCTGAAACCTTAATTTTCAAATTACCGTAAATAAAGGTTTTACTTTTATCTGACAAGAGGAGTTTATATCATTGAGTAAGAGTTCAGTCTTTTCTCTCCTTGGCTAACTAAACACATTTTTGACATATCTGCCTGATTGGTGGCGTGACACAAAGAAAGCAACAATTATAACCCACTTTCTGGATACATCTGGATGTGGCTGCTTTTGAAGAACTGACTTGAGTTGCTCCATGGTTCTCCAACCTTTTGACAACTCTGCTATCTTTGTTGTTTTTCTCACCTTTCATCTCACTTTTTCCTTCCACCCAACTTTTCATGAATAAATTCAGGCACAATGCGCTGTAAACAATTAATTTTAGCAATGATCTCTTGTGACTTACCCTCTTTGAAGAATTTATTAATGACTATTGAACCAAGTTCACATTAGCAGTGTCGCCCATAATTTTGATTATGCTTTCTTTATAATGGTTATTACACAGTCAAATTTGGAAAATGTGTGTTCCACTGTGGCACATTTGCCCAATAAATTCCATGTATCTTTGGAAAATAACCTTCGATCAGTTATTAAAAATACTTTTCAACAACCAATATTTCTAATTTTTTTATAGGTCTGTAGTGATACTCTAACCTTTTCCAGACGGTTGGAGTATAACATGTTTTAGTTGATCTTATTTCAGATACTAATTTTCAAAGAAACTGAAATTTGGGCTTTTGTCAGCTGCAAACCCATAATTCTCAAAAGTAACTTGAATAGTTGCCTGATATATCGCTTTTTGTGTGATACCGGAGATCTCCTGAAACTGTTGGCTCCTGATGTATTTTTTGCGGCTTTCGATCAAATAATATTATTAATGAACTGGTTGTCTAGAGATTGAAGTGTTGGGTAGAAGACAGTCTGACACTGCTCTTACAGAACAAAATTACTTTCAACATTTGTATCTGTAGATGAAAGTCTTTTGTCATATTTAGATTTTATATTTTCTATAAAATACTTTGGATTGTCATGTTTATGAATAGTGCTATAAAAACAAGATTGCCTTGTCTTGCCTAATAAATACAAAAATGTTAAGTGTGGTCATTATTTAAGTTTTATTGAGATTCACCTCCATCCATCATATTTTAGCATATATTTGATAGAATAGCATAAGGGCTGCATAGTGGCACAGTTGGTCATACTGCTGCCAGGCAGCAAAACCGTCCTGGGGTTGAATCCCAGCCTGGGATCTTTGTGCATTGAGTTTGCATGTTTTCCCCATGCATGCCTGGGTTCTATTCAGGTACTTCAAATTCAGCTAAAGTACAATCATGGTTGTCTGTAATATGTGTCTCTGTGTTACTCTGTGATGGATTGGTTAGGGTGTGCCTTGCCTTTTGCTCAATGACAGCTGGACATAGGCACCAGCAGCCATATTTATGCATTTGTTGCTTGTTTGATTTTTTTTGCATATGCCACATATATGCTTTGAAGGAAAAACCTAAACCTACCATCCTACCAAACTGAATAAATAACTCCTAGTTAGCTCTTGAAAGTGGATTGTGCCAAAGAGGCTTTGGTTTAAAGGTTTCATTCAGAAGCAAAAGGCTCATCACGCTTTAGCAATTCAATTTAAAAAAAAAATATCAAGGGGGCTTTTATTGATATTTCTCTTCACACTTCAGGCACGGCAAATATTATGCCCTGAGTTTGCAATAAGGTTTTCTTTTTTCTTTTCACTTCTTTATTTACTTTTTGATCTGTGATTAACTACTTTAGTCTGGATCACTTTTAGGTATTTGACAAAACTCCATCATGTCTCACGGTCAACATAAACCCCAGCATAAAGGAAATAGCTGTAGAAATGGCTCAAGGAGGACAGTGACAAAGCAATGCGATCATTCTACTTGTCTCCAATCAAGCGGCACAACTCATTTGCTTGAACTCCGCAAAGACAGGTGCTTTCAATCACTAATTTCCTCAGTGACCACCATCACTTCAAATGATGGATGACTTGCTTAGTTCTCACCATGAAGCTCAAACTTTTTTCCACTTGAATAATATTGCAGCTGTACTGCTTTAAGATGACACATAAAGTTGGCCATTTCTGACATGATGTTTTGACACTGTCAACTTGGAAAATTCTTCCCTGGAAAGCCCAAGGCCATAGCCGCCATTTTAGGGGGCACATGTGACCCTTAACGCTGCTTTGCGATCATTCTAACTGACTCGTTGACAGAGAGGGAGGGGTTGCAAGAGGCCAAGCAGGTCAGGAGTCACTCGAGTCATGTGACGAAACCCCAAGGCGTTGTTGGGAGTGACGGAGAGAGACCAAAAAGCAGAGCTGTGGTATAGCTGCAAGCCTATGGGTGAAAAGGAGGTCAGTGGCCACAGGAAGCGGAGAAAAATTGCCCCAAGCTACTGCCCTTAATGAGAGCACATCCCCTGAGGTGTGTATCCCAGCAGCCTAACTGCCACATGAAAAACTCCAATTTATATAGAGAGCTGCAGGCACGAGGGAACAGCCATTTTCATGGTCCATTCCCTAAGCCAGGAGCCATCTTGTGAGGTAAACAAACCAAAGTGCTGAGATGTTCACCTTGGTATGAAGTCAGAATTGTTTTTTTCATTGCTACAGAGCTTTATAAACCCCTGTCTTACAATGTATATACTTCAAACAGAGCACTTGTGCCTGTGTCATCAAAGCATTGTAAACACCTTCAGTAATTCAGAAATTGAACAGTGAAACTCCTATAGAATGAGTGGTAGAGTCAAATCAGGAAAACTTTTAGTAACTTATTAGATTAAGAACATTTGAAATAATAACTGAGAGCTCTGCCTGAGGATGGAAATCTCATTAACACAATATTTGATTCTTCCATTCAGTACATTTGTGTAAAATCGCGGCAGTGTTCAATTATCACCCGCACTCTCACCTCCAAGGCTTAGGGTGGCATGAACCCCCCAGAGACATGTGCCGGGGCAGGGGCGGTTCCACATGCACATGACTAAACACATGCACACAAATGCACACACAGACTTCCATTCATTCAGCCCCACGCCCTCTGAGTAACAGGCTCTCTGACCATTTGTTTCTTACAGTCAACAAACAAGACAAGACCTGGAGGGCTGCTACGGCAGTGCCGTCCCATTCTCAAATAAGCCTAAGCACGTGAATCACACATTTATCCTCTCAGGTCTACACATGCCTAAGAGATCAAACCTACAAAAGGGAGCCTGTGAAGTCTTACATACATTTTAAAGAAAATGTCTTTCTGTTGGCTTTCATAAGAGGAACTATGAGCCATACCTAACTTTCTTTCTTTCATCTGTTTCCAATCTTCCTATTTGCCCTTAAGCTACGTCCTTGAGGCATGAGACTTGGAAGCTTCTGTTTGCTCTGGAACCATTTACTGTGCCCTCCTCCCTCACAAGAAAAGGCATAGTGCCTGAGGGGAAGAGGTGCAACTTAGCCTACCTGCAGTGCTGCGCCTCCACCCAACAAACCTCTTAATGGAAGTCAGAGGCCCTTTTCTGAAAAGTTTGTGCTTATATGAGCCTCCAGGAGAATGAATAGACACAGATTTTAGATTCTAGCATTTACTTAATCAAGGATGAGAACATTATTTTTAAAACATAGAACATACAGTGCCTCACAAAAATATTCACAGCCCTTTATCTTTTCCGTGTTTTTTCCTGTCATAACCACAACTTTAATTTATTGTGTTGGGTTGTTATGTGATGGAAAAACACAAAGTGCTATCAAGTGCTAAGAAAATTATATGTTGTTTTCTAAATATATTACAAATAAAAATCTGAAAAAAGGTAGCTTACATACAAGTCATACGTATAAATACAATCCCATGCAACCAACAACCTCTAGACATTAGCAGATAAAGGCCACCTGTGTGTAATATGATCTCATATTACACACACACACACACACACACACATATATATATATATATATATATATATATATATATATATATATATATATATATATATATATATATATTTGCTTGATTGCTTTGGTGCATTTCTCTGACCAGAACTAAAATGACCATAACTGTTAGTTCAATCTCCACAACACTGATTCATTTGTATTAATCATAGTAGTTTTTTTATTATTATTATTCCTTCCAACACATTCTAAATCTTTTTGGACATGAATCAATTGCTTCCATACAATCCTTTGCTGTTTTAAAACATTATCAGTTGCTTATGTCATGTCAGTCAAAATGAACTATATTAATGAATGCATGATAGTTATTTCATATAAAGTGAATAGTCTTCATTTCTTTGCGTGTTATTATAAAAATATTGGAAAAGTTGTCAAAATCTGTCAATCAAATTTTATTTCCCTATATGATATTGTTTACAATTGTACATGGCTTTACCCAAAGGTTATTTCATATGTATGCTGTAAATAAGTTTTTACTTTGATTTTGTACAATGCTGTGAACAAATTAGAACTGCAAAAGAGTATATGCTGTAAAAATGTGAAAGACATTTTTGTCATCTTGGAAAAATTTATCTCACAATAACTGAATATTTCAAATGGCTCTGCTGCTAATAGTGTCTTGAGCATGTCCAGGTTATCAGTAGTGTCACAAAGTAATTACTTTTTTGCATTGGAAAACACAGCAAAGTGTCATAATGAAACATGATAAAGCCATTTGACTATCTTGTTCAGAAACAATGGCATCAGAACTTTTCATTTTAATAACACTGAAACTTACAATCATTAACATAAATAGCTGCTTTTGAAAAATTAACTATCTATTTTGAACAAGTGACATGGTTTTGCAAGTTATTAACTAGATAATAACCTGTAAAAGCAACAGCTTGAACTAGTTGTTTTGATAAATGGACTAGCCGCTGTGCAAAGTGATGCGAGAAACTCACCAATGCAACTGAGAAGAATTATAATACAATACACTTTATTTTTTAAGACAGAAATACAAGGTTTCATATTCAAGTCAGATTTTTAAAACAAAGTAGACATTTTGGATAGAGAGCAAGGTTAAAATGTTCACTAAAAATTTGGTACATACAGTATTTTAAATGCCAGAAGTTAGTGCAGCACCACATGGAGTTACCACACACTGCTGGCAAATTAGGCCCAACAGTAATTCAGTTGGGCCTAATTTGATTAAACTTATGTTATAATACACTGATCACTGGCTGAATGAAACCTATGATGTGTCTATGTTTTATAAAAAGAAAATACCTGTACAGGCTCTGCTTTGCAAGAATAATTTTCTGTAAATGATTTTGTACTTTAAAACACAGAGATACATAGACATGAACAGACAATCTCCTAAAACTGGAATAGATAAAGTCGGAATAAAGCAGTTGTATAATAAAGACATGAAAGTACAACTATGTAAATAAATGTGTCTCTTTTCTAATGTACAGAAAATAATATGCAGACATACAAATATATATACATATGTAAGTATCTTGTCTTAGTTGGAGGCAAAAGAGAAGCCTTTCTTTTTCAGCCCTCCAGCAGCAAACCTGGCATTTCCATTTCCTCGTTGCCTACGCAACTGTTGAAAGTGCTGTACATGCTTGGCTTCATTTTTGGTTTCATTTTATTTTGAAACGGGTTGACACTTGGCGTGACAGAGGACGAGGGAATAAGTTAGGAAAATTGGTTCTTTGAAAACGAGTTTTCATTTGATCAGAGTGTGATGTTGAAAGAATGTGAAAGAGCTGCACTGAAGAAAGAGGGCGACAAAAAGGTTTCGGTTTATCAGTGGCAGCCTTCCACTTACTAGCTTTTAAACAAAAACGTAGACTGTGATGGAAGAAAAAAAGTAAGCAGCTGTGTTCTAATCTGCCTTCTTTATTACTTTCTGGTTTGCTATTTTCAGAACTGGTCAGGACTATCACCAATGGCTTTCAAACCCATGAACATGGGTCAACACCAGCTAATAAATGTGCAAATAGCTGGATGATGATAAAAAAAAAAAAAAAAAAGGTTAGATTAATGTCTTCTGTCAACGACTTGTCAATAACCTGCATTTCATGTTTAACAATCCAAAATTTATTTCCCGCCAATGACCTCATGCCCCACATTTAACATAAATGAAGAGAGTGGCATTATAAACTATTTTGTAACATACCAAAAATACATTTTATGTTTTAAAACACTTAACTTAGTCTTAGCTGAGCAATTTTATTGTCTACAAATTGTCGTCTTCACACTGCCTGTGACATTTCTTTTTTTATGTATACTAGTCTAAAATGAACTTACAGCTGATATTTAATATTGCCGTATAAATAAAGAACTGCCATTAAATGACACCTTGTGTGCCTGGAAGAGATGCCAAAGGCTTTGAGAAAACAGTAGTATTTCACACCCTGGGAATAGGAACAGGTTTGCTGCCCACACATGAAAGCTCAGCAAGCAAAACGGATACATCTGACTTCCACATAAAACCCAGTGATCTGACACCCTCCAGCAAAGGAGTGGGCTTGTCTGTGCATTTAAAATGTATCTATAGAGCAATTGGTTTTATTTCTCTGATTTATTGCTTTGTTCTGTAAATGGTTACACTCTTTTATGTTGACTTTCTTTCAATTGCTTGTGGCACTATTGCTGCCATACCCTTAACTTGGGTTCAATTAGCACTTTACACTCAGCTAATATCTATTGGTACCCCTGGTAAAGATGCCTTTAAAGCTTTAAAATCAATAAATCTTTTACCTCAGTAGCTGTATCTCACAGTATGAGTTTTTTTTTTTTTAAGAATTTGGGTACATTTATTCACTTGAAGAACAACAAAAATCCACATTAAGAAAAAGAATAACTTGGAGAAAATCACCAGAACCACACATTTCCTTGTCACACTCCTTTGGACATTAGTTATTTGTGTCTTATTTTGTGCTTTTGTTTTGTACCCAAAGCATTTTATGAATTTTAATTTGGATTTGTAGCTAGTTGCAATTTACCCCGTAAACCTCAATTCCTGTTTTAGTTTGGAGATCTATCTTCATTTTACATTCATTTTATTTACTTCCTGCTTTCTTCAAATTCCTGTTTTTGAGTTTCTTTTTCACCATATTGTGTTCAGTCATATTCTGCTTGATTATTGTTTCATTTTCTGCTTTCTAATAATTAGCTTGATTAACTGGGATTGTGGTGTGGGGGCTGTTCTACAGGAGTCTGTAGTCAATTTCCTAGTTCTAGTAAAGGGAATTCTTAATGCTGGGTAATACAACACACCTTTTGGGCAACTTCATTCTCCTGACTCTGAAGGAACAGTTTGAAGATGGCCCCTTAAGCTTCAATGTGGCTGTGCAAGAGTTAGATATGTGTGTATTTTTGTAAGATAACAGTACGTTTTCTGATTATAACTATAGGCAGTCACGTTCTGTGGTTCTGGAGAGTGTTGTGGTTACTCATCATAACAAATGGCCAAAACTAAAAAAAAAAGAATCAGCAAAAATCCATCCAGCAGCACAACATCCAAAACTTTTTTTGGCAAAATCAAAGGAATTAAAAGTTTTAACAAAAAAAAAAAAAAACATCACAATTTAAATAACAAAGGAAGGCCTGCCAAAGACAGGTTGCTAGTTTGATCCCTGCTCTACTTGCCATTGTCGTGTTCTTGGGCAAGACACTTCACCTCCCCTGTCTGTTGGTGGGCGTCAGAGGGACCCATGGCATCAAACCCATCTGATCTCATTCAAGATCAGATGTGTTCTCCCATCTGACCTTGAATGAGCTAAAGACAATGGACAGGTCTAAATTAAGATTAGAATTGCACTTTAACAAAGTCACGCTTACACTGTGTTAAATTCATTTGCACTGCAGTTTTAGAATCCAGGGTTAAATTTGCTAACATTTGTTTTCATTCATCAATGTTTACAAAAGAAGCATAAGCAAACCCACCTTATAGAACTCTAAATGCACGCTCATCCTTAAACGACAATGCACAGTTGGAGATGATTGCAATAGCATAGGACTCTTGCTCAGTGTTTACGTTAAGCTTCTATTAAACCAAACCACAGAAAAATGTGCAGAAAAGAATGTTGCAATATTATACTATATGTGTTTATGAACACAATGTCAGTCAATTTCTTTGTTGGAGTTCATTTAAAACATACAAATACCTTACTATTGAGACTAATGTTGCTACATCTGTCATAACTCTGCTAACAAGATTTGTTCCTACTGTGAAATGACATGACTTAGAATGGCATTGATTAAAAAGAATGTCTTAAACCAAAATGAGTAATAATGTGTTACCGATGGACTGTGAATAAAAATACCTACATGCAGTATACACATACACACACAGTCAAAGTTTTAGTGCTTAGTTTTGATTCAGCTCTTCATTAGCCACAGGGCCCAACTCCGGTTAGCTCCAGTATTAGGCTCAATTAGAACAAGATCCAATTAGAGGGCTCCTTTCCCCTGGGGCAAGGAGAGGCAGGAAATGGAGACTGAGAAATGTATAAGTCGACAACATGCGGACACAGCCAACATAAACAAACTTACTTTGTTGATCTCTGGTGTTGCTACGCAGAAGTCCTATGGGAGTTAAAGCCCTGCTAGTCTAAGCTATGAGATAAAACAAAATAAAAAAAAAGCCCCGGAGCGAAACATGAACTCTGTGAACACAAGGGCTCCGACACCATGAAGGGAACGTCTGGGCCCAGAAAATGAAAAGCCCACAGGCGTTTTCCATTTACAGCTAAAAATCCTGCACTAGCTTCTAGCCAAGGTTTGTATCGGGCTCTCAAAATGAACACTAACGCTATAGGAGGAACAAATGAGTACTTTTTCTATTGTCGCTCTATTAAATTTGCCAGTTAATCGACATATACCTTACTACTGATGGAAATCAATAATCTTGAGTAAGATAAAAGGGGAGAGAGAAATAGAGTACAAAAGCAATAACTGGTGAAACAAAGGGAAGAAGGAAAAAAGAGAAGATAAAGATCCAACTTTGTGATTCTCAACTGCGTATTTCTGTCCTCCTATCCGTATGGTTTGAGGTAGTGATGGCGGCAATGTTTAGCAAGCTGTTTGGGCTTGCCCTTGCCTCCGGCTTCTTGTGTCCCTCCCCCGGGCGCCATGTGAGGGAAATGGTGTGTGGTGCGAGGGTAAACCTTGACCTGCCTGTCATGAGGCTGTGCATGGAATGAAATGAGCACAAACAAAGCAAGGGAGAGTAGAGAGAGAGGAGGGGTGTCAGACAACAGCGGAGGAGGTATATTGCTTCACTTGCATCACAGCTGCACTCTTTTTAAGCGTGTGCATGTTCGTGTTTGAGATCCGACTCTGTCTCACAGGGCACAAAACCCACATCCATGTCAGGATGCACACATCTTCGTGATTGGGAGCGCTCAGGTGTTGTGGGCGGCATCCTCGCGCAAGGCGAAGATGGAATGTGAAATGTTGCATTTGCCTTCATGTTCTGCCAAGTTATGTTTTAGGGGCTGATGGAAATCCCATTATGTCACATGCCTAACTTGGCCCCGCAAACTCTGAAACTCATTTGTGAAATTGGGTTCAGATCTTAATGAGTTGCAAAGTGGTTTTGGTCTTATATGTCTGCAGTGCATATATTTGTAGTGGCACAGAAAGTATAGCGGTGCATCGGCTCTGAACTCAGGTTTGCTGACAAGAAACTTGCAACTTGAAAAAGTGAATTAGCGGTGTTTTCTCTTCTACGTACATGAGGGGTTGCAGTTTGAAATTTTCTCATATTTTTTACTCAATATCAATGACTGTCACATTTTTTATAAGTAGTTTAAAAAAACAGTGCCACAAGACATGGATTTTTCTGTTTGTTGTTATGTGAAAATAAATAACTGTTTTAAGCAAGTAAATTAAATCAATAAATATGCATCCCATATTTACTCTAGAAGTTGAAATTAACATGTTTCAAGTTGAAGGGATAGACTGATATTCTGATATTCTCAAGAATATAGATAGGTTACATTCATTCATGGTCAGTGAGAAACTGGCTGGGAGTTCACTGACCCATTCAGAGACTCACTCAGAGGTAGTTGGGCCATTTGAGGACCGGGTGGGGGCCTGGGGCGCTCATGCTGCCCCACACAAGTTGCCGTCCTGGGTGCCCATGATCTTTTCATAGTTATTCTGGTGATTGAGCTCAAAACAGATGTGCTCACTAAAAGTCCACTGTAGCTGGTTTCCAGGCACATGGGTTGGGGTTGATGTCATTTCCAGATCCAAGTTCAAACTTTAGTGGAAAAAGTAAAACGGCATACATAGCCACCAGCTCTTGTTCATTATCTTTGCTTTCATGCCCTTCACTTTATACAGAAAATTCTTAAAACTTTCTGTACTTCACAATTGTTATTTCATAAGTGATCATTCATCTTGCAAATAATTGTGTCAGAGTACCACTGGTGGCAGCCAGAGTACCACCAGTAGGACTGGTTCTCACAGTCCCAGAATCATGGCTCTAAACTAGTAAGTTGACTTAAATGTGCATCATATCAGCCTACCTACCTGTAAAAAGCCCAGTGAAATCCATTACATACTTTGAGAACAACTCATGAATGGAATAATTAGCACAGCATGCTTTTCCGCCTGGCTGGAAGTCTCTCTCGATAATGAACAAAGGAAAGGAAATTAGCTTTTGTCTCATAAAGTCACAACTTCAAAGATCCCTGCCATTGCATTAATACAGCTATAGCCTGCAGCAGCATGAAAGAGAATAAAATAAGCACCCTTACTCAGACCCCATTCTCCATCAAGGTCGTTCTCAGGACAAATACCAGGTGTTAGGTCCTTATAGACCACACACGCTGATCTGACTGAATAGGAATAAGTAGATATAGAGGAGTTTACCAAGTCTTCTGGTGTGCAACTATTTCAGTATATCATCCTTCTATGCAGCTGATGTACAGTTAATCACACTAGGTCGAGGCTTTGGCCCAGGGCTTTCCCAGCTGTGCCCTCCGCGACCTGTGAAGGCTGTGCTGCCTAAGTGCTTTTCTAGTCAGCTACCCCGAGGAGTGTGAGTGATGCACTGATCTGGTGCTGGGTCATCTGGCTGGACTAGCATTACTACATTAAAGCACATCAACAAAGGTCTCAACAGTACAGTATCTGCAGAAAACCTGAAATGCTCTATGGAGTTTAGGAAACATTTAAATTGTTTCAGCAAGCAAATGTCTTACATAGAGCATCTGGCTAAATGTTTAGGTTTGACGGTAGTAAGCTGTGTGACATGTCAAACTCTGAATCGAAATAGAAAAAACAACTTTCAATGTGTGCTAGCTCTAACAAAATGACAAAAAACTAAAGGAAACAGTACTGATGACCAGGGAAGGGCAAGTGTTGTCCAAGGCGCTCTAGCCTCTCCTATCTACTCCTTTATCTGCCAGGATCAGTTGTTAGTGCTGGCAGTTTTCCTTTCCTGTCCTCTGGAGAGAGGTGGCTCTCAGCTGGAGAGAGCTGCCAGAGGCTATGCACTGTTTCCATTGTGTGGTGAGACACACAGAGGCATTGAGATACTCAGTGCAGGTGTGGAAAGAAGGTAAGGCAGCGAACACACCTTAGGGGGTGGATTCTTTTTTTTCCAGGGAAAAACTTGTTTTTGAGGGACCGTTTTAGTGCTGACACATTTGTTGTTGGGAGGACTTATTTACTTGAGGTACGCTGTACCGGAGGGTACGAAAAGGCACTCAGATGGAATGGTTTCTTTGTTATTTGTTACAGATGCAGGCTGCCAGAATTAACAGAAGTTTCACTGTTGATTCATTATAATAAGACCACGAGACTAATAATAGTTAATAAGGCATTAACAAATATTAAACAGTTTAGGCACTGCCAAACATTTGAACAAAAGCTTAACTTTGGCCACATTGTATTAAGTAGCCACAGTTTAAGTAAAGATCAGCTGGTTAAGGAATAATCAGAAACCAAATAGAAAATTATCATCTCCTGTAAAGTAAGTCTGATAATTTCTGATTTAATTTACTAAAGCAGAAGATAAAAATTAAATATTTTATTTCCAAGGTTTTAGAAATTTAAATAAAAGATCAGGCACTGCAATGCCCCATGTTGATGAAGAGATTGCTTGGTTGACACAATCTATAAATTAAAAATAGAGTTGCACAAAAATCTGTGAGGGACGACGGCGTCCCAGAGCAAAAATTCCATGAAAGAGGTGTACGGAGCCTCGTGTCAGTAGAAAAAAGGTGAGTGACTGAGGGTCATTGCACGTAACAGAAACCCTGTAAATTCTAGACACTAACAGGTACCATAGAACTGCACAAAAATCTGTGAGGGACGACAGAGTCCCTGCTCGAAATTCCGTGAAAGAGGTGTATGGAGCCTCATGCCGGAAGCCCGTTGAAAGGCTGTTTACATCGTTTTAAACTGCGTGATTGTGAGCGTGAGTGGGAATAAAAATACCAATAGGTATTTCGTTCCATATAACACAGTAGGAGTGTAACCGGTAAACCTTTTATGGATGCAAAAGCAAGAACCCCCCACTTGATGGCTTTGTGTTTCTGTGTTTGATATGATGTAAAGCACTTTGAAATGCCTTGCTGCTGAAATGTGCTATACAAATAAAATAAAATTTGATTTGATTTGATTGAATAGATTAAATTGATGAGTGTTACGATAATTTACACCAAAAAAGGCAGTAAACATGAAATACTTGATATTAAAAAAACTGCTTTGGTATTCTTGAATATCCATAATGAAAACCTCTGTTTTCTCTTTCTTAGTTACACTTAGCACAGTGATTTCATGTTTAGCTTTGGCTCTTTCCCCAGTGGAGTCAATGTCTGAGTTTTTGCTACGATTCACTGTGAACTTTGTCAGTTTTCTTTCTAGACAAAGTACTACTGTGTTAAGCTGTTTAAATTTGTTGCACAAAATGTCTGACTGATCTGTTGCTGCCGTTTAATGGATTCCTTAGCTTTGGTAGCACTCTTAGTTCAGAGACTGTATGTTTAGCTGTGCCTCTTTTTATGATGGAGTAGTCAACTTTATGTATTATCTTTGAGTTGTTTTATTTTTTTGATTATCAATTAAAATGACGTATGTCTCTTTTCTGGAAGGAGCCACAAACCAAAGGTAATGGCTTCTAATACCATTAAGTCTATGTACTTGAGAATAGCACATAGACTTAATGGCTTGTGGAAGCATCACTGATACAAAGTCAAGGATTCAATGCAATAAGCTAAGCTTCCTCAGACACAGCATTAACTAACATCATAAAATCATTGATCTAAAGTATCATTTGTGATGCGCCAGAGCTGTTTGTCATAAATATGAGCAAGGCCACAGGTTTCCAAATTGTGACCCAGTGGCCATTTGCAGCAGTTGGAATGAATTTGTGGGGTCCTCAACCAGAAAAGAATAATGAGATGAATCCTATTTGCCACTAAGGGAGTTGATGCAGATACACATTCAAAAAAATGTTAGGGTGCAACTTTGCAGGCTTTTCGAAAAAGATGCAGAACAATTAAGACATTCTTGAAATGGGAAATGTATCTGTAATATATCTACTATTTTGGCTTTCATTTGAATATGGTAATAAACCTATGAAACTAAAGTACATTTTATCAGCTGGAACAGAGCTGCTTGGAATCACAAAGCCAAATTACTTATTGAATATTTCTTTGTCCAGTAAAAACAGTTTTATTTGTAATCTTGTATTATCTGTACACTAATCTGAACTCATAAATAAATGGTTAATTATCATTCTCAACAAATTATCATAGCATGTTTACTTCTCAAACTACTCAGTGTGTTCAGTGGTTTGGGAGAATAGTAGTGTGTGCTTTGATGAGGCATTAAACTAGTTCCAGTACGAGGTCGTATTTCTTGATACGCTCACAGGGTGATTCCTCACATAAACACAGGACACAACAACCCAAAGCCGATAACCTCCTCTCACACTGGGAGGTTTTATGTGAAAGTGTGCCTTTTGCTAACTGTTAGTTTAAAAACTGACAGGCTACAAGACTCCCTTTGACAGGGTCTATTCATCTCTAGGTGTCAGCTGGAGAGAGGAGAAGGGGAACGAGGGAGGGATTAAAGAAACAGGGCGGAGAGAGGAGGTGTGTGAAGCGAGATGGAAGACCAACAGAGAATAAATGGGAGACTGGTGTGCGTTAACAGTAGGTGAGGTTTACCTTTAGCTTTGAATCATTTCTCTGATCATCCCTGTAGCAAATTTAAGAAAATTCATGTAGCTAGTGCTGATGTTTTCATCACTTTGGTTTTAATTATATGTCTCGCTCAGCATAGTCTTCCTTCTACCCGGCTAATTTAGATTGAGATCCTTCCAGGCTTTCCCCTATCTTTCATTTCCCTCCCCTCCTTCTCTCCTCTCTGCATCACATCAGCCTCTTTGTAGAAAAAAAAAAGAGGAAGGAGGAAAAAAAAACCTTCATGTCTGTGACTTTCTTGCCCTCCAGCGTATGAAGCCCTCTTTTATTTTGATCATCGCAGCACAATGGATTCATGCCATTCTGGCAACTTTATTCAGTATCAGCCCAAATTTACATACTGCTTAACAAGTTTGTGCATGACTGTTGATGCCTCTGATCAAAGTGCTTTTGGAAATCTTTCTCATCTGATTTTTCTTCCCCCCTTACCGTCCTTCATTTCGAATGCATGCTGCAGACAGGCATCTTTAACTCAGGGGCAAAGAAAGGTAACCTTACTGCTGCACAAGCCCAAATGTCATCCAACAAGAAGGGCTCATGTCCCGGGGATAAGGATAATGTAATCTAAGCAGTATACAGTGTATGAATGTGTGTCTTTGAGTCTGTGTGTCTCTGCACTTGCCTCAGTGTTTGTTGCAGGCTTGAGTTTGGGGGCGTAGAGAGACAGGGGATGACAAAAGTCAAAGCAGTCATGTGTCATTTTTGGTGCTGAAGGGCTGGGACCTGCCTGCGGGGCTGTCCTCTCTGTCAGACGCACTCAGATATCTGTGCTGTCTCTTTCTTTTGCTCTCTCCATCCTTCTCTCTGTCTTTATCTGATGCTTGCCTATATTCGCAGCTGTACGTCTATGCCCTAATGTGCAGCTTAATGTTTTAGGAGCAATAAAAGCTGAGATGAAGCTCCGTTTTACAGTAATATCTCAGAAAACAGCAGATGTTCAACCATAAAAACTCACTTTCCACATGCAAAATGAAATGATTGTTTAAGGTTTTTTTTTCTCTTTAGAAAAGAGGCGATGTGATTTGTTCAGTAATCCAAAGTGTAAAAATCCAGCATTAAATCAGGTTATAAAAGGGCCACACTTCAAACCAATGGTTCATGAAATTCCCATAAGTATAGTAAATGGGAAATCACATGAAAAAGGCATCCGGTTTACTATGGATACTTGCATACATACATGGCCACCAGAATAAACAACAGTACTGCACACATTAAATAACCGAAAGAGAAAAATGGACACAAAAAAACAATGAAAAGAGGGTGTGGGTGGAAAGAGTGGAATCGTGGGAATGCAAGATTGCACCTCCCTCAGGCACTCAAATTATCCTATGGGCCGATGGTTCCTCCTTATGCGTCGGCTGACATTTTCCTGTAACCCCATCCCGAGTAATGCTATGTGATGTGTGTGACTGGCTTCTGCCACGGCCCTGAGAGGCCACAAACCCCTGAGGCCATTTGCTCGTAGCCTGCAGCACCCTGAAAATTGTTTATTTTATCTCTGTCTACCCCCCTTTTTTTCCTTCTTTTGCCTCTCCGTCTCATTTAGTTGTCTCTCCTGTTCTCCCTGTCTAGGCCAGTGGTGTCTACTTTCAATTAGAGGAGGATGCACTCTGAGTATTCTTCTGGGAGACAAAACCCACTGACAGGTGACTCTTAAGGGGAAACTCTAAACCAACCCTTTAGTCTCTTCATGCAAACTGTTAATATTCCGCCACCTTTCAGGGGACACGAAGGTAATGACAACAGAAGATGCTGCCGGTGTCTGTTACTCAGCTGTATATGTTTCTCAGTGAGATAAGACTGGAGGCAGAGTTCAAGAGGAAAACAGTAGAAAATCAATGTGTGCTGCAAAACTGTGAGCTAGGGGAAGAAAAAGAGAGATTTAAGGACATAGAAGATAAGATGTGCGATACGAGATAATAGACTGATATTCAAACTATACCCCTGGAGCTAGAAGTTAAAAGAGAACATTAAAAGAAAACATATTTGGATCACTTATAGATGTGTAAAGCCCATATGAGCCAATATGTACAAACTTTGCTTCATATTGATGCAAAGCCTGCCACCCTAAGGGCATGAGAGGAGGCAGCCCAATTTGCTATACAAATATAGTGTATGTGTGTAACTGTCGACATGTGACGCGTAGAAAAGGGACAGTGTTGAGAGCGTAGCCTTTTATGACCCAACACACTCTGACAGCTCGGCCATGGCTCGAGGACACGAGCAATGTTGCTTTTTCATCTGACAATTTTGAGCAAAACAACTCCCACTCCATAGATTCAATTGTTTCGGACTGCCAGTGTGGCTGTGAGCTGAGGAACAGAGACAAAAACATGTCAGCGGCCAGTGGATTCTGCTCGCTGTTAGCTACAGGAGTCACACTGTCAATCTGCAGGACGGGAAGTGAGAGAAAATGTAAGCGATACGATAGTCGCTGCTTTTATGCAACACTGCCCTCTTCTGGTCCACGAAGTGAGGAGCAGAAGAGGTCAATCCTGAAGTTTCCGGAAATAAAATGTGATAGAATCGAGGGAGCAAGAGTATTGTTTTTGTTACTTGAAGATTTGTCATGTCACAGTCAACCTAAAAATTATTTTTGTTCAAAGTTTTCTGTGATATACTAACATATTAATTCATAATTGTTAAATGAAAACGATGCATGGTTTTTAATTTTATTTAAAAATAAAAATCTCAAAATCCTGGCATGCATTTCTATTCAGATCACTTTACATCTGACACTTATAAATACATTGAAGAGAAACTAGCTATCTTCAGAGGTCACTTTAATAGCACGTAGATTCGATTTTTCTATAAATACTTCTGAGGATTGTTAGAAATCATTTGTGAACAAATCGCATATGAATGACTAAGGAACACAACACACAGTTCAGAACTAAAGTTGTGAAGTTTAAAGTAGGGTTAAGTTATCCCAACTTTTTATATCTCACAGACTGTTCAAACTATCATGTAAACATATATATACATGTACAGCTCTGGAATAAAAATTTAGACCACTGCACTGAACCTCAATCAAAACCTCATGGTTATTCCACCAAATATTGATTTCTGAACTCTTCCTGAATGAAAACATTAGTATTGTTGTTTTAACTTGTTTTCTTTGAATTATTTGAGATCTGAAAGCACTGAATTTCTTTAATTAATTTGACCATTTCTGATTTTCTGCAAATAAATACAAAATTGTAGGCCGGAATTTCGGAGACATGTTGTCAATAGTTGATAGAATTAAAAAAAAACAATGTTGATTTTACTCAAACATACACCTATAAAAAAGTAAAATCAGAGAAACTGTTCATTTTAAGTGGTCTCTTAATTTTTCCCAGAGCTACTGTATATATATATATATTTTTACTGCAAACCTACTAAGACATGGCAGTACCACCAAAACCAATTGTGCAAGAAAAGCAATAGTAAGAGATGCAGCCAAAACATCCATGGCAACTTTGGAGGAGTTGCATAGATACGCAGCTCACCCAAGAAAATCTGTTGCTAGGACAACAATTAGCACTACACAACACAAATATGGGCTTCATGCAAGAGTGGCAAGGAAAAACCCAATCACTGTTAGCATGACATCATGCTGGGGACACAGCGAATATGTGGAAAAAGGCATTTTTGTGCTGTAGTGTCAGACCGCCTTCCAATAGGTCAATGGCCTTAAACTTACATGTTATGGAGTCAAAGTCCAAGTCATTTTCCAATATAAAATCTGTGGCAAGAGTTTAAAATATATTTTCATAAATGCAATAGCTTGACTGAGCTTGAGAGGCTGCACAGAAGAATGGGCAAATATTTCAGTTTTTATGTGATGAAGACATATCCTAAAAATGTACAGTCGTGGTTGCAGCAAAAGACGATTCTACAAAGCATTGACCTGAGGACCAAATACAAATCCACACCAGTTTATATTTATGCTCTATTTGAAATCATTTGTTGCATAAAATCCAACTAAAATCTAGACATTTTCCAGTGTTTCTCCTGTGAGCATACGACTGGCCTACACGATGCGTACATGTGTGCAGAAATAGTGCACTGTTGGCGGCTTGAAGGACTGCATAGTCTTGCTTGAAGAGTGCATGTCCTCAAGCCTGGTTCCTCTCTCAATGACCTCTGGTGAAGCCATTATTTTCTGCATTAATGATGAGCAGCAGCCAGCGATGAGAGAGATGGACTTTGTCCTGAGGCACAGCAGCACTGATTGCAGGCAACAACAATGCCAGGAAAAAAAAGGAAAGAAATAAAAAGAAAACCCTTTTCTATAAGCAGTTCAAAGGACAAAATCTTAGCAGTAGCGGGAGTAATCTGCCCCTGGTTTATTGAAAGCACAGATCAGATGATTTCTGTAGCTAGAGGATTACCCAGGATAAAGCTAATCCCACGTTACCTGCAGCTTTCTTGGTCATCCATTCATTCCCTTCAAACTAGTGGTGGAGCATTAAAACAAAATCTTAACAAAATAGTGATAGACAATTAGTGTGTGAGTGCATGTCATAAATTAGCACAACACTAATCGTCCCAGGAGTTAATTACAGCATGGTTGGGAACAAATCAGAAGCCAAACTGATCCATATAATTAGCCCAAAACCAAACCCCCAACAACAACTCCCAAACAAGGCAAGTGCAGACATAGTTAAGGCAGCCACTCAGGAAATCTTGGCTTGGGGAAGATGACTCTAAATGAAGGACTATAGCATTCACCATTATGTCTTTGGTAGGAGTCAGAGGGAACCCCTGGGGCTCTTCAGCACAGCACGGCACAACTTTTCAAAGGGCTCCAGATTAAAGTCACTGAAAGTTCCCACTGGGGTCTGAGGCCAGGATCCCATTAAGCAGCCCAACCACACCGCCGGCCATAATTGTGTCGTTGAGAATTCAGAGCAGTGGTTGCTTGATAAGCGAATTTAGGGTGAAATAAAAAAAGGCAGGAGGCTTAAAAAAAGAAGAAAAAAAAGGGGGACTAGAGGAGGACCATTATACCCTTCATTCGCTCAACCCTAATTTGTTTTAAACGACTGAGGGAAAGGTGAGCTCTTTATGAAGCAATCAAGCCCACACTATTTTCAGCTGTGTGACAGAATGCTGATAGGTGGAAAATACTTTATCACAACTTACTGCCGTTAGGCGTCTTTATCACAGCACTCGCCTTGCAGTAGAACATTCAATATAATGGGTGCGGGCATTCGCTTTAAGTTTTCTCTTAAAAAATTGAAGAGTTTGTGTTACAATGTCTAATCATAATGTTACTCAGTGTTACACACCAACACAACTCATTGAGTGAGTAAATAAAAGCACTGAACTTTGAAAGACATAAAAAAAAATCCACTTTTATTGATTATTTGGTTTCATTCCGGTTTTCAACATCATGTAGAATGTATTCAAATTTTGAGCAGTTTTTGAATTCTAAAAAGTCTGGCAAAAGATCTAAATTAAAACTTGACAAAAGAATATCTAACATACAGAGTAGCAGTTAGTTGTGGACAAACAGAGTTTGAATTAATGGTTGCATCCACCCTTTGTCATCTTGATAGGAACTGGTTCTCTTTACATCTGGTGCATCAACCAAAAATGTTTGAAAAAGTTTAAGCAGTATCTGAAGCTCTCAAGTTAAGATTCAGCTCAGCAAACAGATGAAACAAATGAGTACATTCTTTGAAACTAATGTATGGAACCCAAAGATGCTATTGTAATCCAAGTGCAATAAACCAAAGATTATGTCAAAAGTTTTAAGTGGATTTTTTCTGCTTTTTCTTCTCTGCCTCCTCTTCTTTTTCCTTCTCTATCTCTGCCACCAGGGTCTCAATTTCCTTGGATTCCAAGATCTATAAACGCAGAAATCAGTTTATGCAAAAATCTAAAATAATTATATGTAACATATTATTCAGATTAGTTTAAAGGCGTACCTTGAGTGGCTGATTTCGTCTAATAACAGCAAGTTCGATATTCTTTCCTCCTGACTGGACAACCTGTGATCAATTAGGGGATAATTAGAATATTAAAGGAGAATTTACACTTAAGATGGATATCACTTGATTGTAAAACTGTTCAAAAAAATACCTTTACTATCTGAACAGTTTTTAGATCAGGTCAGAACTGTTTTCAGTCGCAAGTATATTTCTATAAATCCTAAAATCCTACAGTCAACTTCATTGCAACAAGTACTTTTTCTAACTGTTTAACATGTAGGACTTATGAGAACAAAACATTTACCGAGTTGGACTATTTAACTATTTATAGTTAACACTATGCTGAAGTTGGATTAGCCCTCATGTTAAAGGGCTACCTCCGTTTCGGCATATGACCAGTTCAGATCTGCTCCATTTCAAAATGGATGGATTCATAGATAATTTACATGTAATAAATAAGACTAATCAAATATGGGGGGGGAAAGTGAATTTGACACTAAACATACAACCTTTAAAAGTAGAGTAAATTATCGGTGAAACCTTCATTTTGTTATTAAAAATTCATAAAATAGTTGTCATAAAGCTTTGCTTACCATTGAAAACCAATACAAGATCAAAATTCCAGTCTAAAACCTTAATGTTGGAAGACTGGGCTGCACAATATCAGAAAAGTATTAAATTGAAATACCATTGCTAAACATAGTTATATTGATGAAAAACTCTGTGTCTTTTAACATCTCAGATGCTACAAATATACAACAAGTGGGGGGCATTAGGACAAGTAAGAGTTAATCAGTTTTCCAAAATATACCAACATACATAAATTATTGTCTGACACCTTAAATATTATATTCTATCCAATATTATGTACAAGCAGTTCTTTGAAAGTGCAATATTGCAATTTTGAATATTGCAAAGCTCTGTTGGAAGATGCAGAGGCAAAAAAGTCAAATAGTCTTCTGTTATATTTGAATAATTTACAAGTGGATCAGTAGCTCAACTTAAGTGTTGATTTGCCATTTCAAAATATTAAAGATACTATCCAAATATTATTCAATGTAAACAGAGTTGTGCATAAATTCAGAACTGTATTTTCTAATCAGTAAAACTAGGACTAGGCCTAGAAACATGAATATGCTATATTTTCTTTTGTTCTCACTCCCAAACGGTATAATTTAAAATTACACTTCAGGTTAATTTTTCACTTTAACATTTTTGGCGTGGAAACGCTCAGTGCATAAATTAAATGATGAGAGAGCAACTTTAGTAAAACAAGCTGATGCAAAGGTATAATATGACCTTACCTCAAGCAAAGCTTTGATAGCCAACTTGATGGCCTCATTGTCCCCAGCGATGGCTTCATCTGTGTAATTCTTCTCCAAAAACTCCCTCACTGTTTTCGCGCTGCGGCCGATTGCATTTGCCTAAACATTTTTCCACAAAGTTGTACAGCAAAATCAACGGGAATTGTTTTCAGACCAACACTTTCCTTGTCAAGCAAGCAAAGAGAACACTGTGATGAAAATAAAGATTATATATATATATATATATATATATATATATATATATATATATAAAGTTTGGACACACCTTTTAATTCAATGAGTTTCCTTTATTTTCATGACTATTGACATTGTAGATTCACACTGAAGGCATCAAAACTATGAACAACACATGTGTAAATATGCACTAAACAAAAAAGTGTAAAACAACTGAAAATACCCCTTATATTCTAGTTTCTTCAAAGTAGCAACCTTTTGCTGTGATTACTGCTTTGCACACACTCTGCATTTTCTTGATGAGCTTCAAGAGGTCGTCACCTGAAATGGTTTTCACTTCATTGGTGTGCCCTGTCAGGTTAATAAGTGGGATTTCTTGCCTTATAAATAGTCATGAAAATAAAGAAAACCCATTGAATTAGAAAGGTGTGTCCAAACTTTTGGTCTGTACTGTATATATATATATATATATAAAAACACTGACCTTCCAAGCATGGTAGGTCCCCGATGGGTCTGTCTGATACAGCCTTGGAGTTCCATCGTAGTCAAAGCCAACAATTAATGCAGAGATTCCAAACGGCCTGCGTCCGTTGCTTTGAGTATAACGCTATTAAGGAAATCGGAGGAGAATACTCACAATAACTAAGTCGTTGTCATTGTTCCATTGTTACTTTCCACAATCTGTGAATTACCTGTTTCAGAGTAGCGATGTATCTTGTGATGTATTCCACTGTGACAGGATCCTCAACTGTTAGCCTGTGACTCTGGCATTCAACCCGAGCTCTGTTTATCACAATACGGGCATCTGCCGTCAGACCTTAAAAACAAAGCAAGGAATTAAACCACTAAAGCAAGGAGACAGTGAAAGAAATTATAAGAAACATTTATATGTTGCCCTAATTTTAATCCATTTATCTATATTTCATGCCAAGCATCCATTATCTATGTCAGAAAGGAAAAATAAAAACTGATTTCTGAGTTACCAGCAAATGCCATGCAGACATGTTCATCCAGTGCACAGATCTTGCGGACGGTTCTTTCTTCCTGCAACTTTGCAACGGATTTCTTCTCCACACCAAGAACGACAATATCTTTACCTCTGATTCCAACCTGAGGACAAGAAACAGCATATGATTATTACTAAATATTTTAGAAACACCAAATATTTTATATTTGGGGGTTCACATGTGATGCACTTATTGTTGCAGAGTAAATCCACAACACATGTATTCAACCAACTTAGAAGACTAAGGATGTGTTTCAGTAAGGAAGTCCCAACAAAATTTGAATTAATAACCTATAAAAACAGCCAAATTAAAACAGATAGTAGAGAGAGCTTTTTGCATAGATAGAAAATACTTTGTTTCTTATTTTAAAAAAATAATAAATATAAAATCAGGAGGAGCATAGCACAATGCAACAACACTAGGCAACTTTTCATCAGAATAGATTGGAGGTGCACTGAAGACACTTTTAAAGAGAAGTTTTTCTTTATTACTTCCAAATTTGAGAGATTTAGTTTTTTAACAGGACTTGGGGTCTGATTACAGACAAACAATCACTTGCCAGTATGTTGTTTTTGCAAAAGTTTCTAAACAAACAAATATTTTCATGTGACTACCTTTTCTGAAGCAGTAAATGTGTTACATTGTTTCATCAGCTGTAATATTTTTACTATCTGTAATTACAGCTGCTCAGTTTGCTTAGTGTAAATAAAAACTAATAAGTGGACACTGCTTTCTTACACATTCATAGAGTCTTTAAATCATACTTAAGAGAAGGATTTTACAGAAGAACAAAAACTTAATGTGTTAAAATGTTTTAGGTTAGATCATTTAGAAAATAAAAACTTTTATTTATAAATACCTTAAACCTCATCTCCGAATGATTTTGTAGCATCACTTTGCCCAAATTCTGACTAATAATAACTTGATGATCAACATTTAGATTTTTATTCCTTTTGGAATTTTGCAACAAATGATTTAAACCAAATTCTTTGCACCAAAAAGGATTCCTTATAAATGCCTGTTCCTGCATAGGGTAAGTTTAGCAATTAGAAGATATACCTATTCTGAAAAAACAATTCTCAATACCATCTTACTACACGTAAAAACAAACGTGACCATTATTAGGCTTAATTTTAATTATTTTTCAATCACCCTTTCTCTCCCGTGTCTCATTATTTAAAATCACATCAAAATCGAAAGTACTGTGAGAGTGACACAGCGACAAAATGCTAACAGTGGTTATTTTCAACTCCACGAGTATCGTCTCCACTATATACCAGTGCGTTTAAAATAACTCCTGTTCAACAACAACATTTAGACCAATAAAATTCAAAATGTAATTGACAATGTTAACAAATTACATTACTGAGGAAGAAATGAGTGATTGCTAGCAGCTAGTTTGTTGGCTAATAGAGGCTGACCACGTTAGCTTTAGCATCAATTCAATTTAAAACACTTACTGCGGTGGAACCTTTCTTTACAGCTTCTTGTGCATACTCTACTTGAAAGAGATGACCGTCGGGGGAAAAGACAGTAATTGCTCTGTCATATCTTGCCGCCATCGCACTGCAATACAAGTTGGAAGAGACGAAAAGGAGAAAAGCTCAATCTAATGATTCAGCTAGTTAGCGACGAGCGGCTCAATTTGAGAATTGAAACTGCGCATGCGCGTTACCTACGAACTGCGGATGCTAAAAATGGCAAAGGCCGCGTGAGTGTCAATTGTACGTCAGTGACGCCGCCATTTTATAAGTGGCATCTTTTAGTTAAACATATATATATATACATATAAACATATATCCAAGTTTAGATCAAGCAGTCTGTCTAACGCTCGAGCATTTCATATGTTTTTTTTTTATTGCAACTAAATACGTGTCTACATTTCTTTATGTTGTTTTACATCTGGCGTGTAGCAAGTTGACACAAGACTGTCAACAGTTAGTAATTCATAATGAAGATATAAGCGACTTTCTACATTTTTCGAACAAAGTACGTGTATTTTGAGCATACTGTGTTTCGCATGTAATAACTGTTGTTCATTGTGTCTCAAAAATCACCATCGAATGCAACTACGTATTTCTGACTCTTTAAATGTCTTGCATGTAAACTTTCTTTTTTTTTTTAAATCGCCTCCAGTTAAAAAAAACTTCACCAAAGTTGAATTGCTTTACAAAGCGAACTTGCCACCCACAACATGACGGACACAGCAGCCTCGTTTCCAGGGGCCAACATGTCTATAGGGCCAACAACGCCCATGCTTACAGATTCACAAGAAATTAGAATCACACACACACTACCGTTAGTAAAGCTACACTCCCACAAAATTACAGTTCTTACCAGTTCTATCAGTACATCGCATAACGACTACACCGCATGTCCCTGTATGATGTGAAAAAGAACATTATTTTGTATTATTATTATTATTATTATTATTATTATTATTATTATTATTATTATTATTATTATTATTTACATTAAAGTTAGACAGTTTCCCCTTTTGTGTTTTTCTACTCTTCTGTAGACTGTTCCACTAAAACAATGAAGGGGGATTTTAATTAGATAAAGTCAAAAACGATATATTCGCAAAGAAAACCAAGTATTTAATATCTTAACAATTTATCTACGGCAAATGTGATTTTCTAGTTACAACACAATGGAAAGAAAAATCGACAAAAAGAAGTGTGTTTGGATTTCCCGTCACCCCTCAAAACGGACCGCTGCATTACGAAATTGCACCGTATTGAGCGCTGTGGGATCCGAGTTTTACCGATTTGTCCTGCGTTAGCCACTTGGGGACTTTTTATGCTGTAGCTCGCTTTTACTCGTAATTCTTATCACCATGTCGGTGGTTTTTGCACCTCACAGACAGCGAAAGGGTGACATAACACCCGCTGGAATACAAAAGGTAATTCATCAGGGTTTTTTTCTCCCGCGGATCATTATGGAGGCTACGGTTTGAGACGCTGCTGCTAGCTGTGGGGATTGTCTGTGTAGCAGTGCCCATCTAAGTCCAACTGTGGGCAGATCGGTAACACTGTTACACGATCAAAGCGCGGTGAATACGAAACTCCCTAGAAGCAGGACGCCGTGTGTACACGGGGAAACCAAAGTTAACTTGTCGTGCTAATGGAAAATTGTTCGTTAGATGAATGAAGGCCTTTGGTTTTGTTAGCAATGCACAGCTAGCATGCAAGACACGTCTTTGTTAGCGAGAAACGCACGCTTACATTTCACAAAAAAAACTCATCTCTTTGTCTTTTAACTACAACAGAATAAACACCAGAGAGCAGAACTCTAACGGGACTGATTATACAATCGTATTTCGTTTTGTCTCAAAATAATGAGAGGTAACATAGAAGTTATATTATCCGCTTTTTACTTTCTCAGTTACTTGATGAAAACAACCAGCTGATCCAGTGTATAATGGACTTCCAGAGTAAAGGCAAGACAGCCGAATGTTCTCAGTAAGTTTCCCAAGTTTAGTTTCTTCTGTACAGTTCATTTAATTAAATGTGAAGCTCTAATTAATCTCAATCTACCAGTTATCAACAGATGCTGCACAGAAATTTAGTGTATCTGGCTACGATAGCAGACTCCAATCAAAACGTACAGTCTCTCCTCCCTGCTGTGAGTATTGGTCAAGGATAATTAACTTCTGTTTTGTATAACTATGACTTCCATGTTAATGTTGCTCTGTTTAGTCAACGTCTCATTGTTGAGACTACCAGTTATAGGCAATTAGAGTAATTTGAATAACATTTTTAAATGTTTATTACTGTTTTGTTTTTAAATTAAAATTAAGTATTCAGTCAGTCTTTTTTTTAGCTCCTGCTGTTTTCTAAAATTCCAGGTTGTAACCAATGCCCTATGTGATGTTTTTATAAGGTTATGAGAAAAAATATTGTTTAAATTAATTCTGATTTTAACAAATTACTAAAAAGAAAGTGTTTTTTTATGTGTTGTCTCCTTTCTTCTCTGAATTATTATGTCTGTATTCAATGTATAGATTTTTATAGTACAAGCTTGGTCATTTAAATCTATTAAAAATATTATAATGTCACCAATTTTGTATATCTGTCTGCCTCTTCTATAGGGAAGCATTTGAAGGCAAAAATCTTTGTTTTTTAGAATGATTTCAATCATACTTGATTAGTGAGAAGATTTTTTAGCATTTTTCTTACCAGATTTTCTTTCCTGCAGACAGAGATGTCATTATTTTTTCAGACAACTGATGTGTGTGTTTGTGGTATTCACCTACAGCCACCTACTCAAAATATGCCCATGGGCCCTGGTGGCATGAACCAGAGCGGACCCTCTCCCCAGCCCCCTCACGGTCACAACATGCCCTCTGAGGGGATGGTTAGCGGTGGCCCTCCAGCTCCCCATATGCAGAACCAGATGAATGGACAGATGCCTGGTAAGTCCCCTGTCTCAGCAGCCCCTATTTCTTGTCTTTCTTTTTTTTTTTTCCTTCCACAGTTTCTGTCTCACCCTGAGTTGCCTGGCAACACCACAGCACTATGAGGGAGGTCGTTCGGCTGAAGGATGATGTCACCCATTCGTTCTATGATGTGATCTCTATTTCTGATTCTTTTTATTTTTTTATGGAAGCGCAGCGCTTTGTTGACATTTTATTTCTGACCCTGTTGTGTGGAGGTAAGTCACTTTTGTCAACCAACACCCATGGAGTAATTGGAAAGCAGTGCATTATCACTATAGCAGCAATCACATTCACTCCTATGTAGTTTGGTGTCTTTTACTTCCTAATAACCTATGAGAGAAAAACTAAATTATGATTTGTGAATGTGTTATCTGTAGTTGCTTTTAGAAGAAGTTGGTCTACAGTATCTCAAAAAACCAGTTGGGGTAATAAAAAGGTTGCCAGTTTTTTTAAATTCTTTTTTTAGATCGTCAATATGTAAAGTAATGTTAGTCTGATGGACAAAGAAAGCCAACCACAAGCTTGGCTATCTGTTTTAGCTTTAAATGTAACTTCAGGTACATCTCCTCTCTGCATTAGAATGTCAGAGAGGACATTCTAAATCTGGTAAGTCTGATGGACAAAGAAAGCCAACCACAAGCTTGGCTATCTGTTTTAGCTTTAAGTGTAACTTCAGGTACATCTCCTCTCTGCATTAGAATGTCAGAAATACAGAGGCTTATACGTCATAATTTACATAAACTTCAATAATAAATTACAACTTAACGTATTCTACATTTTAAATAAAGAAACAAATTGCATTATCCATTTCACGAAAAGGTGAAAAGGCTGGTGTTAAATACCATGTTAGAGTATATTAAGTTACTGTGATTTATTTTATTTTTTTGCTCTGTTCTGTTTTCTAGGGCCTAATCATATGCCCATGCAAGGTCCTGGTCCGGGTCCCAACCAGCCTCCAAACATGCCCAGCGGCTCGATGAACATGCCTCCCAGCAGCCATGGCTCTATGGGTGTTTACAATCACGCAGTGCCCTCCTCGCAGGGCATACCAGCTCAGAGCCAGATGAACATGACCCAGGGTCAACCAATGGGAAGCTACGGGCCTCGACCAAACATGAACATGCAACCCAGTCAAGGTAAACGGATGCATTTGCAAGTTTCCCTTTTTGGCCTTTTTAATTTAACACTGTTCATCAGTTTGAATGGTGTTCGCTGTAAGACACATACAGTGCCATGCAGAAGTATTCATACTTCTTGAACTTTTTCACATTTTATCATGTTAGAGGTCCAAATCTCAATGTATTTTATTCTGATTTTATTTTAGAGGCCAACACTATTGGTTGATAAATGTGGGGGAAACAGGAAATTATACTTAGAAAAACAGTTCTAAGTATCATGTTTGTATGGATTATTCATCAGGCATGTAGAAATTTTTCAGTTATTGGGAAGAAATATGAGAACTACTTGTTAGAGGTTGCAGAAGATGAGTCAAAGTTTCACAATCCAGCATGGCAATGACTTTTAACTCTGTCAGATCAACAATGGGGTTGTTAAAATGAAAGCATTTTCCAGTATTATTTGCAATTGAACATTCAGATCTAAATGAAGTTGAACATTTTGGGGAAAGACTTTAAAGTTGATGTTCACAGATGCTCCCCACCAAATCTATTTGAGCTTGACCTATTTTGCAAAGAACATGTAACATTTTTACTGTCCAGATTTGCAGTTGTAATTACCCCCAAAAGGTGATTCTACTAAGTACTCACCCAGAGTGCATATAGAACATCTGAAATCGCATATATTGCTAAAAGATGTGGAAACCATGCACTACACTCACCATAATTCACAATCATACACAGAACATATCTGTGTTCTGTCAGATATGACAAAATGTGAAATTTGAAGATAAACAAAGCAATTTATTCAATGCTGCTTTGGCTTTATGCAATGCCTGTGTACTGCAGGCCCCATGATGCATCAGCAGCCTCCATCGCAGCAGTACAACATGCCTCCTGGTGGTGGTGGACAACACTACCAAGGGCAGCAGAATCCAATGGGTATGATGGGCCAGGTCAATCAAGGGAACCATGTCATGGGACAGAGACCGATGCCACCCTACAGACCTCCGCAGCAAGGTATTCCTCTCAGCCGCTCATAGGTGTGCAAGTTGTGAGTGTTGGTCTTTCTTCTTTATAACCTCTTCCTTCTGCATTTCCTGCTCCTGTTTCACTTAGTTTCTTCTACTCTGTCCACTGTAGTTCAAATATCTTGATGAGAAATGGGTGTAACTTGAAAGTTTTCAGCCTTGAACAAAACAAGGAAGCAGCCAACAAAGAGCTCTCCAGCGAGAATAAGCAGCAAAAGAACCCATCCTCTTTAACCTTCCCCTTACACAAGGCATTCAACAACACCTTGAATCTACCTGTGTATATGTTGTATGTAGGACCCCCCCAGCAGTACCCAGGGCAGGAAGACTACTATGGGGACCAGTACAGTCACGCAGGACAGGGAGCCTCAGAAGGTAGGAGAACCCTCCAGTCACTTGGAGAAGATGTTCACTGAACTGACACAGACCAAGAAGTTGTACTGAAGCTGAAATTTACAGTTTCTTCATTATTGCCCTGGAGAATGCCCTTTTTGAATATGGTGCTCTAAATCTGACATCATAAAACATCTATGTTTTAGAGGTTCACACTATTTTGAGAAGGTGCTGCTTTTCATCAGCAAGTTAGGATCTATGCAGAAATTATATAAAATGGTCACTTTTTGCCTTTAATTATCATACTTCTGATGCTATGGACAGTTTGTTCTGTGGTTTGTTTCTAGTAATATTTACCAAACATTAATAACAAATTATTAATAACCAGGGACATGCAGAAGAGTGCCACAAGTGGCGTACAAACCGCGAGCCATTGTTGAGTAGTATGAAACAGTTGGTGTTCTTCAGCTTGTAGGGTGAAGGATTGTTGTTGATGCACTATCAACAATGCTAGAAAATAAGAACCTCTTTCTCTTTGTCCTGTTAACATTTACTGTTGTTTTCCTCCTCCACTCACCAACCTCTTTCATTTAACCCTATAAACACGTTTCACTTTCTAAAGTAGGTATGTGAAGAACTAAAAACATGGCTTCCTAAATTCCACTCTTCAAAATCTGACCTCACTATGCCATGCTGAGATTCTCTGACCTCTAAATAATTAAAATCAGAGTATATATTTCTATCTTAATGTCACTTAGAATTAATTATTCTATTGTCAAATCACAAAACAAAGAGTTTTTTTATGACTTTTAATTAGCTACTCTTACAAAAGTCAAGACGTTTACACATATTCACCTAGTGGTTGGTAGAAATGACTAATGTATTGAATATTTTGGGTCTTCCTCAAAAAACTTTTTCACAGTAGCTTCCTGGAATTTAGGCCCATTCCTCCTGACAGATCTATGGGAACTGAGTCAGGATTTGGAATCCACCTTCAGTTGGTGTGATGATCTGAAGCTTGCAAAGCTGCAAGTGTTTTCTTCCAAATGTTACAGTGGTCGTTATGGAAAAACCCTTCAAATTTAGTTTAAAGAAAAATTATGTTTTCTTATTTTCTATGGCTAACAAAAATATTTTGCATCTAAGTTCATTTTAAGGGCACATAAGTCCTTCTTAAACAATGTAAGAGCTGGACTTTCCCAATATTGTTTATACCTACATATTTATAAATGTGGCATCTTTGGGGATTTGGAATTTGTACCCAAGGATGAACCAGACTTTAAAGTCTCCACCAGTTTCTTTAGATTTTTTTTCTTGTATGGGATGTCAGAAAGGAAGCTGTTTATACAGTATTTGAGCTGTGGCCTTTACATAAATTCACACCTTTAATCGAAACTTAAACCATGACATCGTCATCTAGGCTTTTCCAAGTTATTTAACAGCTCTGTTATGTCAGTATATGTTACGTGAATTGAAAGGGTTGTAAAAACATTCTCTAAAAAACATTTATTTTTATACAGAATATGTAAATATCTAGTTTCATATTTGATGCTGTAGTGGTGACTCGTACAAAAAGAAATAGCCTTCCATATACACTGGCTAATTATTTAAACAGTAAAGCATAAGTTGATTGCACTTTGCAACCACTATGTGCATCCCATTTATCTACATGTGGTTAACAAGTCATGCTCGTACTCCTTGAAGGTAATGCACAGTATGGCCAGCAACAAGAAGCATACCAGCAAGGCCCGCCACAACAGCAGGGTTATCCTCCACAACAGCAGTATCCAGGTCAACAAGGCTACCCACCACAGCAGCAGGGTTATGGTAAGTTCCATACTTTTACCTTTAGGAGACATATTTGTCCTCTAGGAGGCACTGTCGGTTTTCTGATCACTTTTTTCCCTCCGCAACTATGTTTTTATAAAGGTTTTAAATTAACGATCCAGATACATTTCAAAATGTTTTCAGAGTTTATCCAGAGATGGAGATAAAATCTGTGTCTTCCATCGCATTAATGTTATGTGTTAATTAATACCCTACATGTGCTTTTTTTGCGTTACCTCTAGAAAAAAAAGTCATTTCTTGCTGTGGTTTACAGTCAGAGCCCCTTTGAAAAATATTTCTACCCCATGCAATTTCACTGTTTATTGTATTTTAGCAAACTTTTGTGTGAAATCTGAATATTGTTATGGGACTTTGTAATTTTCCCCACAAAACATACCAGTTAGGTCATGGACAATATTACGGTGTTGTGGAAAGCAGGTTAGGTTAGAAAACAGCATGCCAAGCTTTCAACATATTGTAGAGTCCATCCGTCAGATGAAAACGAGAAGAAGCACGACATTCTTGCAGCATGGACAGTATGCCCATGCTGCAAGAATGTTTATGTTGAGCAGGAAAAAGGAAACTGGACAGAGTTTATTGGAAGATGGAACAAAACTAAATGCAGGGCATTCATAGCAGAATATGTGTTAAAGATTTGACACTAGATCAGAGGTTCAATTTCAAGCACCACAACACTCTAAACAGTAAACAGTTGACAGTTTATAAAGTTTTTTTTTAGTTTTTTTTTTATTAAAATTCCTGTGCAGCATGATTAGGTATTATGGTAGAATGTAATATTTTGAGTTACTTGATTTGTTGTGGTGCAATAAATACTTTGCATCTTTTTTGGATAAACAGAACTTTCCATACTCTGTTATAGGTTGACCCATGATTCCTTACTAGATTAGCCAACATCATGATATTCACAGAGCTTTAAGAACCAAATCCACCTTACCATTTTTAGAAACCTTTGCTGTTAAAGTTGACTTCTTGAATCTCTTGAGGCATGTTTCCTCATCACATTTTTTTTTTCTTTTATTGGAACCTTCCACCATTTGGCCTGTATCTTAGCCAAAGCTCATTTTAGTAATGAGCTAGCACAGAAGCAGAGGCTGTGAGGTGAGATTCATCTGGCACACACACATGCCTGCTCTCGAAGGCCCCCACAAGGTTATACACAACAGCATAAGGCATTACCAGCGCCTAACGATGCTGCGTGGGCCTCATTTGACTTCAACCCTGAGTCCTTCACAGCAGTTACAGAGCTTGTTGCAGTGTGCAGAGGCTGATGAGATGATTTTTTTAGTTTTAAATGAAACTTCCTCCTCTAATGAAGACCAGCAGAATTTCATTGATGTCTTCTTGCATTAGTGGACCACTGCCTGACTTGCTTGTTCATTGCAGGTTCAGCCATTAAGGAGACAACCTTAGTAAATGGGTTCAAAATGCAGATATAAATTAACTTGTTGGTACTAGGGGTGGATTAGGAATATATTTAATAGCAATACAACTGCTGGAAATTTTAATGACAACATTGGCCCATCTTTTTCTTTTGTTGCCATTCCATATAGTCTCTAGCACCCACTATTAGCTTTAGCTTCTCACTTTCTAAAGTCATATATCTGGTGTAGGCATTAAAGCTGCAGTGTATAACTTTTATAAAAATGTTTTTTATATGCTCATTAAAACTTTCATTATTTTCTGACAGTATAACATGAGAAACTTAATCTGCGTGAAAAAATTGAGCTCCTTTGCCTTTTCCTTGTGGTCCTACTTCCATCTGCAGAACTACATCTCTCCCAGTTTGATGCAACCAATCAGATCAAGGAGTTAGGACTTGGCACTGGCAATAATGCTCATGCACATGCTGCTCAATCAGAATCAGAATGCTTTTATTATTATTGTATGGGAACACAACAAAATGTCATTAAAAAATGTCATTATTTCAATGTACTAATGGCAAAGCAGCAACTTACCAATACAAGAAAACTATCTATCCAGTGTCATTGGTACCCAGTCTAAATTACCTGTGCATTCACAGCAGGCTCTTTTGTGGGGAAGGATCTGTAGCATAGCAAAGAGCAACGGGGGGATGAGCATTGCATACTCAAGGATGATTGACAGCCCTAGGACCCTCCTTCTAGCTATTATTGATAGTTTCATAGCCGAGCTGTATATTTCTGTAGTTGGCTATAGGACAACAGGGAGGAGGCAGAGGAGTTTATATATATATGTACATTACCTAACTCTTACTATAGTGTCAGAACATAATGACAGTTTCAACAAATATGTAAATAAACAAGACTTACATACTGCAGCTATGAGGGAAAATTACCAATATATTTATGAGAGGATATTAGGTTAAATTATTTGTCATACCTGATGTTGATCCTTAAATTAAACCAAAATACCTTTAAAGGTTGAATTTATCAAAGCGTTAAGACACCTTAAGTTTGGCTGGAATTTACTTCAAAACTTTAAGACATATTAAACGACTCTGTCGCTATCAAACAAATCTGTTTAAAAACTAAATTTAAAGTGATAGTGTGATAGCATCTGAGAGGTGTCAAAAGTTGCTTTTGTAGATTTTTCAGTCAACTTAAGGAAATTTAAGCGTATCTTGTTTTCAATTCATTCTGCTGAATATTTATTTCAGGTCCCTCCCAGAGTGCCCCAGGACAGTATCCCAACTACCCACAAGGTCAGGGACAGCAGTACGGGGGCTACCGTCCCCCTCAGCCCGGACCCCCACAGGGCCAACAGCAGCGCCCGTACGGTTATGACCAGGTGAGTATAGCCAAAGGACTAAATGGTCACAAAGACTTGTTTGTGCATCAGGATTAGTGTTTTTCTTGTTACTGTTAATGCCAAATTATTATCAATGAAATGAGAAAACATTAATGGGTAGTGTGTTTTGCATGCTGTTGTCATTTTTGGTGGTTAAATGTGTTCTTCCCAGTGGAAGTTATATGTTTAGTGTCTTTTTACTCTCAATTCTCAGTCTTGCTTATGTTTTGTGGCTTATGTGGAAACCTATTTCAGTGATAAATGAGGGCTTTAAAGAGGATTCTTCCTTCTACTTGATGCAGCCTGCGTCAGTGTTTTGAAGGGGGATCGATTTGCTGCCCTGTATTACCTGTGGTCTTATGTGGGGACCACAGCTGCACTTTGATATCTTTATCTTTGAACATTTAGGGGCACATGAGGAAATAAAGAAGCGGGGATTTGAACCCCTGACTAGCTCTATAAGAAGCAAAGGTAATGGTTGCTGTGAAGACCTCAACGTTAAATCTAGACACTTGACCACTTAGCCTTAATTTGCATTTGTTATGTTTCTTCTGCCTCTCCTCTATCCCTTTCAGTCTTTCTTTGTAGTTTTCCCTCCCTTTCTTTTTTTTTTTTTTTTACACTTATTTATTTATTTTTTTTATCTACCAGGGGTCGAACTGTAAGTAATGAGGTCTGACAAAAAACCATACATGGTCTGCAACCAAAGGCTGTGCCTTTAATCTACTTTAATTTGCAACAGTTCATTGCTTAAACTGTGTTTAAAGGGGTGTAGCGGTACATGTGATGGTCCTAAGCTGTTCAGTTATTTTTTGTTGGTTATTTGGGTCCTTTTTAAACTACAAATCTAGGACACATGGGACACTTTGTCAGTCGCAGAAGTTCCCTTCTTCATACTTAAATCCTTACCAGACCCTATGCAATGTGTTACATTAAGCTTAAGCTTCAGGCCCAAATTAGGCCTGGTGCTACCATGTGTTTTTGCTAATTTAGATAAAAAGTAGACTTCTCTAAACATGATTATCTACAGATGATATTAAAATCTGTGCTGAAAATATGTACTGAAAATTGTCAGTGTTCCATATTCTTCTGAAGTAAAAGTTAAAATATTTTTGTTTTTGTGCATTTTATCAGGTTGCAGCAGTTGTGGAAGTTCCTTTTGTAGTTTGTGAAGTGGTAATGCTGAGATAATTATAAAAAAAAAAAAAAATTTTAAGCGTTTTTAATGTGTGTTTTTTTTTTTAACTATTTTAAGTTCTGGAGAAAAATTAATAATGTTCATTCCAAACCAATAATTATGTGTGCTGTTACACCCCTAACATTATAATCTGTTATATCAAAGTTTAAATTCATAGTTTCTATTAATACCAAACGCATATTTCGACCCCTGTTTAGGAATGCATTAAATAGAACTGTTAAAGCAGATTTTTCTCATTTAAAAGTAGCTTCCTATTTTTCAGAAGTAATTTTTGTGCCCAAAGTTGATATGTTAAGTTAGTTTAGTTCTTTTAAATTGTGAAGTCATGTTGCCACCTGCTGGTCAATACCAGTCAGTGCAGATATATTATAAATCATGTTTTACAGAATAACACTGCAACTTGAGATGTTTCTTTGCACCGTGCTGAGAGTTGTTTAAAAGCTCAGTAACATGTGTCTGTCGTATTTTACTCTACAGGGCCAGTATGGAAATTACCAGCAATGAGAAATGGTCACAGTTTACCTACACCACTCCTCTCTGATCTCTGAGTTTTGACCTCTGGTCAACTGCTAAGCAGACAATTATGATGGTTTCAGCTCAGATCCTCCCGGACACAAACACGCTTATGAATACAAGATATGTTTTCCCCTTTTTGGGCTTTCATCCTCTCCAGCAAAATGTATTCCTGTTCATCATGCACATGTCAAAGTCGGTGACCTTGCTCCAGTGTCTCAAAGCGGCAATGCCTTAACAAAAAATAAACAAACAAACAAATGGAACTGCCTTATCCTTTAGCATTGCAGAGTGAGGAATGTGGCAACAATGATTTTTGGACACCAAAACTCAAACGTCAAATTTTCAATGTGTTTGAGTGCATCAGTTCCCTGCCCTTCAACTCTCCAATCACAAGAAGCAATAACGTAGGGATTTGCTCGGGGGTTTGAAGACAAAAAGATGCACCAGGCAAATTTCCAACTAGGCCAATGGTACATGTCTCAGTGTATGTGATAATGTAAAAAAAAAAAAATGTTATTTTGTGCTTTTTAGATCAAGCTAACTTTGTATAAGATGTTGAAAACTAGTACTAAGCCTGTGTCATTTATTTTAAAGAAGCGTATGTGTCCCTCTTTTCTTTTCTTTTTTTTAAAGCTTTTTAATGACAGTGAATCCCATACAGTTTTCTTTCTTTGTTATTGAATTGTATGACTAATAAATTAGATCTGCAACGTATGTGACATGGACTCTGTATAAATCAATATTTTATGAAAAATGCCATAGATAAAATTTCCTTAAAAACAATATGGGCAGCGTAAGACAACCCATAAAATCTTAAGTGTTAAGTGAGGTATTTTTCTCTTTTTTTTTTTTTTTCTTTTTTTTTTTACCACAGTACCTGACAAAATAAGGCCTTCTTCCTTAAGAGCTGTTCTCAGAGAGGTAATACTGTATGTAGCAGATTGTAAATTAATCTCAGTTGGGAGGGTTTTTTTTTTTATTATTTTCTGAAAATATCGACAGCTTGTTTGAAGAGTGGTAAATGGGAAAGCCCAACATGATTTATTTTTTAAGATCATTTTTTGTTTTTATTAGCCTGTTATTTGACAATGCTGGAATCATGTCACCCCCTTTGAAGAAATGTCTAAGTTGATGTCATTCAAGTAGTGTTTTGTGTGAATAATGAATATTGTTACTGTCAAATATGTAACATAATATGTGAAAATAATGTTCTGAAGTGGATTCCTTCAACACAGTAAAGACTGGTTGTGCAGTTTTATATCACTGGCTTGATATCTGTATTATGGTGCATATTTTATTGATCCCATATGTACAGCAGCGTAAAGATGAGGAACTGACTGTCCTCTGATATTGTTTATATGGCTGTTTTAATATTTTTCAGTCTGCACCCCATTCAAGTGGAGGTCACATAATGTGTCTTGGCAATGTGAACTGTACATTCTAATAAATTAGAAGAATCTTTAATATATTTTTGTGTGGATTTTTTAGCCCTTTGTCTGAAGGATGTCTTGAATACATTGTTTTGCTGCAGTTTTCGTAACTCTTGAACCCTTTCAGATAACATTGTATGTTATGTTGTGGGATTGACATACACAGTGTCAATTCTGAAGTGGATGGCATTTTTTACATAGGTGTACAAATATAATCATACCGCTTTTGCTTTGAATAAAATTCAGTACAGCCACCTGCCTTCAGAAGTCAGCTAATTGTTAATAAATGCAGTCTAAACTGCAATTCACCTCAGCATAAATGCAGCTGCTGAAGGCATTGGTGAGCAAACGGCATTCTGAAGCACAAGGAACTTGGTAGGAAAGTCGGAGTTAAAAAGTCAAAGTATGGTAAAATGATAGAATTACCAAAACATGACCTAAACTGACCCATGGTAACTGGTGGAGAAGCAAAGGTTCACAGCTCTGTCATCAAGAAAACTATTATTTGTACCCTTCAGAAGTCTTGTCTTTATGAAAGAATAGCAAGAAGAAAGGCCTTCATGCCTTTTGCACAAGGCATGAAGGGAACACAAACGTGGATTCCTGAATCAGATGGTCAGATGAGACCAATATGTAGCTGTTTGGTCGAAAGCGACACATCACCCTAAACACATGGTGGTGACAGCATCATGCTGTGGGGATGCTTTTAGCAGAGCCAGGAAAGCTGGTCGGAGCAGGTGGATAGAGGAAAATACAGGGCAACACTGGAAGGAAACAGATTAGTGGCCGTAAAAGGTCTAAGACTTGGAGTGGAATACCTTCCGGCGGGAAGATAAGAAGTATAGTTTGAGAGCTACAATGGAACATTTAAGGTCAAATTATATTTGTGTGATAGAGTGGCTCAGTAAGGTCAAGATCTAAATCCAATTTGGATTTAGCCGTAACTGACAAATGCTCTCCATTCAGTCTGTCCATGTAAAAACACATGGACATCCTTTACGAGCAAAGCTGGTAGAGACATACTGTACAGCTGTATTTGCATCATAAATGCCTACTGCATTTTAATATTTTTCTATTTCTTTGAAAAACATTTTGAATACTTCAGAATTATTCTCAGAATTAGTGTTGATCTATTACAGATTATCTTAATGAAATGAGTATGTTGTTAAATGAGACCTATTATGTAAAATTCATATTTTGCATGTTTTTGGACTTCCATTTAAATCTATTGCTTCTAGAAACTGTCCAAGCAATAAACAAACAAAAAACATTCTACCATTTTTTGGCAATCATTGGATTTTGGTGTCTGGAAAACGAGCCATTTTAGAAACCTGTCCATTATGATGTTACAGTTGGCAGGTACTGCTTCTCACTTGGAGACCCCAGTCAATCCAGTCCCTTCACCTAGTAACCCAAGCAGAGCACTGCCCATTTCATTATTAGATTAGTACATTTTTTTCAGCTGTTTTTACTGCTGTATGTGCCGTACAATGGCTGTTGAAAAAGACAAGTGTTTTGTTGATTGTTGAGGCACTGCTGCTGCGTCATTAGTGGCTGAGCACTTCTTCTGGGCATGACTCAGGTCAAAGATATACAATTGTACAATTGTGCATCTGTTTGCAGCCATTTTCAAGTGTATAAAGTGTGAAACTAAACATGGAGCTGGAGGCGCAGCCAGAAACAGCTTATTTACATAAAAATGACAGATACCAAAAATTGTGCATTCTGAAAGGAGCTCAAAATAGGCAGAGCTGAAAAGGTGAGATCTCATTATCAGAGAATGATTTTGTGCAAAAAATGTAATGAACCTGTTTTGCATAGCTCACCCCAACTTGTTCAAAATGGAAAGATAATAGGCCCATTTAAAAAAATATATGAAAAAGGCTTCAGATATATGAACTCTTGCAAGAGCTAAAGCATTCATTCTGTGGCACATATCATAAACAAGATGTGCGCTATTGGTGCTGTCAGAATGTGACAGTATGATCTAATTGTTTTATGTGGTTGTGAGTTTCCAACTGATAATGACCCTGCCCTGCTCAGCAGTGGTCTGCTTTGGCCAGATGCATCCAGAGAGGTCCAGAGCACATTTACACCCAAAATTATCTTCTGTGCCCCCTCTTTCCTTTGCCGCTTCCTCCAGAGAGGTAGAGGGACTACCTGTCACTTTGGGGGGAGTTATGCAGATGGTACAACAGATGTGTGGCCGAAGCACGTGACGAGAGAGCTGCGTTTGGTGTTAAGAGGGCCACTGACTTGGTACAGATGGTGGAAACGATGATGAGAACGATAAAAGTGCTGCAAGGTAAAAAAAAAAAAAGAAAAGAATAAAAAGATTTTAACTTCCACCATACCATTTTAACTTCACTACCTGTTCACTGTACCTGTATGTTTAGATTTCATATTTACATTTGTGTTTCCCTGCTAAGATTTAGTGGCATTGCACCATCACCCCACACCACCCTGCTGCTCCACAGCTGGCTGCCCCACCCTTCCCAGCTGCCACTGGGCCTCCCCCTGGCCCGGGCGCTTGGCAGAGCCGGCGTTTTGGGCGCTCCCCCACCAGTCCTCCCTGGCAGCTGCTGCCCTCAGCTGCGCTCCTGCAGACGGTATTGGGGTCGGACAAAGTCACTCCTCCTGCGACCGTGTGTGAGGCCGTTGTGGGAGGATGAAGAGGAGGCAAGGAGACTCTTGGCTCAGATGAAAGATTCTTAAATTTAAGATGATGGATGCAAGACATGGAGAATCAGGGGCAAGCCTTTTGGAAATGTGTTTGTGGGTTCTTAGTCTTTTTATCTATTTACGTCTTACAAAAAGCCGAAAGCTACAAGTACTGCAATGCAAATAGTGAAGTGGCAGCATCATTAAAGGCGATGATTATCTTGTTCAATATTTTGATAATTATAATTCAGGGCACCTTTCAGAGGAGGCACCTAACCACTGAGGAGAAAATGACATTGTGATCATAGCTGGCAGGCAAGATGTGATCTCTCTCTCCCTCCAACCAGCTCTCCTTTTCACTCTTTCATACTCACACTCTCGGTGTGACAGAAAGTCTATGGGGAGGTATAAGAGGTAGTTATGGGGGGAATGCAGCAGCCTCCACAGTTTAATTGGAGATGTGTCACACTAAATAAATGGTGCAAAAACAAGCGCTGACTGGAGGCTTGAGGGAGGGGCCCTGGGGATGCAGCCTGTTTTATTGGGCAGGAGCTTTTGCACCGCTCCAGGGTGAAACGGGACTGTGCACTTGCAGAGATGCCCCCCGAACCACTAAAACCAACGTGCCTCCCGAAGACCACCGTGGAGGATAAAGACAAAGGCATTCTTTCTTTCCTTTTTCGCTCTGCAGAAAAGCGTCTTAATGGTGGTTAGAAGAAGGTTTAAGGGAGAACACGGCGACCTGGTTGTTTTCTCATTCAGTGAGGGGCAAATCTTCGTCCTCATCAGTAATTTCAATTTCTGCACAGGGCCAGACAAATCTATAACCGTAAAAACAAAATCTTCAGCAAGCGCTGTCTGCACCGCACAACTACTATATCCTCTTTATGTCAATTTATGTTTTTAGAAGAAGGCAAACCACAGCCTCTAGCCAATTTCATTTCTATGTGTAATCCATATATGACCTCTAAGTAACCAGGAGAATGTGTTTTCCAATATTATATTAATTTTCATATAACTTTGCTCATGCAATGTGTGTTTGCACCTTAGCTTCCAGAGTTCATGGCACAGGGGCTTGATTTACCTCTAATATGTGCTGCAATAATTGGATGTGACACCATTCTCTCTGCTCTCCCCAGGGGATATATCAGGAATCTGACTATTATGGACCTAGTCATGAATATGTCACGACAGCTGCAAACAAAGCCTCTCCATTTGGATAAGGCTCCTCCTCAATACATGTTGTCTCTCCAGTAATGTATATGACACATTTGCTGCTTATTTATTTTCAGCTGAAGCAGAACTAAATAATACACACTTGTCATTGACTTGCTCTATTTGATTACAAACTAAAATACCACTGAAGAATATTTGCGTTGTAAAATGTTTGTTATATTTAGTTTGTTAGTTTTTTTTACAGAGACATTTTACATTAATTTTCAATAAATAAATAAATAAATATGGCACAGGTTGTCAAAGTACAGTTTTCATCTGTTGCCAATAGACATGAATTACAGTCAACTTGTAATTCAGGATTCAAAAAACAAACCATCAAGGTCCAAACATAAGAAAGGCCATGTTTGAAACTTAAAGTTTTCTTAAAATAACAAAGGTTAAGCCAGCCACCCAGGCCCACAACAGGTTTAATTCAGCTTTTTTTCCTTTCTTTTTTGACACATGTAAATATTTCCAATTCTAAAGGAAATTTTACTTCACTTACTAAAACAAAAGGCTATCCAAACAAACCTTATCTTATGTCAGAGGTCTCAAACTGTAGTCCTCAAGGGCTGGAGTCCTGCAACTTTTAGATGTCTCTCTGCTTCAGCACACCTGACTCCAATATTAGCTCATTAGCAGAGCTCTGTAGAGCCTGACTGCATGCAAGTGAGGCAGTTTAGCCATTTAATTCAAGTGTGTAGGACAAGGGACAGATCTAAAGGTTGCAGGACACAAACTGTGGAGGACTGGAGTGTGAGGGCACTGCCTTTTTGCCCGTAGCAGCAAAAATTAGAGTGAAATATTTGCAATAGCTGGCAATGAGTCTCAATTTATATTCATCTGTATTTTGATCCATTCAGAGGTTCACTTGTCATTGTGACATCTGTTCTTGAATTTCTTTAAATCATGGCATAGTACGTTGCTTTTTGAGATTGTGCCTACTTTATGTTAGCTTGGTAAAAACCAGCACCTTGTTCAACACATTGCTTTGTACAGGGGTCTGGACCCTTAGCTACTGAGAAATGATTGCTTGCTGAAGGAATGGACTTTGTTTTTTTTTTACTCAGGGTGTCTTTATCTGATGTTAAAATTAGTTTGATAATATGAAACATCAAAGTGTGACAAAACACAACATAATAAAGCTTGTGCAAAAGTAGAATTCATACAACAATTATTAAAACCTCTGCAGGGTTGCAGCAGGATCGGTTGTCACTTTAACATGGTTCAAACAATGTCCTGTCAATAATATTGTATCACAAATTTAGCAGACACATGCTTGCTTTACAGTTATGCGGGTAAGTTGTCATATCAAATTTCAAAACAACTAAAAATATATTTTTGAACCACATATACACAAAAACATTGATACCCTAGAAAGACATTGTTTTGCTTGCACGTTGGTGCGCAGTGCTTCATTTAAATCCTATTGCTTGTTGAGAGTTTTACCCATCAATTCAAATTTAGTGTGGTGTTTTGTATGCGCTATGGCCCCCAAAAAAGTAGTCTCTGGGTAAAATAGCAGGTATGCTGATATCAGTATTCCCACAGCCTGCATAATTGCTGTAATTTGCTTTCCCTTTGGGTAATCTGTAAACATGGCTGTTTTGATGTTTTTGGCATCCTCCATTGGCTGAGCTCTCTACTCCTCCAGCGGAGCCCCCATCCCAGCCCAGGGTGACACAAATAGATCCTTCCCCAGAAGGCGCACGTAGTTCCACATGGGCACAATCAATACAACCCAGTCATCGCTGGAACTGTAGCGGTATTAAAAGCACCCCGTAAGCTGCCTCTCACCACGCCGGTATTTTAGGGAAATAAAGCTATTGATCTTCCGGGACTTCTGGCAGGGCATTAACCTGGGTCCACAAATTAGAACGTGCTCATCTGGACACATCTGCCTGCGATGTTGCAAAAAGGCCTGCCCTGAGGAGAGAGGAGGAGAGCTGAGAGGCCTGCTGCTTTCAGTGATGAGAGGAGCGCTACACGACGCCCGTGTCAGAGCAGGGGAGGCGTCTGGATGCCCAGGACTTCCATTAGAAGCCCAGGATGGTGGCATGGGTCGATGTTGTAAGGTTTGGTTGGGGGTACTCCATCTCAGATCAGTGTGGTTCCTTCCCACTGATGTTGAGGGAGAGAGGGGGCTGACCCACAGTAAAGCTGAACCCCTAACTGGAGGGACAATGAAAGAAAGGCTTGCTGCTACCGCTGTTTGTTTCACCAGAGCTGGAAAATGTTTCTATATGAAACTGAATACAGATTTTTTTTTGTTTTTGCTTCACAAAAACATATAACTACAGAATATTTATAAAGATTGCATAAAAATGTAATAGTCACTCATAAAGTTACTGACTCGTTAACATCTAAAATCGACAGAAAGCTGCAGAGTCAGATTTTCAGAATACGCAAACAGAGTGCAAAACCCAGAACTACACTTGATGTACACTATAAAACTCAATGACCCATTTTACTCTGATGCGTCTTTTTGGTTGAGCTGTCATACAAATACAAAAGATTTTTAGGATTGTTCCAGCATTTTTCAAACTTTCCCATTTCTGACACCAGCTGTTATGGCAGTTTTTTGGATCAATAATGATCGAAATGCCTCAGTGAATGATGAGAGAAATTAATAATGCCTTTCTCATTACATTTATTTTCAGAAGAACCCAGAAAAAGAACAGAAGGCATCGGTGGGACGTTTGCCCACTGCATTGTACCAGAATCAAGCAGGGGAAGTTTAGTGTTTCAGTCCAACAGTACTTCCTTACAACCTCGGACAATTGCTCCTCAAAACTATTCATCCTGCACTCTAGTCAAACAACTGGCTCCTGGAAGTTGAGCATTTTGGGCTTGTTTTACTGTAACTTGAAACACTACATGTCCCATTCTCAGTACATTCTTCACATAGGAAGATCTTTGATGGTGAACTACTGTACCTTTTTCACAGGTAAACATTCAGTTGCTTCTACAGACATAATTGTCTAATACAGAAAGAACGACAGTTGAAAGTTTCATGAAGTAGTGCCCCAGAAACCGTTATAAAGTTTTTGAGTCTGGAGTTGTCTTAACACAGTAGAAATTTATCTTGGTCTTAGCTCAACTTGGACTTACTGAAAAGAATCAAACTTCACAATGTTGTATCATCTAATATCGATTTATACAAAATGAAGACACCAAGAGAGTTAGCTAATGCAGTAGAATATTAAGCTATTAGTTCTTTAAAAAATACCCTCACTCCAAACATCCTACTATTTTTTTAAAAAACCCTTTACAATGCACTTTATTTTTATTGGTTATGGTGTGCAAATATCTGAAACTAAGTTTATCTTTTTTATCAGTGAGATTTGAAGCTATTTATCTGCCTCAATCGATATGCCAAAATAAACCAGAAACCTTATCCAGCCTTCATAGTGGCAATTTGAGTTACATCTTGATTTTACTTACTTGAAATGTGGCAAGTTGCATCTTTTTGAAGCCATCTGCTGAAAACCAATAAACATTTGCCATTATTTGAATGGCATTTTCTTGTCTTATCTTTCTCATTCTTAAGAGTAGATAGTAAAAATGATCCCCTGAATTACAGTATAGCTGTACAGGACGAAGACAGGAAGTTGTAGATTATTAATTAAAGTTATATTTAAAAATGCTTCAGGTAAACTGAAGTTACTGGAACTATTTTGCAATCCTCTAATTGTTGATTTTAACAAAAATCAACAATTCTAAGTTCTTTTTCCTAATATGGGATGTTTTTCTGCAGCTAAAAGTTCACATCTTCACAGATTTTGGGAGTAAGATTATGTTACTTAAATAATTGATTTATCTTAAAATAAATATTTACCAGTAAACGTGAATGGTGCTATATGCTGTTTATTGAAGAGATGTATTTCTCCTTACAACAGATTTCACATGCTATTTGCATACACACTGAGACACTTTTGGAAACTTTCCCCCTTTCCTCTGCTTGCCCTCACTGTGGGAAGCTCGGAAGTTCTCTGCCCCAGTTCTCCATGTCCTTGAGAGTTGTGCCTTCGGGCCGGGGCTGCTGGGGTCCCGTCGTGCACAATGTGTGCTTCTCACTCAGGCTCCCGCTGTACTCCGTCGCCCCTGCATGGCTCTGGAGAGTTGCCAAGCTCTGAGGGGTTGTCGGTGAGAGGAGGAGGAAGAGGATAAGGAGGAGGATGAAGAGGAGGAGACGAGTCAGTTTGATTGCTACAGCAGAACACCTCCGAACATCTCACTACCTTCCCCCATGGATGGCAGCCGATCTGATATATAAATCACTCTCCTGGATTGGCTACAACAAATAGTGGGGAAGATGTTATGGATAACCAAACTAGTTGCAAACACTGTGAAGTGATGTGCAAATGACTGAGGGTCATGTTTTCCACACTGCTTTTGCAAATGTTAAATCATGGCGCGGTGTATTTGAATTGAGCATAATGACGTCAACAACACTGCTGAATAAATGAAGCACAAAGAAAATAAAATTTGTCTTGGTATATATTAACATGATTTTACATCACATTCTGACTGAATCAACAAATCTAGGTCCATAATTTGTAGCTGCATGTTTTGGACTAATCTCCTTATATATTATTTAGCACCTTTGTACTGTTTTTCCTTTTTGTAATTAATATGGATATTGGCCAAGAGCAAAGATAAAGATCCATTTTCTAATATTTTGTCCTTGGATTGAGCTCTCAGGGAATTCACCCCCCTTCTCCTCTTTCGTCTCCCTGGCTAAGGCAAGGGGAATTGGTGGGATGAGAGGCTATTCCCTAAATAGCCCATGGCAAGAGGTATCCTGATTAGCATGCTGCCTGCTCTCTCGCAGCAATCCTCCAGGCCACCAGCACTATCACTTATGTGCTGTTTGTATTTGTAGTTGATAGTGTGTGCTGTTATAATTGGAATGAGCTCAGGAACCTCGTTTGCTTTTGATCCACTGCCAGCCACTCAGAGAGCTACTGGGCCACAGCTCTCACCTCCACGCTCCCAGTGGATTATGGGAAACTGCAACGCTTATGTTCTAAAAAGCGCCTGACAGCATCTCACTCAAGGTCGAACAATGCAACAGTGAGCGTGGGGAGCAGAAGGAAAATTTGGAGGAAAAAAACAAGTTTAACAGATTTTTGATGTGACTCTGGGATTTGAGTTGGGAACGTCAAAAAGACATTTTAGACTTGTGAGACTTCGAGGGAAGGTGGCGGTGGGGCAGTTTCGGGTATTGTCAATACCAGAAAAAGGTAGACTGTAGGGATTTCCAGCACTTTGAGACCTGTCTAAATCTACATTTCTGCAGCTTCACACTGTGAATCTGTAGAGAACCACACAAACACTAACCTCTAGTCAATAATGTTAATATTCAGTGTTTTATTAAGTTCCACTTGAAAAACAATATTCCTGACCGTGTCATTATAAGATGGTTTACTGTATCATATTTTTATGAAAACAATTAACATAGTTAATAATTTAGACATGATGTCATATCTTCAACTCTAGTATAACCTTCAACCCAACCAAGTCAGACATAACAACATCAACTTTTGTGCGCAGCCTCTAACCCCTTCTTTGTTTTTGGTGTGTCTTAATGACTGTCGGATATGCCAGGTTTTTATGTAACTCATACAAACTCATTACCGTTTGGGTCGTGAGTTTGTGTCATTGAAGTTGTTTTAAAAAATTATTTAAAATGTTATGTTTTTGAGAAACATTTGGGAGAAGAGAAAAAAAGATAACTTTGAAAACATTTAATTTGGATTGTGCCTAAAACCCTGAAGTGGATGTACACCTAAGTATCAATCCCCTTTTCAAGTCTCACTTGGACACCATCTATTACCATCAGATGAGAAGGATATCTCTGTCACCTCTGTCCATCACCACATCCGCCATTGCAAGAACCTCTTGCCCAACACTACTTTATCTCTTCATCACACCCCAGAAAAGAATCACAGAATCGCTGATCAGAAAACAAACTGCTCTGCATTACACTTTGGACTAAAGGTTTGGCTCTCTTCTCATCATATCCCATTCAACTCTGTCATCACAGAGCTCTCCCTTATGTTCATCAGTCCTTATGAAATCCATAATCAGTACCACCACAGTTTGTCACTGTGTAGTGCACCTAAAATGATTGAAAGACTGATATCTTACTATCTTTGGCTTTTAGGAGTTTTTGTTTTGCTTTTCTTTGAATAATATTCAGTGCATGTTGCTTGGTGTCTCATAAAGTAGCTTAGTGCCTGAGAGTAAAGTGAGTCAAGCTGAAGTTAAACATAGAGAAACTATTCTTTGTTTATGAAGCGTGGGAATTCAGAGGTTAAAGTTGCCAGAGGCTAATGTTGTGTTAAATTCTCAATATTCTTGTAAATCTTGTAATTCTATTTTTGATCATTATTAAGTTAAAATTGGTGTAAAATTTTGATGTTTATACCAGTTAATATACAACTAAATGCAGTAAATCTTTAAAAACAGTTGGTTTATCCTTTTTAATACGCTATACCATAGCTGTTTTCATCTAAGTGAAGGATGGTAATGTGTGAAGTTAATTATTACTTGTGATTAAAAGAAACAAGGTTTACAAAACAAAGTTTATGTAAAACATTAATATTGTGCACTGTAAAAGGTTTGTTGGTTAGCAAATAAATGATATGCAATCTGAATGTTAAAGGCAGCACTCCGGTCATCATTGCTCAATCCCCTTTTACCAATCTTCAAATTATGCACATCACTGTTACAGCAGTCTTGACATTTGGGACCTTTAACAACTGCCTCCTTGACAACCTGTGCATACTTTCCAAGTCCCACAGAGGGATATTGTCCATTCCAGCACCTTGTGTTGTTCTTTTGAACCTCATTCATCCACCTGTGACTTTGGTAGGCAAGCTTATTCAGTGTGACTGATTGTGGATTCCTGTTGACAAGGTTGTGGATGGAAAGATCTCATTGACTGGCAGGGCTATGGCCTTGAGGATCTTTCTTGGGTGTCCCACCTTTTCATTTTAGGTGAAACACTTATTCAGGCCTATCAGTCCTCGCTTCCTTCTGGATCCTCTGAGACACCCGCTGGCAGCCGTTGAGGTGGGTGATGTCAGGAGTCCGACGTGTTTTGTTTGTGTGGTGGTTTATTCCCTTGCTCTGGAGTTCCAGGACTTAACTAAAAGGTGCAGCTAACCTTGGAGCTGCAGGTTTTTGCTGGAGGGAAGAGTTAAGTAGGTGTGCTTCTTCACCTTCATCTTCCTAACAAGTGCTTCTTGCAGCAGAAAAACCCTAAAATTGATATTGATAGTAAAATCTCCAGCTCAAATGCAAGTTCATATAATTTATATGTGACTTTTTACCCAATGTGGAGAAGGAAGTTCATTGAAATGTGGTCCAAGAGGCAGTGGGTAAGACGGAAGCCCCTACTTAATGGTTTAAAAAGTGAGTCTACTTTGCCTGTGATTTGCTAGAGTGAGGAATATCTGACTGTGACAAAAATGTATGTTAGAAAAGGTAAATTTAAGGTAAATGTAATTTCATCTAAAGTTCTGATTAGCACTGAGATGTATGAATTTGTATTGGTTTTGTAAAACATAGCAGACGTAAGCCAAATCAATTTTGTTACATCACAGAATATGTTGCTTCAAATATCATTGTTGATGCAATAGCAGTAAATAACGGTGGGTTTATTTTTTAACCACTTTAAATTGTACACTGTTTAACCATAAACCTGACTGAATGTTGTTGGGATTTCATGCCATAGACCAACAGAATGGAGCGCATATTTCTGAAGATGAAGGAACAAGATGGCTTTTAAGGTTAGTTTTAGAAATTACAATTTGAAATATTTTTAAATTTGCTTTGATTTCATATGGAATATTTGACGTTTGTATTCTGTGGGAAAAGTTAAGTCCTCTTGGGGCCTTAACTTCCCACTGACCATTTTTTGGCTGACAGTAAACATATAACTGACACTCTTGGCGAGCCAAAGGTACGGCTTAAACATGACAAATTAGTCTTAAAGAAGAAAAAAGTCATGCATGTGATTTATTCCTGTAAGTACTATCAATTACTGTAGATTTACTGGCACAACAAAGCAGTGCTATCTAGATTTAAAATGTGTTCCACTAATAAAAACATTCTCAATATGTGGCATTATTTACACTGTCGCCACAATTTCTAATATGAAGAGCACTGGCACATGATGCATTATTTTTTTGTTAATTCGCTTTTCCTCTGTGACATGTCTACAATTTGACTTGCTGGCTCAGCTCCTTTCTGGAGTGGACCATCTCCAGGGACTTATGGGAGTTTGATTCTCCCCAGTTGCCAAATGCCAGTAGGCCAATGAAAAAGGATATCTGAAACTCCTAAGTTCAATATTTAATCAAGAACAGGGTTACATTTCCTGTTTGATTAGTTAGAAAATTTTACTTCTCAGAGTCTCTGATTGCTTTGGCAATATTTGACCAGAACATTAATATTCCTCTCTGAATGGGGCGCTTGCAAAAAAAGTATCTCATCAAAGTGCCAGTATCATAATTGTGATACTTATAATTCCTTGTGGCCAGCACAGCATCTCTTCCTGCATATTTCTTTTTTTTTTTGAAAGAATTACTTCTATTTATTATTAATGTTATTATTATTATTATTATTATTAGTAGTAGTAGTAGTAGTAGTAGTATTAACAATAGCATTGATGTTGCTGTTGTTTTTTATGTTGTTAACACTGTCCTCTTCAATTGCCTCATTAATATCAATGTTTTTGACCATGAGTCCATCTTCCCTCATAATCACAAAGGACTGCTGGGGTCCACCTGAGAATAACCCTAATGAGTTTGTTCCAGGAGGGCATTACCACTGGATAAGTACAAACACCTGCTAAAATATTGGCAATTAGGACATAATTAGTGGCTAATGTATCTCTAATCCAAAGTGGGCCAAAGATTTGTCTTTTTTCGCAAAGAATCCCTTTTTTTAATGTTCTCAGTTGTTATTGTTTTCCTCAGGTATTTGTATCCCGAGAACATTGACTAAGTGCCCTAGTTCATCATATGCAAATGGCTTATTAATTACACATGCATTATGCCCGTATTCAGAAAACATCAAAGGCGCTGCAAGTCTTCAGATGGTCCCCCCTCTGTAACCGCGCTCAGGTTACAAATGCCTGCGTGTGCACTTTCCTGCATGCCTTTTCAGGCAGAATGACTACATCCTCAATTAAAAATTTTCACAGGAACCACTCTCTCTTCTTGCTGTCTGATACTTGAAAAACACCTCTGGTGGTTTGCGGGGTTGTTTGCTAAATTGCAAATAATTATTTAAGTCAAGATTATGTAGCATTATTAGGAATCAGGGTGATTTTTATTGTGCTTTTAGAAAAAGAAATTATACACACATTTGCTTTAGTAAAGGGGAAATATGGTCCTTTGAAGGTTTGGCCTTCTAGTTTAAAAAAAAAATTCAGCTGATCAGCTCCATATTAATGTTCCTGTATCAATAGCTCAATTTGAGGTGGAGGTATGTCGTTCAGTTTGTCTGCATGTTTGCTCCCTTTATTCTTCCCTGGTGACCTCTCTGTTAACGACTCATAGAGCAGGTGTCAGACTGTGATTTATACAACCTATAATGCCGCACATTGATTAGCAATAGAGCTCTAATGGGATGCCAGTTCTCGAACTTGGGTTAAAAGGAGAACAAAAGGAGGGGAACGAAATGGATTACCACCTTTGTCTTTGTTTTATGTCTTCATGCATCCTATTACTGCATGAATATCAGCAGCGCAGCCTTGTCCAATAAGATGGTGGAAAGGGAGCCAACAGAGTGCAATCACAGAAACCCTGGGCAGACTTGTGTTATCAGTCTCATGTGGGCTCTGACTGGGTGCTATACCATAATTAGTACACCACTCACTTGGATGATAAAATGGGTAACAGAACACTCCTCTCCTCTTGGTCCTACATAATTCCAACATCATTTATTGATTTAATTAGAATATTTTTTGCATTATTGGTGTACTTTCTTATTTTTGTTGGGAATGTAAAGGATATTTTCATGGGCAAGGCCGCACTTCATCTTTCAGTTAAATACATTTTAATTTTAGTCAGTTTTTGAAGGTGTATTAGCTAAATTTATGAAACAATCTAAAAAAAAAAAAAAATGAGAATCCGTCCTGTTATGCTAAATGAAAGTGTGCACACCCACAGTTCTTATATACCAAATCCCTCTTTTTTTGATTATAGAAGTGTGTGTGTGTGTGGGGGGGGGGGGGGGGGGGGGGGTGTATGTGTGTGTGTATATCAAAGCCACCAGGTGGGGCTGATTCTTTCAATTCCAATCTGCTTATTTTTGTTCAGACTCAGATAACACAAAACCGAGGTGTTATTCGGCAACATTGTTTTTGTATCACACCTCCAAAAGCATCATTTCTCATTAGGAGACCAAACTGTTAGCTGTTGTCCTCATTACTAAAAAGGTAGAGCTCTAACCCCCCAAAGGTAACTTCATCAACACCGGAGACAAATCTATCTTAGGTGCTCTATTTATATTTCTGACTCAGTGCCACAAAGATTTATTCTGCACTGCTGTCAATCCATCTCTCTAATGGGCAGTGGCAGCCTTTTTAGTTTAGATGGCTTGTATCTGTGTGTCTACATGCACAAAACTTTAGTACTATTTTGTTTCTATCTCAGAAGTGCGCACAAAAGAAACAAGTACCTTGAAGTCACATAGCTGGTCTCATCTTTAAAGAGTCATCTTTAGATAGAGAGCTCCAATGTCATGTAATTAAGATGATAAAAAAAGCCCATTTGCACTTCCATGGGTTATTAATGTGGACTAATGATGCTCAGATCAGCTATAAGATGTCTGCTAGTTACGGGGTTAATCTGCTCATTCTTGCAATCGCCATAAAGATAAACATCTTCATGCAGAAATGGGCTCATGATAATCCCCAGAGAACTTCATCCCGACATCATAAGAAAGTTTGAAGGAACAAAAATAAAACTGCTGTGGTGACTTGCGTGGTCATTTTTGCAAATTCCTGCATACAACACAAAGCAATATAAGCAATGTTGGAAATACATGGTGGTGCAGGATGTGAGATTCATCCACTGAGATTTAAAACAACATTTTGTGCTGAATCCAGTGGGGTGGTAATGATCCATCCAGCTAATGGGACTAGACAACAGGGAGAACGAGGGGGGATGAGATAAAAATCTTTTTTTTTTTTTTTTGAGAAAAGACCTTTTTTTGTTATAGTTCTAACAAAAAACATAAATATTCACAAACTGTCTTTAAAAAAAATGGTAATCCATGTTAAATATTTAAATCCAGGTTTAACTCATTCATGTTCGAGTAATAGCATTGTTTTTATGTTGCCGCAATTCTGGGGTTCTGATAACTAATACAGAAGTACCGAAGAGGCTTTAGGTTTTGTTTTTGCACATGCAATAAGGTTTAGTAAATATTAAACTGTTTTTTCAAGACCAAATGAGGTTCAGACTCATAAAAGCCACTTTGAGTACAGGACAGAGATGTATCTGGCAATGTAAGACGGGAAGAAAGATTGAATCTCAATTTAGATTTAACATAGAATGGCACTTTGTCAGTTTGCCCCTTCATCAATTTATACTCCCAAACTTTAATTAGACCATTTGACCAATTTTTACTTATATTTAATATTTGGAAACAAACCATGTTTTTACATTTGAGCATAGTTCAAATGTAAAAACATGTTTTTTACGGCAGAGTTGTAGTTAATGGGTAAGTGGATCTAAAAAGTTAAAAGTTACTTAAGTTTGTTTGATGTTTTTTACATAGATGATTATTCAAAAAGTGTTAAATTCTCATAAACTTTTGCTGATTTCTGTAGGATTTGTGTACTGTCTAAATCCATTGATTGGGGTTCTGATTCCTTTACACATCAGTGATCACCCCTGTCTGTGTGAGGGTTACTGTTCCTTGCAGTAGGCCATCAGTTGATTTCAGAAAAATTATTGAAAGCATAAGATGCCAAACAGGCACAAAATGGACAAATCGGGCAGTAAAAATTGTGACATGTTCAGAACAAAACCTTCTAAGACAGACGACTCCTTCTAATACTGGACGAAGTTGTGTATATAACAATCAACAGCAAAAGTACAAAATCTGGAGGAATCAAAATGAACCAAATCCTTTTTTAATTCATTTAAAAAATATATATATTCCAGAGGGAAAGTTAAATGCTGTTTTAACTCACATTATTTAAGAGTTGTGGTTAATGGGTAAGTGGGTCTAAAAAATTCTGTCAGCAACATCAATTAGCACTTTGAGAGGCAGACTCAACTTAGATGAGATGAGAAATATTACATTTTCATATTGTGCAACAAGATTTCCCAAAAAATATCAGAAAAAATACAAAAGTAAATAATAAATATTTAATTGTGACATTCTATGTAAGCATTTATATATAAAATTAAAGTAGAAGCACTGTGTAATTTTAATTCCATGAACTGTAGCAAAAAAGTCCACAACGGATTAAGAATTCTATATATTTTTGTATTTCCATTAGACTGAATGTACAAAGTTTTTGCCTCAGAAGTTAACGTAATGAGCTGTCTGCAGTCACTAAGGGTCACTGCTGACAATTTTATATTTTAATTTTAATGACTTACGAGTTTCTAACGTAGATGAAGCCATGAGGAGCAAGCCAAGGTCCGCAACAGTCTTAGGGAGGCAGAAGGCCCCCATAATACATCAAATACGTAAGTGTCAAGCCTTCTGATGACTTTATCATAAATGCTGTGATCATTACACTGTCATTAGTTAGCTGACTCGGTTCCACCTCGTTAATGCGCACAAACAATCCGAGGTGCTGGGGATAATGTTGTGTGGTGTTGGTGGTGTTTAATGAGGGTCCGCATTTACATACTGGCCTCCACCCCCACTTGGATTCCCATTTTACTCTCATTTATAAAAATAAATCACATTAGAACATCACCGGCTAATAAAGTAGACTGCAGCCCTCATCCCACGTGCCGATGATCGCCAAGATTCGGTTGCAGAAAAATCACAAAGCAGTCTCTGAAGATTAGAGAAGACCGATTATGGTGAAGAATCCTCATACGGAACTGGGATATTCTTCATATTAACAGTGAGGTGCTGAAGTAAATTATGCCATTGGTTGTGCATCCAGCAATCAAGTAATTTATCAAACTATCTTCTGAAAGTTGGGGCAAATGTTGAAATTCAAGCTTATGGAATAATGCAAGCTCTCGTGGAGGTAAGATTTAATTAAATATCCCAGGCCTGAAAATATGGATAAATAAGAAGTGAGCTTGATTTTGAAGTAGTTTTTAATCTTGATTGCACATAATTGTACAGGATACCACCTGAGGGGAGTTCATTTCACTGCCATTTCTGCATCATTGAGAGGCTTTGATTTAGTGGAAAGGAGATTATGCTTTGATTAATAAATGCTTCCGCTAATAGCAAAGGATATATTTTAAATCCAAATAACTACGGCTGCTTTATATTCCTGATACCATGCAGTGTTTGACTATAAGCGTCGCCGCTTCAACTAGAGAGGTCAAAAGCTGCAACCTTAAAGGAGTACTTTGTCTTGTGTCCGTGTTCTGTTGTGCACCCCAAGTCCAAACCCACTAAATAAACAGTGTGTTTCCTGATGCCTAACGGTGTGCACAGTCCATGCACAGCTGATGTCAATCCACCCAGGACTACCAGAGGCCCCACTTCGCTCACTTACTTACTCTTTGGCTCGCTCCATCCTTCCTTCATGCTCAAATTGACACTTGGTGCAGAGGCAGGCAGACGGGGGGTCTCTTCGCCCCGCGCCTCCAGAGATGTGGCCCAGCTGTCAGCCGTCTAATCCAGTCCAACCTCCCCCTGAGCCAGGCAGGAACTCCAGGCTGCTTCCCCTCATCCTCACGCCTAGAGGCACAGCAAACAACTCAGCCTTCCTCGGCACCGTGCACGGCAAACCGGGAGGGGAGCCCTTCTCTAGTCAAATCGCTCTTAACTGTTCCTCATAAATCAAGCTCAGCTCTTTGATGGCACACTCCAAAAGACTTCTGATTGTGTTGGAAGAATAAAATTTTAGTAATCTTAATTTCATATCAATTGATCCATGTATGGTGCTATTGACAAGCACAGATACACTCCTCACTGGCATGAATGTTCTATAAGTTTTTGATTTTTAATACTGCATTTGAACTTTGCATTTGGGATTGGGTGATGTTACGACAAACATTTTCAAACACCTTTAAAACTGGGTGCACAAGGTCACATTTATTTTTCACCTTTCATGACACCTCACTTTCTGTAGTCATCAAAAACATCATGAAATATTTCTGGCTGGATATTTTCCTGCACTTTGGAAATTTGCTTTTGGTGTGTATCTCTGATCATTTTAGAGCTTCATCATGGATTCTGTCTAAGTTTCAACTGATTTGAATTGAAATAAAAGAATAGTCATCCATCTGCATACTTCAATATTATGGCAGGATAACAGACACTCAGAATGATGCTGCTGCCCGCTGCCACCCTAATGCTTCAGCACTGTCAGTCCATGCAGGAGACTCTTGACGGTGCACAATCTAATTTACTGAATACGACTGTAAAAGGTTTTACTTACTTTTGACTGTACCGGTTTTAGGATGGATAAAGCAGGCTCACGTTAAACTTCTAGAATTGTGCTGACCTCAACCTCTTAAAAAGTTATGGACAGTGTGTAGTATGTTTTTGAGGAGTTGGACCTAAGCACAGATGGAACAACAGTAGCGTCATATTGGTAATGATTAAGTTTAATTAACAAAAAGACATTTCTCAATAGCCAAGAGCCCAGCCCCTCTTTACAAAGTCAACAGTGTAAGACAAGGGGCTAGTTTTTACCAGGTTAGATAAGTCATATTCAGAAATCATTTTTGCAAGTCTCATATCTTTAAGGTCCAAGCCTTAATCAAATCTGCACTCTTTAACTTCTGTGACTTAAGTGAGAGTGGAGTTGGAGTATCAAACTTTAGTTGCCATCTGTGCTTGAAAGACATAAAGACTAACTGTAATTGCGACTTAAAAAGCTGTGACTCTGTCCTACTTCATGTCCAAAATTATTATGACAGTAGGACATAATAATTCCTTCTGGCTGGCTCTGTAACACATGCACATATTTTAGGGACTCTTTGTGATACTGTGCTGATTGTAGCAGAAAAAGTTTCTAGTCAGTTCTTTTAGAGTGAACAAAATACTGACTTCATTTTAACCTTACACATCATATTATATGTATTACGGCTTTCACTTGAAGCTTTAGAAATAGTACAGCAGAGAGGAGAGGATATTTTCAGATTTAGTTACAAGTCTGAGAAACTGTCTTACACAACATTATCTTGTCATCCAGTAATTTTCGTCTATCTGAGCTCTATTCATATACCACTGTTTTATAATCATAAACTGAATTTTTAAAACTGTATTTATTTCTGTTACTTTGGAAAGCTTAAGGCACACTTGTGTGTTTTCAGGAGTGTTTGTGTACCTTTGTGCGGCTCCCCATAGCATTCCCAAAATCAGTATTCCTGTAGATGTGTTTGATGTGTTTGAAGCCACGTAGCATACCTTGGAACATGACAGTAAACATGGCAGAGGCTTTCCCTCAGTGGAGCAGTGATGCACGTCACCCCTTCAGAAGTCTGTGACGGGTGTACAAACCAAACCCGCCGGGCCACACCGCCTCCTGGGATTCTTCCTCACTTTGCCTCGCTGGCTGCGTGTTACTGCTGATAATAATTCCACCACCTTCCCTTTTTCTTCCCCCCCCAGCCCGGAAAACAAAAGAGCAAACTTAAAATGAGTGACAAGCAAATAAGAGAATTATAAAACATCAGCTCATGACAAGTTATGGAACCCGCTTAACTGGTTATGTGACCCAGCAACAGTAGATGTCGTGATATATTGTGGTCTAATGTTTTGTCTGTGTTTCATCCCTGGAAAATCACTAGTGTATGTTTCCTGCATGCATCCCTGGGGAAATTAAGAGGCGCACCAATGTATCTCAGGAGGATTCCCCTAAGAATGAGAATAAAGCAGGCAGCATGAAAGAGTAGTGTTGGTGTGAGGGAGTTATTGGTCTGGCAAAGGAATTGCCAACACATCAAAATAGCACGGGTGTTGAACAAGACAGAAACTTGCACCATTTACACCTGCCAGAGAGAGAAACAAGGAGAAAGCGCAACTCTGACATGGAAAATTTCCATAACCACACACACATGACATGATGTGAGGTGCAAAAGTTGAAGCTTTGTGTCAGGCTGAATTTCACAAAGTGGCAGATACAACATGTTCACATGACAGGGGCGCTTTAAGTGTTATTTTGGGGGATTGTGAACATAAGTCATTTGTATACAGAGGTGCATTTATATTGTCATGTTAGGACTGCTTCGAATGAGAATGAGCCTGTATTCAGGGGACAAATCTGAGTGCATGTAAACTTCACAGAAGAGACAACATATATTCTAGATACCAGCTACAGACAGAGAGAACTGATTGACTTAAGTTGCTTAACTTTTAAAAACCCAAACAGCAGTTCTCAACTATAGTCAGTAAAGTGGTGGATGTCTCCTGGTGTCAGTCTCAGCTGCTCTGTCAAATCCAGAATTCAAATTTAATGGAGTCAAGTAAACTCTTTTTTTTTGTCACCAGTATTATTAAAGCTAGTAAAACATAATATGATATACTTTTAAAATATCTAATTATTTTTTCCAGCATCACTTATTACTTTTGTGTTAACTACATTGAGTAGGTTTTGTGAACACTGCATAGCAGATGGTTTCAGTCAGCAGCATTGTTAATCAGTTATTATGGATAAACAGAAAGCTATACTTTATTTCATAAAAAGCTTTAATATTCTCAAAATACCACTAAACATAAACATAATCACATATATAAAAACAATGAATGTCATATGCATAAAAAATATACATGGCATGGCAAACAGTTTCAACCAACAGCAAACAATCAAATTTATACTGACCATGTCATGTGATTTGATCCTGTATGATTTTGTTGTAAACAAAGGTTTGATGTACTTTAAATAACTCTAAAAATAAATCTAGTTTATAAAAAATATTCAACTATACGTAGTCTGGAATGCGTAATATATTAATGCTGTAAATTATTCATTGCAAATGTCAATAATTCCTCATTTAACATTAACACAAACATTAACATAGTAGCTTTTCAAAACCTTGTTCAACTTTTTTGTTTAAGGTCTCTAATAAAAAATGCGCAGGTATATGTATTAAAAAGAATCAAATCATAGCCACCCACAAATTACGATCGTTACATCCAACATCTAAAAACAAATGAAGGATTTTACTTAACTGTAGGGCTGAAAAACCTCACTCTAATACTGTGAAAAACAGGTTATATTGGTAACAGAAACACTAATCTGCACCTTGTGCTATATAGATGTTATTGCGATATTTAACACATCAACCCTGTGATCTAATTATATAAAACCAACCAAATAAAACAGTTTCATTCATAATTTGAGACAATAACTTGACTTATAGTGTTTGGTGTGATTTGGATTTTGTAGGTGTTTCTACCTGTTAGTCAACCTAACTTTTTCTATATAATGAAAATCAATTCAGTATTGATAAGGGACGCAATGATCACCTGATAGACTTTCTTAATTCATAACTACAGGGAAACTGTGAGGATGCCAGAGAAAAGAACAAGGCACAGAAGAACTTTTTTGTGACTTGGGTGGGAGGGAAGAGTCAGTTCACTGAAAGCTGGATGAAAATAAAGAACAGATGAGATGGGGCAGCTGAGGAGTATTTTGTAGATGAGATGTTGCAGAAGGGAGAAGGGTGGTGGAGATGAGTAGAGGGGGGTTAGGGGTGTGAATCTAGGCCAGTGTCCAGACTCAGAGCACCAAAGGCCCCGAGTCTCTGGATGCTCCGTGTCAGCCCTCTGACAGGAGAAATGGGACTTTAAGACAGAGTTTTCCACCACCAGACGCTCCCCTTCTCCTCTGAAGAATATCACCCCCTCCTCCTCCTCTTCCTCCTGCTCCTGCTCTTCTTCCTTGACATACTCACCAGTCAGAGTTTGAGGAGAGAAATGCACTCATTACAATAAGGAGGGCACATGGCATGGGACCTCAGGCTTTGAGTGCCGCCTCCTCCACACTCTCAGTAGAATTGGGATCTTTCCTGCAACTACAGAGCATCTCTAAAGCTGATGTGCAGTAAATAGAATTTCTGAGGAGATCTCAGTCTGCTGAAGTGCATGTCCACATAATATGCTTCTCAGCTCGTTGTCCAAATAAACCACATGTATTTGTCATGAATGCACAATTCCCTCAAAACAGAATTTGAATATTCCTCCTCAGTTTTTGTCACCCTTTTGTTTTGGTGAGTTCGACTTGTTCTCTCCTGCTCCACAAATAAAGCAGACGCATTGTCAGGCTTAATCAGGTGGTCTGTTACCTTGGCAATTAAAGCCTTGTTAGAGATATAAAACCTTGAAACTCAAATGGAGAGTCCCCGGTGAGTCAAATCACAGAGCAAATCCTTAAACCAAACAACCTTCCACTGGGAACACTTCTTCTCTGAGGATAGATGTTTAATTATGTCTGCGTGTTTAGGGGCTAAAGGAAGGAAAAAGTGTTACACTCCCTTTTGTTTGGCTAAAAAGCTCATGAGTATTTATTGGAATTAATTACAGTGGCAATCAGTGTTTTCTTTCTTCTTTATTTTCTTGAATGTCAAAATATTGGCTTAATATCACGTCTGTGAGGCACCATACTTTCAATTCAGTGAGTGAATTTTTTTGTAACAGAGAACAAAAATAATTAGATTTTAGTATAGGTTTTTTTGTGATTTAACAAATTAATTTGTAAGATATTGCTGCTAAATGTGATTCATTTATCATTTATTCCCAGCTGATGCAAAAACACCTTTTTTTTTGCTAAGTCTCCTAAACTAGGCCAACCATTTTCCCTCATGAGCGTCCCTTAAAAAAAACATAATGCTATATATTTGAGCAAAATGAAGAGATAATTTATCATTATTTAATGATGTCTCAACCACGCTACCTCACACATGGTGCAGTCAGCGACAACAGCTGTGCAGGATGTCATCACAGATTCTCAACGTCTCTGCCTACTAAGTCCCTTTGACCCATTCTTTAGTGTCCAACAAGACTTGTTTCTCCTTTTTTCCTTTCTTCATGTTCCTTTTTTAGTGCTATTTCTTTGTTCCCCTCTGCAAACAGACCTGGCATACATCCCATTGTCTAAACAAGGATATGTGAGAGCAGGGAGCTCTGAAGAGGCCTTCACTAATCTGCACATAGCCGAGACTCAGACCAAAATTCTGGACAGGTGAGTCAAATCACCGCCTGCACTCCCAGGCTCATCTTTAGAGCGAGGGTCAAATCAGCTTCATCCTTTATGCCCTGGTTCCAGATTCAGCCTGCAGTCCCAAGTTGCCTGGCCTCCATCTTTAGTTGCTGGTGCCTTCCTTGTGGACGCTTTGGGAGAAAACAGCGAGCAGCTGTTCTATCATGGGAGCCTCCTGCGTGTACCCTCTGCCGCTCCCGAGAGTGTTGACCTTTTCCTTTAATTAACGCTTTCCCAACTCCCGCCACCACAGTCCAGGGAGAGGTTTTTTGCAAGTGTAGGAGAGGCAGAGAGGGGAGTCATAGGGGAGCAAGAGAGGTGGTTGATGGGTGGCAGCGGTGAAGGTGAGAGAAGTGAGGAGGAGGAGGAAGGATGAATAATGCCTGCATGGCCTGGGAGTGAGAGTTCTTCTAATCCTTTGGAGCCGATCTAATCCACATGTCTTCACACAACGTCAATCTTTCTACACAGTTCACTATTTTCCAGAGACAACCCTAACATAAATTGGATGCAGGTGACAGTTGCTCTTAATTTTTACAGCAAAATTGTTATTGACAGTTTGCAACTCAATGCAGCTGTGGACATTTAAAACAACTGATTTTACTGCTCTTGGTTTTAAATGTTTACAGTGCCTGACAAAAGTATTTGAACTTTTTTTTACATTTTCTCACCCCACAAATGTCAACACACTCGATTGAGATTTTATAAGATAAAATATAAATACAAAATGTTTACATATTGTACATGTAGAAACCTTACGAAAGCGTGTGTTGCATCTGTATTCAGCTCCCTTGAGGCAATATTCAATAAAGATGAATTCGCCCTTTAATGCAGTGGCATTTTCAAGTCTTCAAAGATGTTGCTACAATTTTGGCACATCAGCAGCTTGCAAAGTCTTCTTCTGTAACATTACAAGCTCAGTGAGATTGCACTTTTTTTAAAGTCAGATTCTAAATCACTTTTAGGTCTGAAGTTTGACTGGCCCGTTTATTATTGAAACATGTTTTCTTCTAAGTTTTTCCATATCGCTGTATATTTAGGTTCATTGTTCAGCTGGCAGTCTCAAGACTCAAGACAAGAAATGAGTTTCTAACTTATTTCTTCCAGTATTGCCCTGTGTTTATTTCTATTCATCTTCTCTTTAACTCTAACTACTAAAAACTAACTATCCATACTGAAGAAAAGTATCTCCATAGCATGAACACGAACATAGTTCACAGGGGGACGACACAGGGAACTCTATTTATCAATTGAGTTTCTGAATCAAATTTTTTGAATTCCTTCACACATTGAAAGTCCTAAAAAAAATTAGTAGGAAAATATGTTCACAATTTCTTTAACTTCACAGTCATGCACCGATTTGTATTGGTTTATCACATCTAATTCTAATTAAACAAAGAAGTTTATGATTACAATCTGACAAAATATGACAAAGTTCAAACTCAATGGATACTTTTGCGTATCTCTATGTGGTAAATTATACGGAGTTAAAGCCTAAAACTATTCATGGAAACTCCATAAATTCCTCATATATTTATTCATTAATGTACAGATAATAGACTGTTTCTGCTTCACTGATGTGTTAAATTCAATGTGAGATCCACTGAACCTGATAAGCATACACTTCTTGAGGTGTCAAGCTCCTTGTGTAAAATGCTCGGTAGGATGAGGGTCTATGTGTCACAGCTAAGTGTTGCAGCATAGTTACTCACTGTACCAGCAAAGATGAGAGCACATTTGATCTCATCTCAATGTGAGGATCTCTTAATGAGAGTGTGGTAATGAGCAAGAAAAAAAAGGCCCATTTTAAAGCGAAGAAAGGTATGCTCTATGTTCCTTTCATCTTATGAGGTAGTGCCAAGTGGAAAAATGTCCATCTTCCTCTGGGAGGTTTTTATGTTCGTCTTGGCGCACGCTAATGTCCCCAGTGGATCCTCTTTCTTGGCATGTTTATAGTGGTCACCATTTGCTGTATATGGGCTGTGGAGGTCAAAGCTATTTGTGAAGGAGATGAAACCCCTAGAATAATTTTATCACAGTATGACACTGTCCCATAACACTCTTTGCACAATTGTTAAAAAAAACAAAACTTTGCTAAGCTGGCTTAAATGCACAAATCTACAATCTAAACATGTTATGTACCTTAAGAGGAGGCAGCTTGTGACTGTGTTTATTATTGATTACAGTAGCAAGAGTGTCTTGTAAAAATATTCGTACTGCTTGGAGTTGTCACATTTTGTCATGTTAGGACTACAAGTACTGATTTATTTTGTTGGGATTTTATGTAATAGACCAACACAAAACTATTCCTCTCATAAGAGAAATACTTTTTTTTAAATTGCACCAAATAAAAACACTAAATGTTTGTTATTCACTAATTCTGACACATGAATATGCGTGGGCTGTCTGTGTACAGCAATTGTCCAGTTTGCCCATAAAATCTGGATTCTGGACTTTGACTGGGTCATTGTAACACTTCACACTGCAGCCACATTTGTATCAACTCTGACCAGTTTCTTTGTCACTACTGAAGGAAATCACTCCCACAGCATGATAGCTCCCTTCCATGTCTCATAGTGGATATGGTGTGCTCTGGGTGATATTTAGTCTTTATAACTACCACATGTTGTGTTTAGTTTGCAAACCAAAATGTTACAAGCCATGTAGTTCCTCCTACATGGCTCATGGAAAGCAACAGAGATTTCTTTAAGACTCTTCTTGCCACTTGTCCTCAAAGACCAGATTTGCTAAGTTCCTAACAAAGGTTGTCTGGTCAAAAGATTCTCTCACCTGAGTTGTCGATCTCAATATTTTCTTCAAACTTGAGGGCTGCTCCCCTGATCAATGCTCTCCAAGCCTTTTTCCGACAGTTTATCTGAATGGCCCTGTCAACAGTAGGTTTGTAGTTGTGCTCCAGCCGTTGCTATTGCCTTTCTGTGCTTTGATTGTCTTATGACAGTTTTCTGTGAGACAATCAGCTTGGGAAATTATTTTACTTTAGAATTGCTTTAAAATTCCCCTCATCTTCAATCCTTGACCTGTTTGCTGTGTTCTTTTGTCTTCATTATTGAGGTTTTCTCTGCTGAATTTTGTGAGAGAACAGAAGTCAACTGGACAGAACAGAAGTCAACTGGACAGCACAAATTTACAATGAAAAAAAGCTCAAGATATATGAATGCTTTTGCTAAGTTTTAATGTAAATAAATGATAATTGCATGTTGAAGTCACACAACTTACTCACCACAGTAGAGCTAACATTCCATAAATCTTACCATTACATGAAGGATATATGTGAGTGCAACATGTTCTGACCTCAGTTTCATGATTGAGTAAGTCAGAAGGGAAGCTGCCAGGACCTTCTCCTCATGAAGACCCAGAGCAAGGGCACTATCTCCCCAACCCCATAGATCAGCCAGGCCTGAATGTCAAAGCGCACAGCAGCCGCCTTGGTGCCAGGAGTCCCCCCTCTCACTCCCTCACTGGCCCAGGATCTGCTGTCTGGTGACACCACTGTGCTAATGACCTGCTTTGGGATTTGCTTCGTGGGGCTCCTTGGCTTGGGAAGATGGAAGTTGCAGATTTCCAGCTGGAAGGTCACTGTGGACGATGACCACTTGTGCTACATATTTTCTGTTTTTGTTGACGTCCTTTAAATTGTTACCCTCAACTGTTCCTGACATGTCTCATTATTTGCACTATTTCTTAGTATAGACAGACTCTGATTTTGCTTGGACTGCATACATATGATAATTTCTAGCTCCAAAGTCTAATTGCGCAACAGTTTGGATAACAGTGAAGTTGGAAAGCAGAACTCGCGCCTTGCTTGCCAAATCTAAAGCCCTCTGATTGTTAGCTCTCCATGTAATTTTTGTTCTTTTTTTTAATCAGTTTACGGTGAGTAGATGCATCAGTACTCAGAGGCCAGCGTTTTCAGTCACTCATACGCTTTGCTTTTCTTTCCTCTCAGCCTCAGGAGTTTGGCTCATTGGAGCAGAGTGTGAAGCCTCTGGAGGGGGCTCTTCTGGTGTTGGAGGCACCTCAACGACCTCACCCGTACGCAGTGTGGGTGGCATCCAACCAGGGAGGCACCACAGACTGAAGACGGTGATGCTCCTAGTGGACTCTCCCAGGATTCAGCCTTATTCCGGGGTCATGCATTCCAGCAATCTCTGTAATTATAAGCAAGTAAGACAAAAAAAAAAAAAGTTCAGTCTTCTGTTTTTCTCAGAATGAGCTTGCCTCACTCCTCAAGGGAAACATTCACATGTCTGAGTTTCAGGAGCTGGATGGGTTTTAATGAGGCAAGTCAAATGTGTGTGTGTGGTTACATGTCTGTGCATCTGCCCTCTTCTAAAGATCATAATTGACCAAGTATGCTTTTAAGCCACCCTTTCTCCACCGTCTCTTAGTCTACTCTGCGAAATAGCCTTCAGTTATTATTATTTCTACAGGAGATGTATCATTGGGATTTAAACTTTCTTTGTTTATAAAAGTTTATTTATCACTTTTTTTTTCCTCTGGAGACCATCTGAGCCAAATGGACAGAGGGTGAATGAGGGCACAGGTCAATAAGAGCTACTGAAGGAACCAAACACCCGAGGGCCTCAGATTCCACTGGGGAACATTTCACCCTGCTGGGAGGCAGATTGAAATCTCCAGTGCTGCAGCACAGACTTTCTGGGAAAAAAAATGCACACATAACTGTTCATATTTTCTTAAAAAAAAAAAAAAAGCTCTTAAAAGAAGACCGCCTCTGCATTTTCAATTGTATCTCACTGGCTTGTAGCCACAGAAGGAGAGTGAAATTAGGCTTTCGCTTATGCCGTTTATGAGAATGAACACATCACATTTTGAAGGAGCATAAAAGCAAGTGCAGATATAAATTTATGTGCTTTGTTTTGTTATCTTTGCACAATTCCCTTTCTGCTATTTCCGCAGAGGTAAGACTTGAGAAAATAACATTTTTGTTAAATTTTTTTTATTTGCTCCCAAAATTTTTACTTTTTATTCTCCTTTCCATATTTATAAGGTAAACCTTGAGGGGAAAGTCATGTCAGGCAGTTTTCGGAGCATCATGAGTTGCCTTCTTTCCATGAGGTTTATTCTAGAGGTTCTTGAAAGAGAGGGAAAAAAAAGAAAAACTTCTGAGGGAGAGTGCACTTTTACTAAGAGACTCGGCTGCGTGAGCTGTGAGCCGACTCAAGCCTTGCATTGTCACTAATGAAAGTTGCAAAGAGCCCTGGAGGACCGTGGAGCAATGTTTGTTTGTGTTTGAGAGTATTCAGGAGATATGAGTGGGGTGGGGGTGGGAGAGGTGGGGTTGGGTAAGGTGCCAAAAAACTTTGGGAGATCTGTCTGACAGAGCGCCGCGACGCAGAGCAGGAACTTTGGAGCATTGTTAAACATTGAAGTTTCAAGGCAACCGGGACCTCCTGACAGATTTCCTAGCACCTACCGACAGATGTTTTACATGTTTGTGTTTACCAAGTTTACTGTAGTTTGTGAGGGGGCCGGATTTACCAAAGCGTGCCATGTCAATCTGTGTCACACTTGTTTGTATTGATCTTTTGCTAATGTTTTGTGGCAGCAAGTGGGTTAGGGAGCTATTTGAAAAACAAAAGGTGCAGATACAATTACAAACAAAAAACCTTGACATCACAAGTAGGTCATAGGCTCTAATTTAAAACACTTACATATTATGTCTATCACAGGTCTATGTGCAAAGATTAAAAAAAAAGATCTGTTGAAACAAAACAGAAACAAAACAGAAAATAATGACTGTCATCCTGTACATACAGTGCCTTGCAGAAGTATTCATACCCCTTTAACTTGTTGACATTTTGTTGTGTTATTACCTCATACTTCAATATAATTGAAGTGATTGTGATTTTTTTGGTGTAAGACTAACAAAAGAAGTATATGATTGCAAAGTGCAAGAAAAATCATGCATAATTAATTTTTTCCTTCTATAAATTAAAATCTGAGAGAAAATGTTTGACTCAAACAAATCAAAGCAAAGCACTAATCAGAATTAATGCTTTGCAGGACCACGTCATTGCAAATGAGCTGGAGCTCATTGCTCATCCGTAGGATGAGTTCTTGTTCATTTTTTAAATGAAAAATCATTCAATTTTGATCAGACCGGGTGTAGGGCCTTTCAGTTCTTAAACAGATTTAAATCTGGACTTTGACTGGACCATTCTGACAAATTAATGTGCTTCGATACAAGTCATTCCATTGAAACTCTTGCTCTATATTGCTGAAAAACAAACCTCCACAACAAACTCAAGTTCTTTGCACCCTTGAAAATGTTTTCTTTTAAGACTGCATTGTATTTAGCTCCATCCGTCTTTACATCTACTCCGACCATCATGCCTGGAGGTACAGAAGAAAACAACCTCCACAGCTTGAACTGTCTCCGAAATGTTTCATGGTGGGAATGATGAGTTCAGGGTGATCCATCCGTCCATCCAGTTTCTGTACACCCTTGTCCCTAGTGGGGTCTGGAGGGGTGCTAGTGCCTATCTCCAGCGAACTTTTCAGGCGAGAGGCGGTGTACACCCTGGACAGGTCGCCAGTCTGTCGCAAGTTCAGGGTGATATGAAAGGTTTTACATGTTGGCCTAAAATATAAATTTTAGTGTGATCTGACCAAAGCATCTTTATTCACAGGTGTGCACTGAATGCTACTTGAACTGTGCCAAAATGCAAACAGGACTTCTTGACTTTCTTTTAAACATTTATTTTTTCCTGCCACAAATTCACAAAATCCCAGATTTGTTGAAGGTGCAGCTTATGATTTGCTGATAAGTTTGCTGATGACACCACTGTAATAGGCAGAATCACATCCAACAGCAAAACGTCCTAGAGAAAAAAGGTTAAACCTGGAGAACTGGACCCATAACAACAACCTGATCCTCGACTTAACCAAGATGAAGAAGATGATTCTAGATTTTAGAAGATTGAAGTTCATCATCCATTGCTTTATCTGCATCAGCATCAAAAGAGTGGAGGTTGCCCAATTCTTCAAGTATCTCATCCGCCAAGAGGACTGATAACACGACAGCAACAGTCAAGAAGGCACTTCAAATACTTCACTTATTGAGATGCTTGAAGAGCTGGTGGTGAGCTTCTATTGGTCAGTCACTGAGACAGTGCTCATGTACCATAGTGCAGCATGATACTGTGGCTGTACAATAGAGAACAGTTATGTTCTCTATTGTATTATGTTATTATGTTACTGTATTATGTTATTATTATTATTATTGTATTATGTTATCTTTTCTATGAATCTATGTTATCTTTTCTGTCAACAGATTCTCCAAGAGCTGTGGATCTTTGCAACTCCTCCAGAGTTACTTTGGATCTCTTGACTGATTTATGAATCATGCTATCCTGTTAGCTTAGGGTTTCTGAGATTCCTTGGTACATTTGCAGTAGTGCCTTTCATTTGCAATTTTCATTAAATAGATGAAACTGTGTGAAGTCTCCAAAGCTTTGGATGTAGCTTTTTAACTTTTCTTCCAATCCAGAATCATTTATGTTGCTCCATCACATGAAGATAAATTAACATTTTGGGATGCAAACTGCAAATTATGCTTTCTCTTCACTGTAGCGGCAGTTTCTTTTACATTTAAATTCCTGTGTCATAATAACTGCTTGCCTTTCATATCCTTAACGGTATAAAACCTCATTAAGAGCTGGAAGAAAAAGTGCAGAGATACCCTATAGAACAAGACCAAACCTAATGTGTACTTACATCATTAACTTTTACAATTGCAGTTAACTTTTATGGTGAATTTTCTTTTCACAAAACTAGATACGGCAAAGAAAAGGCTATCAGGGGTTGTTGTTAATTTTCCTTCTACTACAGCGGCACACACTTGGATTTGCCCTTTTGACTTCTTCTCTCCTCTCCCCAATAGATCTGCAGCCACAAAAACCCTGACTATTCTCTTACATTTGTCTGAGCCGAAACAGAAATGCACTGCCTGTGATTTTGGCTATACCTCCAGCCTGCAGAGGGGGGAAAGAGCAGAGCGAGAAGCCCACCGCAGGGCTCCTCTCTGGATCTTATTTTCACATCGTGGGGCATAGTATTGGGCCCTTTGCAACTGCAGGCAGGTGAGGGGTATAGGCTGCTGCAGTGCACCTTTGAATTGTGAGGAAAAGAAAGAATGAAAAAAGAAAGAATGAGAGAGAGAGATAAAAAAGAAAGAAAGAAGAAAAACTCTAATAATTAAAAAAATAAAAATAAGATGTGTATAAAATATATCTATTTATGTAGCATAAGTATATTTGTTTTCATATATCACAATTGTTTTTTCATTGACAAAAATGGCCCTCTATATAAAGCTCCCTCAACATCCCTTTAAATTTCCATACTTTTCTATTTCATACATGCAGCCCAACAGCCCGCACAAAAAAATGTCTTTCTGCTTAACCATTTCTACCAGAAGGGGGACCAGTCCGTCTGCCGTAGACGGAGAGTGGCCGACGGCGAGCATGAAGGCAGAGGAGACGCCAGGGTGAGCAAGCCGACTCTGGGTTTAGAGTTCGACTCCGGATCCGGGGACCGAGCGGATCCAGCAATCCGTATCTTGCCACAATCCCTCGGATTTTAATCATGCCTCTCTGTCTGTGTGTGAGTGCAGGCAGGCTGACAATGATTTCCTCAGTGATTACGTACAGAGCGAGTCCCTGCGGGGTAGGGGCCCCCTCTGGAGCCATCCTGATGGCTTTGGGGGCCTTGCTTCCATTTTCCATTATTATGTGGACTACCGGAGCGACAGCGCAGTCCAAGACCTTGCAGGTTTGTGATGAGGAGGGAGCTTCCATCTTCTCTCTGCTTCTTCAACCTCTTTTAAGAGCAATTTAGACGTAGACTTAGATCAGATTCCCGAACCTAATTCATGATTAGCTGACCGGAGGGAGAAAAGGCAAGAGTCTGCAGTAGTTTTTATGCTGTTAGGTGGATATGAAGTAAAAAAAAAAAAAAGAAAAAAAAAGTGTGATTATCATTTTTTTCTGTTTTTTATTTTTTGTGGGGTTTCGTTGGATTTTTTTGAGCTCTCGCAGGAGGCGTTTTGCAGATGCCTTTCTAACGCGGATGCATTTGAGATGAGAAGCGAAAAGCTTATAGCAATATTTCGCTTTTCATCTCTTATCTGAGCGATCATCATGCCCACACGCGTGTGTGTTTTCCCGGAGAAAGGACGCGGCATGACGGGATCGGCACATTCTCGCACTTTTCCAGCTCAACTGTAAACACACCGATCGGGGCTAATTGGATTTTATAACATTCCACCTACTCATCACAAAATAACAACCAAACTCGCGTCCACACCGCGCGGCCACGCACGGCTGGAAGTTGCATCCTTCTGTAATGGCGCGATTTTTCAGCCAGAGCAATTTAAAGATACCATACCTATAGACTATCCCGTCCTACACTGAAATTTACAAGGCAGAAACTGAGCAACTTCAGCTGGGGGTTTTCTTTTCTATAGGATGTCGCGCCGCAAGCAAGCGAAACCAAGATCACTGAAAGGTAAGTGATAAGCCTGTGTGTTTTTACTGGCTCTCTTAAAACATTTGCTCTTATTAAAGGAATGGAAACGTGTGTGTTTTCCATTTTTTTTACCCATTTCAATGTGAACTTCTTTAAAAGAACGGTAGCATACGGACTTTATCGGAGAAGAAAATAATAACAATTTATATTCTAATTAATTTCTACAAAAAAAAAAAAAGCATATCGCTTCAGTTATGACTGGATTGTAGTGACAGTTAAAGTGCAAGGGCAGGGCAATGGAGAATGTCAGATAGAGAGAGAAGGAGAGAGAGAAAGAGAGAGAGAGAGCAACAGCGGAGCGCGACGCTGGCGCACATCTGGATGCGTTAAAGACGCTCCAGGTCGGAACTTGAGCCGTCTGATGGAATGGGGGGGCTGGGTCACGTGATCCACCTCTGTCTGAGAAACTAAGGTGGAAACATTTTATATGTGAAGGGGGAAAGAGGAAGGCTTGTGATTTCTTTCCCTGCGTGCGAGCACGGATGTCTATATAAAGAGAATTTAAAGAAGGATCTATAAAGTTACATTCTAGCCATCTGCATTATTTATAAGTTAGATTATGCAAATGTGGAAAAGTGTGTGTGTGGGGGGGGGGGGGGGGGGGGGAGGGGAATCTCCTCTCTACACACTATTTTCCTTTCATCCCCCTTAGGCTCCTTGGCTTTTACACAGTTGCAATGGTTTGCAATTTGATCCACCATTTGTCACTGAGTGAGAAAGGGGGGAGGGAAAGTGAAATAGAGACAGCAACACAGAGCAATATGCACACACACTCTTCACACATGACTTTTCTGAGTTGCATATTTAGTGTGTTTGTGTGTGTAAAGGGGGGAGGGGGTGTGGGGTTCTGCTGAGTTCTGGAGTTTGAGCTCCAGTTCATCTGGCAGGCATTGTATTTTGCTCAGCAAATAATTGTCCACAATTTCACTTTCTCAGCTTGTGGTCTGTAGACCCTCTTTTCCCCCTTCTTTCTTTCATTCTCTCCCCCTGTTTTTTCTTTCCTTTCTCGGAAGTCTTCCTCTCAAAGGAAGATTACATGGTCTTGTGGTAGTACATTCATGCAGCCACCATTTTAAATCAATACCCAGGAGGGAAATGGAAATGTGAGTGCACGCACATCTTTTTCAAAAATCGTCTCCGTTTTGCAGTAAACAACTCCGTGCAAACGTGCTCCTATTTTCTCAAAAACAATCGCCACTGACGAGTTTCTCTTCTTCGTCTTTTCTTTTTTTTTTCGCTAGGTGGTGTGACATTGGTTATCCTTAAAACAAATGTCTTTTAAGCATTATTGTCTGCTGCCAGCATTCTACAAGTGTGTGCGAAAATATTCAGGAGAACATCTGTTTAGATTTGTGCACATCGACGTGTGAGACAGAGAAGGGATGTGGAGTGAGCAAATCAGCATGCAAATGAAGTCAGAGTGATGACATTGTTTGTATTTGTCGTTGTCACCGAAAATTGAAATTGGGGAGAGAAAAAAAATGGGCTGTTACTTTTGCGTCTTCATTTCCACTGTCTTCGCCGAGGCAGAAGTGCAGCGATACGTCAGAGATATTTCACTGTTTTTTGGATCAGACCCAAGCCAGGCCAGGCAGATGTTATTTATTGTTCTTTGTCTATGTCTTTCCTCGGGGACTGAGATGGACTCATACAGATGTACATAATAATTTAACTTGTCATTTCCTTAAATTGTTTCACTCTTTCACACTATTTTCAAAATAACCAAAATGAGCGTCTTATTTGTAGACTTGTGTTTCGGAAAGTCTAATTTTATATTTGTGCTTTTACCCTCCGTATATTCCTGTCCCATGCAGACATGTGTGAGCCTGTGTCTGAATAGCTGCATGGTTTCAGAGTTCAGGTTTCACTTTTTGAGTGTTGTTTTAGGGCAGCGGTCAGTGTGCTCATAAAGAACGCGTTGTCCAGCAGAGTGCAGAATAAACAGGTGCAAATGAAAGATGCAGGCATAATGTGTATGGATACCACAGAATGTGTATGGTGTGTCTGTAGAAGAGAGGACAAAATAATGCTGTCACAGTTGGCACTATTTCTTTTTCTTTGCTGTCTGCCCCCCCTTGCGTAGCCCTCCACCTCCTCCACATGCATACCCACTTTCTCAGTCTTGGCGGCTTGTGGGAGTCAGAGGTTATGTTTTTTGGTCCCATCGAGGAAAAGGGCAACATTACAAGTCCCGTTTCAATTAAGTCTGAGAGACAGATCCGGCTACGTTATTGCTTGGGGGAATAAATGGCACAGGACGAGACCATACATCATTCGCTTATATGCAAACACTTCACCCCGGCTGCTGACATTTACTCAATCCTGAGCCTTCCACGTTTCTCAACTGTAGGCACATTGTAATTTTGTTTTGATGCGCAGTGGCTTTGGGTCAGCACTCAGTGAGCAGTAAGGAAAGGACGATCTCGCTCCCGATCCTGCACGACCACTGCCACGTCGTCTGTCCTACAGTGCTTCCTGAATAATGTCAACCTGGGTTGATATTTTTATTCCGAGCACAAACGACACTCCCAGCATTCACCCGTTCATTGGCTGAGGGAGAGAAGTTTCCAGGTCTGTCGTTTGCATGTATAAATACATTTTCCGCACCATTTACTGCGAGTGTAGCGATTGTCCTGAAATCAGGCCTGTGTCATGTACACCTTAAATATTTTATGCTTTTTTAGAAGCAGAAATCTGCTGCCACGTAAGTGAACTCTGGAGGATTGACATTCTGTAGTCACAGGAAAAAGAAATGCATTATCTTAGCCGCTAATAAATTGTTCATGTGTCTGATTTGTGAATACTGAAACACATCAGAAATGTTTCAATTTGTGCGTGAATCAATCTACTCAAACACTCGGTCTTACATTAAAAATAATTATTTTTTCAAGAAAAGTAAGTCGAAGAAAAATGTTCAAAAACAGCAAACTGTTTCTAATAAAAACTTTTTTTTTTTTATTTCACCAGTGAACTCAAGTAGGTATGAGAAGCAGGGCCCTCCTCTCAGCAGTCTGATTCTTTAGAATCATAGAACAAAAATGTCACTAATGTTAATTATTTTAGTTTGAAATAACTTCCAAACTCATGTAACACATGTAAAATTTTTACTGTGGATTGTCACGAATGACTATCGTAATTAAAATGCAGAAATACACTGTATTTTTTATTAACATTTCTCATCTTTCCTTACATACGTATTAACAGTTGCGTCATCCTCAGCTGCTTTAAATTTCAGTCCGTTCACAATTAATGATCTGTGGCATAACACCCATTAACGCTTTTCTAATGTGACACAAAAATATGGTTTAGAATTATCATTAAGGAAATTATGATGAAGCCATGGAAAAAAATCCCATTAGCACGCCTGTCAGTGTTCTTGACGTGCGGCTGAGCGTGTTGGACCCGGGTGTCGCGGGAGCTGGCCGATATCTGTCCTTTTTCCGTGGCATGTGTCGCTCTTGTTGTCATGGCTTGTCTGCCACATGGAGACACACTTCTGAGTCAGAGACAGTGACTGATTAGTACTACTGCTGTTTCTGATATAATAGTATCAGGATGAATGGCATTAATATTTACTGGAAGCTGAATTTGCACAACCTGCATAATGAGATTATTGATTCGTGAGATTTAAAAAAAAAAAGAACTGGCACAAATGGGGTTGTTTTCTTTTTTTATAAACAATTTGTTTCACACAATACTTGAAACAATATGTGAAGGACTACAAATATTATGCAACACGATCAACATGCTTTTCTGCAGCAAATTATTTATGACACTAATCACCAGTTCAAATAATGCTCATTAAGAAAGTTATTCATGTGCAGTGCGTGTCCTCCTCCCTCCCTTCTCCCCGGCCCTAATTGAGGAGGGTTGACCTCTTGACCCGAGCTAAATTGAGTTGTACTCCCCGTGGCGAGCGTCTCCTTCCCGGTCAGTCAGGGCGGATTACACAGCCATTGTGTTCGGCACTGTATCGTCCTCGCTGGCTGTAACCAAGCAGATGAGTCACGCATATCCAGGAACACACTTCGGGGCTGTTTAAATGTCTGCGAGTTGCTCACCCCCATCACACACCATACAAAGGCTTACAGGCACAAGTATGTGGGCATACTTGTGGAAAAAGAGCATAAAACATATCCTCTATTCATACATCTTTGTGTGCTTACACACCCCCACATGCACGCCCACACACACACACACACACCCCTGAATCTATTGTCTCACACGGTCAGATATTCTTTTCTTCTATTTGGGTATTTTGAATAAGTGCTTTTCGCAGCTTTTCCAGGCTATTTTCCTCTGTATTTGTCTTGTTTTATTTCGTTTTTTGTTTGTTTTTTTTACATATAAGATAAAAAAAAACAACAAGATTTAACCGTAAATATCATAAGCCTATTTAACAACCGTTACATGTGTTTATGGTCAGTATGTTAAGTGTTGCAGAACTGCTTTTCTTCCGCTGCAATTTTTTTTAAATGAAAGGTTCTTTGCCCAAATTGTCCCAAGTGTGCTCAATGCTGTATCAACAATGCATAGCACAGTGATTGCAGCCTGACGTCGCTTTAGTGATACACTGTACCTTGTCAAACATTAATTAACTGATAGCAGCGATGCGTCTACAATACTGTGAACTAAGTTTTACTCAAGTCATTACAAGCCAATCATAAGCTTAAGAACACATTAATTAAAAAGCCTGTTAGTTATATTTGCTCTGTTCTCTTTGTTAATCATAGTCCAGCTTGTTAAAAACATTCCTTTACTTGACAGCTTACCCTTCGTGATCGCTCCAAGCTGGCTATTAATTATCAAGCAGCCAGGTACAAATGAGAAAAGCGTTTGCGTGGTGGTGGAAGTTGTTTACTTTAAATGGCAAAACTTTTAATAAGTTCACAGTGGTGACAAATCATCGCAAACTGCAGTAATGTTTAAGTTCTTATGGCATTGTAAGATAGAATTTTCTGCCTGAGCTCCCTCATCTCGCCAACAGTGACGGTAATCAAAACAAAATCTCTAGCTCCCGCCACCATCCTCTGATAGAACGGCGGGGGATTTATTAGGACCCCCTATCTGTAGCCCATTTAAATGATCCGAGATGCAAGGCACTCAACAGTGCTACAGAAACTCATTAAACTCTCAGGGCGTCAGTCACAGAGGCCTCCTTTAACAGGACAAGTTTTCTCCGAAGGCTGAAACAGCAGTTCCGAGAGGACGCACTACCGCAGTGGTGTCCAACTAGGACTATGTCACCATTTTTAATTGATTGAGCTAATTAATTGTCTGACTTTTGACCAGTGGTTTTGCATATTTTCCATATGCAGTACATGGATGCATGAAGAAACTTTCCAAAAAGAGCATTACAGGCATGTAAATGGTTATTTTCTGGAAGTCATCATGGACTGGCAAGAAAACAGACATCTTCGGCTGGTTTGTGTCTCACAAAAAGCAACTCGACTCCCCTCTTCATTTTTCCACTGATGTTTGTTACCCTGCTTGACACGGACTCTTACTCCCCTGAGGAAAAGGCTTCTGCCACCATAGGATCCCCATCTTAATTATGCAAAGTACAGGATATTTTGTGCAATTTTAAAAGTGCGCCAATTTCTGCTTTGGCAGTCACTGCCATACTCCCCTACTGGGAGGTCCTGTCAGTCCCCCCCTCAACTCCCTTCCTCTCTGCCCAAGAAAATGAAAGGCTAGAAAGAAAGGACATAATGGAGAATGCATTTCAACTGCAGGGGTGGAACGCAGAGGCGTATGAAGTCCTCAGTGAGACCCTCATTTTACATAGAACAGGTGGGAGACTCTTTTGTTCTCTTCCCGCTGTTAAAATCCATTTCGCTTCTTGTGCTTGACATGCCACAAGAAAGTCTCACCAGCTCTAAAAAGGCTCCAATTTAAAAAGGTTCTGCCTTTAACTAAACACAAGTCATGTTTTTCAAGGCTTGTGTTGTTGTCAAAAAGTCAAAAGTGACTTAGTTGCCATTCACCTAATCAGCAGAGTCTCCATCAAGCTATCTCTATATTGTCACCCTGCCTGTTAGAGTAAAACCACTTTGCTCCTGCTTTGACAGTTATGAGACAAAAACTGAATCTTAACTGGGTATTTCATAATAATAGAGATACACCAATAAATTGACCAGAGAGAGGAATCGGCTTTTCCCTTTATCAGGTCTGACCAGTGATCAAATCCAGAAATGTTTTAAGGGTTTTATACTCTACACATCATAAACTTAAGTTTAATAAAGTTTATATCAAATGCAATTAATAAAAATGTTTAATAAAAAAGTTTAATAAAAACAGACAAAGGCACTTTAATGAATATAGGAATGTCTTTGTACCATTTTTTTTCTTTAATAGAATCACAACTGCTACTTCCATAAATGGACCTGTAGCAAATATTTATTTTTGATGTGTTACAGTTAAAGGAAGTAGGCAGATCTGATCTTAAAGGAAGCCAGCAATTGGTATTGCACGGAAACTGGTGATACTTTTAGCATGTGCATTTTGATTTCTGTGCACTGGAATCTGCTCTTCCGTCTAATTTGTTAAACTAGCATGCTGCTTAGTCGTCTTACTAATGTAGTCATCAAGGTATTTTTTTTCTCTGACTTAGTCGATGTTGATATCGGGGAGGCGTTTCAAGGGAGACGTTTATAATTCATCACGTCATTACCTAGTCCAATATGTTATTTACGTGTGTGGCTGTTTGCCTTTTTGCCAGAGCTCATACACTTGAAAGGCTTGTGTGGATTCCCAAACCACAGGTTGAGCCATCGAGAGCATCTGAAAGCTCTTTTAGTTTCCATATAGAAAAAAAAAAGAATCAAAAATCTCAATTTGTCAAAGTTGTTTTTCACCGTTAACTGTTTCTTTCCTTCCATCCCCCCCCCCCCTTCTCTTTTTTTTTTTTTTTTTTTTCTGGCAGTAGAAGACAATGTGACAGAGGACCAGCACAGTCCTGGGCAGACTGCCATTCCAAGCGGTAATGCTCCATTTCATATTTCATCATTTTCGGCTGGAAAGTGGATCATGTGTCTGTAGGCGTGTGTTTGTGTGTGTGTCTCTGTCTGTAAAACCTTAGTTTGGACAAGACTGATGAAAAAGTATGAGGTTTCCTGTTTTTACGGTTTTCATGGTGTAAACTGTACGGTTGCATGTGTTTTCCACAAGAGAAAGGCAGAGAGCGGTGATGTATCGTCTTGTGTGTTTGTGTGCATATGTGTGTGTGTGTATGCCGGGTCTGCATGCATGCATGCCAGTGTGCCCATAGCCGTCCTTGTGTTTCTGTGTGTTCTCGCTGTCTTTTTTTTTTTTTTTTACACTCTTTGTTTCCCAGCCCTCTGTATGATGTAAAATAGAGCTTCGCAGATGAATGTGTCCTGTCTCCATGCGTGCCATTCACAGTGGCCCTCCAGGAACAGAGCGGTAATTCAGGTCAGGCTAGCAGAAAGCCCCCTATGAATGAAGTCTGCTTCTGATGCACCACACAGTATATTTTCATTTCATTTGTCTCTGGTAAAGGTTAAGTCTCAGGCGTGGTTATTTTAAACCCGATATGGATGGTTTTGCCCAGCAGGCTGGGGACCACGAGTACACCTAGGCTGCCACATTAGTCCGGCATTTACCCATAGCTCTCTGAGTGCTCCTGTGCAAAACACTGAGGCTGTGTGCAGCACTATAAATACTTGCTTGGCTCAGCTATGTTTGATCTTTTTAAAACTTTTATGTCTAAGGAGTTCTAGTGTAAAGAGATCTCATGCCACAAGATCTTGCGATATCACCACAGTATTCCTCGTCAACCTCTATCCACTTGCTCTCAGCATGTTATCAAGTAAATTTAAAACATTTAATTAAATTGGCCCCAGATATGATGTGATTGCTGTGTATTTGTTGATTTTCATTTTCAAGTAAGACAGGAAGTAGTTCTTGAGTTTTCTGATGTGTTGACAGAGTTGACTGACAAAAGTGCACTGTTGGTCTGGCAATACTTGGTTTCAGAAGCATTAAAAGCCTTCATCAGTATTTATCTAATAGAAATTTGGGTACTCAATGTCATAAACATTAAAACATGTACAGTACAAACAACCTGAAAATTATTTTTAAACACTTTAAGAATACTATATGTGAGTAACCAATGGGACCCAACAATGCTAATGTTAAGATCTGCTTTAAAGTTTGCTATTGGGATTAAATTTAAAGATTAATTCAGTTTTCTGAATAAGTCTGGATTACTCCTGATTACCTCGAATTTGAAATATAAAATACCGATTTAAGCGGAAGTGGATAATTCTACACTGCACACGTTAGTACGGTATGTGCATTGTTCCTGATGTTATAAAGCATTTAATTTTTTTTTATGAGCTTGGACTCAATTTGGTCCATTCCAGTTTAAGATTAAAATGTGGCCAAACCTGAGCTGGATATTTCTGCTGAGAAATGTTTCTTTAAAACAGATTCTAATTTGTGGAACCTGATTATATCTCTTTGATTGTTGCCACCACATAGAAAGCGCCATTATTGTCCCATTCTTTTTTCTTTTTTTTTACCAATGTATTGATAAGTATCAGTTGATTCTTTTGTGTAAAGGAGCTACTTTTTTCCCCTCTAACCCTGGACATAAGAGACTAACTTGCCTCAGAGATCTCCTGTCATCCAGAGCCAAGGCAGAGCTAATGAGTGTGCCTGATTACAACGACCCCCTCAGACACACGAATCTCCCCTCTCACCATCCCTCCACCGCTTCTATCTCCAGAGTGAGGGGAGACAGCCACTGCATGATCGATGTCTGCCTGTGGAGAAATCAGGAGGGCGCACAAATTAATTTCTCACTTTCCTCATTTGACTTCATCTGACTGATTTATTTTGTGCATGGATTGACGAACGGTCAATGAGAAAATGAGCCGTTTCGAGTGGAAAACTTTTAAGTTGCTGTCAAACCCGTCACTGGCAACTTTAAAAATGTTTCGACACAGGTAATCAAACAGCGGTCGCTTCAACTTACAGCTGAAAAACATCAAGTTGAAAAGCAACAGAAAGGGCTCACCTGATTTTTCTCCATCTGGCACGTTGATGGACAGTCCCACAAAAGCCTTTTGACTTCTGACAAGCCAATAGCTTAATCAGACAGGGTTTCAAGACCTGCCACTGTAAGTTGTGGACTTTTGTGACTCTGCAAGCTTGCTGCAAGTCCTGCATCTTGGCTCTCATTCATGTTTGATAAGAAGCAGAAGCAAAGGATAAATTCTAACAAAAGAGACTCCTCTAACAGATAGACACTAAAATGTATAGTACAGAGAGGCAGGAACAGCTTGATGTCTGAGATTTAATGAGGCAGTATGCTTTTTTTTTTACCAAGAGAGTCTGGGGCGGCTTAAGATTTGCAGCTTGGCTGTACTATTGTACAGCCTGTATGCAATTATGCCACATCTTTGTCCTTGTTTTCCCGCCTTCACATATATATTATTTTTTTTCTTGCTTACTTGTTCTTGGTGAAGTTAGACTGAGAAGGCTGCCCCCCCCCCGCCCTTTTTTTCACCCTTTTCAGAGGTGAAGATTGTTTCACCTCTGTCAAAGGAAGGTGGCTGAGAACAGTTGTAGAGATCTGAAGTCTTGGCTAGGTGCTGTAGTGTATGTTCAGAGTAGTGTGGTGTCATTGTGCGGCGTTGGAGACTCTGGCTCTGCTTAGGTTCCGGCTGCCCACAGATCAATGTACTGCAGGGCTCACTACAGCAGGAAGAGGAAGGGACTCTTTCACTCCACCACTTCAGAAAATCATACTCTCTATTATTCATTTCCTTTGATGTTTTCCTGCACTAATGGCATGGCAAGGCGCTCTGTTCAATATTATCACTCCCAGTGAGGGAGTTGGTAAGACAGAAAGAGAAAGAGCATTCGGTATGTTCAAATGTTGTTTCTCATTCAGCTGCTTTGATTTTCCCCCTCTTTCTTTGTACGCTTGTATCTCTTCTGCGCATTCAGGTTTTACTGGTGGATGATGCCGATTGTGTACCTGTGCTTCCGTCAGTCAGCATTCTCTCTCTCTGCGTTGTCTTCATTGTTTGTTCTTAACATATTGTAATTGTTTGAGATCTGTATCACTTTCATCTCAGCTCAGCGTGCATCATAATGTTTTTCTTGAAAAATGTACGGCAATTTTTTGTACTAAATAATAAACCCAAATTGTGATGTGTTCAGAATGGTTAGAGAAACAGCTCTTGACGAACACCTTTGCCATTCTACTTTTACGTTTCTTCACATCTGAATATTAAGCTGTCCTTTAATAAGAACTTGGAGGACTGGGGGCGGGTAAAACCGCGCACATCAACCATAAGAAACCCCCGACCCCCTCCCTACATCTTCACCGCTACCGTCTTTCTATACAAGTAAACTCCTAACAAACGCTAAGAATCCGGCAAGTTCCAAGCTTGCAGCTTCGTCGCCTGGATGATGATGTTCTTTAATGATGGGGGGGAATGAGTCGATCTGATGAAGAGTCCTCTAAATCCCATCCACACAGAGGAGGGTACACTCAGAGGCACATGTGGCATTAGAATGTGGTGTGACCTATATATGTTGGGTGCTCAGCAGAAGTTTTAGATTTTTAAATAATGAGGTGCCGGCAAGCCTGTGAAGGTTATTCAATCTTAATGTCCTCCTATTTCTGACAGCCTCCCTCACTCTGATAAAGAAGTGCGCTCACCTTTGATCAGGCCCGCCGACACGTGTCGACAGAAGCTGCTCACTGGTTAAAATAAATTCTTAATTTGAACTTGGGGGTGGGTGGTTGCAGGGTGGTTTGCCAGGGAGGGAGACGAGTGGGGGGGAGTCGTGAGATGAGGATCTCTTGAAAACGATGGAAGGGGGGAAAATGAGCGGATCGGTGCACTGGCAATGATATTTTTGACACCACGTTCTTTCATTGCACAAAGAACGCTCCATCAGGGTTTAGTCTGATTGAGGCTGACATGCTTTTTTTCTTCAGGCTTGTGAGAACATAGCCCTTAGTGATTTTATTCTCCTTTGTATGTTGTGCCTAAATTCGGACTAATGCAAAATTAAAACAAAACATCCATGAATCTTGTCGTTGTTTTAGGACCTTGATGCTTTTGTCTAACCTTTTCGCTAAGGGTCAGACACAATTCTATCCCAAGAGGTTAAAGTGGAAGATCTTATTCAGAGTTAACTTTTCTGGTTAGGATTCTGTTGAGTACAGCCTTCACTGAAGCTTTGTGTCACATTTTCAGGCATGAGACTGAAACTCTTGCAGTATGATAAATATACTACAATTCTGTGTGAATGGAACTACTATTATAAGACAAATGTTTAAAACAAAATGTTTCATCTGATCTAATTGCTTTATGTATATCAGAAAGAATTAAATATGTTAGACAGATATAACAATATTATTGTTATATAACAGATATAACAATATGAATTTTAGCATTCATAGTTTTTTTTTACTGTAATGCATATCAATTGTATGTATGTATGTATGTATGTATGTATGTATGTATGTATGTATGTATGTATGTATGTATGTATGTATGTATGTATGTATGTATGTATGTATGTATGTATGTATGTATGTATGTATGTATGTATGTATGTATGTATGTATGTATGTATGTATGAGAATCATTAATCGGTAATAAAAATTGGGGTGACGACAAGGATGCCTTTCAGTCTCAATAAGAAATAACCAGATTACCAGAGGAGACGTGCAAGAATATGGTCTGGCAATTATAAGAATGGTTTTATTGCTGTAATGCCAAAAAAGATTTTTCACCGATTACTGAAAAAGCTGTGAATAATTTTGACATGCCATTTTTGATAAGGTGTATGTTAAAAGTTTTTTGGTTTTTTTCAGCATTGAACTTTCTTTTGAAAGATCCCTGTCTCATTTTTATCAGAAGCCAACATCTTAGTTGAATTTTTTTTTTTTACATCTAAATCTGCCAGGTGTATAAGAATGTGAAATAAATGTATGTATAGGTTTAATTTTATTTTTTCTTGGTTTTATGTTTTTGTGTTTTAATTTATTACATAAAATAATTTTTTTATACAGATCCTACTACTTATAATAATAATAATAATAATAATAATAAATATTGTACCTATTTTCATTTAGTTGCATGAATACAAAAGCTAATGTCAGCTGTCAGTCAGTTTGTGTGGTCAGCTGTAGTTGGTTGCTTAGCCAATCCTTGTTTCAAATATTTGTCCTACTTGAAAGCTAAGAGGAAGTATAAAAATAGTCTTTTAGCCAGTTGACCAATAGTGTGCAGCAATTGATGGTGGAAAGACAGTGCTGTACTACTTTAAGCTCTATACAACCAGAGACACCTCTAGCCATTGTATCAGTTTGTCTAAATAAAACAACTTTATACCATTTGAACATTATAACGAAAAACTGTAGCACTGCTACAATGTACAATAAACTTTTCTGTAACTTCATACCAATAACCATCCCATGCCTACTCATTTTATTGCCTTATGCAGTTTTTTCCACTCCATTCCTGTTGGTTCTTGCCCCTCCTCTTTCCCTGTGGTCAGTGTCTCCACCTGTCTCAGTGTGTGGGCCAGACAATGGTGGAGCTTCCCTGCCAGGGACCACAGATCCCCAGTGGGGCTAATGGAGCAGAAAGGAGAATATCAATTAAAAGGTTATAAATATTTAAGAGCAGAAATATTCAATAATATAAGGGTGGGGGGTCCAAGAGACTCCTGAAGTCTCAAAGATGAAAGTTGTGGCATGATAAATGTCACCAGGCACCACAAGTGTGCACATGATTGATGGATTTTGGACTCAGTGCGATATTACATAGCTGTAAAGATGTCAATATCCATTCAGATCCCCACATTTTATGAGCCCAGGATTAATGCGCTTTTAGTTTGGTAAAGAGTGGAAATTCATCTGTAGAAATCTTTTTGGTGAGATCTTCATTTTCCCCCTGTGGCCCTGACACCCCACCCCCACATGAATAATTTCTTAGTTACAGCTATTATCTTTCTTTGAACTGCTTTTATCTAAATATGGATCAGATCAGCAATTGGTATGCCCTCTCTCTGGTCCTTCTGCACCAATCATGTCATTTTGATTCTAAAAATTAACACAGATGTTAGAGTCTGATTTTTAAAAAAACCCAGAAATGTTGCACATCTTCCCCCAGTATTCGGCATATGATTGTCAGCCATTCCAAGCATGCCGGTATTGATCGACTGTCCAGCCTGCAGAGACTGGTAGAAGAGGATGTCCTGATCTGATGGATTACTGTATGAGGCCCAGAGGCACAGGAACCTCAGTATTGATGTGGCTCTTTAATCCCTGGGTTGAACGTGACCTTGCCCTGTAACCTCAACCCCCACCACCACCCCTGAAAAACATACGTACTCAACATCAACTTCCAGTTTCAAACTCACCAGCAGTTCCTTGTTGGAGTTTGTACTTCCAGATACTCCTTACACTGGCACACTGGAAGTCATTCTTCTCTGTCTTACAGACTAACCAGTGGGGGCCACAGCTGAAACCTGTCACCTAAAACAAGGGAACAACAATTAAAGTTAGTTCAGACTCGCACATACATGAAGATATTCATGTGGTCTGTTTTTTTTTTTATTTAAGTATTTCTCTCAATTCCTTTGTTCCAGTAATTATCAAACAGAAATAGCAGTTTCACAATTATATAGTGGTAGGAGCTAGATGTACGAACTTATCCAGAACAGTATAGATACAGCACATTGCTGAAGCATGTTACTGTGTTAGAATGACTCAGTCAAAATCCAGTCCTAAATCCAATTGAGGTTTTTAGATGGAAAAATCTGGTAAATACATTCCCCAAAAGAGTTGTAATGATTGTTGTGAAAGGTGTTTCTGCAACGCATTGACAAATAATACTTTTCAGCAATTTTTCTTTCCAAGAAAAATATGCAGAATATTCTTTTTGCTTCACAATTATCTCCTACTTTGGTTTGGTAGAGCACAAAAAATCCTAAGAAATTACATGGAGCTTGTGGTAATAGTGTAAAAAAATGTGAAAATCTTTAAATGGAACTACTTACTGTAAAATGCTAAATTAGAGTCATCGGTAGTTTCCCTGACAGAATGAGACTGTAATATTAAATAAGTGAATGATTCATGAATAGATTTGGGGAAAGAAAATCACAAGTCATAACCTTCTCCGCAGGCTGCCTGTGAGAAAAAAAATTATATAAAGTGTTCAGTTCTCAGTTTATACTACAAATGTAGTCTCTGCATGTGTGGATGAATCATAAGTCTATATTGTGTGGCTTTTGGCCTCAGTCAGAAGTGTTTTCCCAGGAGCAAGAAAGGCCTGCGTCTGCGAGGATTGGGTTGGGATTTTCATTTTCTTGAAACACCTTCTGTTCTGTTCTGCATGGTCCCACCTGGGACCAAGGCACTGATATTTTTAGAGGGCATGTTCCGAGAGCCTCCGTCGCCAAGAGGGAAGGACAATGGAGGGTGTGATGTTACATCAATACTTGGCGCAAGTGGGGGAAAGGAAAAATCCTGGGTGGCCTTGATGAGTTCTGGAACGCCTTTCCTAGAGAAATTTCACAATATAAGAGAAGGAGGTCTTAAAATGGTTCCTGTACAACCCAATATATGAACGCCCACACCTGTGCATGCCGGTGCCACACACTCTTTGCCCTCAGGTGCTGTTAACAGTTTGCTGGATGAAAGAAAAAAACTGGCTTTCACCTAATGTTCCCCTGCAGAGTTTCCAGACAAGCAGAAGAACACTTTCATCAGTGGGGCTTAAAATGGCTGCTGGTAAAGTGCAAAGGTTCTTCTCCCCTACAAAACATAACCTGGTTGACAACACTGTTTGTCTGAGGGTGTTGTCTTTTAATCAGATTGGCTTAAAGATTTTTCTTCATTATAGTGAGAAATACAGATTTGGCGAGTAATTTGAAAGATGGTTACTAGTCCTGGCTCAGGGTAGTCGTTGGCTTACCGTTGGCGATGCTGCGGCACAAAGACAACAAGAGACAAAACTGCAGATGAATTGAAGAATATTGATGTGCACGACCCGCGGCTGCCTGCGAGCAAGGCTGAATAATTTAAGCAAGTGTGTTGTGACGACAATCTAATGCACAACAATCTCGGTTTTTGCATTTTATTTTTTTAAACCAAGCTGCACTCCGAAAATTCACAGTCCTGGCTTTGTCTGATGCTGGTTGAAGCAGTTCAGCACTCGCTTGGTGAAATTTCATATATCTTTGGTCCAGCCAAAAACTGCAATCCCAGATTTATTAACTGCACATATTCCCATCAGTCTAGTTTCATATACTAAAGTTTTGCTTGGGTGAAGCAGGGCAAACACAACGTAAAACCATTTCTAATAACAAGAGCGCGTGTTTGTGTGTTAGATATGAGTGTGTGCCAACTTCTCTGCTTGTATTTTTCTCACTCCACCTGCCCAACACTTCTGTTATGGCACGAATGGTTGAGTTACAGAGGTTCAAATTGAACCTGCATTTTTATTACAGCTTTTATTATTGTTTTTATTAAATCCAGAGTCTAGAAATCCATTTTATTGTCACCCAGAGGAAGCTGTAGTACCTCACTGTGTGGGTCACCCCTCTGACTATGTGGTACTGTCATTTCCTGTGGCTCTGTAGATCCAGAGTGCGCCCTCGAGAGGGTGGCGGAGGATGGTGAGTCTGGGCATCTGAGGAAGAGGCTGCTCTCTCCAGAGGAAGGCGAGGAGGGAGAAGAGGAGGACGAGGAGCCTGCGCTGCACAGCTGCGACAGCTGCCGGCAGGTGTTCGAGTCGCTGAGCGATCTCACCGAACACAAGATTAATCAATGCCAGCTGACAGGTAAACAACGTTCAGCCCACTGAGCCTCCCCTCCATTCTGCCACTCAGCTCTTCTCCCACTCCCACTCTCGCGCTGTGCCTTCAATAGAGAATATGCCATGCTACGTGTGTTAGTACACTGCACTAAGGGGAGCATGACACCAGATTTCTAGTTTTCCTGGTAAATATCTACCAACAAAGACCTTCCTTCATGTGCCATGTTATTTATATGCACCTTACATACTAGAAGATGGCACACAAATAGGCCTCTGTGAATTGTTATAGGAGTATTTACAGCCTGGGCCATAGCCTTCCTTGTTTCACCATAAATCCATACATGTTTGTAATCTGGAGCTGCGTGGTCCAGTCTTCAGCTGGAAGCAGTACGTTGCTGTAAGAAAGTCCCCCAGTCAGCCCCACTGTTAGTAAACTGCAGTAGTGATACCTTGTGGGACTGAAGAAGAAGGATGCCATTGGCAGACTCTGTCATTGACCTGTTGATGGATGAATAGGACTATAAATACACTGACAAGGTGGCAGACAGAACTAATGATGCGAACTGAAGGTTTCCATGTGTTTCTCCTGGATTTGCTGTCCTCCTTTACACATCCTGATGGGCCTAAATTGAGAGATGCCATCTGAGGCACGCTCAGAAACACAACATGAGGCAGGACACGAATATTTGAACTTTAATTTGTCGTTTAATGAAAACTTAAGGGTTACTCATGAGAATCTTTGCTCAGTCTGTGTTCTGTTTACATTCATGCGCAGTTTGGTTTCACATTTTGCAGCCCAGTCAGCCAACCACAAATTATAGGTTAGATATCCCAAGAGCATTACAAAGATTTTCCATCATCTTCAAAACACTCTCAAGTCTAGTGTTTGAGTGTTTTTTTTCCTTTTCTTCATAGTTTGTATGAAATTGATAGTGTTGTTTCTTCAAACAGAAATGCATGCATGCTCTTTGCATGTGAAGTGGCTTGCTTACATATATCTGTGGGCCTGTCTCTGGTGTGAAAAAAGAACCAAAAAGGTGTAAAATTAAAGAAAAACTGTTCTCTTTTTTTCTTTGTTTTTCTGCTGAGTGGCTAGCATTAAACACAACACTTTTTGTTTGAGAAAAATTGTAATGGGTGACATCCTTCCAGCTATTTATGTTCCAGAATACTTCTGGCCAGCCTGTATGACCTTGAGATCTTTTTTTTTCCATGAGCTCACAACCACAAACTTCAATGTATTTTATTGGCATTTTATGTGACACACCAACACAAAATAATAGATAATTGTCAAGTGGAATAAAAGGGATACATGTATTTTTTTAAAGGGGAAGTATTATATACTTTCCAGGAAGAGAGTGCAATTTTATAGAACAATCAAGTAACTATGTTTCTTTCAGTTGTTATATGTGTGCTGTATTTATCAAACATAACTTAAAAGAAATTTGACTTTCCAGTTTGATGCCTTGAAATTGGGCCTCTCTCTGACATAAAGCTAAAAAAAATGATTTTACATAATACCCTTCTTTTAAATGTTTTACTTATAATAAAAAGTCTCATGGCTCATGGTAACTCTGGAGGAGCTCCAGAGATTCACAGCTTCTTTTAATGGGACAACTATTGACAACAATTGCCCTCTTTGCACTAACACCTCAATAAATCCAGTAAAAACAAATGCCTTCAGAAGCCTTGTAAATGGAGTCCATCTGCAGTCTCAGTTTCCCTACTAAAACATGGTCTTCCACCTAAACTGACAGGCTCGGCAAAGAGAGTATCATATCATCATCATTTACTTAGGCTGCCGAAAGGATCATGGTAACTCTGGAGGAGCTCCAGAGATTCACAGCTTCTTTTAATAGGACAACTATTGATCATACACTCCACAAATCTGGCCTTTATTTATGATTGGCAAAAATTTGTCATTTTTTGAAAGAGAAGCAAAAGAAGTTTTGTTTGCATTTTTCCACCCACAACATAGGGGACATGACACACAGGTAAAAGAAGGTGATCTGGCCTGATGAGACCACAATTATTCCTGTTCTATGTACAAAACACTGTGAGGAAAAATAACATCATCCTAAACACACCATCCCTATAATAAAGCTTGGGAGAGATAGAATGTCATGTTGGGATGCTTCTCTTTAGGTGAACAGTGAAGCAGGTCAGTAAACCTGGATTGAGATAATTACAGGGCAAATCTGGAAGAAAGCCTAAAAAGGTTTCAAAAGAATTGGTACAAGGATGAAGGTTGATCTTCATGCAGGACAATGACCTCTAAGAAGAGCTATAGAACATCAACAGAATTATTGAAATTTGCAAACCAGTTATTTTCCTTCTACTTTACAACTAGACACTATGTTTTCTAGCATATAAAAATCCCAGAGAAATGCACCAAAGTTTACATTTGTATAAAGACAAAACATGAGAAAGTTCAAAAGGCCTGGATACTTTTTACTTTTAAAAGGCAAAACATAAAAGATTTTATGCGATAGAAATATAAAACAACTTTTTGTTTTAAATGAAAGGAAAATCTTTTGTTCACTGCAACATCTAACAGTGGTCATTACTGACAAAGTCATTTTTTTCTATAATTAAGCCCAATCTTTTGTAAATGTCAATCTAACAGACAAATAACTCTTAATTGCTCAATGATAGAAAGAAAAAAAACATCGTTTGGATAAGGGCCCCTGTGGAAACTAAACAAAAGAATCTAATTGCCATTAGGGTATTGTGATTGTGCAGAAACACTCTATTAGTATTCAAACACAGCAGGAGAAAAGAAACTTCTAGATGGCATACTAAGTACTTTGAATGTTTGTGTATGTGTATGGGTGTGCGTGCTCGTTTGTGTGTTCTCAGGAATATCGAAAGATTTCCTACGTGGCATTATGTAGACATCCATGACCAATTAATCAGCCTTACATCAAGCCTCTGCTCACAGATGGATGCTTTATTAGAACCATTTTCTAATCAACCACCAGCACCTGCTAAACTCTCCGTTTTTACAATTTCAAATGTTTTATTTTTGGTAAACAAATTGCAGAGCTTGACTGGAACCAATCCACATTTTGGAAATTTGCATGCTCACAGAACTTGGGCCTATACGGTGTGTTAATAGAACTGCATGTGACCATATATGCAGGCATTACCTCACATATGGCTTCTGTTTCTCATTAAGCTTCACCCGTATGCTAGTATCTAAAAACAAGAAGATGACATCTGTGAGACAAAACAAACTAAATAAAGTCAAAACATTTTCGAACTGCCTGTCGACCACGCCCGACGAACAGAAGGACAGAGAAAGATGTCACATGCAAAATCGATCAATGGCAGCCATTGTCTCTCCCTCTATCTAGCAGAGGTGTAACACCTTTCCATGCACTTAAGCTGTGACCACTGCAGTGCGCTAAGGGAGCGCATGGGTATGGATTGCCTGGTGTCCCCGATGCGATCGGTGGTATTGATCGTGCTAATGCTGGACTGCGGAGGAAGGCGAGAGCCTGAGAAATGGAGCAAGGGAGAAGTAGGGAGAGGGAAACAGGGAGAGAAAGTGCTGCAGGAATGTGTCCCCAGGGAGCTCGTCTTGGGCTGGGGCAGGGCTTCAGGAATGCTCCCCAGGAGATCCCAGTGAAGGCTAGGGCAGGGCTGCAAGAATGTTACTCCAGAGAGTTGAGAGTGGAAGCTGGCTGGGGCAGGGCTTAAAGAATGTTCCTCCAGAGCACCCCTTTAACTCCAGGGCAGAAGTGAAGGGAGTTTTGTGGGGGTGGGGGTGGAGAGTTTTCCTCAGGCTCCAGGATGGCTGCAGATCAGGTTTCCATGTGGGGATCAGCATCCTGCCGACAGGGCTTTAGGCTACCCTAGGGAGGAGACAGGAGGCTGGAGGCATAGCTATTCCACAGGCCTTTCCAAAAACATTTCACAAATGCTTTGTCTCTGTATCACACTGACTCAGTGGATTATCTGTACTACCTCATATTGTTACGGATACTTCAGAAAGAAAGAGAAACAGTATCTGTAGTTTGACTTTTGCTCTCAGTTGGTGCAAGACATGTTCATATGCCAGATATGAGATTGCGACGGGAGTCAATGCAACCTGCCCTCAGACCCATTCGCCTCTTCTCATTTCCACGTGTTTACTAGCAAGCCCACATTGTAAATAAAAAACACACCTCTTGCTCCAAGTTTATTTTAAAAGATTGCATTTTCGGCATCATTTCTTGAGTCCCGACTCTCCGATGGTATTTGAATAGTCAAGCGCACACACTGGCTGTCAGCCTGGTGGCTATTCTTTCATTACGGGTCCAGCTCCCCTGAGCAACACCTTTTCTTGTGTCCTTCACTAGAGGAGGGGCATGGCCGCCCACCCAGCCCCCCTCCCCAAGAGAGATCCTTGCCCTGCTATTTTAACCCTCTGTGAGATGACCTTTTTAATAAGTGTCTTTCTCTGTTTTCCTGCCGGCCACTGTGCGAGCAAACAGAGCATGTCTTCTGCTTCCCTCAGATAAAGGAATCAATCAGAGAGGGTGCGAGAGAAAAAAAAGAGAAGACAGATAACTGGGCCATATATGGATTTATATTATGCAGATTTCCCTTTTTCCACATCCCTGTAGACACTGCAGAATGCATTCAGCTTCAATAAGAAAACATTTTCAGATTTATGAGAAAATACAAATGAAACACTAATGCTCAGTGAGAAACAATAATATCCCAACACAACACAGAAGATGCTGATTTGATTGGAAAAGTTTGGATATAAATAAAGTCTCTATTTGTGATGGGAAATACTCATAGTGCTGTTGAACTGTATTTGTCTTGTCACATATATCTTCCATTTTTTAATTTTTTTCGGCACCGGCAATTGTTTCAGGTCATCAAACAAAATGTTATCTTTGCCAAAAATAATGTGAGGGAATACAAAAAGCAGTGTTCAAATAATCATTTATTAAGGGATAGCAAACCTTACCAACTTGGTCCAGTGTGAAAACGTACTTAGCCCTTGTTCTGCCACACTTGTCAGCAACTGGCAGTGAGTCCGATTCATCACTGTGCATAAATTCTGTCTCACCGTTCACAGAATTGTTTTAATTTTGCCATATTGGCTGTTTGTTGAGCTGGACTGGCCTGTCTTTGACCGCTGTCCTGATGTGTAGGCCACATAAACTTGAGCACAAACTGATCTGGTCACAAACTGAGGACCAGACAATCTTCTTCAAGATTTACTGATAGAGAGTTCATGGTTCTGTCAGCTGCAGCAGTTGTCCAAGCCCTGAAGCAGCAAAGCAGTCACTGACAATCCCACTACCGTAACTATTTTTGACTGTCATTATGATTTTTTTCTGCATCAGTTTTATTCCAGATGTAATCAGGAGCACAGCTTTAAAAATTGTCATTCTTATCATGTTGGCTCACAGATATCTTTCTAAACGCATAGCTATTATCTATGAAAGTGAGGTGGGTGTTTGTGTTCTTTTAGACAAAAGTGGCTTTGGTTCTAGAACTCTCCCTCTCCAGATTCAGTTTTTGCTCAGTCTCTTGTTGCTGTGTGTTGAATATTGAAGACTGACTTTAACTGAGACAAATGACTAAAATTTTGCTCTAGATGTTGCTCCACATACTTTTTTTGCCCACCTGGATAAGTTATCAAAAAGTCCTGAGAGTTTGATAAGAATTTCATAAGGAGGACCACTCCTGGGAAGGCTCACTAAAGTTTCATGTTTTCTTCTTTTGCAGATGGCTCTTATGGCTTATTAGAGTCCTAAAGTTTTACAAATTACTTTTTCTCATCTTACTTTAAGTCAGTGTGTGATGTGTTGCATTTGAATATTTTTCAGTCTACTTCAAGCTGTCAGGGAGGTTCTATTATGGGTATTTTCTGAGGCCATAGGTAGTAGTCAGACCAGGGTGTAGCATGTGAAACTTTAATCACAGTTAACTTATGATGTAATATATCTTTCACATTGAGCCAGATTGATTTGGGTAGCTTTTGTGGTTAACAATCATGAATTGAAATGTGCATTTTGTATGAACTAGTTATCTTTGTATTATATTAAAATGTGTTTGGCCTCTGAAACATTTTAAAAATAGTAAAGAAGCTAGCAGACTTCTTGCAGCACTACACATAGTTTTGAAACAATTTCAAGCCACAACAAATGTTTCAAAGTGTTTAGATGAACTTGCGTCAAGTTTTTGGGCTAGCAGCACGGAAATATCAAGTAATAGCCTTAACTATGAACAACTTTCTGTCAGTACATGTTTTGTACTAACTGTTTCCAACAGGCTTTTATTGGTTGTGTTTCTTCCCATCTTCTAACTTCGCATATTGATCCAACAGCTGCTTTGTGGCTGTCAAGAAGAATGTGCCAAAGTGCGTCAATTTTTTTTTTTTTTGCTTCAAAAGGGGCTCACATAAGAGGAAAGCGACATGAGCAAGACCTGATTAGCCGAACTCTGAGCCGCCACTGTTCATCAGAAATTCTGCTGTGTTTTTGCTGGGGCGTCTTGCGACATCCCAGTACAAAGAGCAGCGCACACTGATTACAAGGCTTTGAAAGGAGGAGAGGCGGTCAGGGGAGAATAGCTACTTCTGGCACAACGCAGCCACTGAAAAGAGACCTCATGCTAGAGTGAGCTCTTACAATTGGGCTCATTTTTTTTTTTTGCCATGTATGTGTTTGTGTGTCAGTGTTGTGTGGGTAAGGAAAAATAGGTATGGAGATACAGGAAGGTAAAAACAAAAAGAAGAGGGATAGAAAGGTAGTATTAAAGTAGATGTTTGACTGCATGGCACATCCTCCCTGTGTGTTCCCTGTTGCAACACTGCCAGTTACGTTAACAGGAGTGTCATTAGGAATTCAAAGCATATGCCCTCGTGAGGACGCCCTCCTTCTCTTCCCCCGGTGCTTCACATAGCACGCATTATGCACGGTATAAAGTATTTATTGGTCTTTGTCAGGCTTGGGCTGCATATCCAAAATAAGAATAGAAGAGTTTATAAAGCATAAATGACAATAGCCACAACCGCAACTCTTGCTCACACTCGCATCCACCTCATCTAGCGAGATCCGTCTCTCACATGTGTGCTTGTTTAATCAGACGTAGGCTTAGGCATGCAAACACACAAATATCACAGAGCACACACACTCCCTCACAGCACCTGCGTGCTTGCCGTTTGCATTTTGGATGACACATAATTCATCACGTTGGGGACTCAAGACATGCTGGGACTTCATCCAGTTGACCTCTTTCTTAAGTAGGTAGCCACAATAGCAGGGAGGATGTGTGGACAAAACAGAGATAATTCCATGTCCTCAGTCAGAGCTCCTCTCAGTGGGTGAAAATCCTGTATCAGGGTCACTATTGTTACCCCCCTCCTCCTATTTAGCATACCATTTAAACTGTCGACCAGTTGTATGACGACTGGCCCACTGAGCCGTTGTCTTGGTGTCTCATGCGCTCTCTATCTCTCCCTGGCCCTGGCTCCGCTTGCTCTTTGTTCACTTTCTTCCTCAGCCTGCAAGTCTTTTTCAGCAGCACAAGCAGAAGAATGGCACATTAAATCTTAATAGGACTGCGTCTGGCCGTGTTGAATTGCAGAGCGTGTTAAGCCGGCGCTTTCCTCCCCCTTGGCACACGCTCGTGGAAGTGGAAAACAATTGAATAAAAGAAACCGCTCCCTCCCTCCGTAACACAAGTGACTTTGACCGCACTGCTAAAGCTATGAGACTTGAACTGACTCCCACTCACAAATGGCTCAAGATTTAACTAAGAAACTGTGGGATAAGGGAAATTAGTACTTTTCCAAACGAACAAATATCAAAGGTAGATTGCAGGGTCTACATGATCATCCACAAGTAGGTATCGGCCGGTTAGCAATATCAAAGAGGACAAGAAGCTGGATAAGGTAGGAAAATGAGTGTGTGAGTTGCACTGAGTGCAGATGTAGGTATGAAACAGCCAGGTTTTACAAATGCAAAGAGTCCAGGCCTGCTTTGTAAGGCAGTGAGAGGTAGTAATTAGTCAGTGATGAGTTGACTGGTTATGTGTCCACTGCTCAGCACTGCTGGGTGGGGCTGTGGGAGGTAGATAAGTCCAGCGGTGGGCTTATCTCTTCGAAGGACAGACACCAGGCCTGCCAGGCAAATCCACCCACTGACCAGCCGCATTTTATTAACAGCATCATTAATGCCAGGCAGGTTGTGTGCGGTGCAATGGAAGACATAATGGAAGGGGAAAAAACACAGAATGATAGAAAATGTCTCAATTTCTGCTTGTTCTGTGAGTCTGAAGTACATAGGCACCGGTTGACCTGTTTTGAGATTTTGAAAGGATGGAGCTTGCGGAGATGTTTACCAGGTAGGCAGCCAGTGGAAGGGCATGAAGAGGGAGCTTGGCTTTTACCTCTGGGTTTTGCTCACTCGCCTCTAGGTCCCCAGAATTCAAATGATTTTCTTTTTCCTCTTTCTAATATGGGATTGCTCACCAGAATAATGATGAAGCTGATATAGAGAAGTATAACTACAGACAAAGAAAAGGCAAAGAATCTATCTTAAAAAAGAGGTGGACATTTCTAGGCAAAGAAAGCTTTTTGTTAAAGGTAGTTTGCCTATGTTTCTCTCTATGAATATGCGTTGTTTAGTCAGTTTTCAGTCTTTTCAAGAATTTAATGTGTATTTTAAACTCTTTGTATGCAGAAAAATACATCTTTATTATGATCCCAATTTAATCTGCTAACATTGATTTTACCTAGTTTTTAGTTTTGTGAATAATTTCCTTCAATTAAAACTTCAGCAAATGTTTAATATTACACATCACATGCAAACTTACCATATATAAACATAAATAGACAATATACATTGTATATTGTATATACTGTATTTATACAATATGCATATGTATATTGTTGGGACAAGTTGGGGGTAAGAACAATCCTTGATCCCAGAAATAAATGGAAAAATTATTTGGATGAAGAAATGTCTATAGTCAACACTCATTCTCGGACACCTAGCAGAAACATTTACAGACATTTGAACCATGTTTGTCGATACCTCTTAATGAAAAGGTCAAAAGATTTTGCTAATGTCTATGTGGAAATGTACTGCACATTGATCCCCATAGGGCTTTTTCCTTAGACAGGTTTTGCCAAACTCACCAGTAATGGGAGGAAAGAAAGGCGGGAGACGAGGGTGGTGGAAAGAGTGACCAGTCCGACAGGTTTATGTCTCCCCCTAGGCTGAGTTCGGTGGAGCAGGCCCACAGGAAGAAGCAGAGCCAGCTGTGACGGCATCCTGCTTGCCACTGTGGTTTTGGAGCTTTGGGGTTACGCTATCGCCGACTCAACATTTCCCCCTATCCTGTACCCCTCCCAGGGGTTGTTTTTGTTGGCCAGGGGGTGGTGTTTGGGTGGGGGCCCACTGCTGTGGGGGCTCTTTAGAACAGCCACTCCTCTACTTGAGGATGTAAGGAGTTACAGTCAGCAACTCACAAGGACAGATATCATGTAAAGAAACACATTTGTTCCTTAGTGCTAATTGCCATTTTCAGACTGGAAGGTGTGTTCATAAATTCAGTTTTATGGGCAGGATGGGTGTCGTTTCAGGTCTCCAAGGCCACCAGCTGGGCTGTGCTTTGGCAAAGGGGAAATCATGTGTCGGTACAGAATGTAATGGTCTGACAGTAAAGCTATGTGTTTCAAGTAATACAAAGATGTCCTTTTAATGTTAAAAGCAGTAGACAGAGAGTGGTACAGCTTCACTTAGAATGTAAAGGTCATCTAATCTATTCCAGTTCCTACCCATCTGTCTGATCAGTCATTCTGGAGGAATCAATCAAATGGATCAGAGAATCTCTTATTTTCAACAAGTGAGAGGTTATTTTGAGAAGCCATAGTATGCCAACTTTGACATTAAATTCTTTGATTTAATAGTAACTCGCCACCTGTGGTAGCTATTCTCTAAACAGACCACTAATTTAATACAGCAAAAAAGATCTGCTTTGACCATCTCTTCATATGACAATTACACTCCATCTAAATGTGATGCACATGTTTGTATACTTTAAATGATGTCCCCAAAATCTATCATAACTGACTGACTTACAGGCAAAAGAGACTGTGTTGTAAACAAAGCAGTAATATTTATATTAGAACATTATGTACCCCCCAGCCAAAGTATGACACATCTTTCTCATCATGAATTTAGTTTGTCGAACATACCCCACAAACAAAGTCAACAGACAAAACCATCTTGTGATTGGTTTTTAATCCAATTGCATTATTATTCAGGCCTCCCATTGGCCATTCATTACTCTCACATGGAGCTTGTGTGGGTTGTTATCACCCAATCAGACTCAGGACTGTATTCTGGAGAGCATGCTTTCGTTTGCATCCTTTAAACCCTGTGAGCTTTCCCTCTCTCTTGGTCCGCCAACGGAATACCTAATTCCAAAGTAAACTGATTGCTCTCTCCAACAAGATTACGTTGTGATGATGTTATCCAAATGAGACCACTACAGATGCAACCAAGGTAGGCAAGGATGCTTACCGCAAGTTGACTGATCAGCATGTTAAGAGAAACGAGGTTGGGGAGGAAGAAAAGAAGAGAGAATGAGGGATAGAAATCGAAAGAGTGAGATAGAATTGTGTGCGTGGGGGTGTGGTGGGGGGTTAAGCTGGAATGTAATTTGCTTCTCACCTCAGGCGACTGGGCTCCGAGGCCAGTAAATATGCAAACAAGCTGAGCTTGGCCATCAATATGAAGGCCCTAGATGATTACTAATCTCTACCAGAGAAGTAGATTGAGATCTATCCCATGCAACATGAGGGGAACAAGTGAGGCCAAAGTCCAAACTTCATCTCTATGTTGGCCTTGCTTAGTATGCACAGTTAGGTATATGGATGGAGGCTGGCCTTCAGATTGGTCCTGTTTGTGATGAATACAAATCAGCAACCAATAACGATATTGTTGTCTTAAACCTATTAAAATGTTTTAAAGGAACTAATCATGTAACTTCTCTGCAACTTTGGACCTTAGTTTCAACTCTTATCTCTTTTCATCACGCAGAAGTCGTAGTCTGATTTGAGCTCTTAGATGTGCAGCATTGTGGTTTACCAACCCATTGTCATTCCCCGTCTGTAATCAGGGATAAAACAAACCTTTGGGACATGGACAGGTCTGGAGTCATTAGGTGTGTGCGTGGCTTATCCAGACAGCCAGATAAACCAGATGCCTCAGGATGGCCAGGGGTCATCTCTCTGTGAGAACATGTTGTTGATGTCCTTGTCTCTCTTTAGCTCTTCTTCTCCGCCTGTATCCCTTCTCTTATTCCTCTTCATCATTCCCTTTCTTTCTTTTTCTCCCTGCCTTGATTGTGCTGTATAGTCCTCACAAACACAGAGGTCCATGTTGGAGCTTAGCAGTCGAAGAACCTGTCAGCTAAAGGGAAGGAGGAAAGACAGACCAGGGAGTTGTCTGTGGCCCTAGGTTGGATGCCTGAGGGTGTGCTACGTGTGGAGGATAGTTAGTGCAGAAGGACACACTGCAGTGTGCAGGTGAATCCACTCGTTTTAGAAGACTTAATGCATTTGAATCATCTCCTCTAGGGGGAGGTGTTATGACTTTCTTTTTACAAAAGAAACCTTGATATAAAATGCAGCAAAAGTTGTGTTTCTCTTCTCTAAACGTGGCAGGAGGACAATGTACGCAAAATATGTATTCTAAGAAGGTTTTCCCAGTGCTGAACATAATTGACTATTCCCTGTACTTTGGAGTGTGTTTTCAGCATTGAGCCTTACCCTCTGCAGAGAGTGCACAAGGCTTGAGGATGTTTACCTGGCATGGTGCCTGTTGTAGCTGCCCTCCTGTTGAGGGAAAGCGGGTCAGGCTATAGCTTTGTGTTTGTTTGTTTTTTTTTGTTTTGTTTGTGAATGTGAGCATCTTCACAGCTTTTTATTAAATTGGGAACATGTATGTCTTCTGATGCATTTATGTGCTTGCAAAGCAAAAATGGAAATCATAAAGGTAGAGAGAATTTCAAATTGTGCTGCATTTCTGGAAAAAAATATTTGTTTCTCCAAAGGAAGCTTTTATTTTGTTCAGGATAATGCAACAGTGTTATTTGAGGCTGTGGTGGAGGTTGGCATCCACAAGAATCATCTGTCAGCTCAGGCATCAGTCTTCGACCTTTCTATCCCTGTGTTCATTTACTCATCCGTTCTTTTATCCATTCTCATCTGTGGCCAAAGGGCCATGTCTCTTTGTGGCCCCGATAATCTTGGCCAATTTCCTCTGCAATTTATTTCTCACCCAATCACCCACCTGGTCAAGCAGCATCAAGCTCCTCAAGGTAGAGGCATTCATCTCAGCAAGCCCCTTTCTAACAATCACATTTGGTGTGTTTTTTTCCCCAACTCAAGGCTTAGATCTTTTCTTTTCTGGATGTTAAAGTTTCAGTTCAGTGCTGCAGTAGACCAGTAACTTTTCTTTTTATCTTTGTACATCCCTGCTAGAGGCAGTAAAATGGAATCAGTTATGCTATGAAAACTTGTGATGTAGGGGTGGACAATGTAGCTGAAAAGTGTATCACAATATTAGCATTTGATACCAATTGATATCAATCATTATTGATTCTCTTTTTGTTTTAAACATCTGAAATTCTGTCAAACTGGCGAGGTGACCATTCCTGTTTTATCCACAGTTTCTTCTCGAGCTATTGTACTCATTTAACCTTTTGCTCCACATCATCATTATTTTTTTTATTTTTAAGCAGCTATGAGGCATGGTGGTTAAATCTGAAACTGCTGTATTGCAGTTTACTCAACAGGTTGCTGCTAGGTAACCAAAGAGTGAGTATGTTCATTGATGCCACCCACGTGGCTTAGCTGTGCATGAGAGGTTGAACATCTGAAGCCTTTCCTCTGCCAACGTCCGCCTCACACCTGTGCAGTTCTGTGAAATTAGTGAATATTCTATTGGACACATTTTCTAGTGATACTAGATCATGTGGCTATCACAATATATGTTGTTATTGATTTATTGCGCACCTGCAAAAATTCGACTGCAGAAATTTGTCTGCAAAAATTCACCTTCTAAAATTTGACACCAGAGTACTGGGCAGTTAGCTGTCCCTTAGCAGTTAGCTAACTCGATTACTGTTTGACACATGATCAAAGGAGTGTAACTTGATTGGCTAAAAGCCACTTGACTTTAACTAGTGCTGATTGCTTTGGTTTGCATGGTTGTATTGGCTAGTCAGGTGACTCTATTAAGAAGAATTTTTCAAGGCATTTTTTTTGCAGGCATGTTTTTGCAGGTGAAAGTTTTACTTACTAACTTGAAGTAAAAAACATCATACATATTTACACAGAATAAAAATTCAGTTGTAAATTGAATGTCTAGACAGAGTCGGATTCATACAGTTTTCCAACCTTTTGAGTAATGTCAATGTGCAATACTGCAATGGCAATGACACTGCCAGGATGCAATATTTAGTAGATATTATATTTTAACTGGCATTCATCCAAAATCTTCAAGCCAGTAATCGTTTTGGCCTATTAATTAGACTTTCCTGTCGCTTGATAAGGACACTTTATGTGGTAAGTGGCTTAGTTCCTAAAGTGATTGGACATTACGATGTTGAAAAAGTGTTTTTATGCAGGCTGTATACATTCACATTTCTCTCTGTAACTCATCAGTCATAGCAAAGCCCTCCAAAATTACATAAAATTTGTTTGTTCCTGCTTTAAGACAAAAATGACACTGATAATAACCATCCTACCTAGAAAAATCAGCGTGAAAGGATCATGTCCTGATTTGCAGTACAAGCTATTGTGCTGAAATGGTGCTGTTTCTCACCGGGGGAATCTTTATCATACATTTTATGAGTAATAGAATGCAGAAGTTCTTCCCGTCTACCACGCTGACTCTGACCTCATCTGAACTGAGAAATGAAAAAAAAAATCAGTTAATGAAATGATTTGCTTCAAATTGTCCATTTAAATTTGTTCGTTTAAATGGCTCATTCATGAACGACACAATACTAATTAGATGTTAGCCTCTCACCATTTAAAGGATTTATTGCTTTTTTAATCTACAGATGCAGGACAGAAAATAACAACACAGGACCTCACTTCAAAGATGTGAACTATCCCTTTAACTGAGTATTTACATTAAAATTCTTAGTGCCAGAAACATAAAGTCAGAGCAGGATTATCACTGAAACTATTTGGCACACATTGTTTCACTTAACCTGTTCTAAACTCTTCTCCATCTTGGTTTCCTTATCATCTTCAAATGCACTTGCTTTCTTCCACCCTCCCTCTATCCTGTCATAGCTCCTCAGTATTCTGCTGCTGTCTTGTGTGGAGTGATTTTGCCCAGACACGTCTGGCTCTGGGTAAAGTGCAGTCCCCGGAGACTATGCTCCGCAGCCCCCAGGTCGCTAGCACCATGAATACATTATGATCCCCATTTCCATCCTGTTGCCACGGCAGCACTTTTTGAGCCGCAGGGCGATTAAGACATGTGCTGTCGATACCCTGATAGGAGCAGAAGTTGGATCTGGATGCCGGCCTTTGATCAGATTGCATCCTCCCACCTGCTATTGGGAGGCTTGGTTACAGGAAGAGATGGGAAAGGTATTGGGATTTTTGTTTTATTGGTTTGACAGGCTCACCTGGTAAATATAAGCATACATACATACATACCTCTTCCAGCACTATTTTTCTCCCTCTGCGCTTTATCTCTGTGTTTCCTGTCTGAACTCCCCCCTCCCTCTTTTTTGTATCCTCATTTCCTTCGCTCCACCCCATCACCGCAGTTTAGCTACGGCAGCATTATACGCAGACTCGCTTTGCTGTATGAAATTCTGTTATCCTCACAAAAGAAGCAACTCGCGTACCTTTTATTGTTTCCTTTCTTTCTTTGGGGGTTGATGTATAAAACATGGTGCCTCAGGTAGAGGATGTTGGGTAGGAAGCCATGTCCCCCTAAATGGCCAGCCGTGTGCATGCGCCTAACACTTCACTGAGCAATCTGTCAACATGTCAGCAACACATGTTTTGTAAAAAGCCTCTGGTGGGAGCCAGGGGAAAAAAGGCACTCCTGCCAGACCAGAGAGGAAATGCTTTTTTCTCCTCTATGCAGTGGATTTTCTATTGCTGGTGCTGTGTCCCACGGGCCCCCCACCACCACCCTTTCCTCCCCCACACGCACACCCGTTGTCTGCACTTCAGAAATTTGAACTGGGGACCCTCGAGGGGGTTTACAGGGAAGGTGGGGGTAGGCTGGGAGGGAAAAGGCTCCCTCTTTTTTTTTTTTTTCAAAGCGTATGAAATTGTGAAGGTATATTGTGGCAGGTCCCCAAGCGGTCTTTTCTAATACCTGAGTTTCTGGCGAAGCTGGAAATTACCAGCGGCTCCCCCGAGGGACGGCTTTATCCACACCAGGAAGGAGAGCAGAACTCAGTGGGGAGGTTACTTAATGCATGGCTGAAATAAAAGAATTTCTGAAAGACAGAGGCTGAAAGCTACTTTTTTTCAACCAATCCCCCCCCTCCTGCCTCATTCCCGTTCCCTCTCTCTCCTTTCCTCCCCAGAAGTATAGTTTACTACTCTCTGCCTTCTCTTGAAGGGTTCTAGTTTAATAAACTTTCAGAGGATCCTGCTGGTGCAGACAGCTAGACAAATACCCTTGTGTGTTCTCTTTTGTCGAAGATACAGCTTTTTGTTATGTTCTTGCAAATTTGATTTCTCCCTCTGTCTTTCTTTTTCTCCGCCACCCTCTGTCTCTCTCCCCTTCTGCATTTGTCTTCATCTCCCTCGTCCTCCTCTTGCTTTCTGTCTCTCGTTCTGATTCCGCACAAACACACACACACACACAAAGTTAAACTCTGTCTCTTGTGGTTGGGTTTATTGTTTGGTCTGTCTGTTCGTTCTCTCCCCCCTCTGTGCTCCCTTTTGTTTTCTGTATGTTTTGTTGTATTGTGCACAGAGCCCGAGATGCAGATAGAATGCAGACAGTTTGCCCAGGGTGAAAACTGTGCATAAGCACCTCTTGGTATCTATTTAACAAAACACATTCATCTATTTACTCATGACCAATTGGATAAAACTCCAAATGCGAAGCAGCATGAGATATTTCCCATTAGGGATTAAAAGCATAGTAATTCACCCATGTATCAACTTTGTTATTTTGAGTCTCCTGAAATTCAGTTAGCCAGTCTCTTCAGTAATCAGCACCTGTTATAAAATATTTATAGATAATTAACTTTGCCGTGATTCTAACCTCATAAAAACAACAACATAAAAATCGCATCCATGTATAAAATGCCTCTTCTCATTCCCTCTGTTCATCTCCCCCTCTACTGTTTGTAAATAATTCAACCTCTTCCCTGTAACAAGTGCTGGCCTTAATAGGGAGCAGTACCTGTAGTTGGGATAAACAAGCCAGTCGGCCTCAGCAGTGAAACAGAGGGATTTGGGCTTCATGAGGGCAGAAGAATAAGTCGTTTCCTTCTGAAAGGCAGAGTCGACTGGCTGACATTAATTAAGCCCTATAGGATAAAGGTTATCTGAAGCCTAGCAAAGCAGAGACTGTGCATGCGGGATGCTACGTCTGCCGAATCCTAATCAAGACTTCTTATTATAGTGACATGTACGAGGTTCAGTCATATATGATGTGTGTTGTTGTTTTCCCAAATCTTGTTTGTTTATGTGAGACATACAAAAACAGGAAAATATCTGAATTTCACTGAATAGACAAAACATCTTAGACACAGATGTTTACTGCTATATTTAAGCATAGTGGTAAAAAAAAAAGAAAGAATTGCAAATAATTTTGTAAGTGTCTCATAGATGTACAGTCCCCAATACTAAAGTAATTGGGAATTTTCTAAATTTTCCTAAAATGTTTTTGTTTGTGATTTTTTTTCTCTGCTCACAATTCAAAATAGATTTTCTAACTCAGTTTCTACTTGTCTATTTGGTTTTTTAATAACTAGAACAACATTCAAGATACATCTACGAAATTCAATATGTTTTGCAAATTTTGTGTGATATATCAAAAAAGTGCATTATTGTAAAGTATTGTAAAGCTGTACCGTATGTTGTAATTGTATCACTATAGCAATATCATTGGACAATAATTGCAACAAATTGGTTTGACTGGAATCAATTTCAGCTAATCATATAAGTACATCGCACTTGTGCTCTTTGTGCTAGCGATATATTTGATGCTTGATGCAGCAGAAAATGTTTTACAACATTTTAGAACTACTGCAAATATCTTCTTGTAAACTGGAACATAGAGGGCTGTTGATCAAGAAAGAAAATGTAAGCTTAAAATTAAATTTGAATTTCATCTGTGTCCAACCAGCTTTATACTGTATATGACTCATTGACTGATTTCTGGGTTATTAATGAATCCAAAATGGAAACCCCTCAATGCTGTTTAGCTAACGCACTGTTTATCACAAGCCATATTGTCACTATAACAGTCATCAGCATTATTGCATATTATCTATAAATATAGATTTTCAAGTCTTGCCTTAGATTCTTGGTTGGATTAATGTGTGGGCTTGGCCTGGACCATTCTAACTGTATGTTTAGTGAAGCTGTGCTGTTGGAAAATGATTTTTGCTCCTTCTAATTCAATTCATTGTCTCATTAATTCTGGGCAACTTTCTTGATCTTGCTGAAAAAATGAATTCCCACAGCATAATTATGCTACAAAAAAATGTAATAAAATGCACTTTGTGCTTAAAAGTTCTCAAAAAGTTATTTTGTAAAGTACTCCATGTTTTTTCCCCAGCTTCATAAAAAAATGTTTCACATCGTAAACCCAAACTCTAACTACGGAGGAACAAGCATGGGCAGCAAATGTTTGAAGGCTAAAATGAAAGCTTTTACCTAGTGAAGTTCTGTGCTTCTACTTGATGTAAAAAATGTTTAACAACATATATCCTGTTGCAATCAGAATATATCATCTACATTATGTGAGGTGTGTATCATCCAGTGGCAAACTAAACACATCGCTTTCACGATCTGACATGTCAACCTACATGCACAGCGACCTTAATTAAAGGTCACCTTATCAGTGATATTCTCTTGAAATATAAAATAGCTTAGTGAGCCGCCGGATGAGTGACATGGGATTTATTACCATTTCATTGTACACCGCTTCTGTATTAGAGACAGCAACAATGGCTGGGCCACACTAATGGTGAAATAGCAATGTCTTCTCCTTTTATATACCGATAACGGCCGGTGTCCTCTCATCTACAACGGCACAGTGAAAAGTAATTAGCTGATATGGATGTTCCTGTCAGTGATAACTGATATTAGGGGACTATTACATTCACTCTCTTGAATGATGGTCCTTGAAATTGGTTCATTGCAGTAAGCTGTACCTTTGGATTGCCACATACAATATTACAGGGTGTGAGAACAAAACGATTGCAGCATAAACAAAAAGTATCTTAAAGCACACTCTTTTATCCTGCTCTTCTAATAATCAGTAACTTAACTCTTAGATTTGACTATCTCTCTTAACATTGCTTTTAAAGCAGAAATGAAAATGAAAAGCTTCCAGACACTTTTCTCAAGTTTTCTCATATTAAATAGTTGGTAATACCTTAGAGGATTTTGTTTGGCAGTCATAGAGAGTTCCTCTCCTGAGAGAGACATAAATAGCCTCCCAGGTGGTGGCATGTAACTAAGTAAATGGTTAGTAAGCCAAGATGTGCAAAGTATATGTAAATAGGGAGAAAAGTATGTGTTGATGTGTTGGTGTGAGAGGAGGGCATTCATGAAGGGATTTTTTTTTTCTACAGTAACCCTCAAAGTTTTTCACTGTGCCCATCAGCATGCAAACCTTTTAGTAAAACAGTTCAGGGTAAAGGATTTTTTTTCTGTTTTGTCAGCTGATAAATAGATAAACAGGAATAAATCAATGTGAAGTGATGGATGAATAAGTAAAATGCCCTGTAGTCATTTGTCTGGTTGTATTCAGGTTTCATATTCTATCCCTACCCTGCAAATGAAGATCAGGGTGAGGAGCAGTGAACTGCTTTCTTTGGTGAGGCGTTTGCCCGTTAGTTAGCATGTATGGTTGTGTTAATGTTCATGCTTTTTTCGATCCTTTTTACCAATATTATTCGACAGTGATGAGCTGCCTGGATAGCAGAAAAAAACAATGCAGGACGAAACAAAGCAAACCCCTAAATCCGTCTGCCATTTGTGCTCACATACTGTACGCACATGTCGTGAGTATTCTGGCACAGTTACTGGGCCAAAGCAGAGCTGGTCTGGGGCCTGGCCCATTCTCTAGAGACCAACCCCCTTTTGCCTCCACTTTCTCCGCCCCTTTCCCCCCTTCCTGTGCAAGTCTGTGGACACAGTCTGAGGCGACAAGGTTGCACAACAGCACTCTAAAATCCTCGCTATACAAACACGATCATTAAAGAAAACACAGTCTGTCATTAGGAATCTGTTTAAGAGGGGAAAATAATTAGAACGACTGTGATAATTGTGTCAAGGGGGAAATAGATCAGACGTATTATGGGAAGAACCAGAAAATCTTGCCATAGCTTTGTTACTTTGCTGTTGGTTCATTTCAACATTGATCCACCCTTCCATCTGTCATCCTTTTCCTTTTCTTCAGCTCCTCGTTTCTTTCTCTCTTTCTGTCTCTCTCTCTTGGATTCAAGACTGGAGGAGCCTTCTGGCTTTAAATGCAGAAGGGATGAAGATGTTTATTCATCTGGAGGGTATTAGAGCCATGATTAAGGACGGGAGGGAGCTGTGAGGCTGATGCGACGTCTGCATTGCTCATTCGTGGACTGCGTTCGGGAATCTGGCCAACAAGCCAGGAAAACAAAAAAATGATGCAGGATGAACGAAAGAACTTGTAGTGAAATTTGATTCTCTCGGGAAAGGACAGACGTTTAAATTTTCTCTGTCTGACGCACACTTGCTCATTCTCACTCGCGCTCCCTGTCTTTGTAGCTAAGCTAATTATTAATGAATGCGGTTTCTGTTGAACCTTGGAGAGGTGTCAGCACTGCAGTCACTGAGGGCTAAAAAATCTTGACATTTAAGACAGGGATGCATGAAAATACATCGTCTTGCTTGAGTTGATGCTTGTTTTTCTTCCCCTCCTGCTCTGTTCTCCAGTATGCATGTTTTCTTCTCCCTTCTGGGTTGTATCCAGTTGTTTTACCACTGACAAGCTGAACTGCTATTGAAGAAATATCAAATAAAGCCAGAGTGTATTCATCAGTGGAAGCAGAGGTCACGGGTCATGAAGCAGGGGCATGACTTTCTAACATAAGCTAATGCTTAGGCTGGGGTAGGAGGTCGTTGCTATAGTTTTTTGTATTAATATGACTTTCATTAGGCTTTTGTGTGATTTGCAAAGCAATTCCCTCACTAAGTGCTAAAACATTTCAGACCCAACAAGATTTACATTTCTGTGAAAAAGAGTATTTCTTCTTTTTTTTATTTCCTTTGGCTTCGACCATCTTGAGCACCTTTTTTTTATTAGGTTTGGGGAGAGTTACTTTTTCTCACATAACCTGTTTAGATTGGATATCTTTTTTCTCTTTGTAAATTATGTCATTTGAAAACTACTTGTTATTTTTCCCCTTGCCAGCATTAAAATGTGTTTGACCAACTGAAACATTAAACTGTGACAAAAACATGCAAGGAAGGAAATACTTTTTCATGGCACTGCGTATGTGCAATGTAACTCAAACTTGAAGTTTAGTCCAAGTTTTAAAGAGTATTTAAGAAAATTAAATCCCAATTTCCAAATTCACTTAGCCTTTTGTTGGGTTTTAAGTAATAGACTCCGTCTTCTCAAACTTGCAGTGCAAAGCCTAATTTAATGAAGCAACCATGCTATATAGTAACTCAGCATATTTCTATGCACATTTTTTCCAAGCTTATCACATAAATCACATTTTCTTGAGTAACTAAGTGTGTGGGCAAACATAAAAAAACCATCAAAGTAAACCCTCTTGTGGGAAAATACAGTAGGAGCTAGTGGATTGCAGAGCTGCAGCATCCTTCACAACAGCTGACTGGCTAGTTGACTGTCCACTGGGTCCTGCGCCTAGTTTGCTGCAGTGTTGAGGGAACAACGCATGCAGACGAAAGCCCACTTGCTTACTGAAACCCAGCCCAGACCAGTTTTGCCCGGTCCAGTCCTGCCTGGCCCAGCGCTCCCTCAGAGCCAGCTCTCACAGTGAGTGCAGGCGGTGAAGAGGCATGCTGGGGGACAGATTGTCATCCTCCTCCTTCCCCCTGGGAGGCTCACTGTGGCTGCTGGTCTGGCCAAGACCAGAGGAACAGCCTCCTTCCTGTTTGTGCAAAGTCCACCTGAAGTGGTCAACAGTCTTTTCCTCTACACACCAACAGCCCACTCAGTTGTAGGAAAGATACCCCAACTGCTACACCTCCACTTGACTGCTCCAATGAGATCCTTCAGCTGGGTCTTTGCAGAACCTATAGAAAGTGAGCAATAAAGGCATTTATTACTATCTATATTTTTTTAAAGAAATAATATTTTACATTTCTTAGAAATCACAAAGTGTCTTTCAGAAGTTTCATGATCTTTACACTTTTCCACATTTTGTGATTGTACACCTTCACACTTAAGTGCTTTTTTCTGAATGTTCTGTAATTGAAAAACTGAAAGTTGCACATTAATGTTATATGTGCAACTTTCATACCCAAATGGATTCTCCCAAGACAATCATTGGGCTACAACTCATTCTGGGTGTATGTTCACAATTGTATAGAGTTGCCAATGCATGTACTCAAATAAGTGTAGCGTTACGTGAGTATATTTTTACTTAAGTAGAAGTAAAAGGTAGTCATTAAAAAAATTGCTCAAGTGAAAATGAAAAAGTATGGAGATTTCCATAGCATAACTTTTTTCCAACATTTATCAGGCAAACATCTTCTGCATGTTTGCCATTCCCCCTAAATAACTTTTGCAAACTGTAAACTGAAGTTCTTATAAATTTATTTCAGCAATGGCTTTTTCCATGCTACGTTTCCATAAAATTTTGATTTGTGGAGTGCATGACTACATAATTGTCCATTGATTTTCCCTCCTGAGTTGTACATCTTTGCAGCCCTTCTAGAGTTACCATCAGCCTTTGAACTACTTCTCTAATTAATGCTCACCTTCACAGGCTTGTTGTATTTGGTTATCGAATATGTCTTGGCGACATGCTTTGCTGACTGTCCACATTAACATAAATATTTTGCAAAACTGAGATTTTCTGCTGCATTTACATTCGCTGCCAGTGAAATTTTAGTGAGAAACATTTAACTTTTTAACACAGCGTTCCAAAGTAAATATATGTAAAAGAATCTGTTTGCGACATATTTGGGAGGACTGGATTTCATGCATGACCACAACTGCCTTTTGTGAAAGAGACCACATAAACAGTCGAGCTGCTGGTTTTTGTTGTTTGTTTTTTATTTGTTTTTATTTTTTTGTTCACATCTGTTGTGCTTTGTCCAGACTGCCCTCCGAATTCAAATATAAGCCACAAAGTGAAATGACTCAGTTTAAAGTGACAGCATCAAAGAGAACATGAACTAAAATAGTTTTGAAAGAATCCTTTGAATCTTTGGCTTTGGCTGGATACAGGGTATTCTTTTGAATTTTGATGTTGTAAATGTTGATGCTGTTGCCACTTACTGGCAGAATTGGTGTAGCAGCATTTTTGAGGGAATCCTAGAGACAGTAGCAGAGATGGTGCCTCGAGTTTCAGGCTTGTCCCATGTACAATGAAAAAATAATAAAATAAAGAATTGAGAATGAACTTGTACTTAGCAATTTACCTTTTGCAATCTTTATCATATAATCAGTGAACTACAGACTGAAAAAGCAACAAAAGTTGCTTTTGTGACTAGTTGCATTATTACAAAGTCACTTTTGCTTTACAGCAAATCACTCATTATTTTTGTCATTATAGCATAATATTGCAATGTGCTATAATTCTGTGCTATATAATTGAATAATTATTCAATTCAATAGTAATGCTAATAATTTGTGGATCTCTTTCTGTGATTTTTCTTTAAACATAAATATAGGTATACTGTATGTTCTTAATTGGGTAGATATTGCTTTGCATTTTTTAAAATAGTTTGAAGTAGCTCATATAAGTTATTTCTTCTTATAAATTATGGAAGAAATGACTTCTATAAATAAATTATAACTTTACATTTATTACATTAGGTCTAAGGTCAAACAGCACAGGATCTGAATTCTCAAGGTAGGGTCATAGACAGGATAGAGGGCATGTTTATGATTTTTAGTTTTTTCAGTCAATTGAGACCAGAGATTTGACTTGGATTTGGAAAAAATGAACTGTGAAATCTCTGCTATGTAGTCAAAGATAATTTTCAAAGCAGGGACACAAATACTATTAAAAATGTCCTGAGGGGTCAGGGCCTTTATAGCATGGTATTGTAGTGGATTATACATGTTAAACCCAGCAAATAGTTCGCACTGAAATCCATTTATAATTCAAACACTGTAACATTATCAGATGTTCAGCCTTCAATGCTGATAAACATTAAATGCTCTGATATTTGCGATATAATCCTATTTGTGTCATTCTATCACAGAAAAAAAAACAGCCTGGTACTGTAAAGGATGACTAGCCGGCCTACTTTTCTTCCTCTGGCCTTCCATTTGTCTAACTTTCCCTGGATGCCACTGGGGCACTGAGATTTCTGGGACAGTGACCAAGTGCTCCTGTCTGAGCTGGGGGACGTGGGTAATGTGGACAAAGTGGTTGACAGTTTGCCGCTTCCCCATGGTTGAGAGACAGAGCCATGAGGGCCAGAATAATGGACACCCCCACCACAGAGTCAGAGCAGCGCTTGATGTTTCGGCTCTTTATGTCAGGCCCGGCGTGAAAATATCCCCACTGACTGCAGTTTGGGGATGTGAGCAATTCTCCTTGAAGCTTTGTGTTGTCTTGTGTTTTGGACGTACGTGATGTTTGGCCAAAGTAACTTGCTGATGAAACTGCGGGAAGTAGGTCCCTATTTCAGCCAACATTTTTTTTCCCAGTATGTCCACTAAGAGACAGCATCCTTGTGCACGGATGCTCCAGTTGTCTCATTCAACCCCTCCTTCTCATCATGTAGCTTGGTGGATTTGATTGATCTGAAGCAAAGGGGGAGAGGGACCTGACATTTCCCAATGATGTGTAAAAACATATTGTGTTTGCTGAAAAAAAAAAAAAGAAAGCGAGAGACAGATGAGTCTGCGCACACACACTTTACGCAGAGACTACACAATGTCTGTGGCTGGAAATTTTATCTTAAAATGCTTTTCCTCATTCATCCATATTTTTGTTTACAAGTTGCAAAAAGTCCTAACTAGCCACCTGCCATGTTTGCTTGCAGCTTCTGGAAATAATCAGTGTTTCATTTTGACTGGATTTGATGTATTAAACTGGGATGTAGCAGGACCACTGTGAGTAAATCTCTAAGTTGGTTCTCTTCCAAAAAGATGTGCATCCTCTGAGCTCAACGGAGTGATTTGCTCGTCTGACTGGTATCAGTTCCAGGGGAAAAAAAAAACAAAAACAACTCCCCACCCATCTCTTTGTCACAGACAGTGTAAGGCATCTTAGCTAATGTGGAAAATCTCTTTCGCCACCTCCACTATTAGATCCTAAATGACTGTGTCACAATCAGAGCCATCCACACGACAACATTCTGTTCAGACACAAGCTCCTATTTGGGCTTCAGAAAGGGAAAAGTGTGGAGATGACACATGCGGTGCCTCCTGGGAAAAGGCTCACCATTTTTCCCAGTAACTGTAAAAAGACTCCCCCCCACCCACCCACCCTGAATGTGAAGCAGGGTCATGGTGTTACATCAGACAAGTTGTCAGCTTTTTGTTTATTCAATGAATCCCCCAATCCCCAATGTGCCACAAATGCGCTCACACAAACGCTTCTCTTATGACAACCGCCACGTACAGATCTCTACTACAGCACAGAAAGAGATGAGGTTGGGCGCATAAAAGGGTGGCCAGCCTTCTGCTTTTGGAGGTGTATTTTGCTCTAAAAGCAGCAAATGACTTGTAGTAAATACATTTTTTGATAAGAGTTTGCTTTTGTTCAATTATAGAGACCTAATCTGCAGCTTTCCAGCAGTGACAAGCCAAAATAACCTGGTTTCAGAGTCACAAAGATTTGCTTTTCTCGAAGCTTTGTCCTTAAAAAGGTGTCCGAAAGATATAAAACTAAGTTCAAAGTTATTCATACCCCTGGCAGATTGAGGTTTGAAAGAGTTGCTTAATTTTACCTACATGTTTTTTTCTGATTGGAAGTGATATAAAAATTTTGAGTGGCCCAGTTAGAGTTTCAAGCTGATTCTGATAGAGCACCTGTGGAGGGAGCTAAAGATTAGGGTGCTGGCAAGGAGGCCTTTCAATTTGATTGCCAAAATAATAGTGAAAACAAGTAAAAATTGGTCAGCAATTACAAGAAGGGCTCAATTCTTCCACTGGTTATTGAGAAGGGCAGAAAGGATTTTCAAGAAAAAAGTCCAATAGCAGTTTTGTTTTCAAAACTGCTACTCCTTTTATATTGTTTTATCTTTTCAAAAATGTTCCTAACAGAAACAAAGCAATTAGATGACTGCACGTAATTTTTCTGCAAGAAAAAAAAAGTAATAATTCAGCCATAAAATATAAAGTACTATAAAGTTAAATTTCAGGAATAAATTTGGAAATCAATTTGATTAAATGAAGGTTATTATTATTATTTAAAACTACAGAAAATTTGTCTTCTAATTTGTAATTATACTTTGTGTTGGTGTATCATGCTAAGACACTTGACTTCCTAAGGACATGACTTAATTCTATTTTGAGACAGCTTTAAAAGAAAATAACATTGTGGAACTGTAACCTTAAAAACACAGGACCCATTTTTGTTTCAGTGGTATTTATTGTTCTTCTTTAGTTACTTTTTGTCTTAAATGGCTAAAAATACTCAGTACAGTATACGCTAAAATCAATTACAGTACTCCAGCTTTCAGACAGCTGTGCCACCATGCGTAATACATACCAAATGGGAGAAAATGTCATCAGGATAAATAATGACTGTATTTCCTGAAAACATTTATATATATGCATATGTACACACATACAGTATATATACAGTATATATATATATATATATATGTATATGTACGTATATACACTTATATATATATATATGTGTGTCTGTGGGCGTGTGTGTGTGTGTGTATGGCTGATTTTCAAAATATTTAATTGCATAAATAAGCATTCCTCAGGGCTTTCGAAAGCTGTGCCGCTGTGTACTAAAAAGGCAAACTTACCTTTTCCTGGCATTAAGAATCGTATTTGAGCAAGACTATTTACTTTGGGAGAAGGTGCTATAAATGAACACAGAGGAAGTGGAGCACAAAGAGTAGTTCAGACTGGTTAAGAGGAAACTGAGACCTGCGTGTGAGAAGGAAATTTTTAATGTTTTTTCTACACCACAAGAATTAGGAAATAACTAATTGGTGCAATACTACAGATGTCTTCGTCATGCAGTTGGCATCACAGAACCTGCAGACAAAGCATGATTTTTATTTACTTGTTAGACAGTTTTTATGCCCTGTAGCTTAGTTAGCTTTTTCTTACTCTTTTAGTTAATATGGCTGTGACTCATTTTTCATCATTCCCTACAGCGTCACTTTATATCAAGCTGTTTTGTTCCATATAGGAGACCTTAAAAAAAATAGGGGAGGGGGTAGGGACAGAACTCCCGGAGAGGGACAAGCCTTAAGATGGAGGTCTTCCTCCCAGGATGTGACAGGCTGTTGGCTGGAGGATGCTCAGGAAGGCCTTGGCAGACCAACAAAGACAGCCCTTCAGCTGCAGGGTGTAGTTTTTCAGGCCCCAGCATCCCCTTTGGCAGCAGCACAGAGAGCGCTGGCGTGCATAGGCCCCCAGCCCGAGAGACAGAGAAGTAAGGCCCGTTCTTTTATTTACTCAGGCTGCTGCTAAGGCCTGGGCATTTCTTGTCTGGTTGAAGAAAGAAAAGAAAACAAGTCTCTCTCTTTCTTTCCTCTTCTTTGTCTCCAGAGGAAGACTGTTCTTTCATCTGCAGTTGTTCACACACTTGTTTCGGCCACTGCTTTTTCTTTCTGTGGATGCTTGCGCATGACATGTGTGCACATATAAGTTCAGACGTGAAAGTGGATTTTGTGGAATAGTAGATGGTGTGCTACTAATAAAGTTGGTGTGTCTGTCTGTAGGTGAAGAAAACAGTAGTATGTTGCCTTTCTAATAAACCTTTCTCCAGTTTTCTTTTGAAAACAAGATGGTGACATTCTTTAAGACGTTCATCATTTATTGGTAGAAATTAATTTGTTTAATTTTCACTTCATGTTTATTTATTTTATTGTTTAGTAACAAAAAAAGGTCAAAACCACATATTTGGCACACTACATGGTGCTATGTGCTGTCTTCTCATGGTCTTTCGGTTGTTATTCACAGGGTTTTGCTTGTTATTCCTGGAAGAGGCTTTTAGGTTTGTCTTGCATGCTCTGATTGTTTGATGTCTTGCCAAAATTTTTTTTAATCATGTTTAGGTCAAAGGAATGTGAGGGATATGGTGAAACCATCAGCTTGTGCCTCCTGAGACTGCCCATTGTGAATGTGAAGTTGGTTCTTGGAACATTTTGCTTTTGTAAAATCCATATTTATCTTTTGTTCTACTCAAAAGTCTCTTAGATTGTAAAAAGATTCATACTTACACACAAGTCAATGTATGAGCTTTATTCTTTAAAGGGAACCTATTCTTCAAAATGAACTTCTTTGCACATTTTTGTAGTTTCATTTTAGTCTATGCTGCTTCTATAAACAGTCCAAGCACTAAAAAAAACAGCATCCAGCTTTTTCTTGCAATAAGCTAATGTTTTTGGTGTCAGAAAACTTATCCATTACAAAAATCTTCAGATTTTGACAGCACAATCAGCAGGCCTTCTTCTCACCTTGTAAGCACTCCATTTCATTATTAGTAGACTAGCATGTTTTGGCTCATTTTACCGCTGTATGCTCTGTACAATGGCTGCTGGAAAAGACAAGTGTTTTGTTGTTGATTTACCATTCAGAAACAGCTTAATGCATTATTAATGCTTGTGCAGGAGGTTCTACTTATTCTACTTCTGTGCTCAGAGTGAAAGATCGACAGTTGTACAATTGCACATCTGTTTGCAGCCATTTTTCCAAGCATAAAATGCGAAAATAAACATTGAGTTGCCCCTAAGTTGCATCTGAGTAGCACCTAACCTCCAAATATTTTTTAGTAATTGATTTCAAATGGTCCAAATTAAAATCACTCACAACTGACAAACGGAAGACATAGATAGTTTTTAGTAATTTATTGAGAATGGTCAGATCTGTTTGTAGATAGCCTGTTATATTGTGATTGCTTTAGAAAAAAAAAGCATATAAAGTTTCTTTACTCAGGTTTTTTTGTATTATAATTAGTTTGAAATTCAACTCAGACAGACTTAAGGTGTTTATCATTTGCAAATTTCAATATCTGAAGTGTGCATACAGTAAACAATATTAGTTCACATTCACATTTATATCTCACCCTCTTTCTACTAAATCAACAAATCAATAGGCCAGAAATCAGGTTTGGAAAATTTTTTGTCGATTTTTTTTTCCTCTGAAAAATCGGACTTTTAAATCAGACAAAGGTTAAAAGTGAAGGTTAAAGATGCTACAAGCTATTATTGTAATAATAGCTTGTATTAAGTGGCATTTCATTTGTAGTTCAACTTATTTAATTTAGAAAATAAAAAAATATATAGTTCTAAAAATATTACTTGATTGTTTTGTTTTTAACTTTGTGGTTGTTCCAAAGTCAGAAAGGAGGTTGGGAGGTGATCAAGTTGTTGCCCCTAAACTTTGGAAGAGCTGCCTTTGAAAATCAGACAGGGAGGTTCACTTCCTCTTTCTAAATAACTTCTTAAATCATATTGTTATTCTCAGCTTGAGGTGTTAGCTTTAATGTCTTAATTGTTGTTTTGTTTTTGTCTGTTTTATTCGTTTTAGTGTACAGCACTTTGGCCATTGGTGTTTTAAAGTTATTTATAAATAAAATTGTATTGTATTAGAACTCAGGTTATGATCTATTCATTAATTTGTGGATGCTTAGCAGAGCCAGACAAAAGTTGTGAGGTTGACGCATAATGTTGTTCCTGCATCTCTAGGTAAAGTGTTATTGTTGGATAGTTAAAAATTATCAGAAATTTTTAGAGTCGGAAGGAACGGGTAAAGATTAATGTTTTGTTCTGTATGTTCTGTCAAACAACTGTATGTACAAGTATATTACGTTAATTCAATTAAAAGATGTATAACAGTATGAAATATGACCACAGCTAAGATACAAAAAGCTGAATTTGTTAAATTAGGATTAAATTAAGAATTTGCTAGCCTTTATTGGAAACACCAGACCAACACTGGATTATAGTACTGCACAGTTTGGTTATACGTCAGAGAAATGCCTATGATTTATAGAAAGAAAATCTTGGGACTTTTGGTTCTTAGCATTGACAAGCTCAATTTTGTAGTGTGATGAAAGAAAGCTGTTGCAAATTAGATACATCGTAAGATTTTAATAGCAGTATTGTTCACTCATTTCACTAGTTTGGGGTTATTTGTGCCATATATTTCAAGTCTGCTATAATCGTTTTATGTATCTAAACATCATATTTTTATTAATTTAACTCAAGAACTGTTGCAGCTCCCCTCAGGCCCCACACAGACATTATTTTATTTATGTGTGTTATTAGAGTAAGTCACTAAATAAATAATGTACATCATGTAAACAAACATCAAAATGGAAGAAGGTTGTCCTGACAGCTTTGAATTGTCTCTAGGCAAATTCATCCTCATTTAAGGCAGTAGAATTTCATTTAGCCTTGTATACAGCCCCATTTATTTGTTTGTTTTATACTATTGTCTCCAAGCCAATATGTTTGACTGTAAGGCATTGACTGAGGTCATTTTTTTTGCACTGTCTTCTTCTTCTGTACCCTGAGAGGCGCTACGAGATAGGGCAGATCCGCCCCCTCTGTGGAGGAGGGCATCGCACTGAGTCACTCATCCTCCCTCAAACCACAGAGAAAGAAAACATTGAGACATGGATGGGAGATAAAGCGAGTAAATAAGGCAAGGTTCGCTCCTTGAGTGAGATGTGTGTGCAGAGTGGGCGCCCTGCCAGGGGTGGGAGGTTTCCGGGAGGGCCACGGTGTGGAGGTGGGCTCTCAATGTGCCGCTTTCAGCAGTTTGGAGGGGCAAGGGAATGGCCTCCGACCCCATCTGTTTCCTGAAGATAGGCCCTGATGGGGGTAAGTGCTCAGGGAGGGCATGATATCCTGACAAAGGGCAGATCTCACAGCAAAAAAAAACAACAGACATGGAGAGCGAGAGAAAAAAGAGGGAGAGAGACTTAAATTTCTCAGTTGAAGGAAAGTAAAGTGGTTGGATCCTGGAAAGAGCTTATGCTTTTCCCTCTCATAAATCTTAGCAGTTTCCTCTTGTTTTTCCCATTCCAAGTTATGGCCTTTTGACACAGACTTTTTTTATGAAGGGGCTGGGATTACGTTGTTATTTAGGTAAGGAAGTTCACAGTATTTAGACTTCAGCAGCGGGAAGAAGTGGTCTGTAACCCTTTGAACCTTTGGAAAGTAGGATTCTCTGTTTTCCTTTCATATCAGCATAGAATGAGCCATTGGATTGGAATGTTGGCAAGGAAGTAATATATGTAGGGAGACTTTAAAGTATTTGTAAAAAAAAGAATAGGAGCCGTTTTTTTTATATACTTGGTTGATTTTTGCACCTGTTTGGCCTTGAGTGGGTTATTTAGCTTCTCTGTTTCCTCTTCCCTGTCCTCTCTGAATTTACCTTCGTGCACCAGCTGATGATTGACACATTTTTATTCTTTATTGAAAGAGGGATTTAGCTGTGTTTTTTTTTCCTTCCTATTGACTTAGGCCTTTTTGTTGGGCTTTTGTTTTTCTAAAGAAATATTCTAGCGAGTGTTCAGGAATAATAGAAATGTTCTAATTTACCTCATGCAGGGCCTACATCCTAAAGTACACCGATTGTCTTGTGTTGGCTTTAAATGTCAGAAAGATTGTGTTTTGAATCACAGTGGGCTAAGCCATTACATGGCCACATACAAGGTTAATTGTAGTAAAAGTATTTCCACTTATTCTCTTCTCTAATTATATTTTTAAATTGCATATTTAAATTTTACTTTTCAGATAACACCTAAGGAGAGCCATTGTTTCAGCTGTAGCTGCTGAAGAACAGAAAGAAAAATAAAGTGTACTATAAAGAAATCTAAATTCATACACCAGTCTCACAACTATGACAAATAACATCATGGTGCTCTACCTTTTCTATTCAAATAACTGAACTAAATCTAAGAAAACACTTTGCTAATGCAGTTTTTCTGTTTTTTTTCTATCTACTTTGTTTTTTACTTCATCCTGTCTTCTTCTCCAGATGGTGCAGATCTTGAGGATGACCCATCTTGTTCTTGGCCAGCATCATCTCCCTCCAGTAAAGATCAGACTTCTCCAGGACACTGCGAGGACTATGAGTTTGGAGAAGAGGAAGGAGGCCCTGGTCTGCCGTACCCGTGCCAGTTCTGTGACAAGTCTTTCAGTCGCTTAAGTTTCCTCAAGCGCCACGAACAGAGTCACGGCGATAAGCTCCCTTTCAGTTGCACGTTTTGCAGCCGCCTGTTTAAACATAAGCGAAGCAGAGATCGACACGTGAAGCTACACACTGGTGATAAGAAGTACCATTGTGGAGAGTGTGACTCCGCCTTCTCCCGCAGTGATCACCTAAAAATCCACATGAAAACCCACGCCTCCAACAAACCCCACAAGTGCCCTGTGTGCCGTCGAGGCTTCCTCTCCTCCAGCTCCCTCCACGGCCACATGCAAGTACATGAAAGGGGCAAAGACAGTGGCAGCACAGGCTTTAATAGAGCTGACGAATGGAAACTAAAAGAAACTCGGAAGTGCAGTCGGTGTGAGGAAGGTTTTGATGTCCCAGAAGAGCTACAGCGGCACATTGCTGAGTGTCACCCTGAATGTTCTCCATCTGAGGATGGAGGCCTTGGGGCCACCCTGCAGTGCATCTACTGCCACGAACCCTTCAGTGATGAGGGCACCCTGCTGACCCACATTGACCAGGCCCACAGTCGGGACAGGAAGGGCCACACCTGTACCATCTGCTCTGAGCACTTTTTGTCTGTAGAGGACCTCTATTCTCATATGGACATTCACCAGCTCCCAGAATCCAGTAATCATAGCAACAGCCCTTCCTTGCTCACTGTGGGCTATACTTCTGTCTCTAGCACCACTCCTGATTCCAATCTTTCTGTTGATAGCTCTACGATGGTGGAAGCAGCAGCGCCTGTTCCCAAGACAAGAGGAAGGAGAAAGAGAGCTTCTCAGAACACATCTGAGTTGGGAGGGAGATCCTCAAAGCAGCCCAAAATCTCCTACAGTTGCATTTACTGCAACAAGCAAGTATTCTCTAGCTTGGCTGTACTTCAAATTCACCTACGAACCATGCATCTGGACAAGCCAGAGCAAGCTCATACTTGCCAATTTTGCTTGGAGGTTCTACCCTCGCTGTTAAACCTAAATGAACATCTTAAACAGGTCCACAATGCAGAAGACCATGCTGCCCTGTTAGCCAGCCTGCCCGATGCCCTCCTTCAGTGTAACTTTTGCCCTGAGGTGTTAAGTGACCTAAATGCCCTCCAGGAGCACATCCGTTGCTCCCATGGTTTTCCCAGTCCCGTTGCCAAGGAGAGTAATGCCTTCTTTTGCCCTCAATGCTTCATGGGGTTTTTGACTGAGGCTACATTAGAGGAGCATGTTCGTCAGACACACTGTGATGGAGGAAGCCTGCGATTTGACTCACCCTTGGCTGTAACTCCCAAGGAGCCTATAGTAGAGGTTTACTCCTGTTCATATTGCACCAACTCACCCATATTTAACAGTGTTTTGAAACTCAACAAGCACATTAAGGAGAATCACAAGAACATCCCTCTGGCTCTGAACTACATCAACAATGGAAAGAAATCTTTGCGCACTCTCAGCCCCTCTTCACCAATATCTGTGGAACAAACTGCCATGCTAAAACAAGGTAGCTCTGCCTCACGCACAGCCAGTGAGTTCATATGTAACCAATGTGGTGCCAAATACACAAGTTTAGACCTTTTCCAGACTCACCTCAAAACTCATTTGGATGGTCTACAGCCTCAGCTCACTTGTCCCCAGTGTAACAAAGAGTTCCCCAACCAAGAATCCTTACTGAAGCATGTGACAATTCACTTCACGATTACCTCCACGTATTACATTTGTGAAAGCTGTGACAAGCAGTTCACTTCAGTGGATGACCTGCAGAAGCACCTACTTGACATGCATACTTTTGTGTTTTTTCGCTGCACTCTGTGCCAGGAAGTCTTTGACTCAAAGGTGTCTACTCAACTTCACCTGGCTGTAAAGCACAGCAATGAGAAGAAGGTGTATCGTTGCACATCCTGCAACTGGGACTTCCGACATGAGACCGACCTACAGTTGCACGTTAAACACAGCCATCTGGAGAATCAAGGCCGTGCCCACCGATGTATTTTTTGTGGAGAGTCCTTTGGCACGGAGGTGGAGCTCCAGTGCCACATTACCACCCACAGCAAGAAGTACAACTGTCGTTTCTGCAGTAAAGCCTTCCATGCCATTGTCCTTCTAGAGAAGCATTTAAGGGAGAAACACTGTGTGTTTGAGGGAAAGACCCCAAATTGTGGCACTAATGGCTCTGCTGTAAGTGGTGGGGATGGTCAGCCTAAAGAAGACGTTGAAATCCAAGGTCTCTTAACTAACAGCCACGGTCCAGGAGCAGGTGGAGGATCTGTGGTGGAGTCACAGAACAGCCATGATGGAAGTGAAGAAGAGGTGGACACAGCAGATCCCATGTATGGGTGTGAAATATGTGGAGCATCTTATACTATGGAATCCCTCCTCACTAACCACCAATTAAGAGATCACAATATCCGTCCTGGTGAGAGTGCAATGATCAAAAGAAAAGCTGAAATGATCAAGGGTAATCACAAGTGCAATGTCTGTTCCCGTACCTTCTTCTCTGAGGCTGGGCTAAGGGAACATATGCAGACTCACCTTGGGCCTGTAAAGCACTACATGTGTCCAATTTGTGGGGAACGATTTCCTTCCTTGCTTACCCTTACAGAGCACAAAGTAACCCATAGCAAGAGTCTGGACACGGGCAGCTGCCGCATTTGTAAGATGCCTCTGCAGAGCGAGGAAGACTTTCTCGAGCACTGCCAGATGCACCCTGACCTAAGGAACTCTCTAACAGGTTTTCGCTGTGTGGTTTGCATGCAGACAGTAACCTCAACATTGGAGCTCAAGATCCATGGTACCTTTCACATGCAGAAGACAGGTACTATGTCCTCCAACCAGCCTATGAGTCGCAACAATGTCATCTCTCAAAGCCAACACCCACACCACACTCAAAAGCTTTTTAAGTGTGCCTCTTGCCTGAAAGATTTCCGGTCCAAACTAGACTTAGTGAAGCTGGACATCAATGGGCTGCCTTACGGACTTTGTGCATCTTGTGTGACAGCCGCTGGCTCCAAAAGCTCCAGTCCAACAGTTAATGGAGGAAGGCAACAGCAGCAGCAGGGTGGGGCCACGACTCCTGCAACAGCTGCTGCATGGGTTCAAGGAGAGAGCTTGAGTCCTGGAGATGGAAAAGGCAAGGGTGTTTCTTCATCATCCTCTTCCTCTTCTACATCTTCATTGTCTGCCATCAAGACACGCTGTTCCAGCTGCAATGTGAAGTTTGAGACTGAGACCGAGTTGCAAAACCATGTCCAGATGGTGCATCGAGAACAAGCAGGGGACAGCAACAGTGGGCATATGAAGACCCCCCAAGTGTCACCAATGCCGAGAGCCAGCCCCTCTCAAACTGAGGAGGTATTGCTGATCATTTTTGTATTCAATTAGACTAACACTTCTAAGGTTAAGCAACTGACTAAGAAAATATTTTTTTTGTGTCACTTCATCAAATTGCTATAACAGCTGCAATTATCTGCTGTTTAAACTTGTCATTGATTCCTGTTTTTATATTCATAGAAGAAGACATACCAGTGCATCAAATGTCAGATGGTGTTCTACAGCGAATGGGACATCCAAGTTCATGTGGCCAACCACATGCTGGGTAGGAAAGAATGCTTTTTTTCATTAAATGGATAATCTGTTCTATTTCTGCTTCAGCAGCACTTGTGTAATTTATCAGTTTGTCTATAATATGACATATGATCAATCAATGTGGCCTTCAGGTATAACATGTAACTGTTTTGCAAAATGATTTTCTGTGACTGTCATTTATGAAGTATGCAAATCAGTAAGGAAAATTTTCCCAATTAATTTATAACAATAACAGAAAGATTTTTGGCCACTTTATAAAGGATGAATCATATATTAAACATTATGATTAAATGCTGAAATATTTGACCCTGTCTCATTCAGGCTTACAAGTGCCCGGATCACATCACCAAATAGGTGGAATTATTTTAATATTTTGACCATCAAATGCATCCCAAGTGTTGTGCTTTCATTATTTTTTGAGTTTCATCTTCCCTGCATGTGACTGATTTTTGCATGCTTGTGGAGACGAAAATCTCAATTCAAAATTACTCTATTATGCTGACTATTCTATTTTCAAACAAACCCTTATAGAACTGTTAAAAATACTTGCAAAGCTTTTGATATTTTTCAATAATTGTCCACACACCCATACTTTCCTTTGTTGTTTTTGTTTAGCGTATCCATTTGATGCATCTTTTTACATCAGCACTCCTCTTAAATCTGGTTGTTGTTGGTACAATATTTTGTACTATATTTTTGTACAAAGTGCATTTAATGCATTAAATCAACTGGAAATTGAATATTATGTTGTATATTACAAAAGATATTGCAGATTTATTCCTACTCTTTACAAGATTTCTAAACTGTGAGTGCCAGTGTAAAACCAGTCTCCACATTTTCAAAATGTCTTCACTTTTGGTTGCCATTTGTATGCAGGCAGAATAATTTGTAGAGAGGAGACAATTGGAAAACAGGTTTTCTTGCCTGCAGTAAGTAGGCGTCTGAATTCCGGTCTCACGTTCCTTTATTCATTCATTTATTCAGCTCGTTTGGCGGCTCTTTCATTACACTGCATTATCTGTTGTCTTCAGTGGGGGAGAGACTCATTGATCTGGAACCAAACCGCCTCTCTGTTTGGGACACGCTTCTAGGCGCAGGTGAATTTAAACACGGTGGGCAATTCTATCAGGACTGGTAGGCAATTCTATCAGGGGCCCACTGTTTGTGCATAAACAATCAGAGGCATGTGATTTGTGATTTTGATTCTGCGGCGTATTTGCAAAAGAGAGAGACGAGCTGAGGGTGTGTAGGTGTGTGTTTTGTATTCATCTTTGCGATCTGCTCACCCACTAGTCTACTGGGGGTGCCTAATACAGTACCATGCCAGCATTAGTCCTTTCTCTCGCAAAGGCAGTCACGGAGCACACTGGGAGGGTAGAAAACAAACCCCCCTACTGGTTATTTTATGTCTTTCAGCCGCACAAGCACACAGTTCCCTCATAATAGCGGAATTCAGAGAGCTTAAGATAACAGGAGGATAGGTGATTGGGTTATTGTCTGATGTCTTACTTCTATGATATGCAATTTCTTAGTATTCAACATGATAACAGGTTTCATCTGACTTCTCAAAAGGTTTCTCTTAGTCAAAGTCATTTAGTGATTTGTAAAATATGGAAAAAACAAAGTTATTGAAATATGAAACAAAAGTGAAGGTGAACAAAGTAAAGCTAATGTGCTTAAATGTTTTAATAATAATGTATGATGATACAATAGTTGCAATATTTTTTCCCTTTATTTGGACCGTGAAGAGATTTTTCCGTTGCAATTTCCTGCAAAGGTGTTCATACTCATTCGATTTTTTTTACATTTTGTGATTAAGCAGTTAAAAATATCAGTGTATTTCATTGGGATTTTATTTTAAAGACAAACACAAATTGTCTCTTAGAGTAGTAGTAGAGTAGCACAGAATATTGCATATTTTTCACAATTTGTTTCAATTAAAAATCTAAAACATTTGGGGTGTATGTGTATTTAGTCCTAGTGAGTCAATACTTTGCAGAACTGCCTTTTGCTACAAGAGTTATGGAACATGTCTTCACCATCTTTGCACATTTGACTTTTTTAACCATTGTTCTTTACAAAACAGCTGAACCTCAGTCAAATTGCGTGTAGATTGTATGTGAACATCAATTTTCAGGCCTTGCCACAGATTTTCAAATTGATTTAGAGCTGGACTTTTAGTAGACCATCCCATTCTGGCTGTATATCATTATCATTGTATATCAAAGGTAAACCTCAGCCCAAGTTTGAAATGTTTGCAACCTCGAACAGGTTTTCTTCTAGGATTGCCCTCTATTTGACTCTGACCATATTTCAATCAATTCTGACTTTTTCAGTGCCCTCCATGAATAAAAGCAACCTAACAGACTAATACTACCATCACCATGTGTTACCTTAAGGATGGCTTCACAGCACAGTATGATGTGCTGTGGTTTCCTCCACATAATGTTTTGCATGTAGACCAAAAAGCTTGGTTTTGGTTTCCTTTGAAAAGAATATATTGTTCCACATGTTTGCTGTGCCATCTACATGCTTTGTGGCAAGCTCCTAAGAGCAACTTCCCATGGCTTTCTTTCAACATTGGCTTTATTCCTGCCACTTAATCATGATTACCTGATTCATGGAGGGCACAGCTAATAGTTGTCGTTTCCTCTGTACCTCCTCCAAATTTACCTCAGACTTTTGGGCTGCTTCTCTAAATGATTTTTTCCTTGCCCAACCCATCAGTTTAGGTGGATGTTCATGTCTTGATAGGTTTGTGGTTGTGCCATACTCTTTCCAAAAATGGAAAATATCTTTATCTTTGACCTGCCACATGTCTCTTGGTTCTTGTGACACTCTTCATAGGCCATTATAGAACAGTGTATTCACTGAGTTTAAATTACATAAAGGTGGACTATATTGACTTATGAAGTAAATAGGTTGCACTGAATTTTATTCAGGCTTATTAGTGTATAGCCCTGCGACAGACTGGCGACCTGCCATGGGTGTACCCCACCTCTCACCCGGAACGTTAGCTGGAGATAGGCACCAGGTGTTAAAAATGGATGGGTGTTAGAAAATGGATGGATGGATTATTAGTGTATACAAAACTGAATTCAAAAGGATGCAGAAAAATGGACAGCTGTGTATAATTTTTCAGTGTAAATCTTTCACTCCAAAATAATATGCTACTTTGTTTTTATCCACTAAAAACCCAGTGAATTACATTTAGGTTTGTGATGGCAAAAACTGAATACTTACTGTGAATTCCAGTGGTTCTTTAAGTGCTGATCACGGCTAAAGTTCTGGTCTGTAATCACTACAAAGTTAATGTAGAGCCAAAAGCAAATAAAAAAATCTAATTTGGAAAAAGCTCTAAATACCTTCTCCACAGAAAAAAGGGACACTTTCTCCTCTTAATGGCCATCTGCACAGGAGAGGGGAAACAGGGGGCTGGGGTCATCTCCGCTCAGCTGTCAGCGTTATTAGCGTAGGTAATGGAGCAGACGCTGGATTCATAGGGGTGTTGTTTTCATCCATGCCCCGCTCCATGGTGTCAGTTCACACTGATAACTCTATATATAGTGATGTGTCGTGACATAACTATACTACTAAGTGTATGGAACAACAGAACCCGAGCCCGTCTCAGCCAGACGCATTCTTATTAGCTGCCTGTGTAATACAATAGTGTCTCCAAAGCAAATGTAATGAGCCCCCGCCTTCACCTCCTCCCATTAGGGCGAAGTGGTTGTAGCTACCTCTTCTGTAAGACTGCCAGTGGATTTTGATGCATGGACATTACGTTCGGATGATGACGGTCCTGGTTCAGGCATAAAGGGCGGATCTGGAGCTCAGCTACTCAACATTTACTATGATAATGGAGGTAAATGAAAGGGAGGAGGAGGCCACGATTGCAGAGGGGTTGCGCTGCAGATCGGCCCCAGCCAAGCCCGTGAACGGCCCCACGTGTCTTAAGATGGAGGCTGCAGCCTACCAGGGCCCAGATGGATCAGTACACATTTGCTGTACAGCTGGTCGCTCTGTTTGGGGACCTGGTGTGATACTCCTATGGAGAAAAAAATGATATCGCCACCATCCAAGGAGCAATTTAATAGCAGGCCAGAAGACAGCTGGCCACTCTTTAGTTTAGAGTTTTTTTGGCATGGCACACTTACAGAATCGAGGGTGTCCGATTTTTCTCCAGAGACACACAGATTTTTACAGCTTTCAGCTGTTGCAGTCAGTATCAGTCCTTTCAATGTCTATTTTTTTCCTCCTGATTACAAAAATTTTTTTCCATCAATACATTTCTCCATTTTGATAGCTGATGCACACTTCGGCAAATGTTTCACAAACTCCTCCTTTTTATTTTGTTTTTTAAGAGGTCTTTTGAAGGTCTTTCACTGATACAAAAGCCTGTTTGGTTTTATCAGCATGCCATCACGAAACCCCACTGCTTCACTTTGACCCTAGTGTAAACTATGACATTTGGGCCCTCATGGGGGGGCAAGTTTGGCCCATTTATCACTCTGTTTCAAATGTCCCTGTGTGGATTTTCAGAGCCATAACGTGTTTTGAAGCTTGGGTTTATTCTTAAAGTGTTTTAAAGCCAACAGGGCATTTAGAGTTTTTTTTAATTCTTTGTTTCTTTCCTTCTGTCTTGCTTTCTTTCTTGTTTTTTCTTTCTCCTGTCCTATCCTCATTTCCCTCCTGCCCACTCTCAGCAGCAACTGCCAAGGTGGCAGCACACAGAAGGGTGACTATAAACAAACAAAACCAAACTACATCCTGGAAAACTGTTTTCGGGGTCACCTCTACAGAATTTTTTTGGGTTGGTGACAACGGTGAGCTCGAAGCCAAGTCAGGGAGGAGCCCTCTCTCGCAGAGAGGAGCCGGTGGCCTGGTCAGCCCAGGCGAAGGGGGTGGCGGGGCACCGGAGGGGTGGAAAGGTTTGGGGGCGGAGAGGGAAAGGCACATTTGCTGTACAGCTGGCCGCTCTGTGTGAAGCAGGCACTGTGGGCCGTTACAGAGCTGGAGAGGAGACCGAGCGAGAGGCCTTTAGCTCTCCTCTGTTCTCTTCCTCTTTTCCTCTCTGTTCTCCCTGTCCACTAGCTCCCCGTTTTCCTCTGTCTCAGTATTTAGCTCTCACATGTTCATGTTAACTGAGCTCCAACCTGGCAAAGCATACTGTGTTGGCTGTTAGAGGAGAAACCGACAGGAGGCACACAGTAACAGTTTTTGAAGCTGAAAGCCTTGTTTTGTCTCTTGCTAAGGGTTTTAAAATTATCCTTGACACATATCCTCTTGTCTTGGGCCCCTGGAGCAACTTGGCCTGTTGTATGTTGATTATATGGTCTCCATCACTCTGTGTGCCCTAGTGGAAACACATTTTTTATCCCCTTTTCTTACTCCTTATGCATAAGCAGAACACGGGATTTCTTGCTTTGTTTCTTTTCCTATAATCATCTTTGATTAGGCATGTCTGATGGTGTTCCCACAGATTCTAGGACTCATTCATAGAGGATAAACACATGTAATCTGTTAACAAACATGACGAAACAATCCTCGTTTGAATCCTGGGGGGGGCTGGATCAGAGTCAGAACTCGATAAACAACACAGCACAGGAACAGGATCAATCTTATGAAATAAATAAGAGAATGGGTTTGGACCAGCCACTGGAAACAAAGCAATCCATGCGTGCCATACACTGAATGTGATATCTCCCTGCTTTTATTAATTGGTGATTAATAACGCCTCTCTGTTCGTTAGCACAGTCACCTCCCGTGCAGCCAAGTGTGTTGCTGCTAATATGCAATTATGTGCACCTTACTGCTCGTTACATTATACCTCTCCCTGACTAATGTGGGGTCCATGAGGAGAATAGAAATCAGACTGAGTCGAAAAAACAATAAAAAAAAAACAAAAAAAAACACCCATCAATAAGATTCGCACATTCTTTGTCTTACTCACAAGTAGGATAAAAAGGGTTTCTTACAAATTCCTCGATGTAACCAGGAGACTGCATTAAAAGTTTTACAGCTTTGCAGAGACTCTTCCCAGTGTTTTTGTTGTAAAGCAGAGGTAATTGACATCACCATGGGGATGCTCTGTTGCTAGGCCAGACAAGCTGGGTCTGATGTGGTCCTTATCTATTGATTTTCCTGACATTTCACCGCACCTCACAGACTAGGCCAACATGTGAGAAAATATCTGATCCTCTCAGTTCATACAGTCTGCTTGTACAAACTCTGAGCAGGCGCTCGCTGCCCCTCACTGCATTGCAATTGGTGGGTTAGTGTCGCAGTGGCGTCTTGGGGTTGCTTCCTTGACAAAATGTGTTTATTTGTTGTAATTTCTCTAATCTTTGCCCAAGATAAATTATTATCTTAATAATTGTCAAGCATGCTTTTGGAGTAGACATACGTAGATCAGTTTTTGGAGCTCTCTGTTTTTAGTAAACCTCAAACATGCAAAAAATGACTTTTCTTCAAGAGCTATAATTTGAGAGCGCATAAAATAGATTATAGTGTGTTGCTTTTTAGTTTTGTTTCATAAAGCAGTTGCGATAAACAGGGTTTTGCTATTTTTTTTTAAAACAAGGAGTTGACATTTAATACTTTAGAACCTTATTTAATAAATTAATATGCTGAGTGTGGCAAGCATTACTCAAACAGCTGTCTCTGTGTGCAATACCAAGAGAATGTAGATACTTAATTCAAAAATCCAACATCTGTAAAGGTAAAACCATACAGAGTAACTTCAACCTCTTGGTATGTAAGAAAACCACATATTGGGTTTGCTAAAAGTCCAAATTTGCATAACTATGAGAAAGTGAAATTGTAAGAGGGACAAACAGTTTGTAAAAACACTCTGACTAATATAATTGTAGGTTTGTGTTTTGTAACAAAAAAGATAAATCACTGCATATGACACACCCAGTCACTCATTCAGCTGTGTGTTTGTCACTCCATGACCAGCTTTAAAACTCTCTTACAAGGCACCTCTTTGAAAAAGGGCTGTTCTGTGGTTCTGAATATTCTAAATTGGTAATTTGCAAACATATGTCTCGACATGTTTGCAAAACAGTTTTTTCACTCTAAAAATAGCTAACATCATTTTCTCTTTTTTTCCTCAAGTAACAACTTAAACAACAGTGTAACAAATAACTGCTTAGACATGATCCATTCACTGACAGAAAATAAGATTAGATTTTTTAATGGCAGCCAGCCAATAACCAACGAGGGCCTGTTAAACTGAAAACCTTCTGATTTTGATCAACAGCTGGTTTCTCTGAGCATATCTGCTTAAGACTTTTACCGTCTGACTAAAGTCTCTTCTAGATGGTCCTTCTTCTGATATCTTTTATTGATATAAAGAAGACATGTCTCCTTTAAAGTGTTAATGCCAACCCTTGTTCTAAAGTGAAAGCCATAAATAGTGGATGATCAGAATTAACCTCTGCAATGCTCCTTCTCCCTGTGGTCTCTGAGGTTTCACCAAGGGCGAAGGTGTGTGTGCACCCCTGTTCTGATGGGGTTGCTTAGCAGTCTGACTGGAGGGAGGGCTTATGGGAGAAGTGCAAACAGACAGCCCTGCCTTAGTAAAAGGTCAGAGCTGCAACCTACACCTCTCAAATCCCAGTCTAGCCCTGATGGGACCAGGGTTCCAAGCATGCCTTAGAGATGCTTGTGGTAAGGGAGACATCCAGAGAGCATTAAGCGGTGTCCTGCCATTGAACTGCGTTGCTTTTAGATGTTTGTCAGCACCAATAGTGGTGTGACAAACCTGATCTAACCTGGTGTAGTGCCTATTACCCAGTGTGTTTTTGAAATTATGTGCACGCCATGACAGTAAAGACTATCATATGCTACTGAACAGAAACAAATTTCAACATTGTTCCCAAAACTGTGGTTTCATAGGTGTGGAGTGGTTTGTTTTAAAACACAAACAGACTCCAAAAGAGTCTGGCAAAAAGAAAGTTTAATTCTCTTTATGGAGCACAGTGGTGGTTTTCCAAAGTACCATGTGACGAATGACCATCCTCATCAAAGTTTGGCTGTGTGAATGGTGGGCAGGGGAGGAGAGAGAAGGGGAATAGGGCTCTGAAAGGCCCCCCAGCGTCAAAGCCTTAATAATCATGTGAGCAGCGCTGGACTTCATTACCCTCCTGTTCGACAGGCCGAGTGCCAGCCTGGATTGCTGGCTGGCTGTGGCAAGGTCAACGGCGGAGGAAAAACCAGTTACTGTGTTACTCTGGAGCGGAATGGAGAGGGGCGGCCATCTGTCAGCTCAGGCCTGCCATACCCGCAGAGCAAATGGACACGGGCGGCCAGAGGAGAGGCCACAGACACCCATAGAGCTAAACCCAGCGAGCATAACACTAAGGCGTGGACTCGGGTCCAGCCAAAGAAATGGGCCTTGATACCACTAAAGCACACATATATGTGTGCACATGGAGAAGATAGGGCTATCTGCAAGAAATTTGGCAGCAGGTTGTGTCTATATTTATGCAGTTTTTTAAGCTTCAGCACACTGTTGGGCTCCCACTGATTTCCATCCAGATGGCAAACTATTTGTTAAAAAGTTAACAAAAAGTTTTGTGCTTGCCAACATTTAATGTGTTTAATTAGTTTTTCTTTACAGAAACACTGAAAATAAGAGGATATCGTATTATGTCTTTTGAATTTTTTTTTTCAATTGTGCTATTCCTAAGTTCAACACCTATCTATAGCTGATTCTATATTTAATGTTTCACCTTGCTGGCTTTTTGTCAGCATCTGAGTTACACTGGTCCGCTCTGCGAGGACCTTTACGATGCCTTCTGGCCAAAGTGGAAGAACCTTGTGGAATGTTCCAAAGCTCTCTAATAGGTTTCAGGTGCTATGGGCTGCTAGCCAGCCCCCCAGCCCTCATCAACACCTCACACTGTGAGTCTGGTATGATAGGATCCAGCAACAGCAACACCACTTCTCATATAAAAGGGTAATTTTACAAATTGGACTGTTGCTTTCTTTAAAGTCTTAGTCTATCATGTCAGTTTGCTCAGATGCTCTGACTTTGGTTCCTATTAATTTTTTTGTATTTTTATAGGTGTTTTAATGATTTTAAATAGAATAATTGTTGCAGTGGCTGAATAGCAATAATGCTAATGAAGAAAGCACAGATGAATGCACAAAACACACAAAGATAAAAAATAAATAAATCTCCGGACATGCAGATCACTATGGCATGTTCAGTGCGATTTTAACTTGCGTCAAGATTGCAAATCAAGATACACGTGCATATATATATATAATATTAAACAATATTAATATATGTACTAAATATTGGTTTTGTACATGGGTTAGGCTTAGGGTTAGGGATTAGGGGTTAGGGTAGGCTAGGGTTATAAATTGGAAGTACTATGGCATGGAAGGCTAATGGGAGCACAGATTGGTAAATCAACCTAGAATCTTTTTGAGAGCATTGTTCTATTCAATTATTTATTTAATGCTCCTCTTAGTTTTACAGTATGTTCATTTCTTTGGGTAACTGTATCTAGTCACAGCCTAGCTGTTGATTTGCATGATTTTTAGTTGCAATGTATATTCTGTAAAACTGATACAAATGTTTTCTTAATCTCCTGATATTTTTTAACTCTTTATCTGCAGTTCATTGAGTTCTTGTTTGTGCTTCCTATATTTCAGTTTCTCACAAATTATGTCTGAGATTAGACAGTGCAGCAATTTTTTTCAATCCCAGCACAGCTAAAGTTCCTCCTTGTTTTCTTCCTGCACCAAGAATACCAACCACCCCCCAGCTTGAGAATCAACATACTCCGGAAAACAGGGAGATGGTCCTGGGCGATTCCCCTTGCCTTAATGGAAATCACACAGGAACTCCCTGGATGAAAGCTCTATTAGTTATTAAGGTTTAATGTTGATATCAGTGGTTATGTGTTTACTGGAGTGCACAGTGTTGCTGATGTGGAATTGTTGGAGAGGTGCAGATTTAGTAAGGAATTAGTGTACACCCAGGATTTAATTAAGGGGATCTATTTCCATCTTGTTAGAAAGAGATAATGCGAGTACTGCATGCATTGTGGGTTACCATATTAAATGCTGCTTCCTGTAAACGACATAATATTAACTACAAAAAAGGTATGCAGGTTAGAAACGATGTGCTTTATAAGCAATTTGTCTTTTGTAGTCAAAGTTAACAAAAAGGTGTTTTTTGGGAACATTTTGCCTCTTCATTACTTTTTAATGTTTTTTTATGTCAATGAAAAATATACAAAATAACTTCAATGCTTTCCATACAGTTTCTGGCTTGACAGCGGAGCGTGAATGCTAAAGCGACACAGACTCTTTGTCTTTCCATTTGTCCCTGCAACAGCCTAAAGAAACCTTAAGCCACTCTCTCTCTCTCTGATTAATCTTTTAACATTTATAATTACTAATTAAGTTAGTAAGAGACTTTTAATGTAGTCCTCCTTCAATGGGGAGCAGAGAGGACAACAGATCATTAGCTTCAATAATGAACGCAGATGAGATGGATAATGGCCTGTGATAGGTGAATACTGACAGCTACATCAAATAAGCGGAGTGTGTGGGAAACAATTCATGCACCTAAGCACTTATAGTGTCATGTCAAAGTATTCAAACTTTTTCACATTTTAAGTGATTGCGAACCTCCCCTGTATCCAGTGTATCTTATGAAAGTGAAATTGTAGGTCACACCAACTGAACTGGTCTTTTCCATCGTTTGAAAATAAAAAAATAGTGCAACTGAACTGAAATTACCGGGCTAGACAACGAAAGTATTAGTCAGAGACGATGCAGCCAAGCCTATGGTAACTCTGGAGGAGTGACAGAAATGTTGGGAAAATATCTTAACTTATCTGTTATATCTTATCTGTTAGTGGTGCACTCCATAAATTTGGTCTTTATGAAAAAGTGGCAACAAGAAAACTAGTGTTGAAAAAATTTGTAAGTCCAATTTAAACTGTACCAGAAACCTTGAAGGGTGCACAGTAAGCATATGAAAGAAGTTTCTTTAGTCATATGAAAAAAGCAACTTTTTGGCCTATATGAAAAACTAACACTGGGCATCATCCTGAATACACCATCCTGTTGGTGAAACATGGTGATAGTAACATCATGCTGTGGAAGTGCTTTTCTTCTGGCAGAAATTGGAAAGTTAGTCAGATATGATGGGCAGATGAATACAATGTGACAGTTCTGGAATAAAACATATTACAAACTGCAAAGAACTTGAGACTTCAGAAGTATGCACAATTTTTTGACTGTCCATGACATAAAATCTCAATAAAATCCACAAAATGCTTTAGTTCTAACATTTAAAAAAGTGAAAAGGTTCAAGAGGCATAAATACTTTAGCTAAGCATTCAATTTGGATTCACAATAAAGCTAGACAAGGGGAAGAAAGCATTCTCCAACCCCCATCCCAAATCTTTCATAAATAATTAAAAAATATGTTTCTATTAAATTATGCTGGTGCTAATGTACTTACGATGCAGTTTATATTGCAAAATATATAGGCTGCCTATAATAAGTAGTGGTGTCAGACTTAATTTCAGGTACAGATTGTATTATTAGATTAATTCACACTGGTTTTATTGAGCCTCCCTAATGTTGCTAGTGTATCTCATTATCACATTAGTACATTAGTGTCTGTATTATCCTGGTGGCTGTGAGTTGCTGCCCATTAAAACAGTCATTCCATCTCAGTTTTGTTATTTTTAACTTTTATTATTATTATTTTTCTTTTTTACCTTAACGACAGAGCTACTCCAGTGCTTTCCCACTTTGGGGAAGGTGCTTATGCCATAATGATTATTATCATTAAGAAGATATTAATGTGCTTAGTGTTTGCGACCCAGCTGCTCATCATGGCCCCAGCTACACACGGGAGGAGAGCGCCTGCCAAAACGGACAGCGCTTCTCGGCCACCGCCCACCTGTCCAGAGGTTTCAGGGTTAGCAAAGGTCACGGATACATACCTCCCTGCCCTCTGCTGAACAAGCAGAAGGATAACTGCACCACAAACAAATTGGAGTAGATGAACTGTTTTGTGAGCTTCATTAAGTATTGCAGCAGAGTAAACTGCAAGTGAATTTAGTCATCTTCCTGTTATACAATTTCAGCACACACGTTAATTATAACCAAGTCACTCTACTGGGTGGGGAAGCACATTTTTTTCCCCCTGTAGAGATTCATGCCACATAATTATTAATTGAACTGAGATCTTGCTATTATTTCAGGGCTTTGCAACTAAAGAACAGAACTTTAACACTATATATGTTTGCATTCAGGTAATTTTATGAGTAACATTTTTCTTACTTGCGTTCATCATACGACTTTTTTTTTTTTTGACATATTTGCCTGGTAAATCAGATGAATTGTGACTTGTACTTTCAAAGTCTCACACACAGAGATATATGGTGTGTGGCTGAAATTCCTCCAGTCTCTTAGTTTCAAAATGCTGCTTCATTAGGGCTGGAAAAAGAAGCCCATAGTAACATTTCATCAAACAAATCGGTACTGCAGACCAACATAATCAATCACAATCCTTCGCCAATACACTGCATTCTGTAACTACCAAGCTGGCTCGGAAAAAAGTCAATTATGGCCCCTGTCTCTGCTCCTCTGTACAGTTTCTGCAATTATTTTCATCATGCAAATGTGCACCGCATTCTGCATACATTTCACACATGCAATCTTTTCCTACTCCTGGATTTGTTTTTCTTTTTGTGCTGCCAGTTCTTGTATGATACATGGGTTGTACTTTTATTTTTTGGAGAGTGCAGTGTGCTATCACTGAAATAATCAAATTAAGTATTAATGATTTTTACTCTCAGACTAACAATTGCGTTACTCAGAGGGCTGCAGACAGCGATGTTGTTCATATTTCATATGTTTTTTGAGTCCATATGGACCTGTACTCACTTCTTCTTTTTGTTTGAAATCATTCACAGTTCGTTTTAATTCCAAGTGGTATTTTCCCTTCGTCTTCCTTGAGTAGATTTATGGAGAGTGCCATTAAAAAGTATTTCTAAGACTCTTGCTGTATTGTGTTAGCCCTTACTCTAAAATGGAGATAATGTGAAACAGTGTTGAATCTTCTCAGGAACTGTCAGTTATGCATGGATGACTGACTCATCCACAAGAAAACAAAACATCCTGGAAAAGCATAAGTTCTCCAGGCCTTGCTTGTTTAATTTAGCTCCGTGTTTACAATTCAACAATAAGACAGAGATTGGGCAAAATGTGCATATGTGGAAGAACGTGAAGGTGAAAAGCACTGAGCACAAAGGACTGTCTCACTTTTCCCAAAATCATTCAGCGAATCTGAAGACTTTAGGGAAAATTTTCTCTGAACTCACAAGACAGTGGAAGGTGTGTATCCATATACATGTGGTATCAATCTAACAAATTTCAGAAAAAAACATATTTTAAATTGTCAAACGTGGTGGTTATAACAAGATTATGTAGGGCTGCCATTTTGCTCCACAATTTGAGTTACATGACCTGAAATTTGCTCTGTATTAGGAAATCCTAATGGAAAATGTTCTTTCATTGGTTTGTGAACAGAACACATACAGTCACTCAAAACACACCAGCAACTCCACCTCCTGAATTACTCAAAACAACCAAAGAGCGTTTTTGTGTGTGTGTGTGTGTGTGTGTGTGTGTGTGTGTGTGTGTGTGTGTGTGTGTGTGTGTGTGTGTGTGTGTGTGTGTGTGTGTGTGTGTGCCCCGTTCAACATCTGGGCATAAATCTGACTGGGACATTGAGGCATGACCTTAATTAAAGAGTCATGTTATGCTTAAAAGCCCTCCAATCAGGCTGAAATAAAACCAAAAATTCTGGCTACAAATTCATCCGCATGTACAGAAATCATTGCAAGTCACTGCAAAAGCTTGATGACAATTGTTCCCACCAGCGACCAATTACTTTTTCTTGTAGGGCCAGGTTAGGTCAGTTAGCTTTTCCCATTAATGAACAAAGTTATCATGATGAATCTGTTGCTTTTAGTTACGCTGTCTTTGTATTTTGTTAAAAGATTTAAATGTAAGTATTTTACTTAAAGTAATTAAGGTTTTAAATGTTAACAAAAAAGAAGTCATCTTTAAGAAGGCAAATACTTTTCACCGCATCATATGCACATGCAGAAATCCATCACTTGTATAAATCAGTCTATATCTATCTTTTTTCCCAACGTCTTGTGTGTTCATTTCTCCATTTTCCCCTCAGTGTTCATTCTAAAACACAGCAAACATGCTGTACATAATACACACACCAGGAAACACACGAGGTAGCTCGGTTGGTGGGGGCCACGGCTGCAGCTCTTCTGCGCAGTCCCAGAGTGGCTCCCGGGGCTCGGCTGCCAGTTGTTTGCCAGCGTCTCCGTGTGGAATTCATTCAAATTAAAGCGGTGGAATGAGGCCCGAGTCCCAGAATGCCTCGTCCCTCTCCTTCATCAGCATTCCGCCGATGAGAGTAATTAAAGCAGAAATTAATTCTGCTGTAAGCAGAGGAGCCACAGAATAACTGATATTAGAGGCTGGATGATGAATGCTTGGCATCAAGGGAGGTCTCAGGGGAGGGGAGGAAAATTCACAGATCTTTCATCCTTTCTTTCTTTCTTTCTTTCTTTCTTTCTTTCTTTCTTTCTTTCTTTCTTTCTTTCTTTCTTTCTTTCTTTCTTTCTTTCTTTCCTTCTTTCTTATTTTCTTATTTTAGTTTATTGTTGGTTGGTAATGCTTTGGTTCAGATTATCTGGTTCTGATTTTAATTTTGCTTCCTCTTGCTGTTTTTACATACTAGATGATTCTTCATTTTTTGCAATTCTTTTGATCCTCTGTGGGAAGATTTGTCTTTCTGTCTTGTTTCAAAATTGCAACAAATACCTAAACACTCTGACAGTGACAGTATTTCACATTCTGTCAGCACTCATAGTTCCCATTTTCAGTCAACAGGCATTTTGGAGCATATTGATGCTCCAAATGTCAGTGTACGATTGTTTGCCAACACAAGTTAAACTGGACACTCCTCCTAGGGTAATTTCTAGCCCAGAGTAACACATTTCAGATAAAAACAAACCTCTGCCAATTATATACAGAGGGGAGTATATAAACATATTAATAAATCAGAGTGTGTGTTTAGTATTGAGCTGTCTCAGAGCTAAATATTGTGCGTTTTTCCAAGAAGAATGACTTTGTTCCCTTGCTAGGCGTCATTAAAGATTGAACCTTGAAGCTCTCCAGATGACGTGATATTCTACCCATGATGATTCAGTGATCCTCCAAGTCCCCAGACGCTTTTATTTTTGGAACGCCAACTCCTAAGCGAGAACAGTCACAAGACAGAAAGACAAACAAGTGAACTCCTAAAACACAGAGGCTAGATGAGATTTTCAGTGTTTTCTGCTCCCAAGAATCAAATGGATTTGAACAAAGGTTAGATCTCTTTGGGGCTTTATGGTAATGTGATATACGGTGCTGCCATGGAATTTGCGAATGCATGTCTTAGCTCTGTCTGACTCTAAGGATGGAGTGAATGGTAATTATGCTGACCTCTGCCCCTCCCTCTCTTTCTCTGCCCTCTGGGTAAAAAGCCTGAGGAGGTAATAAACAATAGATAGATTTGTCTTGTTTGCAATACAGCTGCGCTCCTAATGACACGTGAGATCCGCCTCTGTTTTGAAAATAATTCACGCCAAGATCTGCAGGTATTCAAATTGCATTTTTAATTGGTTCCGCACAGGAATATCCCAATCAGATGTAAATGAATTGAAGCTCAACCAGAGACTTACTGCCTGGTATTAAGAATTTAGCAGGCTGGCAAAAGACCTGGCACACAGAATTAATGATTAAGTTTGGCGGGGGGAAAACACAATTGCGGTGAGGATGAAAGCCAGCAGAGTCAGCCATAGACCTGTTGATGAGCCCAGTTTAAAAGAACATTGAGCATCTTACAAAATATTCCAACAATGAGCACAGGGAACTTTTCTTACCTTCCTTCCTAACCTCTTCACCTTCTGTGGTGGCAACATGCACTTTTTGAAGTTTTACTCTGGTTATAGTTATTTGCAAACTTCAGCAACTGGCTATTTTTTTGCAGTAATTTCTTTAATTTTATTATCCTTACTTTATTCTGTTCTCCTGTTTATGTCATTGTTAAAAGTGGCTAAAAGAAATAGGTCCACAAATTATATCATATCTGGATCTCAGAAAAATTAATTGATGGGCCATTAAATAACAGTTTTTGACAACTTAGTGGTAGTGGTAAAATTTGAAAAAAAAAAACATGCTACAATTACATTCATTACATTTATGTTAAGAAACCCAATAGTTATGTCACAATAAAATAATTCTGTTAAAACTATTATTTTAAAAGGAGAATCTTTCTGAATCTCCATTACTTATTTTCACAAATCACAAAATGTGATTTATGAAATCTAAAATGTATTCCAGCCAAGGTTTGACCATCTTACCTACTGCAGTTTTTATGGTTGTTTGAATCCAAGATGGCCTTAATAGAAAAAAACAATTAAAGATTCTCTTTTAAATAGAAGCGCTATCTTGCAATATGTAACCGAACTATATCAGGCAATATGTAACGCGATATAGTTGCTTCGCAAGACAGACTTCACTGTGACAAAACATAACATGGTGTTTTAAAATTCCGATCTTGTCTTAGATTATGTTTTACAATAAGAACAATTAATGTATCACAGCTTTTTTGTTAAGAAGGAATGCCATTCTTTATGCTAGTGATAACAAAATGTGTTAATTTTATTGAAAATCTTTTTAATGAATGCTAACATCACATTGATCAAATATTACCAAAACAAATTGCTAAGAAAACAAAGATACTGAAAAGTAATTGGAACCACTTATTGAAGCATGATGATGTACTGGCTCCTTCCAGCTCCAGTAGTAGTACTAAATCATAACATACTCCTAACCACAGTCTTGTCTTCGTTTAGCTTCCTATTTTCCATTTTTTCCATCCTCTTTTACAGGGATGATGTGAAGCACCACGCAAAAATAGTAAACATCCAGTAAAGGTATTTTCTCTAAATAATTCAGCAATCTTGAGTCTTTTTTAGACTCGAGGTTTACCTGCGGTCCTTTCTAAAAGCCTTCTACTTAACAGCAGTTTTCTGGGAGTGTATCCACAGTGGATCATATTGCTGTAGCGCCTGATGTCTTCCTCTGTCATTCAAATAGGTATGTGGTTATGAGCTGCAAGGAGACATCTTGTTTTATGTTTGTCTGCTTGGTACATGCTCCAATAATGATAATAATAATAAAATACTCAAAATGAAACCTTGGTGTAATGATGACCTTCAACACAATGACACCCTTTCCCATAACATTGTCCTGTCCAATAGTCCAGAACTCCCCTAAGAGGCCTTACAGCAAAGTCTAGGAGGAACCAAATGAGAGAGAAATCGATTACTTTCCTCTCTCCACTGTCTCTGCCCTGGCTGAATTACTGAAACAAGATGCTGCACTTAGAGGAGTCTTTGGAGAGCTCGGGGGAAAGAAAGAGAGGTGGGTGAGAGAGAAACACTTTTAGGGACATGGGTGCCATTTAGAAGAGGACCATCTTCTCACAGAAAGCCACTAAAAGCAGCGAATGATCCTCTTCCTGTCCCCGGCTGGGAGGTGGTTAGCCTCCTGTGGTCAAGTGAATACAGAGCTTACATTTGGGTTTGAGGTCAAGGCAAGATCATTAAAAGAATATTTATTTCTGAACTTTAAGCATGCATCATTTAGTTTGTGACTTCAGTTCAGCATGTCACTGGTGCCTACATGACCACATTTTGATGCTCTGCAGCCTTCATGATGTCACCGTGTTGGTTAGCATCAGCTCTGACTTTTATTGTCAAAAGTACAAAGATAAAATTGAAACTAGTTCGTCTGGCAGACAGAACACGGTGCTTAAGGGACCCAATCTTTGTAAGTGCCATTAAGTGGAAATTGCCGTTCACATATTCCAGTGGTTTGATTAATTATGCTCTCTCATGTGTTTTGATAAAGGCCAAATGAAATATGAGGAGCAAATTGCATTGTGTTTCTGTATCCTGTTACGTAAAGGCAGTTTAATTATTGACACATGTTTTGCCACCTGGCAGGGGAAGGGATTGTCGGACATGAAGAGGAATCATACAATGAATGTTACTAAAGAGCAGAAATGGTACTTGAAAGAGAGGATGTTCCTGCATCTGAGGCTTGGTTGATGCTTCTGCCCTCGTACTGGCTCATTCTTTTTGTGCAATCAGAGCAAAGTGCAAGAAGATGGCAACGTTCTAAAGGAAGCATTGCGAATAAGTGACTGGACTTTGAAATTCATTTAACTTTGTGAAGCAGGATTGCTTCTTGAAAGGTCTTCTCTGGCAAACATGGAATTAAGGCGATATTTTATGATGGCTGTGTAGCCTCTCTGGGGGATTAAAGGATCAGTGCAGACTTTGTGTGATATCTTAAGATAGCTCTTTCTGATCAGAGGAGAGGCTTAGTTACAGACACTACTTTGAACTCAAAGAATCAGTGTAAGACAACAACAAGCAAATTTGCAGCTTTAATTGAAACGCTTCCTTTTCCCCTCTCTTTCTTCCTTTTTTGTCTTTGTTCTCAAAGTGTTTCTGAAGAGTAGCACCCTCTAGTGCCATGGAGATTGAAAGACAACAATGTGCCTTCTGTTGTACTCTGCAATACTTAGAGTGCACTTCATTCTGTATTCTACAGTGTATGTGGAGGTATTAGCTCATAAAACCCTCCTACTGTTGTATGAACCGACTGACGTCCCTCAGCTCTATATGAACAGCAGGGCCCTGATACTCAGTCCCAAGCTGTTCCTGTTTGCCCAGAACGATCAGGCCTGGCCTCATGCTCCCTACCTGATCTAGTTGACTGGGCTGTGTAAGTTAGGTAGGCAGTCCCTGTCTCCATTCCCCTCCTCCCTCCCAATATGCACTTGGACGGGGGCTCAGGCTGCACCTTTTGTGTTCCACAGGGATAGGGGGCCAGATGGAGGAATTTGATTAACCAGCAGTGGAGGACCAAATGTTCAATTGGATACAGAACCAGTTGGAAGACGGGAGTGAGCGAGGGATGAGGCGGGGGTAGAGAGAGAAATCTAAAATGGCTGGTCATGTGCGCCGGCCAACACTTTTCCAAAGGGGAGCCCAAACAGACACTGAGGTGTAGTAATGCAGAAGCCCTTTTCCAAGTACCAGCTGGGCCTTTTAGGAGCCTCTATCCCCACAGCAGACACTCAGCAGCCTCCGAGCAGCTTGACTTTACCATATGTGGAACTTTTTTATGCTCCACCTGGTTTCCCCAGGGGTCTTGTGCCGCTGGGATGCTGGAGGCAGGTGAATTGCTCTTAATGCAAGGCACTGAATCACTGGGCCAAATACATGAGGGAAGTGCCTGGGGAGTGGAGAGGAATCTGTAGAAAGATGGACTGGCACGACCTTGGTGCTCGTGCCTGCTTTAGCTAAGAAAAACTCATGATGTGTCATCATGCCTCTACCCTATGCACACCCCTGTTTTAGTTATGTTAAAATTAGGGGTTTTTTTACAACTAATCTTTTCACTAAGCACTTTGTTTGAGCTGTTCTCTATAGCATTTTCTTAGTTTTGGAGTTTTCAGTTGCAATTATTACAACTGCATCTTTGTTTAAGGTATACCTGCCAAATACTTTTCTAGTATTGTCATGGCTTGTTTAAATGATGAAGCGTTCAAAAACCAATTTCTTCTCCTTGAACTCAATTACTACATCTAAATAAAATCCAGTGAAATATTTTGACAATATTTAGATAATGTTCACATTATCTACAAAGTGAACATTTGTAGATAATGTTCACTTGTGTGTAATTGAATCTCAGCATAAATCCACCTGTTCTATGAAGACCTCACAAGTTTGAAGAAGTTATGAAGACCCAGGAATACAGTGGTTCCACCGTCAAACAACATCAACATTGCAGTGGTTTAAAACAAAGGTTCTCTATTCTGGACGGCCCACTGTCCTAACTGAGCTAACTAACCCTATCCCTTGTTTTAAGTGTTTCCCTACTGCAGCACATTTGACATAAATGTATGGCAATTATTAAGCTTCTGCAGCACTTGATGACATACTGAGCAGACAATGCAGTTCTTTGAGTCATGTGTGCTGGGGCAAAGACACATTGAAAACATGAAGGACAGTGGGCCCTTAGGAAAAGAACTAAGAATAATTGGTGTAGATCAAAGAAGATTGATAACCCAGTTAAACTACAAACTCGGATATAATTGAAAGTATCTGACAAAAAATAGGTAAAAATATTAACGTCTTGTGTGAAAACCTTGTAGAGACATACCCCAACAAACTTCCAACTATAATTGAAACAAAAGGGTTTTGCAAAGTGTTGACTCGGAATGTATGACTGCAAATGAGTGCCACACTTTTTCAGATGCTTAGCATACTTTTTTAAAAGTATGGTTTCCTTTTCTTCCATTTCATAATTATGTGCTATATTTTGTAGGTATATCACCTAAAATTCCAGTAAAATACATTCAACTTTGTTGTGGCAACATTATAAAATGCAGAAAAGTTCAAGGAATTATACAAGCATAGCTTTCTCGGTCCAGGCCGTCAGGACAGCTACTGTAGGTCAGTTGAGTGAGATTTCGGCCAAGATGATGGGGATGTGGTCACTCTCCTGCCTGCACCTGTCTTCCTGATTCTGTGGCACAGTGCCAGAGGTCAGGGGTCACAACAGGGGGCTGTCAAGGTCAAAGGTTTATCACTCTCCAAGGGGTCTTGGAGCCATCACTCAGATCCTGCGGTACACACGCTCTGCCCAGTCGAATTTCCCTCTTCCCCCACTTTTTCTAATCCTTCCAAATGGCTCAGGCAAAACTCCTGACAGCAGCGAGAGAAACAAACTGTGGGGTGTTGAGCTCTAAGCCATCAGCTGGAGATTTAACTTTGAAAAGATTCCCTTTTTACTCACTGCCCTTTCCACCAATCTGAGGGCACACCAGAGTCCAAGCACCCAGAGCAGCTGCCCTCTGACCCTGCCAGCGGTTGTTGGTTTATTTTGTTTGGGCATTTGAGAGGGAAGGGGGCCTGCTTTTGACAGGTCAGGCAGCAGGACTTGGATGAGGTCTTTAGCCAAGAAGGGCCAGAGAGGGAGAATTTCACAGCTCGAGAAAAGACACACAAGCTACGCTGGGCTGGCGTTGCGGCTCCAGCTCCAGCTCCAGCATTATACCCATGATACTGGATTAGTTGTCATATTCATGGAGACATGTGGAAAATGGGCTAATTTGGGGGGCGATTCATGCAAAGTCAATTCCATCATGCAGGCAGAAATTCCACGATACCTCTGTTTGTGCAGCTGTGCCCACTTCTCAAATTACACCAACCCCCTTCACAACCCTTTCTGCTCCCCTTTACTTCCTTTGAGCGTGCCAGGAGCCTCTCACAGGTCTTCTACTTATCTGGGACTAAAGTAAGAGATTATGAAACATAAAGGGGAGCCATGAGGTAGAGCCACGGTTCTTCCTTGGGTCGGCGGAGGGGAGTGTCATATAAGGGGCAAGCAATGAGGCCACATCAAGAAGTACTAACCATCAGGCTGTAGCACCAAGTCTGACAGACCGCAGGGAACAGACCTGCCGCATCGAGTCTGTCAGCTGTTCCAGCAGTTCAATGCAATCGTGGGAGCCCCTTCCACTGGGACTGTGTTACTGAGGGCCTTTCTTCTCTGCTTCTGTTTTATTTTGGGGGGGATGGAGGGGATCGGGGAAGGCAGGGTTGCAACTCTGTGTGCAAGAGGGGGTTTTGAGGGGTATAATTTAGAGCACAGAGGGAGCTTCGTCTCTCCATCTTATGATTTGGAGGTGAAGACAAGCGCCCTCGGGGGCCCCCTGTCAGAGCTTTTGGGCGCGCTCAGTGCAGACTTCAATAAAAACACACAAAAAGAATTCCCCCACAAGGGCGCCTGGCTGAATCGCTGACGCCAATGTAAAAGATTCAGTTTTTTCTGTGAATCATTTAGTACACGACCCCAAGCTTGCCAGACAACATGACAATAACAAGGAACTGCTGCTCCGTCCTCCTCATCGAGAAATAACGGGGAATAGTTGCAACCAACCAGCGGAGAAGGGCCAAATGATTTCTTTCACACCAGCAATTTCACACATCCATCATCCTCTGCCATTCCTCCATTTTCCTTCCTCTACTCCCATCTCTCAATCCCCCCTTTTCTTTCCTCCTTTCACTGTATTCCTGTCATGACAAATGTCAAACACAGTCAGTTAAGAGTGTGTGTGTGTCTGTGTGTGTGTTTTTTTTCTTTTTCTCTTTTTGGCAAGCAGGATGTTGCCAAGTCGAACGTGCGCTGGGACAAGACTGCTGCAGAAGCATCACACTGGAGCATCAGCATCAGATATTTCTGTGAAAGTAACAGAAATGTTTGAAGGTGTTGTCACAAGCTCACAGGTTCCTGCTGTTTGTGTGCACCGGAGGGAAATGGCACCTTCTCAGCCCTTTTGTCTCCTCCCTCTCCGTTGTTGTTTTTTTAAACTTATTTCTCTGTTTGGTTGTTATCACTTTTTACTATGGTTAAGAATCTCAGCATGGCTGTTTTTTGTTGGTTTTGACAGTGGGGGTCGGTGTTACAGTCGGAGTTAAAATTAGAGGAGTTGTTTCTCTGAGCGACTTGGAGACATGTCATCTTCTGGAAGCGGCGGGGAGTCTGTCAGTCACAGCCATGGTGTGTTTTAATCATCTCTGTCCCACTTGGTGGAGCGCTGACGGTTAGAGTGAGGGTTCCCTCCCCTGGACAATACCAGTGCGCTAGAATCTCATATGCTCTGATGTCAGACACAGCAACCGGTTAAGAAATATGAGACGTTTTCTTCCGCAAGTTAATCCTACAAATTCAATGGGGGAATCAAGCGACGTCTGGTGAATCTGACGACGTATCACAAGCGTGTTTGAAAGGCTTTTGTGATCTTTCAAAGGATGTGACAGCTGGAAGGAGATTGGCAACAAAATAGCGGGAGTTTGTCACTATATTAAGAGAATGAAGTAGATGGAATAATCAAAACTTATGATGTGTTTGAAGCTTAATGAGCTGGGGCTCCCCCCAAGCGAGCAACAATAGCAGTGTTTTGTAATTCTATAGCCATTTTCACAACACACCAAGGAATTAACAATATGCATTTATTTTTACATAAAAGTGGGTTAGACTGCATATTTTGTTTGAGTATGTAGCAGCAATGACAGCAAATCTTTCCTTTCAGCTGCTCTGCAAAGATGTACAACCTCAAAGCTGAGAAGCTCTGGGGCAAAGTCAGGCTGTAGAATCCCTTAACCCTCAGTCAGAATGGGCATTTCACCACAACCTAACCCTGGTCTGAGCACGCTCACTTTTGTCCATTCCAGAGACTCCTTTTGGGACCGTCTTTTGACAATCATAAGTTGTCATGGTCCAGAAGAACTTTCGCTTTAAAGCTTCCTGCTGACATCCTTGAAATCAGCAATGCTCTCCAGTCTTTCGGCCTTCTATGATTGCATTTGCTTGTTCAAAGAAATGTCATTTAAACCATCTACATTTGACCTTTTTTGAAGTAAAAAAGTTGCTTAATTTGAAAAGCATCCATACCCCTTTAACCTTTTCATACTTTATAAGGTTATTATAACAAACTTTAAAGTACATCCGACCGATAGTCTCACACTTTGGGCAGCCTTTAATTTTTTTTATTTTGAGTTTTATTTGTTAGAATTGCCTTGTATTTCACTGCATTTACCATCCCATTAAGTTTGACCTGATTCCCAGTCCCTGTTGAATAAAAGCATCACAATGACCTTATGCTGATACCACCATGTTTCACCGGGGGCTGATATGTTAGTATGCCAAAAAGTTCAAATTTGGTCTCTTTTGTCCAGAGCATCTATTTCCATTGATTGAAACCATGTCCCCTGCATGGTTTATTGCAACTGAGACTTTTCATGGCATTCTTTAAAAATGTCTTTTTTCTCTCTTACATAAAGGCTAGATTTGTTTACAACTTATGGATGTCATGTTGATTTTGAAAGATACCTTCAAAATACTTTGTGATGCTGTTTTATAGCCTTACCATTATCCCCATCTCTATTCCTAACCTGTCTTCTATGTTCCTTAGTTTTAATGGTGTCTATAATGTTCTCTGACAAACCTCTTAAATCTTCACAGATTAATTTATATTGCCATGCAGTAATAAACAGGTGAGCTTTTGAAGATAGTTTTATTGAATATTATTTTAGTAAAGAGGCACAGAAGAATAAGCATACTACACCTTTTTTTATTTTTAACATTTCTTTTAAATGTACATTTGTAATTTTACATACACTTTAAAATAGTTTACTGATTTGTGTTTTATCATATTAAGTAGCACTAGGCCACTTAGCATCACCTTCCTAAAATGACGGCCTAAGGCATTTTTTTGCCAAAAGTATTTTTTTTAGATTGCCTAAATCATCTTTTGGAAAGAAAAAGGTGCTAAGAGTGACATAAGCCATTATTTTAGAAAGGTGACGATAGAGGTTTGTCTTTGTATAAAAGTAGAGAAGTTCACTGTGTCTTAATACGTATGTGCTTATTTTATTTTAAAAAAAAATAATAACACATTTGTTTTTAGTGCTTTCACGCTTCACTTCTTATTATCTTTCCTAGAGTGAGATTTTCCACAAATGTGTGTCAGTTGTGCTTCAAACAGAGGTACTTAGAAAAATATCCCTACAAGCTCCTGAGCAATTAGTCCAGCTGCCTGCCTTTGTCCACCTACCTATTGTGTTCTTTGTAAAACACTATTCTCTTACACCTCCACTTACTCCATCCTCTGAGACAGGGCTGGAAATCCAAGACTCTGAGTTGAACCCACAGTTGGTTTAAACATAATGAAATGTATGTCATGTCTCTGGCTCACTCCCTCTGGCTTCTCTTCACCCCTGCACCCCCACCCCACCGCAAATGCACCGTCTTTGACAGGGAGGCCTCTGTGGCTTCTGCTACAGTGATCTTTAGCCCCTTCAGGTCCCACCGACTATTTAGGATGTCCCTGCGATTTGAGGGTCGACTCAACCATAGATGCACGCTTCATAACATTGACTGCAGAGCAGAATAGAAAGAGAGAGGGAGGCAAAGTTTAATCAGCCTCTTAGAAACCATGGCTGATTAAAAGAAGAAACCAACCTCCTCTTCTAGTAATAAAATTGATGCTACAGTATCCTTATTGTAAACGTCAGAGTTAGTAGTGCTTACCATATCCACGCATGGGGCGCTAAAAAACATGCACATTTATTCTCTAGTTTCTACTTTTTCATCTATTTTCTCTCTTCTCCCCAACGGTGTACACATAATAGAAACCATGGCAACACAAATCAGGTGCAGTTTCTGGAAAAAGGACACAAGCTGAGCCATTTCAGATGATGCTTATTTAAATTTCAACATATATTGACTCAGCTCAGTATCTGTGTCTTTTTTTTATTTTGTATCCAATCTGTATGCAGATGGGACTGAACACGCAGAGCATCTGTATGTATTTGTGTTTATGAGGCTGCGTATGTGGTTTACCTAAAGCTTTGGAGCGTTTGGCTTTTTGTGTTCCCGGCGCACATACGTGCATGGACATGTGTCTGTGCATAGATATCACAGCTCGAAAACGAGTGTGCATGTCCACTATATTAGACAGAAGCGCGTGAGGGGGGTGCCCCAGCGTGTGTACTGCTGTCTGTTCAGAGCTCTCCGCGCCAGCAGGGTGCGCCATTCCAATTTACCCATCAGCCGAGGAGGCAGGGGGTAAGAGCGCGGGGCATCGCTGTCGGAGATTTCACATTCGAGGGACAAGATTACCTGTCAGGGGACCCCTGTGTGGAGGTGATGAGGGAGGGTGACGGCAGGGGCACAGTGTGGGGGAGTTCAGACTGTTTGGGGGGACAGGAGGAGTGCTGAAAGATGGGGAGGGCAGCACGACTAAAAACCACCCTGAAATCCATGGGTTCTCTGTTTTCTGGGGAGCATAGCTGCCAAGTTGCACATCTGTTTGACACCAGGCGCTGTGGTATGGCAGTCAGGGGCTGTCTGTCCTGATTCACATCTCTTCGCTTTCTACTTTGTTGCGAGAATCTAAACCACTGTTGGAGCTCTGTGTCTGCAGAGAAGCTTGCAAAACATTTTCTTTCTATATGAAGAAAAAGAAAACCAAAAAACACAAAGAAAGCATGAAAGGAAGATGTAGTGTAAGATGGCTCAGATTTAGATTTTTCTCTTGCATGTGCCTCTACACTTGCCCCTCTTGAATTAATTCACATTTTGAGCCATTAAAGTCACACACCAGACTGCTTTTTTATGCAGTTTTATGTGATAGATCAAAATAAAACACTTAAAATATTTACCAATAACTCAGGTGTTTTTTTCATATTTCTGTGACCAAAATTGTAATTTCCTTTGCACCTTCTAAGTTTCCATCAGTGACTACTTTTTTTCCCTACTCTGCCATAAATGACAGACTTGTGATTTGAACGTTAAGGAGTTGTTTTGTTGTTGATTTCAGGCATGAATCTCTGGTGCTCTCCAGAGATACAATGACTCTCTTGGTTGCTTCTCACATTAATGTGCCTTACTTTTTTTATTCCGGGGTAACAAAGTAAAGGGTGGATGAATACAAATGCACACCTTATTACAAATTTTTATTTGGACAAAATGTTGAAAACCATAAATCTGTTTCCTTACATATACAGTATGTCTAAGTTTGTGAGGAGCAATCATATAATATCTGTGTAAAATACAGAAAATGGAAAAGTTAAAGGGGTATGGATGAAGGGGTATAAATACTCTTCCAAGGCACTTTATGTGTTAAGAAACTCAGTGCTTGAAACACCAGATTGAATCGTTCCTTAAAGCCCACAGACCCAGCTTGCTCTCATCTGTGTTCTCTCTGCTTATGTTTAAGTGTCAGCCAAGATAACTAACGCTGCTCCAGAGATCCTTAAAGTCTGTTGGGAGACAGGACATTCCAAACTGCAAACCTCATTCTTTACCCCATCTCTGCTGCCATTAGTTAATTATATGCAGGTGTTTTCCTTTCTCAGTCATCCTTGTTGTTGTTGAAGACCTAATAAAATGTAGCCATAAGAACAAAAAGCCAGAAAGGCGGCGAGAAGAAAAGGGGGGAGATTGTGTGGAGGAAATGGCTGAATGTGCTGTGTGAAGCAAATTATTGCCCCCATGTAGATTCATCAGTTCTCCCTGCTGGATTAAGGAAGGGCCTTTCTAATGAAGTTCGCCCCGTCAAAATGAAGGGACTAATTCTGATTTAGCTGAGGTAATGAACTTCCCCTCTCCTAGTGAGAGCAGCGCCATGGGGTGAGGAAAGAGGGGTGGCGGTGTAAGAAGAGGAGGGGGCAAAGCAGAGTGGCAGCAAGAGAGAGACGGAGGCAGGTCGAGGATTGAAGATGGGAGAGATCCATGGAAGGAGGACAAGATAGAGCCAGGAGGAAGAGTGAATGCAAGGGAAGAAAGAGAAAAAAAAATTATGCAAAACGGCTGTCTCGTATTTGCTGAGATGTATTAAATTTCCAGTGCGGGTGCCTGTGTTATATAAAATTATGTTAATGTCTTGTGGCCCGCTGCGAATGGCGGCTTGCTGGTCCTGAGCATGCGTGGCTGGCCGCTACACGGAGCGCGCTCAGTGGGATTCAGCTTTTCTATTAAGGAAAACCTCTAGACACCTGATGATGAATTCTCTCTCACCAAATGTTCCCCCTTTTTTGTGTCGAAAATATGAGCGCTTCTCTAAATGACTTTGGAGAGCCTGGCATGGCGCTTGGCGGCCCGCATCTAGCAGGGGGGAGAAAGGGTTTAAAGAAAGGGGGGCAAGTGGAGGGGGGTGCTCCCTTTGCATCAGGCTAAGGGAGTCAATTAAGGCAAGCACTGATAATTATAAGCCGGCAGAACGCAGGGGCTGGCTAATTGTACAGTGTTCCATGCCGTGAGCCCAGCCAAGGGGCCGTTCTTCAACACTCTCCTTCCTTGCTCTTTTGTGTGGACCGCGAACCCCAAAGACCCCTCATACCTCAGCCCGACAATGCCACAGTGAGGCTTGCAGAAAGAAGATGTAAAAAAAAAAAAAGAGAAGAAGAAAAAAGTCCAGCATGTGCCCATAATTAACATTTTACATTCAGGCCACTCACTCTTAAGAGATCTAAATTAAAGTACTGCCTCACTTCGTTTTTTTAAAAGCTCCTGAAAGTTTTATTGTTTCCCTGCTTATTTGTAATCCTCACTTTGTACACCAACTTTTATCCAGTCTTAGAAAGTCAGGGCAAAGAGGCTTGACCTTTACTTCCTCCTGAACACAAACAGGCCCTGTAGTTTAGAATAGATATGTGTGTGGAGTAAATTAGAGCATTTCAGTGTAGTGGTATTTTTTGTGTGTGGCTGTAGGGGGTCCAGCACTCCATGCAATCCATCTCAGGCAGCCTGCATTGTTTGTCCCCAATGGACCTCCGTACCTGCCTGCAGCTGCTGCGCCTACATATCATTCGTTAGCACGTATTTGCCTCTCACCTTTCTTGTTCTGGATCTCTCCCTTCTTTTTTTTCTCTCTACAGCCACAGTGACCTACGCACTGTACAACTGGTCAAATGTTTTAGCGTTTGTGTTTTTTTTTCCACTTTAAGCATAAAAAATGATTTGGTGACATAGGATGGGGGTTTTAAAGCTGCAAATAGAAGTGCAAGTTGTAATATCAAGTTCTACTACTGGATTTCTTCTTCAAGGGCTTTCCCTAGCTTTAGCTCCCCCTAATAGCCCCACAGCTATCATTAGCAGTCATTATTGTTACGAATTTGCCTGAAATCATCACACAGCTAAGATGTAAATCTGACTTGTGCAAGTAAATGCTTATTTAACACATCCCGAGGATCATGTTGGAAGCACTTTGCCACCACCTAGTGGTCAAAGTCTGACCCTATGACATACTGAACTCCTTGAATAAATTTACATTAACAACCCCTTCATAATTTTGAGCCTGTTTGTAAAACAAACAAAAATGTAATTTTTTAAATAAAATTACAAAAATAAATACCTTCAAGCTGAAAGAACAAAATTATCATCTATTTTTGTTTTTTGAGAAAAATCTGAAATGCTAAGAAAATAATATATTTTGTATGCATTCATTTGCATATTCTAATAGATTTTAGGGTAAAGCATTTTTTTAAAGCTCTTCAAACTAGACACCACATTGTTTTTTGTGCTGTTAAATGTCTTTTATCTGTGAAAACGTAACATTTTTAAGTATTCTTACCAGTTCATCTCCAAGTCTAACTTTGTCTTCCCCGTGTACATAATTAATTTGACATTAGGGTTCCCACCCAGGAATGATATACCGGGATGGAAATTGGACTCAAAATGCAACAAATTATTTGTCATCAGGAACTGAAATTATATTAATTTACGTTCACTTGCAAGTATACTTGTAGGATGACAAGTAAAACCAATTTCTGAGTAATATGAAACATACTTAAGATATCTTTAAAACACATAATACATAGTAGTGATAAGAACAATTTTTTTCTGACAAGTCAAGCCACAGTTTGATAATATACCAGATGTAAGTCATGTGTTGGACACCAGCTAAAAATCTAAAAACTGAGCTGTCCTACCTGACACCAAATAGGAAGTGACTCACAAATCTCTTCTGAGCTGTGTTTTTTTTTTTTTTTTGCACACAGCCATCTTCTCTTCCCTCTGTCCTCCTGCATGTGACCTGGAAATCGATCTCAGCATGCCAAGTTGAACGATATCTCAATTTCTAGAATAGATCCAAAGGAGAAAGGAGCAATGAGTTGAGTGAGCATGAACAGCTGTATCGTTTTGCGGGAGCTCTTTCAGCACTCATAATATGAAAAAGTTTTTACAATAATTCTAAAATGTACATTTCATAGACACTTTTAGTGCTCATGTAAAAGAGATACAAACATTTCAAATAGGTTTGATTTCTAATGACTGCTGAGACCAGTGAACTTTTTGGCAGAACACTCCTTTAGAGAAGAGAGTTTTCCACCTCAGCAAGAATTCATTTTTGTTTGGATGACTGCAGTTTATATTTCAGTCTTCTATTGTTTTTTCTCTTCTTTTGTCAAAAAGAAATTGTTTGATCTTGTCCTTGTTTTTTTTCCCCTTTTTCAAAATAAAGTAGTAATAGTGTTTTCATGACAATAAAAATGGAAGTGCTTCATCAACTAAAATTATTTTAAAAAAAACAAAAAAAGGTGTTATCTTTTAAGACACTTCAAGAAATTTATTATCCATATTATTACTGATATTAAATTCATCGTCACTTTACTCTCACCAATACAAACAGGTTGCCTTTTTAATAACAATATATGTTTACAACTGTTTGTTGTAAACATATCTATCTCGAGATCAAACACATAAAATAATAAAAATAATAAAATTTATTAAAATGAAAAATTTTAAGATAATTGAAATCAGTATACTCCTGTGACTGTGACAGAAATGAAAAAATGAACCAGATTTAAACTTTTGTTAAGAGAAAAAGACAGAAATTTCCAAACGTTATAAAGGATTTTGAATTTTCCACATTTATTTACCTATGAACTGCTGAAGATTTTATTACTATTATTTAACCCGAGAAATTTTTTTTGTTAGTTTTTTTTAAGTACAACTAAGAACTTTGGTAAACAATTAATAATAAAATAAATAAAATTTAAAAATAAAAAAGGTAGCTGACCCATTAGTCTTTACGTTACTTTTATATAAACACATACACACCCCACACACGCATGTAAATTGTTTCAAATAAAGCCAAGAAATAATACAAAAAAAACATAATATTTTATATTTACTCCAGAGAAATATTAAATACATTTATGAAGCATTTGTAGAGAACAGATCTCTGTTTATTTCCTAACACCTTCAGTAAATTTAACAGCAGGACATGTGTTTATGTCTCTACTTCTCTTTTTATGTCTCCCTGTCCTCGTTCATAACATACGTACACCAGCAAACAGTGACACACTGTCATCACTACTATGTTGTTACTGATTATCACCTAAGGAAACGGTTTTTGTTCCAAAACTTTAGAAGAAATAAGCCGCATTGTTTGGCACATGGAGGCTGGACAGATTCGCCTTGTGAGAGCCCACAGCGTAGCCACATCAGTTATGTTCTGGTGCTCTTCGTGCTACTTCCTGTCACAGAAAAACTGCATTACACATTTGTTGAATGTGTAATGCAGAGACATGTCCAGTTTGAAACACTAGAAGACTATATACATTAGTTCTGTTTGTAATAAATAAATAAATAATACACATTAACAAAAAAAGAGGGGGTACATGTTTGTTTAAAATTAGAGGCTTTGGTACAATATTTAAAATAAAAACACATCATTTGACTTGACCGATGAAAAACAAGCCAAAATGGCTGTAATGCAAAGCCACATATAACATACCACGTATGTTATAACATACCACGTATGTTATATGTGGTATGTGTTTGGTTTGTTTTCTAAAATTGTTTAAAACAAATCTGAATTTATGGCTTGTTATGTCATTCTGAGATTGAATAAAGTCTTTAGTTGTTTCAAAGAGACAATAGGGTGGGAAAAGATGAATGCTTTCTATATTCAAAAAAAGATAAATTTACTTGGTATGTTTGTGAAAAGGGAGAAAGTGTCCTCATGATTTTGTCCCTCATGTTTTGTGAAATCCAAAAGGTGTTCTACTTGGCTAAACCCTTTGTAACAGTCGTTGAAGCGTTACGCATGTTTATCTCAACACAAAAACCTGTCACTTTGGTGTTTCTGCCTCTGGCCTGGTAGCCAGGGGAGCTGTGAAGCGGTTAATGTAGGCAGAGCGCGCCTGATCCTAGCAGGGGCCTAGCCCTGCTCTGATTAGCACCTCCAACGAGCTGCCATGCATCAGAGCTGACATTGTCTCAGAGTCTCGTTCCCCCACAATCCTCTGCTCTTGCTGTGTGAGGGCGTCACTGCTGACATGTCACAGCCTCACCCCTCCTTCTCCCTCTGCAGGTTGGAAATAATCCAAAGTTGGGACAGGATCATGAGCACTTCACTACCTGGGTTACCTTATCTGTACCTTCCTCTCACAGAACAGAAAATGTATTTTACATCCTTCGTCTTTACGGCACTAAAGCTTATCCTTTCCTGGTGCAGTCGTCCTCCAGCGTTCCCTAGTATTTTCACTTTTATGAATTGACGCATCATCACATATCCCTTGCTCTTTATGTTACATAATGATATTTTCATACATTTTGTAAATTAGGACATTTTACTTATCATGTCACAATGAAAGAGACATGCAAAAGTATTGATACTAGAAAGTTAATATGGTTTCATCTAAAGAAATGCAACATGAGCTGTAAGTTTAGTGTCATTCTGCTACAAGGGTGCCGTCCACACCTCAATCTATTGTGGCCTAAAATTCCTCTTCTTCCAGTTTTGCCCCTTGCATTTTGCTCTGTCCATCTTTTCTTAAACCCTGACCAGGATTCCTCTCCCTGCTATATAAATGCACTCAGTTTGTTCTCTAATGTTCTCTAATAACCACCTTTATTTAGGGGTGTCACAGTAAAGTGGACTGAATACAAAGGTACACCAGACCTCTTAAATGACTATTTGTGATTAATTAAAAAAAACAAAACTATTTTATTTATTTTTGTTATTCCACTTTAAAAATGCCCTACTTTGTGATGTGCTACTACATAAAACAGTCAAAATAACGTGACTCTGATGCTTGCAATCTTACAAACTGTGAACAAATTGAATGTGTACAGATAGTTTTGCAAGACAATGTAAAAGAAAATTCTCTAACTTGATTCTCTCTGCTCCTCTTAAACTGTGGAGGCAGGAAGAAGGTATTAAAAATGTTTTCCCGTAGGCACCAGTTCTCCAATCAGTTTTGGTCCAGGGGGAGTCCATCCCTCTGAGTTCCCACCTACCACCTTCCCACCCCCATACTCTGCATTCCCCCGGTCCTTAATGGGCCACATAGTACTTCTGAAATGAGCTCTTGCCTTATGAGCAGTGCTTCTACCTCAAGAGAGCACACCACACGGAGGTGGAGTCAATTTGTATTCACCCATAATTCCCTGGGCCTTAATCACGCAGATTTTCCCCCCATTATCAGTTAATGGATAGTTCCCGTGGAGAGAAGACGAAGTAAACCCACCTACTGTTTACAGGCCCGAAGCTTTCTCTTCTGCTGCCATCCAGCATCCTGCAGCGGGTTGTGTGTACAGCAGCGAGTCTGCTGAACAGCAGTTCTTGTTGGTTTATTAACACATAACTCCAACATCAGGCTGAAAAGTAGGAGACAGATGGTGAGGCAAAGGCAGAGCTCCTCATAAAACATGCTCATCCAAAGCAGGTATTCCTTTCTTTTATTGCAACATTTGACATTATAGATACTCAGCCTCGATTTGGCCTGTTAGTTTGAGAGGACGAGCTTTGATCGCTACGTCTGCTCCCTGTCCGCTTCTCTGAAACAGCCCATTCAAGTCTACTAAATATTCTCAATTTGTTCTCCCACTTGTTTGCTCATTACTCTCTGCAAAAAGAAGTGCCCAGATTGATGTCCTTAATATCATCTACTCTGGCGACGCACAAGCAACTGGGGTCCCTCTAATAGTGAGCTTCAGAGAAGCGTTCACTGTGCCCCAGAGAGGAGAGTAAATCTAAGTATCAGATTTTTCTCGTGGAAAACGAAGCGCTCTAATTCAAACTGCTTCTCAGCAGAATTGTTTAAAAGTAGTGAGGGACAGTGATGACTTTGGAACAGAATAAGATGAGGGAGATTTTTTAATTAAACAATGCCCCTGCATTGTACTTAATTACACGCTATCGTCTTAAATTAAGGTTGCCTTTGGTTACTTTATTTTTAGTCTGTTACTCATCATTAGTTATTTCAACCTATACAGTTCTTTGCTAAGGAACTTTATATGCCATGAATTATTTCACATGTTGTCATAATTGTCAATACTAACACTAACTTTTTTATAACGTTTATGTTTAAAAATATTGCTTTGTTCTTTTTTTTTTTTTAAATGTGCTAATGTTAATAGAAGTAACTGTAGATGGGCTGAGGTGTTTTGAGCTGTGATTTGAATAAACTAAGAAAATCTATATTTGCAATGACAGGAGGAAATCCATATGTTAAATGCTGTAAAGACTTGAGTATACCCAAAAGGCAGTTGAATAACCAAAAACATAGAGCAAGAACTACAATGAATTGCTTTAATTTCAAAAAGTTCCAGCACTGTGAATACTTTTGCAAGGTATTACAAACTAAAATTAGCACACTATGCTCAGTAAACTCTGCCTACATCAATTTGAACTCTGCTGAACTATAAGAGCCAGATCCACCAGACTCTGCTTCCCAAACAACCTTCAACAGCATGCAGTTCTTTGCCTGGATAAAAAAGTAAACAGCACACAGAAATAGAGACCATTCTTTGTGAAAGTAGTTTTCCCCTCTCCCTCTCCTGTCCTCCACATGGGAGAGATATTAGGCGTTTGTGTTTTAAGGAGCTGTGAAATACATAAACCATGAGCCCCAGGAACGCGAGACCCTGTGGATATGCAGATGGGCTTACTTTGCTGGTGTCAGGGATGCTTAGAGGGAGCAGACGCAGGAGCAGTTCTCATCTAAAGGATTTTCTTAGGAGTGCAGGGGGACAGGGTGGTGGCAGCGAAGAACACCCGGGAGACTCGGAAAAACAGAGTGGGAGGAGGGAGAGAGGAGTAAAGAAAGAAAGGGAGAGAGGACTGACAGTCCCCCGTGGCCTTGTAACTATATCCAGAGTCTGCACGGTGCTCTAAGAGGGGTGGGGGCCCACACAGGGCCTTGCTGATTGGGCAGGCCTGGAGAAGGGCTGGCGGGGCAAAAGGAAGTGACCTCAGCCCAATGAGGCAGCTATAGGGGTGAGGAAGCTGACTTCCTCCCTTGGCTCTCACTAAGAAACAGGCTGCCAGCCTGATTCAGCCTCTGCTACTTTGTGGAATACAAACCCAGTCCTGAAGGCTGCATCAGCGACCGAACACAGCATAACCTACTCTGCAATCACTTAGACTAACTTTATCTGAATGTTTGTCCTCTGTTTTCTGTCCATTTATTGTTGCTTCTTAGATTTGCTGGAATCATCTAGAATTTAAATTCACTAGAATAATTGTGGGGTTTTTTTGGTTTTTTTTCAATAAAAATCAATAATTGCCTCTACATGACATCAACTTCTGTTCATTTACCTTTTTATTATTTCTTACCTCTGTAGTTTAGGTTGTAATTTGTCTGTCTGCTGTGCCTCTGCATTTCATACTTTCCAGCATAGGCATGGAGCTGTCAGTCATGGGATTTTATACCAGTATGATGCATCAATCCACACCCACCTCATCGACATTTTGTACCTTCCTGATGGATATTGAGTACTAGCATTCAATATGTCCTTTGGTATCCTTCTCCATGCCTAAATCTTCACATTTAGTCCACCTCTCAAAAAAGAACAAGATTTAAATACATTACTATTCAAATATATTTCAACAATTATCTATATTTTATTATTCTTCAGTCAGAACAAATGTGGTTCCAAATTAGAAATTTTTAACGTTACTCTGTGTAAAAGTTTATGTATAAACCTCATCAGAAGTATATGCTACTTAAGTATAAGTGCAAAACATGGTAAATATGTCGAGAGAAATTAAGTATGGGCCACAAAGTTCATACTACCAGCGACCCGTGCCAGTGATTATTCTGCTCCATATACTATTTCATTTGAAATATGACCAAGTACCACTTTTTTTTCCAATTATGATTGTCAAAATCACCAGGCCTGTCCTTTAAAATTGAAGTGTTTCAACTTCCTACCTCCTCTTTCGCCTCATGCACCTGCTTACAGACACAAACATGGACATTCGCTCGCACAAGGTCAGTCATGCAGGTGCGGCGTTATCTGCATAATGAAACAGGCCAGGTCTCTAAAGGGATGGCATTGTGTATAAGGGTCAAATGAGGGCTGCGCATATGGTGGAGGAGTGGATCCGCGTAAGCTGCGGCGAACTTGACCGCAAGTGTGCACATCCTAACACAGATAGGCAAACAGTGGTGATCAAAGAGAACAACGATCCTCTTGCACGGCTGCATGAATGCACTCGCGCTACCCTCCCCTAACCCCCTCCGTCTCCCCCAGACCCCCCACCTTTTGCTGATACCTGGTGCTACACTCAGATGCACATGTAGGGTACAGAGTAACTCATCTGTCAAATACATGATCGCAGCAAACACAACACCAACTCGCTCCCTTTTGAACTACTTTGATAGGTTTTTGCCTGTCAAGCAGAGATGTCTGTGAGAACACGGTGATATATGGCGCTTGCAGCTTGTTTCCATGCAGTAAATATATTATCAGAAGCTCAGTAGAAAGTATATACTTATGTTATTGAGAAATGATGTAAGGAAAAATCTGGTAAAAAGGCACTATATTACAAAAGTTCAGTATCTATATACTTTCTCAATGTTTCTTCCATCACTGCAGGAAATGTTTCAATTTCCTTCTTTTGCTGGAATATTAAGGATCGTTGGGTTCCAGTTGTCACAGGCACTCACCAACAAATCGAAGCCAAAGAAACTGTGATGGCAGCTATTTTTTACAGATGCCATTACTTTGTCTAAAGCCTTACTGCGAACACTAAAAAGGAAAATACAAATGTAGTAATAAATTGATAAAGTGGGAAAAGATTGCAATAATAGCCCTGCTGTAAAATATAAAAAGGATCACAAATAAGATGTTTTACATTTATGGTTGCTATTGTCTCGTTTTTAGTTGCTACATTCTCCCTAATTTGGCAAATAACACACACAATAAACTTTCTGCTTGGACACGGCCACGCACAGCTGTTTAGCTTGATTATGTATACATGCTCCTGGTACCCAGGGCCTCTGTGGTGGGCAGTGGGCTGTGGAGACCTGGGGATAAACCCTGGATGAGCCCCTGAGGTATCCATCCTACCCCCAGACCTGCAGTGATGGGCTCTGCCAGGAGTTTGATGGTGCACGGTCTGGCCCTGTGGCAGAGTGTAAAGCACTTTTATTGACACAGTGGAGAGGAGCACTTTTTCTAGAAATCTGAGTCAGCGGGTTGCTCCAAATAAAAGTGCGCAGTTTACAGTTGTGAAATCTATTTAAGTTATTAGTAGAGGTTTTGAAATGTACATGGATTTATGTGTTTGTAATCCAACAGTTACACGGCATCCGGTTGCATTTTAACATGTTAACATTGTAGCACCAAAGAGTGCAGTATCACGATTTGATGGTTTATTATACTATGTTTCATGTGCTGGATATCTTATCAATGCTTGAAACTAATAAAACAAGATCTTCAATGTCTCTTGTTCCAACACTAGATCTAACTCCTCTGAACAGTCAAAGTGCTAGAGACATCAAGTTGATTAAAAAGTAAGAGAATAGTAGGAAACCAGGGGTTGATCTTGATTGATGTAGCCATCACTATATTCATCAATAATATAATTTTAATGTAATATCCAGGCCTATTAAAAAAGCAGACTGGAGATTGATGATATTAAGATATTATTATAGAAAGATCTTCTTAACAAAAATATCCTCTTGAGTGGTAATTCTGATTCTACAAATCTCAAATCCCTCTCCTCTATCTAAACCTCTTTTGATGTTATTTTAATTTGCAAATTCTAAAAATAATTCATTATTTCTGCAAGTTAATCAAAAGGATGATGTACACCACAATCTTTAGTTAGAACAGTTAAGATCCCAACTGGCTATTCAATTAATGTCTGATGGGACAGGGTCACACTTTTTTTCATTTTCCTGTTTGAATCATGAAAATCCCAGACAGGAGAAAAAAAACTGTTGGTGTTAGGGTTAAGTCTAGAGTGAGACCTTTTGCTGCTCCCTGGCCATTCATGCTCTGTTTATTTTTCCACTCACAGTTCTCTGTGTGTTTGTGTTGTTTCTTCTCCACAGAGGAAGGACTGAACCATGAATGCAAGCTCTGTAGTCAGTCATTCGACTCACCGGCGAAGCTTCAATGCCACCTGATTGAGCACAGCTTCGAGGGCATGGGGGGAACCTTCAAGTGTCCTGTCTGCTTTACAGGTTTGCACAATACCTTGAAGACAAATCCAGTGAATTAATGAAAAAAAAGAAAATATAAATGGGAAATTTGTCATTGTTAACTTTGAAAAATAAATTTAAAAAGCAAGTACAATATCTTGACCAGTCATAATAAAAATGTAGTTACATGAAAGCAATAAACTTTAGTTTATTTTATTGGGGTTTCTATCGGATAGATCAACACAAGGTAGTGCATAATTGAAATGTTCAACGTAGTTTAAAGCTATTTTTACATAAAATACTAAAAGGCATAGTGCGCATACTTAACAAGCACTGAGTTAATTCTTAGCACACGTCCATTTTGCTGCAGTCACAGCTGCATGTCTTTTGGGGTTTGTCTCCATGTCCACATCTAGAGACTAAAGATTTTATTCAATTCTTTTTGAAAAATAGATCACGCTTTGTCATATTTGATTGAGAACAGCTAGCAACCATTTAAAAACATTACCAGAAATGATCAGATTAGGGTCAAATATATTCTGATAATGAATATGAACATGCTCCAAGCCACTGATATAGTTGTATTTTTAGGGATTCTGTCCTGCTGGAATGGTGAACCTCCACCCCAGTATAAAGTCTTTTGTAACTTTTAACAGGTTTTCTTCCTTTATTTAAGTTCATTCTTTGTATCATGTGTTCTGAACAGTTTCTATCTCCCTGCTGAAATGAAACATCCCCACTCCATGATGTATTTGTGTATTAGTTTTCCTCCAAACACAACATGTTGTATATACGTAGACCCAAAAGAAAAAAAAAATTCACAATGTTTGCTGGGTTATCTGTAACTTGAAACTGGACTTTCTGCCGTTACTCTTATTACGTTTCCATCCCATACATTTTAGTTTCTAATTTAAAAAAATAAATGCTGCAAAAAATACCTATCTTTCCACTTCACAATTATGTTATACTCTGAGTTTTTTTTTTTTTTCACATAAGATCCCTATAAAGTACATTGAATGTTGTGATCTTAATGTCAAAAAACGTGAAAAAGTTCAAGGGAAAAAAATACTTTTTCAAGGCACTTTAGCTTCTAAACGAGTCTTGAAAGGTCAAGCAACCCAGCCGTATAAAGCTGATAGCAGTTTGCACCATGTGGCTTTTTGTTTCGTCAAATTGCCTCAAAATCAAGGCCAAAGAAGTGTCACAAGGTGAAAGGGGGGGGAGGAAGAAAGACGGGAAGGGGGGCTAAGACAGTGTGAGCTGAGGGGAGATGGGGGGTGGAGGAGCGGAGAAAGAAAAGGAGATGTGCTAATTGTGGATGGCAGTGGTGCTGATAGCTGTAATGATCTCATCTGTCTCTGTGCGTGGAGGTGGAAGGACCGGACTCCTCCTGAGAGAATAGCGCCCTCCTTCAGTGTCAACAGGGTTAACTATCTCTATAATGAAATCTGCAAAGTCGTTAACTTCGGCTCTTCACTCTTTCTCCCTTCTCAGCTCTTTACTCTTCCTAACACTTTTTGGGTCCAGCTCATTTCCTCTTCCTACTTCCTCTAACCCCTCCGCCGCCCCCAGCGTCATCCATCCATCTCACAATAAACTCATTTGCCTCATGTCTACTTGTTAGATCAATTAATATCATTACTTACTGTTTTGCATCTTTTCGTCTTCCCAAACGTCTTCATCCACCTCAGTTCACAGCTTCCTTCCTTGCACTCCCCTCCTCTACTCTACATCACTCTTTTGGCCTTATGCCTCTTTTAGAAGAAGCCTATTGATATTTCCCCCCCACCCTGAAACTCCTCTCCCTCCACCCCTCACAGGGGTCCAGGCATTTAATATACAGAGCATGCCTCCTTCATCTGAGCCTTCATTTTCCAGCGCCCGTCTTTGACAGACAGGTCCCCCCACTCCCTCAGCGTCCATATCGATCACGGCACATGAGAGAGAGGAAGGATAGAGTGAGAGAGAGAAAGGGGGATGCTAGGAGGAACGGAGAGGGAGGTAGAGACAGAGTGCCCCCTCAGGACAGCGGTCGCGGAGCAAACAGACAGATGGGCGAAGGGGCCTGTGGTAGCCGGGAAGCCGTGCGGTGGAGAGTACAGGATGAACTGAAAGGCCTCCCTCTGTTGGGGATGCGGGGGACAGGCAGGCCGAGCTGAAGTCAGAGCACTTGGAGGGAACAGAGCAATTGAGAGATTAGCTGACAGCTGTCCTTGAATATATTTCTTCAAGTTGAGTCGTAGAAAAATTTGTCCCTGATTTAGCTGGACATAAACTTTATTTTAAAACTTTTTAATTTTCTAACTAATTGGACTCAATACTTTATTTTCATACTCTGGATTTCCATGGACATCTTTTTAGTTCAGTGTCTTAGAAAAGCCTTTTATGCTGCTTGAGCTATGAAATGTTATGTCTTTATTGGTGAGTTATGTGATAAACCAGCATAATGTAGTTCATAATTGTAAAATGAAACAAATATAAGACATGGTTTCCATACATTTACACATTTTTAATGTGTGTTCAGCCCCCGTGAGTGGTACAAGTTTATACCACACTTTGCAATAGTACTGTCAATACAACTTTTCTTATAAATGATTAATAAATACTTATTGCAATTGTTATTAATCAAGAAAAAAGTTGCTTTGTTGAACCAAAAGAGAGGAGTGACTGTTTTTTTGCCCGTTATAGCTACTTTACATCTGCTTCACGGTTCTGTATGAAGTATTTTGGTTTATATAAATATGTTAGGCATTTGTAAATGTGCATGTATGAAGACAAATTAACTTATTTTGCGAAGTAAATTTTAGACATGTTGTTACTTTCACGGGGCTGTCTTTTTTTGCATTCACAGTTGGTTGATCATTTCCAGCGAATTACTTGAACTATGCCAGAACTACTGCATGCCCGGGTTACTAAAATACATTATTTTCATAGATTTAAAGGGTGCCTTCAGTAGATGGAATGAGTCCGGACATGAAAGCAAAACTTTGATCAAACTAGGTGGTGGCAGGGCTGTTGAGCGCACTCGTTTAACAAGGTTGCTCTTTGTTTAAAAGCCCATTCCCCCTCAGTGCACATGTTTCAGTTTGATCTGCCCCCTTGTGACCCAAAACGCAGTGGGAGGCAAAGAGTGATTGTCATTCTTTCTACACACCTGATTATCCCCAATCTAAACTCTTGGGAGCTGAAGGGAGATTGAAGTGGCGAGAGGACTGCATTGCACTGCAAAAAAAAAAAAAAAGACTGGAGAAAAGTATTAGGGAAAGTAAGTTAAAGACAGTAGATAAGGACAGACGAATGTAGAGGAGAAAAGGAGACAAAACTTAAAGGAAGCTGAGAAGGTTGCAACTGGCAAGTTTGGATGTGAGATGAAAGGAGGGAAGTGGAGGAGGAAAAGTGAGCTGTGTAAGGGAGGGAGGGTAAATGGAGAGAGGTCCATAAGCCCCTGGATGATGAGAGAGAGGCTGACTCTCCCAGGACAGATTTGACAGGTTTCAGAAGTGGGGGAGCCTGCAGCTAGAAGTGTCTGCCTGCACCCTTAGGAGCTGTAGGGAGGGCTGGTGTGGAAATTGTGATTGGGAATATGTGCTTAAGACAAACAAAACAGAAGAAAGTGTGTCTGATGAAAGTCCTGTGTATGCGTGTGTGTGTGTGCACTGTTTTTTTTTTTTCAACTTATGTCACCACATGAGGAACAAACTTGAAAAACTACAGGATGCACTGCCTTAAAATCCACACAAGTGTGACAAATAAGGTAGTTTAATTAGCTTGTTGTTTAGTTGCAGCTCACATGCTGCTGCTATGTGAAGGTAGGTTCATGACAACTTAGACACAGAAGAAGAAAACAGAGAACTAAGCTTTAACTTAGAACTCACAGCTATCTGCTTGCAGCTCTGCATCAACTCCCAATTTGTTTGTTTCGCCTCAGAGCCCTCAGATAAGGTTCCGTGTCGTGAGTTCTCAAATTAAGCAGAAACGAGCACATGTAGGCTAGACAGATAAATTAATGAAAACGAGAACAGAAGAGGGGGGAAAATAGGGATAAAGTTATTTTTTCTCCCTACACAAACAGCTTAGTATTGGTGCAGTGCAGCCTGCAGAGAGCACCACCCTGCCAAAATAAAGATGAGCTGGGGCCTGTAGTAAAGGAGACGTCTGCCATGCGCGGCCCATGAGATCTAATCAGAGGGCTTAATATCCCCCACAGCGAGAAGACCTTGGCCCCTCAGCCCCCTCAGCCCTGACACCCCTGATGCCCAGCCCGGCTCAGCGCTCTGTGCAGCTCTGTGCAGCTTGGCTCTGCTCTGGCTCTGTGGCCAACAAACTCCACAAAGTTCGTTCTCTCCTCTCTCCCCTCTCACATTCTCAGCAGGGAGAGACACAATGGCCAGCCGTTGATCCTGTTTGGATGTGGGTTTTTGGATTATTTCTTTTCCGTTTCTTTCTATCCTCGTTTCAACCCTCCAAGAAGAGATGTATCTGCCCCCCCCCCCCCCCCCCCCCACCTCCCCTGCTCCCCAACTCCTTCAGAAGAAGCAATGCAGTTGTAAATGTTATATCTTTGTCATACTGCCAAATGTCAAAACATGGTACCATCTTAGTACATTTTAGCTTATCCCTTTATTGCAGTACATTTGAACATGTTTCATGCTGATGTGACAGACAATCACAATAGACGGGGACAAAGTTTGGTTTTTATGATATAAAACAAAACATGTTCTGCAAGGGCAGATTTCTGAGCACTTCAGTGTCTTGAAAAACTGTTGCTACCTCTTAAATCTTTTCATAATTTATCACATAACAACTGCATGGAAGCATTTTTACATGCACAAAGTAGTGCATAGTTGCAAAGTGGAGAAAAGAATCCCACCTTTGTTTCATGTTATTTTTATTTTGTATAAATATCTTGGAGTCTTGCAGAGGTATAAAAACCTACCCACAGTGTAATGCTGCCAATGCATGGCACTTCTGCAGTGTTTAACAAATGACATATTATTCGTTTTCTTTTTATCTCATCTGACCAGAGCATGTACTTGTGCATGTTCTTACATGGTTTATGGCAAACAGCAAACATGAAGAAACAGATACTTTTTACCATTTTTAACAATGACGTTCTTCTTTCCATTCAGAAAGACAGGTCAGATTGTTGGACAATGTCGACAGATTCTCCTACATTAACAGTGGATTTCTGTAGGTTCTTCAGAGTTTCGCTGGGGCTTTTAGTGGATGCTCTGATGATTATATGTGCAAATATATTCTAATAAAAAGGTTTTAAAGACACTGAAACCTTTATAGCACAAAATTTGTAAAATACTTTCAGCGGAATCCTACAGACATCCCAATCATAATCACTGATTGGAAACTATTGCTTGCAAGCGTTAGTGCAAGTAAACATATAGGTATTAACAATGGGTTCAGCATGAGCAGAAGATGAGGCAGGGAACCTCAGATATTTGTCAACAAGGACCACTGTAGCACAAGACGTGTGTCTCTTATGGTTGTATTTTACCCAGCATGCCGTGTGTTGTACTCTTCACAGGCTGGTAGAGTAAACTTTACCATGCTGATGTGACAGATAATCACAATAAACAGGGGTTAGAAAGTTACCAAGCTGTAACCACAGCTTGGTAACTTTTGAAGGTAGTTTGTGACTCTGGATTTTATTTATGGGCATCAGAGTAAAAGGGGGATAAATATAAATACTCAACATGCTGTTTTGATTTGTTAAAGAATTAAAAACCAATTTAGATTTTTTTTTTCCACTTCACAATTACGTACTGCTTTGTATTGGTCCATTTTGTTAAATTTCATTTACATAGTGCTTTGTGGTTATAAAATAACAAAATGTAAAAACCTTCAAAAGCTTTTTCTCCCTTGATAAAACGGCAGCTCGAATACATTAAAAAAATATCCTCTTTTAGTATTTATTAACCCTACTATTGCTTAACTAGCTCATTGAAACATTTAAAACATTATATATTTTTTACTTTTAATTAGCCATCACTTTCCTTTTGGATATCAACGAATGTAAGCCTACAACTGATAAATGCAAAACTGATTATAAATTTGCCCCTCATTGGACCAGAATTACATGTTAACAGCGAGTAACATCTAACTTGACATCTCAGTTGTGTTTGGCCGTGCTGTATAGTATTTGAAGGCCCCCCAAGTCTCAAATCCATTTTTATTTTTGCTGTATTGACTTTTTCTTCCTCCAGCCAAAGACATAATGAAGGCTTCCTGCAGCTGCTCTGACCTGCTTCTGTACTGTATATGCAGACAAAAAGCAGCTGAAGGAAAGGGCCATTGTTTATCAGCACAATTTCTGCTTCCAGAGCACGGATTCCACACGGAAAATTGTTGTCGTTTTTGGACCATAAGGGAGAGCCCAAATAAGTGTTATAGCTGAGGTCTTAACCTAGAGCCGAAATGTTTTGTCACCAGTCGTAAAACTGGCAGTTATGTTTATCCTCATATTGCTGTGGTCGTTAGTCTCAGAAATGGGCCATGGAGTAGATGTTTGTTCATTAGAGGAGGTTTGTTCATTTGTGGTTAACATTGCTGCCATGTTCCACAGACAGCTGCCACCCAGGCATTAACAGTCTGACAGCGTCCCCACAGCGTGTCTGCTATGGATCTAAACTTTTATTTCCCAGGTCAGGGAGTGTGACATTCACCGAAGCCGAATGTTTCTCAACCCTACACCGCTCAATAATTAATAATCGCTCTCCCAGGTGAGCCTGACTTCTTACATGTTGAAGTTGTACATCCACGGCATGGGGCCATAGTGAGCCTTAAAGCCTTCTCTCCGACAGACGCCTCACCTTTTGTGGCTGTTTCTTGTCTTCCTCTGTCACCCCATGGCCACCAGTGCATCCATTTAAAAAGAAGTTATTTTGAGTTGTAAGAAATTCAAATGAAGCCCCCATGTGCTAACTTTTCCACAGCAACCAGACCTTTGAGATTAGAAAGCCATCTTTAAAGCGCAGGGATACGGGATAACAAACGGTGTGTTTGAAGTGCTCCTTGGAGGGCGTACCAAACAAGTCGCTCAGGCACACACAGTCGCATCCCCACTTAGCTTTTTTAATGTTGACCGTGGCTTAATTAAAGCACAAATGTATGGTATATGTTTTAAGCTCCTGCGAGTTGTGTGTTTATATGTTGGTGAGTTATAATGTGTGCCTGCATAAATAAGTAGTGGAGCACCATGAATATTTATACTGTCAATATACTGTAATTAGTGATGTAGACTAATGGAGGCCATGTTTTGCACTTGAAGCCATGCCAGTTTTTGTGGTTGTTTATTTCCCGGCTTGTTGTCCCCACAGCAGTGCTAAATAAAGAGCATCATTATTCCCCAAACGTCACGAATTTACCAGCTCTAGCACCAGAAATATGACCGTTCTACCCCATAGAAACTGTTTTATCCCAACCAATATGTAGTGCCAGCCACATTTATTAGCACTCCTGGTAAAGAGAATTAAAAAGGCCTAAAAGAAGTTAATCTTTTATTGCAGTAGCATAATTTCATACTAAACATTTGTGAAAAATCCCACCTTTAATTTGAGTACATTTATTCAGTGGGGTAAGAACTCACACATTAGAAGTCAATTGCTTTGAACAAACTCACGGGTCCTACAACTTTTCAGTATCTGTAACAATTGCTTGAAAAATAAATGTAACCAAAGCATTATCTTTAATTTATACTTTAATTTCTCAAGGCAAACAGAGTTTCTTAGTGACCATGACATTTTTTTCCCAGAGGCATACATAAAAAATGACACAGAAGCCCATTTCTTTTAGCCACTGAACACAAAGCTAGACAAGGACCCATTTTAACTTTCCATTAAGCACAGTGGAAGGCCAAACAAGTGCTCACTGTTAGAGTTTTTATATATAGTTGTTAGCTCACCAAGTCTCTCGAAAATTGATTAGATGCTATTTACATGGCAGCTGCTTTTTGGGACACTGCCAGGAAAAAAACCTTTTAAGCATCTGGAATGTAAACATGTGGACTTGCTCCATAAAACTGTGTTTTTGACGAACAAGTACATCCTGCCTACTGCTAAGAATGGTGGAGGAGCAATAATTTGTTGGGCCTATTTCTTTTTCAAAGACCTTTTCTACTGCTCCTGGACTTTAACTGGGTCTGTGATCTGAACTGATGAGCCTCGGATTTAGCTTTTCTACAATAAGCACTGCAGATGGGTTTGGTGTTGAACAAAAGGTGGTTAATATGTGGAAAATTGAGATAGACAATTATCATATCCTTTATCTTTATCATATATTTTTTTTACCATGTTAAGAATTCTGTTTTATGGTAACAACAATAAATTGCAATGGCTGATGTTTCCCAAACCCAAAAACTGATTGGAATTATTTTTTATTTTTTCCACTTTTAGAGAAATGAGAGCATCAGTAAACATAAATGTGTTTGAAAATTTCAATAAATGTCGTTATTGCATGCTGTTTAACAATAAAGTCACACTTCTTAATGTAACTGGCATCCTAAGGCCGCCCAAATCATTAGGTGTCCTTTTGTTGAGAACCATATTTGTGCTTTGTGAGGCTTTGGTTGCAGTGGCCTCAAGTCACAGTTTTTCAGTTTATTCCAAAAGACATGGTTCACCAAACACAGAATCAACCTTCCTCTTATTATTACCAAGTTTGTGCAATTAAACATGCCAGCCACTGTGTGTCTGTAAAATGTTTATGTAATAATTTATTTGTAATTAAATCCTTTCAAAAAATTATTAGTCTGTTTTATTTAGGCAGATGCACTTACAGTGCTGTCTATTTTGGTTCATCAACAAAGTGAAGATGCATTTACAATCTTTGTTTACTATTTCATGTTTTTTTCTGTGCAGTGTTTGTCCAGGCCAACAAGCTCCAGCAGCACATTTTCTCTGCCCACGGACAGGAGGATAAGATCTATGACTGCTCACAGTGCCCACAGAAGTTCTTCTTCCAGACAGAGTTACAGGTGAGCTTTTGAACCCAGGTGTAGCCTGCCAGGAAAGACAAAGAGAGCCAATCACCGAGCTCAGCTCCACAAGCCCTAAACACAGGACTCTGGCTATCCTCCTCCACTCCGACTGGGACAAGCGAGTCAGAAGGAATTATTTCAGTCTGTTTCCAAAACTCATTTGTGATGTGCAGATATGATTTGATTTGCTTATTAGACCAGCCAAGCACTAAAATATCTGGAATTAGAGGATTAGCGGAATGCTCATTTTTGAAGAGGTAATTACATACAGCGCAGAGGCAAAAACACGGCTGAGTCAATATGCCTGCATCTCCTCTCCTAATCACAGAGGAGGCCTCGTGGCTAAATATGAGCTCTGTCCTCCGGGAGTCGGTATCTGCCCTTCAACAAAGTTACTAGTTGGACTTATGAACTCGCAATGTTAGAGAGATAATCCATTTTCTAGCAATCTTTTCCTCTGCTCCTTGGAGAACCTGGAAAAATGAAACAGACCTTATTATATTATTTCACTGTGGTGGTGTTTTCAAGAAGCTCTGTTTTGTTTGGGGGATTCTCTATTGTACACTTCTCATATCCAGATCCCTTTCTATTACCTTTTTGAAACCGAATCACTAAAATATGAACATTCTATAATTGCGCTATTCAAAAGTGCTGAAATTATATTTTTCTTAATTTACTTTAATGTTGTAAAAGAAGCAAAGAGCTCCTCCTGTTGGCATTGACCTGGATCTTGGATTATGCAGCGCATCCGAGTAGCTGGTAGCCAGAGGAAGTGCCCATTGATTGGGAGTGATTTTCATATTGAGATTCAGGTTGTAAACACATAGGTGTGCGTCTGCCAGGAGGAAGGTGAATGTGATCATTATTTGCTGGTCATTCCGGCAACGAGAACATGAATAAAACAAGTCCTGATCCACCGACACGCAACTCTGCAGCAGGGAAGATTATATGAAAAGCCTCAGCAGCACCCCACCCATTCTTAATGCCTTTCAGTCACATCAAGCCCCCTTAATTTGTCACGTTTTCATTTCTCATTGGTGCAAGTGTTTTATATATGGCATGGGTTGCGAGAGATACCTGTAAACAATCTCAAATAACCTGGGGATGTTTTCCTACTTTTTTTTTTTTATGTTTGACATTTTCAGGAATGAAGTGATCTCCACCTCCCGGAGGTAATGTTTCATGCATGATTATATTGTTTTACTGCGTGTGAAAAGACAAGTGCAGTACATGAAAGACCTATAGCATTCTGCTGTGAAACAGGGGGTTATGAAAGGAGAGCAAGAATGAGCTTGGGGGATAAGACAATCATTATCTCCAACCTGTTCCGTGCTCTTCCGACAGTCCCGAGTGAGCGCATGATGACATGATCTCAAACACACGTGCTGCACATATAGATACATGCGTTGCTTCTTGTAAAAGCAGACACTTAAAGGAAATTAAGTTGTCATGTGGTGCCCTTTTAGAGTTTTTACTCAGTGCTTTGCAGCAGCAATAGTAGCTATTGTTCTTATTTTATCGTGTTGCAACCACAGATCTCTAAATATTTATTTGTGAATCTTTAAAGAATACCTGTAATTTTCTGTAAAAGGGTTGAAACAGCAGGTTAACATTCACCTTCTGGAAGGACAATTACCCTGAACATACAGCCAGAGCTATAATAGAATACTTTGGATTTTCAGATAGTTTGGATTTCTGGATCAACTTCTTGTGTTGAAACAATCTTGTCAAATGGACAATGAATTGCAAGATTTAAAAAGTGTTCATATTGATGCAGTCAATATGAACACCATTGTGCTTACATAATCTCCACCATGATGGTGGCAGTATAATGCTGTGGAGAGGCTTCCCCATAATTCCTGCTGTTGTAGTAGTAGCAAAATGTTTTTCTATAAAATGTGGAATGAGGGAGCTTAATACATATGCAAGTCTTGTTTTTCAGTTTTTTAATTTCTAAAGATATTCTTTTTAAAAGTTATATTTTCCACTTCACAGTTGTACGCTGTTTGTGGTTGAGACTTGACGAAATGTGAAAAAGTTCAAGGGGTATTAAGAATTTTGCAAGGCACTGTAAATTTTGTTTTTCCTGAACTTATGAACTGCTTATGGATTTTATTTACATGCATAGCTAAAACTTGACAAAATATGAATTTGCCAACCCTTCCAGATATCTGCCTGATACAGGGCGCTTTTTTTATCAGTCTGTCTGAACTGGAACTTTCCTCTAGCAGAAGAGAATCCTTTCTTTGCTTGGACCTGAGTTTGGAGTCTCTCCCTGATCCTCTGACTGTCTGGCCCACTGGCCAGCTACCTGGGCCCCCTCATCTCTCACAGTAGTGGGAAGGGTCAAAGGGCCAGTACAAGCTGGGGGAGAGGAAGCAGCATGGAAACAGAGAGCTGCCATGGCAGGTAAAGCAAAGCAGGGAAGATATTTTATTAATTCGCTGCTGAGATCCTGAAACAGACCAAAGGCTGTGACAGGTATCCAGTGCATCACTTCGCATCCTCCCCCCATGAACTCTACCCTGTGAGGGGCTAGCCAATTTTCGCCAGCCTGTCGAGATGGATGATGGGAGAGCATCCGTCTAATCAGCCCTCCCAGGACCCCCCGCACAGCTGCCCCCCTCAGACCGACCAGATTGACTCACTCCTGGGTCTGCGTGCCCCAGAATCCAGAGTCCAGTGGAGAAAAACCTCTCTTGCTCTTCTTTTCTATTTCTTCAATTTCTCTTTTTCGCCATTTTTACCTCGACAAAAAATAAGCTGTGAGATGTATAGACCTCTACTCCACCTGAAAGTCTACAGAGGACTCCCCTCTAGCATCGCAAACTCCTACACCGCCTCAACTTTGCTTATCCCTTTCAATTCAACAAATTAAAATAAAATACTGAGTAAAGCTATAACATAAATGGCTGATTTTGAGGGCAGCCTTGCTGCTTGAACAGTCTCTCACTGACCACCTGAATGACAGTGTATCCTCTCACCCACTTGACCTTAGTTCCCCCTTCTGTCCATTCATAAGTGCCTGAATGGCTCTGCTGAAGAACACATTGCAATGTGAAACTGCCCCTTTTTGCCGTTTTAGATGCAGTTGCATTTCACAAGGCTTCAAAGAACTGAGTCGCCAACAATGGTGCTTGGCTGGATTAATTAACCAGATTCATTAACTGATAGATCCACAGTATCAGCCACAGCTTTAATTTAACATTTCTCAGAGTGCAACTCATTTGTATTTGTTTGTGAACGTCCACATAGGCTTAACTTCAGTGTTGCACTAACTGCTGGATGGCTGCAATCAGGAGGATTTACTCTCAATGATCCTATAAAGATGAGACAATGAGGCTGAAGTTGCTCAGAAGCACCGGGTTACATTTTCCACACAAAATTCCCTCGACCTTTCTGAGCCGCTGCGTCTTTTATTCTTTCCGTCGTCCGATTTCTTTAGGTTGTTGTAAGCCACAGAGTATTGTAAGTCTTGCTGTGATCGACAGAGAAGCGTTACAATCTGGGTGCTCAATGACTTCTCCCTCCCCTCAGACGCCCGCAGGACACGCACCTTAATTGGAGCATCTTTTTTTTTTCTTCCTCAAAAAAAAGGATTCCTTCAAAGACAATCCAAAGCACCCCAGCCTTAATGAGTGCTGAAAGTGACAAGAGCACATCTGCATCATTTTCTACCACCCCCCCCTCACAAATGAGATTCTCCGCTCCCCGTGTGATGGCCATTATTGCCAAGCTGTGACCAATTCAACGGTTTTAATTAAGCATATTTATAGGTTTCACGGTCACCAGGTCAGCGTAAACAGCTATGTTTGTCATAATGTCTGTCCCGGGCAGAATGCAGGGAAAAGAAAGGGAGAGATGGATACTCTGTGAGAGCCCAGTCTGCGGCAAAAACAGCAACAGAGTAGGTTCTTTGAGCATCAGAATGCATTGAATTACTTTTTCTTATTTTTCAAATGACAGCTCCCAAAAATGACATTTTAGACACTTTGTTTCTTTCCCTCCCTCTGCCTTTCAAAGCTGTTCTTTGGTTTGACGCAGGAGACCTAATTCCCCAGAAGTTTTTCTATTATTAATTTTAAAGTATGCCCCGGAAAATGCCCTAACTGCCCCGAGTCCCTAATGTGTCATACAAAAGCAAAGCTTTATGCATTTTTCCCCAAGTGGCTCTCAAACACCAAATTTTTCCTGAATGTCTTGATCTGCCAAGTGTGACAGCTCTTCACACATTTGAAAGTGGCAAATATATATTTATATTTCCTTTCATATGACAACTTGTTTTCTTCTTCATCACCCCAGGTTCTTGGAATTCTGGCACGGTTTCAAACAGCGGCACGGCAAAATAAAACAAGAGTGAATTAGGGGAAAAAAATAACTTGCGAGGCGCAGTCATTAATATTTAAACTTATTTATAATTACGTACCAGTCTGCTGTTGCTGCGTGGTGTAAACGAGCACATATACCGCCTTAGATGGCTTATGATGTTTATCACAATAGTTGTGTTCTACTTTTGTAGGTGGATCAGAATTAGACAACATGACAGACCTAATGATCCTGGGAGGATATTCTCTTTCGCACTGCGTGTATATATGAGACTGTGTTTGTGGATATACATCTGTGTGCATCCTCTATGTATTTGTCTTTGTCTCCATCTCTCTCAGGGTCTGATATGTGCATGCAAACACAATGTCTGGAGGGAGACATGACAAAAACTCCCAGAAGCCTTTGAGCTCCTCTGTTTTTTTTTTGTCTTTTTTTCCTCTGTTGCACCATTGGGGAAAGTTAAATCCAAACAAAGAGGAGACGCTCAGTGTACTGCGCTCGAATCCATCACCGGATCCTTTCCTCAAACGTGTCTCTTTTACTTTACTTGGTTGACTTTTTCAGCAACTTTGATAAAAACAATTTGAAGCATTTCTCAAGGAAAACTCATGCAGTTTTAATTTTCTGTCTGTAGTGATTTGATTTTCAGGTTAACAGAATGTATCAGAGGACACAGTAAGCAGCATTAGAACAATGATTCCAGCTGGAATTTGGTTGTCATATTTTACAGACACTGAAGTTTAACTTTTGCCATTTGGAAAACAGGATGTCTAGAGAGTCATAGACAAACGTGGAAATTTTTCACTTAAATATTTTTTTCTAGTTTATGAAAATAAGTGTATGCATAAAATATATGCACACAGTTAGTACATATTTGTATTTTCAAACTTCATTCCCTATCCCTTTGCCAGAGATATTGACTAAGGTTTCAGACTTGCACTCAAACTCTACTTAAGTCATAAAAACAAAAACTTTAAACTTGACTTAGATTCATGCTGTAATCACTTCAGACTTGACTTAGACTCGGACGCCTAGATCCAAGTCTCATAAGCTCATCTTATTTTCTGTAACAAGCAGTGAAATCAAGCTGGCATGTAAGCTGCTAGATCGAGTCAAGAACTGACCATACCAAGACAACAACAAGACTAAGACTTTTAGGGAAGCTAGACCAAATCCAAGACTAAAAAGGAAAGAGACCAAACCCAAGTCCAAGACTAACTGATTGTAATGGTGAACCATCTTCTTCAGAAAGGTTCTCTGCGACAAAATTTAGGTGAACTCAAACCCAGATCACTAACTGCATGCAACTTATCCAACAAATTTGACAAGCTGTTAAAAACTTAAACAGACGAGCCAGACAACTTTGAGAGTAAATCCATCCATCTAAGCGTAAACTGACTTGGCATTAGCTGCAGGCAGAAGGAATGGAGGCGACAGGTGGAGGTGGAGGACTTAAATCACTTAAGAGTTCCTTCTTTCTGTGTACTGTAGAGTCAGACAAACATCCATACATTTGCAATGGAAAAGGTTTTCCCTCGTTTTCACGTCCCTCCGACACAAAGGAGCACAGGTGGCACCATTGATTTATTTTTTTAAGTAAAAAACTTTATTTGTTGCAGCCAGCACCTAAGTTGCTGTAAAAAGAGGATGGTGCAGCAGCTGTTGTCTTGACCAGACTTGCAGTAAAAATTGGAGTCTTAACATTTTTAAGAGCAAGAGAAGACTGAGTTTAAATGAAGCTCAGATTCAGAAAAAACTAAGACTTTTGACAATGACTGATCCTGAGTCCTACACCAAAAATATAGACTCTCATAGTTAATAAGCTGCATTTGCATATTTTTGTGTAAAAGGATATATTTCATTGTTAGCCAGTGATCTTCAACAGTGGTGGGCTGTTATTTGTTTTAGAACAACCTGTTTGTGTTTGCCGTAGCATCATAAAATTACCACACTATAAGTACAGTGTGGAAGTACAGACTGACTTTAGCAGTCTGTACTTCCACAAATATTCTTCCATATTTGCTTTCATTTACTCACTACACTGAGTCCTGCTCAGTATTTAGTATTTATTTATTAAGAGAGAAACTGTTCTATTATATCTTTTTGTTAACTTTATATAAACATTGTGCAGTATAAAAATCAACTAAATCAAACATTTTCAACAGCCTAGATAGTTGAAATAAATAATTTGTGTGATGGAAGTATCCTGCTTTATGTATAATTCTTGCAGCCTGTTTTGGTGGTGGTAGTGTGATTGTCTGGGTCTATTTTGCAGCTTCATAAACTCAGGCACAGTTGGGTTATCCAGGAGTACTGTGATTCAAAGCACAGCAGCAAGTACACCTGGGACTGGTAAAAAAGCTTGCAATACAATAAAAACCCAACAAATTAAGACGCTGTAGTGGCCTTTTTGTAAGAACAATTGAGAACTCCAGTCTGGAATTTTAGCAACAATGGCAACAACTTGCACATTGAAAATGATGTGTCAGTTAGAAGTACGTTTGTATTATTTTTGCCATGACTGGTACAAAAAACACTGCAAAATAACTGTTTCTCTCTTGTAGAACTGCGGAAAATTTTTTGAAGAATTTTGCCCACATCTATGATCATATCTACCACTGCAGCATCAGTTGAAAAGCAGAGGTGCACTCTGAAATATCCCTAGTCAATGTCTGTCCCTGACTGAAGTGGTTAAATGTGAAAGTAATTGTGTTTTGTTTCTGGGACTGACATGCGGAACCCCACGGACCCCATCTCCCTCCCAGTGACAGGCAGAGATCCTCCCCCCTCGCTCTGTCTAATTAGAGGATGTAGCCCAGGGCTCGTGTCCCAGGAAGACCCATCCCCCTCCCAAGATGGTTCCCCTAAGAAAGCCCTTAATTGGGTTCTTTAGTCATAGACTTCATTTTGGCTGGAAAGGCATCTGTGTGTTGCTATCACCTCACAATACAGTTTGTATCGCTCTCTTGTGTTTTTTCTATTCCTCTTTCTCTCCCTTTTTTTCTCCCCCTCACTGGCCTTCTCTCTGTCTATGCTCCTCTCTCCCTCTCCTGCTCTCCTGCTCTCTCCTCACTTAATGAGGCCCCATAATAACACAGCAGTTGTGCAGTTGTTTTGCTACCTCAGTCAAACAGCGGGATCACTGCATAGTGTGTTTCTAGTACCATTCACTTGTCTACTTAGACAGGGTAATGAGTATCATTTGGAGGTACAAAAGACCCAGCCCACAAAAAAAGCGGTGCTCCGTCATCTCCGGTTACACCTCAGAAGTGTTTGCTCCGGGTGCTTAGATGTCTCAAAGTGTTTCAAACGTTATGGATTCAAGATGTATTTTTATAGCCGCTCAGTGTGACTACATGGAATACAGTGAAATCCATTGCTGTTGTCATCTCCGTCCTCGCCTAGTGCTGTTACAGTATGACCATGACTCCCTGGGCACCTTGCTTCAAACAAGACTGTCTGTTACCAAGGAGACTGGGCTGGTTGTGGTGCAACAGTGTTTTGGGTCAACCCTCCCCATGGTCCGATAAGTGATGACTGTGGAGAATGCCAGCTGCTGTTTTATTTATTTATTTATTTATTTGATTTTTTTTTGTAATATCCATTGGCTAAACTAGCCAGCAGTAAGCCTGGCCTGGGGTCAGAGCAGGGAAGGATTACTCCCTCAGTGGACTGGTCGGCAGTGGAGAAAGCACAAAGGAAGGACTGAGTCGATACTGGACAGCAAGTTCAACACACCATTAAAGTGCCAGAGAGAATGCAATACTCCTGTCTTTCCCTAGAGTTTTTTTTCTCCCAAATAGCAAAAAAGATTTCAAACTATGTCACAAATCTCACACAATTACTCATAATTCTGGTCATTGTTCCTGGACAAAGAACATTTTTAAGTGACATAAACGTCAAAGATTAAAACCTTCAAAGACAAAGCTATATTACTGCTGACTGAAAGCTAAAATATCACGCTATTGCATATCTACCTTGAAACTCAGTGACATAGGGTGATAGAAAAATAATGTTCCACCATCGCCTCCGGACGCTGTAGCATACACTGGTTGATCACCTCACTAGCAATGCGAGGTTGGCCCGGATTGTTATTTACATGTTAAAACATTTTATTGCATGTGTGTTGCAGCTCTCATGGACATTAAACTGTCTTCCAAGAACCGCAGCAATCACCAAATCATTTTGACACTACACCAAAAATAATGTACGATGCCACTTGATGTGGTATTCAGAATGGGAGCACATCAGCAACACACACCTTTCAGAGATGCGACCTGAATCCTGTCATTATGTTCAAATTGATCAATACGCCGCATAAAGCGGTAGCTGCAGTTTTCTGCTGAAACACTACCTCCAACTGAGTTCCTAAACATTATTGGCCTAATGCAATCACTAAATAATAATATTCAATCTTGTAGTTAATGACATGTTTCACTGCTTTTTGAGGTTCTGTTAGCTAGTATTGATTAACAATCAGCTGGTCACAAACATTGTTTGCTGCTGAAAGGTGCATTAAAGTCCAACTGTTTTAGTGCTAAAAGATTTTCTACAAAAACACAGAATAAAACTGACAGGCACTCCAACTGGAGGAGACTTTTACAGTGGTTTGTAGACGCTACTCTGAGGTGGCACTATGTTTGTAAAATATTAAAATAATTATTATGTTCAACCAGTTCAAAGCTGGGTCTGGCACCAGCCTGAAATAAGCACTTGAAGCACTTTGATGGGAAAATTATGTGTAATATTGTCGAACATGTTTTTTAAGTTAATATTATTTTATGCTTTAAATTAATTCAGTCATTCAGTGCAATGATAGAGGGTGTGTACAAGTCTGTCTTAGAACTCCCCATTGTCCAGCAACAGCTAATTATATACTTAGTGCATGACTGCATGCACTTTCAGAGGCAATAGACCAGGGGGCCATTAGCTTTGACTCTGGATTGATGTTTTGATTTTCAGGGTGATATAAGCAACAAAAAAAACACATTCGTTTCGGGTGTTTACTTACTGTGCTAAAAGGTGTTTTAAATTAGACTCCTTTAACATAACCAATAATATATTTGTGCTTTGCTGTGATTTTAACTAAGTTAAATTTATGTTGTTCTCCTATAATTTCCCTGAGAACTATTTAGTCTGATTATGACCTGTGTATTTTTTTATGTTTCAATGTGAAATTAATTTTGTTGTGCAGTGTGTTCAGGCCTAATCATTTTATATCCTGTTAAAAAAATTATTCAGTAGTGCATTTTATAACAATGTTGTACATATTTTCCAAATTTTTTCATATAATTATGAATAAACGGCCTAGAAAATAGATTTTTTTTAAATAAAGGCTGCATAATGGGACACATTCCGGTCAATTCACTGGTTAGCTCTGCGTTTGTTTAAAGTGCAAACAGCTTTATTTGTTCAAGAAACCGTGAAAAGGCCATGGCTTAAAAAGTCATTATTGCGCAGTCAGGTCTCCAACCACTCAATAAAACCTGGCTTTAACGTTACACCGGGTAGAAAGAGCAGACACAATGCACTTAACATGTGCTCAGTAGGTATTACCATATTGCTAATCAAACTTTGTTAGCGTGACGATTTAGCTTTACATCTCTCTTTCTGCGATGCTGGACAATGTGAAGATTTTCACTAATACAGCAGGATCAGATGAAAGCTTCTGTGTCTGAGGACAGTGGTCTTCCTCTGCAGAGCTGATGCAAGAGATGCACCTCTGTTGCCTCACTGGAGACCGGGCACTATCGATGGAGACCAGAGCAATGGGGAACGACATAAAGAATGATTAGTTAATAAATCAGCTCCCTAGCCGACTTGCTCTTTCCTGGTTTCTGCTCCTTCCCCAATCGTTCCCCATTATTTTCTCCCTCCCCCTCTTCTCTCTGCAGCAGCATTAAATCCTGAAGACACGTTGCACCTGTTTGCATGGGTACACCAGACCCCTGCCGGGTGTTCTCCCTCCTCTTCCACTACCCCTGAGGGCGCTGCAGTGGGGTGATGTAATCAGATGAAAGTGTCGGTTTAACGGTGGCATGGAGCCTAAGATGTGAGGAGAAGCGAGAAGAGAAAAGGGGTGCTCATTTCTCAGAAGGCCGAAGCGGGTGTGCCTTATCGATCAGCGCAAAATTTAATTTAGTGTAGAATTGAGTTGCTACGGTTTACCTGAACACCGCTGGTAACTACAGCAGGCCTATGTGGCCAGCAGGTGGTTGAAAGGATCGAGGAGGAGATTAAGGGTTGGATATAAGGGAGGGAAATGGATGATAAGGGGAATGGCAGAGTTTCAGGGGGAATAGAATTGGAGTTAGGATGAGAGCTAAAAGGCTTAATGGAGGGCATCTAATCCTAAATTGCTGCGATTCTAGTGTGACACCATTAGTGACATCCTCTTTAAGGGTGCAGTGGACATTTTGCTCATTTTCTTACAAAAAGCAATGAGTGAACTGCATGTGTGATATCTAATTTGTGGCTGCACACTGTAGGTATTCGTTGTGCCCAACAATTGCGCAGAAGTAACTTGAAGAACTTGACAAGGATGAAGATTGGAAAGCGGATTTCCTCCCTCACCCTCCTTTCCACTCCTTTGTACTTATACACAGAACAGTTTATAGCTGCTCTGCAGAGTTCAATATCCACAGAGATAAAGGTATCAGTTTCATTTTCTCTTAGCGTATTTTTTTTTCTTCTCCTTTTTTTCTTCTATTTCCTTTTAGTCTGCATGGCTGCCACAGCCACTGAAGTCGTTTAACACCGTCCTTGAGAAAGCCCTTAGTGTAAAAACTCCTGGCATGTTTAAGGAAAAAGGTAGAATGCAGTGTGTGTCAGGCAGAGCTGGGACATTCAGAGCGGGGGGAGTGGGGGTAGCTGTTCCCCAGAGGGGTTATTTTCCCCTCTAATAGCTGTTACGAGCCCTACATTATATCCAAGGAGCTACATTCCTTTGGGGTCCAGACATATGCACACTGACACAAACACACACACACATTCCCACCTAGATGGACTGGCACATTCACACAAAGGCATGCACACTCAGTTGAGCACAAATTTTCTCTGTTTCTCTCTTTTGCACACACATACACACACGCAGTCAGTTCTAGCCGCTTTGCTCTCCCCCCGTGTCAATATCCTGCCATTTGAAGTCACGTACTGCAGGGGCTTCTGGGAGTCACTGAGGAGCCAGGCTGACGGGTAATGGGCCGCATTCATTAATAAGGTTGCCGTGCTCCTGTCCCTCCTCAGCAACGCCAAGGATGTCTTCACCGGAGGGGGGGGTTGGCAGAGTGTGAGGAGGGAGATGAGGTGAGGTGAGGAGAGAGGGAGAGCATCCCATGGGGAGTCTCCTCCCAGACTCACTTAAAGGAGCTTTATTTCAGCAAGAGAGAGGGGAGAGGAAGGCAGGAGAAGCTGTCCAGGAGCCGCCTCTTTAAAAAAAAAGGCCCCGGCGAGCCACGCTAACCCGTACCAGGGTCACAATCCTGCTCCCCGTCAAACAGCTTATTACCCCACCTGTCGGGAAGTAATCGCCCCAGCTAAAAGGAAAGCTGTCGAGGTGTTTAAATGCTTTATGCGGAGGCAGCTGAAAGGGTAATATGGGAAGGAGTGAATTCAAGGGGGGGCTAATAGGCATCTCTCAGTCCTGCCTGAGGGATTGTGCACCAACAGTACTGAAGGTGACTGCTTTGGTAAACCGCCTCTCTAAGGTTGGGCAGGAATATTTAATAGTTACTAAACCAAATGCTGATGAAGGCACTTTTATCTCTTAATTGTGAACTTACACTCACCAGGCACTTTATTATAAAACCTTGCTAGTCCCGGGCTGATCTCCAGTTTTCCCTTCTGAACTTTCTAAATCTTGCATGTCATAATTGGTTCAAGGCCCCATAAATTTGGCTCAGAGATTTTGGTCCAATTTGACTGGATATCTTCATGATTTGCTGCCGATTTGTCAGCAGCAAATCCATTATGTGATGTGAATCTCACATTCCAAAAGTGCGATATTGTTTTGCACTTTGGTGACTGAGGAGACTATTGGAGTAAAATTAACTTATTGACATGTTCAAGAAACCTGTTTGAGAAGAGCCATATCTTGCTGGTTGTAGCTATCATAGCATGGTTACACTGTGGTACTCAGAGTAGGCTGTGGGGTGTAAAAGATGCTCAATTGATGTCAACCCTCACCAGCAACCTGAAGCATTAATCCAATGTAGAATGGATTCTTGCTTTAATGTTGCTTAAGTCAAATTCTGACCTTATCATCTCTCATAGATGAAATTCCTCATCACACCAAGCACATTTTCCAATCAGTTATTATGCTTTTAATAATCCTGTGAGAATTGTTGCCTCAGTGTCATGTCACAGTGGACATGAGTGAAATCTGTGGTCTTGTGGTGCGGTAGCTTATCTGCTTCAGGTTTCAGTTTTGTGTGTTCAGAAATGGTATCCTGCATACGTCGGTTGATAAAGCATGGTTGTGTGAACTGCTGTTGCCTTTTTATTATCTCCAGTCGGGCAATTCTCTTCTGAACTCAGCACGCCCTTTTGATCCACAGAACCACGCAAACAATATCCACTCACTGGATATTTTCTTTTTGGACCATACTCTGTATGCCCAATTTTGCTTTTAGTTGTTTGGTTTGAACTTTAAGAAGTCATCTTCTCTTAGATGCCTAAATAAATTGAGTCACTGCTATGTGATTGGCTAATTTTGCAATTTTCTTAGTAAGCGATTACTTAGAAAACCCAATTTATTAGATTGGCCAGTGAATCTAGGTGCGAAATGAAAAAAAAGACTCGTGTCCACTATGATGTTTGCGTGTGTGTGCACGCATGTGTGATGATGACTCTGTGACAGGTGTGTCTAGTCCATGCCAGTTTACGGAGTCCAAGGCCATGTTTTAAACAGAGCGCAGCAAGTGGGGCATGTAGTTTGCATTAAAGGGATTAGCAGTCACTTCAAAAGATGACCTGGATTCAGCCCACCAGGGACACCCGTTACACACCCCCTGGTCCACACTCCCTTTAAAGAACCTGGCACAGCTGCCCCACTACAACCCCACTCTCAACTGTGTGTGTATCTTTGTGTGGGTGTGCGGCTGCATGTATTCCAGAGAAACATCGTAACAGAGTTATATCCTCACCTTGTGATGGCGTCATGGTTAATTGTGCCCCAATACATATTCACAGAGGTGTGGAGGATCAAATCATCAGTGGCCTTACCTGCACCTCTTGACATTTTCTCTGCAGGGTACATGTGTAGTGCATTTAATAAATGTAGGCACCTCCAGGGAAGATTTTCTATGTGGTGTGTCAGAGTCTTGTGATGGATTTGCTGCCATTGGGGCAGCCTTTGATTGAGGTTGGAATATTTTCTGTCAGTGGTCTTAATTGTAATGTTACACCAGATTTTAAAGGAGTAGTTCACAGCATTTGAAGTGACGTTGATGTGGACACAAAACCATTTTTTGTATTGATCAACCAACTCATTTGTTCAGTGGTCTGTACTTTACACGGCCCCAGTGAACCTTTTACACACCTTTTCTATAAGAATCCATATTTCTGATCAAATTATTCACAACTGAAATAAAGATATTTGTTTTGTCACCACAATGCATAATGTTTAATCTCAGACTCTTCTGGAATTTTCATTGTGTTTAAATGCAGATTCGTTTTTCCCAGAAACTGAAGCTAACAGGTAGAAGAGGGGCCAAGACCAATGTAGCTTCTACTGTGTCCAACTCCATAAATATCATAGTAGTTTATGTGAGTGCTTTGTATGAACCTTTAAATAATCTTGGTTTTGACTGGCATTTACTAAAAAGGCAAAATATTTTTACAAAGGAAATGGAATTAAAAGGCAGAGTATCCCGTTAAATATACCTAACCTCAATTAGTATAAATCCAGTATAGTTCTTAGTCTAAGAGCTGGTCTGAGAGGGACCAGGTCCAAAGCTAAATGTGCCCATCTTTAAACTCATCCTCATTGTGTTTTTACAAACTGTATTTCTTTGGTCTTCAAACAGTTATCTTGTTTGACCAAAAGTTATTCTAAAATAGTAGAAGGTCACTTTGGTCTATGTCACCTCTTAGACTAGCTGTTTGTTTCATCCTCTGTGTCAACTTATCTGGATTTGTACTAAATCAGGATGCCAAAGACTCATCTGTTACAGGAGGGATAGTTATAGCTTTTGATTTTTTCTAACAAAACTTTGCTTAGCAACATTCAGATCCTTCACTTTTATTCTCTGTCTGTATGTGTGTTCAAGTTAAGCATGCCTTTATTTCGTTTAATCATGTCTTCCTTGTCTTTTTGTGTGTTTCTTTTGCAGAACCACACGTTGACTCAGCACAGCAGCTAACGTGGCAGAGCTCAGTGCAGTGACCAAGAACAAGGATCGCATGACGCACAGAACCAATCCTGACCGCCAATTACTGTCTGCGTATTTTCCCGCTGACTGACTAGTCCTGAGCATTCGGTTCAGCCACACCGCCAGAAACCACACCACAGAAGAAGGAAAAAAAGAAGAAACAAAAGCAAAGAAAGAACATAAAAGAAGCCTTCCTGTTCTTTACTAATCATTGTGTCCAAAGTAAAGAAAAGGCCATCTTGTTTGTACATAGACTTCTTTATGTGTCCCTTATCTACAGGTATATTACAATCTTATACAGTATTTGCCATTGTACAGTTAAAAATGTTTGTCTAAAAAAGAGTAAAGGAGGGAAAAAAATATCATTAAATCTGTCAAAGAAAATGGGTCTTGACCCATTGTGTGAGGAGATGTGCCATTACGAGCACAGGACTCTTCATCACTGGCACTCCTTCGTGCTGTATACAGACACAGTCAATCATTATAAGGTAAAAATTTTGAAAAAAAAAAAAGAACTGAATTCACCAGCATAGGCAGATATATTGTCTGTGTCTGTCATACAGTAAGCATGGCTGCCGGAGGAGCAGCTGTGAATGACGGCGCAACAAATCTGCACTGCCTGTGCTGAAGTTCATGCGAGAGACAGGAAAAACTAAAAACAACACAGAGAAGAAAAGAAAAAAAAACAGGACAGGGGACAGACAGGATGCTGATATATGCAAATGCAGTGACACAGATTTGGAAAAGGCTAGCTCCTCTGGTTGGCTCGTGAACAGAGGCGTGAAGCTCCCATGTGGCTCTCAGAGCGTGGGGAAATCTCCGGCCCACTGATTCAACCTGTACATTTCTGTTATTAATGTTTACTGCTTGTTGAAGCCAGAAGATTACTGGAATTTTCTCCTTTTTTCCATGTTTTGTTATCTCTGTGTATTTTTCACAATTTGAATTTAGGGCATGAAGACTGAGCGCAATCTCAGACTGTCTCGGGGATACAACCGTAGTTCTAAAACGCCGTCCCTGGCTCTCCTGGAGAGTGTCCACCCAACCCTCTTCCTTTGCAGCGTCTCATTGCCCACTGCTCAAACTGGAAGCCACTGTGGCACCATACAAAACTCCTGATCCATCCTGTATTGTAAATGTTTTGCATTCATTGAACCTGAGATGCACTTTTGTATGAAACTTTCATGTTTTGACATTTTGACTGAAAATTGTTCGTATACAGTTTACAGGAAAACACGATCTCCTGCGGCAAAAAGGAAAGTTATCTCTGATGTTATTAAAATGTATTGTACAAATATAGAGTTCTGTATTTGGCAGACCTCATTTTTTTGTGTTGCACATGTGATGGAAATAATAAAAACTGTATGAGGAAATGGCTTTAGTGTCGCTTGTTTTCTAAAAGCTTTGTGTGCAGGAGTGTGAGAAAGCAAACACAATTAACCCATCAGACAAGACCTATGACAGTGCAAGCACAATTATCATCCAAAGCTTGCCCGGTTTTTTTATTGTGTCAAATTGCATCCTATTTTTCCTCACTCCCTCGTGGCAGTCGCTAACGAACATCTGAGCATCTTAAGGGAGGTCTTTGTTATTAATGACTCCATTACCCATCACCCTGTGCGGTCCCATTCTACACACCCTTGCGTAAGGCCTATTTAGGGAGCCTCCAGCGCTCCGGGGGACCTGGGAAAAGATTCTCCTGCCTTCGCTGAATGGGACATTAGCATCTGTCTGTCTCAGCAAATGATTCATCAGTGGTGACACAAAAAGCTGCCAACAATTTGTTGAAGCTTTCACTTTTTGCTTTGAAAGAGCCTTGCTCTGAAGCTGAACGCTTTGTAACTATTCTACAACAAGACACAACAATAACGATAAGCATGCAGTGGTTTATAAATCACATTTTCTTGTGGATACCATTAGAAAATATTGCATTATTTAGCCTTAGTACTATTCCCACAATTTTTACATTACTATGGTCCTCTCTTTCCAAAACATACATTAAGAAGCATAGAGGATGTTTTTTTAGATGAATATGACCCCACAGTGCAAAACACAACAGAGAGGGCAAAACATAAGATGCATATAAAAGAAATAGCCTTTACTAAGTAATCACTGAATCCAGTTTAGTGGGGTTTGCTGTGTTTTTTGTGAAGTGTTTTCTGAAAAACTGCTTTTTTCACATTTTTTATTACACTGTATTTATCTACTATACTTGCTTTTTTTGTAGATTTTTTAAGTCCATTTAGTTTTGTACATATTGTCCACTTTATACAAATAATCACAAACCAATTTTCCAGTGCAGCATGGTGAATGTGCTCTTACTCATTTACTTTTACTTAGATGTTCAGTCTCAAAGATTCTCATTGGCTAGTAGGATTCAATTTCTATGATGATGATTAGCTCAATAATAGACAAACTGCAACCCCACATCCATGTCAGAGATGGTACATCCCAGCATTAAACTGTCACAGGAAATGCAAGCTGGGCATCCATTAAACAACTTTGCTAGCATCTCCCTTTGCCAGACACTTTTAATAAGCTTCAAGGGCATTTGAACAGATCCAGAACTTTGCTTTGCCAGAGATGGACTGGCCCACATCATCCATTACATTAAATTGGGTGGTGGCCTCCAGCTCATATTTATGATTTAATTAAATTCACTTGTGAGGCGTATCAAAACCACTGCGGCCTCGCTTTTAGCGCCAGCCTAAGCAGCTCAACGCGCACATACATACATTAGTGCGCACACATGCGGCGTGTTCCTGACACACGCCCAAGTGCGAGACTTTGTAGGCGCTTTGGCAGAGGGTTCTCTAGGGTTCATTTAAAGCAATATAATTACACAGCTCCCAAGTATTCTTCCATCAGAAAGCAGCAGAATGGATGGCTTGTTCAGAGATAACTCAGCCTGGCTGATCCTCTACAGTGCCGTCACACTGCACATAACCTTAATGCAAGTGGCACTTAATGTTGCTAAGAGCCTGGCCAATCCTTAATGAAACTGGCCAGTGGGGCCAGATGTTTGGGAGTAGCTGAAATGGTGTTGTTTTTATCTAAGATGTGTTTAAAATAGCATTTGTTTGTTTGTTTTTATGGGATTTTTTTTTTTTAGACTTAAGAGCCACATACCTGCAGTCCTCTCGAGGAAAAGCAGCAGTCTGTGTTAAGACTTTATTAAAGAAATATGAGCTCCTGCTGAAGCTGTGCAACATGCTGCAGTCCAGAAAGGTAAAAATGTGGCCTTTCATCCCTTTTGAACAAATATACATTCAGTGCTTCTCCCTTGTGTTCCAGTGTCCTTGCTATTGCTCTTCTTTGGTGCAAAATTTAGTTTGGTGAAAACTCCACATTGTTAGGCTGTGCATTCCTCTGGCTGAAGGAGACCTCAGAGATCTCTTATGGCATTCAATATGTGCGCCCAAGCATGAGATCCAGCTCCATTTGGCTGGGAGATCCACTGGGACCGTCTGAGGTAACCTAATCTCTCACACCAGCACTTCACATCCACAGAGCCATCTTTTCACTTCAGAACTATGTTAGCAAAATGGACGTCTCAACTCGACTATGTAGCCCCATCAGGATGTTTTTGATGAACGCAAGGTCTCTGCTGTTGTCCTATGGGTTTTCCTTGTGTAATTTTGAGCATTTTATCTTTAAAATGTGGCAACAGCAGCAAGTTTTACACTATTTCTTTGTTCTAATGAAAACATATACAAGCATGCTTCACTAAGGCATGCACCAGGTTTCTTGTTTTCAGAAAAAAAGAGTGAAAGGAGCAAGGTGTCAAAGAATGATCAGTTGGATAAAAAAAAACTATTTACGATAACTAATTTGATAAGGAAATTTTAATTATAATAAAAACAGACAACACATGAAGGCTAAGCTTTATCATTAGGACCTTTGTCAGTTCTGTTACCTTAAAAAGAAAACTGAGACAAAAACCTTCATCAATCAGTAAACATCACCTTCATCACATTGTGAAACAAAGCTGGAATAAAAAGAAAAGGAACCTCAAAGAGAGAAAAAATCCAACGTGAGAAAAATTACACATAAAATAATAAGTAATGGAAAACATTTTAAGAAAATATAAAAACATATATTTTTTATGTATATAGAAAATAGTAAGCAAAATATGTACATATAGCTAAAGGCACAATTTTAATGGCCATTCTCAAGTAAACTTAGAACAAAAATACAAGGAAAAAAATATTAAAGAAGATACTGGAAAGAAAAAAAGACAAAACAAACAAAGGAAAACAGAAACAAAGCAAGAAAAACACTAACAAATTATCTGGAAGAATTGTGGCTCAATTTAAGAAGCAATAAACAAGTTTTCCAATGGTATAGATTTATTCCCAAAAACAAACAATTAACCAAACACATATTTCCTTACTTTGTTAATGTTGAATCAAACTTAGCAGATGAAAAAAGCAAATAAAACAACATGTTATCCATGTAATCAACTGCATGTTTATTTGGAGAACTTTCCATTTTTGTAGCTGTTGCTTTTAGGAGTTTATGTTTTGCTTTTGGTTTCCACAGCCCTACTTTGTGATCGTCTGCTGATCTTATCTTACTCGTTTGAAAAAAATGGCTAATTATCAGATTTTAAACTTGAAACTGAATGGTAATCATTTAAAAGTAATAATTTATTTTTCATAAATGTCCCAATGTCTGTAATCTACAGTAATCGTGCAATACATTCACTTCTAATCTGGGTTGTAATCCATAACAACTCAGTTCTCTTCACGGACAAACAAAAACTCTCTCCTCCACTGTACCCTCCTCTAATGATCCCCATGTCTCCTGCACTGGGAGAACTGAAGGTGAGTATCACCCTCCAGTCATCTCCCTCTGCCTCACTAAGATAGACACCTGAAATAGACAAGCCACTCTCCCTTTTTTTTTCATTTTATTTCTAGTATATGTGTGTGACTGGATGGGGGAGGATTTTCAAAAATGTATTAAACTCCAAGCAATGAAATATAGACCAGGTGGGGTCAAATTCCCAGTAACTCTCTTGGCTCCATGTAGCCAGCTCAGTTTGGTGTGAGTGAGGAGGACAAGGGAAGAATCTAACAAGAGGAGTGAAAAGGGAAAGATACTATCAATAATGCAGAGTACGCTGTATGGGGCTGAAGGTAAAAATGGAAAACACACTGACTGATAGAAGGGCTCGCTGAATTCTAGGCTGTACTTAAAAGTTTTTAAACATAGTATAAGTTTTTACACAATTATATTTTTTGCTGCATATTTCCTCTATACAGGATGTCTAGTCACACTTAAATGTTTTTGAGTAAATACAAAAATTAGCTCTCCAATCACAATTTGATTTGTTAAGGGTGAAAAGTTGTTTAAACTAATCTCCCAGAAATAACCAAAACAGGCCCTGTGTAGAGATCTAAAAATCCCTAAAAGATCTTATAAATAAAATGGAACAGGAATAATCTTCAATGTCCCTAAGTGGGGGAATTAAGCTTTGCCAGCAACAAAGTGACAGGAAAAATGGAGGCATGCAGATTCACACAACGTAAAGTTTTCTAAGAATTTATTAAGAATTAGAGACTGTGCCGTAAGTTACTATACAAGGAGAGAAAATATTGTACAGTTTTTAAAAATAGTATATTCGGATTTTTAAAAATGTGCAACTAAGTAAAATAATAGGATAAATGACCCCAATCTAAGTGAGTTCAAGAACCAATGAGGAACAAAGTCACTAACACCTGTCAGCCCATACAAATAATACAGGAACACATTTGCATCATTTTACAACTTAAAAACTGCTTTGAAGATCTGAAGCATTTATGAGTGACAACAAAGCAAAAAGACAAATCTGCAAGGGGTAAACCTGGTTTCATATCACTGCACTGCCGTCCATCCATTGTCTGTGCCCACTTATCCTTGCAGGGTCTGGTGCCGATCTGCAGAAGTCATTACAGCAAGAGGCGAGGGACCTTGCACAGGTCAGCAGTCCATCTCAGGGCAACATGGAAACACAGAGGACAAATGACCAGACACAAACACACACACAGACACGCTCACACCTAAGAGGAATGTAGGGGACCAATTAACCAAACAGTCATTATTTTTTGATAGTGAAAGGAAGCCAGAGTACCCGGAGAGAATTTCGCATGCACAGGGAGAACATTCAAACTCCATGCAGAAAGACCCCAGGCAGGGATTCAAACCCAGAACCTTCTTATTGTATTCTAGCAGTGCTACTATCTGCGCCACCATGCAGCCACTGTTTTGTTTAAAATAAAACATTTCCTAATTCTTTTTGTTAATCTTTTTTTCCCCTTAGGTTTCATTTTATCCCTCTGCTCCATTAATTAATTCACATATCTGAACATTTTCCACATCTTGCCACATAACGAGCAACTGTTGCACATCTAAAACCTGAAGTTATTGTGTTGTGGATCAAGCTCAGTCAGATTGGCTGCAGAGGATCTTAAAATATCAGTGTTGCCACAAATTGACCAAAACTGTCTAAAGTCTGGATTTTGTCTAAATCATTTCATTGTAGGGTTTTCTTATCCTGTATTTAGTTCCATCCAACTTACCATAAACTCCAAACAAGTGTCCTGGCAATGCTGAGGAAAATCAAGCCCACAGCAAGATGCTGCCACCTCTTTTCTCATCACGCTTTCCCCTCCAGCAATCCCAGTCTCCATTCCCACAGTTCATTCATGTCTCCTCCTCTCCCTGTGCATCTTTTGTATTGTAAACAACTCACAAAAGCATGACAAGGTCTCTGCAAAATGTTCCCCTCCACCTCCCTTTCTCCTCTCCCAGCTATTTGTTATTGTCTCCTTGCTATCGTGCATGAGTTTGTCTCCATCGCATGTTCTTTCTTCTGTTTTTCCTCTGCGTCAGAAAAGCAAAAGTTAATTAAATATGGAACGAGATGGAGCAGCATCTCTTTAAACCATCATGTCATTAAAATGGCATCCCTGGGAGATCAGCTTAAAAGGAGCCGGAGAACAATGTCTCCTCAGTCGGATATTTATGGGGCTGGTTATGTAAACATGCTCTCTTTATTCGCTATGTATATTTCATGTAATTATCACTTTTTGTAGCTCTCCCCCCTTGAGATTCATGGAGGCAAGAAGTTACTGGGGGAATGTCATTAGAGGAGACTATTGTTACAGAGCTGCTGTGATGTCGCACAAGGAAGAAAGGTAGATTTTCATCCTGGTGAAATCTTTTATCTATATTTGACTTCAACATATAAAAATCATCAATGTCTTTTTACATTGCATCTCCAGCTAAGAAAGGAAAAAAAAAAGTCCAGGCCTACGGTTCCATTCTCTGCAGTTGCCCGTCTTTAATAAAAAGTACAGCATGCTACAGTATTTTGTTCTCCTCCCAGCATGCATTTGATCTAGACACCAGGAAATTCACTGATGATTTATCAGTTTGCCAAGAAAACGTTGATGCCTCTTTCTCAGCCTGCCCGTGCCTCTGTCTATTAGAGGCACTGAAGATCTGGAGTGAACTAGATTCTTTTTGCAGAAAACGCCAGTCACTGGTGCTCAAAGGCCTGGCGCCAGCTGACGGGAAGCCGCTAATTAAGAGGGCTGGAGAGCCAGTGGGGCACCTTACGAAACACGGGCACCTGGGTTTCACATGAAGGAGGCTGGGTGTCCATCACACTTTGCCCGTGTTGCACAGAGAGCTCTGCAGTCAGCTCTGCGCGCTGCGATGTTGCTCTGTTTTTACGCATGCATTTTCAAACACAGCTCACACAAAACCACCACTATTCTTCTTGTGCTTCCTCACTCAGCTGGGGGCCATCGCAGAGAGAGACATCATTGTGTTGCATGACGAAAATATACATGTCAAGATGCATTCCCTTTAAGTCAGTTGCACTTAAATACATCTGCAGCAAGGTGAATGCACACAATAAAACCTATATGCACACAGGATTTAAAGTCCCACATGCAAAAACCTAGCGTTCCTCCTCTTGCTATTGTTCACCGAGTCTTCTTTGCTGTAGGGTCAAAATGTCTTTAACTAATCTAAGTGGCTTCGACTTAGGGGACAGTATGAGGTCTGCCATGAGTTCTGTCATTACACTTTCGCGCACCAGAGGCAGATACAGCTCCCGACCACCACTGAACCTCCCCGTATTGCCATCCAATCCGACACCACAGATGCAGTAAACCTAAGTGAACCGCAGTTTCGAAAGTCGACAGCAATAACCACTGCAGAATTGCTTTTAATCAACGTCTGAAATGAGGGTGACTTGAAGCGTCGCCCCATGCTGATTAAATGTAATTGTTTAATTGCCAAGTGCTGGGAACCCATCCTAAGAGGATTCCAATGGAATTATTTAATCTCTAGTCAGGAGGTGCACTGCAGGAAAAAAAGAGGAGGAAAAACGGAAGAAGTGAAAAGGCCAAAATCAAGCAGAAATAGTCTTTTTTTTTTTCTTTTTAAGTGTGTCCCTGATGAAATATTAACTGTGGTTTACATTTAGTTGGCTGAGAGAGTGAACAGTCTGTGCTGGAACTTCAGCTTCTGAAGGGGTCACGGTTCTGACCTCTTTCTGCGCAAAGTGGTTTGATCTTGTCTGCAGGTTCTTTTCTATGTTTTGGCAATATTCTGGAGTAGTGCAAATGTAGAATATTGTTCTGTTCTTTGTAGAAGAGAGTCCAAGGACATAAAAATGCCTTCAACTATTAGCATTAAAATACAGTGGTTTCAGTTTACATCTGATACTTTTAATTGCATTTAATCCGATTAGAAGTTAGATTTTAAGATTAAACAGATAGTCTGGGATTTTTGTTAAAAGATAATAAGCAGTTATTGTAAATCTATCAGCTGGCAGTAACTCCATTTACGTTTTCATTTAGTATAAATCCAGATTAGTTGGTCATGGAGGTTGAAGCTAAAGACTAGTCAACAACCCAAATTTCTCACAGGGGTTGTGCTAATGCAAATTATGCTAATACTTAATTGAATTTTGAACTGAAGTTATTTCAACATCATCACTGAAGAGAAAAACACAAAAGTAGCCAAGATCTTATTTTCTTTGTGGTCCTATTTAATCAGTCTATACCAACTTCATGCTTGCATTAGATGGTTATTTATCCAGCTGATAAATATCCATGAGAAATGGATGTAGAAGCCAGGGATCTTCTGTGGGAAACGGTTAGAACATATCAACTAATGTATTTTGACTCAAAGGAGTCAGAAACATTCGTCAAAGTCATTTAAGTCCTCTTTCTTTCCCAATTTGATGCTCGGCTGAATTTCAATAAGTTGTTTTCACCACATCTGCTGCTTAAGGCCACTGAGTTGATGCCATATGATTGGCTGTTTTAGCAATTGAAAAGGTGTACCTAATAATATGTCTGGTGGGTGTAAACCACTGTGTTATTCTGCCTGTAAACATTTGCATGTCTTTGTTAAAGAACATCACATAAGGTGCTTTGCCTCCTTCCTCCTATTGCTGGGTATGGCATCTCTTAGAACAGCTAATCAGACACCAGATCCAACTAAATTAGATCTATACTAAATAAATTATAGAATACTAAGTATACTAAAAGAGATGGAGATATTAAGTCCAACAAAGTGCCAAGGAAATGCAATAAGAAGCTTTAAAAGAGGTTTATCTGATCACAAACTTGTCTTTGCTGAATGGTCTCTATAAACCTGACTCTTAGCAGTTGTCTTCTGTTTGTTTGGGGTCACCGCCCCTTAGGATCACTGCCTCCGGTTATAAGCCTTGACCAAGAAGAGCAGGATGAAAAAACAGGCAAACACACACTTCTTCACATGTCTTAATTATTATCTCTCATTGGAATTTCCCTTTGCTTAGACCAATTTAAGCTGGCATGATCCCCAACACTGCGTCAGTCAGCGGCCAATAAGATTGGCACACATGCCATGACATTTCAATCTATCATCAAAATCAATAGCAGTATCCCCCACTAATATCACTGCACACAGTGCACAGAGAAAGTGCTCTTGCTGTCACATTTGAGAGTAAACCCAGCTTTGCAATTCTGCTGATGGCTGCAGTTCTGTCAACCCCAGGGAAATGCGCCTGCATCCCTCTGGTCAGAGCTGCACTGCTGTCCCCCTCATCCACGTAGTGGGCTGAGCGGGAGTGAGAGGTGGGGTGGGGGGAGAGCATAGCAGAGGCCTTGTTCCCTGCAGCTGTGCCCTTATTCCCAGCACCTGACCAGGGGGCCAGATGTGCACACAGAAAACAGCAACAATTTGAGCAATGCAAGTCCCCTTTGGGACCCAGACACCTGCAAATGAATCCTCAAGATCTGACACAAAGGCATAATTACAGGACTAACAAGTATGCATCTGGAGAGAGAAATGTTTAATCTTATCAAATTAAGCTTACATAGACAGAGGTATCGGAAAACAGTTTTGCACTCTCAGCATTTCATGCACACATCTAACAAAAGTAGTATGCATTTGGCACAAACCCAGAAACTATAGGGCACAATGTGGTCATTCACAGTGAAGTGCTAAAATCCATTTTAATTATTTCCTTCCAGGCTTTCCACAAAATCCATCAGCTACCAAGAGCACTGTCTGAGATAAGTGTGTTGATGAAAGTCTTCACTAGCATTCCTGTTAAACAAAAATGTATAAATATATATTTTAATCAGAGATCTTTCAATAACGCCAAGTGAATAACATTTAAACTATTAATGTGTATTATTGTTAAAGGATAAATACAAAGCATTCAATTGCAAAACAGCTATTTCAGGCAGTTTATAACATCAGCTGAAGCAAAGAACATGCCACAAAAATATATTTATATCTAAAGACCATATGGAGGATGCTGCAAGAGCACAGCCACATGTGATCATTATTGTTATTATTGTAAAAATGAATATACTTTTTCTTTTAAACAAAAAATGTACACAGTAACATCAAAGTAAACCCGATAAAGCTGATGAAAAGTGTTAACATTTTGAAAGATTACTTCACTACGTTATTGCACAGTAAAGGTTAATGGTGACATCTAGTGGTACAAGAGGATATGCACACCTTTTCATGCTGTAAACTGTTTCAAAAACCTCCCGCAGTCGAATATTTATTTCTGATGAATTTCAGACAAATAAAAAATACATTGATGCCTCACATAAAATTAAAGAGGCTCATAAACCTCTAAAGTCGATGATTATGAGGAAACTGAAAGCATAGCAGCAGGAACACAAGATGTTTTGTTTGACAGTTCATCCCGTCATATACACCTTCATGTTGCGACCACAAACTTCTGCATAGTTCATTGGGATTTCATGTAATATGTTAACAAAAAGGAGCAGATAATTGTGTAGTAAAAAAAAAAGTCAGTCTACAAAACTGCTATGTCTTTTGTAGAAGAGTGGAAAGTAATGCAGTAATATTAAAATAAAGGCTAAACAAAAGGTTTTAGATAAAAGCATATCCTTATTCTTGAATGGTCCAGTTAAAGTTTAGAATCCAATCGAGTCAAGACTTAAAAGACACTCTTTTTCTGGTTGAGAATGTGTTGTAATTGTAGAAGTAGCTGGTTCTACAAAGAACACCAGTATTTATTGCCACCTTGTGTTAGTCTATCAAATTAAATCTCAATAAAATACACTGAAGCTTGTAGTTGGAGTTGGAAGTTGGAGAGTGACAAAGTGAAGAAAGTGCTGTGTTGTTTCCTTCACTCTTTGACAGCAGAGGGTGATATTGGCCTGTTATCACCCAGTTTTGACAAGGATTCAATGTAGAGGACAACACCTTAAAATATAATTTTATAATATAATTTTTTTGAAGGATATATAGAGCATATTCTACTGATACTGACACTCACACAAACAATAAATAAATCAACATATTTCAGGACTCCATTATATTTTTTTTCTAGCATATATGAAAAATGTCTATCTTCAACTCCTAAGATGTCTCTTGTTTTGTACAAATGGCAAAGAGCTACTTAAAAGGTGCATTTCCTTCTGATAAATAAACAATAATATTTACTTTTGTGAATATGCACATGAGAAAGTGTGAATATGCACATGAGAAAGTATTCCCTTCCTGTTGAATACAAAAAAAAAAAAAAAATCAAACACTACAAATGCAGTTGGAAACTGAATTACGACCCGTATGACAAAATGTTGGACACAGATTATTTTAATCTGCTTTCAATCAATTGTTTTGGCACATTGTTTGTTGGTGTCTTCCTGTCACTGGCCAGGGCGCAGGGCAGAGGAAGGCGGAGTTGTGTACCGCTTTGGGCAAAGGATCTTGCTGAAGGCCCTGCGGAAGCTACTGTGGCACAGTGGGTACAGGAATGGGTTAATAGCTGAGTTAAGCCACAGGAGCCAGAAGGTGACCTCATACCAGTGATGCTGGATGCATCGCCCTCTGCAGGCAGCACGGATGATCATCAGTAGGGTGTATGGTGCCCAGCAGATGGCAAACACACATACTATGATGGCCAGGGACTTAGCAATTTTCTTATCCCTGGACAGACGGCTAGGCTGAGCAGCCCTGCTGGTTGAGGGATCCAGTTTACCCAAACAAGGGGAGGAGGTCTGAGAGTGGAAGGAGCCTCTTCCAGGCAGTTTTATCCCAATTCCCCAGTTATGGGATAGAGGGATGCCTTCTGTCTGGGCAGAGGCCGGTTCACTTGCCTGAAGCTGATGCTGAAGTTGGGCCTCCCTATGGTGGCGCCTTCTCCTGCGTATACTGAGGTAAATGCTGAGGTTGAAGAAAGCCACCGAGATGAAAGGAGAGAAAAACTCCAACATGGAGGCACTTAGCAGAAAGTACCAAGAGTAATAGAACTCTGCAAAGCACTCATCCTTTGGCACGCGGCTTCTGCCCACCACCAGCTCCCAGAATATGATAGCTGGCCCATACAGGACAAAGGCCAGCACCCAGACTGCAATCATCTTGATTATGGCTTGATGAGTCATGCTCTGTCTGGCTCGATAACTTACCTGCAGGAAAAATAAGCATAAATCAGAAAAATTACTTGCATAAAGCTGCAATTAGTGCCACTGTCTTTGGATATTAAAAAGATAGTTGCAAATGCCTTCTTTTTGTAACCATAACAACAATAATATATGCTGTGTTTAGATTGATTGATAACATAAATATTTTTTTTTGTGTGATCATGGACTAAAATCATTTGTTCACTAGGAAAAAGACTATTTTCTACCATTACTTTTGTACCACCATTGTTGGTATAAAATGTTTTTAAAATAGATGAAGAAGATTTTTGGGAGTTGGGGGGTTGTGGAATTTTACTTTACTAATTCAAATTGGTCAGAGTTATTTGAAATTTTTTGTTTGTAATCTGTAGAAAAAGGAGGGTTATAAACAATAATCTCCAGATGTGACAGATTTGCAGCAAACAGACGCATCAAGTCTTATGTTCACAGTGAAGCACGGTGGGAGATCTGTGATGCTGAAGTCTTTTTTCTCTTCCAAAGACCTTGGAAACTTTGTTAAAGTCTATGGCATCGTAAAAGAAATCTTTAAAAGAAATCTGATGAGCTCTCAGAGAAAAAGAATAATTAAAAAAACATAGCCATATTAACACAGGGAGTTTTCTACACAAAATCAGCTGTTTTTTAAGGCCATCTCACCCTGTAGCCCTAAATCCTCTCAAGAAATGATTTTAGTTGAGCTGAAGAGAAGAGAGCATAAGACAGGACCCAGGCCTCTGAATGGTACAGAAAGATTATGCAAAGAAGAATTGTCAAAAAGTACTCTCTGTAAACTCCAACTGGGTCAAATGTTGCAGGGAAACACTAAATGCCGTCCTATCGACACAGGGAATGTACTACCAATTAACAACAGGGGTGCCGGCAATTATGAAATCAATGATTTTCTACAAATAATTATTTTTTAACAAAAGGACGTATGTTCAATACATTGCAATATGTGCTTTGATTATGCTTATTAATTAATATTAAAATGCATACTTCATGCAGATCATAAACAAAACTTTCATTGAGTCCACATTTCTGTTTTTTTTTATTAATCTGAAGTAATAATCATATCTTGAATGTCATGTTTTCATTAGCTGTAGGCAAGAAAATAATCATAATTAACAACAAAGGCTTAATTAAAAACACCAGTCTGTGCATAATTAATTAATACCTAGGTAAATTGAGTTATTAAAATAAACATTTTATAAAAATTCAAACTTATTGAATATGATTGTATATCTACCTTAAAATGTTTTTTTTGTTGTTACCCCTCCAGGGGGTCTTTTTGTGGGCTCTAGTGTCCCTTATGACAGTAGACTGACAGGAAACGGGGAAGGCATGCGTCAAATGTTGCCAGGTCCGGAATTCGAACCCGCGACGGCCGCGTCGAGGACTCAAGGCCTCCAAACACGGGTCGCACTAACCGCTACGCCACCACGGCACGCCCTTAAAATGTTCTTTAAAAAGTAATTATTTTATTTTCAGTGCAACCTTAAGATAACTGTAGAACAGAGATGTACCAGCATGAATTCTGTAGCATCAAAAAAAAGAAAAGAAAAGTAAGGATAAAAAACATTAGACCTCTAAGCCACTTAGTTCATAAATCATGCAATCACATTGATCATACCACAGAGCTACATTTCACAATAATAATAATAAAAAAAGATTTTAAAAGCCTAATGTTGGTATTTGAGTAACTTCACAACTTAATGAACTATTAAAGGAATTTTAAAAACCTGCTATGCAGCAGCCAACTCTTGACTAATAAACATTGACCATTGGTTATCAACACAAACCATGTCCAACAATCCAACACCATGTAGTGTTTAAAAGTGTGTGAATGAGTATTAAGTCAATGAAGCACCTCTCATGACCACTCGTCTCAATTAATGTCACACCCTGCGTCCCTGTTCGCATCCCTACTCAGCGGACAGCAGACTTTAGAGCCTCTCCAGCTCCTCTGAAAATTTCTCACTGTGCTTCTTTCTAATTAGCTTTAGTGCCGAGAATATTAAACCTGGATCCACTTGTGTTTGTACAAATTAGTTTGTACCTGACTCCAAACCCTGCTGCATGTCAATCATCTGCTGAAACCAAGAATTATAATGCCCAGTGCCTTACAAAAGTATTCATACATCTTGAGGTTTTTCATAATTCCCCCATGACAACCACAAATCCCACTATACTTGAAATGGAATATGGCAAAAGCCTCCATAAAAGGCATTACATTTACATTGCATTTTCTTTGTTTGATTTCACACAAACAACTGTCAAATTGTTGACAATTTGACAATTGTTGACAATTGACAATTAGATTTTGCAAATCTAAATTTGTAAAATTTTGATGCTAATTTGCATCTACAAATTTTGTACAATTTTGTAGATTGTACAAAATCTACAAAATCTCTTGTAGATTTCATTTCAAGGTGTAGGTTTATTGTAAGTTACAAATCCACCACATCTTCATCAAATTATTTACTCAGATCCTTGGTCCTTCTCTTAAAAATTATGCTCTACTTTGCATTGGGCCTTTTGCAAAAAAAAAAATAATAATAATAAAATAAAAATCCCAATAAATTACATCTAACTTTGTGGCTGAAATGTTGGAAAATTTGGAAATATTTAAGCTGTATACATACTTTTGCAATGCTCCAAACCTTAAAAATCAATTAAAGATGTGTCTAATAAGCCTGTCAAATTAATATTAACTCCATTCCACTGACGAAACTAACAACCAAAAGATGGTTTCTCTCTAAAGCTGTGAGATTTTGACAGTTCTCTCTCATGCCAGCTGTGTCATCTGACTCCACCTTTTCTTTTCAAAGACAAACTGTGTCTCTGACTGCTGACAGCCCTTTGTCTCCCAATGTTCAGAGAGAAATGCTTTTAGGAAAATGTTGGTCGGCTGCAGGAGGCCTATGCCTGCAGCGATTGATCTCTCCAGGTTGGAGGGACCATGGTATGGAGGAGGACCTCTATGATCAAAGCTGTCTAATTAAAGAAGAGGCTCACTCTCTCTCTGGTGTTATTTGTATTCATTGCTCTGATGTTAAGTGTTTGCCTCTGAAAGGAGACAGAGCACTCTCTTTGTCTCCTGTGCCAAGCATCATCCCACCTTTTGAGTTATCACAGAGGTAAATAGAATAGTCAGCCAGGTGACGCATGTCCAAGGAGAAGAAGAAGAAGCTACGAGGTGAAAGGCTTAAAATTATATGCAAATTTTATTTTCTATATACATATAGTTAAAATGTGGGTGAAAAAACAAATACGTTAAAAAAAATGAAGTTTTGAAATGAAAAATTTGAGGCCACTTTCAATGATTTGTCATGTTTGTGTTTATTTCTGAAGGCCAATCTTTCCCAAAGTCATAATCTGACTTTTCTATTTTTGTCGTGAGGGAATAGCTATAATTAGTGGTGGCACCAGGCCTGAAAGGGTCAGGAGTTATTAACCTTCACAGATGGACACGTTTGGGAGGATGTGGTTGCCGTGCCCCAACCACTGGCCTTTGAGTCACATCAGCATAATAATTAAAAAAAAACATTAAAGAAGAAATATTCTGATCGAAAGATTTATATTGGGTCTGAACAGGTAAAGTGAACCTCTTTAAGAGGATGGGTTTTTTTTAGATAAGTTGGGACACAAAGTCAGTTCTGGTTTGACTTTCTCCCTGGTTATTTTCTTCCTCATGAGACGCCTGACAGAAAAGCATACATAACCCTATGAAAAGTGTAGGTTCCTGTAATGTAGAAAATAAGACCGCGATAAAAGGATTTCAAAACATTCTTTGCCTTTAAAGTGACAGATATTCTTTATATTTCAACTGAAGAAACAAATTTGTTCAGGTGAAACAGTAAAAAACAAAAATGTTGCTCACCTCTTTCAAGTAATGCTTTGTTAAAGTAAATTTGGATTCACCTTCAGCATTCAGTTTCCACTGTATGTTGGTGTACACGTGAACTGCAACTTTAAAATAAATATAGTTCAAACTTAATTATATTGCTATGCCTCTCCATTAAACATTGAGCCCCTGTTTGGCAAGACTAATGTCTTGCCAAAGTTGTCCAGATGCTTAAAATTGTAATGGTATCTTTTCAGGTGACCCTGGCTAGACCTTTACTGGGCCATTCCAAAAATATGCCTTTTTAAAAATAATTCTATTCAATGACTCGCACATTTTCATAATTTCATCCCTCTTGAACCTGTTTCATCACTTTTCACTGTGCATATATTGCATGGTGAGTGTGGTTTTTGTGGCAAATAAATTGAGGACAAAAGTTTAACTTTTGGTATATCAGAAAATAAAAAAAGTATATCTACAAGGTTTCAGGAGATTTCAGCCAAGCAAGGATGTATTCTTTGAAAGAAAAGACTTTTGTTTTATATCCCTACTCCATATTCCTGCAGCTTCTTCATAGTTGCTGTTGTCATTTTGGCAGCCTCTCTTACCAGTTATCTAGTTTTTCCTTCAGTCTGAAGAAATGTCCAGATTTCTAGTGTCACCTTCTTGTCCCATATTTTTTTTCCAGTTACGAATGATTGTCTTCACAGAGATTTGGTAAATAGATATTGTGCTGTTGTTATTTTCAGCACCCTTCTGCTGACTGGTACCTTTGTACAATTAGATCACCTTGGTTCTTTGGAATCTCTCAATGAGCTATGACTTGAGCTTGAGGTTTTTAATCTCTATGGGGTTTTTTCCTGGCAAAATAAAAGGTAAATAGCAGTACCCCACCTGGAATTCTTTGCTTTACAGCTAAATTGTAAAGAGCATGTATCACATTAATTGTAAAAAGAAAAAGTTTGGAAATGACTTATTGTGGTCTCATTTTTCACAAAAAACCTGGACTGTGTAGACTTTTTAGGTCCACTTTAAATCATCCATGTCGGCTGCCAGATGCTGAAATTCACCTGGCTGACTCTAAGATATTTAGGAACAGCATGTTCCACTCACCGCTCTGGTGACAGAGAGGAAACGGTCATAGCTGATGAGCACAATGCTGAAGACAGATGCCGAGCAGAGCAGATAGTCTGTGACCAGCCACAGCTTGCACAGCCCTCGACCCAGCGTCCACCTGCCTGTCAGGATGTAGGGGATATAAACCGGGATACAGAACGCTCCTACACAAAATTGATGAAGAATAGAACCAAAACATAAGGCCAGACAGTATAATATACTCTCTTTTTTTATTACACTTTGTAACATGTAACATGTTGATATAAATGTATTTATGTCACTTTAGAACAAAATATAAATTTTCAAAATTCATAGAATAAAAATATCCACATAAAATATATAAATAATAGCAGCAGAAGGCTTTTTATTGCTAAAATAACCTCAGGAACTATTAGTGTCTAAATATGTCTATTTTTAATTCCATCCCTCCATCCATCCAGCAGTAGATAATCACTGGATAAAACTGTGGAACACTGGACTGACTTGAGCCATGCAACCAATTGAAAGGATTCCAGAGCTTCATTTGGCAGACTAAGGAAAAGTATACACATGTAGCGTTCATGTAAGAAACCATAAAAGTTTACTATTTTCTTATTACATCGTCTCCATAGGAAGATTAGAAGATTGAACTCACCTACTAGAAAATCTGAGATTGCCAAATTCAGGAAGTAGTAATTGCACTGTCTCCTCAAACTCTTGTCCACCTTAAAAGCCAAAATGACCAGCGCGTTACCCAGAACTATCACCACGACCAAAGTCACCATCATCACCATCAGAATGACAAATATGGGTCCTGAGAACACGAAGCTGCTCTGGATTCGTGTTGAGGGATTGTCAAAATAGTACCCGCTGGAGTTGGAATCAGTGTGTTCCTCCGACATGGTGGAGATGTGAGTCGTTAGAATCCTTCACAGGCAAGTGCCAACAACAATAATAAGCCAGCAACAGGTGCCTGGCGGACGAAAACTGCGATCAACACCCCCATATGTGCTCCGAAAGCTCCGGGCTTCCCGACGAAACTGAGCACAGTGCTCGGAAATATCCACGAGAGAGCGCAAGACGCGCTTCCATAACGCATGCCTGGATACCTGATGAAGTTTACGCACGTTTGGCAGCAATGCCTCTGCACGTTTTGCAGTGACAGGGTGGCATTAAATGGCATCCTTTGCCACTCATGCGGGAATACTGTTGCTTTTCCGCGGAATCAGCACCAGAAATCCAGATCTGTAATTCCCCAAATGCTAGCGTTGCTTTGAAGGATAAATATTATCCTCTTAAACACAAACATAAATATGGCTGTATTAAGGATATATGAATTATATAAAACAGTGTCATTGTCCATTGATATTGGCATTTCAGCGCAGTGAACATCCTAAAGTGCCTAATCTGTTTTATTCAAATGTCAACCTCATGATGTGAATCAACACAGCAGGATATTCCACTGTTTAACAATCCTCAGACATATTTCCCTTGATGAAAATCTTCATATTTGATTCGCAGACACACATTTGTTCTCTCCAGTAGTCACATGGGGTATGAGATGGATGGTTACCACGGCACAGGAAACCCAGTTTTTTATGTTGTTTCAATTGAAACAAATGCTCATAGAACACAGGTTATTAGATACTCAACCTGGGAAGTACTGGCTTATTAGGTAGCTATATAAAAAAAATTGCATGGATAATTTGTTTCAAGTCATCAAAGAATAGAGGTTAATGTATAATAAGAATAAAGTTCCCACGTCAGAAAAGTAATAACACATAACCCTCATTTTTTTATACTGCCTTTTGCAATACAGGTTCTTGTCAATAAATTTGAATATTACAAAAGTTTATTTGAGTAATTCATTTCAAATACGAAACTTCTGTATGTTGTTGAAAGTCTTTACAGGTGAAGTATTTCAGGAGTTTATCTATATCTCAATAAATGTTAATATTACTCAAAAGTCGATTTATTTCAGGAAGTCAATTCAAAAAGTAAAATTCATATGGTTTAATTTCTTACATAAAGGCAGTTTCTCAACAGTCAGTTAAACAGTCCAAAGAGAGGGAAAACTGCAGAATGTTATTGCTAAAGAACCTGGCTGTTCGTGTTGTATGAAAGCATGTATAAAATTAAGGTTGAGTGGAAGGAAAAGGTTCATTAGAAAAATGAGCACCACACAACAGGGACACCCGCTGGCTTGAAAAATTATTCCAATAAATCTCATTTAAGAGCTTTGGGGAGTGGACTGCACCCAGGATATGGGATATAGGCAACAAGTGTCACATTTCTTGTATTAACCTACTGTTGAACAAAAACTTTCAGACATTTTGTTATCTGTTCTCTGTTGCTCAGTGGCTAAAAAAGCACTTTAAAAATTGTGCATTCTAAGGTGAATGATGTTTCAATTATACACGATGCATCAGTAATTTAGGATGTATGTCAACTCTAAAAAAATAATAATAACTTGTATGGTCTCTAACAACTCTTGCTTTGTCTGAACATTACCACACACTGGAATTGTCAACTTTTAAGACAGACAATCACAGACAGTTAACTTATTAGAAAAGTGAAAAGTGGAAACTAAAAAAGTTTATAATTCTGTATAAAGAATCTTTATGAAACTGTTCTTTTTTCAGTTGCTTTTGCACAATTTTACCTGAATGCATCTGTATTTAATATTTGACCCATCAGAAAAATGAAGCAATTTTCACATAAATTGGGTAATTGTGAAATTAAAATTACATTATTGCTTTTTTTCTCTCTGCTAAATTAGATCAGACTTCTTTCACTATACAGAAAGTCGAGCTTGATTTTTTTAAAGTTTCTTCAAAGTTGACTCTTTGACAGCCCAGCATTTTGCCCAAAAAGAACTGTATGACACTATTTATTATGTTACCAGAGCGCACAGTGAAATTTCCTTCATACCATCTTGAATTCACAGGAAGTCCTTTAAGTCCACCAGCAGAGGTCAAAGAAAGCTGCAGGACTCTCTGCAGGAGAACATTTCAAATTACAGTTATTTTCTCACAGTGAGCAATATCTCAGAGTTATTCCTTGCACTGATGTATCTCAAACTAATGGAATCTATGTAACTTATCTGAATTCAGAACCTTTATTTGTTTAAAATTTTGGGAAGCACAGCATATTCAAAAGTATGAAAAAATGTATGTGTGTCACAGGTGACTTTGCTATGCTGTTTGATTCACACTGGGCCTTTTGCCTCACTGAGAACACATAAATAATAAGCTAAACTGATTAATTTAGTCCAGTACCTTCGAAAATATTAATTTAAAGCAAAATCGGTTATTTCAATTCTAAGGTTCTGACTGGCTCTAAAACAGGATAATAAATGTGAAATCTCCAATGTTTCTTTTTAGTTCAAATACATAATTTGTATTTGTTGATGTCATGGAAAACGACTGAGCTGTATTGGTATTAACATTTTACAAAAGCATGATGAAATTAGGACATTTTTTTAGTCATTTTGCTCCCTGTTATGTGCAAAATATAACCTCTTAAAAAAATTGCCACAGAATCTTAAATGTCATAAATAATAGGTAGGTTATTCCAGCCCAACTTCTATGTCAAATCAAAGATCATGCAATTAAGTGGAGCAATTGCACTTTAATAAATTATTTTCTTCCTGGTGAAATCCATCTCCAGTGGAGAATTTCTATTCATCTTTCAATAACAATTTCATTCTAGTGTGAAATAGGATAAAGTAGCACATACATATTAAACAGAATCGGTTTTGGGGGGGAAACAATCAGTTGAACAGGTGCAGCCTCTGGATCTGAAAATCCAAAAGCAGAGACTTATTTAAATGTCGAGGGCACTCAGAAACAAAGCTGTGTCACGGAGGATCCACAAAGGCTCTAGTGCTGCCAATTATACCGAGCCCTGCTGTGGCTCTCTGCCACGCCGCCATTCGAATGTTTGTGTTTGGGTGCTGGCTTGGAGCACAGATGCTATCATACTGTGAGTATGGCTTCCCGTCTACAGTAATCACGGTTAAAATTCACCCATAACCTATCCGGGGCACGTCTTAAGTCGCCAACTGACAAAAGCTTTGAAGTGGTTTCTTTAAAGATCACAATGCATGTTCCAGCAGCTCCTGGTACATGGCGTAAATCCGGCCCTACTGTAAAACAAACATTCAGTATAAATCTACTCTTATAAAAATGTTTATTGCATATAGACTTGGTACAGGGTAGAAAAAAATAAAACAAGATTTCTCACGTTTCTCTATAACTGTATTAACATGAAGTATGTGACAAAGATCAGTGAAACCTATTTTTCAGTTGACTCTGACAGGTTCTGCTTTGAAGTTGAGGCTTGATATGAATAATTCCTTTGAAAATGTATATTAAAAAAACTGGAAACAGTTGTCACAGAAAAATTGGATTTTAGCCTTGCTTTATTCTAACATCACCACTTTTCTTCATCCGATTTTTGCCATACATTTATTGTTGTTTTTTAATGATTTTATTTTCTAAATAAACTACATTGAACAAATAATTTAATATTAAATAAACTCTATTTTGGAATGCTGTAATAATGACACTTTATCACACTGCACAATCTTTTTCCATCTTGACTCAGGAACTTGGCGACAAAAGCTATAAAGTCTAGACGACCAAACCCTCTTAAAGAAGATATTGGCCTTTTGTCTTACAGTTGCCCTTTCACACTATCCTGATCTTTCATCACAATGTCCAAAGTCTTGGTATTTCTTTGAATACAATAAGCCTGGTGAGGATCAGATTGTTATAAAACGCTATGACATTAACGCATCCATCCATTATCTGACTACACTTATCCTTGCAGGGTCGCGAGCGGTCAGTGGACAAGAGGCAGGGTTCACCCTGGATTGGTCACCAGTCCATCACAGAAGTTCTGACATACATTTGGCAATTTTAATGGGTAGTAAAAAGCAACTTTAAGTCCGATACAGATGTTACTATGTCATAGCTTTTAAGATAACCAATATAGTAGACAGTGAAAAATGTTTTACTGATAATGTCAAATTATACATTTTCACAGACTGAAGGGAAAAAAACAGCTAAATGCAAGAGCAAGGATTCACAACCTGGAACATTTGTCTGTCAGAGGAGATAAAAGGATGAGAGAGGAAAAAGAAATGTCAAATTGAAAGTGATTATATTGCTATTTTTGTGCAGTAGGCAAGAGAAGACCAATCCAAAAGATGTTACTGTGAGGTTGAACTGTCAGATGAGTCTCCAGAAGGGATCCAGATGACAATGCTTTGCAAAGTACTGTCCCTTGAACTCTTTCAAATTTATTTTGAAAGAGCATAATTACAAACTTCTGCAGGTTTTCATGGGATTTTAGCAAATGATTATGAAATAGATGGAAAAGGAGACATCCTTTCCAATACTGCAGCCCGAGCTGCAATTAAATAGTTTAGATCTCTGCATACACGTGTTAAAGTGGCTTAGTCCAGACTAAAATCCACTCATAGCGAAGCTTAAAAATTGATGTTCATAGATGCTCTAAGCCCCTCTCACTGAGCTTGCTATTTTGTAAAGAAAAAGTAGCAACACTTTCCATTTCAACTTGTACAAAGATGGCAGACACTCTTACCAGTTATCTAGTTTTTCCTTCAGTCTGAAGAAATGTCCAGATTTCTAGTGTCACCTTCTTGTCCCATATTTTTTTCCAGTTATGAATGATTGTCTTCACAGAGATTTGGTAAATAGATATTGTGCTGTTGTTATTTTCAGTACCCTTCTGCTGACTGGTACCTTTGTACAATTAGATCACCTTGGTTCTTTGGAATCTCTCAATGAGCTATAACTTGAGCTTGAGGTTTTTAATCTCTATGGGGTTTTTTCCTGGCAAAATAAAAGGTAAATAGAAGTCCCCCACCTGGAATTCTTTGGAAAAAGTAGCAACCATTTCCATTTCAACTTGTACAAAGATGGCAGACAGGTACCCCCCAAAAAACAATGTTCTGTCCACGTTTTTCAATAGTGAACACTGTTTCCTGTTCATGGAAGACTTTTTAAACAGAAAAATAATCTGCAAGATGCAAAACGAAATCACAAGGAGGAAAAACAGGCTTTGCGGAATTTTTCAGAAATAGGTTTGGCCAAGTTACAAAAATCATGAACTGACTATCTGGTAGTGAGTGTTTGCTTTGCCAGTCTTTTTATGTGTCAAAAGCGACATGAGTTCATGAGCCGCAGGTGTTTACAGCAGCGAGAGAAATCCAACTCCACCTACACAGCGGAGTTAAATGAGTGAAATAAAGCAAAAAAAAAACCACCTTTTAGGCTTCATGGCATGAAGTTTAAAAAACATTACCATGTCACTCAAAATATCTCCAACATCTGCTGTTTTTACCAAAGGAAGCCTGACTAAACTTAGCTTTCCTCTGTATAATGTGGAGCCATTATATGGAAAAATGGGCACTCATTTAAATAGTGTAAATAAATAAAACCTTGTGAAATAGCTAAGAAAATACAGTATGAACATGTTAAACCTGTGTTTGCTTCAATTTGAATAAAAGAGAGACACCCCTTGGTAGTCCTAGCCTTCACAGCACAACAGAAACGTCACAGTTTACATAATAAAAGTGGATCACTAACCAGTGAGTTGAACTCATTGAACTGCTCAACAACCTGTTTAGCAGAGCTGTTTGTGAGAGGAAGAGCGTTGGCATTTACTTGATGTTGGAGAACTACAGAAGCTCATTGACATGCTGTGGGTGTGCCTCATCGTGACAGTATTTGTTCACTTGTTAAATTTTTCATCTCACCCTCAAAAGCTCCTAGCTGGGTAATTACCCCTACCGATTTGCCCCTCACCCAAATGTGTTTTTTTTTTAATTCATTTTTTTTAATCAAATCAATTAAAGTTTCACCTTGCGCTACATATTCCCACTGCCACAGCAAATTATCCTTGACAAAATATAAATACGTCAACACAGTTTTAGCTGTAAATCTACTTTGAAGCTGTGAGATCTCTTTAGCTTATTGTGATGTAAATATGGTGGCTAAGATTAGATTGTCCAAGTTTCCTCACAAATGTTAAGAGATAATTGTAGATCCTAAAACATCTTACCCATTTTGCATGATTAGATTGGGTTACTACTACAGTTTTCTGAGCTATTCACTTAAAAAAGCGCTGACAAAAACAATGTAACTGCAAGGTTAAATTTGAAGAAATAGAGACAATGCATATGAGAGAACTAAAAGAATGGATTTGTTATGATCCGCAAATGAAGAGAAAACCATTTAATTTGACATGGCAGATGCAATGTTCTGCAGCCCATGTTCCGTTATGTGCTGCAGGCTTCATTTTTATATCTTAGACCTGGTACACCAAATCTACAAAATGAATAAAGAAAGTACTGCCAAAAATTGTATATCCACTTATCCTCAGCAAAATAGGTTTTTAAATCCTTCTTAATCTTATATATTCCTTCAGGAATAAGCATGAGCATAAAATGGAGACAATGGCATTTTTATTCAGGGAAAATATTTCTAATAGTGCAATTAGTATATATTTACATCAAAATATGAATGGTATTTATTTTCAACAATCATCGGAAGAGAGCCGGAGTACATCCTGGATATATTGCCAATTCATTACAAGGCAACAGAGAGACACACTGGACAAGCAATCATGCACTCACCCATACCAAAGGACAGATTAGATACGTGTTTTTGGAGTGACGGAGGAAACCTGAGTACCTGGAGAGAAGCCCTGCATTCATAGAGAGTGGACATGCAAACTCCATGCAGAAAGGCCGTCAGTCTGAGATTTGAACTCAGGACCTTCTTTTCCAAACTGTAGGTATACAGTCATGTTTTTCAATAGTGTGCTTAAGTCTTAATCCTGGTTTGCCTGGAATAAAGAAAAGGTTTGCATACATGTGAAAAGTATCAAAGTCCATAAAAATCTACATATTTTTTTTTCTACATGCCAATAATGAAGAAGAGGTTTTTCATATGGGGGGATAGTAAGAGTAATTTAAGATGTTTTGGTATCTGATGAGGACGCCCCATAGCCACCTCCCTTTGGCATGTCTCACTGGGAGGACACTTTGGGGAAGACCTAGATCTTGCTGGAGAGAATATGTATTTTCAGTCTGACTTGGGAACGCTTTGGGATCCCCTAGGGAGAGCTGGAAGATTTTGGTGGGGAAATTTTTAATAAAGTAAGAGAAACAGGCAAAACCTATGGCTGAAAATATAAGAAACGTTCCTGATAAATAAAATTATAAATACACAGAACAGCACTGATGCTTTGAATAAGCACAAACATGTGCATCTTCAGCTCATTACAGCGAAAGTAATCAACTTGCTTAACTCGTTACCATCAAAGATGTGAGAGTATACACAATTTTGCCAAACACTCCAGTAATTATTGTCACAACTATTTTATCAGTCAGAATCTATTTTTGTCAGATCAATTTATTGCTGCTCCTGCACTGCCATGAAACGTCAGTTTAAATGCTGCTCATGTTTGCAACTGACTGTGATCTAATGTGGTTCTCTGACTGATCAAATATTATCCCTTCTCCTTGTCGAGCAGTTAATATCAGGCATTTGTCCCGGTTAGATTAAGATGCAGAATAGCTAAAATAGCAGCTAAATTAAACAAAAATTTGCAGCATAAATTGTTTCCCTAATGTGTTTTTTTACAATTATTTTTTCTTTTGTCTTGACAAGACATCAGCTTCTAACAATTTCAGGATATGTTTAGTAGGTCTGGTGAATTTTAATCTGAATAAGCTTTCTATGCAGCATTTGATGTCATAGGTGAAATGGTGGGGTTCTTGGTGAAAAGCAAAGACAACACCATAGCCTACAGGAATCCTAAGTAGACATGATTTTCACATAAATGCCACTCTGGGTGAGACCCTCTTTCTCCACCAAATGTACAATTCACAAGATGAGCCAAGATTAACTTTTTATTGCTGTTTTCACAAACAGATCTCATAAAGCCTTCTGTGTTTCAAATAATATGTTCAGTCCAAGTTTGACAAATATGCTGATGAAACTGCATAAATAGACACATAACCATTTTTCCCTCATTGTTTAATATTGTAATATTTTTTTACATTTTCTCAATACCAAAATAACAAGGAAGACCTTCTTGTGCAGAGTTCTTGAAGAAGATAGTTACACAGAAAAAATTTTGACCTCTCACAGCAGTTTATGAACTGATCAAATGCACACAAGGGGTGAAAAACCATCTTGAAAGCTGAATTCTTGTTTGTTCAGACCTTGGGTGAGATCAAGGCAAAGTGTGATGCAAAGTACCGAGGGAGAAGTCTTAAAAAGAAAGAAGGAGGAAAAGAAGGCAAACCAATCATCCAAATGAGACGAGGGATGTAAACAGCATCTGCAGAAAACTCAAAACATAACTACGTATACCAAAAGATAATGAGTGACAGTAAGCACTGTCCATGTCAACCCGTTCTAATTTACAACTGTAGGTCTGTTTGAGCCTTACATGGTGGGAGATGAAGTGAAAAAAAACAGAACCATTTGTGCTGATGTTGTGAGTGACCAATCATCAAAAGTGTCCCTCTTGGCATATCATGAATTTATCTCAATGAAGAGACACTGGGAAAATAGTCTGACCCCGGCTCAAATTTTGTGGCTGTACTTAAAGAACTGTATGCAATTTTAAGAAATCTGAGTTTCAAAATAAAGTTAAAAAAAAAAAACTGGACTGAGTGATAATACAAGATCCATCCAGGAGACTCTCCCCAGACAAAAATATGGCTTCCTCTCAGATCTGGTCTGTAGCAGTGGGGGAAGTTCGGCTGGCGTGGATCAGAACCAGTAGCAAAACACAGGGAACCTTCTACACATTTTATTGAAATCACAATATGCAATAGATATCTTGTAACCTTTTCTTAACTGCTTTTGTTGCTCTTTAACACAATTGCACCCTGGGTGGTGAGCCACATGTCTCATATCAAAAACCACTGCTGACCACAATAAACGTGGGACGTTGTTCACTAAAGAAAACAAACATACGCATTGTTAAAAGAAGATCTATATAGAGCAAATTGCTTCACCAGAGAAAAAAATTGAAAAAATAAAAAAAATCATCTTCACTTTACTCAGAAACACTCAATGAGAAGCGACTACACACTGTTCATTTTCTCCTACCTTTTTCCAATTCAGTGTAGTTCTGTGTCTGTCCCTAAAATGGCCCTGCTGGGAATTCTATCTCCTGATTCCCTTTGAAGCAGTGGCCTCTCATTGCCTCCATTATCTTGTAATTTGTGGGGAATTATGCTTTGGAGCACACGCAGTCCACCCCTTGCTTAAAAACTGTGACAGCTTACGATAATTGCCATGCTAATTAGTAGAGACTAGCCCAGTGTGCCTCCATCCCTCACAAGACCTGATTTGATGAATACGCTTTGATTCATGTCTCAAGTAATGTTTCCATTACTATATATATATATATTGAGTAAATACAAAGATATAGAATGTATGTCCCTTTTCGTGATTCTTAGTGTCAAAATCTTCTGAATGTTCTTTTACATAAATTGATTATGCAGTCATAATGAGTTCAGGCACAGGAAGCTGGGTTGTTTTATATCTCCATCAGTTGTCTCACGTTGCTTTACAAACTGAAATAATAAAACATCCTGACTTGAAGAGTAAATCCATCACTGACTAATGCTGTTGTGTCAATTTAGACACAAATGGAGGCCTTTCACAGGCACTGCTTGTGAATTTAATTCAGACTCAGAATCTACTCCATTAAATGTTTATCTTTTGTCTGCCTCCTGCAGCTCCATTGTGTATTAGCATTCCCCACTGACTGTACTCTGGTCAGTGCAGGCCTGAGAGATATACCTCATCTTTTTACAGGTGACTATGTAACTTATCTTTGAAGCTGCCTCTCATTACTGCGTGCCCTCTCATCACCTTTCCCTCACAAATATGCCCATCCCTCCTGAGACCTAAATGCTAGAAGCAAGCCCTTCAAAGCCACACACAGACACTGACCTTCATATCCTAAAATAATGTTTGTTGCCACACTCTATGCATATAGAGCCCAGAATGTCTGAAATGGCATTTAAAACAAAAACAGACTACTTTTACAAAATGATGATAAAACTCTTGACTGGCATGCTTGATTCACAGTTGTTTTTCCTTTTAATTTAATGATACCATCAATCTGGCAGAATTATCGGAACAGGTTCTGCAAACGTGAATTGCTCCAGCAAATGCTCCCAACTAGGGTGTGGAGAAATGTAATTTCATGGAGTTAAATTTGATTTGTTTTACAGAACAGAGAAAACGTTGAATTCATGCAAGCCCAAGTGTGAAACAACATGGTTTTCTGAAAAGATGTGCAGATAAACCTTACAATTAATTAATGTTTCATAATATTTGCTAAATTTAACCCTGAAAAGTACTCAAAAATATAACATCAATGTTAAAAAAAATCTATTATTTTAACATGAGTTTATTTATCCAGCAGGACAAAAAGCCCATATTTAAAAAATATTGCTTTCACAAAATCATGGCACAGTTAATGTAACTAATTCAAATAAATGTAACAGAGACATTTTCTTTTATTCTTTTTTGCTACTGGTCATGGATCTCCCAATTCCTGTAATCCGTCCCAAAATAAAATTTTGAAGCACAAAGCAATTACAGCAACAAAGCATTTTTATATAACTAGTATTATTGTTGAAGAAAACCTTCTGAATTCAGTCTGTCAATTATTCCAAGAGTGAACAAACTCAAACTAACACTAATCAGACTGTTATTAGTTTAATCATAAATAATTACACTTCATTTGTCTGTGGTTCACAATAGATAGACACATTTTTCAAACACAATATTGTTATTTGTATTGCACTTAGAAAAAGTAAGTAGTACAAGAATTAAGTCAAAATTTAATCCAAATCGAAAAATATTTTATTGATCCCAAAGGGAAATTAGATAAAATAATCCATCCATCCATTTTCTGTACACCCTTGTCCCTAGTGGGGTCAGGAGGGGTGCTGGTGCCTATCTCCAGTGAACATAATTAGACAAAATAATACAACAAAAATTTCAGAATATTATGAGAATAATGTCGTACAATACTAATTAGTACTAATACGAGATGAAAGTCGTACAAGAATAAAGTCCATATATCATTGCGTTTATTTTCAAATCAAGGTTCTCATTAAAACAACATTGATAAGTTTTTTTTAATAACAACTTTATTAAATGCCTGAGTATTTGGATGTAATTACTAGTTACATTGTAGTTTTCCTACTCAGATATTCATATATATTTAATGATTTAGTGACTAACTCAACAAAATAAATTATCTCATATGTACGGAAATTAATTAATGTATAGTAAGTTTTTTTATTTGTTGTAATGATTAAAAGAACATCAAATTTTTTACACAGTGATATATATGGAGAGTGATTTTTATTATTAGTCTATGCATAGGAGTTGAAGAAAAACAAATGTAGGAAAAACAAGGAGAATAGAATCTGAAGTGCCAATATTGGAATGTCAAAAACTGTGTAAACAAACCAAATATAGTACATGCACAATACCACTACACACACAAATGTATCCTTATTTTTTTCTCCTTTCTCTCTGCCTTTGTTTGCCTCTATGTCTGTATAAGTAAAACACAAATACATACATATTATGTATAAAAAAGAAATGCTGATGAGATGCAGGGGCTGACATGAGAGGGTTGTAATATAACAGTGTATTGTTGCTCTCTTTCAAACAAACAAAAGTAGTACATGTATTTTTTTAGGGAGAGTTTTTAAGTTTTGCAAATTTATTGCAATGATGCAATTGTCTTTGTGGATTTCAAATGAGGATATGTCGCCATTTTCAACATTTTCAGCAGCATTTTCAGTTACCCAAAATCTATGAATAAACCTAGATTTCATGAGAGAAAACATAATTTTAGGCATCCTTGGTCTATTTATCTCCTATTTTGATCATGAATATAATTTCTCTGTCTGTGATTTTCAGCACCAGTGGAAAATAGCCCACTGATTGCCAGGCTCATTATCATTGTAATAGTTGCGGTTAGGCTATGAAAATCAGTCATTTTTCAAATAGAAAAGAAAAGTCGAAGAGGTAAAGATGAGGAGCAGACTGAAGAGGTGGTGGAGGAGCTCCTGTATCTGTGGCAGAAAATGATTCTGAATGTGGCATGCTGCTTTTTGAAGGAGCCCAGGTAGTGCTCCTTTAGTCGTCCAGTAAGTCAGGGATATATCACAGAAACTAGTTTGCATAACTAAAAGATAAAACTCAAATTTTTTGAGAATATTAAATACATTTTAACATTGTTTACAGAGTCCTGGAACAAATTATGACAGACACCTGCATGATTATGACTTATTTTAAAAAGATGTGAAATTTTAAGTTGTTTAAATTATTAATAAAATTTAAGAAAAACGTTAATCAGGTCTTAATCGTGCAAGCATGGTATTCATATAGCCTAATTTCAATATACTTAAAAGGATTTAAAGAATTCTTAAGATTTTTTTCACCGGATCTATCCTGAATTCTGCTATTTCTAATACAAAAGCGGACTACTCCACAGGCAAAAAGAGAATGCATAGCTTAAACTTATGGGGGTGGTGTGCAAGATTTGTTCTCAAAGAAAAAACAAGTTGAAGTTTAACAGAAAGAGTATTTTACATGTGAAATAATGTTCTGTGGACCAAATAAAACTGAATTCTTTGAACACCAGGAGAGAGGACATATTTGGTATTAAGGAAATGCTGCATGACACAAGGAGCTGCAAATGTCATGGCCTGGGGAATGTATTTTGTGTGCGTTTACCTTTAGCAAAATCATTTCTTTCCCAGACATAAAGAAAAAAGAACTGAATATTTAATGGGATGTCCTAATTTTTCCCCAACTATATGAAATTGAATATATTGTATCAACTTAGTCCAAGCCACTACAGAACTTTTAAAATAACACTCACTTCTAAGACTTTGGTGTTTCGAAATCAAACCAATATATAACGAGAAATGATTTGCATGCAAGTTTACAAACCAACTAAGGTTGTTGCAAAGTGAGACTACAATTGTCAGGTACAGAGAGTAACAATAAAGTAATAACTGATGTGTGACCTAACCACAATAAGGTATTATCAAAATGCATCGTATTGTGAAAGAGGTTTTGAACAAGAATAGAAGAACTCTTAGCTGAAGGCCAAACCCCTTTTCAAAAAAATATATTGTGGAAAAAGAACTGTTCTGTGGATGTGGAGATTCATAGAGATGACAGAGTTCTCTCTTTTAGACAATGAAAATATCAGTGGCTGAAAGCCAAAGAAGCTTTGAAAAATGAGTATCCAATGGCAGCAGCAATGTAGAGCTGGTGTGCAAATTTGGACCAGGGTGTAAGCACCAATTACTGACACTGATATCTAGGGGGCTTCGGGTTCCTACTCACTTTGTCCATCGGTGTGAAGATGGAAACTGATGCAAGTATAGCCTTAGTGCTGAGAGCGGAAAATAATACTTTGGGGAGCTCTGTCAGAAAAGAAACAGTCATCCAGGAAGACATAATGAATGAGGTTTGAGGTTTCAGTGGCAGAAAGGAACTTCTGCACCAAAGGAGTCGAAAGATATAATGACAAAACAATTTTTTAGGAAGAGTCATCAGAAAAAGCAGAGGAGGGTAATGGTTCAGCTCACCTTTGGATAACAAGAGAAACTGGCTGGACACATAACAAATTATGTTAGTAGATTGCACAACTGGTGCAAACTGATCCAGAACACACTCGGTTCTCTATGGAGAGCTTGGTCAATTATATCCTCAACATTGTGGTTGAGCTTACAGTGGTACAAGATGATGGTTTGGCTGTTCCATGTCAGAAGAGAAAAAAAGAGAGAGGGACTGATCTGAGAAAGAAAGTTTTGTTGCAGTTACATTTGGGGAAATCAATCACAGAAGAGATTAACATGGCAGTTTCTTTAAGCAAGCAGGGTTTTCTTTTTAACACATGCATGGTTTTACTGAAACTGGGCACAAATTGAATGAAGATAGAGGCAATTTGACCATGCAATAGAAGATGTAGTGAAGAACGGGATATCAGAATAATTTAACTTTACAGTTTTTTTCTTTTAAATAACAGGCTATAGGTGAAGATTAATCATTGTACACCAATGGAACAAAATAACCTGAATGAGATGGAGAGTTGAACTAAGATAAGTATCTAGAGAACGTCAATACTGTAGAAACAGACTGTGGATTCTGGGCTGCCTGAGATTATGGACACAATAAGCGGTGATGATTGAACTCACTGGTCTGGCCTTCATACCAACCTGATTCCACCTGCCTTAATTCCACTTTCCCTCTCAGTGAGCTTGGGCTCACTGGCCTGGAGAACAGGACAGTGAGTTAATGCGGTAAGACCAGAAATGGATGGCAAGGGGTACTCCAATCATGGAGGCAAGTGAAACTAATGCAATGTTGATATCGACCACAATCAGGATAACATTTACAAGACAAATGGAAATCTAAACAGATTTCACAGAAAAAAAAACAAAAAAAGCCCACAGACACAAAAGTTGAGTCCTAAACCGTAGAGCAGGTTGAGTTACCAACATATCATTGACTAATGTTTTTATGCAAGAAAGCTTGATGAGGATAATTGGTCTCAGGTGAGTCTGATGCTCAGCAGGAGCAGCTCCACCCTCACAGCAAGGAAGCACAACGGGAACGGAAGAGAACAAGGAGACAAGACACAAACAAAACATAACCACTTGAGCATCATGACAATGTTTCATTATCAATTAAATAAATTTTAAAAATAGGGATCAACTGATATTCATCACACTGTTGCATATCTCATTTACAGCCATGTTCAATTAGTTTGAATATTATTGAAAAGTTTGTTTATTCCAGTAACCAATTCATTTTGAGAAACACAACATATAGCATATTTACACATAAATTGATGTTTTCAAGCCATTATTTCAGTAAATTATGATTATTTTCCAATTACTGCTAATGAAAACACAACATTTAAGACTTTAATACTACATTCGAGCAATTAAAAAAAAGCTTAATACAGAAATGTGTGCTTTATGAAAGTTTAATACCTGATTAGAATTTATTTCAATAGGGACTTTTAATTTGAGAAACACATATTCTAAATTTTAATTATGACTGTAAAATGATATAAAGCCGTATTTTTAAACAGACAATGGAAGAGAATGTAACTACCTTTTCAGTATATTTCTTTCTAAGAATCTGTTACTGTTACTGATCTGTTAACCCTCTTTTTCAAAATATGCTGTGTCCAAAGTGGAACATTTAAATTGTAATCTCTCTATATATAAATGGTGGTTTAAGTACTACCAAAAAAGTTATTTTAAAAGTAGAAATCTACATCTTGACACACTGTAAGACCAAAACAAATCAAAGACAAGACACCAAAAAGGGAGCTTGTTGGTTGTAACTCACATATTGATGTTTATTATTTTTCTTAGACTGATTTTAAGAATAGGCAGCTGGTCTAATCTTTATTTGTGTCCAGTTTTTTCCATTATTTGTGACCTTCTGTTTTATGATTAGCAGACACATTTCAATATGGAGACATCAACTAGACCTCATTAAAATGTCACTCAGCATTAAATTTATATTTCTCCAGAATACGTATTGACGAAAAAAGGAGCAGAAAATATTTTGGTTTTAGTGTTTTTAAAAAATGTTTTCATAAATCTATAACAAGGTTTTAGATATGTTTAGTGCAGAATGATTATTTCAGTTCTAATCACAAGGGGTCCAGATTAAGAGTGAAGAAGCCCTTTAGGCTTATACAAATTAAGAGTCTTAAATTTCAAGAAATTTAACCCTCCTGTGGTGCATGGCAATTTTGCTAACAGTGCTCAAACATATGCTAATAATCAGAATTAAAGTGATGACAGACAGCTGTCCGTTTTGTTTCTGTTTTGTAAACATGTTTTGTTTCCCCAAATGTTTGTGCTTTACACTGGAAGTTTTGTTTAACATAAGTTTCCCCATGTCACGGTTTCTCTCTATTTTCAAACAATATTTGAAAAAGGAAAAAAAATGTAAATGGTAATCAATTATGTTTTATCTTTTACATAAGTATTGACAGTACATACATAATTACAAATCATTTTTTTATTTTTCTAAAATCTTCTTAAATTTAATTCTACAAGAATTTAAAAGAGCTAAATTAATAGGCCAAAATAAGCTTAAAAAGTAAGAGTCAAAATTATATGATGCTGTGTGTAGCTTCTTAGTTTATTTACTTCCTTTGGTTGTGCTAAGGTGGCTAACCACCCTACATGCCTGCAGTTTTGGCCACTGTAGCAGTGGCCAAAACTGCCCCAGTCCACTCCAACAGCTGCGTGGTCACGTGACGGAGGTTTGTCAGCTGAGGACGCTATCTAATTTCAGCAGGAAAGTTTTTCCCCCTAAAGCAAGCTTCTTGTCGTAAAAGGTTGCTTAGCATTCTTATATATTTAGACAGATTTTTTTTAACATTATGATTTAGTTGTACACCGCCTGTCTGGTTTTGATTCTCAGAAGTGCGTCCATGAATCTTGAGTTAACTTTTGTTGTGAAGTTTAGAGATGGAGGAAAACACTCAAGATCAATTTCTTCTTTTTGCTAAAGAGGGCAATTGCCCTCCCATCCAGAAGCTGCTTCACTCAAGAAGAGACAAAACCAACTTGGTTGACATTAATTGCAGATGTAAGTGGGGAAAAGGGGTGGGGAAGTTTAACAGCTGCTATAATATAACTTATGGTGTGCCTTGGAAAGTCTTAGTTTTCCTCATTTTCATTACAGCCAAGTCTAAAAGCACCTTAGGATGGACAGCTCTTCATCTGGCCTGTAACTCTGGCCACAGGGATGTTGTGGAAGAGTTACTCAAGGTGATTTTATAACGTAGAGTACTCTGTATTCTATATAGAATGCACTCAGCCATAGAAATTTACCACAATGGATGCATTTGCAGGCAGGGGTGGATGTAAATGTGCAAGATGGCATTGGTGACACCCCTCTACACAAAGCTGCAAACACAGGAAGAAAGGTATGAATATCTTACTTATCCACTGACATTGTTCTCAGTGTTCATTGACACTATAATCACTATCAAAAGGCTGGATATATAAAAGGTGTTGGTGTGTGGGTGTGTGTGTGTGTGTATATACAGTATATAATTTATTATTACTCTGAAGGAAATTGTTCTGCTGCTGCTCCAGTACAATGCCTGTGCCAATATAATCAATGGTACAGCTAAAATCCCCAAAGATGTCACAGATGATGATGAAATCATTACCATGCTGGAGGGTATGAAATCATATATATACATATATATATACATATATATATATATATATATATATATATATATATATATATATATATATATATATATATATATAGGCTGATGACTTCTCATTACAGAAGCTCAGCTGTCTTTGTTCTCAAGTGCTGTTTGGTCTGTGCAGCTGCAGAGAGGAGGGAGATGAGGCGACGAGAGGAGAGGCTTCTGGAGGCTGCTAGAGAGGGGGATCTCTCCACTCTGTCTAAATTGGTTAGCATCTGACCTTTCTTGGAACTTTTGAAGATAAATTGCTAGTTGAGAGGGTGTTTTCTTCCTTAGATTATTGACATCTTTCAAACTTGGTGCATGTTTCATGTGTCATTTTTTTCAGTTGTTCCTGAGATCCTCAAACAGGAATTTATTCAGATTTTACACAGTTTTTCTAGTACTGAGCTTTAACTGATAGCATGTCTATCAGGAGGGTTGCTAAAACCAAGATTATGCCTACAAGTTATTCTTAGTTTGCATAATCATACCTCATCACTGTCATTGTACATTTCATATGTAATGATAAACATCTCAGTTATTAATAAGTTTCCTGAAGGTGAAATGCTAAAGAGATAAATGTCAGATTTTGTTTTCAGTTTTTCACTTTCATCTTTCGTCTTCTTATTTCAAGATCAGTGCTAAGGAGGCTCCTGATATCCACTGCAGAGATTCAGTTGGAAACACGCCTTTGCACTGTGCAGCCTACAGAGGGCAGAAGCACTGCATCATAAAGCTGCTGAAGTCTGGAGCCAGCTCAAATATCAGGAATAGTAACAGTATGAAACTAATCTTGTTTTCATTTTTACATTTTTGGGGGAAGTATTAAACATTGTTTTCCATCTTTTAAAGTACATCTTGTCCCTATATTTGTATTTATTTATATTGCTGGCCTTTTTCAGATCAGACCGCTCTGGATCTGGTTCAAACTGATGAACTCAAACAGATGATTGCAGCGTATCAAACAAAGGTAGAATAAAACAATATTCAACCTGTAGGAAGGCCTTTTTTTCCAGAAGGGACAGTAAAGACGATTGACAGAAATATAGATAGTATTGAACACTGGGGATTCTGGAACAAAGCCTGTTGGAGGCTACAAATGACATATGTAACAGGCAGTTTTCAACTACACAATGAGCCTAAACATAAAGTGTAAGCGGCATATAATGACTTGGGTTCAAGCATATTCATGTAGTAAAATGGCCAAGTAAAATCCTAGAACTAAATCGGATTGATATTCTGTGGTAAAACTGGAAGACCAATGATAAAACTTGCAATGACTTCACTTTTGCCCTTGTTGTTGGTAGAGATGCAGTCTCCACCAAAGACATGCAGCAATAAATGCAACTGCATGTGTTTTCTATAATGTATTATTTTTTCTTCCACTTAAGACATGTGGACTTGTATTTTATGTTTTTCTATTACAATGAATTGCACTGAAGTTTTTTGTTGCAACCTGGTAAAATGCAAAACAATTCACAGCATCTGAATTCTTTAGTGTTTTTTGCGCCAGTCTGTTGCATTGCCGCTCTACTTTTTAATAAAGTTTCGTTGACCAATAAATAATTACATTGGGGCTTTCCTATTAACCTCTATTGTTGCTCCATAATTAAGTGCTAAATACAGCAAAGTAACTGAAACATTTTATGCACGTTTTTCTTTAAAAGCTGAGTTTGTAGCCTTTTATAGTTTTCTAAAGATTTTATTCTATGCCTTATTTTTTTTCTCATGATCTGTGGGGATTTGAAGTCAACGGATTTTCTGCATTTTCCTTTCTATTTCTGTTTGTAGTCTCTCGGGCTCTGACAATGCAGAATTAATAGCTCAGTGGTCTGTACTCAGGGCTGGATGTCTGATCAATCTGGCTTAGCTTCAAAAATAAGGTTTTGTATACTAAGTTCTTATAGTAATAGTGCTAAAAGAAAAATGCTACACATGAAGCTGTCAAATGCTCTAGATATGTCTGTAAAAATACTATTTGTTACCCATTTGGAGAATTTTGTTTTTCAGGATGTGACCAGTGAAGTGCAGAAGGTTGAGGGCCCTCTTTGGAAGGTACACAGATGTCAAAGTGAATTCTCATCTGCTCTTATTTAGTCTAACATCCACATATTCGATGGTATACACTGATCAGCTGCAACAAGCAATGTAAAAACAGCTGCCTAATATTGTAGAGTCCCTTAAGTTGTCAAAACAGCTACTAACCTAATTGACATGTCCCTCCAAATCACATTTAGGAAGAGATTGCATTTAAGATTTATCATAGCTAGCTTAAAGTACAAAAGCTAAAAATCCCATAAAGTATAGGAAACAGCATGCCTGGTCATGTTAATTAACTTTTTCAAGACCAATTTAAAAGTGGACCTCAAAAAATAGATTTGAAGCGGATGATCTATTGTTGCTAATTTTTCTGTAAAACCTAAACTGAAACTAAAGTAAACACCGAACAATGATATAAAGTGTGATTTTGTGTGAGCTGGACAGTTTTAAACACCGAATTTACAGCAAAAAATGGATGTAATGTTTGTGACTTAATCTAATTTTATCACATAGTGTTTAGTTTTCTTTACATCTATATTTGCTTATTTTTTCACAAATATTAGTTTAACTGCATATGCTTATATTTATATTTGAAACCAGATGTTTATGAGCAGTATTCACCAGTTTTTCTTTTCTCTGGCTGATGTTTTATTGCCCTAAATCATTTAGCATTCCCAAGAGGATTGCTTCCTTTTGTACACACCTCTTTTTTCCATAAACAAAATAAAATCCTTCCCAGAAAAGGTTTGAGAGTCTAGGAAAGACCTTTAAATAATTATTTATGCAAGATGTTTGTTGTTAAATTGTACATTTTAGATCATTAGTTGGTGGGTTTAAAATATTTTTTCTTAAAAAGTATATATTAAAAGTATCTTAAATTAGATGTCTTTAATTTTTAGTTAAAGACATATAAAAATTATATTCTATTTTTCTCAGATGGGTGAATTAACTGGATTTATACCTGTTTGCAATTCACTGCTGGACTTATCTGTTTTACCTTTTACAGAGTTCACGTTTTCTTGGTTGGCGATCGTACTGGGTGATAATTGAGAATGGAAAAATCTCCTGGTACCCCACACAGTGAGACACCCTATTTTGAAGCTTGTATAATAAACTGGTGTATTAGCAAAATATTTATCTATAACTATGTAAAGATAGAATAAAAGAATAAAAAAGTACAATAAAAAAGGCTCCTAACCATTCAGGAGGCAATCATACCAATGTCTCCAAAGTACAGATGCGTATTTTACTGCACTATATTTAACGTTAGTCAACAGTACAATAATTCTATTATTAGACTTGCTTAAACGACAAATAAAACAGCCATCAAAGTGCTGACGTGAGCAGATACAAACAGTTCACTGGCACTGGTCCAACTGGGCTTATTTAACAAAAGTCTTAATGCATCATTATAAGCCACCTTCAATCTTTGAAGACTGGCTTTTTTAAAAATTGCACCACAAATGTGGAGTATACAGTGATGTGCAATATGATCTAAAGAAGTGCAGTTTCACTTCATCAGAACAGAATTCAAACTTACGAACTAGGATATTTGCCTGAGCATATATCATTTGAACTTGACGGTAAATGTCCTCATCTTCAGACAGATGGTCTGTCAACACATGACCCATGACAAGATATTTTTACTTCATTTGATACGATCAATAAAATCCCAGACAGCTTGAAATTTGTAAATACCCTATTTTTTGCCCTCTTTAGTGCGACAGATCAAAATGATACTTTTTGATGGATTGAATTTAACATCATGTAGCTCACCATATGCTGAACAGACATTAAATAGCTTCTGACGACCAGGTGAACTTGGACTAAAAACCACTAGGTCATCAGCATACATTAAATGATTTATAATTGTATCTCCAATCATGCAGCCAGTTCTACACAGGTTTAGCTGCCTATAGAGGTCGTTCATATAAAAATGAAACAATTCCCCCTCACCAGAATGGAGATGAGGGGGAATTGCAACTTCTCAGAATTATTTGCAATTTGTTAGTCTTTTACTGTGATTTATCTGTTTTGTAGAGCCGATGCACAGGCTGGAGTTAGAAAACAGGGATGCAAATCTCTTTCACAAGCCTATTGCATGGTGAGTAGCAGAGGTTAGATTGTTGTGGTCCTCTATCACGACTGTACAAGCATTCTCATGTAAAACATGCTTCACTTGTGATCACACGACTTGCAACATTGTTTTTGACTTTTGTCACTCGAGGTGAAACCGTGGGATCACTGCTTCTTCATGCTCAGGTGCATTGACGACACTGTGCATAATTTCAAGGTGCCCTCAAAGATGGACTCCATAGCAACGAGGAAGGCAAGCTAAAACACTGTCTATATTGCTGCAGTGCTACTGCCTCTACAAGTATAGCTCCATGAACATTCTAATGGTTTAAAACTACTGGGATTTGCTTACACAGAGATGGCTGGATGCTTTGGAGGAGCATGCATCCTACAGCGCTTGTCACTTCAATAAAGACCAGATTGTTTTAGATGCAGGTAGTGATGGTAATATGGAGATGAGAAATTTGACACAAGCTGTTCAGGTAAGTAAGCTCTGTTGGACAAAAAATCTGCAGGCTTTCTGAATGTGGGTTATAGATAAAGTGTGCCTCGAGTTGAACATGCACCTATTTTTGTTCCTCTTTCTTGTTTGAACCTTAATCATGAGCTCATAACAAACCTGTTTTTGTTGAGAGCTGCAAGTTGTTCCATTGCTTAATTCAGTTTCTTGTTCTGTGCTTTCACAGTCAGCCAAGGTCTGCCAACATAAACTGGAGAATGAAGTGTCAATATTTGAATTCATGGTGAAGAATGAAGAGCACTCTGGTAAGAGGCAGATAACAATTTCTAATGCAGGCAATGTCTTCCCTAAAAATAGGTACCGGCATTTTTTTTTTTTCTTTAGATCTTCAGTACTCTAAATTAATTTTTCTATTAAGTGTATTACCAGAAAAGAGCAGAAAAAAATTCAGCCCATTATGTCTAACGGTTTTTGAGATTTTGGGGGGTAGGTGTACCGTGCCACAAACTGACCTCTGAGTACAAAAACATGGGGTTTTTGAAAGCCGATTACTTCAAAAAAATGTTCAATTTGACATTTATTTGTAATGACATTCTTTAAATATATACAAATCATATTGCAAAACATGAAAATGCACTATAGATTTCTTATTTTTAAAAAATTTCATTTTTTAAAATAAAAAAATTTCAATATTGACCCTAACAGCACACATGGCATTTTTGGATACCATATTAAAAAATATATTGAAACCAAGCCCCAAAAGCTATTTTCCCAGCCTACTATGTGGTCTTAACAAGCTAAATTTTTTGTAGGGGTCTGGGACTGTTTAATAAAGACTTACTAGGCCACAAAAATTATTCCAAAGCTAATTTGACCAACGGAAAAGTTTTTTTAAAATTGACAAAATTGAGTATTTTTTGACCATTCCCCAAATTTGTATTTTTCATCAGATTTCAATAAAACTTCTCTACTACAGATAAATTAGGCTGTTGAATAACATAAATGCATCCATTTTTAGCCATATTTAACAGTTTCCTTGATATTGTTTATAGGAAATAGAGATTTGTTGTTGTTGGTTTTTTTTAAATCTAATTTTAGAAAATTTTTGACTTGCACCAAAATGTTATTTTTTTTTATGCATTTTATTGAAACTTCCTTCCTAGACGTCAATTATCCTGCTGCATCAGATAAAAACATTTATTTATAGCTATTTTTAGTAGTTTTTTTATTTTGCTGCCTGAAAATATAGGGGTTTTTTTTTTTATGGAAAATTCCCTACCACTGACCATCCGAAAAAGTGCCAAAGAAAGTTCAGTTTTTCATAAAACGTGTCCAGAATATATTATTTTAGTATAGATACTGTCACTTCATCGTCCCACCGCCCACATGATGATGCCCTGGCGGTTGCCCATGCCGCCCATATCAGAAACCGCCACTGAGCACATCTGCTGATGCGCATCATGTGCTTGTTGCACAACAGTGGTGGAGAAAGTACTCATACAATGTACTTAAGTAAAAGTACAAATACACAGACAAAAATTTACTCAAGTAAAAGTCAAAGTACCACATTATTATTTTACTTAAGTAAAAGTAAGAAAGTACAAGCTTTTAAAACTACTTAAGTATTAAAAGTAAAAGTACTTGCCGACCATAATACCTAACGGCTTATATAATGTCATTAGGTGTACCTATCGTATTTAGTTTTAATAAATCAGTAATGTACCATTTTAATGAGCAATGCTGTTACTTGCAAGTTCATGCTAGCTTATAACAATATACAGTAATCGTATTTATTTACTGCAGTCGAGTTCAACAAAAAGCTTGCTAAGATTACATAAAACGTCACTAACACAAATTAATTTAACATCGATAGCGTTTAGCAACTTAACTTACCTCAATATGTTTTTTCAAATTTGATGGTGAATTTTTGAAAGATAGAATTTCATGCTTTCGGGGAAGGCAAAGGCGGCATTGGAATCTCCAGGAAGCGTTTTTTGACCCAGTTATTTCAAAGAAATCTTTTAAATAAGGCCATGGGTGGGGCAGGTCTTCTGGAGGATGACTATCCTTGGACTCCATTCTGGGAGTTAATGATTCTGCAGGTCCTGCGTACTGTGCTGCTCTTCTTGAGGGAGGGCCTAATGGTTATTTTCCGCTTTGGATTGGTTCAGCGGACTGATTCTGCTCTCGCCATTGGATACTTTCAAACTAACGAACAAATCAAAAAACTGAAATGCGTCTTGGATGTAACGAGTAACGAAACGCTATATAGAAATGTAGTGAAGTAGAAAGTACAGATACTTACTGTTAAATGTAGTGGAGTAAAAGTAGAAAGTATCCATTATTAAATCTACTTAAGTAAAGTACAGATACACGAAAATTGTACTTAAGTACAGTAACGAAGTACTTGTACTTCGTTACTTCCCACCACTGTTGCACAAATCGCACAAATCTAAATAACACAAATACAGGTCGTCATGCATACTTCCCATGGCCCATAAAAACAACGCCTCTAATCCGCTTTTTAAAATTATTATACTAAATAATGACGTGCACTGAGTTGCCATGGCAACGGGTGTGCTTAACCGACAGAGAGTAAAAAGGTACGACTGATTTTGAGTTGATCACCTGCTTGAGCTATTTTACCTTTGCTGTGGCGCATTACAGCCGCTGTTGTTTCTGAACGTTCAATAAACGACAGACTTGGACTAATTGCCTCGTTTGTCTGTGAGTATACGTCATTCACTGCAAACATCAAATGGGACAAATGTATTTTGCCTCATAAACAAACACGGAGGCAAAGACTGCGGGCAATTCTGTAACTAGTCCTACGTCAGGTCTGTAAGGTTATTAGCGGGAAATAACGGAGAACTCAACGATAAAGCCCAAGAGGACAAATGAGGCACAAAAAAGTCCGATTGGATGCAAGTGTGAACGTGGGACAAAATGGGTGAGTAATTACTTAAATAGTACCTGCTTGTGAAAATCGGCCTTCAGGAAAATGCTTAGAAATAAACAGTAGTATGAAACGGTGTTTAAATGCCAATATAGCAGTTAGCGCAGTCTGTTCTCATGCTGCCATAGAGCTGCCGTTGGAATCTACACCATAAAATCCAGCATAAATACCTTCACTTATTGATCTGGAAATGATTAGATGTTTAGCATTGTTATTTTAATTTTACTGAGTTGTGAGTCGTTAGCACGGAGCCTGAGCCTTAGGAGCCCTCAGTCGATACCACGGAGCTATCAGTAAGCATCGTTATGACAAAAACTGGAATGTTTACTACCAGTTACCTTCGTGGTGCTGACTAACGTGGTAGCTCCCGTCCATCAGTTTCATTCAACTGGACGGGCTGCAGTCCATGATCCATTTCCTGCGTTATTCCAGACTCCTTTTTGATTTTGGAAATGTAATAAATTGTATTCCGCCCTCTGTATGTTCTGGGTGACGGCTGTCGGGATTGCATATTGGACCGTGATTATTATTTTCCTCAAAATCTCTCCAACTGCCGCGCGTTTTCTGTCAATATTGTCGGACTACTGTACTTGGGGCGCTGATTGGTCAGTTGCTGACAAGTGCCCTGGAATGATTGGGGAAGGATTGCTCTACGTCAGCATGGGGGCGGAGCCGGCGTCATGTCAATTAAGCGAAACCCGAACTCCTTGTTCTCAATGAAGACCTTCTGTATGGCCAAGAACATGAATTTGTTCCCTCATGGTATTGAAGATCGAGAAATGTTTTCTAAACTGTTTTCATGCTTTTTAGTTACTGTAACATTTTAACACTAACATATGTTTGATAGAGAAGGTGATGTAGCCCCGCAGCTGCTGCCTGCTCCACCTTACACACTTTGAAGAAGAGATTCAGACCCATCAACCTGGAAATTCAGAAGGTTTCATTGATATCCAGCCTGACAGTCCACCTTCATATCTGAATCATGCTCAAATTGTTTGCTGTTTAAATAAGTGAAATTTCTGAGAATTTCTGAATTTCTCAGAAATTCATTTGAATAATTTGAAAAATTATTCAAATGAATAAATAATTCATCTTTATATGATAAATTGAAGCATTCGATAGAAAAAAAGATCTATAAAAGCAACATATCATGCCCTGATCTATAGAGAATCTAGAACAGATGAGGAAAAACTCATTGACATCCATTTGTCAGGAAATTGTTGACTAGGTGGCCAAAAATATTCCAGGAACGCATCAACAATTGAACCAACCAAGCACAACACCTAAAGCACTTCAGGTCTCACTTGCCTCAGTTAAGTTCACAGATTCATCAATTAGTAAAGGAGCTTGAAGACATGCTAGTAAGTCTACAAAGAGATAGCTCAAATGTTACATTTTTAACTAATCAAAGTGTGGACTCCAATCTATTTTGAATACTGTAGCATGATGTTAAAAAGTTCAATTATGCTTGAAACCCTCCAAAAGGGCTAAATTAAAAAACAAAACTCCTCCACAGTAATGTTCATACAATAAGTTAAACACTTGAAACATTGCGACCATGGATGGCACACCCATATTTTACAATATTTTTAAATTTTCTTTACATATGGTCAGATTCATTTAGATATCTTTTTGCACTTAATTAAAGAAATAATATCATTTGAAAACTAGATTTTATGATTAGGTTATACATGTTATCCACACATCCCTCCATCCATCGTCTGGGCGAGGGAGAAAATACTAGATGACCTCATAGGCATCAATTAATTCACTCTTAATTCTTCAATTAACAGCTAAAAAATGATGATAGATTTTTATTAGGTTTTACTAAAATAATGGATATTTATCCATAAAAATGGTTTCTTGGTGCACTTTGTTTCACTTGAGCAGAACTGTCTTAAAAAATAATAGGACAAATTGCATCATTATTTCAGAACTATGTAATCACAATTTTTTTTTTCAGGTATGGCTGTACACCTTCTACTTAAAGCCAAAGAGACCAGCAAGCTTTCAAGTAAAACCTGTGATGTTCTTCAACTATGCTTTGAGCTGCTTTCAAAACAAGAAGAGGTAAGGATAACAACTCATCATCTTAGAGCGATTACCAAAAATGATTCTCCCTTCCCTCAAATTAGGTCTGCTAGTAAAATATAACATCTAGCAGCTGTTCACAGTAACTCAAATCAAGCAAGACACATCTTAATTGTTCAATATAACTACTAATATAGGCAGTTTATCTAAATTAGCAACTGTTAAAGACTGCAGACTCAAAAGTAGTAAAGCACTTCATGTTTGACAAATTTTCATGCTGAACTAACTTATTAGTTAGTTGAGCACCATTTTGCTGACTTGTTGCAAATGTGACTCATAGCCAGACACCAATGATGCCCAAACTTCCTCTTCTATCTTGGCCTAATGCTGCAGGTTTCCAGTGCAAGCAGAACCAAAGCAGCCCAGTGCTCCCCAAAACCAATATCACTCTCAACTGCAGTTATTGTGTACTTTTCATCATATGCTCCATCCGTTCTCCTCAAGAGAAACTGGTGGTTCAAAGACCTGGAAATTTCCAATTTTGATGTATCGCCACAAAGAACTGAATAGTTAAACTTATTTGGCCTATTTTTATAGTTGGAGCTTGCCTTTCTTGTGCTTTTGGGTCAGTAGTAATAGTGTACACCATGAAATTCAAGCATGTTTCTTACTGTGGAAACTGTAAACTCAATGCCACCAAGTATTTGTGCATGTCTTCTATATGTCTTTGTTTTGTTGCTTTTTCTTTTTTTGACCACCTGCCTCCTCAGGAGTCTTGTGACAACCATTGATGGCTTTCTGTTTCTGTCACATTTAGATGCAGCAAACATTATTTTTACAATTTTGAATTAAGCTGTCAGCTTTATTCCTACAAACATTTAGGGCCTTTACTATCTTTTTGTACCTCTTTGCCTGTTTGCTCATATTTTGAACTGTTCTTTCAACTCTTATTGAAAGCCATATTTTAACATTTAATATAACCTTACTTCTGCATGACATGTCATGCAAGGTTATGTTTTGTTGCACCAGGTGTGCCTGACCACGCCTGATTGGCAAATATGTGCTCATATGGAAAATTTTGTTCAGTGGATTGAACAATTTTGAGACGGCAGTAGTCACTGCATGCAGAAACAAGTGCTGAATTTGGACAAAAATCCATTAAATACTTTTTAAAACTACTTAAACTGTTCTTGTTAAAATCAAAAGATTTTTGATTTTGTTAGTGAACCTAATTTGCAGTCGGGTTGAATAATTTTAGGCTGAACCATTTTTAGTGTATGTAGATTTTTTTTTCCCATATGCACTATCCCCATAGCGCCTTAAAATATTATTAGCGTATCATTGTAATGCATTGTGACTTCCGAATTGAATCATTGGTGTGGCTCATTGAACCTTTATGAATCTTCATTTCATTGACTCTCATCTCCACACCTCATGTCCTGTTCTCTTATTGGCTGATGATGATATACTGAATGATTACAAAATCCTCAGACCCCTAATCTCTTACGTTAGCGCTCTCGCGCCAATCAGATTTGAAATTTGTGTGCGCGCGTCCACGTCACTGTCCACCTGTCTCAGTGCCTGCTCTCCGTCCTTGAGGGAGTGGGGGGAGGGAGCGTTGTGAACGATGTGGTAATCACTGGCATGTCTGTAGGAAGGATATGGGAGAGATCCGCATTTCTGCTTAGGTCTGCACTCGGCTTACTGATCAGCGCAGACACGCTCACAGCGAAACCCTCAGACTTAGATCCTCCACTCTCATGCTCACAGGAAAGGCTGTGCTTGTACTGAGTGAAGGAACTCATGGCGCGGGTTTTCTGTCTCACCATTTGAAAACAAACGCTCGCAGACAAGCGTGCACATGCCAAAGCATCTGAGCACAGAAGGGCGAAGAGGCAGTGTTGGCACACTCATCCATCATCTTCACAGGTACAGGACTCGGCTGTTTTTCTGCAACATTCTCAGTTTTGCTCTCGATTGTCAGCTGGAAAACTGTGTTTACTGTGGGCTGGTCCCTGTAGACTTGGCGAGAGGTGTTTGAAGTTTAGGGTGGATTTTTTTAATGTATTTTTTTGTAGTCTTGAGGTTTGGTCTGATGCTTGGGCACAGCCGAGGGCTTTTCATCAGTAAGTGAAGGTTATTTCTGTGGATTTAATCATCCATATTCAGCAAGATAAATTGGGTGGTTCAGAAGTGCTGCTTTGTGCTTCTCTGCTCATTTCATCTTTTTTAATGAGATCAGGTCATTAAGTAATGCATTCAGTTCAAGTAAGAGTCCAGGCTGGCTTGATTGAAATTGCACTGGAGACTTTTTAGGCTCTGTTTTGCTTATTGAAATGCTTCTTTGGTTTGAAGTTTTTTATTTTTTTCTTTCCCCCATCAAATGGCCATGCTCTCTCCTGATGGTGCTAAAATAAATGATCGCAATAATTTTAGAACTGATATAAGAGCATTAATCAGACATAATCTCATGGGAGACGCATGTAAAAGATTTAAGTATGAAATTGCTTTAAAAAAAATTATTACGGGAAACAGAATAAGAATCAGTTCAGAATCAAACCATCTTAAGTTAGTGGAAACTGGCTGCCAAAACAGTTCACAAAAATAATCAGCCATTATCATTATAAGGGGGGTAAAGATATCCCCTGCTGTCTCCTCAGCAGTGAAAATCTTTGATTAAGACAAGAAAGAATATGTCTTAACAAGTATGCAACATCCATTACTCTATGGCACTAACCGGATTAGACTAAACATGAGAATATAACCGGATTATATTTCCTCCACTGCTGAGATTGCTGGTATTAAGGAGCATTAGGTCTAATCCTGAATTTTTATTGTCACACCACTGATGGATTTTATCATTAACCCATCTTACATGTTTTTGAAAACAATACAGAGAGGCAACACTGACCATGTGGTGTTGCTCTTCAACTTCTTGGAATGAATAGATTGTGGAGAGACAGCACTTCTTAGTTCAAAGGGTTTCACAGCAGTTACAGTAGTGCCCCTCAGCATTGTGGATGTGACCTATTTCAACAGCTGCTGCAGTGTGCTTTCCTGTGCAAGTACATGCAGTTTTTAGTCTGGATTATTGGTGAATATGTGACATTTAAGGTAGAGATGTTCCATCAATCAGCCCAATAAGACTAGAAATAACAAATTCTTCCTTGATTGATTTTAATCATTGATCTACATGTCAACTACTGAAGAAAAATATATATATATATTTTTTTTCATCCCCTCCAGGGGGTCTTTTGTGGGCTCTAGTGTCCCTTATATGAAAGTAGGCTGACAGGAAATGAGGAAGACATGCGGCAAATATCACCGGGTCCAGGAATTGAACCCGCGACGGCCGCGTCAAGGACTCAAGGCCTCCAAACGTGGGTCGTGCTATCCCCTACGCCACCACAGCACGCCCAAAAAGATTCTTTTTAACCTATTGAAAAAAGTCAATAGGTTAAAAAAAATCTAATTGCATTTAAAAGTACAACATTTTTCAAACAATCTGTAGCACATTTTGTCTATTGTATCTTATAGTTCTTAACGAAGTTGTGTTACACTTCAGAGCAACCTGATGATTATTATTGCTTCATGAGAAATCTGATCTGTGCATCTCTAATAAAGTGGAGACCTTTTTGCTAAACTGGTCCATAAATTTAAAAGTCCCAGCCAGAAACCTTCCTGTGGGTTTTGACAGCCCTCACTGATTTATAGGCCCAAGCTTTCCAAGTGCTTATTTGGCAGTTCCCTTCCAAAACTGTCAGGGAAACAAAATCATTGAGGTTTATAGCTTTACAGCGTATAATGTTCTCATGCAGATAAGCTGACTTGTCGGTATAAATTGCTCTAGAGGTATAAGAATAGTATTACTGTATCTTTTAGACAGAGCTTTTGAATTGTTTTCGCAATTTTTGAGAAAGTTGAGTGCAGCTCAAAAGTCCTGGTACTTCTATAAGCTTAAGTTTATTTTTTATTAACAATTCACCAATAAGGGTTTTCTAGGCAATACTAATTTCTAGTTTTCTTTTAAATTTGACCAACCAGTTGTGATTTCAGCCATTCCAATTTCTTTTTTTTCCTGTTGATGAAAATGAAATCTCTTTGTTATCTCTGATGTTAGAACTCAAACTTGGGATGGTGAAGTCAGGGAGCAGACTCGACTTCAATATCCAGTAAAAATGCTGCACATATGAAAGGAAGTCAGAGTTGCTAATATAAGTTATTTATTGGGCCTCCTGACAATTTGCGCCTCATTAAACCAGTGTCATGCATAGAGCTGTACAACCTCTGTTTGTGAAAATTTTTCTTCAGTGTTTGAACACATAAATGGAGAATTGTATTGCAAATAGAAGTAAGCATAAAAATTAGGAAATCTCACTGTTTTGTTGACTTTCAACTGAAAAATACCAATCTTGAAATGCATCCAATTCACCACATTTTGCACAAAAGAGGAAACAGATTTTTCCAATTCATGTATCAAAACATATGTCCTTAACTTTAAAAGTACATCAAAGGACATACTGTTGTCTGTTTGATTTATGGAAAGAAAAATTATGGGATTGTCATTTTCAGATTTTTAGTCAACTGATCAGAGCAGTAATAACTGACAGGCATTTACCTAACTAACTTGACTGCATTACTTGCTTAGGAGTCTCTAACGCTGAGCAAATAGAGTTTACTGAGTTCCCCAGTAGTCATGCCTTCATTGTATAAAAAAAAAAAAAAGTATAAAATCTGGTCAGTTTGGATGCTGATGTGTTATACAAATTTATATTCTCATAAAAAGCTGCTAAATTTGTCTACTGAGGTATGCGATGGACTCAAAGTTATTGGTTACATGACACCATAGATTTATGATCAGTAGGCTGTACTGTTAGTATGACATAGCATTACTGTTGAATTGTGGCAATTTTGCTTTAGAGATCTGCTTTCCCTTTAGCAAAGAGCAAAATAAAATTTCTCCCCTCAGGGTGTTGGCCAGGGAGAAGCATCCCTCTCAGGCTCCAGCGACGGCACGGAGTCTCAGCCAGGCTTAAAATAGCACAGTTTGTGCCCAGGCGAGGCGATGGAGGGAGAATAAAGGAGCTGGCTGAGATGGTTGCACAACAGTGGATGGGCTCTTGTGCCTGGGACAAACAGTGTTAACACCAGCTCCTACGCTGAGAGATGATTAACATCACCTCATCCCCACTTCTGGAAAAAGGCTGTGAAAAATGGCCATTGTTTGTTCACGTTTGTTTTTTTTCCTTGTCTTTGGTGGTCAGGTTTTTCACACGGTTTTTTATTCAGATTTTATGTCTGAATAAGTGTGGTAGAAGTGTGGAAAAATACTGGTATTTCCAGAATTTATTCCCCATTCAGTTGTGTAAAAGATTAATCTGTCCATCAATTCTGTAATCACTTCATCTAATTTATCCATTTATTCTTCCATCCAACATCTGGTTTTTGATTAACCTGTCTTTAATCTTTACTATAATCTTTGATTAGTCCACTTGTCTAGCCGTCTGTTTCTTTACTCATTTTTTTCTAACTGTTTTCTATTCTTCAATCTGCACATTTTTTGATCGACCCTTTTCTTTCGTTTTTAAGTCCTTTTGTCCATCCATTCCTTCATCAACCCTTCAAGTTTATATCTGTCCATTCATTCAGCCAGCAGTCCAGGGACCAATATCTTCAATCTTTGTACCAATTAACCCATCAGTCTTCATTCTGTTCATCTGTCAATCCATGTAGTGTTGACGACGCATCTTTTCACCCACTCATCTGTTCTTTGATCTATTCACCCAATAATCAATCCATTCTTCCATCTATCCTTCCGTCACCCTGTCAGTACATCTGTGTTCCTTCCATTTTTTTAATCCTTCCATTCATCCAGTGAGTGATCTGAGCGCTCATACATCCATCCATCTAGCTGTTTGTCATTAAATCTTCTGAAAGTCTACTGGTTCATTTTGAAAGCCCGACTGCTGAGGTTGAAAAGCAAAGACGTTTCCCAAACATAATTTTTAAAGCTGCTATTAAACAGAACGATCATTCCAATGCTTCTGATGCAGCCTAAAGGAACTGAACATTGAGCAGGAAAGAAAGTGACGGCTGTAGGTGTTGGTGTTAAATCTGCAGTGTTTGCACCACACAGCTGTGGAAGCTTGTGTGAATCAGCTTCTTCCACTGTCTAAAAAAAGCAATGCAGCAGCAGTGCAAGGGTCTCTGTTTATACCACAGTGGAAAACATTTTATTCTTAAGTAATTATTGATTATGTCCAACATTTTCTAAGATGCGTTTTGAACAAATCCATAGTCTAAAATTGCTAAAAATCACTATTTGTTGTCTGTGGTTGTCTCAATATTCAAGAAATGGCTAGACAAATGGTCTCTAAGTGGCAGTTTTCTTCAGAGAGGCTAATCAATAGTCCCAGTAGGATAAGTGATGAGGCTGAACATTTTTAATTTTAATCGAACACTCTGGCCGAAGTTTGCAGTCCCTGATTTACTTTTTGATTTTCAAGCTCCTCTTTCTGTGACTCATCTGTCTTGCTGAAGGTTACTTAGGAATGGAAAGTGCTCCATTAGGTAAATGGAAGATTTTTTTAATTACTATTATTTGTAGTAGATAACACATTATATTTAAACGTTAATGGTGTGCTTGTTTTTTTTTTTTTTGGTCTGTCTCTGCTTTGATTAGTAGAGGGTGCATATCAGCAGCAGACAACAGGAAACACTGATCTTGCGTGTCCCAAAGGGACTCGGCTTAGGTTGCTCTGAAAGGACACTTGATCCTGGCCTACAAAGCTTTCTGAAACTGGGGTGTATATTTCCAGCAGGAAACATACACTCCACCTATCTGCATGTTTAAAACAATAAACTTACCAGTTGAAGTGCACAAATGATTCAAAAGACTGAAGCAAAAAGACAAATGTTGACTTCTTAATCAAAAACCAATTAGAAATTCACATGCTGTGCTTTGGTTACCGTCGAATGACTGTACTTAAACACTGGATTAATGTCAGTGGAGCAGATTCTTTTAGTTCTCCCTGCTGGTTGCCTGTTTTTTTTATCTTTCTGGTGGTCTGGTGCTTACAGGTGTGGAGCCTGAAGGTAGAGCAGGAAGAGGAGAAGAACAAAGCTCTGACAGAAGCCCTGCAGAATTTGGCAACTGAGCACTACGAACTCAAGCAGTCCTTAAGTAGGAGCAAGAGGTCGTCTGCACTTTGTACTCTCACTGAAGATGACTTCTATGATGCTATCTCAGGTCAGCAACCTCTTACACAGGCTTTTGATTAGGGAAATGATGATTTTACTTATAACCATATAATAAACTGATAATAAAGGGATCCTAATATTATCTAGGAAATTGAAATTGTGCTAGCATAAATTTGATGCATATAGTTTCAGATGTCTCTTTTTTTTTTTTTACATTTTGCAGTTTACCTTAATTTTAAGGTGAGGGTGATTGATGGGAACATTGTGATGATATAACAGAGAGAGTAATGAAAAAAATGTGGGTCAATCATAATATTATATATTATATCATAATATTTTCCCAATATGATGTTTTTCTAAAATTGTGCAGTTCTTTCATAAGTTAACATCATTGAATATGTTTTTCTGAATTTAATCTTGTGTTATTCTTCACTAAAGTACTTCACTAGCATATGAGTGTGGATATGAATTTTTTTGCCTTAGCATGATGTTGCCACCTCCATGCTTTAATACATTGAAGAAAATTACAATGTAGTCTTGTCAGCCTAATAAAAAGTTTTCCAACACCAGTGCTTCCATGGAGTGGTATTGTTGTAACTGCTTTAGCAGCATTTCCTGTCTTCACGTTGACAGTGGTGTGTCTTGAAAGGTAAATATTTTATCAGAATCTCATATTTACCCGAGCCTAGTGTGTATAAAAGCTTTCATTTTAATTTGTCTGCTTTTTACATTTTCCTTTAAAACCTATGTGCAATAAACGTATATTAATCATAATAGTACAGGGATCTACTTAGATAAACATATTCCTTTTGCTTATAAATGCTTATTTGATCTTCTGTCCTTTATGTGTATGAATACCTTTGAAACCAGTGGCAGTGCTATGCAAGGGAGGAGAAGCATCCAGTAGTTGGAGACTAAACAAAGTAAGAGAAATGAAGCCTCCCTGTGTCCTCCTATTGGAACACAATCCTCAGGTGGGGTTTGGCTGGGAGGGAGGAGAGAAGCTCGGGCTCCAGCCCTTTTTGTTTTTGGAGTGTATGCTGTTTAATCAGCCCAGAGCGGGAGCATGACTGAGCCGACTAATAGAACTCGTCTTTACAAATGTTTGTTTTGAGCTGCCGCCTGCTTCCCACCCTTCTCTCTACTCATTCCCTTCATTGTCCTCATCCCAACAGAGTCTGAGTCGGAGCTTTCTGTGAGCGGCTTTCTGTCTGTGGCCAGCTACTCCTGGGAAGAGGACGAGGGCAGTGACACCTCTCTACAAAACAGCCTCCATCATCCCAGAGCACACGGGGGGGCTGCCGGCATGTCAGGGGAGGGTAACGATGGCAACAAAGCTGCCCAGCACAATGGAGTGAGGAAGCACAGGTAGGACATCGTGCTCATTTATTGGTTTAAATCTTCTTTAAATTGTCTCGTCCCAGAGTTTTGTTTCTAAATGTTATTTAGACCAAATTTCAGTATATTATAAAGAGTATATCACCATTGTTAGAATACTAATGACCTGACTCTGCAAGAGTGTAATGCCAGTCGTCAGAGTTGGCGTAATGAGATGCCACCTTTCCACTCAGGTCTGTTTTTGTAGTCAGGTGTGGGTTTTTTTTTGGGGGGGGGGGGGGGGGGGGGTGGAGGGTTCCCCTTAACTTGAACTGATCCACAGAGAATAGTCAGTAATTTAGTTTTTTTCCTGAGCACTGACTTTCCAAGTGAACAATAATTTCATTGGTATTTATCAAAATGTTAAATTCCCCTCAGATTCTGGTTTTGTTTTAGTCCCTCTTTGCTCATTCAACAGCTGATCTCTAAATAATTCCGCTTGTGATGGTTGAGAAAAAGCTCAAAAGATCTGGTAGTTGCTTTTCTGACTGTATGCTTAGGTGTATGTATTAAAGATATATCAAGTTTCTGTTTATTTAAACTTACTCATTCAGAGAGTAAGCTGCTTGGCTGTTTGCTCTGTTCCTGTCTTTATTATAACTAGATATGTTGTTCAAATGGTTTCAAAAATGACCAAAGACTCAGTCTTATGATTATTGATCCAATCCCAAACTTGATCAGCTATAAGAGGGTTGTGGAACATCCTTCCTTTCATACATCTTGTTTCTTCAATCTCTTTGTGACAATTCTGTTCTAAACAAATACATAAATCCCTAGTAATGCTTAATAAATAATTAAATGTTAATCAGAAATTAATGAAATAAAAAGATCTTAAATTACCTGGTAAATTATTTTTAATCTAAACCAGCTACTAATCCTGCAAACATAGAAGTACAGCTTTATAAAGATGTGCTCTATTTTGGAAGCATAAAAGTCCTGCTATTACCATAATGAAAGAAACCCACCATGCTTAAGTACTTCTTGGAGTCAAGGGAACTGGAACAAAAACTAGGCCAGAAGTATATCCAGTATGCTTCACTGCTCCTTTCATCATACAGATGGAGCGAAGCCCCTCCTCGCTCCCTGCATCTCTGTTTATTTAGCTGTAGTAAAGGCTTTGTATGTGCTTAACTGCTCCAGCACTCATTTCTGAACAAGGACACCATCTGCCTCCAGTCAGCCTACCTGTAAAACAGTCCATGCTACAGACGTCAGTGAAGCTATTCAAGCAGGAAAGTATAAGTTTATGAATAATGGTAATAAACAGCTTAGCATTCGGGCAGATTAATTGAAAGGGTTCCGAGCCAGTATTGAAAACTCAGCACACAGCCACTCACAGCTGAACATCCATTCTGGGATTCTGCATGAGGCCTGGTGTCGTATAACCCGTTTCCCCCGAAATGGCGGCTCAATTCATAGTGCAGTGCACTGTTTGCATTGCTGGCTTATAACCAGAACAGTTACACATCTGCAGCTGCCTAAACAATATGAGAATCTGGGTTTGTTTCACTCAGCTGTAGCACCAGCTGAGTGAGAGAAGTAAAATAAATGGACTGATATAGCTTGACGTGTTTGAAGTAACATGCGGTCTAGATTCAAGTAACTATTATTTTCTTATTCCTTTGATTTCTACTTGATTTCCACAGAACATCTCTGCCTGTTCCAATGTTCTCCAGGAATGATGTGAGCGTCTGGAGTATTCTGAAAAAATGCATCGGCATGGTGAGATGGAGAAAAAGTAGCTTTAGTCAGTCTTTTACTCTATGTGCTTTAACCTATTTAGAGCTCATTAATGCAGCTTTATATTGGTTTGAAAGTATGTGTTGAAAGTGACTTTGTGGGTGACTGTGGCTTAGAAGAGCAGTTGTCTTGTAAATGAAAAGTTGTAGGTTCGATTCCAGCTTCCTCACATTTTGGGTGTCTGATAACATGGTAAATATGTTATAAAATATCTAGCTGATTGGTAAGTTATTTACATATTTTGTATTGTGCCTGGTAAATGCTGAATAAAACTAGATTTTATTCAAAAATGGTTTCTGGGACATTGATGCTAGATGTGGCAGGGAGCAACTGACATCTGCCTTTGCTCACATGTCACTGCAGCAGATCAGTCACAAATCTGAACCGCCTGCCACCAACACCTGAAAATTCAGGAAAGGTTTTTACCATATCTTACCTGATGTAAGGTGAGCTACAGATATGCAACGTGGTTTGAAATATTTAGAAAGCTGATTCAAATTCTGCTCATTTTTCCTTTTAATGCCTCGTGGCTGAGAACTGTCAGACTGAAGTGATCGTGTTTGGATGGAGTGATATCTTTTCCCAAATCAGACTGCAGCACATGGGGTGAGGTGGATCAAAACAACTCAGGGATTAAGGATGGTGGGGCTAAAATGTAGAAGTCATTTCTAATAATAGATAAAAGTATGAGAATTTAAAGCAACTTTGTAAATTTGTCATTCTGGAAAGAAGGAGCCAATAAACCTAAACAATCAAAAGGATTTGCTTCAGATACATCTCAAAATAAAGGTTGGAAAATCTCAAGAAAATGAAAAGGAGGAAAGTGAACTGAGTACCCATGGCTGTTTTTGCTGCATGTAATTAGTTCTGAAGTTGTAGATTTAATTTGAGAATAACATAAAACTCAAACAGGTTGTTGTTGAACATCAGAAATCCTCTATTATTCACCACCTTTTTTTTTCTAATAGCGGTGTACATTTCTGAAGTTTATGCATCCAAAATGCGTAGAAACCACAAGCATCAAACAGGCACCTACATGTGGAAAAGATTGTCCAGAAATTCAAATTCACTTGTTTTAACCACAACTGTTAACTTGGAATTTGAATAATTTTACTCCAAAAAATTGAGTGGGAGGAAATCAGTATCTTTTTCTGTATTGGTGCTCAGAAAAGCTAATTTTTGGTGAAGAGGTAATGTTTAAAAACCACTGCCTCAAACTTGTAAAGCACCGCCATGTTGCTATTCCTTCAATGTCTTTTATCTCCTCAAACTTTCTTCTGCTAGGAGTTATCTAAGATCGCCATGCCTGTGATCTTTAATGAGCCTTTGAGCTTCCTCCAGCGGATCACAGAATACATGGAGCACACCTACCTCATCCACCGAGCTAATGCTGCTACAGACTCAGTAGAGAGGATGAAGGTAATTTAAGGACCCTGTTTGTTTAAATATAAATGTTAACTTTAAGGAGATCCTGTACATTTACTGTAATGTGCGTCTTACTGTCACCATCAAATAGTTAACTGATTCATTTCTCATGACAAACTGTCCTCTAGTGTGTTGCAGCTTTTGCTGTGTCGGCTGTAGCATCACAGTGGGAGCGCACAGGGAAGCCCTTCAATCCGCTACTGGGGGAGACGTATGAGCTGATCAGGTATGACCGATGAACGAATAGTTTTGTTGTTGGTAGAGTTGCTGTTACTTTTATTATTCTCTTGCTCTCCGCTAGAGAGGATCTGGGCTTCAGGTGGGTGTCCGAGCAAGTGAGCCATCACCCCCCAATCAGTGCCTTTCACGCTGAGGGCCTCAAGGAGGATTTTCTCTTTCATGGTTCGATATATCCCAAGCTGAAGTTCTGGGGGAAGAGCATAGAAGCAGAACCCAAAGGAACCATAACTCTAGAGCTGCCCAAGTGAGTTCAGTCTGCTTCCCTAATGGTTTAATATCATTGTGTTAACTTTGTCTTCACTAGCTGATGTTTAATCTCTACAGATACAATGAATCCTACACCTGGACAAACCCCACCTGTTGTGTCCACAACATCATTGTTGGTCAGCTTTGGATTGAGCAGTATGGGAACGTGGAAGTGATCAATCACAAGTAAAGAAATCCCTCAGTCTTTCCAGTGTTCTTCATGCATCTCTTTGCAAAGTCACTTCTCTGATTCATTTGCATGCAGGATTTTTCTTCCTCCATTTTCCTCTGTGCTCTGCATGTCAATCTACTTTTAAATCTGTCTGACTGATCATGGGGGAAAAACTGGGACAGCTGTCATTAGAATAGGGCCGTGTGAGCAAGATGATAAATGTTGAATGAACTCTTGCAGAGTGAGAAAAGTGAAAGAGAATCCGTAAACACGCCGTTGTTCTGTTTCAGAACTGGAGAGAGGTGCAGCATGACATTCAAACCCTGCGGCCTCTTTGGAAAAGAGCTTCATAAAGTCGAAGGATACATTCAAGACAAAAGGTCTTAATTCATTAAATATGAATAAATACTTACCATATTGTAGGATGACAAGATGGTTTATGGTGCACAGTATTTTTGACCATACTCATCTTTGTCAAAACAGTATTCGTTCAGGAGCTCTGCTCTTGGATAACAGATGGCAGCAGAAGCTGTGGTTTAATAGCATCTGTTGTTTTTATGTTTACAGTAAAAAGAAACTGTGTGCGATATATGGCAAATGGACTGAGTGTCTCTACACAGTCGACCCCGCAAATTTTGATGCCCACAAAAAGACGGATAAAAAAAACTCGGAGGAAAAAAAGAGCAACAAAGAGGTAAGAGGTCTCCCCATCTCAAATGCATCCTCTAATTGGTTGAAAGGTTTGAGGGCAGATGCAAAAGACGGTGACTTTTTATCTGTTTGTGGGTTTATTTTGTAAGCAGAAGATGTCTCAGTACTGTCTGTCTAGGCCAAATACAGCACATTTAATCTATCTCATTTTACAGGAAGGAGGTTCCACTATGGTTGCAGAATTCAAATCACAAGGAAAAAGGAGAAAAAAACGTTTCATTAAAACATATCTCAGTTGGTTCAATTAAAGTCCCTTCTTATCACTGCAGTTGCTTTCTGCTTCTACTAAAGAGCTTGTAGAAAACATCTGGGAGAAACGGCTCCGCTGCAGCCTAGCGACCTTGTGTCTTGTTGCTAGGCACACTGTCGATGCACGATGCTAAGATAAAACTGTCTCCTCTCTAGCAACCAGGCATTGAAAGTAATGTACGCGATCACCAACATTTCTTACCTTATCTTAGCTATATGCAGGTGATGATTTAGGTTGCCTTTACTGTTTGCTGTTTAATGATGTTGACAAGTTTGTTAATGTACCTGTTTCAACCAGCATGCAACTATCTAACTGTAATGTTTGTCAGTGACCGCAGTGAATGCATTAAATGCCCATGATTGCAAAGCCAGGTTTTAATGGCGGGCTCACCTCCTGCTAGGCCGAATGGTCACTCCAGCACCCCGATCTCTCTGTAACTTTCTGTTTTCAACAAACAATAAGTTAAAAATGACTATTTCACAGATTGTAGTTTGTTTAAAAATCACATTGGTTATTTTGTATTCTTTTTGAAATTAATAGCACTTGGGATTAAGTGATCTTTTTTTTTATATCTTTCTTCTACCATTTAATTTTCATAGTTATCCTATGAAGCTTTCCATTTAATCCAGACTAACACAGGGTGTTTAAACAGAGTAAGATGACCTGATGGGATGATTCATCATTCTTATTTTTTTCTGTAATCTAACTTTGAATGAATGCTTTTTTTTTTGGCCCTAATATTTTTTTTTAGCTGCTGACAATTCCTTGTCAGCACTGTAGTAAATGTATAAAATTTAAGAGGAATAAAGTGCCAGGTCTTCCTGCTGAAGTGTCACTCAGACCTGTTTTACCTGATTAAAGATAAAGTGACATCCGAGATGTCCCAAACTCTTAAATGTTTTACCATTTTGTCTCTATTTATCCATTGTGCTGCACAAATAGTTCATCTTCTAATCACAGAGCTGTAAGAGCCCTGAAAAATGATTACAAAAAAAATAGCTAAATTGTTTGGAAGCTCTTAAATAAGTGACTTAAGTAAATAAAAGGGAGTTATTTCTCTGACTTACGTATGCCCTTCAGCGGTTATGCTAAGTGAGCACACTTCAGTTTTATCATGCTATCAACATAAAAAAGCAGAAAAAGGTCATTATTTGCTGATTTATTTAAAACCAAAGTTATAGTGAGCAATAATGATCCTCCTGGCTCTGAAAGTGTCAATTAGCTATAAATTAGGACACCATTGGCTCTCAAACTTTTAATGTCTTCACCAGTCTGTGTGCAACTTGTGCACATGTCAACCTGTCATGAGTGAATTCTAGATTCCTTGCCCTTAGCGGCTGCATGCAGCACTTGTTCGTTAGGCCGACTCTGACTGCTTGCGTGTCTGCTTCTACAACCTCAGAGCAATGTTGATGAAGAATCAGAAGAAAAGCCTCCACCTGATGCTGAGACAGTCCAGGTGATCCCCGGAAGCGAGCTCATCTGGAAGATTGCACCTCGACCGGAAAATTCAGCCAAGGTGCCGAATAGACTGAGAGAACTTTTTAAAACAAACATAATACCAAGATGTTTGCGCCCAACTGCTTCTCTCTGTTGCAGTTCTATGCATTCTCCACATTTGCCATGCAACTGAATGAGCTGGACAAGAGCATGGAGGGGGTCCTTCCTCCCACCGACAGCCGCTTAAGGCCTGACATTCGTGCCATGGAGAATGGAGACATAGGTACTGTGTCTTTTCTGTGCTGCTGCAACGATTTAATTGCATCTCTGGAGGCGCTGAGTTTTCTGCATTCATGTGTTCTAGATCTGGCAAGCTCACAGAAGAAGAGACTTGAGGAGAAACAGCGCACAGCCCGTAAAAACCGCTCCAAATCCACAGAGGAGTGGAAAATAAGGTTGGTGGGAAATACAATTTACAGTCTGGTATTGCTCGCTTTCCATTTTGGAATTGATTTAACTCACCATCTCTCCCATGTTGTCGTCAACTATCTATTTCCATTTGCAATAATGTGAAGGAGCTCTGCACTTGGCCCAAGGTTTGGTTCAAAGATTTGCTTTAATAACTGGGCATGGTTTGCTCTGATGTGAAAGTGCTACTCTGCAGCGCCCTCTTCAGTCTAAAATTTGGACTGCGTCTGGTGTTTCAGTGATATTTACTTTCAAACAGAAATATTTACTGCACTCGGGAGCATCTTACATTGGAATAAAAATGTATTTCAGTAACTCATTTTAAATGGTAAAGGTAGATTCCTTTCACACTTGTGGATTATAGATTTGATGATATATTTTCTATATTATTATTAGTGCAATAAGTCTATGATAAATTTGTTTCACAATTTTAAAGTGAATTACTGAAAGGAATGAACTTTTCAATGATTTTCAGTTTTTTTTATCTTGAACTATGTATACATAAATTCCATCTGACTCTGTGAATTTCTTATCATTTACTATTTTTCTGTGTTTGTGCAAAGTTGAGAATTTTATTTTATTTTTCCCCAGTCAGCATATTGCTCATTTGAATTATAATCTGTTATCATGCAGGTGGTTTGAGCAAGGACCCAATCCACACAACAAAGCTCAGGACTGGCTCTACGCAAAAGGCTACTGGGACAGGAGTTACAGTCAACTGCCTGACATTTACTAAATGTAAAACATCCTCAGATACACTTATGGATTTCCATTTTACTACCTTTGGACATCTGCTGCTGCTCTGGTGATGCATTACCAGCTCAACAATGGAGTCGGTATAGAAAGGGAGATACGGTTTGGGAGGTAAAATAATGTGTGTGAACAATAAAGCACAAAAACTCTTATTTATTGTGGCTCTCAACCACTGATGTAAAGGTAATAGCATGTAGTGGAACTGCTAGAATGTATTTTAGAACTATTGCGTTAGGTAAGTGGAGTGTTTAAACAAAAACCTTAGTTTAACTCAAACGTGCTCATTATTTCTATTCAGTCAGGAGAACATTTTACTCATCAGTGTCAGTGCAGTGAGGTGCGAACAGCCCTTCAAGCAGCTTAGCCTGCGCTCATTTTCCCTAAACACGGCTTTGGCACTGATTGACACTTGTTCATGCATATTATTATGCAGTGCAGAGTTTTACAGTAGATACCTGAGATAGATTTGCCTTTTCCCCACATGATACAGTGAGTGGTGCAGATATCTGGTGTTTACATGAATGTGATAGAATATTTTGCCCTCTGCTTATGAGAAAAAGTCACTATATTTAATTGTAATGTGTCAACATATATCCCGATAAACATGTGCTTGCAAAATATTAGATTCTGAAAGAGAATGACTAATATAATAGTTTGGTTTGAAAAATAAAAATAATAAAACATCCTAAATGTGTTGTAACAGCTGTTCCACCTTCCATCATCAGAGGATAAATACATGAGATCTTCAAAGCTTAAGATGCTTTCATGATTTACCGCAGCTTCTACATGTCTCAATTTTCCTCCATGACCTGAGGTGTTCACAAATGTTTTCGGGCAGCTGAATATTCAGACTTAATTAAGATCAAGTGGACTGCTTAATAATTAGTTGACTTCTGAAAGTAAATATCTGTAGAGGATTTTTTTTTTTCTGCATTGCATCAGAGGAAAGGACACTTCTACAAATTCCCACTGAATAAATAAATAAATTTTTGGTAGATGGTCTTTCAAAGTATAAAACTAAAATCTCGCATTTCCTTCCACTTCAAAATGTTGGTGCATTAAATCCTTTGTTTGAGGTTCCATAAAGACATGAGACAATAGAATCGAGCAAATGTACCTTTTTTAAAAAATGATGCCATTTAATCTTGTTTGAAGGAAAAACTACACAGATCCAAGTGAATACTTTACAGCACAGAAAATATGTTTCTAAAAACTCAATACTTTGGGGGTTTGCAATCATCAGTTTTGTCTTTAGAGGCATTTTCCAGATGAGCTGCCATCAGAGGCCACATTTGAATATTTCCGTCTCGGTTAAAGTTCGATAGTCAGAGAAAATCAATGAAAAATTAATCTAAATTGAAATCCCATTTAATAACATTGTTTTTATTAATCTTGTAACAAATACACAGTAAAACCTGTTGACAGTAAAGAGGATTATTCTGCATTTATACCACTTAGAAGTGGTACAATCTCTGCATATTTACTAAATGTATTCAAAACATTTACATAAAAAAAGAACAAATTTGCTCCAAGTAGGACCAGTTACTTATGTCTTATGTCAATGGATTAGCAAACTTTTTTACAACAAGAAACCAAGACTAAGGTCATATCAGCATCAAGCACAATGAATCTGTTTATTTGAATGATACTTTATATGTGCAGTCTCTTTACTTGGCATTACTTGCTGTGATACCAGGGCACATTTTACAAATTCACCTCAAATCTCATAAATATGTAGACTTTTTGACCAAACAACCCTCTATCTTAAACCACCCACAATGTAAAAAATAAAATTTAAATGTGCTAATGTGTTGTGCAGTACAGCAACAGGTCTGTAAACCTAAAAGGTTCCTCTGTGAATCATTTGTTCATGTTCCATGGAGGCGTTTTGGCTCATAACACTGTAATAAAAACACAGTAAAACAATAGAGTTCACACTTGTAATCTGATTCTCAGGAAGCCATTTTGTTTAAGGTGCTGATCAAACATCAAGGCTGGGCTGAGCTCATACAGGCGAATGCGGAGTGAATTCGAACATGGAGCCTGTTCTCAAAGTCATAGCCGGCGTAGTCCTCCTGTATACAAAGATCCACAAAGAGTCAATGAATAAATTTTCCCTTCATCTTCATGGCCTGAACCTTTACCGAGCTCTGCATCGGCACAAACGGATCAATGCCCCACTGGTCCATCAGCTAAAAGCAGATTCATTAAAAAAAGAGGAATACAAATTCCTGTATTCCTCTATTTGACTCCATTTGTGTTCAGTTTAGATGTTGGTGCATCAATTTTATCACACAGTAATTTTATAGCTAAAGAGGGTGAGAGATCTGTGCTCAGTCAATATTAGCTGCTAATACAAGAACACAGTCAATGGAGCTGAAGGTAGAACTCCAGACAGATGAACTGCATCAAGGTCTGAGCAGGCAATTAAAGTCATTTGAAACATGTAATACAGGATGATAAGAAGGGACAGATATTCTGGGGGCACCTATCATAATTTCACAATAAAGTATTACTTCAAGACAAAAAAAAATAAGCGAGAACCTTTTGGGGGTTTTCTAACTCGTTTAAGATTAAAGTCGAAATGAGTGGGGAAAAAAAGCAAATCAGAAATCCAGTTGAAACATTGAGAATAGTGTTAGATTGTTTGGATTTAAGTGTAGCTATTAAACCAAGGCAACCCTGGTGAGAGGATCTGAGCTAGACACACTTCCCCATTTCTGAAGGCAAATAAGGAAATAACAATACATGTTAGAAATGTTCTTAGGAAATATGCATCCCCCTTAAACCAGACAAGAGCTTTTATTTTGGTTGAACAGGGTGATGAAAACCTAAGAATTGGCTTCAACCAACTGCAGATCACTGGCAAACATAAGTACCAGTTGCACTTGCTTGTTCATTTGTTCCTTATACATTAGGGGACAAATGAACAAATATATTTGTTTTTATTTGCTCAAAAAGTATCTAGATACCATTATACATTTTTTGAGCAAAATTATTTGTACAATCAATTTGCTTCCCACTAATTTGCTATATGGGCCAAACTATTCCAGTTTTCAGGGACAATATGACTTGAAACACATTGTTTTAATTCAACACCAGATCACTAAACCTGACACCAACTTCAGCTCGAGTGGTGCAAAAGAAGTCCTGTTTCTTTACAGGTTTATCTGCTCTTATGTTTCTAAGAAGCAAATCCTAAAAATGTCTTTTTAGTTTATTTTCAACTGGAATATTTCGTTGGAGATTTTTCAAACTGTTTCTTCAATCAATTGTTGAACTCATTGGAATATGAGAGTCAGATTACTTTAACTCCAATGACTTGTTGAGCACATGAAAACAACTGGACTGCATGAAACTAAAGAATTCACAAAGCAAAAGAGAAGAAGTCAAAACAACAAATCCTTCGAGTACCTTAGCCTGAAGCAATAGCATTCGGCCCTTCTCTGCAGTCTGGGGAAAAAGAAAAAAAAAGACAATAAAAAATTTATATCCTATGACTTCGAATGAGATGAGAGGGAAGACCTCACTCCATAACACACAACCAATCACACGCAGAATCTGTACCTCTGGGGAATTTAGCAGTACACAGGCCAGTTCATAGCAGGAGTAGGGCTGCACGTAAGAGTTGCACTGACGTCCAACCTCGTCGCTTGCAGCCAAACGGAAATACTGTTGAGACACGATTGTAATTTCACACAGGAAAGAAAACAAGGTTAGCTAATCACCATAATATCCATTTATAGTGCGTACTTTTGAGTGCGTGGATTAATTAAAATTCTGCTCAAGGAGCTATTAAGTGAAGGGAATCAGGAAAACATTGCATTATTAACTACACATATACCTGCACAGCATCTTTAGTATTAAGGAGACATCTGCTAATTGCTCCAAGAAGCAGGTTTTTCAGGTCGGTGCATGACGTATCTTCAATCCCCTGCAAAACTGAAACAACAACGATCACTGTGCCTCTGCTGCAAAACGTAACAGCAACCGGAAGACAGTTTGAGAGGCAGGAGTCCCTAAACCAGGTGCCATATTTTATAGTGCTTACCATGAGTCATTGTCTGCAGCTTGGCAGAGGAGCAGTTAGGCAGGGCTTTCCACAGATAGAGTATCTCAATCACAGACAAGATGCAGAGCTCTTTGGATAGACCTGGGCTCCGGAGCTTCTCAGCCTGAGGCGAAATGGGAATATTTATGAGTCAGTGATTTTTTATTGCAGTTCAAGAAATGCAAAAAGAAAAGAAAACAAGCCAGATAAATGCTCACCCTCTTCAAGGAAAACACCTCTATCTGATTATTCTTGCGTTTGAAAAGTCTTTGAACATCTTTAAAGGTTACAACAGCGCCCTCCAGATCACCTGTGGCTCCTTGACATGCTACAAAACACGGCAGATACTATCGGTTAGAGGCAACAACAACAACAAAAAAAAAAACGTATTCCTTCAATACCATATTACAAACATAAATAATATGTTTTACAACACGTTTTTTGTGATAAAGCAATGGAAGATCGTCAAAAGGAAGGAATATAATACATGTATTTCAACATGTATTTTATTTCAACAAATAAAAATCCATAAGCTGTGACGAGTAAAGGACTTATTGCCACCCTTTACTCTGGTACCCCTACATAAAACCCAGTGCAACTCTTATCGCCCTCTTTACATACCTACACATTGATTGGAATCCACCCACACATTGTTTTTCCCCAGTAATAACACCCTGAACACAGCACACAGATGGGAAACCATGGAAGTGGCAGCATCATGCTGGGGGCGGGGGGAATTTCTTTAAGTACAGACTAGCTAAATAGAATAGTTCAGAAGATGGACGAAGCCAAATACAAACCGATACCAATCCTGGGAGAAAACCAGATGCCTAGTCAAAGCCCAAATAAGAATCTAATTGAAAATCTCATCTACGATGTCAAAACTGATGCTCTCTGCAATCTCATTGAGTTTGAGCCTTTTTCCAAAAAAAGAAATGAGAATTTCTCTCTGCAGAATGCTGAAAGACTTTGAAGTTGTAATTGCAGCAAAATGTGGTTCTATGAAGCCTTGACTCCAGGGAGCAGTCTGAATACAAACGTTTGCCACATGTTTCCGATTTTTATTTCTAAATTAAAAACCAAGTCTGCATTACCTGCTGTTAAATAGGCGTAGTAGCACTGCGACCAGCGAGACTCCGCCTTCAGTCGCTCAAACGCCCTGAAGGCTTCTGTGTAGTTCAGTTCAATCATGCTGCACCAACCTGAAACATTCACCCAAAGGAAATTAGAAATTACGACAGATTAGCGCAGAACATGGGGGCTAAAAACCCAGGGAGGAAAATTATTACCTATTTCATATAAACACACATGTTGAATCTCCCTCTGGTCGGAGGCCAGATGTAAGGCTTCATTGAAGGAAGTCAAGGCACTGCTGATCTGGCACTGGAAAGAAAACAAAGTCATTTCATTGTCCGAGCAATAGTGAGGTATCCCAAATCAGAAGAAATTTACAGGCAGAAAGCAAATTTATTGTTTCGTTTCTGTGTGTCTTTACCTCAAGGCGTTGAACTCTTCCTTTAAAAAACATGAAGAGAGAGGAGTTTGGATATGTGGCCTCCCTTTGTTTAAGTATGCATTTAGCCTCCATTAGGCCTGCTTGTGTGTCTGAGCCATCTAGAGCAAAGAAGGGCTGCACCACCGTGTGGTACCACAGCAGAGCCAGGCTGGAAGGAGAGCAGAGAATCACAACTTAACGTTTCTGTATTTGTCATTTTGATGACGTCACTCACTCAACTGCAACTGATTAAAATTCATTTTATTTGACTCGGACTGGGAAAATTCAAAATATCAATTAGTGCAGGTTTATTATGAACAACCTTATCCTGTAACTTCGGAGCCCATACTCATGACTTTAGAAAGAAAAATTGAAGAAACTGAAATTAAGAAATGATTCAATAATAAGGCACGACTTGGGAAACGATACCGCAGAACTTGAGTCAGCTGTTTTCTTTCTTTTGTCAACTCTTTGCTTTCATTTCTCTGTTTAGGAGTTTCCATCAAAATTCAGTTCTTCAGTTTTATTTTTTTTTAACACCTAGTATTCATACGGTGCCTTGCAAAACTATTTTTTCCCCTTGAACTTTTACACATTTTGTCCCATACACAAAAAACTTGAATGTATTTCATTTAGAGTTTTAAGTGAAACACAAAGTTGTGCACCCTGTGAAGTGGAAGGAAAATTGTACTTCTGTTTAAGATCTGAAAGTAATCTCTGTATAAGTACAGTTGTGTGAATGTGGCTTAGCTGACAGGCTGGATAAAGACAGCATTAATCAGAGAAGCAGCAGGGAGGCCTGCAGTAAGTCTAAAGGAGCTGCAGAACTTCACCGCTCTGGTGGGAGAATCTTTTTATACTTGATATACATTCGGTTAACTTACAGCAGGGTTTTTTTTGTATTTTATTGAATGCATCAAGTTACAATTAAAATGACAGCAATGTAATAAACGTTCAAAAGAGTGGATAGAAGTGTAAACTTATTAAAACTCACCTTTCTCCAGCAACATCACATAATGATGTTGCTGTGTACTACTGTGAACTGTAAGACATTTCTCTTCTGGTGTCAATGCACTTCATAAATCTGGCTCTCGTAGAAGATTGTCAAAAAGAAACAGATCATTGAAAGCAAAATGGTGATGGGAAACTGACTGTACATAACACTCTGAACACACAAGCCTCTTTTGAGATGTAACATTTGTCGATTCTTCACTGCTCATGATCAACAGTTTCCAACATGGAGTGGGGGCTGAAGTCACTCACTCCTGAGATTTATGTTGGTAGTCTAGACCCTGTAACTACTCTGAATTGTAGGGCCTAATACAGGATTGAGGAATAAATGTGAAAAGCCTGCATAGAATCACAACAAACTCTGCTTCCCTCAGGAAATCCTCCACACATATTTTGTATTTGTATGTTTTAGATGAGTATTACTTTACTTCCACTTCACATCTATGCATTACTCTGTATTTGTGTATCACATAAAACCCCAATACCATACACAGATGTTTGGGGTTGTAGCAAGATAATATTGTACAAAGTTAAAGGGGTATGAATACTTCATTAATTTGCCCACTCACATACTCACGTAGCTAATGGGGCCTTCATGTCCTTACTTTCACTGGCATACGTGAGCGCCGAGAGGCCTTGATCGCGGTCTCCGGGGAAGCCCAGCAGGTTAACGATCTTCAAAAGGTGGGGCGGCACCATGGAGATGCACAGGTGGAAAAGGCCATAGCCGAAGCTGACAGATCCTTTCAGCCGGTCCAGAACCTCTGGTCTGACGCCGTCCAGTCTCTGAGACTGGCTCGTTCCAGGTGAGGAGGATCGGCTGCTGCCGGAGGCCGAGATGGATGACAGAGAGGACGACGCTTGCTGTTCAGAGGTCCTTCTGTTGCTTTCTTGTAGGTGTGTGATGTCATTGTAACATTTGTTATACATCTTCCATGCTTTGCGGAGGATCCAGCCTCCTTTGATGTATGCTGGAAGGGAGTGTAGGTGAGCTGAGTGAAACTTACTTTGGTATTTTATATACAACGCAAACTTTTGACTTTTTTTCTGCTCGTTACCTGACAGCTCTTGCTTTATGAAAGACAGAACTGCGAGGTAGACCTGGCAGTCTGCAATGATGATCTGCCGCTGCAGTCGGTCCACAGCAGCCATTCCCGACCTCTGGGAATCCACCTGCTAAACCACATCACACTTATCCACTCTGGGTTTCGGGCAAACAGCAATAATAATTCGTCATACATTTATCTACAACAATTAAACTCATAGATTCAGGTGGTTACTCACGCTCCGCTTTATCTTGTTTTTAATGGTTTCAATAACGCTGCCATTTTCACTCTCACACAGTCGCTCCGTCGATTTGAGGTCCTCAAAGGCCGTCTGCATTTTCTCCTCTTCAAATGTCATTACAGCATTCTGCACACAAAACACACCCAGATTAATCTTTCTAAATGCAGAAAATTTATGGAAAAAGACAGCGACCCATGGCTTTGTAAAAGTGAAGCAAAAAGGTTTGGTAACTACAGCACAGAAAGCAGGAAATGAAATTACAATTATAGAAGAGATTTAGACTTTAAACAGTATAAAACGGCTGATTTGTACATGTCGTATATTTCACACAAAAATTCCTGCAGATCTTTATGGATGACTTCATTACCTTAACCCTCCTGTGGACTTAGCACGAGGAGCGAGGGTTTTCCCGTCAGACCGTCAATTTCCAGAACCACGCACAAAAAAACTCAGAAAGGCGCAAAAGGGGTCAGGGCGACGCCGCCGGACCACACAGAGCAAAAAACCTGTTGTGGGGTTTAAATGACCCTGTCTCTCAAGACAGTGGGAGAGTAAAACAAAGACTCACTCTCTCCAAAGCTTCCTCATTTGTCCACAATATTTAGGTGAAGCATAACTCAGTTTCTTTTTTTTAGTGACTGAGCCCAATGAATTCCTGATGCTTTATTAGCATTTTGTAACTTCTCTTCCAAGTTACAAACGTGAGTCTTCCTAGGGCAAAATGACATGTTGAAGTGAGAATACTTTTATACTTTGCTCCAGTTTCTTGATGAGAGATTAGGGTATTGGGTGTCTCATCTCATAGAGGACAGCATTTTACTGGCATTGCGAGTTGCGGTTTCAATAATTTCCTAAGCTAATGTACTGGGATTATCACTTGTAGCCTATTTTTTCCCCCTCATTCCAATAGCCAAAGTTTATTGCTGAGTGTTTGCTGTAACAAAACTGCTTGATTTACCTAAAGTGTAATTTTTTTCCAAACTAACCTAACGGTTTTTAGTTGATGTCTTAAACTATGTATTCACTGCAAATCAACTGACTTGATATGCATACCCACTTAATTTAAGCCAGAAATTCCTACAGTCCACTAAAAATAGTAAATCACTTAAATACTGCTTTTTTATCTTTTACTGTATGTTTACATAAACATCTTGATTAGTACTGAGCTTGAAAAGCACAAAAAAAGAAGTTTGATGTTTCAAAGTAAATTGAGTCAAAAATTGTATTTGAATGTCAGCTTTCAAAACACAGAAAGTATATATATATATATATATATATATATATATATATATATATTGTTAAGGAAAAATTATTATTTTTAGTGCTTAACACAGTTAATCTTACGACATGTGTAAAAGGTATATTCAACTCTCTTAGTTTTAACAGGGCTGTGTTGAGCATTCAAAATTAAGCCAGATGGGCAAGCACCCACAGCACAGGAAGCCATAAAATTAGCATTCCCGGCAGGGGAGAGAGACTTTAGATTTCACAGGTATCTGTGAAGTCTTATCTCAGGATTGTTCTGTACCCAGAATGACCGTGGGAGCCACGGGGGGTCAGGGTCAGCGATCTCTTTTGTTTTGCCAGAAAACCAGATGGCCCTTTGATCTTTGCCGTAGATTAAGGGGAGTGCTTAAGGGAGTTTCCAGTTGGTCAACAAGAGGAACGCCTTGAGTGCATAAATTAAATAGAAAAACACCTCCTTACTGTAAGATTATGTGTCAGGAGAAAAAATACAGAGAGCGGCCAACATTTTGCCTTTTTTATATCGGCTCTCTCCAAAGACGCGTCTTTGCTTTTTGTTTGTCTTTGTCTTCGTCTTTGTCTGTCTTTATTTTTATGAGAAAAATGCATATCTCTGTTCCTCTGCAGCTTTGTTGTTGATTGCTTTGTATGAGATTAAACTCTGTGATCTGTGACGTCAACGCGCTTTGTTGTTGTTTTCACTTTAGCAGCACGCCGCCGCCTGCTGAGGATCCAGGAAGTTTAAGGAGGAAAGAGCCAAACGTTTTGTCCAAAGTTAACATTAAATTATCCTCCTTTTAACAACATATATATATATATATATATATATATATATATATATATATATATATATATATATATACGTATATAAATCGTTCCATTATTTAAAAGCACTTTTAATGCTTTTTCAAATTAAACTGTTTTAAGGTTAAAATGAAAGTGAAATAAGAACAGAGATCTGAAACTAAATGACGTCATGCTGACAGGACAATTCTGTACTTACCAGAAAACTCACAAAACTTGCACCGAAACTCATCAAAGGACTGTGATTCCTTAAAAAGAGGAAACAGAACATGAGTAGGGGGCTTTGTAATCATTATTACAGCAACAAAGTTTGTGCCAAGTCTGTTTCAAAGCCAAACAGAACAATACTGTGATTCCGAAGACAGGTATCGACAAGTGAAGAAGACGTATCAGAAGCAAATACCAAATGCATCATAAAGAATGGCAGTGTCTGGCTTACTCTGCCTTGGAGTCTTTCACTTCCCTCCATGTTTTCTTACTTATGCTGTCAAAGCAGGATGACACTGGTGCTTAGAGCAATTAGTGGGGGTACTGACATTTTGCTTTTCACCAGGGGTCAGGACACATAGGGGCGGGCAGCCTTCTGTGACATCAACATGTAGCCTTTAAGCATATTCTTCGCTTTAGATCAGCTCTTATAACAACACAGCATGGCAGGAGAATGAATACAGTGCAAAACCAATAAGTAGATTATACTAAAAGTGCATAGATAAATTAGATTAGAATAGATTCGTTTTTTGTTGTTTATTTTTAGCTTTTCAATTCTTATATGGGCTCATTTATATCCAACAAAGTGTTTTGGATCTATCCAAACCAAGTGAAAGAGATGTTAATTCATGGAAACTTTTCAGTTGGTACAAGCATTTCAGGAATGACAACTTGCTAAACAAGCAAACCTCCTTAAAAACATGTATAGAGTAAAGATTGCTAAAATAACTACAACGCCCCATCACCAAACATTAGTCACCCATTTTATTCATCCATTATTTTTTTTTTTCATAAACAAGTTGGTCTGCCTGAGTATTTTCTTGGGGCATTAATCTAATCCAGCTTGTGACCAAATCATAAGGTGAAATCCACCAGATAAGTAGGACAATGATACTGGCGCTTACACACACACAAAAAAAAAACTAAGACAAACAAACACACTGCGTATGCTACTTCATTTTATGAGGAATAACTAAAAAGATATGCAGTTGGTGGCTTAACCTGAAAGCTGCCTGGAGACCCGCACAGACCTGTATGTCTTGAAGAGCTCATCACTTTCCTTGAATCCGTTGTTGAGCAGCATATTGATTCCTTTCAGAGCCAGCTCTGCGTCGTTTATATGCTCCGTCTTCTCCTCCTCGGAGCTCCGGGGAGCTGCTGCTGTTGGGTCCGCCATTAGGACACCCGATACCGCCGCCGCAGCTGGAGGTAAGTACCCGAGAGATTCCGTGTGAGGGTGGGGGGGTGCGGTGGCTCTGGATAGTTTACTCACAGGCAAAACAGTCTCAACCCGTTGCGCAGCTCTGAACAGTCGCCGTCATGTCTGTGTTGTTTACATTAGCAGACTAATAACCTATATAGACGACATAAATAGCTGAGAGTGTGGGCTGACCGTTGTTTTGTCTGAAGGGTTGCGCCGCTGTGTTCCGTATTCTGCCGCCTGTCTGACCGCCGGTTTGTGTTCCTGTGGAGACAGGAAATGTGCTACCTTCAAGTGCATCCGGAAATATCATATTCCCGTATAGAAAACCTTCAAACCTCTGTACAGTAAAATGTAGAGACATTATTATTATCATTACTGGATAACTAATTTGGTTTCATCTGCACCTTTGCGTGTGTTAGTAACTTGATTTGAAAAACTGGGTTTAAAACAGTAAAAACATTAAATCACAAGCAAAGAGAGAGAAAATTTTAGATAAAAATAACAATAAAAATGTGACTCCAAAATCAGAGTAGAAACAAAAGTGTTCAATGTGTGTTTTCCATCAAGCTGCTGTGGGACACGTGATGAAACTCTCAACGCTTAGACAAAAATAAAAAGGACAAACAGGAAGTCCGAGATGAATTATTTTAATCAACATTATGTTGTTGTGATGGAAAATAAAAACCCAACTGAAAAGAAAGACGCTTTTTCCATTCAGTGGAGGACCGAATGGAAAAAGTGCTCTTCATTCTCAAACTTTAAAGTCTAATGAACATTTAACACTGGAACTGGAAGACATTTAAAATATTCTAAATAAATAAACATAAACTAAGAAATAAAAAAAAATTATGAAGTTTCTGGTCTCAACTAAACCTTTTTTAAAAGAACAATTTTGTTTACAAAACACCAAATTGAAGACTTTATTCATCCACTTTTTGGTAGAAACAGAAATACTGAAAATTGAGGACAGGAAGGCGACAACAGGACATGTGCAGGTTCCAAGTCAAACCCTTTAAAGACTCAAGAATGAAACCACTTTTCAAAAACTCACTTCTAAATATTACTTAAACACCAAAATAGCTGCAGCATTCCTCAAGAAAGATTACTAAGAAAGTTTCAAGTCAAAACAGAGAACAATCAGGAAGTGTCACGTGGGAAAGTTTCCAGGGTTTCCTCCAGAAAATCAGCTGGGGTCATCCATCAGTGGTCTGCTGCGTGTTTGGGTTAAAAAATGTCAAGATACAGAAAGTCTGAGGTGCAGGGTCAGGCATCAAAACTCAGAAATAACATCTGAAGCCAACAGGCAATTGATGGGACAGCATAATTGGTTCACGACTCCTCAGTCAGTTCAATGCCCAACTTTAAACCTTTACTTTAATCTGTCTTTACCGTCACTGGTGGAGAAAAATCCCCATTTAAAATAACCTATAGCCTGGTGTGGGGAAAATAAAGCCTGGTGGCCCGCCAGGCTGATAAAAGACTGGGAGAAACTCTGACTTCTGTCTACAGCTCTGGATGTAAGCGGAAACCCCGTCTATATCACCATCTCTAAATAGGAACATTCTGTGTTAATATTTCTAAGCGTTTTTTGGGCTGCTCTTGGTCCGCTCCCTCACCTAGGACCCATTTGCCCTGGCAGACCCGACCCAAATAGAGGCACAAAGCCTCCAACGGCTCCTAGGATCACTGGGCCACTCAAACCCCTCCACCACGATAAGGTGGCAGCCCACGGAGGGGAAAAAACAAAGCCAAAACAGTTCCCTTATCTGACCTGAACTGATCTGGAGAGAGGCCAGAAGGTGGCGCTCTTGTGTTCCTAACTAAACAGTCAGTTTAGTTAGAAACTAAACCTTTTCTAACTAAAAAGTTTAGTTAGAAACTAAGCTTTTTGTTTTCTCAGTTATTTTTCTCTCCACAGAAGCTACACCTGGTCTGGTGTTGATTAGCTGTGGTTGCTTCCTGGAAAAGGGCATTGGCTGACATGATGCTGCCATCACTGAACCAGTCTCCCTCTCCTTTTCATTTCCATGAACATGGAAAGTTCTCCTGAACAGTTGACTTGTTGTTGTGTCTCTGTTCTGTCTTCTCTCAGCTCCAGTCGGTCGTGGCAGATTGCTGCTGGTACTGAGCCCGGTTCTGGTTCTGATGGTGGTTTGTTCCTGTTAGAGGAGAGTTCTTCTTCTCCACTGTCACAACATACATGTTCTGTATGAGAGACTGCTGTAAAGTCAACAACTCAACACTAGCAATTTGCTGTCGCCCCCTCCTGGTCAAATGGAGTGAATGCTGTAAGTAATGACTCCATACAATCTGCTGGGTTTTATTTGGTACAAACTTTTTAAACTACTTTATAATTAAGTGAACCTAATGAATTGATCATTTGGATCAATAGTAATCTGACTAAATTGAAATCACTTTTTCGTAAAATGCCGTCACAAGAATATTGTTGTGAATTAACATTATAATTATAAGCTTTTAACCTTTTGGTATCTACTTTTGGGGTTTGAATGCTTTGGTATCTACTTTTGGTGTTTTGAACGTTTTGGTATCTACTTTTGGGGTTTTGAACTTTTATGTATTGGTTGTTGGGTTTTTTTTCTGTTCTTTACTGTTTATTGGTGGGGCTTTGTTAGTTTGAAAGTTCAAATTTATATATTGCCAATTCACAACAAATGTCATCTCAATGCACTTTGAAGTAATTTTAGTTCAATCACATGTACTCCAATTGCTAGTACAATAAGCTCAGTTGATTATTAAAGTAGTTTTACAAGTTTGTACCAAATAAAACCCAGCAGATTGTATGGAGTCATTACTTACAGCATTCACTCCATCTGACCAGGAGGGGGCGACAGCAAATCGCTTGTGTTGAGTAGTTGACTTTACAGCAGTCCTCGTACAGAGCATGCATGTAGCGACAGTGGAAAAGAAGAACTCTCCTCTAACAGGAACAAACCACCAGCAGAACCAAAACCAGGCTCAGTACCAGCAGCCATTTGCCATGACCGACTGGAGCTAAGAGAAGACAGAGCAGAGACATAACAACAGGTCAAGTGATGAGGAGAACTTTGCATGTTCATGGAAATGAAAAGGAGAGGGAAAACGGTTCAGTGATGGCAGCATCATGTCAGCCAATGTCCTTTTCCAGGAAGCAACCACAGCTAATCAACACCAGACCCCGTGTAGCTTCTGTGGAGAGAAAAATAACTGAGAAAACAAAAAACAGTTGAAATAAATAATGTAGTAGAAACAGAAAATGACAAACAGTACAGACAGATCACAATAAACCAGTCTAAGCCTTCTAATAAATGCCATAACCATGATAACGCTAAAATGATGCAAGAACACATTCTCAAAAAATCTATATACATTAAATTCTAACATTTAACACTGAAATTGGAAGACATTTCACATATATAAAATAAATAAACAAAACAAAATTAATTATGAAGTCTTTAGACAAAAGTGTCCATTAAAAAAAGAAAGAAAATAAAACAATGGCTAGATGAGGCCAAAGTACCAAACTGAAAACTTATCCAGTTTTTGGTAGAAAGAAAAAAAAAACGTGTTGAGTTCAGCCATTTTCCTCTGTCAGCCGATGAGGGGTGATGAAGGGCGAAGTCCGAGACAAAAAAAAAGATGATCCAGGAGGATACCTGAAGGACAACAGGACAGAAATACAACGAGACGGGTGCAGGTTTGAGGTCAAACCCTTTAACAACTCTGAAATCATCACTTTTCAAAAACTCAAGAGACATCTTAAATTACATTCTTGGTAATCTTTATAATGGATTCCATACACATATATGACTGAAAAATCTAAGAATCTTGGTTGGTTAGTTTTCACACTTTTACCTGCCGGTAGGATTTGTTTTCGCACAAACCCGACCGAAGGGCAACTAACCTGTTACCCATCGATAGGGTTTATTTTGCACAAATCCGACCGAAGGGCAACTAACGCCTTACCCGTCGGTAGGGCTCGTTTTCACACCAACCCGACCGAAGGGTAACTAACGCCTTACCCATCGGTAGGGTTCGTTTTCACACCAACCCGACCGAAGGGTAACTAACGCTTTACCCGTCGGTAGTGTTCGTATTCACACCAACCCGACCGAAGGGTAACTAACGCCTTACCCGTCGGTAGGGTTCGTTTTCACACCAACCCGACCGAAGGGTAACTAACGCCTTACCCGTCGGTAGGGTTCGTTTTCACACAAACCCGACCGAAGGGTAACTCTTTGGAACCCGGCCAGCTTTGTCTTCACACACCCGACCAAACTGTGTGAAAACAAACATCACTGTGAAAACAAACACCGAACACACAACCTTTCATTACCCTCTGTAACAAAAGTTTACCAAGGGTAACCCCTTTTGGGTAATCAAAAGGATCAGAACTCCTACATTTAAAATAGCCTACCGTGTTTTTCTTGCATGGAGCACTGTGCATGGAATGGATCGATACCTTCGTTGTCCTCGTTTGTTACTAAATTCCTTGAACTCATCCCATGACTTCATATCCTGGAGGAGTGGCTACCAGAAGTACCACATCATATTTCCCGGTGTTGCATTCACACTCCTACTTTTCACAATCTGACAGTCCAATCTGGTGTCTTCAGAGTCGTCGTCCATCTCAACAAAAACTGTTGATTGGCTTCCATATCTTCCCGGTCCATATACCATAGCCACATACCATGTCTTCCCGGTCCATATACCATGTGGTGTTGAGAAGGCCTTAAATTCTCAACCATGAGCGAAAAACTATCATTCACCACCATAGACACTGAGGATGCATGTGGTGACAGGGAACAAAAAACTTCCCTTTAACAGGAAGATTTAAAAAAACTGCAGTTATCAAACATTGATTTAAAGTTATGTAAGCTGAAGTAGAGACTCATACTGAAGATGTATGCTGTGACAATGGATAGGAAAACGTCCCTTTAACAGGAAGACTTTCCAAAAAAAAGTTAACAATGCACCAAGTAACTAAGCTTAAGCAATGTCTCTTACTGAGGATCTACTTGATAAGACTTTCCAAAATAAGGTTAGTACTGCACCAATTTTTTAAATTGGTTAAAAGTTAAAGCTAAAGCAAGTCGTACTGAGGATCCCATCTGGTGACAATAGAGAAGAAAAAAAACTTCCCTTTAATAGGAAGACTTTCCAAAAAGAAAAACTTCCCTTTAACAGGAAGACTTTCCAAAATAAGTCAACACTGTACAAATTTAAATTTTGTAAGTTATACAACTAAGCTTACGCAATGCTCATATTGAACATGCATGTTGTGAAGGTAGAAAGAAAAGCTTCCCTTTAACAGGAAGACGTTCAAAAAAAAAAAGAAAAACCGGTTATCAAACATTGGCCAAAAGTTATGAAAACTTAAGCAATGCCTCATGTTAAGGTTACATGTGGCGACAGTGGGGAGGAAAAACTTCCCTTTAACAGGAAGACTTTCCAAAAATAAAACATTCCCTTTAACAGGAAGACTTCCAGAAAAATTAACACTGCACCAATTACATAAATTCATTATAAATAAGCTTAAGCAATGCCTCCTACTGAGGATCTACGTGGTAACAAAAATGGAAAAACTGCCCTTTAACAGGAGGGTTTTCAAAAAGAAAGACTTCCCTTTAACATGCAGACTTTCCAAAATAAGGTTGATACTAGTTAAGCTAAAGCAAAGACTTGTACTGAATATCCACCTTGTGACAGTGGAGAGGAAAGACTTCCCTTTAAGACTTTCCAAAAATGAAAACTTCCCTTTAACAGGAAGACTTCCAGAAAAATTAACACTGCACCAATTACGTAAATTTATTGTAAATAAGCAAGCAATGCCTCCTTCTGAGGATCCACGTAGTAGCAAGAATGGAAAAACTTCCCTTTAACAGGATAATTTTCCAAAAAGAAAAAGAAAAAAAGTTTAATAGACTTTCCAAAAATAAAGACTTCCCTCTAACAGGATGACTTTCCAAAGAAATAATAAAAACTGCACCAATTATTTAAATTCATTCATTAAACGTAAATTAAACAAGGCCTCCTACTGAGGATGCAAGTTGTGACTGTGGAAAGGAAAAGCTTCCCTTTAACAGGAAGACATTCCAAAATGAGGCCAACACTGCACCAATTATTTTAATTGGCTAACAATTGAGTAAGCAAAATCAATGCCTGATATTTAGGATGCATGTAGTGACAGTGGAGAGGATAAATGTCCCTTTAACAGGAAGAACCCTCCAGCATAACCAGAAGTTGGCTCTGTATGAAAGGCCATCTGTCACTACCCCCGGGGGATTTGAAAGGACAGAATAAAGAGAGAGACAGAAAGAGAAAAAAGCTGCTCCAGGAGTGTTTCTGTAGGAGAAAAGATCATTAGTTGTAGTAGAAGCTCCTTTGGTGGCTTTATCTAGGAGAAAGAAAGTTATTTGCTACAAAAGGTCCACCAGTTGCTTAGTCTAGGAGAAAAAAAATGAGTTAAAACAAACTTAAACACTGAAGGACAGGTCCCAGTTGATCCTCTAAATTGAACGTAAATTAAATTTGTTTGAGTTATAGAATTATTACAGTATGAACATTACCTCTGTGACCTCCAGCTCCAGGTGATCTCTCTGTTGTCGTCCAGAAGAAATGAAGTGACATGACGAAATTGCACGAGACCACGCGTTGTTTCGGCACAAAAACGAATCGGTTTTCACGTTTAAATTGAACGTAAATTAAATTTGTTTGAGTTATTGAATTATTAAAGTATGGGCCCTAAATTTCAAACCAAATATTAAATAGGCACAAAAAAATGTATGTATGTTGAAATATAAAGACCTCATCTTCACCCAAAAGCATATTTTTAATATTCATTAGAAAGATAAGTATATCCTCATGCAGCTATACTGATGTCAATATAGACACATTATATTAGGCATATATTAGGTATATATATATATTGGGTATATATATTAGGTACGTTATCAATGTTTAATATAGTGATATTTAGAAAGCCTTCAGATTGTAGATATCAGATTCTAGTTATACCTAAACCGCCACAGGTCACAAGACCACAGCAACTGTTTCAAACAACACTAAAAATCCAAAGACTGAAGGATTTACAACAGCAGAATCCTTCTCAGCTCATTGACTCTCAGCAGAGAATCAAACCAAACCAAAACACCAAGAGGCCTAGAGTTGGCCTTCAACAGCGTTAGCATCAGCAGCGTTGCAACCCGCAACAGCTCCTACCCTGAGATGTCTTCTGGACCCGCCATTGGAACAGTTCTGTGACTTAACCAACCTTTGATGGGTCGGGCGGATCCGCCAGGCACCTTGTAGGGAATCCTCAGCTTGACGGAAGCGATCCTCAACTTCATTGAAGGGAATCCTCAGCTTGACGGAAGTGATCCTCAACTTCATTGAAGGGAATCCTCAGCTTGATTGTAGTATATCCATAATCGATCAACTTCTAGCGATCCTCAGCTTGATTGTAGTATATCCATAATCAATCAACTGCTAGCTCCAGATGCCGTTATATCTCCTCAGATGTTTCAGCAGCAAAGGGACGCCAGCAACCAAACAAACCGCTGCTGAGAGGCCATGGTCGGGTCTCTCCTTGTGTGCTGCTCTGTTTAGACACAAAAAATGGCTTCACTAACATGAAGCTGAAGTTAGTTTACTACTCCAGCTTCCAACTCGGGAAATGGCTGAAGGGCGATTCCATCCAATTTTTCACTACATTCCGCATCTTTAATCTACTCTAGTAAAAAACTACAACACATAGACACTTCAAACTTGGACTGGATTATTGTGCTCTAATAGCAGAATATCTTAAACCATGTTTGGAATTTGTGACATTTTTTTCTGATTTGTGAAACTTAAATACAGTAAAGGGCAATTTCAGACCCTTTTTTAAGTTTCACTTCTGGATCACACTAGAACTTCTCTAATTCCAGAACTGCAACACCTAGACACTTCAAACCTGCACTTCATTATTCTGCTCTAGTAGTAGAATATATAAAACCATGTTTGTGATTTGTGAAACCTTCTTCCGATTTGTGAAACTTCACTTCACTTAACAGGCCGCTGCAGAAGATCTTTCCTTCCAACAGCCATCACCATCTACAATAGCGTTTCCCAACGGGGGCAGTACTGCCCCTCGGGGGGGCGTTCAGAGGACGACAGGGGGCGCTGGCGGAAATTTTTACAAAAGGGGGGCGCTGGGATTCTTTTGGGGGGCGATTGCTCGAAAGTAAACTTTACACCTTAAATGCACAACAATACCAGTTTAGACTTTGAGCAACTTGTTAAAACTGTATTGTGTAACATTAAAACATGCTTGGCTGCAACTGTATCGACGGCAGGTTTAACACACCTGCATCAAATAATGGCTCATCAGAAGGCCTGAGAAGAACACTGACATGCTGAGGAGGTTGTTACTACCACTAGGGAGAGAACTAACAACATGCTGGATGCCGACCCTGCAGGACCGACTTTGGGCACCACTGGTCTAGGTGTTGTAGTTTTTTAGCTAAAGTAGATTAAAGATGCGGGAGGTAGTGAAGAATTAGTGGAATCGGAAGCTGGAATAGGAAACCAACTTCAGCCTCTCACTAACGTCATCGGTGGAAAAAGACAAACAACTTAGAATAAGGTTTTCGAAAAATAACTTACCGAATAACCAACGCAGCGATTTCGAACATGGCGCTCCTGCGGCCTAGGTCAAGTACAACAAGTCGCCAAACTGGGCCTCGTTTTCAGTCGGATCCACAAAAGTTTCAGTCATAAGGCTGGGCGTCCACTCGGATCTCCGCGTCTTGGGAGATCAGAAAATATCATTTTTAATCCTGGTCCCAGAGTTCATGAATATCAGACCGACAGTTTTGTGTCTCTATACTTGCAGATACTCCCCACATTTAAAAAAAAAAAAAAAACGATCACGTGGAAACTACGTCATATTTTTATCCAGCATGGCGCATGCGGGTCACGCTCATTAATAAAAAAAAATGGCACCATTTGCCACCGTTGCCATTTTTGAAATTTTCATGTCCAAAGACAGGGCAAAGCTAAACATGTAAAACCTGCCCAACTACAAAGAAAGAGTACGAATCTAAACCTCTAATAAAACTCACTTTAATGGGACTACATATTTTATCCATAATCTATCCCTTATATAAATTTAGAATAATTTAGAGAAACAGCTACATTTTCTATTTATTTTTTATGATGTAGGACAGAAGATTTTTTTAAAGTTTTCAAATTTTTAAAATGTATATTTTCTAAGAACTAATACAGTTTTAGAAAAATTTTGAGAAGCAGTAAAAATGTGTATATATATTTAATTTAAATGTGAGTCGTGAACTTCTTGTCGTTTTGATGTTTCTGAACTAAATAAACTATATTTACCTGTCAGAATCCAGAGCTGTGCAGATCATTACCAACTTCAACTGTGATCTCTACAGAAACAGAGACACTCGGCCTTCAGCAAAACCACCAGTCAGATCCACTTTTCTGTCAAAAATGTCTAGTTTCAACCTCATTTATTATCTTTCAAGTCTCTTACTTAACTATGAACCATTTACTTAAAAAACCTGCGAAATTACAAGATAAAAACAGAATTTTCCTCCCCTTTTCAATTTTCTCTAGCGTGTTTTGAAAAAAAAATCTACTTAAAATAGCAGTAAAGCTGAACTGATGATGTGTAGTGCTTGCATAAAACAACATAATGTTTTATGTTTGTGTATTAACATAATTTTGAGATACGTTTTACCTGTTTTACCTTATAAGTCAATCTTATCACAATTTTAATGAAGCTTTGTTAAACTGGTCAAAGGAAATGCAATATATGAAAGACTTAAAAAAATTTACTTGCCACTTTAAACACAAATCAAATAATCTTTTATTGCCACAGGAACTATAAAAACAATGATGCAACAGGTTTACAAATCGGTCATCACAAGGCAGGAATGCATGTCCAAATGCGTCCAAGTATATAATGCATTCTTATAACGCATTTCATAATAATTGTGGTATGAATGTAAAAACAGAAAAGTAAACACCTGTTGGGAAATTTAAGCATCTTTAATACACATTTAGTTCTGTGCTAAATTGTTTGCAGCTCTTTTGTAATGGTCCCAATTCATGACTGACCACAGTTGTGAAAGCTATGTTAATGTCATAAATTAAAGATTACTTATCAGAAAAAATAAAATAAATAGAAATTAAAATTCATGCTTTTTTTATGGTGTGAAAAATCGACAGAGAACATCATAATTGTCATGCAAAAGGAATGCAAAACGGGAAGGTAACTCAGATCAAACGTGAGGATCACATGTGTTTTAAACCAGTTACAAAGCAGAACTCTATGCAGGCAGGTGGAAATAAATAGATCATAGCTTGGAGACCCCTGAAACAGCAATGACGTAAGCACCGCAGGTGTAAACATAATAATTCTATTATAAAAGTTAGAGTCCAACAGAGAAAAAACTACAATCGACAACAAAGCTAGTAGTTTTCATTGCAACTGCAGCACCATCTTAGAAGGCAACATTTATTTTCTTAAAGTGCTGGGTTTTTGATAATGAATCCCCCTGATCAATAATCACCAGTCTGTTCAGTAGCATTTGGTTGTTGACAAAGAATCAATGGAGACATGCATCTGGTTGTGTTGCAGTTAGGAAGATTGTCCAAGAATTGGTGCCATGATGATATTTGATTTTATCACAGAATAAATATAGAGCAGCTAAAACGATAAACCTGTAAGCTGCTGCTCACAACCCCCACACACATTCCTTCAGACACACACCACACATTCTGACACATAGACACATTCTCTGTCTTTTAACCGATTGCACATAGTTGGTAGAGGAGGTGGTCCCAAGGCTTGTTCAGCCATAACTGCTCAGCCCGGACACTCTTTGAGGTTGACAGGTCCAAATACGCCTGATGACCTGTGGAAGGAGACTGATACGTCGTTGATCTTCATGTCCTGGATACATCCCACAAAGGAGGATGTGACAGGAAGCATCTGCTGCATCAGTGCCTCTGTAAAAACAAATGTTCAGGTAGTAAACAAATTTGCTAACTTTGTTTTCATACATAACAGCTTGTTCAAGGGTCATCTTATATTAAACCCTAAAACAAATTCATCTTTTACTTTAATAGTATATTCCCACTATGATACTGTGAATTTGAGCTCATTTATGTAATAATTGAGAAAAAAAATCAATATACAAAAACGTGCATAACTAATTTCCTTCCTACTATGCGGTTTGCTGATCGAGTATATGCATAGTGGATAACAGCTGTCTCATTCATTCATTCATTCATTCATTCATTCATTCATTCATTCATTCATTCATTCATTCATTCATTCATTCAAGGAGTTGCACTATGCAGAACTTTCTCATTAATTATGGTTGTGAAACCAATTGGAGAATTATTTTTGAGCCAAATATGTGTCTATTATTATTGTACAGCATCTAACTTAACTATATAAATTCTTAATTTTATGTTTGCTAGCAATGTATTTATTTGAAGTGAATTTGGTGGGTAGATCACTCAGTGAAATGTGCTAAAGTTCAAGAAGAAAGCAGTGGTCATCTAACTTGTATATGAACTTGCAAGTGTTTGTTTACATATTTGGCAAAAACATCATTATTACATTAAGTTACTACCATATTTTTTATTACATTTAACTTGGCATGAATTGATAATATTATTAGCAGATGTTATATTATTGATAATTATAATAATAGTTGCCTCTGCTGTACATAACAGTGGGTTTAAGGTGCTTTTGAACCTAAAACTGTTTCGCATCAGATCCACCAGGAGTGTCTGTTACTCCCTAACAGCTGGATGGCATATATCTAATAGTTATTATGCAGACTTGTTGATCACAAGATGTCACTCATGACTATAATTTTCTAACAATGAGTTTTGGAGACTTTGTTTCCCGTCTTACTGATTGTATGATGTTGATAACCTTATTTTTTCTAATTTCAGGTGATAACGCTTTTTAAATATTGTTCTCAGTGCAGTAGAAGATCAGCATACACTGGCATTCCTTGAACGGCATGTTCTGTTGTCTTTCCATTTTGAGGAGCAATTGACCCCAAATTCAGGTTAAATTTATACACCAGGGAAACAAGTGCTTAGGTAGTTACTTCTTAAAATGTATATGAACTGTTAGGGGTGTCAATTATTGTGTTACTAGTGGCTTTGTTGTAAAATCACACAAACAAAAAGATTATTTCTTGTAGTTTTAAGAAATTAATTTAAATTTATAGTAGTGTATTAGATAGAAGATAACTATTTTAAGGCTTTTTTTTTTTTTTTTACACATTTTTACCAGAAGCTTGTCATATTTTTTTTAATTATTATTTATAATTTATTCAGAAATTCAATTGTGAATCTCACTAAGCTCTAACAAATTAAAAACATTTCAAACACTGATACTCACCAGGAATGCCACCGACATAAAGAGGATCTTTGGTCGAAGGGAAAGTAGAAGATGGTGGACCTATCTTGTAGTTGTCCAATGTGTCCACAGATAGTTGTACAACATTTTTTCTCTTGATTACTAGGAGAAAAAAGGGGGAAAGATTTGACGCCAAGTAATTACAGGCACATAAATAAACAAATACTTTTTTCCCTGAAGTACTTATATTTTTACCAATGTAGCAGCAGGCATCATAGCTTTCAGCTGAAAAAAATATTAACCCTTTCTGGTAACAAAATGACTCCTCCATTTCAGATGAGTCAGCTTTACTGGTCTTAACTGAGCAAACAAAACGACTAAGGAAACTGCTGAGGCTACTAAAACCTGAAACCAAAGAGAAAAGCATCAAGGCCTGGATGAGCAGAGGTCATCTCTGTACATTTATTTTGAGGAAATAAACTGATTCTAAAAATAAATTCTAGATTATTTTATGATAGAAGATGCTTTTAAACTTGTACCTGACTACAAATCCGTTAGTTATCGGCTGAGAATAATTATTATTGTTTGACGTTTGTTATATTAAGAGTGAATGAAGTTACTGTAAACAAATATACTGAATAACATAGCATCATATACGATAGAGATAAGCATTTTCACCATTCAGCACAGTTAAAATAAAACAGTATCTTTGACATGTTGGCTGGATCTGAGAATCTTTTGACCATGACCAGTGTTCCAAAGCTTTATTTATAAATACAAGAAGATGGTAAAAAGTGACACCCTAGAATTAAATGTCGTGACACTGCATAAGTGTGCAAAACAATATACTTTGCTCCATAATCAATAAATATTTTCTTTGTCCTCCTCATTGTTGGTCTGAGTTAAAAACATGCGACTGCATTATTTCATATTTGGTTCAATATTTGTATTGGGTATTAGTGCAATTCTAAGTTTTCTATCACCTGAAATTTTATGAAATATTCCATCGCATAAAGAGGTTTTTGGCTTCACTGATGTCATGTACTCTCCTCTTCCATTGTTCACGTGCGCCACCACCTGCAAATAGAAACATATGCAAATATCTCACTGTTAACCCCATACGAATAAAGTCAACTTTGATAATGAAGGTAGAATCAACTGACTTTGAAGCTACCAATTCAAGCCAACCTAATTTAGAGACAACCTTTGCTGTGCATAAAGAAAGGGGCAAACATTTAAGACAGTTCTATGGCAGCAGAAAGCATAAAAGTATTCTCACCTCTCCTCCAAGCATATAGATGCTGAGAAAGTGGCCCATTGTGTTTGCATGACTGGTGGAGTCACCAACATGAAGCAGGAGTCCAGTCTGACTGTGGGGACGTATGTTAAACAGCAGCTCCAGGTCAGAACCAAAAACAAAGGAGTCATCTGAAATACAGAAAACAAATCCAAATAATGTGATTTACAAAAAACAAGTAACGGGGAGCAACTAATGAACAGAAAAACATTTTTTGAGTTTCCTAGTTTCTAAATATTAAATAAAACATTTTTCTAATATACTGAAGCATGTCCCTAAAAGGCTCAAATCATAAGTAAGATTAAAAAAAAATCACCGTCATCCAATTCAGTACTATAAAACAACAACACTGTTCAAGTGAAGCACCAATGGTGTTCTTAAATGATAGATTAGAAATGAAAGTGTGGTATTAAACGAGCACAAAAGTGATGTACTTACTGATTACGATATGTGCTCCATTTCCTGCAAAATACACCCCTTTTTGTGTTGGCCCCTCAAAGCAGGGTCCTGCACCATAGTTTGACGATGGGTTTAACATCAATGCCCCATTCATCTTAAAATTACGCACACAGCCGGACACACTTTGCTTTGGCATAGCCTTTGACTGAAAGTAAAAGTAGTATTTATTTTACTAAACTAGCCACAATTTTTCACCAGAAATGTTAACTGAATTGACTTGTGTTTTGCTACCTTTAACTCTTTCTGAAGGGATTCTGGCGCACTGCCCAGGTACGCAGGTAGGAGAAACTGCTGCATAGACTTCAACTCAGAGTTAGTCAGCTGACCATCCTGAGCTTTGATCCCATCTACAACCAGCCGGAATTTCTTCTTTTCCAAACTGAATATGACCTACAGACAAATATATTCAACACATGCTTTGCTTTACAAAATAGACTGAGTGATGCAGGGATGGCTGCCACGATACAGCTGAAACAGGATATAAAACTGTAAGAAAACAAAAATACACAACTTTTTTGTCATTCTGCAAATCAGATTAAACTTTTGCTGTTGTTTGTCTAAGATTACTAAAATTATCTCTATTTCATAAAAATAATGAGAAGATTTATAATCCCAAATGACAATGGCATTATGGTTTTGCAAGCTTCTGGTTTGAAATCAAATCTGTACTGCTGTAACTTACAGCAGTACAGTTAGCAGCTGAACTGCTTCTACAGATGCTGTAAGTTATAGCAGATGTTCCCAAACACACAGATATGTTCCCAACAGTGGTGGGCCGTCAGGGCCTGCAAGGCCTTCTCTGCTGGCCTAAAAATATCTGAATCACAGACTGATGTTAATTATATTTTGTCCATGAATACGTATTAAATAAATCCAAATGGTCTGCCCGCTTCCTCTCATTGCTAACCCCCTGGTTGCGCTGCTTCCATACGTGTATTTTCATATTTAAGCATTTAACCAATCACATTTCAGCCACTATTTGTTGCCAGGGTCAAAGAAATCTGCCTGGAAGCCTTCACAGTCAGTTCTGCGGGCCCTGTAATATAAAATAAATGTCGATCAAACTGTTGCTTCAACCAATCAGATTTTGAGTTGGCGACACCAAGGCCCTCTAGCAGGCGTAACGTCAGCGTATTCACACGCTCTGATTGGCTAGTCAAAGTGTACTAGCCAGAGCTAGCAAACTGCATCTGTATCGAGCTGCGCAAGCGAAGATATTGTTGTGTTGATTTAATAGCTGTTTTGTCAACCCACAATGGGTGACGGAGGAGAAGAAATGGATTTGGTTGGAGATTTACTGTCAAAGCCATTTTCAAGACGGACTTTTCAAGAAAAGCTGGACATTGTTAAGCAAGGTCGGGCAACTCCGAAGCTAGCAAGCCTGTAACAACCGGGAAAAGGATTTGTCCGCCACCTTCAGTCTACTAACTACGAGCGGTACTCCTGGCTCACAGGCTGCGAGGAACGCTGCAAATTGTATTGCTGGGAGTGCTTTGTTATTTGCCACTGATCGACATGGTGTTTGGAGCCACACTGGATTTGTAAATTTGACTTGCCTAACCAAGGCAGCAACGAGGCATCAAAGCACCGCCGGACACTTACAAGCAACGGTGCTTTCCAAACCTTTTGGGGAAACCAGAGTGGATCTACAGCTGAGCGAGCAAGTGCGCAGGGAGACGGAGCTCCACAACGAAAAGGCGAAGAAAAATAGGGAAATCTTAAAAAGACTGATAGACTGTGTCATTTTTTTTAGCAAGCAGGAACTTTAATAGAAAGGAGGATGGATTTTGTGTACAATCAGGATTTTTGGTGAGTAAAATGTTGCTATATTCCTAAATAATATTGCAATTTTATCAGGTTATTTTTGATGCTTTTTTTTTATGTGTGTCGCAGCTGTACCTGCAGTAGATTTTTTTATAGCCATAAAATAGTTATTGAGGGTTGGATTGATTCAGACGGAGCACTACTGAAGGCCTAGGTGTGAAATGCACGGCCCGCCACTGGTTCCCAAACACACAGATGTGTGTGTGTATGAACACACACATCTGTGTGTGGGAACACAGATCCCACAAACAAAACATCTGTGTGGAAAGTGAGTAACTCTTCAGTTACAACTGGCTTACTATTTTAAAACCTAAAATTAAATAACATTTAATCCAAATCAGGAAAATATTACATTTTAAAAATAATTTAAAAAAATTATTTAAAAAGAAACCTGTGTGTTTGAGATGTTCCAGGAACATCTCAAACACACAGGTTTCTTTTGTGAATTTATGGGAAAAAATCTGCTGAGCTATCAGGAGGAATAAATGCCATTTTTTAATCCTTGACTACCAAGGAAAATTACCACATTCATTTTCAAAACTACACTTTACACATGTATAAACACAACGGGAATGTTCAGCCATGATAGCATTTAGGTGTGAGGCAGGTTCTGTTTTCCAGAAATGAATGTTTGTTTCCAAATGTGAGCATTAACTTCTGAGAAAAGAAAAGGGCTATGTTAAATTGTTGGCTGAAGTTGTATTGGTAAGCAAATGTAATTATTTGTAGTGAAATACCACCAGGAGCTGAAAGGCCAATCAGAGAGGAATGACATCAACACACTAAAACCGACATAGACAGATAGAATGCTATTTTAAAGTCTTAAGTGGACAAAAATGATTTTTCAAAACATGTCTAATTAAACTAAAATTGGCCATTATCACCATCCCCTTACAGAAAAATCCCATAGATTTTACTTGCAAATTTCACATGAGCAAATTATGTACCACATATGAAGTGATGAATGACATGAAAAACGACAGGTCACGAAAAGTTTCATGGTAACCCTCCACGGCCCCCCAAAAAACAAAACATATGATTCCTATTTTTTCACATGTGTATCACATATTTCCACATGTTTACATGTGAGAAAATTTGAGAGCAGAGCACAGAAAAAAGCTTGTGGGACGAGATCCTAATTTATCAACCAACGCTAAACAGATTCAAAGACAATTCTATCAACTACTAAGAAAATATCGTATGTAAACTTTTCTCACTTATTATTCTGGTATTTGGCAAATGCAAATAATTGTAGTACTCCTACCTGACCTAAAACAGAAAAGATTATGACTGATTTTATTTCACCCATGTAGAGGCAAGTGTCTTTTTCTGCAAAGCATGTAAACATCAGGTTTTGGCTGTAAATATATGGAGGCTTGTATACAGTGATGTATATTCACTTACCGAATGCCACTTTCCATCATTGTACTTCTCTCTGTTGAATATCTCCCTCTGTTTTCCCACAGAGAGTCTGATCCTGCCCTTAGACATGTACAACGCCAGATGAGACTGCCCTCCTCTGGTCGCTGCAAAGAATAGCAGACCTTCAGGAGACCGAGTCCTGACATCCAGAGAGAAGTGAGGCCTGGATAGAATAAAAGAAAAAAACAAAAACAGTCTTCTCAATTACAGCTCTGGTTTTTATTTGCACACTTGGTATTCATAGATGTGAGATCATAAGGAAACTGGCCACTCACTTGGGTTGTAAGACCTGTAACGGTAGGCTGTAGCTCAGGCTGCTCACAGGCCCTCCCATGCGATAAGCATGTTGAAGCTTGGCTGGGAATTCACAGACTGAGGCGCTTTCATTTATTATTTGCTTCACGCTATCCTGAAAAGCAGCACAAAAACCAAAAAAAGGAGAAGACCCTTAATAAAAGTTGATATTTGAATTTCTATCAGCTGCTGGTCTCTGGATGGCTCCTGCCCTGCTGGGAATTAAGGCAGCATGCTTTTGAGTTGCAAAAATTTTCACAAGCATGTGTTCTGCCAAGTATGAAGTTTTTGTGACTTTAGATTTAGACTTTTACTTTTATAATAGGTCTGCTTTGTCTGTATTATTACTAGGCTATGTTTTTATTTCTAAAAGGAATACCTGCTAATTTTTAAATCTTAAATTTCAGAAAACATTCTCCCAAAACTAAATAATTTTAATTGGAAATTTCAGGCTTGTATTTGGCCAATATAATACATCCCAGTTTACTCACTTAACAACAAAAGTCAGACTAATAGGAACTTTTTTATTCTCATGTAGCATTTATTTAAAAGGGCTTGCCTTCAACCATGAAGGTAAGCAAAAAAAATAAATAAATGGAACAGATTATATTAATTTAAAATTAAAATTTTTCTCAATTGAATTTTTGAAGTGGTTAATTAAATTCTAGTTGATTGTTGGTAACGGCAAGTTTAAAATTGATATGTGTTTAAATTTTTCTTTGAGCTGTTCTTCTGTGGACTACAGCACATAAAAGAGCAAACACGTTCAGCAGATCCCCTAAAGTAATGCATAGTATTTTTGCATCAAAGCACAAACCCCGTGATATTTATCATTATTTTGACTCAAATTAAAGAAGTGCATCAAACGACATGCTGTTGATTGATGCTTTTTAGTAGACCAAATACGGTGGAAGTTCTTTGCTTTTAAGTATTTAATGAATGTCAAAATATATAAATTTTTGTCTATGACCTGCATACCACGAATCAGTCAGTCAGTGGATAACTGGCTAATTGGCTAGTACAAGTCTATTAAAAAAATAACTCAAATTCAGATTTTATTTGTCATCCATTCACCAAGTTAAGTCATGATAAGAATTACAGTTGGACACTGTCCTTAGGAGGCAAACTGTGTTTGTTTTCATTAATAGTTTTGAATTTGAATGGTTTTCACCAGTGAATTTACTCAGTCCCTTTATCACCAACTCACTAGCATTGATTGTACCAATCTAGCTCATGTTCTAAAATAAAAACAAATACAGATATGAGCCCATGTCCCCCTATTTTATTGTGAAATCTATTTTTTCACACTTTCATTTAAAGCTTCATAAGAACTAACTTTTTCACTCCTAAAGTTAGTATTCCCTGATTTTTTTTATTTGCTTCACCATGTGTAGGGTGAAAGTGGCATCATATTATTGCACTTCTGTGAACCTATGCAGCTGATAATTCATTATTCATGTTATTAAATTATTGTGAATCAAGGTTAATATATGGCTCCAAACCAAAAATATCATATTGTTATATCATGTACAGTGAGAATGAGCAAGCAAGGACAAGGGTGATTAGTGGAATTAATGTATTGTAGATTTGATTAAAAAAAGATAATCCAGAGGTGGCAGTAAAGAAAAGCCTACATATTTTTACTTCAAGGTGAGGCTTATGCAAGTAATCCTCTTGCTTCTTCTCAAGGTCTCTTTTTTTGTCCTTCAGTGGATACTTAATGTATTCTTATGTAAATTAGTACCTCCAATCATTCAGTTTTAGGACTATTGTCTGAATTATGTTGTAATCAGCTCATCCTTTCCTTTCTCTCTAGATTTTTGGGGATCTAAAAACATCTTCAGAATGTGCAGATTTAACCATTTGCAATGTTAAAGGACCTTCACTGCCTCTCCGATTTCCTTAAAGCAAGCAAAAAAATTACCAACTGGATAGCTGCTTTTAAGCGGTTTTTCTCTATATGCCTATGCTCCTAAGACCTTTGCAGGAATAGTTGTCTTGAAATCTTTGCCACAGGGCTAACTCAGTTCAAATAAATAAGCCAAAGTCTGATGTTCTATCTGGTACTACTGCAAACTAAAAAGTTGAAAACGCCTTTTGAGCATTTTAACCTCATGTCTACATGACTATACACAACATACTCACAGTTCAACCCTAACATTTCAGTCGATGCTGCTTAGTGTGCTTGCACTTGATTACTGCAACACATTTCTTTGAGAATTTCTTTTCTTCTGATATTTCTGTGAATTTGCACACTTTAACAGGCGTCTCTGCTTCACCTTGGCTTCTTAAGCTAAACTGGTCGGCATACATCATTCACACATTTAGCCGGAAATGCAACTTCATGATTATTTATTATTCACACAGATCAAAGAGTGTTAGAAAAGGTGATTAAAAAGTGATGGAGGCGGCTACTAAAATTAACTGTGATTAGAGCACTTTTTTTTTGATTATATAATCAAGCATGATTTTATGTGTCATTAGTGGATTAAAAACTAGGTGCTTGTGAATGACTTAGAAGGATTACATGGAAGAAAGTGAAGAGACATATTCCTTTCAGGGTTATTATTCACAATGTAGATGGTGAACACAAATAAAGGAAACAAAGGATGAAATACAATATGCTTTGTTGTTTGGCATGGGTACTGAAACATTCATACACATTTTTTTTTATTGTGTAGAGTACACAGTAAATAAATGAGCTTGTGCATATGCTAGAGAAAATCATAGGGGTACATCAGTCAGTGTTAGATTGATGTCGTCATCTGCAGGTTTTGGTCTCCTTCTTCTTCATCTCTAGAAAATGAGGCAGCAAAATTTAATACAGATCATGTCAAGTTGATAAAAGTGACAGTAAGAGGAAAATGTGATTAGATATGATTTCCTTCATAAGAGAGGAAGCAAGCATTAGGTCACAAATTATTAGGTAACATCATAATATCATCAGAGGAAAAAAATACAGATTTAACGAAAAAACACAGTATTCTTGGGAAAACGTAAAATTATGTAAGTGCATAATATGAACATTTTGAAAGCTTTCTCCATCTATGGCTGTAGACATATATTGAAATGTTTTATTGCACATAAACCTTTTTAGCTGAAATGTGTCATGAATGTGTGATTTTTTTTTCCTAACCTACCTAAACAGACTATGCCAGAAACTCAGATTCCCATCACTCCAAGATTTCAACAATGACCCACATTTTATACCCACGTGCTTTGCAGTAGCAATGCTGGTCAGAACTGGAGCACATATGGCAAGCTCTTGCCCAAACAATGCTAATTTCAGTCATTCATCACTGTGGTGAGTTACCAGCAGACTGGACTTTTCATGGAATGCTTTAAAATTGTTTGCCCATTTACTAAATCTTCAAGCCTTTGCAGCAGTCAGCAATTATTCTGACTCATTTACTGAATAAATCACTGTAAAAAAAATGATTAAAATAAATTCAAGCTGCAGTATGTGCTTTCACTACTCTTGTCCTGAGCGGTAAACACATTTTGGACATTCTGTCATTGTTCTTCAGTAACTTTTGGATGAATTCTCAGTTGCCTTGTGCTTTTTCCCAGAAGGTTTTGTTTTGCTTGTGGAAATGGAAAAAAGTATGACTTACACCGGTGATCAAGAGTAGCATCTAGAGGATGTATTGTATGTGAATGGAAATGATTATGGGGATGTAATGCAGATCTGACATTTGTGTTTTTATGTATTTTTGCTTTTATGTATTTATTTATGCCTACTGTCCGTTTTGGTTGTGCTGTTCTTATTGTTGTACTGCAGTTTTGCTCCTGCTCCCTAGACAAATTTCTCCTACAGAAGACTAATAAATTATCTTATCTTAATTGTAAATACAATAGAATAAAGAAAGGTTGTAAAAAACCCCAAAGACAAAAACATTTTAAAAAAGGGGGTTGCTTACTGGTGTTCCCCAAACACCAGTAAGCAATCCTGGTGTTTGGGGAACATTGTCCTGCAAATTTTAGATGTGTCCCAACACTAGCACACCTGATGCAAATGCATTATATACTTAGCATGACTCCAAGTGTCAAAGTGCTATCAAAACCTCGTAATTATCCATTCATTTAAGCCAGGTGTGCAGCAACAGATGCTGGACACTGAGCCCTGAGGACGTGGGTTGGGGAACTCTGATTTATACCCTTTAGTTTTGGAATAATGGAATTTAGTATTTTATTAAGACAACTTTCTGATCTGGAGGTCAGTTGTGCATAGATGTCAAACCTCACCTTTTTGCTGAAGCGGTTTGTTATCAGTTGAAAGGGATTGCTGACAGTGCACACATCTATGTTGACGTCTCCTGTAGCCTGGAAGTCATATAAGTTTGCAGGCTTGTACACGTTGTTGTCCTGCCTGCGAAACACAATCAAATAGGATAGAGATCACACCTTGGAAAAAAACACGATACAACCACCCAAACCACATATATTTCACTTTTAAAGCTGAAGTATATAACTTATACAAAAGATATATCTTTTACATGTTTGTTAACTGTCATTTCATGACCTTATAATATGAGGCAGACAATCTGTGAAAAAAATCAAGTTCCTCTGCCTCCTCCTTTTGGTCCTTATGCCATCTGCAGAAATATAGCACTTGGCCAAAAACAACCAATCAGAGCCAGGAGAAGGGTCTTAGCACTGTCCACCACCATCATGCTGCTCCCACCCTCCGTCTTGCTCTCTGCTGCACAGAGCTGAATGCATAGGCTAGGAAACATGGCCACTAATGATGGCCATGTTTTTCTGTAGCAGTAAGTTGTTTCTCTGCCATGAGCATGGCTTCAGCAAACCAGTAATCTGCTGGTTTGCTGAAGCCAGCAATGTGATTCTCTGCACTAAGACCCTCCTCCTGGATCTGATTGCATGTGTCAGTCTGGTAGCGTCATATTTCTGCAGAGAGCAATAGGACTACTGGGAAGAAGCAGAGGAACTACATTTTTTCCACAAACTACCTGTCTCATGTTACACTGTCACAACATAGTGACAGTTTTAGCAAATATGTAAAAAGCATTTTTATTAAAGTTACCTACTGTAGCTTTAGTAGGCACAGAAAGAAAGAAAAATTACCGTCGAGTGTAAAAGTTGGAAATGCAGCCTTTGAAATTCTCTTTTCCAAGCCAAATAGAGCCATCTGTGTTGGGTATGGATATGGTGCCACTCTCTTCCTGACCGTAGTCTTCATCATCAATCTGCAGTGCAATCCTTAAGAAAAATAAGAAAAAAAAACATTTGTAGCAAAAATCATTTCAAAATTTTACATTTTCCTGATTTGGATTAAATGTTATTTCATTTTAGGTTTTAAAATAGTAAGCCAGTTGTAACTGAAGAGTTACACACTTTCCATCTATTTTCAGTATTTCAGTAAGCATTACTTGGTTTCTTATTACATTCTTAGAACATGTGAAACACATTTTTATTTTATACCTTCCTTCTTTTTTGGTGACAGTCACATAGTGCCAGTTCCCATCATTGTACTGTTTGCTTGATTTCCATTTCTTGGTGTCAAAGTGCAGAATCACATAGCCATTTTCCATTGCAATGTTTAACTGGTTTTCCTGGAGGATAAAACCACAATAAAGATTTTATTTCTTCTTGCATAAGCATAAGATTGTTTTAAAATAGAGAGGTAACTTTACCAGTTGTTTGTTCTGCAAAATAACGCCCTGGGTTTCTGTGCTCTTGAATCCGATGGACACCGCTACGTTGTTTTCCAAGCTGAAGTCTTGGAGGTCTGCTTTCAGGGAGCTCCCCAAGTTGAACTGCGCTTTGAAAGAACTCTAAACAGAAGGCATGACGCATGTGAAGATACGTGAAAAAAGCTTTTAGATAAGTTCATCTGTGATTACAGTAGCATAATATCAAACTGAAAATAAAAATCCAAATGTTAATTTCATCAGATAAAGTTTAAGATGAAAAAAAAGTAAATTTAGAGTTGCCTTCATTCAACCTTCCTTTCTCTTTCTTAGATGCATGCAAAGACAGCTGAAACCAGTCACTTTAGTGCCACATTTTTTAATATGGTTTCATGTAAATCTATGAGTTTTGTTGTAATTATTAGTAATATTTTTATATATTGTTTTATACTTTATTTTAACTGTACAGTGGATGTCAGAGTAAACAATTGTACTCAATAATAAAGCTGGACTTTTTTTAAATGTACACTTTTTGAATCTAATTACAATGTCTAGGAACAATAAGTAATATTTGACTTGCCATTCAAATAAGGCTGACATGCATTGCTAACCAGAGGTCAGGGATTGGCTTTTTAAAAAGCTGCCTGGCTAAACTTGCCCATATTTACAGCGGAACAATAATAAAAATAAAAAAAACTGACTGGAGGAGAACTTCATCTTTCCACATCACACAGAGAGCAAGGTTGTAAAAGAGATGAACAAATCTCCAAAGCTCCTTCATAGACAACTGCTGCAAAGTGTGGCCTCAAATTTGACAGTCTCTGGGACAAATGTACATCTTCATGGCAGCTAACAAAAAAGTATTCCTGTCCACCCTCACAAAAAGGAGTCACTAAACACTGTTGGGGCTGTAGTAAAATGAGACAAAGTTTTTAATCAACATTCCAGACGGATCTCTTCTCAAACAAAGATTGGATGTGAGATGGCCATAAAGGAAGACTAATTTTGAGTCGAGTCTGTGAAGATTTGGCTATTTGTTTTATATCTTTATCTTGCTACAAGAGCTAATGGTAATGTATCTGGCAGAGACCACCTAATTTTTTTCATTTCTTCTTACGGACCATTGGAACTTTTCCAGATAGAATGGCAGAATGAAGATTTGAAAATATTCTGGTGGTCTGTGCACTTTTGGTGGTCGCTGGACACTTTTTAATAATTTGTTTGAACAAGAGTTACACTGACAAATAAGTTTTGTAAAATGGAAGGTTTCAGACAACAAAGGGTTTTTTTTTATTTTCATTAACCTTGACTATTGCCTTAATTTTTATTGTACAATAAAATAGGGACATGATCATCCAGTTATTTTTTCTTAAAACAAAACTTGGGACACACGCAATCATAAAAATTTTTTTATGGACTAAGCTTCGTTTTTGACCAGGAAAATATAAAATAATCAATTCCAAAAACTTTACATGTCATGCTTTTAGTAAGGCAAACGTGAGGCCCTTTTATGATCCAGATTCCTTTTCTACAAATGAATGACCGTTCATTGTCACTTCAGAAAATAAAAATGAAACATTTCATTTTTACCTGCATAGCAGAAAATTTTCACAATTAACCTAGAGAGCTTTATATGCTTCTACACTAGACCACAACTCGGTACGTTCTTACCTTGTGAAGTATTACAGAAGAAAACTAAATGTAGTCTCATAGGCAATCTGATGAGACTTATTTGTCAGATTAAGAGTACCTTTAAAAAATACCAACCTTAAGAAGGTATATCGTTTTTACTGATCTGATGTAATATTCTAATCTTAAAAGTCATGATTTCATTAGCTGTATGCAAGAAATAATCATCATTAATAGAAATAAAAGCTCTAAAACATCAGGCTGTGTGTAATTGATCTACTAGTTTGTAATGTGCTTTAATTAGAGGCAGAGTTACTGACATCAATAAACTTTTCAATAATATTCTAATTTACTGAATGGATCTGTATTCTTCCTCACAGTAATAACAATATTTCAGTTGGTCTGTGTAAATAAGATGAAAGTCATACCAGTGAATCCTGCAAGCAGCCTTTGCTGATTCCCACTGGTTCATCAATCGGTTTAATATTGTTGTTTACAATGAAATCTTTCAAACATCCCTTGTATGGTAGAGCGGTGATGCCCCACCTTAAATTAAGAAAAACAAACAAAAAACAACAGGCTATATACAGGTCTCATTTAAACAGGATGGAAATACACAAATAAAAAAATGCTGATAAGGATGTACCTTTTTCTGAGCTCTTGCGTTACACCGCCAATATAGAAATCTTTAAAGTTGTTGAAATCGTACTCAGTGAATGAGGGAATAATTGGCCTGCCGATGGCGATAATATTCATTCTGTCAGACCTAAAAGATAGCTTAATGGTCAAAAAATTGTCTTGAGTCTAGAAAGAAAAGTGGAAAAAATACAAATAAATTGTTAATTTTGAAGGGCATAAAACTCAAAGGAAGACCATCCAGAAGAAACACAAAAAGAAGAAAATCTTCCTTACTGGGAACAATTTTTCTGATCCTTTATATGGGTTTGAGATCACGTTACTATGCAAAACAATGTAACCATTCTCCACAGTCACCATGAAGTAATTATTCTGTCGCAGAGGAGAAAAAAGAAGTTGTGGTTAACATAATTATACACTGTAATTTAATTAGAAATGTAATTAAATGCTAATCATAAAGGTCCTTTACCTCATCTCCTGTGAAGAAGAGTAAAGCATTTTCCATGCTAGACTTGAAACTTATGTCAATAGATCGCGGCAGTTGGTTCATGACCACTCTGCCATATCCGGTGCCTTCATAAAAGTCTGAGTCTACTTGACTTACAGTTCTAGAAGGAACCAAGCAGCAGACAGAAAAACCATGTAATCAGATTCTTAAAATAACACAGACTCACTGACATCAAAATGATACTTCAAGTTTGTAGTCTCAGTACCTTTTGCAGGGAGTCTGGACATTGATCCTTTCTACGTTTTGGAAATTGTAGAGACTCATGAACTTCCTGTTAAAGGTGGAGAACTCGATGCAACCGGTGTATTTTGGCAACTTCATAGAGGGAGGAGGCTGAAGTGAAACGGAGCACAAGAAAGAATTTCTGATGACTATTCTGGACACAAAACCGTCTGTCAATTGAACGTTAGTACATGTGCTACAGCTCCTCACGGTGAAGTTGGACGGGTAGCCTCCAACGTAGAAGACAACGTCATCAGGACTGAACTTCAGGAGGTTCTTGTTCTCCGCTCCTTCATTGGTCTGACGATGGCTAAACGGCTTATCAAGTGGCCCAGTGGTTATGTCTTTGGTCAGCTTTAGCTCCACATCTTGGTAAATTCTAAGTCATAATAAAGAAAAAAAAAATTTGAATTTGTGATTATTACATCTACTCATCTTTCTACAAAAAAAGAAAGATGACACTACGGTGATATCTACATATCGCCATAGAGTTGACTTAATATGTTTGGAGAACCGTAAAATCTTTAGAAGTGCTTTCTTCATATTACTGCTATAAATGTTAACATATGTAATTGGAAATGTATGTAGAAGACCAACATAAAGTCTCTCTGCACTCTACACATAAACATCTCTGGACCTACTCTTTTTAGTGTCGGCATTGCACAGTGCTCCACAAGATTTAAAACTTGCCATATTACCTAACACTGATTTGAACTTCCTCCTAGCTTTATCTCTGACCTATATAGTGTGTACATAATGTTCATGATGCTGCTTATTTAATAATGATTTCAAACCCGTTGAGGTCTTCATGAAACACCTGGATTTATACTAAGATGAAATTATAAACAAATTGGCTGTATTTACCTAATCAGTGACTTCTGAAGGGAATTGGCTGCATTGAATTTCCATTTGGGTTATCAGAAGACAAATGAACATTGGATTTTCAAGTTTAAATTTATAAAGATTTTTGGAAAACATTGATAAATTCCCTTGCACTTCTATGAACTTTGTGTTTGTCTATCACATATATTTCTAATAAAATACAATTAAATTTGTGGCAAAATAAAACTAAATGTTGAAGGGACACTGTAAGAGCTGAGCTGAAGTAAGGTAGTTCACCTGTGCAGATCCACCTTATCAAATGTGGCCGGCTGAGGGTCGGAGGTGGAAATTAAATCAGACTCCAGCTCGTACTCCTGTCCATTCAGTTTGTACAGGCCGTACAAGCGATTTTTCCTCAACACCATACCTATGTAATTCTTTGAGGACTGCAGAACATAGTTTTGTTAGTCCCGTGAGCAAAATGACAATCTAAAAATCACCACAAATATTGATTCACTCACGTCTCTGTTGCCAAGGTACAACACAAACATGTCTGTGCTGTCTCCAGCCTGTCTGCGCCTGCGGTTTCCGTCTCCTCTCGCCTTGGGTCTCTGCAGCAACAAAGACAGGGTTGTATAGGCCTTCAGGTCATCTAGATTCTTTGGCGGGCGCAGCTCGACGTGACCCTCCCCAGCAAAATTCATGGGGATCGCAATCTGAAGAGGAGACAAGACAAACTGTTATGTAGACATGTAGACCTCACCTTGATTCGTTAAAGAAATAGATTATGCTACTCTGTGAGAAAGTATTTGGCCCCATACAAGTTTCTTTCCCCCCCGCCCCCTTAAATTTCACACATAATGATTCAGATGAATTTTGATATTGTAGAAGGATAACTTTGGTTAATAAAAAAATTTGTTTTAAAATGATCAATTCATGTGTTAAAAGAAATAAGCTATACAAACCAACCTGACCCTATGCAAGTAAGAAAATAATTCCCTCCATGACAAAACGAAACATCTTTTATGGAACTGTATTTGCATGCAAGGGTGCATTTAGAGGGATTGATTGCACGCACCTTGTTGGCTGCATCTCTGGCCTGTTCAATAAGTTCTTTGATCTTCATTATGTTTTCAGATATATTGCCGAGGCCTGAGAACCCGGAGGTCAGGTTTTCAACCTCAGAGATCTTATCGTTCAGTGATGGAATTGTTTTCAGCAAATCCTTTACTGTGTTTAAAAGTTGAGAGACAGAAAAATTAAATGTGTAAAATAGTGTTCTCTTGCATTTTTATTCACACAGAAATATATTTAGTATGACCACTATCAAGGCAAAGGAGAAGCAGTTCATGAAAAGAATCAGAAAACTCACCAGACTGGTCCACTTCATTAAGGTCATTGCTTAGATTGGCATTAACAGGAGACACACTGATCTTATCGATCTCCTTCCTAATTTTATTGAGTTTGTCCATAGTGTTGGCAGCTGTGTTATTGGCTGAAGTTGCTTTCCTCTTGGCTTCCTCAATCATATCCCCAATGGCATCTGATTGGAAAAAAAACAATGCCTAGCCATTACAGCAGAAACAAATGTCTTTCTCGGAGAGAAGTAGTATAAAACTTTGAGGCATAACAAGGTCTGTCTCAGGAAGTTATCTGCAGCTCCTGTCAACATATGACTTTGTCTGGTGAAGTAAGTTTATGCTACTATTATGAGTAGTGGAAATGCAGATGAACGCTTTAAGCAAGCCTTTCACTTGAAATTAGTAAATCTACACATAATACACAGTTTTATCTTTAATGTTTACTCTATTAGTAAAAACAAACAAAAACAATAGAAATTCTTAGTTATTTTTAAATTATTACTGAAATCTTTCCTAGTCTTCATAAACTCAGTATTGTGAATGAATCGTCTTGTGATCTGGATGCATTGTTATAATCCCAATAACATGTTTTTTCACTGATTCTAAATAATTGCTTGGATTTTTTTTTCTACTCCACCTCTGTTGGTGTCATCTAATTGACTCTGAACATCAGAGAGGCGGTCCTTAAGAGCATTTTTCTTTTCTTTTGCTTTGGCCAGACGATTCTTCAAGTCATTGAGGTTACTTGCAGTGTCTGCAACAATAATAAAAAAAGAAAAGCAAATAAGCTTTTAGTTTATTTCAAAAATCATGTGTGGAAAGGGAGTCCAAATACCCTGGAGGTATTTTTCTGACGTCTTGGCCTTGTTCAACAGGACACTGCTCTTGTCCTTTAGTTCTTTGGCTTTATCTGTGAGTTTCTCTTTGTTTACAATCTAAAAAAAAAAAAAAACAATTTCCAAAATGTAAGCTTCTTTGTTCCACATTTCATCGTTGCTATGTCAAGTTTGCATGTTCTGTTCATGTACTGAATTTAAAAGCTTACATTAAGGGCATTATCTGCAGCGTCTTTGGCCTCCACAGCTGCTGCCTCTGCAGCTTTAATGGCATCTGTAATGTTCTTATAGGCCTCAATAGCATCCTTTGCATCACGCACCTTGGGAAGTCCACTTGCATTCTTCATAGCACTATTGAGATAAGATGGTTGTTAGAGATTTTTACAAAAATATTTTCAAATATTATGACTGAATTGTACTGGTTTAACTTTAAAATCAACTATGGAAAAGACAGAAGACACTATAGCTCTGATTCATTTCATCAATATGCATTTAATATACAAACAGTAATAAACTTACTCCTCGATTTGTTTTGCTAGCTTGGATAGCTTCTTTGCATGCTCCTCTGCAGCCTCCACAAGGTCCTTCTTTGCTGCTGCCTTGGTGATCTCATTCACCTTCTTGGTCAAATCAGTCTTGGCACCATCCAGCTGTGCAGCTAGCACCTCATAGTCCTGCAGAACAAAAAGAAGGCAGAGCGTGACATACATTGGATTACAAGAAACAAGGAATTGTCACCGACTTTGGTTCAAGTTGATTTGGATAAAACAATAAATTTTCTCGTCATACATTTCTCTGGTATTAAAATGTGTTTGATGATCTGAAACATTTAAGGGCAAAAAAAGAAAGAAATGTCCAATATGACTCAGGAAGATACGTTGAACATTTGTGAAATTTACCGTCTTACTGTCTGAGAGCATTTTCACCAAATCCTCTGTCTTCTTCAGTTCACCCTCAGCCACAGCTATCTGGTTCTTAACAGTTTTCCGCTCCCCTTTTAAGTCATCAATACGTTTCTGCAGGGAAAACATAAATCAACTGAGTTGGTGTGCTGACAGCGGGGTTCACTGTACAATTTCAGCTACCCTCTGAAGTATCTAGCATTTTGTCTGCAAAATACCATTGCAAATGACAATTAAATGAATGTTGATGATGATTGTTCATTATTGCTATTAACGAACAAGCATGTATGAATTGCTGCTTGATTACCTCCAAGTTTTTCAGTGTCTGTGCATTCAGACCATTTTGGGTATTGGCTTTTTTCACCAGGTTTCTTGCTTCTTCCAAAGCTTCCTCTAAGTCCTTCAGCTTGGCATTGTAATCCTTCAGGTGGCTGCGGATCTTCTCTGCTGCAGCCTCATTCTGGACACTCTGCTTACTAAAATTATTCTTGATGTAGTCGAGCACTAGAAGTTGACGATAGAGTGTCGTTTGTCAGTGGCAACGTATGACTTATATTACAAATCACAACTGCTCTGATTATGCACATTAGGATATTCTGTATGGGGTAACTTACATTTAATCGCCTCAGCTCTCTCTGTCTCAGCAGCAGTCTTCTGAGAGGTGAAGTTTCTGTTCTTCATCTCTGTCACCATGGACTGAGCCTTCTCCAGCATTTTAGTCAAACTATCAGCAGGCAACGAATCACCTCGACCATCATTCTTCAGCTGAAAGAGTAAGTCTTCAAAATAGCACCCATAATGTGAGTAGGAGGCCATAACACGAGGAAATAAAAGAGAAGTGAAACACAACATCAGGAGAAAATGAGTCTTTTGCTTCCTTATACCTTTAATTTTCGCAAGCAGTTTTTGGATCTCGTCTTCGAGGTCTTTTGCCCTTTTGTAGGTTTTTTCAGCATTGCCCATGGCTTTGTCAGCGTGTCCAGCACTCTTATCAGCCTAAGTAAAATCAAGTTACAAAATCACACATTTACAGACCGGCTCCTTAAATTACACGTTGAAGCAATCATAAAACATCAGACATGTTTTTGAAACCTTGTCTTTCATGGATTTAATGTCATCTGCAAGGCTGTCGGCGTCTTCCTCAAGCTGGTCCACTTTGGACTTTTGCATGTCAATGGCAGAGCTGAATTTGTTGACCAGAGTCTGCAAGATCAACACACAATGTCACATCTAATGTCAAAGTGGGACGTGCTGCTCTGTGAGCAAGAAGACGTAATGCAAATGGGTGGCGCTAAATACAGGGCACTACTGGAAAAAAACCTGTAAGAAGTTGAAAAGGACTTCAGCTATCTTGCAAAAACAGATGAAGACATGAGCCTTACCTTAGTATCAGACACAGCCTTTTCAAGCTTGTTCAGCCTTTCCTTTAAGGCGCCACTGATGGAAGCATTATCTAGTTGAGCCTTTATCCTTGCCAGCTCAATGTCGAGTTTTTCCAAGTCACTTAGTAGCGTCTGAGCACAATTATCACATTCTGAAAGGAAAAACAGACAACAGAAGAATATTACACTTCAGGTATTATGAATGGCCTGAGATTCCATCAGAACTCTGAGATTACTTTTCTTTTATATATTCACCATGACAGTGCTCATCTGTGTTTGTGTCTCCTGGCTCCAGATAGTTCTTGCAGACTGAAAGAAGAGCACAATGGATTTGAATTGCAAACTGATTTTTAATTATAACATATTTTAAAGAGAAAGAATGCAGGATCTAACCTCCAGTCCTAGGATCACAGCTGTTTCCATTTCCGTTGCAATTACATGGCCGGCAATTTCCTCCTGGTCTCAGCGGGTCGCCATAATAACCAGGAGCACAACTGCATAAGAGAAGGCATTAATGAATAGGAAGCAAATTGGAAAAAAGCCAGCAGCATTCCTGTCTGCACGTTCTGACTTACTCACCTCTCACACCTGATTCCGGTGTAGCCCGGTTTGCAAGAACACTGGATTTCTCCCAACACATCTCCGCAACTTACTGCAAAACTGACCGTGAAGCAGAGGGATTACACTGTTGTTACCGAAATAGTTGCATTAGAAAACAGCAAAGTAGTAAAGTTTTATTTATTTTTTCACCCACCTGTTTGAGGATACACTAAATGGGCACGGACACAGTCTGCACGTCCTCCGCGCTGCGTTGCCAAAATAACCTTCTTTGCAGAGCTGACATCGGTCCCCAGCAGTGTTGTCCTTGCAGTTCTGAAAATGTCAGAATGCATTCATTAGTCGTTAATCAGCTGTGTCTGTTTGATGTTGAGCTGTAAATATGAGGCTCAGTGTAAGCACGGCATGCACGGGCACAGTCTTGAGTGTGCCTGTGAAACATAACAATTTATGTTATGTTTCATAACATAAGTTATGAAACATAACATAATATGAAATTGTCTTGCACAACAATTTCCCAACTGGAACTCCAAAGAGCAAAAAACTCTATTGTATCTCTAAAGAAAAGAATGAAGGAGAGGAAAGTTGTTGGGAGAAATTTAAAAGAGGACTTTTAATGAGGATTAAAAAAACATTCCAGTGGTAACAAATAGATATAGTTGTGTGCACTGAAGTTGAGAGGTCCTGTCTCTGTGACTAAGTTCAAGTGATCAATCAATTTCCAAAAACATTCCGAAAAGTTTTGACCTGTCCAGCTTAAGATTTTAGCTGCTACATATTTTTATTTCTCTCGTTTTAAATACTTCCTTGCAGTCCTCCTTCTATGTGCCATTAATTACTTCCATAAGCAGCAATAAAACAGGGTTTTAAAGTTGTTTTAAAACAGAGACAAACTAACTTTTGCATTTTATATTAAGGATTAAGGATTAGCATGATTATCAACTGGAAAATACAGTCTTTGTGTTTCCTGGAGCATTAACTTTGACATTTCAAAAAGGCTGCCAGCATTTCAAAATCCAATGTGTTTCATGGCAGGTGGAAGCTGGAAGTTCAAAACAGAACTACTTTTTAAATTCCTTGTAATATGTTTAGTCCTTCAGCTGTGGCTTCGGATTCGTTCTCTCGTTACCTGATCTAACATTGTTTAAACCATTCTAATTTGTTGTTTCAGTACAACAAATTGATTCCACTAGAATGGTTTAAACAATATTCTTCCCGCAGTAACAACTTCTGTACTAAAAGTGTCTTTCTTAGTCTGACTTGGTCAAGCTTAAGTTATGTGCATTCACTGATCTGGAAATATTGATTTTGGGTCAGATCAACTGAAAATTGATTCATGACACAACAGATGTTTTTTTTATTACAATTTTTTCTTTGGAATGTTGTTAAAGTCCGTTTACTGAGTGAAATGACATTATCTAAACTCTAAGAAAAAAAGATTAAGTGCTAATCCTGTTAATACCTTAGCAAATTATGCTGCAGTATTAAATTATGCCACGGTTAAGTAACAGTTGGCCAATTCAGATCAAAAGCCACTTTCTTGATGTGCAATTTCTTACCAGACACCTCCCTGTTTCATCTTCACACTCGTCAGCCAAACCGCTGCACTCACAGGGCAGACAAAGGCTGGTCTTTCTGTAGAATCCAGGAGAACATTTCTGAAAGAGAACACACACACCAAAATAAAGATTTTATTACGCATCTTCAAAGCATTGTTCTCTAACTCTTTTAATAGGTGTAACACTGTAGAACTCCTTTCACAGCAAAGGAAATATATACTAGCAGTAAATTGGATTGGAACATCGCAGTTCAATTCATTGACCTTAAAGTTATTTTGTGAATGCAATTATCAATAGTAAAGCCATTCATTAATTGCCTGGATATTGAATATAATGTTAAATTACACACAGATTGGGAGATTTCTCACTGCGCATAGCAATAAACTTAGCTTGAATTTTGCTTCGTAACATATTAACAGAGAAACTTGCCCTTTGCTTATAGAGATAACAGTCATTTAATCACTAACACTTTTAAGGATGAAAGACAGCGTAAGCACCAGTTGAGGTGAACAAAAAAACATTCTTTCACAACAAAATGCAGCATAGGTTTTTACCTGAATCTGAAAACTAGCATCAGAAACTGACAGATACTGAGTGACCTGTTCTTGGTAATTTAAGGATGGATATTTTATCTGCTGAGCTGCCTGGCTGTCAGTCCTTTGAGGCAACCTGTCATGATGTCCAGTGCGGTGGGGCCGCTCTTGTTTGCTAAAAGGTCTGTGTCCGGCAGAGCAAAGACCAATTAAAGTCCAGCATATTAGGATCCGCAACAGAACCCCTCTACACCAGTGCCTATCCATGCTCGTATCCGACATTCCCAGAGCTTTTCCTGTGCGAAGTTTGTCCTTGCTCCCCCTGGTCTCAGCCTCTTAAACATGCACACACTGAGGCACAATGAGGACACACCCCGTTTACCTGAGTCAGCCGGGCAGATCAGCATGAGTCTACTTGGTGAATTCAAGCACTTCCATGCAAGTGTTTACATGCTCACTCGCGCTCTCTCTCTCTTTTACGTTCTTCTAAAAAATGTGCATACACAATAACATAATCTTGGTGGCCAGAAAACAAATTTAGACAGTAAAAGGAGACTGCCGGTATGCATGGACAGGTCTTAAAGTAAAAACATTAAACTGACAAAAGTTAGGAAATCTGTTGGTCTATAGTTATGGCTAAAAGAATTTGACAATGTCTTTAGCTTCATGGTTGTCAAAGTATGCTTTATCTACCACTTTAGTTTTGTTCACAATAAAAGTATTTAATTATTTCCATAGTAAACAACAACAAAAAAACATATCCATTGTGATGTAGTGGGCAAAAGTGAAGAAGTGGTAGCAGTCATAACACATACTCACAATAAATATAAACTTACAATAAGACAAATTACTCAAGTAAAACAATTGCACTTCTGCAATGCGAACATAATGGCATCTATCAAGGTCTTAAATACATTCAGAGGTACTGGTGTTCTACATTTAAGCTCTGATTGCAAACTGTTTCATGAGGTTGGGACAGGAAAGCTGAAAGCTTTGTTCCCCTGTTCTGTTCTGACACGAGGAACATTAATTTGAAAAAGTCTTGAGACCGGAGGCTGTTGTTTAAAGTTAACAAAGACGAATGATAAGGTGCTGTCAACTTAAGAATAGATTTATAAATCAAAACATACCAGTGGCCAAGACAGGCAGACATGCAGAAATAAACATTTGACCTTAGTACACAAGAAACAGGGATGAGTTAGGGCTCCATAATTTGTAATAAACAGCAAAGCGCCATGATACAGGCTATCCAGCATGACCATAGGTGTTCATGACTAACATATCACCATTATTGACCATAGTCAATAACTGGAAGAAAAGTTATTCCACCAATTTCTGTTTTATCTTAAAAGAAAAGCAGGATTTAAAATTCACATAAAAGCTTCAGGTTTTTGTCAACAATTAAGACACAGAAACAAGTTTAATTTATTGGCCATCACTATCGGTGATGATGGAGTGCTTTGACCTTGCTGCTGTTGAGCTGAGAAAGAATCAGTCAGTGAAATAAACATATTTTTCAAACTTCATACTTGGATTTTGGATTTGCCAAATTGTAATAAACAGTCCCTGTGGATAATGTTTTTCTTCTTTTCTGTTGTCTGTAAGGTCAATAAAAATTCTGCTACGTAGAAAACTTTGCATTTACTTGCATGGTATTTTGTTATGAATATTTCTGAACTGCTGCTTTTACATAAAATATAATTTTCCGAAATATTCGAGTATATTCCAGAGTGTACAAAAATTTGTGACTGAAGGCAATGTCAGACATCCTTAGACGACACAATCCAGACACTCACTTGTGAATCACTCCCCACACACACGCAGCAGACACACTTGGGTGTGTCAGCTGTAGCTACAGACAAATGCTTGTGTTGGAGGAACATTCAGGTGAGCACACTCTGGTTTATGAGTAACGTTATGTTGCCTAGAGACACACCCTGCGTTTCAAGGCAAGGCGCCGTGTCATAGCACCTCTGGGCACATATAATTAACTTCCTTTAAACATGCCCAATCAAACACGCACACACGTAGGTTTATGGAAACAGCCTTACAAGAAAAAACATAACATGTTCCCTTGTAATAATGCCTCTAATAAATCTACAGGAATTCCTCTTCTTTAATTACTTGTTGCTTGAATTTCTTTCTTGATTTGGTTTTGTGGGCAAAACAGCGGAAATATTATGAATACAAACTAGTTTCTAAGAGCTCATTAAAAAGTTAATTTCACAAAAACAAAATAATCCTTCTTCCAAAGTAACTATATGAAACGAATACTCAGGTAACTAATTGCTGGAAGCGCCACCTATTCTGGTGATTTTGGCTCTCCAGGATCCCTAATATTTTGCCTGCATAAATGTGCCACATAACGTTGTCTGGGGCTCCACAACGTTGCTGCACTGTTTTCAAAATGTGGTATTTTCCAGCAAATTCCTCCGCTGATATGTTTTTCCTCCAGCAACAGGGTGTGACACTTTGTACAGACATGTTAGGACACTCCAAAAACCATGAGGACCAGATCCAACTTCTTAATAAGACAAGATGCCATTTCAGCCCCACCCGGCGGTATCTTTTACATTTGTTTTGTTCTTGACTAAAGATGGGATTTGTTAAGGAATAAACTATGCTATAAAACCTTTATTCAATGTGGAAAAATGTACAATAATTCAAAATTATAAGTCTACATACATTATTTTTATAATGTATGTTTTAAAATACATATAGAATGTGAGTAATCTGGTTGTAAACACAGGTTACTGAAACATGCAGGATAAGAGGCAAAAAAGTAAAAGCAAGTTAGTTTGTAATTGGCTGTTCTGGAGTTATAAGACAATATAATAGGAAAATATAGATAAGAAAATTATTATTTCTGGATTTAAACTTGTCTTTTTATTTAACCAAAAATACATGTATTTTGCACATATGACATGCATCTTGTACAATTCAAGTGAAAAGAAATAGATAAATAGAAAGAAAGACCCACCAGTTATTTTAAAATCTGATGAAAGTCAGACATTCCAGACATTTGCTCATTTTCATCCTTTAGCTAAAAAGCTTGTCTTCAGACAAATGACAAAGGATTTAAAGGATAGCATTAAAATATATCAGTCAGGAAAAGGCTCCAAATTTTGTTTTAGAATTATATATAGTAAACAAATAATGATCACGTGACAGCAGTCACCAATAATTAAAGAAAACTGTGGATGACTATTTTGCAAATTGCAAAACTTGTTTCTTCGAAACTGATGAAAAGACAAGACAGAAACGTGTGAGGGGGGCTGCCAAGATGTTGAAGGCCAAAATAAAGAAACTGTCATAATTTCCAGTTAGTACTCTCTGTGCACTTACAATCTTGTCGAAAATGTAGTCTAAAACTAACCTTTTTTTTCTTCTAATGAAAACAAGCAGGTCTGATATTGCACATCACTGAAAGCACATGAAACCTAAACTGAAATATGGCGGTGACAGTATTTGCTCTAGTGCTAATTTTAATAAAACTGAAATGATGTTTTTACTAAGTTGAATGAATAATAAATTGTTCCAAATGCAAGTCAGTTTTGATAAGAAGGGAATTTAGTTTTATCAATGTATATGTCCAAAAAAAATTATTGACTAACTTCAAGAGACAAAAATTTTAGTTTAGGTTAAGTTCAGAAATATATCTTGCAGAAAATCTGGGGTCACCCGAAATGGGCAGTGGTCAAGACATGTCCTCACAATCTGAGAAAATTGTAAAGACATGTGAGGAAAATATTTTACATCACCAAAACCTACCATTTTAACGAAGTATATACACTATGCATACAATACATAAATAAATTATTTAAATGAATAATAAAAAAAATATTCTACTCTTTTAACTATTCTGAAAGCAATGACATGTGAGGATGCAAATTGCATAGCTCTATGCAATTCGCATGCTTTTAATCTGAAATCATGGGGTGTCTGCCCAGAACTTCTCACCTCACAGGAGTCTCCGGTGTACTCAGTGGGACAAGAGCACACTTCCACAGTGTTTGCTGGACCTCCAGTTCCTGACTCTGTCGCCTCCTCCAGGCCCACCTCCCCCAAACTGAGTCGCTGGGTCTGAGTAAAATACAGGGCTCTGATCCTCAAGCCCACCAGACCTGCCAAGACCATCATGAGCTCCTGTCTGGAGACAGGCCTGTTGGTGCCAGCATGGCGCCAGTTTCCCTGCAAACAATGAGAGTACCGGGTCAAATCGAAACAACATTGTGGAGTAGAGCGTGTTCAAGAAAAACATTGAAAATATCCTACTGTGTCTGCAAGATATCCTTTATCATTTTTGTTTGATTTTTGTTCCACTTCCAGTTTATAGTCCAACATTTAAAAAAACATTCTGGACCATTTTTAGGACCAATCTATATAATCCCAGATTGGTTAAACATCAGATTGTACTAAAATCCATTCTAAAATACTTACATGCATCAGACAATATATATTTTACCTCCAAAAGTTGGACTCTGCCCTGGTGCAGCCTGTCTGGAAGGGGAGCCTGTGACGCCACATGGATCAGGCTCAGAGTCTGACCCTTAAGGAGGAGAAATAATAAAGAAGCAAATATGACTGATTTTTATAAATGAAAGCAAAAAAACAGGTCAGTCAGGCTGAAGTACTGGGACCATGACATACAGTCAGCAGAACGTCTGGTTGTCTGTCAATGAGAGTCATGCCCTCACTTGGAATCCCAAATGATTTGGACTGGTAGGTGAGGAAGCCGCCATAAGACGAAACCTAAGAATCGGTAAGGAAGAGTAAGTATCTGTTATTTGAATGAGATTTCAGAAAATAGACTAACATTTCAGGAAAATGCAATGTGTATGAAATAATGGACAATTTCTCCTTAATGCCTGAATTTATATTTGATTGTACAAAAAATATTAAGTCTGTTTTTGGTGTCAATCAAATATTAATTTAATAAGGGGTTATTTATTTGAACATTGCACCTACAGTTAGTGTAAATATAGGCATGAAGTTAAATAGATTCACAAAATTTCTTTGCTCATTTTAACAATTTGTAATCAATGTTGGAAATTGAATTTCAACATATTTATTGAACAATCATAGGTGTTCATCCTATAGTGTTTCATATACATCCCTTTTATAACAAATAAATATTGCATTATTTGTTATTAAATATGTACTTTTATAAATATTATCATTATCATCATTATTTTTATGTAATCTTAAGTAATTCTTTCATTCAGAGTTGGGTAATCAAAATGCATGCACAGAATTATTGTTTCTTAATACTAGTATTACACATTTCCATTCCTTAGTTGCCTAGTCTCACTAATACCCAAAATTGAAAATAAGCTTTCAAATTTGGCCACATGTTGTCTATTCTGATTCGTCATATGTAGAAGACATTAAAAAGCCTAAATACAATTTTATTGCATAACCTAGCTCAAAGTTAAGATTATTTACATTAAAAATATCCGCTTCCACCTGTAGTTCACACTTCAAGCACTAGATTGTTATCATAGCACTTTTAGTGGTATCTCTAGAATGAGAGGCACATAAAGCAACATTTGTAATATTCATACACCCCCTGACTGTATACATAACAAAACAGGGATGGTGTTAATTAGCTTGACTGGTCCATAAAGAAAAATGTGCATGTTAAGTTGAATTGTACCAATTAGATATAAGCTGAGACGATATACAGAAGACATATCTTTAGTGCTATGATACCATCCATTTTCCCTTTTCTGTGCAGCACCAACATTGTGAAATTCAGCTCTTCATGGGCACAGTGTTTCAGGATGAGCCGACTTACCCTGTCTCCCAAATAAGACTGTGGCGCCACCCAGTGTAGAGTTTGAACTGTAGCAGGAAGCTCCTGAATGTCAGCCACCGCTGTGTTACTGACAGCGTTCAGCACTGAAGGAACCTCCTCCCTGTCGGGGCTTTCCAAACGCCAGCCAAGCATCTCAACAAACTAACGACAGGAAATTTTAGGAGTAAAGCTACAGGAGTTATAATGTACTATAGTAAATACTATGTTCATAATGGCTTTCTGTACTTTGATCTTACAGAACAGTGTTTGGAAGAACAGAGACTATGTTTGTGAAGAATCTTTACATTTCAAAAAGTAAAGTATGAAAGTAAAATAAAAAGTACCATGGCATGCAATGATTTGTTTTATTGGTGATGTTGTTTCCTTACAATACCTCTAATTAAATAATATTGTACTTCTTACAGACTTTCACTCATAAAACTCTGCAAAGGATGTGTCTTGTAATGGTAAGAGATGCAGTTTCTGGAGGTAATCCAACCTTTCCTCGCCGTTTGTTGGAGCTCTGACACTGGTTGGTCACTTCAAAGCAGAAGCAGCTGGAGCAGCCGAGGAGGTTCGATGGATCAAAGTAGAAGGAGCCTTCCCGGCACATATCACACTTGACACCTTCAACATTTTTCTGTAAAGATGATATCAGTCGGAACGGGAAGGTATAAAAACCAATCAAAAGAGTTTCTAAATCAGTGGTTTGTTGAGATGAACTCACCTTACAGAGACACCTGCCTGTGTCTGGGTGGCACACATCGGCTGTGACTCCTCCCTGGTTGCATTCACAGGGCAGACATTCGGGAAAGCGATAATACCCCTGAGCGCAGCGATCACACTGCCGGCCTCTGATACGAGGTTTGCAGCTGCAGAAAATACACAGAAGCATATATATACGTATATATGCCTTTTAGTATTCTTTATTGTACTGTATGTTGTCTCATCAAACTATTTACTCTTGAGATCCACTGACAAAGATTCAGAGAGTAAACTCACAGTCTTTGTTTATGCACCTGAAATATTCAGGTGCGTATTTCTGTAAAATTCACATTTTAGCTCCCTGCAGCTTTCAGTTTTTTACAAGGACATTCCTTCCAATAGAGTGGCACTGCTTAAGGAAGTTACAATGCAACAAGTCAAAAAAAAAAAAAGCCTGTTTATTGTTTTATTTACTAGTGTTTTGTTTGCATATTTTATTTAGCGCTTAAGAATGGACATTTAAGAGTTTGTATATATAATAACCCATATTAACCATGCACTGGTTACCTGCACTGTCCAGTAACAGTGTCACACTGAAGCCCTGCATTTATATTCACTCCAGTTGGAGAGCAGCCACAGTTCTCGCAGCCCAGTAAAGGGTGATAACTAAACGTCTGATGCTGGCACGCATCACAGGTTGGTTTCACTGTCTGAGGAGGACAGATGCAGCGCCCTGTCACTTCATCGCACAGTCGCCGTCCGCATTCACATGCTGCAAAATGACAACGGGAAATACCCAGAACATTAAAGTGGGATGTGTGTATTTGCTGTGTTTCATCAGATGTTTGAGACAAAAGCTAAAAATCATTCACGTTTGCAGTAGGGAAATCCATAGTATCCAGTGGCACATTTGTTGCACTGCCTCCCGATAACGTGCTGCCTGCAGGGACACTGTCCTCCAACAGGTTCGCACACGGCCCCCGTTGAGCCGGACTTATCACAGTCGCAGGGAAGGGCTCCGTCGTTGTAAGCTGCAACAAGAGCCCGGGCCGAATCTCTGCAAAACTGGGATGAGGTTCTAGGTCTGCCAAATGACAACCATATATAGAAAAGTTAACAAAAAAACCCCTCTTTCAAATAAAATAATAGTTTAATACTTGACAACCATAGCTAGTGGGCACCATTTATAAAACTCCTTCCAATGCTAAAAGTTGTTTCTAAAGATATTTGACCACATTAGAATATTAACAACCATATAACAAATAATCATATAAAAGTGTTGTTAATTGTGAATTAAGTTCAGGTTACAGATATTCAGATTTTTATTGTATAAAAAGATGCATTAGTTTTTTTCCCACTGTCTGACATTAAACTTGTTTTTGATGGTTAGAATTTCTAACATTTCTTTATTTGCTACCTGCGAGAATGATAATTATGATGTTTTATAGATTTTTATTTTACTTTCTACAAATTCTGATTTTCACATGCAGTTTTACATGGAAGATTACTAAGCCATTATTCATCATTCATTAAATAAAAGTAATTTCTGTAATCCTAACTGGCACAAGCGAGAAACATTTTGTCTAATTTAAAGTCAGACAGGAAAAAAAATGTAAGCTGTTCATCCTACATTGGATACCTACTCAATATGGAAGCCTTCACTTGTGCATTGTTTTATGAAATCTGCAGACTTGTCAAGTGGCTTCTCTCGCAGGTGCTCCGGGGAGTAACTACTATCAGGAACCAGCACAATATAATCCTAAACAAGTAAAAAAAAAAAAAAAAGAAAAACACCAAAATGTGTAAACAATCTGTCTTGCAATAGGGCACTAAATAATTATTTTTAGTCACATACATGTTTTCTATTGATAGTTTCAACAGACAAAAAACGAAAATATTCTGAGCATGCAAACAAAGCTGAACCTGTCCCCTGTTTACACGGCCTTGAGGTTTAGCTCTTATATAAAGCTTTGTGGGGTTGCCAGGTAGAAAACAGTCCCTTCATTGTTGTTTTTGGAGATATGGCATAACACTGAGGAGAGAGGACCACTGCATGCCAAATCCACAACCCCAGCTGAAAACCTGCAGATTTTACAAGTGCATGTCTTGCAAACTTTGTTGATATTTTTTAATTTTCTTCTTGAATGTAGAGATTTGCTTGAGTTACTGTAAAAAAAAAAAAAAAAAACACTGACCAAAACAAGGGTCTTCCCATGTGGCACGATGACAGAGATGCTGGGTAGCTGCGCAGAATTCCCGTAAAAGTCGAGAGCAATGCGGCCTTCGGCAACGACAACCTCCCTGCAGCCTGAAACTGCTGGACAGAATGTGGCATTTATCTCACCTGGAGGGGAAGATAGCGTCTCGGTTAGACAATAAGCTGCTCAACAATTTATTTCTCTATTAAACCCTTCTATCATTTAAAATCTCTAAAGCATTGGATGATCTTGATCATGAGGCCAAGTATGTAATCTGATTTTAAGAAGGAATCAGCAGATTACTGCCAGAGTAAACTCTAATTATAAATCCAAACTATTAAATTTAATTAGGTCAGATTCAAACTCTTTCCCAAAAACTCACCTTTCCACATATGGCCTGCATTTACTCGCACTTCCACCAAGAAGGAGACGTGTTCAGGCTGATGGTAATGCACCACAACAACATACCGAGCCGGGAGAGGCACCACTGGAGTAAAACTGATCTCAGTCTAGGCGAGACACCAGAATTTACAACTAGAATCCTGTGTGCTGTACACCCAGGCAGGATGATGTTCAACATGATGACAGGCAGATCAAAATATTTGACACAGATACCTGAGGGAATTTAAGTACTGTCCCGTCACTCTGAGGATCATGGACAGAGAACAAGCTGGACTGTCTTCTCCGCCTCCAATCTTCACTCTTGCCCCGTTGGAGAGCCGCTGCAAGTGTGGATGACAGCTGTCCATCACGGGTGGCATAGAGAACCCAGGATGAGGACGGCTTGTCAAACCGCCGTTGAACGCAGTGACGACTGCAAACATCAAACAGCAACAAATTATTAAGGCAAGTCCTGTTTGCCAAGCACCAGTGCAGAGCAATCAGGACTGCAAGAATGTGGCTTATATAAAGCAGGGTTGCTCGTTGAACAAAGGGTTGTGATGCGATAGCTGTGTTTGCTCTCAGGTAAGTTCCATCGTTTCCATTTGTTTACATGTTTTCCACCTGAACATTCAAGTCCACTTATGGTCAACACCAGAGTTGCACACTGACAGCTGGAAGATCTGTGACATCCAAGTTGCTAATTAGCTTTAGAGTCAGTAAAGTTAGAATGACAGATGTTCTGAAGCTCATCTTTAGCGTAGAAACCTTGGCCAAGTTGGTGGAAAGCTTGTATTCACACCTGGAGAACAGATGTGCAGTTATGCCGTTGGGTCTGACCTAGCACCCAGCATGGTCCAAATTACAACTTACAGTCATGGATGCTATGTTGAAAAGCTTGAACCACGTTTTTTTTTTCAGTAACATGCATGACTCATTTAATAAAAATGATATTAAATGTAGGTTATATGACCTAAAGTACTGACCTGTCCTGAGTGAAGCGACCATGAGTGGAGACACACAGCACTTTAGGCTCCACATACTCCAGAGAGAACTCTTCTGCTGGCACTGCATAGATCTTATACTAAAAAGGAAAATAGGTGTGTTTGCAATATTATGCTGATTCTTAAAAAATTAAAATAGGGAATTTTTCTACATGTCTTCAGGAAACAAATTTTCTCACCAGAAGGAATGACGTTGTAGACGTTTGCAGAAGAACCTCGGTCCTGTGAGACAGCTGCAGCATGGCCACTTGATTTCTGCTGTCTACTGCGACACTCCGGCACAAAGTGCTGCACGGGTTAGTAAAAAATTTGATTTTAGCAGAAAAAGAAAACATTTTCCTTGTACAAGTTTTCATATGCCTCCAACTTTCTTACAACTTGCTACATTACAACCACACATTTCCACTTATTTTATTGGGCTTTACTGTGGTAAGAGAACACAAAGTCAAGCATTAATATGAAGTTGAAGGAAAAGGATACAAGGTGATTTGTTTTCAACAAATGAATAAAATAAAATTGTGCCTCCAATAGATTATTCTTCCAGGATTTCCAGTCTTTTATCTCTGTTCATATTATCAGCACTCTGATCAGTTTATCGTTCCCCTGCTGGAGAAAAGCATCACCAAGACATAACGCTGCCATCACCGTTGTTACATTGCTGGCTGGCATGTCTGACTCAGTTTAACCGTTCTCCTACAAATTGTGTTTTGGATGCAGGCCGGGAGATCATATTTCTGTTTCATCTGAACGAGTTTCTGTTTCTTGAATAAGTTTTCTGTTTCCCTAAATGCAAACAGCAGGTCTGAAGCTGTGCCACATTGATTCATTTATAGATGATTGATTGAGCAGCTCTCCATAACCTTACCGTGATTTAAACATCTCCAAGACTTTATCCATTACTGGCTGCTGTGTTTCTTGGTCTCAGTGTAATTATGGTGTTTATGTTCTCTGACAAACCTCTGAGGTCTTTATTTATACTGAGAACTGACTACAAACAGATGAAGTCTATTTACTAATCAGATTACTCCTGAAAACAGATGATTTTGCTTATGGGTGTGAAATCAAATGCATGTAACCATGTTTTAAAAACATTTGTGCAAAGCAATTCATGCATCATTGTCCTTCCACTTGATAATTATGCACTACTATGGTGTTGTAACATAATAAAATGTGGAAAACTTTTAAGGGTTACAAAGAGTTTTGCAAAAAACTTTGTTATAAGACACAATAATTATCAAAATGACCACAATTCTGATGTTAGAAATGTTATGAAAACCACAAACACATGACTCACCTGAAAACACAACTATAAATATTGGCTCTAGCCATGATCTTGATCCCGGATTGTCCACTGATGAGTATGTTGACATTCTGGACAGAGTCCATCTCACTGGCATACTCCAGAATGAGGGTATACAGGCCTGAGTGAGGCACACGAAGACTGAGCTCCAGACGAGACTAAAAGACACAGAACGTGCATGATATTGAGAGGTCCTATAAAATCTTATTTGCTCCAAATGTCCTTTTATGAATTTTGCTACAAAATATGATTGCCAGATTAGTTTTGTATTAAGTTTAGAGTCACAGATGTGAGTCTGAACCTGTCTCCCATTGAGAGCTGCCATGTCTGGGTGATCTGGAGTGGGACGCCGCACACGCGCCTGTCTCCTCTTCCTCCTCCCACTCCGGGTGGTCAGCCTGCCCTGTGTGGCGAGCACAGAGCTGAAACCGTCCATGGTGATGTGCTTGTGCAGCAGACAGCTTTAAAAAAAAAAAAAAAACATGAAAAGAGAACAGAGATGACTTCATTATGCTAACAAAGAAAGGGTTTAAGAGAAAGTAAGGGGATAGGAAGAGGATTACTTTTCATCCTTGCTTGCAGTGTGTAAGTATGTGCACGGCTGAGTGACTTCTTCTTTCAGCAGAGAGGCTTCGTAGTAATCTCGTGGCAGCAGCACTAAATAATCCTGAAGTGGGAAGATAAAAATTTCACATATTTCATCTGGGTCACATTTAGCAACGCTTCCATATTCTGGCCACCTTGAACTTTTAAACCAGGGGTGCCCAAACATTTTGAGACCAAGATCTATTTTTTCTCTCGTCAGCCGGCTGAGAGCTACCTCATGACACTAGACATAAAAATTGTAAATTAAACTCTATTGACTTATTTTATATGCAAATTTACATCAGTTACAGCAGAAATATTAAAGTGATAGAAAACCTAATGCAATTTCTTCCTCAGTGAGATTCTGACACTGGGAGGAGGTTACTGGTTTCTCAGTCAGAAGCTGGTTGCAAACCTGAGGCCAGCAGGTGTCAGTCAGTTATGGTGGATCTGAAATTTGGTTTGATGACATCAATATGAGAAACTACAGACCGATAGGAGGAACCAAAGAGCTCTGTAAAGGTAAAGGCAAATCTTCTGTAGCTGGGATATAATTAATTTACCGTAATTTCACATAATTATCATGTTAGAAGCCATTTGTTTGTTAAAATTTAATGAAATATATTTGTCCTATTTGATGTTTGTTGTGAATGACTTATACTCACAAACGAACGAGGTAATTAGTTTAAGTTTGTAGTTTATTGAACGTTTAGAAACTACAGCGGATGTAAAAGGTAAACAAAGGTAAAAAAAACACTCATACATTTTTACTCTCTCTCTCTGTCGTGTAAGCACACCGTTGCCGTGGCAACCGCCTGCGTCCCGCAAGCCGAGCAAAGATTACGTTAAAAACATAACATTCAGTCTGTTACGATATCAGGTTTCAAGGCTTGATATTTATTTCTCAATTATTAATAATTGAACACAGCGGTGGTTGATTAGCTAATTTAAACTCCTGCTCTGCTAGTCAGTCGGTCTTTGAGTCGCCCTTTTTTTTTGTTAATGGAATTGAAAGGCACTGAATTGCTGAAACAATAATTACTGAGAATATTAATTTTAACACGTTTTGTTGATTTAAAAAAAATTATTACTCTTTAATGAAGCTACAAACGTTTAGGATCTTAGTGAATATTTTTGATAAGCGCGTTAGAAGAGGAAGTGCTGGTCTCAGCATCCTGGCGGCGTTCAGTTTGTCACCTACTGCCGAGATCAACTCAAAACCTTCCAGCGATCGACCGGTCGATCGCTGGAAGTTTTTGAGCACCCCTTTTTTTAAACACTTTTTCATAATTTCGATGTCATTAAACAGAATTTGACCTGTTGCCCTGTGATGAACTGCTGACCTACCAGGCACATCTTCTTTTTTTCACCAGGTAAATGTTATTGAGGACACTTACCAGAAGAACTCCCTCAGCCCTTATATGAATGATCCATTTCCCAGGATTTAATGCATAAGGTTCAGTGAAGCCCTTTCCTGGGACGGTGACAAAGGACGGGGATGAACTCGGAGGAAATATCACTTCCTTACTCTGATCTTCCCCTGCAGAGCACCAAGCACAGATATCATAAACTCCAGCAGAGGCAACATAAATACTCAGAGAGCTAATAAACCATTTGCTCACATAAATATCAGAAAGGAAATGTTTCTCTTTTTAAATGATGGGTTAGATTTTACAGCTGGATGGAGGAATGAGGGAATGAATACTTTGTCAGAGGCAGTCTTACCTGCAGTGCCTCTGCTATTTGTAGCCTTGATGCTACCAGTCACACTGACGCTGTTGGGGTTAATGAACCGCAGAACCACATGGAAAAAATTCTGCCGCCCCTCTTTCGGATCAACATGCACTGTTACCCTGGCTTCACTCTGCAGGGACGACAGTCACACACTGATTCCAGTGACACAAGTTTGGATAGACAATGAGTGAGTGGTGTTAGGTGGAGAGATGAAAGGCAGGCGGGAAGGTTAAGCAAACAGAACGGGTTAGTGAACAGACAGCGAGCGAGGCAAAGAAAGCAAAGCGGGCCCCCTTCACTTACAGTCACAGCAAGACTCAGAGTCAGGTTCATCCACCACCAAGATCCGGCCTTTGACTAGGACTCTCCCCTTGTTTTGGGAAGTGGAGTAGCGCAACATAATGTGGAAGGGTCCAGGAAAGCCAAGGCTAAGCATTAGAATCGCCTCCGGCTGAGGACAGACAGTGTTAGTTCTAAGAGCTGATGTTCTCCCACATCAGCAGTGAAAAAACAGGACACCGAGTGATTATTTGTGCACAGGCAAAAGCAGAAAATTTATCGTGAGACCGAAAATCGCTAGAGCCTGCTGTAATTGTCACATATACACCATATACAAAGCAGCAATGAGAATGCGCGAACCTGTGCAGGTGACATTACAGCATAACCCCTCCAGCTGAACTCTGGGAACTCTTGGGGGTTAAAACCAAAGCGGACTGGTCGAGAATTTGGCGTTGTGCCATCCTCCACCTCAAACTTCAACTGGTGCAGAGATGGGAAAAAGTAACCAGGGGAAGGCCTGGTGAGAGTAAAATGACAAACATTTTCTCACTCTTGGAATATTTTCTGATTTTATGACATTATCGATGTAGTTTAGTGAGATGTTATCTTAAATACCAAAATACTTGTAAAGTGCAGTGAAAATAAGTTTCACTAAATCTTTTGTAAATTAAAACCTTTAATTTAGTCAAGTGTGACATGATTTGAGAATATATGAGAATCTTTTGACATGACAGCTATTAGCCATGCTCTCCACAATTCTGACCTACATAGGAGAGTGGCTACTTTGTCAGAAGAAACCCATAGTGGTTCCTATATGTATCAGGGATGTGTGAGAAACAGCAAATATAAATAAGGAACTCTCGTCAGATGAAATTAAATAAAATGTCTTGAGCTACATGCTTTGAGTAGAACAACTACCCTAAATATACATTTACAACTACAATGAACTAATTCAGTTAAAAGTTTAATCATGTGTTTGAAAGGCCTAGTCAAAGTCCAACAAAATGTTTTTGGAAAGGCTTCAAAAAGAAGCTTTAATGCAAAGAAGAATGCTGTTCTTTGCAATAAATCACGTAAAATCCCAATGAAATACACTGAAGTCTGTGATTTTACCATGACAACATTTAAATAAGTTCAAACAGCATTAAAACTTTATTAGTTAAAACTTTATCAATGCCCTTTACATTTACCACAATGTATTGATGCTGCATTTCATGACTATTTTAAAAAAATGGAACCACAGCTTACTCTGCACACGTACGGCCAGTTACATTCTCCCGACACTGACACTGACCAGAGGTCTGATCACATGTCATGCCAACAGCACCTCCTAAATCACACTGACAAGCTGGAAGAGAGAGAAGACAAAATTAAATAATTTACTGAAAGAGAGTAACTCAACACCTGACTAAAAAACAGTGGCTTCTGGCAGAAACATTTTATTTTCTAACTCAAAGCCCTCGTTCATGTACCCAATTCTAATTGAATAAAAACCATGAAGTGAACTAGAATAAAAAGAAATAGTTTGTGTTTCTTTTATCTTGTACTTTTTCTAACACTTTGTAATGTATATGAAACTCGCTATATTCACACGGCTATCAATTCTGCTTTTTATGAATTGTGAAATTACGTTCACCACTTTTACTCCCGCTTTATTTACTAAAAGACATACAAAGCTTTGTTGAGTGAAATAGCTTTTTCTATTCCACTCAATAAAGTAAATTTAAGAAAACAGAAAGGTAACCAACAACAACAAAGCCTGTTGTATTTATTGTAACTGATCCTCAAGATCTGCTCTGCTTTGATTTTTAACTCATTCCTTCTTTGTTCACTTTATGTGAAAAAATGTTGTCCTTTGTGATCATTCAGATCTGACATCATACTTTCCAGTTCAAAAAGAAAACCTACAACTGTTTTTTCACATGTGCTTCAACAGAATGGGGTATGAGAGAGGCATGTTAAGTTGATGTCTGATAAAGACATCTTACCTTGACAGCCAAAGTATTTCTTTTTTTGCAGCAGAAAGTATCCATCTTTGCAAGAGTCACATGCATGGCTGCAGACATTTGGCTTACAGTGACACTGTCCTTCTCTCTGTAAAAACACATCAAGGAGGAAAAAGCAATTTTACATCGTTGCAAATGCAATGTTGCCAAACAGAGACAGTGATGTGTGCACGGAGAGGCGGGGTGTCTGTGTGTGTGTACGCTTTTAAATATACCCACCTGCTCACATTCTCCAACACCGCTCAGTGTCCCTTTCAGATCACACTGACATTCTGGAATGAAAAAAATAAAGACAGGCTAGGGTAGGGGCTGGGAAATGTAACAGGGAAATACTGTGAATAGGCTCTGATTACAGGGTTTTGTAACACTCACAGGTGTAACACAACAACCCCAAAGCTCTTCAGCTTCAAAGAAATGGAGGTCAAAAGGTCTTAGAGAGTTTTTTCATTCACTGATTGCAGCGCATAAAAAAAACAACAACTTTCTCTCAATGTCCAGCTACTTTCAACCAGAGGCATTGTTCAGATATCAAAAGTGTCTGTTGCAAATGATTTCAGGAAGAGCGGGAGAGACGTTAATCAGGCAAGAGAGCAAACCTGTAACATGAGAGCAACTTCTGGAGAATGCTTAGAGTTGTTTACAACATAATGGGAGCAACCATATCTTCCCCATGAGAGCTACATTTAGCTGACTAAAGCACACTTTCTGAACAGTCAAAATATGGACGAATCTAAAGTGAGCAGGAGATGTTTAAAAGTATCATCTGGTAATAAAATGTCACATTTAAGCTTAAGAATGTTCCCAGGATTTTACTCATTTTATGTGCAATTCTCCCGTTTCTCCCTGAGAAGCAGAAAATCAGTCTGGCCTTGGTGACAGCAGCATGTTGACATATTCACTACGTCAAAAGGGTGAAGGCTCAGATCAGTATCTTATCAGGCTTCTTCTGCCAATAAAACAATCCGAAGAAAAATGTGAGCAGCAAAAATAATACTACTGCTTGAAACATATGTGTAACTTTGGAGCCCTTTTTTGCAAATATTATACCAAATAATCCTTTTGCTCTAGATTCAATGCCAGAAGCTGCTGGTGGCTGCAAATAATCTAGACTTGGTTAGGATGAAATTTCAATTTTCTTTTAATTAAAATAGTCCAGTCAAAGATCTAAATTCAATTGATAATCTGCAGATGACTAAAAGTTATACTTTTGATAAAAGTAATTCAGTCTAGGCCTGTAGAGCAGGTAGAGACATACTAAAACATCTGCTGCCGTAATTGGAGTGAGATGTGGTTCCACAAAGTATTGTTTGACAAGGGCTGAACATACATGTGCTTCTTTGTGTTGATCAGTCATATGAAATTAAAATAAAATGAAGTTAATGTGTAATGTGAAAACATGTTTGAATACTTTTGCAGTCCATTGAACAACAATCCTATTTTCGGGGTTCTGGTTACCCACCTGTGCATCCATGAGGGTTGTCGGCAGCTAGGTTCCAGTAGAGAGGTTTACACCTGTCACACAGCGTTCCTTCTACATTGGCTCGGCAGCGGCAGATGCCCTGAAAACAGCAGATAAGAAATCTATGAGGTGTTGAGACAGGCTGCTGCCGCTGTAGGCCGGGTTACATGTGTTCTCCATCATGCAGATTAAATCAGACACGAGGGCCTGCGTACTGTTACAGAGCAAGTGTTGTTAACTGAAAACTGGCTTTTCTCTCACTGTGTGGAGTGGGGTTTGTGTTGCTAACTTTGTAAGCAGAACCACTTGAGCAGCCGAGAGTTGCTTCGTGCGATTGTTGTTTCTTCCGTTTTGAGATGGAAATGGAAGGAAGTCACTTTTTCCGTGTTTGATTGCATGTGCGTTTGGTGGGACTAGCCTTACTTTGTTGTGCAGTTTAATATCTGGGCCAAAGTTCGTCCATGTTATCAGCTGTGGGATAGTAAATCTATTCAAATTCACCACCCTGGATTTGGCAGTAACCAATGGAAACTTAGTAAATATAAATTCAGTCTATAGGAAGTAGGTTACCGTTAGAGGATTGGGCACTTCGGATCCATCTGGGTTACAAACACTGATGGAGTCTGAAAAATAAAACAACAAATAAAACAACAATAAAACAATAAAATGCTCTCAACAGAAAATTTACGATTAAATAACTCCCATATGAATGCATGCAGTTATTATTAAAATGTACCAAAAATCACCCAAACTACATTGTTGTTAATTTAAACTGCATCTGATTCTGCTTAAATGTTTAGTGTGTCCAGTGGGTTCACTTGTGTTTACCCGAGCACTGGGGAAACCTGAGTCCAGATGCACAGCGGTCACACTGCTGGCCCACCACACCTGGCAAACAGAGGCATTCGCCTGATAATGGGTTGCATCCAGTTCCATATGAACCCTCTGACGAACACCGACAGGCTGTGGATAGCAAACAAGCAGAATTTCAGCTGTAAATACTTTTAAGATTCTTCTTAAGATGTTTATTTTATTAATTATATTTTGCGAGGTGAGTCCCAGTTGTCAAATGCAGCAGTCAACATTTAGTTTTTATAAGAAGTTTACATAAACTCATTATTGGCATAAATCTAAAAGTAACTTTGGACTTCTATGCCTTAAAATTGGCCTGTGTCTCTTTAAGAAGCTCCTGCTCTTTCTGACACTTCGCATAAAAACAAAACATAAAAACAATGTCCCTACACTGTAGTGTTTACAACAGTTATTGGGAGGGTTGGACTACATAGTTCATGTGACAAGCTCGGCAGACTTGCAGTTCCATCAGGTGTTTCATAATTGCTGCTGCTACTCTGAAGGAGCTACATGGGGAAGGAGTGAGAGAGGGTTTCTCAGTAGAGCAGAAATTCGGCTGGAGTCTGTAGCTCCAAGGAAGACTCCGCAAACATGTACGAATCAAAGCAACACTCCAGGTATGTTTTAGATGAAGGAATTACATTATAAATACGAAAAGGTTACATGCCTTTTCAAGATCAAACCAACAAAACTTACCAGCACAATCTGGATATCCATAGAAACCTGGTGCACACTGGTCACACTCACGGCCTTGATAGTTGGGGAGGCAGTTACACTGACCATTCGGACTGCACACGCTGTCAGCAACCCCAGCTCCTCCACAACGACATGCTGAGGAGAGATACATGTCATCATAGCCTAAGTGGAGATTTATTCCAAATTGCTAGAAAAGATCCAGACTTTCTTCTAAGGTTTACTATATTTCATGGCATCCTCTGGCTATCTGTTTCAAAATGAAAACTAATAATATCAATATATTTTTTGGGATGGGGGTCCTCTCACCCTGACAGCTTGGGAAGGAGTAGTGTCCAGGTTCACAACGGTCGCATCGCTCCCCCTCCACGCCCCGACGGCAGAGGCAGCGCCCATAAACATCACATATGGTATGCACTGTCCCTCTGTAGTCACAAATGCAGGCTGCAGGCAAATACAGTGGAAACATTATTTTCACAATAAGAACAAATTCCTCTGCAGCTGGAGTCCCAGCTACTCAGGTTTGCTAGAAGCTATATTTATGTTTGTCTTGCACAACTCCACATGGTGTTGTTTTGTGAACAGGCTTGGCACTAAGAAGCCACCAGAGCGATTCCCACTGATTTTCTTCCTACTGAAGTAGTAAAATCTGCTTCGTAAAAGCAACACTAAAAGAACTGGCGGGTTAAAGGATTATTTAATGTTTGCTTATGTTCTTTGAAGAGTTGGATAACTAAAAATGACAGAGGTTAAAGGGTTTTCTTAAAATTTTGGTTCCCAGCTTAAACTAAATCAGAAAAGCAGCCATAACTAATATTAGCCTGGTGAGTTCTTACTGGAAACTCCCAAAGGATTGGTGCTATAATAAGAGGGTAAATCTTTTTGGGCCATCAGAGTGCTATGCTCATTTTATCTGCAGCCCAGTAAAATGTCAGTATCCTACCAGTAAGTTTCACAACCAAAATCGGCAAAAAATGATTTGTTTCTTGAACGCACATCCGACTTGATTGTTTGAAAAATATATGTAGTGTATTTCTAGCAAAAATATAGACAAAATAATAGCTAAAATTAACTTAATCTGATCTTGCAAGTTCAACATGTGGTCAAGAAAAATCATTTTACAAAACCTCCCACTGTTACACTGTATCTTTGAAAAACAAAAGACATCGCCACCACACCCTCAGGTGTGTTCTTAATCTCTTAAATTAATGGGAGAGTCTAAGACTTACCACGATAATCTAAATAATTCCAAATATTAAAAAAATTACAGATTTTGGTTCTAAGCTAACTTAAGTATATTCTAAATGTCTAGAGAAAAAAACTGATTTACAAAAATTCTAAATAAGTGGCCACAATTAATCCCAAGCATGAGAGACATCAGGTTTAGATGAGATTCAAGCATGAATCTCACACATATATACATTTACACCTCACGCTAAATGATCTCCAGCCCTTCTTATTAACATTTAACTCAAGCGCAAACTCAGTCAGACACATACTGGTATGAAACATTATCCTCTCCCCTCCTTTTTAACCATTTTATCTCCCTCTGAGTGAATGGGACTAATTAAACTGTACAATAAAAAAAGCTTTCTCAAGATACTAGCAGAGGTCCTATAAATACAAAAAAATGTGGATGAGAACAAGAAATAAAAGAATTTAACATCGCCCAGCCATGAGAACATCTCTTCATTTTAGGTCCAAGCACACTTACGTTGACATCTAGGAGAGTTGAAATAGCCAGGGGGGCAGGCAGTGGGTCCTACACAGGGAGCGAAAACAAGAGGAACAGCTCAAAGTGCCTGTCAGACTCAACTTTGATGTGACAAGTTAGAAAATCAACTTACCCACTATAGGGCCTGCAGGCGATTGAGTGGTTGTCAGGTACTCAGAGTAAGCTAGTTACAAAGAGATATAAAATGAAGCCAGAAAATTATCACATAACACCGACTTTGTTGATTCAGAAGTATGACTCAATAAAGATGCAGACTTCTGAAAATGCAAACAAATGTCAGATAACTCCAGCTGCATAAAATTCAGCTGCATATTAAAATATGAATTCCCCTTCAGGATTTTAAAATACTGTTGATTCTGCTTTGTGAGCATTTGGGTTGATGACTCCACAAGAGGCACAAGACTTGAGATGATCCATGGAAAACTTTTGCTTAGATATTAAGCCTTTTGAGTTATGCTTGGCTCCAGCCTACTTAAGCTCTCTCTTGCATAGATCTGTTAATTCCCATTCTTTACGCTCAAATAACATTTTTCTTTTGCAAGTTCCACGTGTTCGAACTGAAAAGGGGAAGCAAGCATTCAGTGTTATGGCTCCTTCAGCCTGGAATCAGCTCCAGACTGAATTCAAGATGTCAGAACAGATTTCATTGGATTTATTTCGAGCGGTTCTTAAAAACAGGCAACGAGATTCTGTTAAACAGTGTCACTGCTTTTAAATTGTTTTCTACTGTTTTACACTTGTGCATATGTATTAATTTGTTTATTTTGTAACTAGGTTGCTGTGTATTGCAGATTTCTGCCCAGGTCCCTCTTGAAAATGAGATCCAGATCTCAATGGGGTTTACCTGGTTAAATAAAGGAAATAAAAAAAATAAAAAAATATTACAGATACGTAATTGGTAGAGTATGCAAGTTTGGAGTTGTTAGATTAATGGAAAAAAAAAGAAAAACATACAAATGGGTAACTCAAAACAGTACGAACACAGACGAGTTGGAGCATTCCTTCTGTCTCCAGAGGCATGTGTGAATGACAGCTTGTGTTTTGGTGACTTTAAGTTGATTAAATTACAATTTAAACTGCAAAACAAATGCAATTTCTTAACATAGCATGTTGTTCGATAGAGATAATAAGGCTTTTGAACTAATCCTTCAGAGAAAATTTATTTGGAATGTGTTCGCCAACAGATAAGGACGATGACAGAAACAGTAAAAACATTAGGGAGGCTTTTAACTAAGAACTTAAACTGTTTAACCCAGAATTCTGCTGATAGTGTTGGTAAGACTAATGTTCTGCTGACCACAAGAGGAAAGAATATCTTAAAAACAACATAGCAGAAAGAGAGGAGACAGCGCTTTGACTTTACTGATGATCATATATTCACTCTACACACAGAGTGCTTTTACTTTCTGCTTTAAATGTGTGATAATTACCATGTAATTTCAGAGCAACATTTGCTAAACTTTCCCTTCAAATGTTAACCCACAATATGTGCAAATATTGTTGCATGCAAAGACTAAAACAGCCTATAAAGATCTCAGGGAACCCAGATTGCCTCCTAAATACTGGCATGTCAAACTAGACATGTTTAGTCTGGTTTGACATGCCTCAGAGACTGCACATAAATAAAACCACTTAATAAAACTTAAAGAAACTCTTTCACACATAAATGATGATTAAAAGATAAGTTAAGAATCCAAAGAACCTCAGGCAAATTTGCAGGAGACACACAGGTCTGCTGTGTGTGAAGAGACATTAGAAGATGACTATCATGATTGCACTTTTAAGGATTTTTTTGATGAAGCATCAAAAAATTACCAATAGAGATGAAAGAATGAGTGTGTTATCTTCATGCCTTTGCAGACAGATTCAGCTTTGCCAGGGAAGATCAACTTGATAGTATAGGGGAAATTCTCTTGCAGATTTCAGTATCTCTGTGGAATGTCGAATTTGTCTCTCCTTGTTTTCCAACAAGAATAAACTTTTCTCTTGCAGGGAAACTGGAGACAAATGAAATGCTAACAAAGACTGCCTAGGGCATGATTTTAGCCATAAAAGAAGGATCTTAAGTTTGACTTGTTACAACATCATTCTTCCATTTACTGAAGGTCAGTTAGAGGTCTGTGCAAAACATGGACTATAAACTATATTTGGTGAATGCATTCATTTTCAACGCTCAAAGTGAAGTCTTAAAGCACTTCTTAATGATATTACGTGTATTTCCATTTACAGTTGACACTATTTACTCATACATAGCCCAAATGTTTCAGATTGGTGTGTATAAATATGTCTTTATTTTTTGACCGATAAATAAGATCTATATGAAAGATGCAGAAAGTATTAAAAAAAAAAAGCTAAACTCACGAATGCACTCAGGGTAGCGATAATGTCCATCAGCGCAGCGATCGCAGCTTTCTCCAGCAAATTGTGGCTTGCAGATACACCTTCCGGACCCCATCTCACATCCGGCTGTAATCCTTTCATCACAGCTACAAGCTAGAGAATGGCAGAGATTTTTATTAAAATAAGCAACCATCATCCAGTCTGAATATAAAGTCATCTTTCACTGCTTTAGCGCAATGTCTCACAGTTAACTCAAGCAATACACAATTATTCACAGCCTCTAAATTTTTCGTAAACTAAGTGTAATATGTATTTATGTATACTTCACACTACTGCCGCCCAGTATTTCATCATACATTAGAGAAGTTTTTTGTTTTTTTTTCCACAGTGTGGGACTTTAGCTGAGAATATGTGCTTTGGTTAGATTTGACACAGATTGAGCTTTTCACTAAGGTAGGTCTGGTATAAAACAGAGCAACAATAAGTTGAAAATTACCTCATGCTTGCTGTTAAGCATGGTAGAGTAGCTGTGATACTCTGGGCCTATTTCTATTTGTCTGTGAAAGGCCCCAGGAACTGTGACATGTTTTATGGTATTGCGACCTATTGGAAATACCAAGATATTTTAAATGAAACCAGGATAATTATTCCAAAAGAATTTGGTCAAGAAGCTTTCACGGGAAATAAAGTCAAGTTCTTTTCTAAGCTCTCTGAGCCTCTTACCAGACATGAATTATACAGAAAACCTGTAGGGTGAGCTGAAGGGAAGAGAAAATGAGAGAGGACTCAGGATTTCCTCCAGGACTCCAAGATTCAAAATTGTGGAAATGTATAGGAGAAGAAAATGTCCTGATGTTAACTCTTACACAAGGTACTCATTGTACAGGAAGCAATTTAATAAAAAAATGTTTTTAAAGTGGGTTTACAAGCATTCTTTTTGCAAGCAGTAGCTAAATAACAAAGTATTTTAGTTTAATCATGAAAGATACTTACTAACCCTCCACATGCTCCCCTCCTAAACCGACCTGAGTTTGTGGGTTCTGCAGTTCACTTTTCTGAGTGAAAGAGAACCACTTTATATCCCCCACTCGGCAAAGTCCAAAGACAACTGTCAGCTGCTCTTACTACAAAGAACAGCTACAAAGCATTCCAGTAAAGTAAACAATGGTAAAGCCCAGTTCAGAGATAGTAAAACCTGTGGTGCCAGTGTTGCTGCCCTGTTGCCTTTTGTGACTGTCTGAAACAACACACGTAAGCCTTTCTTTGAGTAAAACTCTATTTAGGCTTCACTTGGTATTCTGCAGATCACATGCCATCATGCGTGGACGGTATTTACATTCAACCAGCATTAGTACAATGTGGAAAACCCTGCTAACATGTGCTCTTGGTATCGATTGGAGCTACAGCAAAGAGTGGATATGAAGAGTAATCTACTGGATCACATGGAGGCCTTGAGATGTGTGTCGTGACAACGTTTGATAAAACCCAGAAAAAACACCAGCAAGCAACTCAAACAAAAATAAAAGTGCCTTAGAAAAATACATTTACTTTACCCTACACCTGTATTAACTTTTCCATCTTGTATACTGGATGTTAAAACATTTTAACATAGATTTCCAGTTAATGTCACAGGTTTACTGTTTTATTCACTATTCAGTTTTGAGGGGAAAATGAGCCACTGTACAAAAAGATGCATTAGCTTGAAATTGAAAAGTCAACAAGTTTTAGACCAAACCACACATATATTAACATTATATGTATACCACTTATTTTATTCCTAAGAGTCCCCACGCCACCATCTATTCATTTGTATGTGAGGACCATTGTGAGGACAAGGGGATGAAAATAATTGGTGGCACATTCGACATTTTCATGAACAGTCAAATAGATTAAAAAAACATGTTAACCAAGCAGTGTCACAACCCGTGTCAATTTTTATGAAGATATTTGGCAATGAAAATTATCCTAAAAGGAAAACAAATATAAAGCTATGTTAAGTCAAAAGGCTGAAGTGAACATTATACTTACGTATGCATCCAGTTGGAGACTCAGGAGGCACTCCGAAAGGTCTGTAGAAACCTTTGATGCAGCTCTCACAGTTTATTCCTCCAGTGTTGTGCTAAAGAACAAAAGAAGCGAGTATCGTGCATTAGACAGCTAATCTAAGAAAAATAGTCTCGTTTTTACACTTGAAATCTTCATAATTAATATTTCCATTGGGTGTAAAACTTATTTGAATAACTGGGGCAATATGCCAATGGGACATTTTGCCTCACAAATTTGGGAGCTAATTTTTGAGCAAATCATGCAGCATGCTACTCTTCACTGAGAACTACATCGATAAATAAACGGACAAGTTTGATATTTATTTTCTCTTGTATTTCTTTCACTGATAAAAAAAGACACATGCATGTGTTGACAAGAATCAGTTTAAACTTGATACACATTTCATACCTGGCAGCTGATGCACACTCCTCCTCCACTGTACCTGCCGAAGGTGTCCAAACTTGCTCTCCTCTTTTCAACCTCTGGGTCGTAATAACAGTCGGAAGCATGGGTGAAGCACTGGCAGGCTGAGGTGGAAAGCCCCAAGACAGACATGCAGACAAACACAAATTCAGAGCATTTATATTTGCCTCCCACTGAATTACCTCCCACCTGTGTTTAAACTCTTAAAGCTTACAAGAGAGACGCTAAATTGCTAATAGTGTAATCTCTGGCTGCGTAGCATGCCTGGGGCTTAATAATTTTCAGGCATTTTTACTGGCAGTCTACTATTGTTATAAGTCCAAATAAATTTATTTGTGGCTCCACATAGGCAGCACAGTGTCTTGCAAAAGTATTCATATCCCTTCAACTTTTTGACATTTGACACATTACATCCAGAAATCTAAATGTATCATATTCAGCTTTTTTGAAAAAGACAAACCCATTGCTTTGGCCTGAAAGTCTGAAGTGTAATGAAAAGAAAATAAGCAATGGTTTCAAAAGATTTTTAGGATGTAGAATGTGAAAAGTGTGGCATGCATTTGTATTTAGTCCATGATACCCTACGCAACATATAGAATAGCAATAATCACAATAACAATATATGCAACATCGCAATCACAAAGGACAGAGTGCATGCAATATTTAGTCACCTTTAATATGTCAACTGTTAGAACTGTTATTGTTATTGCAGTATTTTACCGCAGATGTTAAGTAGATAATAAACAGAGTACATATTTTAATCCCAGCATAAATAGGGTTGTCCTGTGAGAAAATATTAGTGAACAAACACTAAATAAGACACCAAAGAGGTTAGAAATAAAGCAGTGGATTAGCTTAAACCTCTTATTGAAGAATAGCAAGGCGAAAGTTATTTTTGAAAGAAAACAACGAAGTATCCTGTTCAAAGTTTGGAACAATGGATGTGGTGGACAGAGTAAACATGTGCATGTGCTCCTAAACTCATCCTCCCCACAGTGAAATATGATGATGGCAGCATCATGTTGTGAGAATACTTTTCTCTAGCGACAAAGAAGCTTGTCAGATTTGGTGGATCGAGCAAAATTAAGAGCATTCACAAAAGAAAACAGGTTTGAGGCTGCTAAAAACGTAGGAACAGGATACATAATTCTTAAAAAAAGCTAAAGATACAAATGATTAGACTTACATAAATTCATGTGTTAGAATGGCCCTGTCAAAGTTCAGGCCTGAATGTAATTAAGAATCACTGGCAAGACTTGAAAATTTATGTTAACAGATTATCTCCGTCCTGTCTGACTAAGAGTTGAGCTATCATGCAAAAATTCCAGTTTCATGATGTGCAAAGTTCATAACCCACCGCTTCCCACCACCACCATCAAAGCTGCAACTATATTAATGCAGAATAAACACTTTCCCAAATTTTTATAAAAATAATAAAAACCATGTTTTATTCTCTTTCTACCTTATAACTAATTTCTATTACTTTGTGCTGGGCAATCTGATAAAATCAAATAGGTTTATTGTTGTGAAAGTGAGAAAACATGAAGAAAGCTAGGGGTGTGAATACTTTTACAAGGCACTGTATTTTCTAGTGGAAAATATTTCAACAGTCCACTTGAATTGGATTCCAGCAGATCCAGGCTCGGATGTCTCCCTGGATGGATCACTTCAGAAATGTTACTATCTAGGGCGGCACAGGCCTGCACAACTTAAAACTTACCAGCCGGCAAGGTAGGCAGACGAAAAGCAGCTATCGTGAGGCTAGTTACTCATCACACAAACAATATGTGGAATGTCCTGTCGAATCTTCACCGACACAGATTACATACAATACCATATCAGGGCATCGGCAACTGGGATTTAATATCAGAGACAAGACAACACTTCAGCCCACTTCTGGGGCAGTAATTCAAGAGCCAGGAGCATGAGGAGGAGCAGAGTGAGATACGCCTTATATGTCGGACTGCACAAAAAGACACTCACGCTGACAATCGTTGGAGCTGTCAACAGTTGCAGCACGCCACGGCTTCTGGTTAAAGCCTGGGCAGCAGCGGTCACATGACTCGCCACAGGTGTTGTGTTGGCACTTGCAGTGGAGTCTAAAGAAAGAGGACGAGACAGTAATTCAAACATCACAGAATAGTGATTCTGTGATGTTTGACACCTTTGAGAACAACAGTTTAAGCTGTATATCACTGACACATTATCGCCATGAAGTTATGACAACCGTGTTGCCTTTAACACAGAGTGACATTTGATTTAATTTTAGCTGGAAATGTGACTGTGATAATCAAATTGTTTTGGCTTTAGGGCTTGTTTTGGCCCCAAACTGGTAAAGTATCAATTATATGGGGAGAGGTAAGATTTCTGAAATGCAATATTACCATCCACAACAATGGATAAGTTTGGTTTCTAAAGAAACCAAAAGCTGTCAGATGTTATGAAGCACTTATATTCTTTTTACTTTATAATTCAGTCTATGAATTTACAACCTTTTCTGGTTATAAGTTAAGTCCTTTATTCAACAATTCAAACTGAATAAGTTATCTAAAAACTCACTATTTTGAGTTTGTAGAACAAAAAGAGTCTTGTGTCACGACAGAATGCTTAATCATTTATGGTTAATGATATGTTGTCTGAAAATTTCTCACGTTCACTAGAACAAGTATTTTTCTAAATTAAAAAAATGAGTGGGAATATATTGAGTTAATGAGTGGTTGCTTTTTGGCAACACAGTAAAATGATAGAGCAGCATTTTACCTACAATGATCATCTGTAGAAGTAGAATCTTTATTTGTTTTCACTGCATTTTTCATGGTTGGATCTCTCCATTCTCAAACTCCCTGATTGTGCAACATTTTCTCTTTGATTATTCTGCAGGAAGAAACATTCCTTCCTAATTATCTCACAGATTTATGTGTTCCACATGTGGGATCTCCTCCCACACCACTTTATGATACAAAAAGGCTCTACATTGAACTTCACTATGAAAGGAATAGAGGTTCTTTTTTTCCTGCTGCCATGAATCATTTTTCTTGATTGCATCATTAAAAGATTTGAAAGATGAGGTTTGCTTATTGTGACTGTGGTCTATGCACCTTTGTTTTCAGCAAAATCCATCCAACTAGTTTGGTTTTAAACAGCAGAAACCATAGTCCACATAGACAACTAAGCTATGTTAGCAAATAAACATAAGATTTTTAAATTTACATTTGATGTTAACAGATATAAAAGGTGTAAATAAAACAGCTTAAAGTGTAAAATGTGAGAAGTAAGAAAATAATTTCGACCCCATAAAAATGAGCAGCAAGGCTGAAGTTTGAGAGTTTTACAGACCTGCTTGGGTTGTCCAGATTCCGACCAAAACCACAGACCTGGGCATGGCCATGGCAAACACAGCGACCACCAATGCTGATGTCTTTAATACTATAAAAATACTATCAGCAAATAGAGAAATGTCAGCACAAGCACAAACAGGTAGATCTGTCACATTTGACAAATTTGAACAGCTCAGGAATTCATGGGATGAACTGACTTAATATTTCCAATAGATTAAAGCAAAAAAAAAAAATTTCCTAAGATGACAAGTCTTTATGAAATTTAATCTTGAATACATCTTAGTGTTCTGTACCAGCCACTTAAAATTTGTACTCTGCTTCTTTTAATAGCCTGCTATCCTGAGCTTTAACCAGAAGTGCTATATCTCACACTTGCAGACTGAAAGAGCTTTCCAAACCTGTCGCTATCAAAAAATATTCCAAAGATGACTTGTCACACTCATCCAGACTTGGTTCTCCACAAACCCTAATGGGTCAACAGAGGAGTGTGAATGTGTCAGCAAAAAGGAAGCTGGCAGGCAGGAGGTATAAAACTAAACTTTGTCCAAATGGGAAGCTAAAGGATGCCAACATGTCACATTAGTGTCAGGTTGTACGGTTTGTGTCATACCCTGCGTGTGACGGTGGGGTCTCTCTGGGCTTTGGAGATCAGGTGGCCTAGGAGAGTGCTGGTGCGAAGAAAGCGCAAGCGAATGTTTGTGGCCTTCGTGAAGTCACGGAGCACTGGTGAGTATGTGAAGTTTTTGGAGCCCGGACGGCCGTTTATCAGAGAAACCACAATCTGGAAAGTACAGCGTTTATTTTAAGTGAATTGTTGTTCAAACTTGTCTAGCATTTGTTGCCAGAATATTTCATATTTCACCTCTCCATTCTCCAAAGGTATGATCCGTGAATACTCTGTGGTGCAGATCTGGTCATCATCATTAAAAATACGACCATTGGGTTGTTTTCCAAATGTTTCAATGCACTCCCGTTTTGAATCTAGTGAGGTGAAGAAAAAAAATCAAAATGTTATGGTTAAATTATTGACATTTTTCATAAATCACAATTGTAGCAGAATACCAAATTATTCAAGGGTGTTTAATTATCAGAAATGGATACATTGACATAAGCTAAATATTCAGGGTTCAATGTCCATGAAATAAGTATCTCTATCTGAAATTATAATATAATAAAGTCCAAAAAGTGACATCTAAAAGATTGTACTCTGTTGGCATGTAGAAGAATAATCAGTGTGTATGGTATTTATTCATGTCAGTACAATTTGAAAAGAGACTCAGAACCTGTTGGAGGAACTACATATATCCCTTCTGGTTAAACAAAGCCTTAGAATCCAGCAGAATGAAACAGGAAAGAGGGAATCTATGGGTTTCCTGCACCTGTTTCAAATAAGACCATTTTTACAATACTTTGCCCATTTAGTCTTCATCACACATTTTTCCACGGATGTTAAACAACTTTTATCTTCTATGTGAGATTAAACTAATTAACAAGGGCATGTGCAAATAAGCTACATATTAAGAATAATAAGCACAAAAGGTAGAGCTCAATTTTAATTTGTAGGGAATTTATTTGGAATTAACTTATATTCTGCCAAATCTTTTTCAGAGGTATAACTATTTTAAGTAATACTGTAGAAAATCTCAGAAATGTCTGCGATAAAGATAACGTAGTCTAATAGGGAATAAATCATTTAAGTAAAAACATTGCTGAGCTCAGAATAGGCCATACATTTACAGGAATTTGGATCAAGTGCACTCAAAGTGAAAGGCTGAGAGTGAAAACCTAAAAAAATCTCTTTGTGATAGCGCCGAGAAATATAATTCATAATACCGATTTGTAAAGTAAGCAAATAGAGTTGCGAGCAACATTTTTGTTAGCTTTAAATCTAAAATTGTAGAAGATTCCTCCATATATGCATCTTTTATTTCTATGACTATTTTCCCTTCGTAATGACATGCAAGGTTTACGGTAGAACAGTTGCTAGAAATTCAGCAGCACTGTCAAATTCAAGCCAGCAAGTCTGGGATCCCCAATTCACTCAGTGTTGGGAATCCCATACATATCTGATCTCTTGGTGTCATTGTAACAGAGATTGCCCATAATATACACAGTTGGTCCTCTTTTTTTCTGCATATTTATTTTTTCTGTCACTATGTCTCTTACTCTGACCGCCAAGTATAAAAATCTCCTGAGCAGAGCTAGCAGACAGCAACCACAAACCCAGAATGAACAGCGCTGATCTCTATTCGCATTCTGACTGTGTCATGTAATTTCTTTCTGCCAACTCCTTATACATAGTTGTCCCGCCTCAGGTTGATTCCTTTTTACTCAAAGCAGCACAATACGTTCGTAAAGCAGGAGCAATGTTTTTCTCAGTTTTGTCCATGCTTGAGTAATTGGAACAGCACTGAAATATCTTGAGTAGAATGATCAAAGAGTCATATCAAAACAGAGCTCCAACACGCTGTCGTCAGCCTAGCACTTCAGCAAACTTCTCCACATAAAAATATCGGGTTCATTACAGGCAGAAGCTGTATTCATCGAGTCTGAAACCTCAATTGAGACAAACTATCTATCAAGAAAAACAGATGCAGTCTCCAGAACTTCGTATGTGTAAATATAATTTTTCAATCCAAATCTACTTTAAAACATATACATGGCATTGATTTTAATGAAGTACTGGACTGAGACTCTGTAAAAGTAGCTACGTATTTTTAAATAACTAAGACCAGCATTGAGCAAAAAAAAATAAACACTGATCGAGGCATCCCTTAATTAACTATCGCCCCTTTAGGCCTAAGTCTTTACTTAACTTGATATCAATAAACACTGAGCACTAATCAAGGTCTCACATTAGAGCCAGGCTTAAGTCCTGTATGCTAGTCCACTAGGGTCAATGATAATAGCAGAAAAGGTCTTAGTAGGAATAAAAAGTCACATTGACTCTTGTGTTTTGAGGATTTCTTACCTCTTATTCCAACCAAAACAAATCTTTTATAACTCTGAACAATAACTGCAGCTTAATATAATGTGATTAATGTTATATGGACTGGTTTTGTAATGCACAATAACGAAATGACATAGACCACGCATACACACACACGAAGTAAGGGAAACAATGACAAACATTTCCTGTCTTAAATCGTCTTAAGCAGATAATCAGTGTGCATAGATTAAGCCTACGCCCCTAATCACACATATATCCATCTTCACAATATTTTTTTATGGCAGACAGTTTAACTTGTCACTGCAAGAAAAATCTGGGCATTATTAAGATAACAGCCCTCTTTTGGGCTTTTATAATCATGGGGTTTGACTGTACTGCATCACTTGATGGCTTTATAATATTTGCAACACTTTTGCTCTTGCCTTTGTAACATATTAAAATACCAACAAGAAAAACATTTAATCCACACAAAATCACTGTGTGTCTTTGATGCAAACTTATGAACAGTTTTTCTTCTGTTGATTTAAAAAGAAAACCTTTTATAGAGAGGAAGTGAAAGTGAGTAAATCTTTTAGTCAACTTACATTACAGAAAACCATATTTTAAACAGAGGGATTTACACTTACGAGCAAAGTACTGCCAAGGGGTAAATTTTCTCCCATTGTCCACAGAGCGCTCCAGCACCCACAGGTCAGGACGAGGTGAATTAGCAAACTTGATTAGGATGTATGCCACATGGAAGAGCTGAAAATCAGAGCACAAAGAGGCGTCTAAACAAAAGGCACTCACTGCTCACTGCTCAGAGCGGATTTTGGCAAAAGCCTCCAGTTTCCTGAGTTGCACTGACTCTACAGAGGAAAGGCTTGGCTTTGGGCTCTACCAGTATTCTTATTTCCGTTCTTGGAAGGGATACAAGAAGTCCCAGTACAAATTCGTCATAGTTCTTTTAACGTCTTAAACATCAAATGCACAAATAAAAGCTTGTACTGAAACAGTTTCCGGTCTTGAGAGTGTTGTTTACCTTTAGCATTCAGCCAGAGCTTGGCTTACAGGATATTAGCATGGAGTGAATGCAACTTCTGCAGGTGCAACCATGCTAGTGGAAAGACATTAGCTAAGCCCACCTGATTCGAGTTTGTTCTCTGAAGTCTTTATCTCAACCCCAAATCAAAATATAGGGCCCATACAAGGGCAGAAGAGGGGGAGTCAGTGAGTGTTTCTATCTGACTCCTTATGCTCACTGAAGTGCATTTCCTTTGCATTTCACCAGTATCATTACCAAGCACTGAAAGGGATTGACTTAAGGTTGATTGGCCATTGTATAGCAGTCCATTTTGTTTGATCTTCTGGGATTTGGCATTACTTGTTGTAAAGCCCGCCACGTGACACCTGTAGTGTCAACAAAAAGCTTTACCTTCACCTGACCACGCCCCTGTTACGTTCTGTAAGCCTGAGATGCAGATTGTCTAAATTAGTGCATAGCTTGGTCTCAAAACAGATGACGAAGTGGGAGTATGGGTACATGCTCAGTTTTCAGTTGATGAATGGAAAGGTTGTAGGTAAAAGACATTTCTATAGACTGTCTCTTTTGACAAGGATGAAGGCAGGCCCACACTCGTCTAGCATCCCTCAGCGCCAGAATGAAAAGCCCAGCGGGCATTTGAAATATTCAAGTATCCATCTCTCCTTGTATGAGGCAAGGAGTTGGGTTAAGACTTCAAAGAAAAAGAAAAGCACAGCAAAGCCTCGGCTGAGGAGTCATTTACTCTTTCAAAATTACCCACAATTCTGAATGAATTCCTCTCCCAATCCTGGAAGTGAAGGCCTCAAACCTAAGCTGCTGTTTGACTGTTGCATTGTGAGCAAGTTCAGGGATCAACTGCTAAACTGGGTGTCCATATTTATCATCACAATGTGAACACTAGCTCTTACCAAGTAAATCATCCGGTTCCAAATCAGGAGCAGACCTTTATCAGTCTTGAAGCCCTCTTTGAACGTGACGTCTGAATGGCATGTGTTTTTAAATTAATCAGGGAACATTTCCACCCACATGCAACAGGATGTGCAGATAACTAAAAAAAGACATGAATGGCGCACACGAGAAGTTGTCTAATAATAGAAGAAAGTGACCAATATTGGTTTGTCTATTTTGCTGTGGACTGAAAGAAGTTTAGTTCACAAGAGCTGTGATGACATGAAGAGAGGGCTTGGTGGTAGTAGGTTGGAGGAGGATAGAGTGACAAGGTGGGTAGCAAAGGGGTAGGAGTGACAAGAGACGTGCTGGCTGGCATGCAGACCCATCTCAAAATTCCAAACATAGCAACACATTCCCCCTCTGGTCTAATGACCCCAAAACAAAGCTTGGCACTGCTTCCAGAAGCCCATCACTGACAGCAACACAGGATTGAAAACCTTTCACACTTGTTGCTGTAAAGGAGACGACAAAAATACATGTTTTAAGCCATATAAAAATGTACAGAGCTTTGATGACTTAGCTGGTTGAACTTGTTTGTTTCTTCATGTAGCAATATCTATGTTGGAAGACTCGTTCCAGAACACTCTTTGTGAAACGTTGTGTGGAAGAAAACATATATGGTATATTTGAAGTATTGCGTCATCTGCCTACACACACATATGAACCTGAGTGGCAGCCTAGTTTTAATCCATGGAGTTTAACATGATGTTGGCCCAGAAGCAGAGGTCTGTTACAGCTTTACAACTACAGCAGTTTCAACTCTTCTAGGAAGGCTTGCCAAAAGCTTTAGGACTGAGGTTGTAGGAATTTATGACCAGTCTTCCAGAAGCTCATTTGTCAAGTCAGACTTGATTTGATCCAAGTTATTAAAAAAATGCAGCCAAGTTTAGTGTATTGTCCAAATTGGTTTTAAGAGGTTTCTATCTAAGAAATTGAGTCCTTAACTCTCCAACAAATCCCTCATACTGAGAATACATGGAGCGGCAAGGGACATTTTACTGAAAGAAAAAGTTTAAATCATAAAAAAAAAAATTCTTAATCAGTTTTCCTATTGTTCTTCAAAGAGAATAATGGTTTTAAAACTCTAAAACAGAAAGCCCTATAACTCTACTGCTGAAAACAAATTGTTTTTCTTGATCTTTCGATCAGTAATATGTAGAGTTGGTGTGTGGCCACTCATTGACATCAACAAAACAGAACATATGGAACAATTTTACTGCAAAGATAATCTGTGAAGGAACTCCGAGGATATAAAAAGCTGACAAAACAAATTTAACCTTAAGTTCCTGTGGTGTCCAAAGTCAATCCTCGAGGTTCAGAATCCTGCAAGTTTTAGATCTTTTCTTGGTTAAACATACGTAAGCCAAGTGATATTTAATTAGCTGGCCCCTACAAATCTTCTGAGATGCTCAGGAGGTAGCTGAACCATTTGGATCAACTATTTTGCAAGACACGGGTATATTTTGATTTGTAAAATGGACCACAAAGGCAACATCCACAGTTTAAAAGGCAGTGACCCACAGTGGAGTCTTGGAACCCCAGAGGTGAGAGATGCTGGAGCTTATTGTGCAAAACTCTAACAATTATGGTCTTTATAGATGAGGACAGTCTTCATTTTAATCATAAGAGATCTGAAGTTTTGTGTTAAATGTGTTCCTATTTTCTAAAGCTAAAACATTTATATACTATATACTGCAAATAACATTTATACAAGTCCTTTATAAGGATACATAGGATGATCTTCCTGTAATCTTGGAAGAACGATCCCTGGAGCATGTCCTGGCACGGCCTTGCTTTCTCTCCAACTACATCCTGTCAATCTAAACACACACTCCTGAACTATGTCCAGCACATTTGGAGGGGAGGGCCTTGAAATATTGTGATGACATGCCATGCACCCTCAATGGAGGATTCCATTGTCATACAAGACTTTAAACACACTGACAAGTTCGTGGCTAATAGACTTGGAAAACACTTGAGCTGAGCCCCTGTTACCCAGCATCCACAGCAGCTCTGGCTGTGAGTGTTGCACAAAGAGGTTTAGCATGAAAAAAGGTCAGGGTGTTAGCTGTGCCAGCCGTAGACGGCCTTCCTCGCCTTTAGTCATGCTTCTTAAATTCTTGACCTTCTTGTGCCACATTACTTCATGTAAGGGGTCTGAAGACTTCTCCTTGCATGTTAAGGACAAGAAAGCCATCAGTGTCCCACAAGACCAAACACCATTTTTAAAACTCTACATTCAAATTTTCCTTCCACATTTCATTCATAGTAATGTGAAATTTAAATTTGATACACAACACGCGCACAAACGCACACACAAATCCACCACTCAATAACTCCGCTAACCCTCAACATTTTCTCCTGTGAATGAATCGTCAAATATAAAGCAGAAAATTAACTTCTGACAGATATTCAGTCCGAGTGATGTGTCAAATCTGACAAGTCATATGACCTCCAGCTTCCCCCTAACTTATTGGAGTAGCACAGGAAAAGCTGGATCTAAACAACGAGACCTTGCATTACTTTTGTCTTACTTACTTTGATCCAGTCATTTCTGCTTCTTTAATATGTTTACTAGAAATGCATTTGTATTCAGCCCCTTTTATAATGACACCACCGAATGAAATGAAGGGAAAATGCAGTGAACTCAACTGTCCACAGATATCCCCTGATTAGATAAATGGCTTCCACCTGTGCGTAATTTAATCTTTTGTGCTTTAATCAGCGAAGCAGTCAAAAGCCCATGATAACGGAGGACCTGCACTGATCTGCAGCCCAGATGGACAAGCTGCTAATTATACACCTAAGAAATCTGACTCTTAATAGAGGAGTGGTAAAGGCAACACCTTGGTTGAATAAATACTACAATTAGTTCAATTTAGGGTTTACCACAAGCCTAATCTATAACTTGTGAAAGTGACGTATGGCCTTCAGATCTTTTCGTCGTTTAATAAAAAAACTGTCAAATACGAAAAATATTTTGTAAACCCAACCCCTGATCCAAGCTGACTGCGCTAGAGTGACTCTGCAAAGAAATTTCAGAAATTTCTGTTCTTTCTGTTCTGTCTAAGTATACAAGCTGGGAAAGACATACCACAAAAGATTTGCCAGCTATAATTAAAGCTGTAATGCATAGGTTCAGGAGGCTAAATATGTTCATCTATTATACAAACATATCACCAAAATATAGTGAAGTTTATGAAAGTGACATGACAAAATATAAGAAAGGTTTAAATGATATGAATGGTTTTGCAAGGCAGTGTAATCTATTTATTTTGAACAAAATGATCAGCTATAACATAATCCAAATATGAAATTTTAAAATCCATCATTAAGACAATAGTTTATGCAACAACTAGTTTTTACTCTATTATGAAAAGGCAGGTGTAATAACAAAAACTTTTGTTATTAGCTTTTGTCTAATAACAAAAGTTTTTTTTCTTGCTCACACAAGAAAAAAAAAGAAAAGAACGGAAGACACAATTAATCCCTAAGTTATGAAGACAAGGTTGGGAATGTTAAAAACTTTGAAGAAATTATTATTATAATCTTGGAAAAAACTTCCCTGCAAGTATTTGCTTTTCATTTAAACAGTAAAAATATAAATACCAACATGTCATTTTAACTTTTTCCTCCATTTTTTTCCAGTAAAAAATAGAAATCTTTCTTTGTTCTTCTCCAAACAAAGGCTTTTATTATGTAACACAACAACTCAAAAGCAAAATGTTATCTGTTTTTAGTTGTTTGGGACAACTTTGCCTCTGTCCTGGATTACAGGTCTAGACAAAAGTTTACCAAGCTGGATAATTTTAACATGTTTATTCAAGCATGACCTTTTGCAAATCAGAAAAGCACAAGAGGTACAAACAACACAAATTGCATTCAGTGCAGATATGGTTTGTGACAAAAAATTCTCAGTGTCATAGATAGCAAAATAGTCATAACAATTACAACAAAGTCATCAGAAGTACTGTCTGGAAGACTGTGACCTAACCTTTGATTGCACTATGAGATATTATGTACACAAAACAACACATCCATTCGTCTGTTTTCTGTAACTGTTTTGTCTCATTCTGGGTCACTGGGCCGGGGGAACTATCCCAGCAGTCAATGAGCAAAAGATGGGGGTGGGGGGCTCATCATGGATGCTGGTTGATTATAAAGGCAACACAAAAGCACATGAGACAAAACAACTAAATACACTCACATTCCCTCCCAGGGTCAATTAAGAATCACCAATTTACCTACCATACATGTTGTTGAAGTGTGGGAGGAAACAGGAAAACATTTAACATACACAGGCAAGACATTGTTCTAAAACACCATAGTAGAGTCATATGGACATAGTCAGCAACAAAATTTGGATATGATGTGGTGTTTAGATTATACTCAATTAATATCAATAAAATAGCCATGCCGTCTGTATGTCTCAGCAAAAATCAAATATTTATTTATTTATATCTTCAATACATGTTTCTAATTTAAATGAAGTATATTGTTTTGCCTGTTCATTCACCATGGGCTCCTATAACAAATCTAAACCAGGTAAACTCCACATCTTCAGGTAAACATGTATGCATGGAACATCAAGTATAGCAACAGCAAAAAGTTTACAGGGTTCGGGTAGCCCTAACCCTATCCCTAATAGCAATAACGCAGTTGGGCAGGAGAGTTCGCTCTGAGGGGGGTTTAGCTCTCCTACAAATTCAAAACCCCTGTTCTAATAATCTTTTAGATTTTTAGATAGATTTTTGTATTTATTTATTTATTGTTTGGTTAAAACTGTTGCCTTACACGTCTCTGGTTAAAGCATGTTCCTCTGTGTCATTGGGAGTTTTTTGTGCTGGTTTCCTTTTACACACCAAAGTTGTGTGAATTAGTTTGATTGATGATTCCAAGTGAGTACGTGGGTGTATGGCTGTTTCTCTTGTGTCCTTATGTTGATCCTGTGATTGATGGGTGACCTGTCCAGGGTGCAGCCAATCTCATGAACCATGACCCGCAGGACAGGCTCCAAGCCTCCTGTAGCTCTAAACAGAGCAGACCTCGTATGGAAAAAATTACTAACTCGGAGAGCTTCCAGAATGCTCATAAGAGGATACACTAAGTACTTGTGTCTACTTTCACTGCAGTGCCATCTAAGGAAACAAAGATAATTTCTCTGATTACCTGACGATATTATGAAAAGGAAAAAGTATTTTGTCCCAAGATTACTAAACCCATCCCCATGTCTTTTTGAGAAAGAATCAAGAATGCTCTTTCTTAACCCAGGGATTTATTTTAGTCTTTTCTGAGATTTTTTTAATGCATCAATAAAGACTTGAATTAATACAAAAAAGCTGTTGGCATCAAATGCAACTAGCAAATATATCTACATAGATTAAAATAAATAGACTTTATTTGCAGTTCAACTGCAAATAAAGTTGCAATACCTCTGATGACTTTGTTGTAATTGTATGACATACAATATACTGCAGTTCAGGTTTTTGTGTTTGAAGACAATGTTATTTTTTCATCAAGATTTGACACATTTTTCAACATTTTTGGAAAGTTATTTGGCATTTTAACAATTTTTCCTTTCATTTTTGTTCATGGTTGTAGTTTACAAGTTGTTTTAATTTCCATGACTGAAATGGGAAAATATGTCAAATATATACAAGCGACAAAATGAGCACAAAGCACCGGAGAGTCATCCGACTGTGAAAAGCGATGATGTTCAATTTGGAAATCCAAAATTGGGTTTTGAAGCACAACATAGTAAGCGGTCTAGTTCAAATTTGAGTTAATGAAGGGAAGATTTATATGGTAATTTATCTAGAAAATTAGACACCAAGAAAAATGTTTCCTGAGAAGCTTGAATAGCTAACAAATAATAAAAAACGAGTAATAAATGAGTAAGAAGCCATAGCAACTTCTGATGGAATCCTATAAATACCAAACAAAAAGCAGTCCAAATTTATACATCTCAGCCATAGCTGTTTTTTAAATGCTTGACATGTTCAAAAGAAGCCCAGTTAGGTGAAAACCTATCCAATCTGGCAACACTGGCTGTGTAGTGAGTCCAATGTTTAGCACCAGCAAAAAAATCTGTTTCAAAACAGTAAAATTCTTGCAACATTGGGATACATATTGTAATTTTAGCTTTGGTGTTGACCAGCAATGTTACTCTGATGTCCATTGATGTGTGTTGGCATGGTTTTCTTTTTGTTTGTTTTGCTTTGTAAAATAGTCTACTTTATGTTACCAAGACATTCAGTGTTTCTCAAGACACAATACTCCAACTCTAACAGTCTATATGTAGTCAGTTTTCTGTTGTTTGGTCCTAAAATAATCTCTTCAGGCTAATGCTAAACATGTGATGGAAGTTAAAATACTGATTTATAATCAGGCAGCAGCTGCAGTCAGACGTTCTCCCAGTCATTTGGCTCAAACACCAAGAAGAAACTGTTCCAGATGAAGATAATGAAAGCAGATGAAACATGCCAAGGAAATGTTTAGAAAGAGCAGTTATTGATTTAACAATATCTGCAGACATCATCACATGCTTTATATCACGCTCACAAACAATAAATGTGACACTCAGTGCTGGTTGTTTACTTCATGCTCAAGCGATGTTTAGTAACTAGTGCATAGATTGCAACGTGTTCTCTTTTTTCCAAGTTTTATTTGAGTTTTTCTTTAAATCTAAAATTCCAGTTTTGCTCAAAACCCTTAAGCAAAAGTGTTTCCAATTTAGAGATTATTTTCATGGGAGATTTAACTTACACATAACACATTTTCTGCGTCGATGCTCTTAATTGTAAAGATGCTCACTACACCTTTTTTCCATGTTAACAATAAGCAGCCACACATTCTTTCGGCACATTATGGTTTATTTTGGTTGTTTAAAACTCTCCTGTAAGGCTTAGAGTGGTAGTGTGCAATTTTCAATATACAATTTTTAAAACTGAAAAGAACAAATAATAATAACATAAAGAAAAAATGAAGATGTGATTCCCTTGATGGCAAATCCAATTAAACCAAAGAGTCGTTCAGCTCCAAGAGCGTAGTAAAACTACAACTGACTAGACAGAATGTGAGAAAGCTTCAGCTAGCTTGATGAGAGATCAGAGAGCTCATATAAAAGGAGAAGTGGCATCAATTTCTGCTGGAGTGAATCAGTCTTGCAGACAGAACATTCTGTGGTGGGGTGGAGTGGAAGCACACCCAACATAATCTCCACCCCGTGGCCTCTACTCCACACCCCCCCACTTTGCAACAATGCAGTGTACAACTGTTTGTCTGCCTAGAACAGGTGGGGCAAAGTAGGGATAAGGGGGGAGGGTGTCTGGTATATTTTCTCTGTCTCCATGACAGAATTTATGTGGTAACAGCAGAACAGTTGGCTAAAAGTTACAAGAGAAATGCATGTAGGTGTTACAGACACATAATGATCACTCATGTTTCTACTTGTTTGCACTTTTCTTTTAAAAGCTTTATCCTGCAGCTGCTCAAGAACTTGCACTTCATTGTTCCTTTGTGCTAAATGCTTTGTAAGTAAATGGTGTGATGTATACAAAGCAATGTAAATTAATATATAGAACAGGTGTCAATAACTACATTTATTATTAAATTCTTGGTTAGCAAAATTCTCTTTAAATTTTTTAATATGTGAAATACATTACTTTCAAGTTACCTAAGCTTACAGCTTGATAAGGGTGTGCTATTTAAGATACACCTTTGTCAAATAGGTCTAGGAAAATGGCTGTTCTCCTAACATTTCCCATTGCATCAATGACTGCGTCAGAAGACCTGTGACCAGTGATTAGCATGGCCATGTACCAATTGATTGAAAAGGCCTTGAAAAGGTGAAAAGATCCCACATTAACCTCCACAAACTTTTCCACACCGCAGCTCCGGATTTAGGTGGAGCCTCAGTCCAACAGACAAACGTGAGGCGCTCTTCAGTCCAGGCTGCAAATGGTAAACACACACAGTGGCTGTTCAGGGGGAGCAGTAAATATCTACTGCGCCCTCCCCTTCAGGCTGCCCCACTAAACACAGTCACTTACATCACCTCAATTGTCACTGCAATAATATGTCTAACAGCCAATTTGGTCGCTGGGCTGAGCCAGCTGCACTGTACCTGCAAATCCTTGCAACAAATCACATGTCTATGGCAAGACTGACTGGATTTTCGACAGTAAATCGCTTGTTTTTGGCTCATGCTCTCATGCTTTTGGCTCAGGTAGGTAGGTAGTCTGGACCTTCAAGTGAATTCCAGTGCACTGATCTATGCCAACTACAAGAAATAAACATATTTTGGGATTTGCTGGGAATTTCAGTAAAAACAAGCACTCAAGTGGTGCAAACACTAATGATTGTGCTGAAATTGTACCTCACCCACTGTTTCCTGCTTAGCGATGCTGATGCCAGTAAGTTGTGGGTCAGGAAACGTAGAGCATCTTGTCTCATTCAGCTTGCAGCACACATTTACTGATGCCATTTCAAAATTAGAAATATCACATTGGAAAACCAGAATGTTATTGCAGTTGTAGTAACAGCACATATGTACACAACACATCAGAACCTCATGCTTATTGAAAGGCCCACTCAATTTTTTTATTATTATTCTTTATTTCAATAAATATACATTAGATAATTATTGTTTTGTCTTGTTTTAGCTATCTTTGTTAAAACAAAACTATCCCTGTTATCTAATACTTACAACTTTGGGAGTGATGCAAATAATGTGCCATCTTTTTATCCTGCTTGTATGTGCTCATAATTGTTTTTTGTTCTGCCACTTTATCCCCACAAAATTACACCACCTTTCTATTTCTACCCATTTATCCTGTGAAAAGAGAGGGCCAGGTCATTTTCAATGAGGCTTTATGAGAACCAAAGCTTTGTGACAGCAAGAGAGCACAGAAAGGTTGTCACACAAAACCTGCCTTGGAGGACTCTAAGCACAAAAGGGGGCGACAGCCGCAAATAAAACATTCAAACCAAATTTGGTGGGAGGTGCACCCCTGAGAGAGAGGATTAGGTTCCTGGGGAATGTCTCGAAAATTGAGTTTTTCAAAGCTTTGTGGCGTGGAGATTGCAGAGTTGTGAAAAGGGCCAAGTTTGTTTGACTAACCTGGATTTCAGAATTCCCCTCAAAGTTTATTACACAATCCAATCAGAGATTTTACAATATTTACATCCTCTAAAGTTGAACCAACCTTATCACGGTCAATTTTTATAACAAATAATTAGCAAATCATAAAAAGAAATTATATTTTGGAATCTAGCCAAAGTTTAGAGCCAATAAACGGTCACAGTGAACTTCAAAATAAAGTTCATCTTTTACCTTCAAAATGAAACACCAGTACAACCCAATGAACCTGAATCAACAAGTTTCAATACCACATTTTCAGTCAGTCTTCTGCTTTCATTCGATGAAACCAATCAGTTTAAACTCATCAAAAAGGAGACATACAGCAGCGAGCCCTGGTATGTTTGTCTCACATGGTCTACTCTGGGTTCACTCAGGCAGATAAGCACGTGTGGTCATGGCTCCTAAAATACATTCCCAAGAATAAAAAAAAAACTGAGTGAGCGACTGGCAGTCTGAAACAGGGTGTAAATGTTTAGTAGAACAATGGCTTACCTACTGTGCCCTGTAAATAGTTTAACAAGTGCTAAATTTTCCAAGAATAGGACCAGGCGGTTTGATGCCTGTGCAATGAACTTATTAAATGCTGCACAGATATCTGTTAACCATCTTTAGATGTGGGAAATATATATCGGTAATGAATCCTGCTGTTTGTGAACTTCTTTTTTCTGAATGGGGCTTTTTAAATAAAAGAAAAAAAAGAATTTCTTTTTAGGTTAGAGAAAGAAGACAGAAGTCTAAACTCTTTATGTCTGTGCCAGATAAAACACAAAGTCATTTCCTACTGCATGTACACTCAGTAGTAGTAAGAAAAGTAGAAATGTTAGCTTTTCAGAAGCTGCCCAACATACAGCCCAAAGTATTGTTGTACCTCCACAACAATACTTCTCAATGAAGTTTGATAAGTTGCTGCAATTTCCTCTACAATGTGCAGACTGAGGACCACAGAGGTCACTTCCAGATTGAAGAAGGGATTTGTCATGGGTCATAGGTCAAAGGGCAAGAAGGCACAAACAGGGAGCAGCTTGCATACTCACATTGGCATTTATAAAGGACCATTCAAACTGAAGGAAGTTAAAAGATGGATCCTGTCACAGGAGGAACTTACTATGGCACAGAAAAATATTCTAAGCTGATTTTTGAAAAGTTAACATTACTTTTTAGAGACATTTTAATTTTATATATAGCTTTGTAAATCAAAAATGCAAAAATGGTTTTACCCAGTTTTCTCTAACTTTTTTTTTTTTTTTAACAAGTACCTCCATACTGAAAACCACATATTCCAAATGCTATCAGTGCACACATTTTGGTTGATGGATATAGAATAATTATGTGTCCTGTTTTTACTCAAAAGTAGAAATTTCCAAGTTCAAAGTTGGAAAAATGTTTAGGTAAGAACACGAAAAAGTCAATATTTTCTCACCAGCCCAGACTAAATAATCCAATATGGCTGCCCTACATATAATTCTTAGAGATAATTTAATAAAAATAACGATCTTTCTCACACGCAGTTCTGATGGTTCTGACTGTAAAAATGTTGCTGCAGTGCAAAGGACAAAAAGCAGAAATGTACATTGTTGTAACTCTTAAAGCTAGTGGTAGTTATCCTAATCAGTGACTTTGTTTTCATAGTTGTATTTAACATGCTTAAACCAATCTGTCATTCCCAGATTGGTTTCCTGTCATCCAACAGCAGTTTGTGCTGTGAGTTCTTGAATTATTATCCTCAGTTACTGACGACGTAAAGATCAATGTGCTTGAACAACTCATTTTTATGGTGCTGACTAATTTTACACCACAGTCAACTCATTCATATTTACAAGCAAATAATCATTAACTAAATTTTATCTGACAACCAGTTAAGAAAGCCAGTAGCAAACACAGTATATACGTTCTCTGAGTGAAGGCAGATTTTTCTTGGTGTTTAGCAGAGCAGCTCGAAACATTTACCACTAAATTCAACTGATACTTGACAGAGTTGTTTGTCTTACACTGAGTATTTGCTTTGGACATTTGTTTTTGTCTTTTAAGGTGCTCCTGTGGCCATATTTCAGCCTGAGGTATTGGAATTTTCCCCCAGTGTATTATAAGCCTGTCAGGCCACCAGGTTTTACTTGTGCCCCCACCAGGCTAAGTATTGCTTATTTATTTAGGCTTTTTAAAATGTATGCATTTTTAAGACTTTATAGTTGGTGGTCAGATGTTAATCTTCCAACCTTTCAATAACACATAATTATCAAGGAATATTTTCAGATTTCCTGTCAACTTTAAAAAACTTTTAACTCAAAAACACAACGGGCCGCTGGATGAATGACGGCCCAAACCACCGGGCTTGGCAAGTTTTCTGGGGGAAACCTTGCAATGTAACATTTAAAATTGTTATATTCAACATGCCAACATTTCTAACTAAATTCACTTATGCTTCCAACATTTTTCCAATCACATTAGAAAAAAAGGATTCTGTGGAAGAGTTACCAAATAATTATGCCAATTATGTTTGCTAAGGACAATCCTTAGCAGATGCTGACAAAAAAAATGCAAACCTTTAAATCTGCACATTTGCTGGAGTAAAGCAGAAAAAATACAGTACATCCATATGTAAATCATGAGATTGCTGTAAAATTCTTATCACCAACAGTCAGCCATTTATTTGGTATTCCAGAGGTTTGGTAACAGAAACTTTATACTAGGCCATAGATGAAATGTTCCACAATATGAGAGGAATTTCAGACCTGCAGGCAGCATTACAGGGCACAAATATCAGTTAGTAAAAGTAAGAACATTAATATCTGTCAGATTATTACAAGGCAACTGTCCAAACTTTTTTCCCTTGAAGCTCCATGAGGTAACTCAGGACAAGTTCTACAGTCAGGATCAGCGATGTAAGTACACACTTGAATAGTATTTCAGAGCAATCCATACCAGCATAACTGACATGTTCAAGGGGTTCTCACAAACAAATATGTCATACTTGTGTAAATTCATTATAAAAAATCTACTGAGTTTAGATTTGGATAAGAGTATTTCAGCTGTAATTTTGGCAGAATGTGCTTCCAACAAGCTATTTTGAAACAAAGAAACCGGAAACAACATTGTCAAAAAAAACAAAACACCTTTCTTTGAACCGCATACATTTTAACATAAACATGGTCTCTACCACCATCTTACATATCTGCTTGGAGCTATACAGAGACCAGCTGAACAGCCACCTGCATTTATCTTGAAAGGAAACCACAGCACCTATTCAGGTCTGTCTGGCCCACACATTTTCATTAACCACATCATTTATCCTGTGGGTTTCAAAAGAATTTACAAAGCTATCAAAGAACCACGGAGGACAGACAGACATTTGACAGCTTTCTTAGATAACATGTGAGCCAGTGGAAAGGGTAGTTAAGCCTCCACGTAAATTACTGAATATTCAAAGTTTTGTCACAAAGAACTGTAGACTCCAATGTGTTCTAGTGGGATTTTATGCGATAGACCAACACATACACAATTTTGAAGTTGAAGTAAAAGTTAAACATGGTTATCCAAATGGCTTACAAATGAAAATCTGAAAAATGCATCAGTGCTCAGCATGTTTTACTCTTCTACCGCTAAATAAAACCCAGTGTAGTGAATTGCCTCCAGAAATCACCTTATAAAGAGATAATTATATGTACATAGTTTAATCTTATTAAGTCCAGTTGAAACCGTAAATGCACCACATAATGAAGACCAAGGAACACATTAGAGGGGATAGGTATAAAATGTGGAGAAGTCTTAAGTACAATGTCTACTTTAGTATTACTTTATTATGGAAGTCAGCTCAAATCTTCATCTAAAAATGTAGAAAGTATAGCAAAACTGCAAACCCACCAAGGCATCACTGCCCACCTGAACTGACGAGCTGGAATAAGGAGAATATTAATCTTAGAAACAGCCAGAAAAAGTGAAAATCGACTCAAAGTTCAGGAGGAAGATTATTAACAAGACAACTATGAACTGAACACTTCATCTGGTCTTTAGGAAAAGAGTGGTTGCAAAAAAGCCATTGAAAGAAGAAAGCCATAAGAACAGGCCAAAAATTAACTACATGCCAAACAGTATGTGAAATATGGTGGAAAACTAACATTGTACATCACCCTGAACACGCCATCCCCTCCGTGTCATGTGGTGGGGATAATGTGGGGATGTTCTTCTTCAACTGGTACAGTGAAACCAGTCAGGGTTAAGTGGGAGATGGATGATGCTAATGACCCTAATGTAGCACATGCAGTAAAATCCCAATAAAATACATTGACACCTGTGGTTGTGACACAATAAAAATGTGGTAAGACACTGAAGAATTCAGAAGCCTGTTCATTAAGACACTGGGATACGTCCTGCCTACTTTAAATCAACTTTGACATTAACAAATATCTTCCAGGTCTGATGTTTCAACCAATGATTAGTTTTTCTTCTCACAACATTTGAACAATATAACAGAATAGGTGGCAATATGAGTCTTGCTCAATGCATTTAAAAAGTGTTAGTTATATATTGTGTTTGGTTATGATCAATGATGGGGTGAGTGTTGTGCAGGAGGTAGTCACAATCACAGATCTAGTCACACTCTTTTTTTAGCACACTATAATGCAGTAATGTTGCTTTCCCTGCTCCCAAATAAACTGAGCATTACCATGTATTAAAGTCAGACATCTCCAAAGGCCCTGCATGTGTCCATCCTTTTGTCAGGGCACACTATATTTAGCAGTGCAGGGTTTAAGCACAGCTCATGCTGGCTAAAAACAGAAGACAGAAAAGCCCGCACCCATTGTCAGACACGGTGTCCACAGGGAAGCCAAAGGTGTAGAGGGGGGCGTCTTTGCGGCTTGTCCAAAACCAGTCAATGCTCCCTTGTCCACCTGCACATCTGAAATCCGAGTCTGCATGCTTCTGATTTCTAATCCAGAGACAGCAATCCTTTCTTTCCTCACAGCAAATAAGCGAGGGTGAGGGGGCAGTTTTACGGGCTGATAGCCAACCTCCTGTCAGAGACACGGGTTGTGATGGAGGCAAATTCTCCAGCCAAAGGGGCATGAATCTGATTCCTGGCAGGAATCCAGCCGTAAAGCATGATTACTGCTTGCTGAGGTGGTGAAGCTCAGACTGAAAACATAATCATTTAACACCTGATGGAATACCTGAAGTACAAACACTATGAGTCAATCTGCATAAAACAAAGAGGGAACTGGGAAACAGGAACAAAAACACTGCAAATATCCATTCAGATGGATAGATGCAAGTAAAGCTGCTTTGCGCAGATGCTACAGATCCTATTTTCTACAGTGCTGAAAAGTCCAACAAGCATGTAGACTTGTCCACCCCTGTTATTATCCACACACAGCAGGACACAGCTAAAAAAACAAATGATTGTGCACATGATAATCTTACCTGCCCGAGGTCCAGGGTAACATTTACTTCATTGTAGACCATTCCCCTGGAGAGAGGGGGGCTCTGCCACCACCGCTCTGTCCCATCAATTGCATTGGTCACCGGGTGGGCTTTGTTTGGATCCAAAGAGTTGCAGTAGTCACAAAACTGACCCTGAGAACACATTTTTTTTTGTCATTTAAGGCCCAGGAAAAGCCAACACATCAACTTCACAAATGAGGTGGAGAGTATTAATCATGTATATCAGGAATTCCTAGGAGTGGAATTCCTGTGAGAACTCTGGAGATCTGCTGAAAGAGACTTCCTCTAGAAAATGTGGGAAACTATAGTGTAAAAGTATTTCTGGCAGTTGTACAAGTTGGTCCGGGCAAGGAAAAGCTACAAATGCTCCCTGGGATGTAATAAAGGCTACCATGCTTGTCTTTACAATTTGAATTGAGCAATAATAATAATAATAATAATACTAGTAATCATAATATTAAGGTGTTTATTTGTTTGAGTAATTTGACAAAAACAAACACTACACATAGATCTGCAGAGTTATTTTTGTTCCCTTACCTGTATATTTTGAGTAGGGAGACCCAGAGTTGGTCCTCCGACAAGCTTACAGTACAAATCAACTCTCGGTGCGCCAGTTTCATCCTGGCCGCAGGTTGCTGTTGCAGATATTCTGGAGCCCTCTGCGAGGTTGAAGTACGGCGGATTCAAACTGAAACCCGTCAAGTCATTAAAAGTTTCTTGGCCGTCCGCGTCCCTGAGAAGTGTTGTCCAAAAGGTCAAGAGCAGCACAGCCCGGAGATGAGCTCCTATCCTCCGCCGCGGAGTGTTCTCCATCAGAGATCCTTGTAGATGCTGAACCCAACCCGCCGCCTGAGTGGAGGAGCTCTCGTCATCTGGAGTTGTCCATGAAATGTATTCCTTTTTTTTTTTTTACTCGAGAAGATATTTCAGTGGATCTGCGTCTTCGCTAATTTTAGAAGCTGACAATGGCTGAAGTTTATGTCCCGCTCCTGGAGGTGTGCCCTCTTTTCCGGCGCATATCCGCAAAAGAAACGAGGCGAGTTTTCCTTGTTCCGAAATAAAGTGAAGCGTGTCGCTGCGGCAGAGCTCTCAGGTGTCAGGCTGTACGAGCTGAACTCCTCAGTGCGCCGTGAGCGAGCTGGGGCCAAAGGTCTGTCAGCATAATTAGCACTGCCTTCACTCCCTCATCAGAGACACGTGTTTCTGTTTTCTTATGGCTCCTGAATAACAAGCGTACCTTCATTTGTTCTTATGCTTGCCTATTGGTTGTAGATTATTAGGCAGCACTTGAGCTCAAAAGTTTCTTTTATCATCGGAATTAATGTCATTTGATAGATAGATAGATAGATAGATAGATAGATAGATAGATAGATAGATAGATAGATAGATAGATAGATAGATAGATAGATAGATAGATAGATAGATAGATAGATAGATAGATAGATAGATAGATAGATAGATAGATAGATAGATAGATAGATAGATAGATAGATAGATAGATAGATAGATAGATGAAGCAATTTTTAATATTAACATGACTTGACTATGACTATGGGTTTTCAAGCCCTATACATTGGACTAACAGTTGACCATGGTGGTGGCAGCATCATTCTGTTGTTGCCAGGGTAATATTCACATCCTCAAAGTGGATGAGATTGAAACAAGGAGGACAACCTATAAGTGGTTCACTTAACAATACTCAACAGCCAGACAGTTGAAATTGGACAATATCGGTTGTTCCAAAATGTGAATTATCCCAAACGTATCAAGTGAACTAACACTATGCTTATGATATGTCCCCGATCTCATTGCTGTTGACCATGCGGTTTGTACATGAAAGTTTGCTTTGTGTCAAAAAAAAGCAAGCTAGAGTTTATCTGATGGCTGAAGCCATGAAGTTTCTAATTTGGCAGATAAATGTATGAAAATATCAGTGGGGTTCAATGTTTGTCTCTGAGCCAGAGATGAATGGACAACTATTCTTTAAAAATTCACTTAAGTCATTCATACCAGCCATGAATGTATGTAAGGTGAGGGCCAGACAGATTTAACTATATAAATAATAAAACATTTGAAAATAATCCTGTTGGTCAAAGCTTTTAGAGTGTGACATTTAAAACACATCTCTGTGATGATATTTGTTTTGGTCTCACTTATTTATGTTACATTTTGCAGTTAGAAACAGATTGTAGAAACGGTGATTTAATAGAGAGAAAAAACAGGCAGACATGTGACGCATATATCATACCAAAGTTATATGAAGGCGTCCTCTAGTGGAGTAACTTGTCATTACAAAGTCTCAAGTTTAGAACTTGGTTTCAATTCTTCCTTCGTCGCGTTGCATTTAGGTCACAGTAAAAAGAGCTTTTGTTCACGTAAAAACAAGACAAATGACATTTTTTCTGCTATTTGTCAAAATGAATACGTGAAAGCAACTTTAAAATATGTTGGGACTTTAAAAGAAATAGCAACTTTTGTTTAGAACTTGCACATCAACAACAAATTAGTTTCACAGTGTGACTCATTGACAGGAGTGTTCTCGGGTCCAAGCATTTCTACCATTCTTCTTACGGGGCAACCAGACTGAGCGCATTATGTCAGCGATGGGGCAGCGATAAGCAAAACAGAAACTGTTCAGCGACGCTGAAATCGTAAACTAAAGAAGATTTGCTGGGATTAGTCTATCAATCTGTTCTACTTAAATGGTCCACTCCACATGGAGCCAACAAATCTCCAGGTAGGACGGATTACTTTCTGAACGACTGGTCCGGGACAGCTTCCTGGTCTCACGTTGACATTTGCGTGGTTGACAGAATATGAAATCCAGCTATTGTTCACTTGGTTAATCTGTTTCTTGTGCTAATTTATAACAGAAGTTGTATTTTATTCGTGCCATGTTCCTGCTCCATTGCAGTTTCCTGACAGATCAAAATTGTTTTGTTTTTTTTTACATCAGGCTGATATATTAGGATATGGGATCTGATACAGTTATTTAGATGTACTCAGTTTTATAATGGCAACACTTTTACTCGTGGCTATCTATTCTACACAGCAAATCTCGGTATCGCTCCTACTCTAGTTGTGAGCTACATTCTTCCTTGTGCTTGTTTCTCCACACTGTTCAACAGAGTAGGCGCTGTTTAGTCAGAGGCATCTATTTAGAGATATTTCTTGGTGTTTATACATAAGGTAATTCCCACTGTAAACCAGTTTTGCTTGTTAGTTTGTTTTCTCAAATTTTCTTTGCTCAAAGCTCAAGTTCAGACAGCATGGATTCATAGTATGTTAACACCATTTTTTAAGTCTTGTAACAGATTCCCAATTAAACGAAGGACTGGTTTGTAACTGGCTTGTTCTAACCTATAGTTGGCAATATGGATATGAATGTTAAAGTTCATTTACACATCATTGCAATTAATTTAAAAGCAATAATAAAGATTATTTGAAAATTCATTGTAGCAATAGATTGCAAGGCTGTGATTGCATGTCACTGCACTCTAAGCGTAGCGAACACAAACACCACTCTGATTTATATCGTACAAAACTCTGATTATATATGTCAGATTTTCTATATATATATGAAGGTAATAAACCCAGTGATTATGTTAGTTTTTTGGGTGTGCAAACATCTTGTGTAGTTGCAATAAATCAGTGGTAAACATTCATATCATTGCCAATTTTATTTTTTTTTTATCTAAACTATTCCATGAATAGGCTGGGAAATCTTTTTATCATTCCATTGTTCTGGCTGATGAAAAGCATCCATACATGATACTGCCACCACCACAAATCACTGTGGCCATTGTGTTCTAATGGAAATTGTGTTGTATTAGTTTTCCATACATAGTGGTTTTATCCACCATCACAAAAAGGAGTTTTGGTCTCATTCTTCCACAGGCTTGCAGTGTCCCGTACATGACTTCCTTGCTAACTGAATACGAGACTTTTTTTGGCAAAAAGTCCAAACCCATCACCCAGAGATTGTTTGGATGAGCACAGAGAAAGGATAATGGACATATCGGAAAAAAGGAGTTTGAGTATGAAACTGCCAGGGAAGAGAAAAACACTAAGATACCAAGTAGTTTTGACAGAGGATATATTAGGGGTTACTGTTTACTATTACTGTTTTCTGGCCCATCACAATTTTTAAAAAGTCTAAATGCTAATTTTAATACTGATTTTTTTTAATGACTAACTCAATCAGTGCACTCCTATGATATATAGAGGGTCAGTGTGACAGAAGACAAATAAGGATAAGGTGAAAAGTAGAAACAAGATCTACAGTGACAACTCCAAATGGATAAGCTAAAAGATTTATCATGACTGAAAGAAATTGCAGCTTTAACATTACAAAATATAGTGCAATTAATCTCTTGCTCTTTCAGAAAGCTATTGCGATAGCACAAAAAGCTTCACAGGAGGACCAGGCTGGAAACTATGAGGAGGCCATTCAATCCTACCAGCATGCCGTCAAGTATTTTCTTCACATTTTGAAACGTGCGTTGAAATGGTGGGATGCTTACATAACTGATGTCACAAACATTACTATATCACTGGCATAATATTTAGATCATCCTTAATTTGTTAATGCCATGGCCTGATTGGTACATGTATTGTTTGATTCCACAATCTTTTTTTTTTCTTACAGTAGGTAACAATACAACAAAGGATATTTCATGACAAGTGTTGTCTTTTTGTGATGCTTATTTGAATTTCGTTTGCTCTTTTCAGGTGAACCTCAAGGGAAAGATGGCAACCAGAAGATTAGAGATACATGTAAACAGTATTTGGACAGAGTGGAACATCTACAAGAGTATCTAGATAATAAAGAGGTTATTACATTGCATTTTATTTCATGTGGACATTATTGTCTGCGATGAAGAAGTACGAACTATCCTTTGTATTGGTGATAGGAGGTCTGAGTATAGTTAAATTTACCTCGCATGAGGTAAGAACATTAACCTGTACACCTCCTGTCTCTGAGCTCTACATATAGTGTTTCACTCCAGCTAACAATACAAATAACAAGAAAACAGAATAGATTCTTGTTTGGTTTAGAATTTCACCTAACTACCTCTAGAAAGTAAATACTTGTATTTTTTTGGAGGGGAATGTCCGCAAATTAACACTTATCTTCAATCTGCTGTTGTAAAATAAAATGAGATCGTTTTGTTTTCCTCTCAAAAAGGAAAGGGCGTTGTTGGCGTGACGTCTTGACGTCATCACATTCCGTGCACGCGAACATCGACTTTTCAATGCGGAAGTAGCTTCCCTGATCTGACTCCAGGCGATCTGACAAACGAAAACAATTCGGCTCTAAACCTCGATTATCGAGCTGGCAGTTTACATGTGCGGCTGAAATTTTGACGTAGAGTGTTTAAAAGTATTTTTTTCCTAACTGTTGTGGCGTTTTTGTGGGATATCGAGCCAGTGAGTTAGCCCTTATGGCCAACAATAATTTACAGGTAAGTGTTACGACCAACCCTTAAGCTTCGCTAAAGCGCTCCGGCAACCTTTAGAAAAAAAGTTTTTCAAGCCTAAATATCTCTACTTAAAGTGTTAATAGTATTGTAATCCAGAAATGTGAGGCGGTATTTTAACTTTTTGCAAGATATTGTTCCTTTTAAATATGTTCAGTGTGTGTAACGATTGTAACAATAGAGGCTAATTAGCATTGCTAGCTAAATTAGCTTTCAGGTCGGTTGTTAATTTGTGATGAATAAAGTGACCAGCTGTGGCTGACATCATTTTCATGTGTTTTCTGCGACGTTTCTGGCACTGACGTCTGTTGTAATGCAATTGTTGAGATTTACTCACTCTAAAGGAAGCTAATGAGGTTATCTTGACAAGCTAACAGGTTTTATGTGGCCTCATAATACATGCGTTTGATCGGAGAACATACTGGATCATTTTAATTTCGATAAAGAAAGTTATACATGTATATATATTTCCCTTATGACCAACATGTATGTATATGTGTGTGTGTGTGCAGTTATTTTTTTTTTCGTTTAGCAACGACAAGGAAATAAAACAAAAGCTTTGAAAGTTCGTCACAGGATCGTATTATGTGTGTGATGTTGCCTAATAAGACCGATATAGCCGTAAATCTGATATAAGGTGATTATGGCAGTGTGTTTATAAAGTTTATACAATAAGTCAAGTCATGTTTAAATCCTTTTTAATATCATGTTAATTTCTGCTTAATTTCCAGCTGTTTTTTATATTTTACGTTGTTAGTTTAATAAATCTGCTGCTAGGTTTTCCTTTTAACATCAGTACAAACAGGTGCTGTTATAATTAAGATTGTTTTGTTCTCTATTATTTCAGAAAGCGATTGATCTCGCCAGCAAGGCAGCTCAGGAGGATAAAGCTCAGAACTTCGAGGAGGCACTGCGTCTCTATCAGGCTGCTGTTCAGTACTTTCTTCATGTGGTAAAATGTGAGAGAACATGTTAACAAAATTAATAACTGCTTAGCAGGAGTCACAGCTTGATAATTACCTATTTTAGCTGTCAGTGTTCTGGAAAATTGTGTATTTTATATTGGAAAAAAATTTGTTTAATATAAAAATCTGGGTTGCAGAACATTTTGCCCTTTCACTATTTTGTGCAGTTTTAATTTTGGTAGTTTTTTTTATATAATTTTTTTTTCAGTTAAAAGAGAAGGGGTCTGCCATGGAATGTTTTTTTTATCAACAATGTGTGCTATGACAGAGGTCAGCAATCTTTATTATCCAAAGAGAGACATTTATTTCTACTCCTCCTACATACAATTTGTGTGGAGCTTCAAGTTCTCTTTGACCCTAAGAAAAAGATAATTTATAAAGCTTAAGAAAAATATACAGTTTTTAATGAGTTTTATTGTGAAATTTAATAAGAGACAGCTTATTTTATTTTAGATTTTAAACAAAAGGAGAAAAAAAGTGGAATACATCTTGACTATGATGAGACTAATTCAATCATTTCAACATCTATGGAAAATTAAGATAAATGAACTCCTCTTTTTATATTACCTATATTAAAGATCAAAATTATTTGACAAATAATTTCTGTCAAATATTATTTACAGAAATGTTAGTCTTAGGAGATGCTGTGGAGATGCGGGTTCCAGGCTCCCACACCAAACAGACATTTGTTTATTGAATTAACAGTAATTAAGTAATTATCTAGAATGTTCACATAGTTCTCTCAAAGAAAATGTGGTTATTTGACCACATGTATAATACCTACAATTAATCGGAGGCTATAATATCTCCAGTTCCATAAGAGTTGACTGTTCCAAAAGGGATCAGAGTTAATATTAAATTCTTAGGAAAATAATATAGAATTTCATTAAGCATTATTATAGGCAATGGCTCAAGTAAACATATATGGTACTGGAGTATAAAAGAAGGAAATGGTAATATATTGGTATATAAAATATAGGTATGAATTGCTCATACCCAGCCAAAAAATATATATGTATATTTTTCAGGCACTAAAAATAATAATTATTTTTTTTTTTTGTCATACCAAAGTGACGTTCTTTAATTTCCTATCTTTTCTGTGAACCTCTGACAGATGAGGCCCAAGGAGACAAAGCAAAACAGAGCATCCGGGCAAAGTGTGCAGAGTACCTGGACAGAGCAGAGAAGCTGAAGGAGTATCTGAAGAAGAAAGACAAAGCTCCTCCTGCTAAGCCTGTCAAAGAATCACAGTCTGATGACAAAGGGTGTGTAAATGGGTGTGATCTATGGCTCTCTGTGCATCTTCTGTTGTGCTATTCATATACTTTGTTGGAGAAGATGGTTTCCATTCATGAATATAAAAATGTGATTAAAGCTAACTTGGATTTATAATACTTATGCTGTTGTGCCCAGGAATGAAAGTGATGAGGGGGATGATCCAGAGAAAAAGAAATTCCAAAATCAACTCTCAGGTTTGTTCTGAACACACACAAAAAAAACATTTTGTTTCTGGACAAACATTCTATTTATACTTCCTGGTGATAATTTTATACAATTTCTTTACAGGTGCAATCGTTATGGAGAAGCCTAATATTAAATGGGATGATGTTGCTGGTTTAGAGGGAGCCAAGGAGGCTTTAAAAGAGGCTGTTATTCTTCCAATCAAATTCCCCCACCTTTTCACAGGTATACTTTATTTGAAAAGATGTCTGTCTCATTAGTTGTCTGTTGAATAATTAATGATTTCATTATAGTAATTTATAGTCTTAATTAGTTCTTTATGTAACTGTCAGGAAAGAGAACTCCATGGAGAGGGATCTTGCTCTTTGGGCCTCCTGGTACAGGAAAGTCTTACCTAGCTAAGGCTGTGGCAACAGAGGCAAACAACTCAACCTTCTTCTCAATCTCTTCATCGGACCTTGTCTCCAAATGGCTGGGAGAGAGTGAAAAGTGAGTTGTAGACATAGTAACTCATAAAGTAAGGATTGATTTTCTGACAAATTATAACAAATAGGATCATCTAAAAATTGCCTCAAAGAAGTTGCAGTTTAAGTGTCTAAAACACTTCATTTCACTTTGCAGGTTGGTGAAGAATCTTTTCAGCCTTGCGAGGGAGAATAAGCCTTCAATCATCTTTATTGATGAGATTGACTCGTTGTGCGGTTCAAGGAGTGAAAACGAGAGTGAAGCTGCTCGCCGAATTAAAACAGAGTTCCTGGTTCAAATGCAGGGTGAGTGTAAACAGTCACTGCTGTTATCAATGGTTAGTAAATGGAGATTATAATGAGTATTTGTCAGTGTAATATAATTGTGAACTCAGATTTTTTAACATTACATAGTATACGTTTGTAACATCATATATGAGGAAGAGCCTCTCGAGTTAATCTGGTCACTTTTAAAAAATGTTTTATCTATTTTCCTTTCAAAAGATTTTAAGCATTTGTTTTTTCATTTCTGTTAAGGCTATAAGTTTCAAGGAAGTTATACAAAGTAGCCTCGTTTTATTTTTTTCTCCCTTTTTGTTAAAGACACGTGTCCTTGCTAATGTAACCAGCAAAAGCAGTGAAAGGGAAAAGGGGAAGTATACACTTTGCTCTCTCCCTTTCTAGATGAATGAGCTGCTGAAATCAGTACAAGCTATTTTTGCGAAATGACTTTAGACTGGCAAGTTTATCTTAATTCTAAACATGAGTTTACAGATATATGGTTAAGACAAAAATTAATAAAAAATTAGGAGTTACTTGCCATATAATAAATGTCTTTAAATTCTGAAACAATATTAAAGGTACTATTTGTTGTTTTGATATAAAATTTAATTACCGTGTGAAATTAAAAAACTTTCTAAAAGTAATGACTTAGTTCTTTTGAATATGGAAACTGCTTTGTTTAACAAGTTTCTTCTGTTTTATTTTAAGCTTCAGCTTTAGGTGAGGTAAAGACATGAAACTCCAGAACTAACACTGAAATTGCTATGTGGGGGCTTTCACACGCAACTGAAACCACATATTTACATTAACTGTAGAATAAGATAACCTGAATAATGAATAAGCCAAAAATCTTTTCTGTTTTAGCTTGTTATTTAGGCTATCATCAAGCTAATTTATTTTTTGCTTAATGTAAAGTTAATAATTGTTTTCAGATATTTTTATTTTCCTCAAAGTTAGAGATTTGTACTAAGATAACTCTGCCTTTAAACATTCTTGGAAAGCCCAGAGGGTGATGTGATGGCTTTGTAAGATTTTGATTCATTGGATAGTTCAAAACAATTGAATTAAACAGAGGCATTCCTGTAGATGGATTTTATGATAAAGCTTTCTGCTCCGATGTCAGAAAAGTCCAAAGTAATCACTCAAAATATCAGGAAGAGAATTGTTGACCTCCTCAAGTCTGTCATCGTTGAGTACAATTTTTCAAGATCCCTGTAGGTGCTAAGTTCACAACTATGTCTGTGCAAACCATTATGTTCCAGTATAAACCACATGGGTAGGTACAATAATTGTTCTTCTTCAGGAAAGAGGTTCTGTGTACCAGAAATGATTGTTTTGGTGTTCAAAATCAAAACACTCAAGAGATTGTTGAAGAGATTGTCAATATCCAAAGTTAAACTAGTCCCATATGGACTTGGGCTGAAGGGCCACTCAAGGAGGAAGAAGTCATTACTCATACGCAACATAAAACGCCTAATTACAGTTTGCAAAGAGCTTCACTTTTGGAAACATGTTCTGTGATCTGATGAAACTAAAATTTAAGTGTCTGATCATAATGAGGATTGGTAATTTTGGAAGCAAGAGGACATTTGAAAACTTGAGAATTGCAAACGCAGGAGTCACGTCCATCTGCAAAGTACGAGGGGTGATTGCATCTTGTTTTATGTGTGTTTTGCAGCAGGAGGGACTGATTGGAAAATAGATCTGAAGACATCAGCAGGGAAATTGTATGTGGCTTTGATCTGTTTTATTGAAGTTTGTGTCTGCCTTACAGGTGTGGGTAATGACAATGAGGGAGTGCTAGTGCTGGGAGCCACAAATATCCCCTGGACTCTAGACTCTGCCATTAGAAGACGGTAAATGTTGCGAGATGTATTAAAGTTATATAATATCCAGTTGTCATCATCCTATTCTCAGTGCAAATAAATAATAATTTCAGATTTGAGAAGAGGATCTACATACCGCTGCCTGAGGAGCATGCCCGCTCCTTCATGTTCAAACTCAATCTCGGCTCGACCCCCAACACTCTCACTGAATCAGACTTTGCAGCTCTGGGGAAGAAGACAGTTAGTTACTCAGGAGCAGACATCAGCATCATCGTCAGAGACGCTCTAATGCAGCCTGTTCGAAAGGTCCAGTCAGCAACCCACTTCAAACGGGTATGTCTTCATAAGGCTCCTGTAAGGTTTAATCTAAATGCATAACACATTAAAATAAGCTCACAATGTTTCTGTTGTTTATATAAGGTACGAGGTCAATCCAGAACTGATCCAAATGTTGTCATTGATGACCTTTTGACTCCATGCTCTCCTGGTGATCCCAACGCAATTGAAATGACCTGGATGGAGGTCCCTGGAGAGAAGCTATTGGAACCATTGGTGTCCATGGTAAGAAAACTACTACAAATGTGTTAATTGGAGATGCACTCATCAATCATCTAGATTGGAATTTGTCAACTTGTTTGTATTTGCTCTGAGCAGTAGTCAGCATCTCCAGTGTTGTTGTTTTCCTGTTTGGAAAATGCATCAATGGTGAGAACTCCACCATGTAGAGCCTTCTAATGCCACCAGTATTAGAAGAAGAGATAACAATCATCAGCATGGACCTGGTTGCACCTTTTTGAGTTCAATTTAAAGCACATTAAGATTAGAGACGATTGCTTTGCATAAATGGGATGATATTGTCATTCTTCAATTTCTGATATCATTAAGTATCTTCTATTTTATGTTTTGTATCTGTAAAACTGAATTGGTAAGTCAGATGACAAAGAAACTGGAAATTGGTATTGGCTGGAGACAGACTGGTTGTTGTGTCAAGTATAGATGTGCAACTCTCCCTTAAAAAGACAATCTGATATCTACATAGACTTGGAAACACACAATTTAAGGGTTGTTTAATTTTTTATACAGAGGGTTGTTTATTGAGGTAACTTAGTGTGGTTTAAATAGTCTAAAATGTAACTATTTCTATAAATGTGCATTTACTTTACCAGTTGTATAAATATAGTCCTATAATAAAAAAACAAGACCAGGGCAATTTAGGTACAGGCTCGAGTACAGAGGGAGGTGCTTTTGCGTTTGCTGAATAAAATGCTGACGACTTATTGTTGCAAAGTTGATCATTCAAAACAATCTAACAGCGTATGTGTTTGCATAATCAAAAATGAAGTCCTACTTATAAATCTTTTTATACACTCCTAATAAAAGGACTTATTTTGAACCATTTTTTCTTCTTCCTCCTCTTAGCCTGACATGCTGAGGTCTCTGTCCAACACAAAGCCAACAGTCAACGAACAGGACTTGGAGAAACTGAAAAAATTTACAGAAGACTTCGGACAGGAAGGCTAGATCGGATCCAAAGAGCCAAACCAAAGCAATGAAAGTGTGATTGTCTCTTTACTGTTTTTGACCCTTTTTTCTCTCTCTCTCTGTCTCATCCTTATTCTCTAAGCCCCATGGGTTACCTAAGTACACACTTAAAAAGGGTGGAAGATTTTTTTTTTTATGTCCATTCGAGTCCAAACGCAAAAGCTTGCTACATATATTTGTCATGCTTAAATGTAAAAGAGCCCATATTGGAAACTTCGGAGTTTAATTTGGTGTAAGGACTAGAGCCCTAAAGTATTTATAATCCGAATATTGAAACAGGCTTGAGAAACCTATAAGACACCTTTGTTGCAAGTTGGGAACTTCAAACTAGAACTTGCATTTGTGTTTTGGTTTTACAGACTTCTTCCAACTCCATTATTGTTTTTCACAAACCCTATTTTAATAAGGTAATTCATACATTTTATGCCCTATCCTGTAGATCAAGGAATCCGTAAGCCTTGCACAGTGTAAATCAAAGACGTTATCTTCATATGTTAGGTTTTGGAAGTGGAACGTTCATGTCTCAGAGTGGTTGTGATTATAAAATTTTAAGACAGACTTGGATGCAAATGCCTGGATGAATTTTTTGATGCAATTTTGAAGGAAATTAGTTGCAGGTAAATGTGTTTAGTCATTCATTATTTAAAATTAACATGGGCCTTAAAAAGTATCACCACTGTGGGTAAACCAGCATTATTTCACCATTCCTGAAGGACCTAAAGCTTTGAATTATTTCACAACTCAGTAAGGCTTTCTTTCTATAAACAACTGTACATATTCATTTATACTAAAAGGTTTTGCTGATGATCTTTGAAAGCTTAAAAAATCTAGGCCTTATGTTGGAATAAAATATATTTGGTTTAAGCAAGACTGAGAGGTCAAAAGTGGACATTGATGGCTCAGATAAGAGGACCTTGTGTACGTAACAGAAATGACTTGCATTTTTGAGCTTGCACTTCAAAAAGCCGTAAATGGCTGTTTGCACCATGTGCCTTTCAGAAAAAATGCATGTTTTTTTTATTGGTTTATTACTAAATTAAGTCATACTTCTAATATATATCAAGTGCTTTGTCACTACAACTAAGAAATGTCCAATATATGTGCATTTCAACGATACTCTTTTAGAGATTGTATACAAATGTACTCTGTTGCTGTTGAGATGTGGAAACTGTCTCCTGTAATTTTTTAAGGGGGATGTCTTATCTTGCAGTGTATGTCTACACATTTATGTAACCAACTCTTGGGCCTTTTCTTGCGAGAAGAGGTAACTGATGCATCCAATGTTTTCTTTTTCATTTCTTTAGTGTAAATAAAAGTTACAGCTATACCAAATGGTGTTTTTATTTAATGCACTGCAAAAGGATTTGCAAAAGTTGTTGATTTAAAAGCTAAATTTCGCGCTACTTCTCAAAAAGTAACACTGCTGTGATATTGCTATTAATTAGGACTTGCAGCTACTTAAAATTCAAAATTCTGTTTTTCAAAAGCTTTAAAGAATGCTTATTATTCAATTTCTAATACTAATAAGTTGCCTATTAAAGCTTTGTGAAGGCTGGGCTTCTGAGGGAAGTGTGTGTTTGGTTGTGTATAAGGTTTATCACCACTAAGCTGAATATGTTGTGCAGCCCAATCATTTCAGATAAAAATGCGTTTATCCTAGTCTGTCGGAGACTCGCAGCGTATCACTCATCCTGGTTTTAGGCTAAAGTTCAAAGTGCCTTAAAGATGCGTTGCATTGTGGGAATTGCTGTCTCTGAACTCGGGAGCCATTGTTGAAACATTCACTTTAGGACTACAAGTACCAAGTATGACCGTTTACTGTACACAGTTCGGTTTGTTTTAGTTTCTACGGACAGCGCTTTGTCGTAAGGGGCTAAAGTCCAGGACGGCTCGTTAACCTGACCGTTATAAGTCTTTGACCAGCTGCCAAAACTTGGAGCGACCCCTCCCCAGAGGTCTGCGCTTCACCAGCTCCCCCTCCCAGGGCCGCCGCTCGCCTCACAGCTGTTATAACGGAGCGGAGAAACTGGCCTGCTAGCTAGCTAGCAAGCAAGCTAAGGTTTCCCCCATGTCCTCTGAGGAAGAGTTCAGTTCACCGATTTCAGATTGGCTCTTCGTCCATTCCTGGTGGCTCTTTCTACCGTTCATAATGTTTCTTGTCGTCGCCGCCTTCATTGTTGCTTTTGTGTTATTGCTGTACATGATATCGCCTCTCATAAGCCCCAAACCTCTGAAGCTGAACGGGGCCCACGTCGTGGTGAGTACCTCCGCTTCGTTAACGGCAGTTAACGTCCACTCTTTCCTGGAGAGTGCAGCCGCCTCCAGGCTGTAGCGCCAGGTTAACACAGTACATAAAAGTTATTTTCTGAGTAGACATTGACACATCCACCGCTACAGTCGAAGGAGTGCTTTAACCTTTCGACTTGTTTCTTCTGAATCCCATATACATATATTTTTTTGGGGGGTGGGGGGGATTATGGAGCAACACGCCCACGACAAACACAGGGTTATTACGTAGGACGGAAAACGATCCTTGGTTTTCAATATTTTCCAGGTCTGTATAAATGTATATATAAAAAAAGAAAACTGAGCACGATATACTTTGAGTTTTCAGACGAAATATTGTCTTTTTTTCTTTTTACATGGATTGATTTTAATATTACATATTTTATCTTTGTTGCTCCAATATCAATTTATGGTTATAGAGTTAAAAGAAAAAAAAGAAAAATTGTATGAATAAGCCTAATTCCTGCATTAAAGCATATTTTCTTAACTAAAGATGTACAGATCATTCTGATACCAAGTCATAGTTTTCAGTTTTGTCTTTATTGTAACCAAGGGAAACATTTTCTAGCCTTTGTTTTGCCAGCTGACCAGCTATGCGCAGCAACAGGTGGTACTGCATAAACTATATTCTTTATAACTCTAAAACCCCAGTCATTCTGACACTTTCATGAGCATTTGGTAGTTTTTTTTAGCAAAGTTTTAGCACTGACTTACTTTAATGTCAGTAATCATCCTATACCTACTACTAACAGAGGTCTTGCTAATAACTTAATGAGATTGAAATGTGCCATGTCACTGGCTTTTATTCCTTTAGGTTTGCTTTCAGAATAGGTGTGGTTTAGATCCCTAACAAGCTCTGAAAGTGATGTTTTTATAATCAATATATTCCAAACAGAATGAAATAATCAAACAGTGAAGCATGTATTGTCACATGATTTGCAGAAATATTAGAGGAATAAATTGTACGTTGGTAAATGTTCTGTGGCAATGTCTAGAATATATATTAAGTAGTAACGCTGTCCGTTCGGAATTACCTTTCTGGTTATTGCCCAGTAAATAACCTACAGTTCATTTAAATGAAAGTCTATAAAGACTCCCCTTTCAACTCTTCGAGGTGTGCTGTGAATACTCTGCTACTACATCTTCTCAGCTTCCCTGACCTTTGCATGTTGCTGCTGTATTGATCAGGTGACAGGAGGCTCCAGTGGGATTGGGAAGAGCATCGCAGTTCAGTGCTACAGACAAGGAGCATTCATCACTCTGGTCGCTCGAGACGAGGTCAGTGCAAACATTTAACCAGTCTTTCCAGTCCTCCACAAGCTGTTATTACAGTCAACTCTTAGTTTTTTTGTTTTACGTCAAACCCTGCGCAAGTAAGGGTGAATTTATTCCATGTCACGTGAACGATCATGTGCAAAAATTTAGTTTCTGTTTGACACTTATAATTATTGTTCTTGAAATATGTTGTTTAATTCACTTGGTCCAGTGTAATCTAATACATATGAATGGTATTACAGTTGCTTTAAACTAATTCATTTCAAAAGCAATATGTTTTTATAATAGAATAATTACATACAGCATTTCTTCTAGGAGAAATTACTAAGAGCAAAGAAAGAGGTGGAAAAATATGCCATCAATGACAAGCAGGTATTTTTATCTTTTAAAAATCCACTCTACAGTCTGGTCATTTTCATCATGTTATTTAGAACCTCACATCTGATTGAATTTGTAAATCTCGTTCTCTATTCAGGTGGTGCTCTGCGTGTCAGTGGATGTTTCCAGTGACTACACGCAGGTGGAAAATGTGATAAAACAGGTAATGTTACCCTCTTCACTTTGATAGGACATATCAGATTCTCTTAATAATTTAGAGTAGTGTTATAAAAGTGGGATTTTGTTGCTATGCAGGCTCAGGAGAAGCTTGGGCCTGTTGACATGCTTATAAACTGCGCTGGAACGTCCATTTCTGCAAAGTTTGAGGAAATGGAGGTGGAGCGCTTCAAGGTGAGTACCAGTGACTTCTAATCTTAAAGAGGTTAATAGGATCCTTTAAAACTTACTAATTGTAAGTAATATTGCATATTTCATACATTGAAAGCAAATTGAAATTTGAGGTTTAGCAATTTTGAGCAGAAAATTAGCTTTTTTTGAAGTGCCTGGCTTAGAGTAGTAGTTTTCTATTACAATCTTTTATTCCTGTTTAGAAGGATACTTAGTGTTGCTAAACCATTCAATAACACAGATCTATAAATAGGTCAAGCAAAAAAAAGTGACTCATAAAATAAGTATTTGAATAAAACCTAATATTGTCTTATTTTATAAAGAAGTAAATCTCTACAACTGTTAATTGAACATTTACAATCATATTTAAATTGTGAAATGCACTTCAGTACGGACCGTTCTCCTGCATTAGATGTGAACTTTGGCTTTATGTTGTGTAGGAAATGATGGAACTGAACTACCTGGGCAGCGTTTATCCGACTCGAGCTGTAATAACCACCATGAAGGAGCGAAGAATGGGCCGCATCATGTTTGTGTCATCCCAGGCGGGTCAGATCGGCCTGTTTGGGTACACTGCCTACTCTGCATCCAAGTTTGCTTTGCGTGGCTTGGCAGAGGCACTGCAGATGGAGGTTTGTTTACCTGTTTTTCCTGCACTGATTTTTCTCTTCACACCTATCAGACACACAATAGCTGAAATTATCTGCAAAATACAGGTAGTTGAAATAGTTTTACATATTTTTAAAACTGTTTTAGGAGATTATTCTTATGTTAATGGCGGCGGGGCTGAAAAATGACTCCCATCATAAAACAGTCATAGAAAATGGGGGGAGGTTGTTTATCATAAAAGCTATTAGTGTCATTTATATTTTGGTCTTGCTACTATTGACTTCCAGGTAAAGCCCTACAATATCTATGTGACTGTGGCATTCCCACCTGACACGGACACTCCACTACTGGCTGAAGAAAACAAATCAAAGGTGCCTTAATCTTAAATCTTAATCGGGACTAAGGATCTGGTTATAGATACTTAGTTCCACTGAATAGTTTGTGATATTCATTTATGGATTAGCATATTTTTATTTAGCAACTAAAGCAACAGTCATTTCTAATTTCTCACAGCTTTTGCTTTTCATTCTTTCCCTTCCAAGCCTTTAGAGACCAAATTGATCTCTGAAACATCTGGAGTTTGGCAGCCTGACCAAGTGGCCAAAATCTTTGTCAGGGATGCGGTGGTAAGAAAATCCTTTCAGCTACTGTTGACTCAACTTTAAAATGCATATTGTGTTAAAGTTTAAGCTTCCCTGTTGGGTTTTTTTTTTTGTCTTTGAAGCAAGGAAACTTTAACAGCTCAGTTGGCCCAGATGGTTACATGCTATCAGCTCTCACCTGTGGAATGTCACCTGTCACCTCCATCACAGAAGGCCTCCAGCAGGTACAAACATACACATACAGGTGCCGCTCAGTAACTTGAAATTTTTCTCAGATGTAGATTTGAGTAATTCAATTCAAAACGTAATTCTTTTTTATATATAGTATCAATTACAAACTGATATATATTTAGCGTTTACTTCTGTAAGTTTTGGAATATGGGTTCTATCTAATAAAAACCCACAGTAAAGTTTTTAAGGAAATTAGACTAAAAAGTGATTTAAAATAATTTTTTATACATAATTGTTGGCCTACTGCAAAAGTATCTTCACGCCTTTGTTTTCATGACATACATTCAGTGCTCGCCAGAAGGATGAATTACATCATCAACACTGCGTGGCATAGATGTGTTCAGGCTCTGCTGAGATGTTAAGGAAGTCCAGGTTGTTTTAAAAGTAGCACTGGACTTTTCTCCATTGTTGGGCCCCTCATTTTCCTCTTGATGATACTCCATAGATTATCTGGGCAACAATATTGTGGTCAATATTGCTGCCTAGAATATTCAAATCAGATTTCTGATTAAGATCAAAAATCTGTAGGTTCGGTAATGTGGGAAGGTATCAAACTACTCTCAAATTTATCTATAAAGCTTGTTAGCAACAGGAAATATGACGACCTCTTTAATTTTCTGGTAGATGGCTGATTTATTGCACTTAGTAAAACACAGTTGAACAACACCGGCATGTTTTACTGAGGGAAACGGTTTTGAGCCGATGAGTGACAGCCCAATGCTCCTGTATTCCTTTTTAGATTAGAAATGCCTACAAGAAACATGACAATTAGTCTCTGTAGCACGACTTATGACTCTGCCCCAAATTTGAGAATTTTCTTTGCTTCACAGTCTTCTGAATGTCGCAGCCATCCCTGTTGCTTTTGCTTCTTTTTTCTACCATACTTTTTCCTTCCACTCACTCTTCCAGTAATATATTTGGATACAGCACCACATGAACAGCCATCTTCTTTAGCAGTCCCTCCTTCACGATTACAGCATGACACTTGTCAAGTCAGCACTTTTGTCCATGACGGTGCAGGCCATAGAATGACCATAAACATAATGTGTTAATATTTTTGATTGCCTTATTCTAATTTTTTGTGAAAAGGAGTTTCTGGGTCTCATTCGCTTTAAGCCATAGTTGACAGAAATAAACAAAACATATCACACACACTTGTGTGTCGAATGTAAATTATATATGAGTCTCAATTTCCGAATTCTGAAATAAATTGTTCAGTGATGTTCTAATTTATTGAGATGCGATTAAAACATGACCTCAAGCATGCCAGTTTGCTGTACATGTGGTTATAACTTTGATTGTTCACACAGATTGTCACAATGGGGTTGTTTCGGAGTATCGCCCTCTTCTACCTGGGGAGTTTTGACAGCATCGTACGCCGCTGCATGATTCAGAGGGAGCAATCGAAAGCAGCCGACAAGAGGGAGTAGCCGCAGCCTTAAAGTCCTCACAGCCCAGTACTGCTCCTCTTCCTCTGCAGCTTTATCCTCCGTCTTTACAAATGTACACAGTTGAGTGGGAACGCACATACAAGCCAAAAGTTTGATATCAACTATGAAAAGAACAGTAAAACATAGTGTATTATGTTTACTTTCTGGTGACATCACTTCTCCTTAAAGTTTAAGTTTTACATTCTCTGCCCTCTTTGAACAGGGAATACCTTTGTTTAAATGTGAATTCCTCGTTTTAGGAATGGAAAGGAGAAGGGGCAGACTAAACATTGCAGTTTTTATAATACGTGATTCCTTTGAAGCACTGAGTCACACTAGTGCTTTTTCTTTTCTCCTTGCGTACAGAATCCGAAGACAGCTTGACTAGTTGTACCAAATATGGCTTAAAATTCCTTCCTACTGCGAGCTATAATGTAAAACAGAAAGTAAGCTTACACTTTCAGCCGTCTTGTTACATTATATCACCGAAGTATCTCCACTTTATACTGAGAATTTTACAGTTTTCACTAAATAGGTTTTGTACCTCAAGTCTTTGCAGGCAAAGCGCCTTCCCTTTTTGACTGAATGACCTCTGACTGAACCTCTGTGGGGTTTTTTTTTTGCCGTATGATGTTTTGTCTTTGTGCTTTGCTTGTGTACTAAGCTGTGAAGTGATATAACTGTATTCTTTATTGATATCTGAGTGAGTGGTTTTCTTTTTTCTCTTGTTTGTTTTGCAATATTTCTGATTTTGGAAATGTAAAAAAATATCCTTTCCAAATTATATTGATGTCTCTACATTTTAAATGCAGTGAGGGTAACAAAAACAAAACAACAACAAAAAAAAACAATAATTGTGGGTGAACTGTGTGCATGAATGTGTGTTTTTACTGTGACTGAGCCAAACCATTGAGGGACGGAAAAGCCATTTGATTTAATCTTCTCGATTATTAAGTCTCTAAGTCTTTTCTTCATCATTCCAGCTTAGAAAAGAAGCATTTTTTTGCGAGTTGAAGCCATGAAGTCGTAGGTAGGGCGAAAGGAGAAAAGCCAGCACATGATTTCACTTTTCACCTGCACAAGCTCATACACTGCACCCCAACTCTGATTTATCATTATTTTTGTGTGTGTCAATGCATCCGAGTTTGGATCCTGTCGGGATCCGCTTGTCTGTTGGGTTGTTGAGTCAGGTCAAGACGTGACTCGCTGGTTCGAGTCCTGTCTCTTTAGGTCCACTGACAGCAAAGAGATTTGTTTTTACACAAAGTCCAAAATATCACTCAGACAGGCAACGTCCTTATGAGTTTGGACCAGTAGTTCCACAGTTGGTTCTAAATTTCCGTCTGGTTTCTGTCAAGCCTTGAATAAACTTCTATCTTTCCTACTCTTTCAAGCTACAGAGACTTAAGAAATGCATCATAGACTCTCAGTCTTCCTTTAGCCCATTTTACAACGAATGTACCTTCATGCCAACATTCAAATCAGGCTTTTAGACTATTATTATTTTTAGATCCAACATTTGAATGCCAAAAGATGTTAAATCTATGTTGCTGCTCTGTTGGTCGTCGGTTGTAGAAACCATGGCGTAGGGCTACTTGAGTCATTTTGAGCCTTAAGAGGTGACAACTGATAAGTCAGAAGCTACGAGTAGGACAGATCTAACAGTGTGACTTAATCCACATATTTTTTTGTTGTTGCCTATAAAATTAAATATTTTCCTCTGTATTTTATCAGTTTTTATTCTTTTGATGATGAAAAAAAGCCTTATTCAATCCAAGATATGAACGTGGGAATGGATGACACTTGTTTGATGATGTTCTCATTTGATATTGGTTTAAAGGCATTCTGCCCTACACCTGGAGATTATTTCATTATCCTGCATGTATTTGCTTTATAAAGTTCTCCTACCCCCATACCCCTCGAGGTAGCACCACATAGTGAAACATGTAGCTTATGTAGAAGCAGTTTTGTTTGAACACCTTTAAGCTATGCAATTAAAGCCTATGCTTACAGTATGTTTGAACATCGGTGAAAACTGAAGCTTTAGTCTCCCCAGCTCCTCAATAGTGTTATCAGTATGTTCCTAATCAGTTTTAAGAATATTGAACATGAAAGTCATTCTGCACACTCTTGTGTTTTGCTCTTTTTTTTTTTCCTCTTTTGTTTTGTTTCTGCCAAAATGATTTAACACCTTCACCTTGTGTGCCATTGAAAGAAGTTTTCAAAAGTGGAACGTTCGTATGTCTTATTTTCTTACATGATAAAATAAATAATTGTATTGAAAAAATAAGCAATTGCCTAAGTGTTTTAGTTTTACTTCTTGTTCTGAGTACTGCAGTAAGACTTTAGCAGTAGTGCTGGAGTAGATCTATGTGGGATTAAGAGATTGTACATGGTACAGTGCCTTGCAAAAGATGAAATGCCTCTTGGAAGAAAAGCAGGGCATATTAGAAGTAACAATAGAGATTTTTTTTTAATAAATTCTAAATAATATAGTAGAATGTTTTGCCTATTGCTCTTTGCAAGCTATTTATAGCTGAAATAAATTGGATGAGGAACATTCCTAAACAGAAGGGTTAAGGTCTTGCCACAAAATCTTAATTGAATTTGGGTCTGGACTTTGACTGGACCATTCTAACATACGAAAATGTTTTTATCTGAACTATATCTGGGTGTAGTATTAAGTGCACTGTCCTGCTGGGAGGTAAACCTCTGCTCTGGTCTCATCTTTTATAATGCCTTACAGGTTTTCTTCCATGACTGTCCTGTATTTACATGCAGAGCGGCAACCATTTTCAACCAATATTGTCCCAAAAAACAACAAAAAAAAAGAACAAAAAACTCAGGTCTTCACCTAACTTTCTTTTTTAAGTACACATAGATCAACTTTATTTAGAATAATTGACTTGTGAAGTTGATTGGTTGCTCTAATTTAGGTGTTTCAGAATAAAATGAGTTGTATAAAGATGAACACGTCTATTTCCAGATTTTATTTTTTTAGTATTATCCGTTTACTCCGCTTTTATACTCAGTCGTGCACTACTTAAGTGGTGGTGAAGTACATAAAACTGCAATAACAAACATTTTAAGCTGGTAACGTGCCTAGAAGTGCAAAAGTTCAACATTTTTGTATGTGTATATGGGGCCAAATGTTTAGTAAATTCTTTCAACCACAAGGGGGAGAACGGACCTGATGAAAAGAAAGCTGAGCCGTTTTCTCGTGCACAATCTTAAAAATGAAAGGAACGTGTTCTTGCGGAAAGTTGGCTTTTAATAGCATATACATTTATAGAGCAATACTTACACAAATACTGGCTACAAAAAGGGTTTTCCCCCCCATCTAGTTGGAGACTCTGAGCTGACGTCAGTAAGAGAGAGCGGCCCACTGGTGGTGGGCTGGAGCTGCTGCTGATATGAGGAGTGATCGCTGAAGAGGACCCAGTCCGACCTTGTCTGACTCACAGCCCTGCGTCTGCTCGGCCTGTAGCGGGGGTTAATATCCGGCGAGCCGCCGTGGATCCCCCTTCAGGCGCGCACAACTTTGACTTTCATTCATATATTTTTCTAATCGCTGCTCATCTACGCCTGGGGGATGTGCACAGGAACAAGCAAACTACTCCAAGCTCTTCCGCATATTGGATCTCTCCCCAGCAGTGTCCCTGCAAGGATTCGGGAAAAGAAGACTCCTGCTCAAACGGAACCGGGGATTTTTTGAGATTCAAATCATTTTTTTTCCTCTCAAATTGATTTTCTGAGTTTATTAAATATTTTTTCGCCTGTAGAGTGGAATAATTAATTGCGTTGCTTAGATCTCAACATAAACCCAGATTTAGACGAGGCTTTGCAGTGGGATTGAACAGCACAGTACAATTTCGACCAGAATGCATTCTGTTTAGGGCACGCTCTGATTTACACTAAGTGTCACATTTTAGGGATGGCGAACGACTACAATCGCATTATCGTGGAAAACTACATCTGCCATAAACTCTCCAAACGGGGATACGTGTGGGGATTTAACGGAGTCCCGGACGACGACGCTGCTAATAACGGAGGTTTAGGTGACCATTCACCGACTTTGGTTCGGCGATGTCGCGATGCAGGACCGGGGCCCGACAGCGACAGCGACCCCCACCGCCTCTGCAGGCGGATCTCGCAGTCCGACCCGTATGCAGACATCCACCGGGTCCTGCGCGACGCCGGGGACGAACTCGAGAAACTGTACCAGTTGGACTTCGTGGAGATGTCGCAGCAGCTGTACCTCACCAGAGACACGGCGAGGACTAGGTTCGCGGAGGTCATAAACGAACTGTTCCGGGACGGGGTGAACTGGGGTCGGATTATCGCTTTCTTCGAGTTCGGAAGCACGGTGTGCGTGGAGTGCGCGTCCAAAGAGGAGATGACATCGCAGGTGGACAACATCGCGGAGTGGATGACGGAATATTTAAATGGACCCCTTGACAGCTGGATACAAGATAACGGGGGATGGGTAGGTCTGATTCAGCCTCTTAAGCGCTTTGCAGATTTGTTGCCACGGAGGCGCAAAAGTCCTCTTTTAGGTCCGAGTGCGTGGGTTTGAAACCGGGCACTGGCTGAGATCACAGTGGGCGCTCTGTGGCTTTATTTACAGCTCAGAACCGAAAGTACACGTGAGATCGGTCATTAATAAAATCATCCTCGAAGATGTGCTTGTGACGCACCTCAATGCGAGCTCGGCCTTTCCTGTACGAGCTGCTGATTGGATGACCACGTTGGCAGTTAAAGTCCTCGCGTCCAATAAGAATTAAGGGTTAGGTCACACCTCCCCACGCTCTGAGATAAGTCCCGCCCTTTAAACTCAACAGCCAGTTGTAGACGGACAGCTGTCAGGAAGAAGACGAAGAAGAAGAGGAGGAAGAAGAAGAGAATGTCTAAATGAAAAATTGGGGAAGTTAAAGCTGGTTTAGAATTTAACGAGTTTGACTATCCTGTATGCTTAACATTTAATTTTTTATTTTGAAAGAAGAGCTTCACTGTAACTGCCTTACAAACCAATATTTAAGTGAAAAGAACAATGCTAAAAGGGTTATGCAACAAAACCAAACATAACAACCGACAAAATGGTGAAGAAGTGAAATGACAAGCGACTCTTTGCAACATGTGTAGCCATCAGTGCGAGATGGTACATGAGAGAGGGCAGTGGTTTAGACAGATGAAATGAAGCTCGCCTGTTAATAAACGAAATAGAAGCAAATCCTTAAATTAATTTTGAAATAAAATGGAAGCCAATGAAAATAAGCAAAATTGTAGAAATGTGCGGTTGCTTGTGCCAATATTAAACATTGAGTGGCAACATTTTTTTTTTATCATTTGTCACTGAGAGACAGAAAATGACCTTATTCCAAAAAGAAGCATCTGCATTCAAAAATAAAGCAAATTTCTACAAAACAGCATCAAGTGGCAGCCGGTTACAAATAAAAATAAAAACGTTATGGTCTACAAGTGGATCTTTTGTTGTACACCTCTGATGAGGGGAGGACTGGCTTATTGATTTCCTACATATAAGCACTTTATATTGGTTAAGGCACTAGGTAATGAAATCACGGAATACCATTCAAGGTTTTGTATAAATAATACAGGATTTGTCTTTGACAACCTCATCAACTGGAAAAGGTTCGTTGGGAAGGGATGGAAGTTTAATGCATTGGGACTGCAGGACTGTTCTCCCAGCCAGGGAGTATATGTGCTTATATGAATGATTTTGTTCAGAATTTAACCTTAAAGATGAGGGGACATTGTCTACTTACTTATCTCCTCTTTTTGCATTTGTTCCTTCAAAGCTGGCCCATTTTCAATGCCCATCCCACACCACCTTTTATAAAGCAACAGGATGGTAGAACTCTGTTTTTCCATAAATAACAAGTAGGTTTAAATAAGTTCCTTAAAGGAAACACTTTGGCTGTCAGGAGCTGGTGGTCCAGCACCTGTAACACCTCATTTCTGCCCTTGCATGCTGCCATGTATTGCATTGGAATGTGTTTCCTGCAGGGTGAAGAGCACCAGACACATGTCAGCGCACTGCGAGCTTCTGGTTAATGTGTTAAAGCCTCTGGGCATCACGTTAGGTTGTCGAAGCACTACTAAAGGGCACATGAACCCATGAACCTTCTAAACGTTGACCTTCCCGCGTAGATGCACACACTCTGAGAGAAACCTGTTGGAACTGTACAATATCATGTTTGAGGAAAATGTTTTGCATATCGTCCTGCAGTTTCTGTGTGAAAAGTGCAGAATATGCAACTTCTACATTGCCATTAAACCAAACTGTAATGAATTAGCCTTTAATTAGTGGAGTTGCTCATTATAAGAACATAGCATTTGTGCTGCATGGCCGTAACAGCTGGAAGCTATGATAAATGGGATATATATACATATACATGTGAATGTGTGTATGTGAGAGAGAGAGCGAAAGAGAGTTTGAAGATGAGCGGCATCAATGATTCATATCGAACGTTTCATCTCAAAGGATAGGACCGTTTAACATTCCCCTTGTGTCTGTCTTGCCCCTGGAGGTGACAGGTTTTGCCAAATATCAAAGGCAGGCAGTAGAGGGAGGGCCCTGCAGGAACAGAGAGCTAATCTGCAGCCACTGTGTTTAACATGCAGTCCTCTGTTGTGCATCGAGGTTTTCTTTTCTTTTTTTTCTACCTGTGTCTTAAAGCCTAGAGCTGCATAGACGCCTGCCTACAATCCCTAGAGTGTGTGCCCACTGTACAATAATGTAGGTCATCATAGTCTGTGTTTTACAGCTGGGTGGAGATGACTGTGTCTGCATCAGCTGGGGTGGGAAAGAAAATAGCATCCTTTAATCCACAGGATTATTGAGGGATTGTTATTATGGCAAATGTTTGGCGTTAGGGTTGGTTTGAAAGGTTTTATTCTAATCAAAAAACGGACCTTAAATATGTTTAACTGAAGCTAAATTTGACATCCTAGATAGATCAATGCTGATGTGGATTTGTATTAATTTGAATGCGGGGAATTCCCTGAGGTGTTTGTTTTGGTTATAGCATGTCCTGTAATAACTGAGACACACTCTGTGCTCTTGATAAGCTCTGTGAAATCTGGCTCCATATTTTATTTATTTACTCATTTTTTGCATGCTTATTATAATTTTGAATGTAAGAAGTCCCCGTGTTACTTTGCCCATTACAGATTCTTATTTCAAGGCTTCTATGTTGCACTAAAGACTGGAACTTGGCATCGGTTAACGCCTAGTCTTAAATGACTTTGAGTCCAAAAATCATGATTGGATACATCCTTTGTTTTCATGCTGTGATCCTAATGCTAGAGAAAATGCTGAAAATGCTATTTCTATTTTTATTTTTACAAAATCAGTAAATCTTTTTGCTCTGTGCTATATATAGCAATCCAGTTGAATCTGTCGTAGTACTTTAGATTTTAGTGCTTAAGATTTGAACAAGACAGGATTAAATTTGGTCCACAGTTCCTAAAAACTGTGAAATAGTAAATTTATTTGTCACCAATAGAAAGTCACAAGTAGGATGGTAACTTCAGCAGCTGCAGCAGTGTTCGGTAATATTTTCTCACAGAGCTTACAAATCATTTATATCTTTTCTTTTGCACTCAAAATGCTTCCATTTTGTGAATGATTTTTTAAAAAAAAATTTATTTTTACGATTTAACTCTATCATTTTCAAGAACACACACATTAGACTTAGATTAGCTATGTACTTAAAACATACATAGCTCTTTTTATGTTACTGGTCACTTTAAATTACAATGGAGGACCATTTATTTATCCAAAACAGTATCTTATCTACTCAGGTGGTGACCCTGCACCTCAAAACATAGAAATTCAGAAGGTGCGCTCTACAGGCAGTAGGAAGAGGTTAATCAGCCACGTCAACGTTCAATGTTGAAGGTTCTTATACCTGTAGTGGATATTTAGTTAAAGTTGTGTAAAGATTAAGTGAAATTATTGATTGATTTTCATAAGTTATGAACATTACTATATTTTAGTATTGTTTAACTGTCAACACAGCAGAACAACAAAGAACTACTTCCTTTCTTACTTCAAAATAAAAGTCTCAAATAGACATGAGTGTCAGGCTTAAGTCACTTTATCTCTGCTTCTCATAATAATAGCTTACACTTATTCTAACAAAGTCATACAAGCATTTTGTATTAAGTGAGATAGAAATATATAAGATAGATAATATTTTGTGCCTGTAGTCCAATAGATCTCTGAGACCATTAATGTGTGAGATATCAGTATGTAAAATTCATAAATGACTTTTCTCGTTTTTAAAATTTTTTTTTACATAAAACTCAAACCACATGCTTTTCTTTGTTTCTTGTGTTGAGTCATAAAATCAGCTGTTTAAACAGGCAACATGATGAAGTTTTTTTTACTGTAGGATATGCCTGAACACCCTCAAAGGAAAAGGATGTGACCTCAGTCTCCTTACGATGTGGGCAGAACAATGGCTTCCACTGTGAGAAAATAATCTAGCATTTGTGTTGGAGCCGATGTGCTTATGTTTAATCTGATGTTGGGGTTTCGCTGGGGCGAGATGACCTAATTGTGAGGAGTGTGAGTTGGTGCTGAGGTACACACAGGTCAGTTTTATCCGCCATCTGCCAGGTAAACCTTACACTTGTGTATTTTTGCTCTGTATAAAGAGTTTATACATCTTCCAAACAATGAAGACATTCAGTAAACATGGTTAAATGCCTGTTTAGACAGGTTGTACTTATGGTCACATTCAGTCTGGTGTGCTACTGTGTAGAAAATGTGAATGTTGTGGGACCAATCAACACATTATGGCATTTTGAAATACAAAAGTGGTGTTGAAATAGCTCTCAACAACTTTCTGTTTCTTGTTGTTTTGAAAAGCTGCATCAAAAATAGAAATGCCCACTGATCGTTGTTAAGTCTGCACACAGCAGTGAGTCAGATGTACCTTTCAATGAACTACAGCATGTCCCTTAGAAGTGACAAGCCCTCACTGTATTCGTTGAACCCCCTTGAGGGTGAAATTGCTCCCATTCTGCCCTGATTACTTCCCACACCCCAGAATTTGAAACAAGGTCCCTTTCTTTGTCCCAAATATTTAGTTAAAATTTTGACCTTTGGTTGGAGGGAAATTGCATGTTCCAATTTGAGCTCAGGCTGCACACCTGTGTTTATTTACAGGCAGTAAATAGCGAGTGATTGAACAAAGCAGCCGAAGACGGCGTCCGAGTCCAGAAATTACATGCCTGACCTGAGGCGTTTGACTGGCTGCAGGGGCACGCGTGTGCACACACATGCATGCGGACGCATACGGACATACACACACACACACTGCTATGTGCCAAAATGAACCTTAAGAGGAAAACAGCAGTTTCACAACAGTTAACCGTAAGCAGTTCAGATTAAGAAAATGTGTTTAGTTCCTGATGGGAAATTGCTCAGTGCTGATGTTATGACATTTTTTTTCTGTTGTATTTTGCTATGCTCCAAGATGCAAGTGTCTTTTGGTCTACTTGTAAAAAATGACAATTGATGTACAATGGTAGACACTAACGATGGTCAATCAATCTGCAGGGGAGGTGCGCTTATGGGTTTAAATGAGACTTCTGCCACATTAAAATTTTGCATTGATATTTAGGTAATTATTCTAAATATTGTGGTGATTTTCTAACTGTTTTATTATTACACGTTAAGATCCAGTGCCTTGCAAAACCATTCATACTTACATTCTGACACATTGCAACAACGCATTTTAATGTGATAGGCCAACAACAAAGGAGCGTGTAATTGTGAAGTACAAGGAAAAAAACAACAACATAGTATTACTTTTTTTTTTACAAATACACATCTGAAAGATATGACATGCATCTATATTCAGTACCCTGAGTCATTAATTTATAAAATCACGTTTTGCTGTAGTGGTTACAGGTCTTTTGAGGTTTCTGCCAGGTTTGCCAAAGAGGATCATCTGAATAGACCATCTTCCAGATGCTTCTTGTGTTCCATTCATAGCTTGTGCCAAACTGCAAATAGTCCCTTCATGTGTAGATCGAGATTATATTTCATGCTAGTGGACTTTTTTTATCAATCAGGTGACTTTGAAAGGTAGATGTTTGCCCTGGATTTTAGTAAGAGGTATCAGACTAAATGTATGCTTTTTAGCATATACTTTTTAGATTTTAGCATATACTTTTTAGATTTCTATTTGTAAAAAACAAACAAACAAGAGAACCATGAAACGTTTTCCTTCCACTTCACATTTCTTGAAGTTGATGTTTCTCATAAAATACATTCAAGTCTTTGGTTGCAATGCAATAAAGTGTGGAAATCTTCAAAGGGTATGAATAAATTTGCAAAGCTCTGTGTTTAGATGTTCTTTCTCATTTGATCTGAAACACACTAAGATCAGATGTCTGTCTTACCAGGTGGCCTGTTTCTGCCTTTTAAATTCTCTGTGTTACAGGTATGTGTCTGTGTTTGTCTGTTAAGAGTAGACAATATAAGCCTGGGCTGGGTCCATCCTGTGGGGGATTCCCTGAGCAACAATCTGCTCAGTGGTGGGTGGGACCCGCATGTTGCTATGGTATAGTGGGCCTCTTGCCGCACCCCGTTGTAGAGGCTATGTGGGACAGAGAGGAAGTCATTAATCTCTATATTGGTGATGTGCTGGCAGAGGGGAGACATAACCCAAACAAAATAAATCATAAAAGAAGCATACAAGGAAAGGTAGAAATATAAAATTCCATGCTGAGATCTCTCTTCTTTCCAGAGCTGCAGAGCCAGTCTGTTTAACACAAGTCAATACTAATAAAGGCTGCAGCCATGAATTGTTCTAGGCGATACCTAGCTGTGCTTTGAAGTTTTTTTCCTTAGAAGAAAAAAAAAGCATTGTACAGACAATGAAAGGCCTGCTACATCTGAAGACTTATGTTTTCCAGTGTAATGAGCTCTCTAAGTCATGACTGATCCATCCGTTCTAAGCTACAAATCTTCTCTTCTCCCCCTGCGTACTGTCACAGTCGGTTCATCAGTCTGGACCAGCTTTATTAGAAGGATGCACATAGCCTTCTTGTTTTTACCCATCTGAGCTCAGAACTAAATAAATACTCAAGACAATGGCAATTAGTGCTATTTCCTACCCAACTATTAAGTTAGCTTCACTATATATGTTGACAACTCTGTGCTTGGAGAGTCTGACAGCATTTAGATTTTCCAGTTAAATTTTGACTCTCTTTCTAATAGAGACTTGCGCACCACAAGAGAGCTCAATGTGGCAAGAGGGAGCCAACATTTCCCCCTGTGCGGTACCCCTCTTGCTGTGCAGGCCTTGGTCGCTCACCATCTGCCACTGTGTTTACACCCATCAGCTCGGCAACTGTAACCTCAGAAACGTTTCCTACAGAGGCAGGCTGCTCTGGGCTCTAACTGTTCGAATCGGTCTGACAAGAATACCTTCTTCCAGTAGCAGGCATCTAGAAATCTCTCAGAGATCTACTGGATGCACAAAGACCTTTTATGCCAGCCTTCAGCTCTGTGTGTGGAATGCATACAAAAGCAGGGTTAACCCTTTACTGTAAGTCCAGAGAGCATTGCTTGACTTGCAACGGGGAGTGAGTGCAAAGTTATTTTACAGTTTTGGAATAAAAGAACATAAATGTTCTTGTTGTTATCAAATGTTTTTCACTTTTGCACATTTTGTCATATTGCAGCAGCAGACTCCAATGCATTTAATGGGCTTTTATAGCCCAACACAAGATAGTGCATAATTGTGGAGTGAAAGGAATATTTTTTACTAATAAAAATTGAAAATGTGTGATGAACCTTTCTGTTCAGTCTGACACCCTGAAATAAAATCCAGTGCAACCAATTTCCTCCAGAAGTCACCTGTGTATGAAGGCTTTGAAGGATTGTCACAGAGCATTATTGACCAGAATTACGGAGATCAAGAAACAGAGAAGATAGGTCAGGGAAAAAGTGGATGAGAAGTTTAAAGCAGAGTTAGGCTTTAAAACAATACGACGAGCTTTGACCCTCTCACCAACCACTCTTTAATTCAAATCTGGCTTTCACGGAACAATGGAAAGAAGAATCAATTGTTCACCAAAACCAGAAGAAGTTTCAATTTTAGTTTGCAGCAAGTCATGTTGTGCAAAACGGTGTTGTGGCCTACATGTAAAACTATGTGGCAAAAAACTAACACCTTCCAACTTCCTCAATACACCATTTCAACCATAAAACAGTGGTGGCACCATCTTGCTGTAAGGAAGCTTTTCTTCAGGTGAGACTTTATTGGAAGAAACATTGATCTAAATACTAGCCAATCCTAGAAGAAAAGCTCTTAAATGCCACAACAGACTACAAACAAACATATTTGTTTAAAGTTTTGATCTGCAAGAAATAATTTTTATGGTTGTATCATCACAAAAGCTGAGGAGTTCTAACTACTTTGGAAATCCTGTCAAAGGCACGTAGTTCTCTTTCTTTGACTTTCTAACTTGACCTACTCTTTTAACCAAAGATTTTTTTAATGATGCTTAGCTTGAATCTCCGCAAATGACTTGCAGATGTCTACAAGTCATTTGTGGATTTTCAGGATGGCTCAAGATCATCATTATACTGTAGATATACATCTAGATATTTTCCTTTGCTGCGCTTTGTGTTTTCGCTGAAATAGTTAGTATTTCATTGAATATATTCTTTCCTCTACTAAAAAACTTTTTGTTTCTGGCTGCAGCATAAACCAGTTGCATAATCAAACTCTTGCTGTACAGATGGACATGTTTTGTACATGGATATGTACAACCTTTTTTTCTTGAAACATGCAATACTTTTTGGACATTGCGATCAAGAAGTTTTGTTTTATTTATATCAGTTCATGGAGCATGGTTCCAAATTCATCTGGTTTCATTTTTGATTTTGTGAGCTAGACTGCAGAAAAGACATTCATAAGATGAACTGGAGCGGGGGGAACAACTTTTACAAGCTTTTTTTAGGTTACTATTCCTATTGGCTGAATGTTCTTGAAGGTTCTATGCATTCACATATGTTCTATCTGGTCTTTATAAGAGATCTATAATCATCTCTAAATAGGCTTTTGTCTTCCAGACAAAAATCCTGACCTTAAATTTCCTTACTGATATTTCTTAAACAAAGATGAATAATTTCTCTTAAACATATCAAAAATGTCTTCTGAAAAGTAAAGTAGATGTTCAACAGATGTGTACTCTCCACTGATGAAAGTTCACTCACCTCTGAATGCTGAATGCTTGAAGTGGTCCCAACAAGTGGACCCGTCTGACCTATTTTCTGAAAACATCAGCTAATAATTATCTGACCACTTAGGGCAGAGTGATTGTGTGTTGAGCCGTTGGACTTTAATCCCCAGTTGGTCAGGTGATCATTAATTGTTGGAGTAAAACAGTGATGTTCCAGCAAAGATAACTTACGCTCAACAGCCTTCATTTACTTACACATGCAATCTACAAAACAGGAGCGGATCACTTTCTTCATAAACCTGCCATAGGCATGACAGGTCTTGACATTTCAGAAAATGTGCTTTATTATTCAAGTTTAGAAGCAAGTAAGGTTATATTTTTGGATATGCCAACATCTGTGGCAGGATAAGAAACAGTATGGCAGCAGCTTTTACAATTTGAACTGAGTTTGTCTTTTTTTTGGCTCCAGGGTAGTTGGCACATAGCCAGAATGTCTGGGTTTTGAATCTCAGATGGTTTGAGTCTTTGATGGGTTTTTATGTTCCTCCACAACAAATGTGGTTTTCTCTGGATCCTCAGGTTTGTTCCCAAGTTCAAAACACTTGTTAGGTTAACTAGTGATTCTCAAGTGACTTCTAGAGTAAGTCTGCCTGTTTCTTTTTCTTGTGTGTTGGTTCTATGATGCCTTCAAGATCCATTAAGGGTTTAAGTCGCCTTTTGACCAATAACTGCTTTGATAGGCTCCAGCTCTCTCACAACTCTGAACAGGACAAAGGCACTACAGAAAATAATAAAAGAGCTAAATTAAAAATAATTTTCATGACCACAATTTTGTTAGTCATGCTTTATTATTGTGAAAAATTGCTGAAAAATATTTTAGATCATACAAACATGCTGTCTCTCCAAAACAAAACTCGCTTTTTGATCATGCGGTTTAGTGGAAGAAAGGGTCAAACAGGCAGCTTGATTTCTTCAAATCATCCTCATATTATGCTTGTGCTTCTGCGTCATATTTGCTTCATCTTTCTGATTCCACACATGCCGAGCGTTTCATGAATGTTCCAAAAGTGCAGCAATCACTGCTGAGCATGACAAACACCCAAACAACTCGATTATCTCAAAAAACACTGGGCTGTCACAGTTACTGTGATGAAGTGATGTGGGTTTGTTTTTTATTTCCATGACCTCGCCTTTCCCCTGAGAAACCTCCACCCCATCCTGTTGTGTGCTTATTTCTGGGCCTCCTCTGGAGAACTGGAGGAATGTCTGTTGGGGAACAGTGATTGCAAATAAATAATGGAGATGTAATAAAGGTTTTCTTTTCTGAAGGCTCAGTGAAAGGTTTAGGCCATTTTTGTTTTGTTTTTTTCACCAGATATTCCTGTCGGTAGTGTGTGCTTTAAAGAATGCTTGCTGATGCAAGGAGTTTTTGAATATTTGAAGTTTGAGCAAAAATCCCCTTGTTATTAATTATGGGTCTCAAATAAGATTTACGATTGATGAATTATGTAGATAAATTTATGTAATTCTATTTCCTTTAAAATATTGTAGTCGAGTAGCCTTCTGCTTTCCGGTTTTACAAAGAGCACATGCCTGAGCTATTTAAAAGCCCCTCTGTACCACTCAAAGCACACACTGATGAATAATATATGGAACAGAGAAACCCAGGCACTAAATGCATCTTCCACAAGTGGAACTATAAAGTCTGTCTACACCTCACATGGGGTATTACATTATCTTTTTTTAGTCCCTTTACCTGTGACTGTCTCACTCAAAAACTTTGAGGATGTATATATTTACACACATGCCTCTTGCCTGAACAAACGACACACTAATACCCGAGACGTGACTCTCAGTGTCAGGTGATGCTCCAGATCCTTGAAAAATGCAGGGACATGTGAGAGGCCTCTAAATATAGCAGCATTACCATCACTTCTCCTGTGTGGTCCTGTAATTGTCATGTTGCACACAAACCCCTGACCTGTTTGCATCCGTGCTATCTTTCCTGCTCACATAACAAACCTGCCACTGATCTGCATTAAAAAATGTCCCACTGAGCAATTTGAGACGGCAGATAAAAGAGTTTTTTTCACCTTTCCTGTCAGGGTTGGAGCTGGATAATGAGCCGCCTACTGAGACACTAGTCGACTTTGCCACAAGGCACGCCCTTGTATTGTGCAGCATATCAATATAGGGCAAGGTCAAACTGTTCCTCCCATTCTCTCACTATTGTTGATCATCTTAGGACAAAGCACCAAAAGTACTTTTTTTTTTTATATATATATTAAAATAGCACCGTGTTGGGAATATGAACTCCAGCTCTTGGAGCCTTATAGAAAAATTTTTCTTTGCAAACCGAAAGCATTTTTATGTGGGTTAGTATAATAGAGTTCAGATTACAGTTATCAGTTATGTGCAATGTTTGCAGCTGAAAAACAATGAACATGTTAGATATTCTCACATTCAGTTATTTTATTCACTATAAACATATTTTTCTCCAAAGTATTCTCTTATGCTGATGACATACTGCAGCTCTTAAGTCATACTCTTCTTTGATTAGGACTAAAAGGCAAAATTTCACACTTAATTCAAATCATACAGCATCAGAGATCCTCCACTGTGCCTAACAAGTGATATGAGGTGATTTCATACAAGGCCCAAAATTATTCATACTCTTGGCAGATTTTCTTTTTCACTTATTTTAATTCAATCAAGAAGCTCATTTTTCATATGAATTCAAACAGGGTTCTCTTTTTTTTTACATCAAAAATGGCATGTTAAAAAAAATAATGTATGGTCCTCTTAAACATCAATGGAAAACTCTTTGATTGGTATTACAGCAGTCAACTCCTTATAATTTCTGACCAGCTTGCTGCATGTTTCAGTTGAAATATTGATATCAATGGATATGGGTGAAGAGCTTTAAGTCTTTGTGGCTGAAAAGTCTGCTAGCTATCACCTGGATCTTCAGCTCCATCCAAAGATTTTAACAGAATCAAGTTGGGACTCTGGCTAGTCCTACCTGAAATGGCAATAACACTTCAAGTTAGAAGATATATGTTTGTGTTTGTTTATATAGTTAAAAGTTTACTATAAGACTAAATCTTCAAGGACTATGGACAATGACTTGAGATGCTTGGAGATTTTTTCACCTTACTGTGAGTGGTGGCCAGACAAACTTCCAGCCTTGGACGGTGAAGTTCTAGTTATCTTAAGCTCAATAATTATTGCCCTGACTGTAGACATAAGCAGTTTATATGAGAATTACAGGATGGAAAAACAGGCAGTGATTTAAAATGAGCAAAATTAACTAGTCAGAGTTTGCATTAACAGTTGCAGGCTGGACAGTGATGCAGTAATTTGCACTGTTGCCTTGCAGCGAGAAAGTCCTAGACTCAAATCTATTTCTCTTTCTGCATGGCGTTTGTTCTCCCTGTGCATGTATGGCTTCTCTCTGGTTCTCCGGCTTTCTTCAGCAGTCCCAAAACATGCATGTGAAGTTAATTGGTTGCTCTGAGGTACCCTTAGAAGTGTATCTGGGTGTGTGTATCTGTGTGTGTTCATGACTGCATTCAGAACAATCTTACCTGATTTGCTGCCTAGATAAGTGGGTTGGTGGATATATAATATTAAGGTAATGAGTTTGTGTGATGAAAACAAACACACATTACTATGTTTGCCATTAATTTCTTTAATAAAATAACTCTTTGTACTTAGATGAGGTCATCCTATCTGGTAAGACGGAGCAGCAGAACCACCAGTCCTACAAAACTAAATCACATCTAACATCTAAAGAATTTGCATCCATAAAAGCAGTGTGAAAATGGCACTTTGTAGCACCTGGTGATGGAGATTTCTTGGATGTAATGTTTCCCAAAACTCATAGTGTGTAAAAAGCAAATCTTTTTACTCAAGTGTGATTTAAACCAGTGTGGAGTGAGTATGTGTTTTAAACCGAAGCGGTCTTAAGGTCCAGGCAAAAATAAGGAGAACTCATAAGTTGCCTCAACCCTTCAATAGTCCATTGATAAATGCATTCTAGACTTCACAATCTAAGTCTTTGGCAGAAAATCATCTATTGGGAAAATGTGTTAATACGATGAAGCTTCTTGTGTTGGAGAAGGAAACCTTCAACGAGTTGCATGAGACAAACACCGAGCAGGAGGAAACCTCCACACTACCAGGACAAAACAATAGCAAAAAGGTTGAATGATGACAAGTACAGAGAGATCTCCTTGCTGTCTGATCTGAAAGAAAAGCTGAGAGGGTTGACAAAGAACATAACCATCAGTACACTGATAACCTGAGGATGAAAATGACTGAGCTTCTGGTAGAAAGGAAAAAGAGTCGGGGGAAAAAAGAAGAGCAGGGTGGGATATTTTACAATTATAACTGGAAAAAGAACAACTTCAATACATAATGAAACATTTTGAAGAGAAGACAGAAATAAAGAAAGACAAGAGACACCAAGAAGGAAGGACAGTTTTGGAAGAAGAAAGCTAAAAAACACAACAGAAAGATCAAGAGGATGAAAAAGTACAACTGCTAGAAAAGGAATCAGTGGGCATGAAGGTGGAGGCTGCAAATTGCAAATGAAGTTGTACTGGAGAAAATGAGTAAATACCCCTTATTTTCTCAGTGGAAGGTCGAGAACTAAAAGAAGCTGAAAGCAAAAAAAAAAAAAAAATAGAAAAAGAGCCACACACCTTTTTCTCCTTCCCTCTTTTACCCTTTCTCCTTCCCATCCCCCTCTACCAGTCACCTTCTCACTGTCTGCTTCCCAACTCTGCATCTTTATTTCCACCAACTATTGTTAATATGAAGCCATAAAAAACATGTAATCGGTGGATTGGTCTTTATTGTTTACTGTGGTACCATTTTGTTTTTAATACATAATATTGTTCTACACATTGAATACGACTGAACTTTATTAGCACTGTCTGCTAACATGCTATCATCAAGTTTTTCACATATGCACATCCAGCATATGTGACTGAATCTGACAAAGACAGATAAAGGTTAATTTGTGACTCATATTTTAAAGTAACATTTTAATAATCACTCTTCTATTTCTGGAAGAAACAGAAAAACTGTCTACAGTAATAGATAAGATTTTTTCAGATATGTCACATTGTTGCATTTTAACTGGTCTAAATTTACAGTATTTTGAACTTAAGTTGAGCCAAACAGTCTGAAAGACAGACACAAATTCTGCTTTTAAAGTCCTTGTTGAACCATTAGATTTTATTGTTATAGAATAGATCGCCAGTCGAATATTTTTCTATTTTGCTTATTTTAGGTCTTTCAGTTCTATTTCTATTTCTACAAAGTTAAGTAAGTTAAGCAAAAAACAATAAAATAAAATCTAAAAATACATGAGTGAAAATAAAGAACATTTTATTTTCATTCATCTTTACATGATTATTTTTGTATAAAGACAGAAAGTAAATCATGTTCAATACATTAACAAAGTGAACAAAAGTTTTCATCATGTTATTAATAATAAAAAAAACATGAAGGTTTTTTGAAGAATTAGTATTTTCATAGTATGGAGTAAGTGCCACCGGGCATGTACATATATATTGATTAAATGTTTAAAGCTTTTATGTCCATAATGTTTGCAGTCTGCAACGTTTTGCTTTAGTAAAATACAAAAAATTAGAATAGATGTTTGTCAGGACAGATACTCAACCTTACATCATCCATATCATTATGAAGGTCAAATAATGCTGAACGAGTTGTTGATGTCAGTTTTCTGAGAAGTGAATGTCCAAACAAATTCACAGATAGGTGAGAGTGAGCGATGCAATCAGACTCCTAAGCCGTGTTTTTTGCAAATGTGCATAATTGGGCGGTTGGAAAATGACTCAGCTAGTATGAAGTATTTCAAATGGTTGCGAGAGTATACTGTTTGCTCTTAAAAGAATATTGTTTGGGTTTGAAAACGTGCATCTGAACACATCGCAGAACATCTGTAGCTGGGTTGGAAGACAAAGCCAATATAAGGAGGATGCACATAGACAACTTAGCTGAAATCAGTAGAAAACAGAACATGATTTAATACAGCATTTTAGTTTTACCTTCGTTCAGGTTAAGACAATTGGAGATTGATAAAGTTGTAGGAAAGAGAGTTAATTCCAGATTTATACTAAAAGAGGGAAAAGCAGAGTAACAGTGATAACTAAACTGTAATGTACCTGCTTATCCTTCATGTTGCTTTAATTTTTGCTAAAAAAAAAAGATTATGAAGTTTGAATTCCATCCATCCATCCATCCATTTTCTGTTCACCCTTGTCCCTAATGGGGTCGGGAGGGTTGCTGGTGCCCATCTCCAGCTACGTTCCGGGCGAGAGGCGGGGTACACCCTGGACAGGTCGCCAGTCTGTCGCAGAGTTTGAATTCCCAATGTTCTTATTCTTTTAAATATTATTGTTATTTGTTATTAGCTCTTGGTGCAAAAAACTGTGCAACTAAAACAGAGAGCAGAAAGCCCACGTTTGCAGTCATTCAGTCGACGTTTCATTATAAAAAAAAAAAATAACAAAAACGGCGCAACTTGAAAGTAAAACTGGAATCTTCTGCATGGATGACTACTAATCTGGTGTGGAAATATATTTTTGTGATTTGATTAGAATAACCCTTTAAAATGTATAAATTGCGCGCACACACACACACACACACACACGCACACACACACACGCCGGCAGACAAACACAGAAGCGGATGCAGTAGTGCAAATAAATTATTTGCTGTCCACAGAATAGCTATGTATGCACACATACACACATGCACGCGTCCGCACGCGCGCACACACACACCAACAGTGTGTGAACACAGAAGCGGATGTGGCGGTGTGAATCAATAATGCTCTGTTGTCACAGGGTGACATGTGAGCCATGGCAGGGAGCAGATGGCCCCGGGGTGCCTAGCTTCCTGTTAGCTGTGCCATTCGGCCTCAGCGCAAACACACACACCCCTGCACACGCACACACACATCCTCTGGGATTTCCCAGTGCAACTAACCACAGCACTGGCCATTAACAAACAGAATGCCATTATTGGCTCCTCTCCATACATACTCTGCTGCCCCCCAAACATCCCTAGCCCCTCTCTGGAAAAAAAAAATAAAAAAGTGACAAGAGCCAGATGATAGTAAGTAGGTTTCTCTTCTCATCGCTGGAGGTCTGGAGTAAATAATTCTCTGCTCCCCCTCCACAATGTGATTTTTTTTTTTGGCTACAGAGCAAATACCCCACAGGAAATCGGATCTGTTCCTCTCAGCACTGAGTGAGGTCAGCCGCTGCTCAGATGTCACTCTGTCTATGTTGTATTGATTGAGTGCTTCCGACGTTTGGTGTCAGGGTCTTTGAGCAAAGACTCAATTAACAGCCAACCAGTGACCATGCAGGTCGCGTACAAAATTCAGCCTGCAGTTAAAGTCGACTTTGTGGGACGCTTTTTATGCTTGGGCTCTCGTTTAAGCCGGTGTTGCAAGATCGGAAAAGCTTCCACCTTCCCTGCTGAAGAAAATCCTCCCTGAAGCATGATGCTGCCACCGTCGGGATTTACAATTAGGATGCTGTAATTGGCGTGCAGTAGCTTTCATTCTCACTTTCTCACAAAGGACAGAAAGTTAAATTTGGTTCTCATCTGACAGGAGCACCTTCTTCCATAAGTGTGATGTGTCCACCATCCATGTAGGCGGCACCAAGCCATGTACTATGCCTTTCCATCACCAGTAGGTTTCTTTGTGACATTCTTTCATGAAGTCCAGATGTGAGGGGTACAACACTCAACGTTTTTCTGTGAACAGATTCTCCCACCAGAGCTGTGGATCTTCCCATTTTTGGATGAAAGATAGAACAGTCGTTTATGAGATGTTCAAAGCTTCATAGATCCTCAAAACTTTATTCCTCTCCTGTCAGATGTGTGTCTTGATGTTCATCGTCACTAATGTTCCTTAGAAAACCCTCAGTGGTTTTTACAGAACAACTACAGAGAATAAAGAGCAAAAACAGACTCTGGCTGCTGGATAGGGAACTTCTTAAGGCTGTGTGTTGTGTGTTGATTTTTGGGGGGGTATCAGAGTAAATGGGGGTTGATACAAAAGTGCCACACTGTTCACATTTTTATTTGCTAAAATAATGAAAACCGTGTGCAGTTTCTCCTCCACTTTTCAGTTATGCTCCACTTTGGGTTGGTCTGTCACATAAATAAATAAAATACTGTGATGTTTATCGTTATAACATGACAATATGTGTTGAAAATATAAGGGATATGAGTGATGCCTTCTCGGCGAGGGTGAAATGAAATACCCAAACAGACACACGCAGTCTACCCCAAAGGGGAGACCTTTAATTGGTTGTTTGGCAGAAATAATGACAGATACCTCAAAGAAAATGTGGATCTAAAAAGAGAAGGACTGACAGTGAATCTTTTTCTTCTAAGAGCTTGTCATTTCTTTTATTTAGGGTTGTGTATCAGTCATTTTATGTCAGATCAGATTTTTTTTATAACGTCAGTATTTATGTCGGGCGCCGTATTGCTTTATTGGGGAATTTTTTGACTTCTGTCTAGACAAGGCTCGTGTCTGCAAATCTAACCACCAGAATGTTAATCAACTCTGCAAATTATCCTATAAAAGGCCCTTTTTTAATCTTTCACGCTCCAAGAGGCTATGTGGTAAAAAGGCTTCAAAGAGTGACACCAGTAAATGTACTCCTCAAGCTTAAAATCCACAGCATTTCAATATGCTGATGTTAAAAGAAGACTCCAGCTGGCGCTGTGTCACATTTTTCAGCCGTTTGTGCGAACCCATTTTCTGATACCAGCAATCTGACCTTCAGGGAATCCAGGTTTAAATTAAATGAGTCTACATTCCTGCATTCCAGGGAGAAAAAGAGGGAGAAAAATATTCCTGCCTGAAATGGATGGACTTTGATCAGGAGGTGCAGCTAACAGGGCAGTGGAGTAGGGGGCAGGGGGATGAGAGACGGAAAGGCAGGCAATAACTAAAGGCTTATGAAGTTATAAACAGGCAATCCTCTTATTCCTTATTGTCAGGTCGAGGCTGATGGCTAATTTTGTAGACGAAAAAGTTGAATGGTTGACAATGGGGTTGGCTGGGTAAATGATTAGGATTTAATTTGAGTTAATGTTGAAGTGAAAGTCAAAAATTAATACTAGAAACTTTGGATGAAAGTTACTTGTTAAAGTCATCTGACTCGAGCATCATCTGATCCTCAGCTGATCCATCTGCTGACTAAAAAGCAGATAGACATACTCGTGAAACATCCACATGGGCGTTGCACAGCACAAAGTAAAAATAAGCAGGTATGCATGTAGTTGAAACCAGCTGTTTGCATAAACTGCATAAAATGGCAAGCTTTTTGTCTCAGTCTTATATTTTAGATCAGATAGGATTACCTACATTATTTCTATTTGGAAGATGCCATATTTGGACTCTTTATATACATCCTTAGTATTTTGGATAAACATTTTGTGTGGGCTTTGTAACTCCGGTTTGTAGGGCAGACGGCTCACACACACCTTTATGGATCGGACCCATTTGTCTGTTTGGAAGATTTATTTATGCCATAGCTTTAATTTTATATTTGATGTCAGTAGATGTTTCCTCAATATTTCCTCATACTGTTTTTGCCTCACGATGCCATCTACTTTGCGAACTGCACCAGTCCATCCTCCAGCTAAACCACCCGAAGACATGATACCGCCACGCCCAAACTTCACAGTTGGGTTTGCAAACTTCCCCCTATTTCCTCCAAATATAATTGTGATCATAATGGCCAAACATTTCAACTTATTTGCTTCATCAGACAAAAGACATCTCTGTGATATGAAAACTGGAATCTATCTTTTTTTGTTGTTGGTTTTAGAGTAATGGCTTTTTCCTCTTCAATTGACCTTTCAGCTCATGTCAGCACATGTCCGCAACACAAAAGCTGTATCTGAACAGAATAATGACTCGACTGGTATTTTTATAATGTGCTGTCTCAACTTTCTATTTGAGTACATTTTACCATAAAAAGTTCAAGTTTGGGTCTTGTTGTCTGAGTACAACCAGGCTGCTGAGCAGTCTCTGATAACAGGAAGCTCATGCAAGATAGAGATGTTCTTTTTCAACAAAAGTGACACAGACCTCATTTGTTTTCTGCACATTTTCCCACTGGACGATCACTGTCACAACAGACAAGCTAATTGTAATTCATCAGGTAGGATGTTCTTGTTTCCTTTTGGTCTTTGCAGGCAGACAAGGAAGGTCACACGGCTCTGAGTGAGCCAGCCTGTTCAAACAATTCCCCTGTTTTTCAAAGCCTTTTGCACAACAAACGCAGCTCTCCGCAAGGCCTCCGAGTCACATTGAACTGGAAATAGATGGGAGGAAAAATGGCATTCGTCTCTGCACCAAACTGTTGCCTTGGACTCAGATTGCTTCACAGAAGAGAAATAAACCTCAACTGTACTTATTTTATTACATAATCGTAATGTGTGGCATAAACCTGAGCTTTATGCTGGCTTTCTCGGTCCGGGTGACTAAAGCTCACTGTGCAGTTGTTTGTCTCTGCACATCAATGCATTCCTGAGATTCCTCTCCCCCAGCCTAGATGAAAATCAGCTGGTTGCCTAAGAGAGGTCAATGAACTTTCTCCCAGTATTCCCAGCCTTTCATAAAGGAAAACAGGGGGAAATTTGAGAACTTCGTCTAGAAGTGGCAACAGTCAATCCTAGAACAGACTCAGGGTACATGCTTGGATTTCTCATTTGGAGAAAGGCTCTCTGAGAATATCCTTCCCCGCCTCTTCTTTCTTTTAACATTACCTCATTCCTATGGAAGTTAGAGAAGTTTTGTCATGCATTTCGCAACCGCAGTCCGACTGTGAGAAAGCTTTCTGACTTGTCTCTCAGCACCATGTCCATTTTTAATCTGTCATGAAAACAGGAATAGACACCAAATAAAGTCTCAGTCTTATTTCTGTATGTGGCGTTGCATCATTTGTTTGTCAGATATGTCATTTGCCTTAGGATATGTATGTCAGAATTAAAGTGGTGTTTGTTTATGTCCCTTGTTCATTATCAAAAACTACTGAGTTCAATATCAACGCTGATCCTACAAATGGTAACTGTTGATGTCAGATCAATAAAAGGGGATTTCCAAAGTGAAAGTTTATGTACTTATGAAAAACAGATGAGATATTTGGGAGTTGGGAATTTCCCCAAACTAGATCATCATAGGATGTTCATTACTAGGAATGGCTTTGCAGTGATCTCAGGTGAAGAAAAAACTACCTACAACTTAGATGCAACAAACTTTAATTAGCACGTTAAATGCCCAAGTCAGTTGTGTTAAGCTAAAATAAACCCAAAACAAATACACTGAACATGTATGGCTTGTTTTTATGGATTGTAAGAGGAACATAGACTATTTGCAAAATGACAACCAAACGAATATTCTGGAGATCGTCAAGTTTAGTTTTAGTTACAATCTAGCCGCTTGTAATCATTGTTGCTTAACTTAGTTCTAATCATAATCGATTAGCTCCTGAAATTAAAGAATTACGTGACAGAGGAAGACAGGGCTGCATGCAGCAGCTGTAAACACTTGTTTTGCAACAAAAGGGCCTTTCTGTGTGGCGTTTGAATATTCTCTCTGTGTGTTTGTGGGTTTCCCCTGGGTACTCCAAACAAAAACTCCCACTGTCCAAATACAAGGATGTTAGGATAATCAGCCTCTCTATATCGCCTTTATGTTGTTGTTGAGTTCTGATGGCCTGTTGACTAGTCCAGGGTATACTCAGTGTTTAATAAATAAATGATAGATTGAAGAATACATGTTAAAGGACAGTTATTTCTTCCACTTCCTCAAGTGGAAATTAATTAAAGTCAGATTTTGAATTAAAAATGATAGACATATAATTTTATTTGATACAAATTTATTTAGATTTGCTTTTACAATGCAACTTCAAAAAAACAATCTTCTAAATAGGACATGAATTGTGTCATTCAGTCTGAAACTTCAAGTTAGCACAATTTCCAAAATGACAAAGCCTAAAACAATCATTTCAGCTTCTTGTCTTCCTGAACAATAAATAAATGTTGAATACCAACATTTTTCCATAAGTCCCGTGTTACCGCTAAATACTATCGATTAAAGCTTTGTATATTTTGAGTTAAAAAGCCTTAGCATCACCTGAACTCCAAATTAGTCGAATGACTGAAAAATTCTCAAAATACCATTCTTCAAAACTTGTTAGAAACAGGAAATGTAAAGACGACACTCTGATTCTTATCTATTGTGAGAAACAATATCCTCATTGTTATCTGTCCAACGAAGAAAGTTCGACTTGATAAGATTTAATTTCCCTGCACTATGTTTGTCTCAATTTCACTGTATTATAAGTCCATAAGAACAGACCAGAACAACAGCGTTTGCCTCAATGCACAATGTTGCTTTTTATTCAGAGCCAGAGCATAAAATCACCAAACTCCAATTGTCAAGCAAAGCGGTGAAAGGTTCATGATCTGGCTCCTGTTCACCATGCAGAGTTGACAATGAACTCCTCTGTGCGCCAAGACATTCTGCAGTCATTCTGAACAACAGCAGAAGCTTCAGTTACTTTCTAACATACCTGTCTACAATAACTGACACAGAAAACCTAAGAACTGCAAGAAGTTTGACTTAGTTTTAACACCGACTTTAATTCCAGAGTTTGCAGGAGAAAGCAGCTTTTGTCTGTGACTTTGTGGAACATTTTCAATGACCTCCGCCTTTCCCTCTCTCAACTTCAAAGGCGTTCCTCTGGGAGTCGTACCTCTTACGCACGATTGTTTTCACTGACATTATCAGACATCTGAGATCGTCTATCTGCCCCCGTCCCAGAGTGTGGTCTCGCTCATTTACATGGGCGCACAGAGAACACAGAAGAACCTGAAACCGGGCCCCTGTGTATTCGAGTCACACAAACCGCTCAAATACCTTGCTGCTAAAGCTTTCATTTCGCAGATGACTTTCCAAGACCTCTCCTGTATGAAAGAGGAGACAATGGGAGGCGAGCTTTGATGTTAGGGTACTTTCTCCTCTCCTGACAAGATTAATCCTCACCTGGATGATGTTACATTTACCTTTGTAGGGGAAATTACAGGGGCTATTCAAGAAAAAAAGCAAATAAGTCTAATTTCTGTTAAAGTAACTGTTGGTAGTTGTATTACAGATTCCTTGTGTCATATCCCTTGAATTTTTGTATATTTAGTCCCATTAAAAGCTCTAATCCTAATGCATTTTAGGTCAGCTTAAATGTGGTTGAACAACACAAAGTAGCAAAGGAAGGAAGGAAGGAAGAAAGAAAAGCAGGAAGAAAGGAAAGAAGGAATGAAAGATGTGTCAAGTCAAGTCATTTGTATAGTACATTTCAGCAACTTCATAAAATCACAAGAAATGCATAACATGACATTGATAAAAGCCTCTGTTGTTGCAAAAGAGAAAGAACATATTGCATGGATACTTATTCATCCTCATTTTCTCCCTCTAAATAAAATCCAATGTAACCAATTGCCTTCAAAATGTCGCCTAGTTTGCAAATAAATTTTGCACCTGCATATTACTTAATGTTGGTATAAATCAAGCCGCAAACATGCTGAATGTCCCATCGTTGTAGGGAAACATGTTGGTGACAGGGTATCATACTGTGGGAATGTTTTTTTTTTCCTTCAGCAGGGACAGGGAAGCCGGGTCAGACTTAACAGGAAGGTGGAAGAAGTGAAATACAGTCTGGGAGAAAAACCAGGTAGAGCATAAATAAAAGACTTGATGGCATCTTCCGCAAGGTCAATGTCCTCTAAATGTCCCAGTCAAAGTCCAGAATGAGCTTAGTTTGAGCTATTTTGCTAAGGACGGTTAGAATGCAAACCCAAAAGGCATGCAGCTGTGACGTCAATGAAATGTAGTTGTACAGCTCACCAATAAGAACTTTGTGTTGCTCTCCACATAAAATCTCAAAGAAATTCGCACACGTTTGCTGGTGTAATGTGACAAAATGGGGAAAATATTCCTTAACATAAGAACACTCTTGCAAGGCACTCCCTGAGAGTCTCAGATGATTTGATTCAAAACAAATAAAAAGTCTCTTAGTTACAGTGTCCTTCAAACTGTAGCTTTGCCTCTATTCAGCCCCTCTTTTCATGGAATTAGTATGACTACATGTTTGGCTTGCCTCAAGTCTTTCCCTGGCTACGTACACAGATTCTGATCTGACCATACTTGGGTTGGCTTGGTTCTAAACCAGACAATGATGTCATTTGTGCAGCGCTTGGTACAGGAAGTGACTTCACACTGGCTGAACTGTTGAGGTTCCTTCAACAAAGACTGTCTTGCCTGACTGAAAAACCTCTTAAGGCTGAGTAATCCAGTTACATCAGAGCTACTAAACATGTCATTTCTATCAAAGAACTCTGTGTTTTATTGTACATCGGGGAGAACATTCACAAGGCCCCTCTGGAACTGGTCTGCTCCCACACATCCCAGTCATGACTCCATATACAGTAGCTGTTTTTGGCTCAGGCTCATACATCTATTTCTGGAGACGTGGTTGTGTGGTCTACAGGGTCAGTGGATCTTACGTTTAAGGCTTGAGGCTGCATGCCGCCTTACGGCAGGAAATGAGCCCCTCCTCTGGATTGTGTTTGTTACTGGAGAAGCAATAGGCCACCTGGGAAATCTGCTGGTTCCCACGGTCTCCATCTACGGTTCCTGTCAGGCAGAGCAGCTCAGCTGAAGAGGCTCCCAGGCTTTCTTCATGTGCCAAAATGAGATGGGTTTTGTTGTGTGTTTTTTTTCTATAAGCAGCAAACCAAAGCTGATAAAGCAGCTCTGATGTGGAAAAGTTTTAACTGGGAATATAATCATTAACTTCTTTTCTTCCACTCAATGTTTCAGCGCAGTTCAAAAGGGCCACTTTCAATTACAAAGTGGCTCTTTAAACAAGTGCCCCTTTACATTCCCAGTTGCAACATGTGAACAAAACTGACCAGTCTGGAAAGTGTTCCCCCCTTATTCACATGAAGACGGCCAGCTTTTCTTTCTCTTTTTTTTTTTTGCCTTTGCCTGTTACACTCAGATTAAAGGCTGCAAACTCAGATGAGGTCCTCACCCAGCCTTCAAGTGGCAGACATCCTGTCTATACTGGAAAGCCACTCATGCACTTTAGCGCACACCAGCATCCACCCCAACACATGATGACTCAGCTGCCCTTTTCCACCCGCCCTCTGCTCTTGGACGTCATCTGTGGCCTTTTAAATGGACCGAACAAGGGGAGGTGAGAGGTGTTTTATTAGATTGGGAAGCCCTGAACAAGGAGCTTAGATGAAACTTCTCTGTATTTATAGCGGCACAGCAGTTGCTCCGCTGTTGAGTCCCTTCCTGCTCCAAGGCAGCCGGATAGGCGGACATCCACTGAGGAGGAAACATCTTCTTTTAGCTACCATGTGTATTTTTGGGGCAATTTTTTGCCGCCTTTTGTTGACAAAAAGGAGGAGGTGTGGAGGATATTGGACTGATTGCAGAAGGAACTGAGTCACAGAGATTTATTGAGGGGGTAAACAATTGTCTATTTGTAGTTTATCCTCTTCTTTGACATCTCAGCCATCTAGAATGGACTAATAATAAATCCTGAGCTTTAATGAAGATCACAGGGAAACCAGGAGAGCAGATTAAACAAACCCTATGCAGTTTATTTTCCTCCAAGCAAAGTTTATTCTCAGCCATTCATTTCTTGTTGAAAAAGATGTTGAGTTAAAATCAACACAGTTAACAAAAATTGATTAGCTCATGACTTTGAGGTCCAGGTATGTGCATTGAAGCTATCCATCATTTGGTAGTGCTCTGCAAATTGGAGTACTTAATTCTGTCTTTAACAGCATAAATAAAACAAAGACAATACAGCATCTATCTATACCCCTGCACCTTTCCAAATTGAAACAGACATTAATGTATCTAGTAGAGATTTCCTATTACAGACTAACACAAGTGACACATATTTATAGACTGAATGGAAAAGGATACAAATAAAATCCAAAATGTGAGCCAGACATTTTGTTCAGGTTGTCCACATCAGTGGTTTGTAGAACTGCCTTCTATTTTTTCTGTGATTGGTGGGAAGTCATACTGTTTTCCTGACAATTGTCCCAAACTGTGGGTCTGGTCGCCTTTACTGTGTAGGGATGGGATTTTCTCTACAATGGGAAGAAAAATTAACGATTGCCACTATTGCACAAATTAAAACTCATAATTGCAACAGCTACTTCTGTTAGTTTACATATAGCAACAAATGTGAATGCAAAAGAAGTCATATTTGTTGAACCACAACTTTACCAGCTTTGCACATCAGACGATTGATGTTTTGTATTCTTTTTTACTAAGTAAGCGACTTCTGAATGTAATTGATTACACTGGACTTTATTTATACTGTATATGCGGCAGAAGTCATCAGGTCAGGACTCGAACCTGTGACAGGACTGAGGGTCTTGCTTTAACCCTGCGCCATTGCAGCCCTCCAACAAATTTATATTTTCAGAAGAAATGTGAAAACCATGTGTATTTTTTTCTTACTTTTGACAAATATCCACAACTTTGTGTTTATTTCCAAAAGGCTAACGCTTGTGATACCTTTACAATATGCTCTATAGATCTGGAGTAAAAACCAGAGTCTTGTGTGTAAGGTTACTACTCCTGTTTATCTGGCAGCTACAGACAATGAATAATGGAGACAATAAAAAGCACGGAGTGTCATAAGGAGAGTGGGTGATTTACTGGCGATCGTGTTTCATGTTCCAGCGGTGGAAGCTCTCTCCCATGGGAGAGCGAGCTGTTTTGTAAACACACAAATGCTGCCACCGCTGCTGCTGACGCACATTTGAATATTTATGAGCCTTTAGGGTTGCATCCAAACGTCAAAAAAGCTTCTCCTTTTACGTCTGAATGTAATGACTGTTGGGAGTGTGAAACCTGAGTTTGCAGAGAAACTCAAGAAGCCAGAAAACTAACAAGGTTTTCCATTCCTTATGGTTCACGTCATGGTCTCTCTTGCATTCTCTCTTTTTTTTTTTTAACAAAGGCTATTATTACTTTTATTCTTTCACATGAGGAGAGGTATGGTGCCTTTGTCAAGTATTAACAGCCTCTAGCACATCCAAAGGATGTGGAGATTCAATGCAAACATATTGTTTTGGACATCTATGACTGGAATAGTATACATTATTACTGTTCCTTGTTTTATATTTGATAGGGTGGCTGCTGAGATATTCTTTAACATAATTCATTTGTGACTTTTTAGTATTTGTGAAAGAGACTGAAATAAAAATATAATCATGTCACTATGAGCAGCAATTCAGGTAATCCAAGCATTAAGGGAAATATTATTAGGTCCACATTAACAACTTTAAAATATGCATTTACATAAAGGAAACAAGTAAACAAAACAAGCACTAGGCTCTTTTTGTATATGTGCATAAAATACAAGGTAATTGCCTACCACAAAGTATGAAAACAAAAGCAAAGTGAAAAATAAAAACTGAAGAAGTCCTGGTTAAATATGGAGATGTTTTTTATCCAGCTGTGGGTTGAGAGATAAAGGCGGACATCCTTCTTTATGGGACATTTATAAGAACTAATTTATCCTAAATGCAACAATGTTACTCAGTTGTTGACCACTACTCAAACACAAAGTTGTGTTTGTTGTTCGTTTGAAAGTTTATGATCCACTTTGAAGGTCGTGACTTAAAACACCAACACAACCTCATAATCTGCAAAAAGCAAGGGGAGACCTGCATGAAGTTTTGTCCATGATAACCTCAAATAGTATCTGTGACGAGGGTTCCTATTGGACTCATTGGAGAAGTAACCTTTATTATGTGAAGAAAATTCTCACACAGCTCTTGCTCTGGTCATAAAACACCTGGTTAGCTTGTAAAATGGATCTCAAGTCCCCATAACCGAGCAACACCTCCAACAAAATACATGGGGACGCGGTTCTACGCCCTCCCAAGGTCAACAAAATGTTTGGATTGCATGCTCAGATCTCCATGACAACTTTTAGATGACACCGAATCAATTCACCTTTACAACTTAGTGCAAGTTTACAACTTGCACTAAGTTGTAAACCCAGTGAACATGTTGCAGTTTCATTCAGTCATTCCTTCTTTCATTTCATACCCAGGAACTTAAACCATGGTGGACCAGGGCCTTTTTCTTTGTTGTTAAATATTGTTGATGAAAGATGGAAAGACATTAAATGTCCAGAGTTATCCAAATCTTTAATGGTAAAGATTTAATTATTTAATTATTTCCAAAAATGTCACAGTCTGAATTTAACAAATAATTTCTAAATATTTGGTGGAACTTAAAAATAAAAGACGCAGGAAACTGAGGATTTGAACCCCATCAGTTTCTATGAAAAATTGCTTTCTTGCATTTTTGTTTTGTTGAACCAAGATAAAATCAAATGTAAAAAATGTTCTTGCCAATTGGGTGATTAATTAATGGTCATATGCTGCTAAACTGATCTACTGTATTAGCATTGTTGATCCATTAACGTTCTTTGCACAGGTGATGTGTTGCGCTCCCCAGTGAACTTTGTCACCATTTGGCTGTTTGACCATTGTTTCCCCGGATTGCAGTATTGTCACAGGTCAGCGAAGGGCTCTCTGTCCGCTGCTGCAAGCTGTTTTGTGCCTGCTGACACAAGGGGATTCATCGGGTAATGAGTGTTGCAACAAACTCCACCGCCATCTCAAATTTTTATCTGGGGCCAGTCTGTGAAGGGCTCCCTGGGGAATTGATTTTATTTGACCTTTTTCAGACAAGCAGCAGTTGACAAGTCACCCCTTGTGTCTAGTGAGGGATTTCGTTCTTTTTTCTTTGTAAATGTGGATACAATATTGAGATGGAGCTAAGTTTATTAATAGATATGTTGATCTGAACTTATGAATTATAAGGACATTAATGCTTTCCTGGCATTTTCCCCCTTTATACCCCTCTTTGGAACTTCAAAAGGGAGTTTTGTTTGACTCTAATTAGGTGAGAAAAAGTCTGCAAAAAGCTCATTAAAAAAAATCAAAGAGGTGCCGTGGGAGGCAGCATGTGCAATATTGGCCTATAAGTGTCCTGCTATGTGAATGGATTGAAAATAAACAGAACATGCGGGGAAACCTGGTACAGTGGCGGATGTAGCAGCGAAGCCACAACAGGCTCCTTAATTACAAACTGAACTTTAACCCACATCCCTTTCACTCCGTCTCCTCCAGCCCACAGAAACGTCACAAAACAGAGATGGCCAGCAAATCATTTTAACAGCTTGGGCAAATTACTGCTTGTGTGTGTGTGCTTGTGTGTTTTTTTTTTCTTAACACAGCTAGACAAGCGCGCAAGATGAATCATTATTATCCCAACAGGTTGAGGGATTACTTTCAAAAGCACAGCGAATACCCACAGGAACAGGCAAATGTTTGGTATTCCTGTCGCCCGTGAGACAGCATCCGACCAATCCAAGGAAGCCGGCAGAAGAAAATCCCTTTGTGTCCACGAGGAAGACACCAAACAAAACCCAGAGGTGTCGAGCATGTGAAAAACAAATCAGAGGTTAAGGACGAGATCTGTCCCGCTGGTGGGAAAAGCAAATTGTGTGAGGAGCTTCTAGTCTGAGTAACCATGACACATGAGCGGCCTGTTTCCAGCCTGTGGAGAAGTGTGGGACCCCATCAACTCCTCACAGTTATGTCCATATGAGTGTCTCAGAGGGTTTCATTGTGTGTGAAGAAAGGGGCGGGATACAAACCTGGGAAGGCATTTTTCTTCTTGGCTTCTTGCTCTCTGTTGGCTGGCTGTGACCTTTTAAAAGGCACTGATCCAAAAAATGAAGACTCTGAAAGGCTGCTGTTTGGACTCTCTATCCCAAACGCACACCTGCTGCTGATGCTAGCGGGCTTTGCTGCCGCGGGAGCTTTTGTTGTAATGCAGATGTATTGTCCTGTTCGTGTCCTTGTCAAATTTCAGCGTGCTTTTCTCCACCTGCTTATCGGTGCTTTTTTTTTTTTTTCCAAAGGCTTGCATTAACATAATGCCCTTCGGTGCAGCAGGAGGAACAGGGACAGAGCAGAAAGGGAAAGCTTCACGGTTTGTTTTGCTCCTTTCTCACATGGTTGCTGGAAACATTGCCATGTGGGCGAAAAAAGTTCCAGGAGCTGAAGTGGAGCATGTCTCGGTCCCATGATACTCACCTGACATCCCTCCCCTTCTCCTCTGCCTCAGCTTCCTTTCTCTCCCCGGAGTTAGTTTGGAGTCATTACCATCCACGCCCTTCTGGGACTTTATTCACATTCCCATTACATCTCTTGTGAACCCCTTTCTATAATTGGCCTTCTTTTGTTTTAGACTTAAATAGAATCTATGGCGACTGTCTGGGGCCTCTCAAGGACATTCATCATGAGCTTGCTATTTTGCTGAGCCGTACTGGTGGTCAGTCACATGCACACATGCTGGATATGAGTTGTATCCTCAGTCAAGTGTTATTTTAGTGAAGTAGGTGGGAAAAGTGTTTCTCAGCAAAAGGTGGAAACCTAAGATTATCTTCTAGTGGATTTAAAATGTACATAACTTGGATTTTAATGTTGGTATATTCACCTAAACTGGAATCATATAATCTAAAAAAAAAAAAAAAAGCTCCATTTTATGCTTGACAAAAAATAAATTAATTAATTATCTGTAAAGTGAAACCAATTCAGCATAGTTTTCTTATGGCCAACAGGAGGCTTCTTCTATTGTTTCAAGAACAAAACTTAGTTGCATAGAAGTGAAACTAGTGAAACATCCATCCATCCATCCATCCATCCATCCATCCATCCATCCATCCATCCATCCATCCATCCATCCATCCATCCATCCATCCATCCATCAATCAAAATGGGCATATAAGAATAAAAATATGTTACATTTATAAAAACTACCAGTTGTTTAACTATTTGCTAACTTGTAAATTATTTGAGGTCCTTCAGCACTTTATAATGATTCTGCCGTGAAATTGAATGACATAGTAAATCTTTACATTTTTAATTTTTCTACTGAAAAAGTCTACCTGGAGATAACTGTATTTGTTTTAAAGACATGCTGTACAATTCAATATTCCAATTCCCATTAGGCAGCAACACCAACCAGTCTGCAAGTTTGTGAAATTTTTACCTTAAAAGAACGGCGACATGTGATGTGAGGAGGGCTTTGTAACTTTTTGCTGCTTTGAATGAATGAAACGTTTATGTGTAACAGTGGTGTACCATCAGTTTGAACTTGTGTTTAATGCAGAATGGTTAGCAGTTTGAACTATAGTGACCCCTCATATATTGATGACTACTGAATAACACCATTCCCTCTGTGGGTGTTAACACGCTGACATTGGTATTTTGGTTGGGTAATTAAAAAGACCCTGTTGCAGTTAAAGATACCAGAGGGCCTAGGCGTGCGGGATTCTGCTGATTCTTCCTCCCTCGTGTCATCAGACCCCGGCCTCAGGAATGCCACAGAATGGGAAGGGAAACAGGAAATACTTTTGTCTCCCCACAGCACTTCAGTCTCCTTTTATTAGTGTGGCGTGTTCTTTTTTATTTTGTTCTAAGAAATCCTGTATTACAGCCGTAATGGATTGATTATATTGATAACAAATTCCCACGAGAACTAACACAGCGATGTTGCAAAGAATCAAACTTCACAATTCCCCATTGTTCACAGACAGGTCAAATGGCAGCTGAAAAGAGAGACATCAGATCGACTCAGCTGTACAACTTTGCCATGTAGCGATTCATGTGGTCAGCCTTGTAACAAAAGAAAGAATACTGAATGGCTGCTGCTGGTATTTCCTCCCTTAAGCCTCTGAAATGTAGCCTATTGTACTTTGGTTAAAGATAATCTGCCTTGGAGTGTGTGTGGAACAGCAGAGAGCTTAGCACCATTACTTCCTGTCCAGCTGTTCTTGCTGTCACTGCTTATGAGCAGACGTCTGTATTTCCTCATTTGAGACACGCTGCCGAGGCACTCCACACACGCACACACTCTTAATTTGCAGCCTGCCTCTTTAAACCCCACAGAGTAACAATATATTTTTATGCCAGGGGTGTTATATTGTGGTGACTCCCATGTTTGGCTTGGCTGGAGCCTGCTTCTGGGTATCTCTCTTGGAGCCTGAGCGTAGGCGGGTGTAATGGATCTCTCTTTAACATGGGTGTAATAACACTCTATTTCCACCCATGTCTGGTAGCGGCAGGGGATTTACCTTTTAAAGGGTAATTTCACATAATTCTGAAAAAAAAAAAAGAAATCTGCCTCACCTACCTTTGGTGCCATTCGTACAAGGAGGTTTTGCTTTTCCTGATTATGAAGACTTCTGGTTTGCACAAAAGAATGGAATGAAGCACCAAAAAAGGCAAAAATGCTAGAAAAGCAAAGACTTGCTCCTATGGGAGTAGATTTGCAGAACTCCAGAGCCGTCACAATTATTTTAGAGGGGTGTTATTATGTATTTTCAAGGCGCATAGTGCAATCAAGTAACTATGTTACCTTCAATTGTTAGGAAAATGCTTAAAATATATTTCCTCACTGATGAGCATTTTATTGTAGTTGTATTTAAGTTCGCAACTGGACCAAAGACGATGAGAGTATGGATTGCCTCATGCATTGGTCAAAGTTTTTCATTTTGCATCTGGATTAACCTTTGTATTCTTTTTGTTTCTCTTCCAGGAAGCGTTTGTGGAACTGTACGACAGACAAAAGGAGTCGGTCTTCAGCTGCTACTGGCCGTCCATCAAGACTGTCTTTGGCCTGGCTGCGCTCGGAGCGGCCAGCGTCACCATCGGAGCGTACCTTGCACAAAAGTGAACAGTATCTCTCTCTCAACATCTCCTGCCTCCTCCAGGCTCAACTTTATGTCTCAGCACCATCCTCCTACTCCTTTTTTTTTCTTGCGCCTCCTGTTTTCAAAGATGCCCCTGACCCCCTCAGAGACAACCTTCAGACCGATTCTGGCCCTCTTCAAAGCCTCTCTGTGAACGCTTCCTTTCCTCATGCCTCCTTCTGTCAAAACAGACACGAATCAAAAAAACAGCAGAGGGAACCAGAGGCGCGGCCCATAGACGCATCCGAGGAGCAAAAAAACCAAGCTGACTGTGGCTGAGGAGGGACAAGGAATGCACGTCTTTTTCTTTAATTTCTTGCCTGCTTCTGTACTAGTTTATTGCATGAACGTTTGAATGGTAGAATATAGACACAAGCAAGGTGTGGAAGTGCGGGACCTGTTTTAGGAGGGCTTGGTGATGAAGAAGCAGCAGACCCCAACCCCCCAACCTTGTTATAGGTTGAAGGACCCTGTCTGAGCTGTGGACTCCAGTTATCCCTACAGCCGTCCTTCAAAGAACTTCTGCAGAACAGCTGCTCAGAGTGTGTAATGGAAACAGCTCACTGCAGCCAGCACAGCGTGTGTCTACTGTTTTCACTTCTCACACAGCTCAGGTGAACACATTGCACCACTATGCTCTCTCTCTCTCTCTCTCTGGCTCTGTAATGGAGGAAAAGGAGGCCTGAGCTCAGCTCAGCTGAAAGCTCCTTGATTTTTGTGCTGGGTTTTTATTTTTCTTGCATGCCAAACCAAATAAGGAGGTGTGTGTGTGCGTGTTTATGTGTGTGTTTTCAAGGAGCATAAAATAAAGCGTGAAGGTATGTTGCTAAGTGTCCTGAGGGAAACGTGCAGTCGGGCGCACAGAGAGAATCAGCTAGAGGTACAATAAATGTTGCTTTCTTCAGCCTCCAACGTCTAACAGGACAATTATAAGAGCTCATTCCTCAAGCACTCTAATGTGAAGTAGACCACCCGCTCTGTTAGATTTATAGCTTTACTATTAGCATAAACAACTCAAGAGTTTTGTGAGTGCTTGTGGTTCTCCTCTCAGAGTCCTTTTGAGGTCCAATTGTCTGGTCTCGCCCAGGTTTCAGGCGACACGTGTGTCCTCCAGTTGCTGCCGCCCCGCAGTAACTCAATAATGAATCCGTTCTGACACAGACAGCTGTTGACGTGGACTGACTGAGAAATGTTCTCGCGTGGCCACATGTGACTGGGTGGAAATCAAGTCAGCAGCATTTCGGTAGTGGACTCCTGGTCGTTGGAACCTGAGCTGTCCCTCCCTCCCTTTTTCTGTCCGGCCTCCGAAAGCACCCGGGGATTGATTTTTATTCCTTTCAGCCTGTTTTATTGATGTTTGTCTTGTGTTGCAGTCTGATGGAAAATTCCAAGTCCCCAAAATATTTTGGTTGGACACGTCTTCCCAGCCTTTTAATGGAGTGGGAATTTAAATTTTCTGTCTTAGAAAATCTCCAGTTTCTTTGTTGCATGGATGAAAGTCAACCGTAACACAATAGATGCCCATGATGTGTAACTGTATTTATAATACGACAGGCTATAGAGAAGAAATAACAATAAATAAAGCTACACTTTCTTTAATTTATTTCAAGGTACAAGATTACAGACTTTCAGAATAAAGCTAGTCACTTTTATTTTCCTTTTTCTATGGAATCACACTGTAAACTACATAGTTTCCTGGCTGCTAATATAACAATGTGTAGAAATTAATCTTTGTGTTGCGTTGATGTCGGCTTCGAGGCTGCTATACTGTCAAGATTAAAATGATTCCTCACAGCTTAAACTGCCACAAATTCACAGTATACATGTGTAGAGAGCTGGAAACCAAAGTAAACTTGTACTGGTCTTTAATTTAAAACATATCTGACAGAGAATACAGTGCCGTGCAAAACCTTTTTCACATTTTGTCAGAATAAAGTCTGTTTTTTTTTTGTGGGATTTTATGGGATAGACCAAGACAGAGTAGTGCAGAACAGGATATGTAACATTTAAAAAATAATTATCTAAACCAGCCCCTTTTGCTCTGATGCCAACAAATAAAAGACAGTGTAATGTCAGAAGCTGTTCTATGAACAAACATCACAGAAATCAAGAAACACAGCAGACAGGTCAAAGGTTAAATTGTGGAGAACTTTTAAACAGGGTTAGCTTATAAAACAGCATTCAAAGCACTGAACACATCATAAAGCACTCCTCAATCCACCATCTGAAAACAAAAGGAGTTTGACTTGAGTGCAAACCTACAAAGATATTCAAGATATGGAAGAGCATTAAGCAGAGGAAGAGGCTCACTCTCTGGAAGAGCTGCCATCAGAGCACATGTTAGCTGTCCATGCTAAAAATGTTGCCTTTTAGAGTAGAGTGGCAAGTCAAAGGTCACTGTTGTAAGTAATGAGAAATCATGTGTAAAGTTCTGCTGTGTACAGGAAACAGAAAATATGTGAAAGATGAGACCAAAACTAAACTTCTACAGCATGTGACAGAAAAGGCACATCGTCTTTTCTTTGTCAAGCTACAGGTGAAGCTAGTTGGAGTTGATGGTAAGATAGATGGAGCTAGTGTATGTCAATCCTGGAGGAAAACAGATTAATACCGGGGCAAAAGTTCACTCTCCAGCAGAACAGCGACACTAAAAGTACAGTCAGAGCTGAGATGAAATAGTTTAGGTCATGCAAAACCCTATGACATCAAAACAATAGCATTAAACATCAGAGTGGAAATGTTGTCCCCCACGGTGAAACATGCTGGGGGCATTGCATTTGTTAAGCTTGAGCTATATTAAAAAGCAGAAATGGCCAAATAATAAGATTTTACATGTCGAAAAGTGGTAGAGACAAGCTGAAAAATACCTATTACTGCTGGGGAATACAAATGCACAAGACACTTTGAAAACCATGCATCATTTTTCCTCCACTTCCCAATTATGCTCTATTTTGTGTTGGCCTGTCACACAAAATCCCAATAAAATCCATAGAAGTTTGTGGCTGCAATTTGTCAGAATGTGAAAAACATAAAAATAATTCAACACATAGGAATGCTTTTGCAAGGCAGTGTGGCTTCAGCTCACTGAGAGGTTTCTGTGTAGTGTAAATGTACTATAGCCGCTTCACTTTCATCAGCTTCATGCTCACACAATAACTAATGTGTAAAATGTCAAATGCCAGACCTAAACCTCCTCCTTTTTGCCACCACAGCTCACTGAGTGATGCGTGTGTTTGTATGAAACAGAGGGCAATTCCTACACAGAAATAGGAAGAACTTTAACAGCAATATACTGTAATTTTTATAACCTCTGTGCATATATGAATGTAGCACTCTTGTTGCTGTCCTGTTTCATTGTCTATAATCTATACAAAAACCTGTAGCACTTATTAAAAGAGAAAGTGAATTGTGTTCCTGTTGTTTACCGCTATATCCACAATAAGCTAGTGGGATCATATTGTTCCTAATAAATCAGATTTCTCCAGCAGATGCAGTCTTGAGCTCCGTGTTGTGTTTGTCTTTATTGATTCTCCGCTGCCTCTCGGAGCGAAGTCAACAAGGCAGAGAGAGAATAAGAGATGCTCAAAGGTGAGGAGCGGCGCATCAGCTACACTCTTTTGATTATCTGTTACATCTATCAGAGCCCTGCGTGAGCCTGATCGTGTCAAGGCAACTGACTCCTTGTGAAGGACTGCAGCAGCAGCAGAAGAAGAAGCAGCAGCAGCAGCAGCAGCAGCAGCAGCAGACATCAAAGCTGTCCCCAAACGCTGCTGCACTTGTCAGCCTTCCCTTCCTCGGCTGCTAAACACCAGAGTGCAGAGACACCCCCCTCCTCCCCCGCCTCCCCTTCATAAATGCCCCCGGGCCAGGTTTTTGTACGCCCTCTTGCCTCTGCTCTGATCACACTTGTCTTCAAAGGCTGCGGACCCTCTCGCTGCTCGCTGGAATCTGTGCAGATCATGATGCAGTAAAACCTAATGTTGAAAGAGTCAAGTGGGCACAAGAAAATGAGGGCCAAGCAGAGATTGGAAAAAACTGTGATGGATGTGTGTGTGCGTGTGTGTGTGTGCGCAGAAATATCCCCGAGGAGACCAACAGCAGAGGAAAGTTCATTTGGAGTGAAGACGCCCCTCTCCCGCCTTCCATCCCTCCTCCACCTCCTCTCCAGCTCTCACCATGCATATAAAATGCATGACTTGCTCTGAAGAAGAATTTTAAATCAGGTCCTGGACTTTCAAAAGCGAGTCCGGTGTGGGTGTGGATGGTGAATGTCTGGGTATAGAAAGTGAAAAAGATGGGCAGTGAAGACGAGGAAGATGTGGAGGTTGCAGAGAAGCTGCCCCCCTCCCCTCTGCTCCCCTCCCATCCCTGCCTCTTCTGCTTTAGGGCTACAAGGTGTGAAGGAGGCTTTCCCAGAGCTCGATATCACAGGGGAGATTGGGAGATCAAAGCAGATTGTCAGGAGGAAGCCTGGTCCAGTTTTACCCCTCATTTGGTAGTCCATCAGATCCTCGCTCCCTCCTCATTTAGAGGCCAAATTAACAGCTTTAAAAACTTCCTGTGCAAATTTCTTTACATAGGTTTAAGACACGCCAACACACAACTTGAAAGTCATTAAAATAATACTGAAATGTAAACTGAAAGCGAAAGATGTTTTCCTATACCAAGACAGGATCAGCTACAGAGGCAAGTTTAGCTGCTGAAGGTGTGTACTACAGTGTCACCTTGTGGCTGCTGCTACACACACGTGCACACACACACACACACACACACACAAGCTTGCATTTTTTTCCTATTATGACTTTGTATTGACTTCCATAAAATTTAGTAACTGCATTTATGTCCAACCATAATCCGTGTATTCTTAACCTTAGCCAAAACTTGTTAGATGTTAGATGAAATGCTGTCACTAGCATGCTGACTATGACTAGCATGTTGCCTAACATTGACTAAATTTAGTCAGTTTATCATTTTAGCAAAAAAGTTATCCCTCACGCCATCACTCTAATGTGGTCCAAGTAAATTAATTAATGTAATATGCAAATAGCAAAGTATCAGTTAATAGTAAATGAAAATCTGCTAAAATGCTAACATAAGCAAGAGGGCTATCACTAGGACGTTGACAATGTGTTAAATCTAACATGGAAGCTTTAGCTTGTAAGCTAAAATGCTATTGTTACCTAAACTGATAATTGTCAGGTTGGCCAACATGAATTCACTGTAGAAACCTTTGCTTTTAAGTCACAAATTGCTTAAAATGTAGTGAGATAAAAGTTCTGCAAGTATGAAACTAAATTGCTAGCTAGAATAAGATGTTAAAATAGGATCTTAACTAGCAACTTAGTCATTTCAATATGTTGAGGTTTAGTCTTCATATTAAAAAAAAAGTCTCATATCCTAATTTAAGATCATGGTTACAGTCTTCCTTTGTACCAGAGGTCCCTGCCTTTTCCTTCTGAAACACCAATTTATATGTTTAAAGGTGCAATAATATTACAATTTTACGTGTAAATCTAAAGTATTGCCTCACAAGAACCATCAATTATATTAGATCACAAACAGAAAATAGAATTAATATGAAGCCTTTTTTTTCCCTGCAGCATTTAGAATGAGTTTCAACTTTATGCAACCTAAATTTATCTGTTCAGCTTCTTTTCTCCCATAGGTTACAAACCCTTTTATTCTTTTAAAATACATGATGGGCTAAATAATTTGGTTTAAATTCTTACACTAGTCTATGAAAGTTGTTTGTTTTAGACTCACAAACTATCAGTTCTTTTTTGAAGCCTATTCGATGCGAACACTTGCATTGTTCGCATTAGGATAGAGTAAATTATGACAAAAACTTCATAAATGTTTTGCTTATTTTTATTCAGCATATACAGTCAGCTTGGCACTGTTAAAAGCATAGTCTAAACATGCACCAATCTTTAAGGTTGCCAGACAGGATCCATACAAGGAATTTTCTGTCTTCATGTGAAAAAAATTTTTTTCTTGTCATCTGGGTTGGTAAAAACCCAAACTTTGAGTTCCTGCTCAATTTATCTTGAGCAGAACCTATTGATATTCCTTACCAGGGTAAAACTGTGCATCCAGAGCTTACTTTATCATGCAATCTTTTCAGAGCATAAATTACAGATAACTGTCTGTGTTTAAAACAAGGAAGGAAGAAAAAAACAATGGAAAAATCTAAAAGTTCAACAGAATTCATCTGTCACTGGAGAATTACTCTTAGGCACATTAAACACACGTCCATCAAAACAGCAGGAACATGGAGGAAGAGTTAGGTTTTGTGAAGAACTTCAGAAACTGTAATACAAAAACGTAGATAAACAAGTTAAGGATTTAAATGCGTCAGCGTTGTTTTGACAAATACATTTTAAATTGAAAACAATCGAATGCAGTTAAGTAAGTTGGAAGAAGTCAGAATTAGCTTTGTATTAGTTGGAAGAAGGATTTGAACCCCCAGCGGGTTCTGGGTCCCGTGTTAAACCAAACCGCCAACCCTGAGGTTTGGACTTCTCCAAACAAATATGAAAAAGCTTAAATAAACAGAAGTAGTTCAAATATATGTCTAATTAGTGTGTCTAGCTCAGGGGTGGGCAGCTCCAGGCCTTGAGGGCTGGTCTCCTGCAAATTTTAGATGCATCTCTACTTCAACACACCTGAGTCAAATAATGTGGTTATTAGCAGGACTCTGGAGAACTTGACTGCACTTAGGAGGTGATTCAGCTATTGGATTCAAGGGTGTTGAATCAGGGAGACATCTAAGAGTTGCAGGACACCGGCCCTCGAGGACCAGGATTGCCCACCCCTGGTCTAGCTAGTAGTTAGCATTATATGTCTAAACCAGTTTCTCAATTCCCATTCACAGGAATCACTGCCTTGCTTATTTTAGATGTATCCATGTTCCAGAACACCTGATTGACAGCCACTCTTAACCACTATGCCACGTGACACCTGAAAACCTTATATTTCATGCAACCATCAGAATTCTATAACATATTTGTAGAAAAAAAATGGTCCACCATCCGGCGTCTCAGGGGGGGGGAAGCGGTGCAGCACCAACACTGTTTATAGTGGGGATGGTGTGCTGCTGACCTCTACTCGGGACGTTGTGGGCCGGTGGGCGGAGTACTTCGAAGACCTCCTCAATCCCACCAACATGCCTTCCACTGAGGAAGCGGAGCCTGGGGACTCTGGGTTGGGCTCTCCAATCTCTGGGGACGAGGTCACCGAGGTGGTTAAAAAGCTCCTCGGTGGCAAGGCCCCGGGGGTGGATGAGATCCGCCCGGAGTTCCTTAAGGCTCTGGATGTTGTGGGGTTGTGTTGGTTGACGCGACTCTGCAATGTCGCATGGACATCGGGGGCAGTTCCCCTGGATTGGCAGACTGGGGTGGTGGTCCCCCTGTTCAAAAAGGGGGACCGGAGGGTGTGCTCCAATTATAGAGGGGTCACACTCTTAAGCCTCCCTGGCAAGGTCTATTCAGGGGTCCTGGAGAGGAGGGTCCGTCGGATAGTCGAACCTCGGATCCAGGAAGAGCAGTGTGGTTTTCGTCCTGGTCGTGGAACACTGGACCAGCTCTACACCCTCGGCAGGGTCCTGGAGGGTGCATGGGAGTTCGCCCAACCAGTCTACATGTGTTTTGTGGACTTGGAGAAGGCGTTCGACCGTGTCCCTCGGGGAGCCCTGTGGGGGGTTCTCCGGGAGTATGGGGTACCGGGCCCTTTGATACGGGCTGTCAGGTCCCTGTATGACCGGTGTCAGAGTCTGGTCCGCATTGCCGGCAGTAAGTCGGGCTCGTTTCCGGTGAGAGTTGGACTCCGCCAGGGCTGCCCTTTGTCACCGATTCTGTTCATCACTTTCATGGACAGAATTTCTAGGCGCAGCCAAGGTGTTGAGGGGGTCCGATTTGGTGGCCTTAGGATCTCATCTCTGCTTTTCGCAGACGATGTGGTCCTTTTGGCTTCATCAGATCGTGATCTGCAGCTCTCGCTGGAGCGGTTCGCAGCCGAGTGTGAAGCGGCCGGGATGGGGATCAGTGCCTCCAAATCCGAGGCCATGGTCTTGAGCCGGAAAAGGGTAGAGTGCCTTCTCCGGGTCAGGGGGGGTGTCCTGCCCCAAGTGGAGGAGTTTAAGTATCTCGGGATCTTGTTCACGAATGGGGGAAGAAGGGAGCGGGAGATCGACAGGCGGATTGGCGCAGCGTCTGCTGTCAAGCGGGCGCTGTACCGGTCCGTCGTGGTGAAGAGAGAGCTGAGCCAAAAAGCGAAGCTCTCGATTTACCGGTCGATCTACGTTCCCACCCTCATCTATGGTCATGAGCTTTGGGTCATGACCGAAAGAACGAGATCGCGGATACAAGCGGCCGAAATGGGTTTTCTCCGTAGGGTGGCTGGGCTCTCCCTTAGAGATAGGGTGAGAAGCTCAGTCATCCGGGAGGGACTCAGAGTAGAGCCGCTGCTCCTTCACATCGAGAGGAGCCAGTTGAGGTGGCTCAGGCATCTGGTCAGGATGCCTCCTGGACGCCTCCCTGGTGAGGTGTTCCGGGCACGTCCCACCGGGAGGAGGCCCCGGGGAAGACCCAGGACACGCTGGAGGGACTATGTCTCTCGGCTGGCCTGGGAACGCCTCGGGATTCCCCCGGAGGAGCTAGAAGAAGTGGCTGGGGAGAGGGAAGTCTGGGCCTCCCTTCTGAAGCTGCTACCCCCGCGACCCGACCTCGGATAAGCGGAAGAAGATGGATGGATGGATGGATGGAAAAAAATGGTACAATTTAACTTGTTGAATTGAAATAAATATTGTCTGTTTAACAGCCCCAGCATAATAGCCGCCAATCCTTGGTATAATCTGGAGGGCTACATGCCACGAGGAGGGCTGAGAGCTCAGCGGCTTACGTTTTGGTAAAGACTTCTCTGCTGTCTGTAGCTGGCGAAGCGCTGGCTCTGAGAGAGAGATGAGGATCCTGATTTCACATCATAATCGGCAGGAGAGAGATGACTGAGGGGGGAAAGTCTGTGTAGGGTGTCTGCCAGCTCCAGCTCCCTGGCATCAACACCTAAACCGTGTTCAAGCTGTGAAAAGAGAAAACTCTGATAACACACAGCATGACGTGTGTCTCCATTAGTTTTTGGAGGCTGGTTAAATGTTTCTCAACATAAAAGGCTTAAGTTATTGATTTGGCTACTTATTGGCGCAGATGACTGTACGCAAAAATATGTACAAAATAATTTAGTCGGGTTTGGTTAAAATGTATGCATAAAAATAAAGGGCCTTCAAAACTACAGAGTACTATTCAAATTATTTTCAATTTCATTTCAAAGAAAAAGATTGTACTTTTTAGGGATGAAAGTTTGTACACATTTGATGTCAATTTTCTTTTTCTTTATTATAGTACCTCTATAATACTTAGTCTGAATGCAGGAGACAGACACCAGTCCACCACCGCAACACTATAAGGTTAAGCATAGATAAAATACATAGACTGATGTTGTCCAGAAGACCTTGCGACGCTACCAAGGATTTCAAATTTCTAAATGCAGAAATCAGTGATGTAGGAAAATGACTCAGCTTTAGAGTACATTCAGTGTCTGTTTATTTTTCTGCAGCCAGAAAAATAGAAAAAGTAAAACAAAGAACATTCATTCTGCTGAAGTGTAGTTTGTCATGCTTTGCACATTTACAGTACATGTTGATTCAATACAAAGTTTCTCTGAATTAGACATATTGCCACAATATATTTACAAAAACAACATTAAAACTGAACTATCTTTCGACTTAACACATTCATAAAAATAAAGCTTTCTGTGACATGGTTTCTGAGAACAATCTCATTTACAAAAGATGGAGATGAGTTCTGTTAAAATCCAGATGAAACACACAAGCAGCTCCACATGTTTGTGTGAAGCCTTCAAACTGGGGATGCACTGTAAAAATGTCTTTAAACCCCTAAAAATACATTTTTAATCTTATATTTCCATTACAAAAAAAAAGCACTCTGAAGTCATGCCGACCTCGAGAAACCAAACCAATGCTCCAAAAATGTTATGCTTCCTCTTCTTGTCTGATCTTCCAGAAATCCTTTCTTTCGAACAAGTTTTTTAATAACCCAACTAAATGAAAGACAGCCTCTGGCGCGTGGGGTTGAAAATGTCAGCTGTGTTTTTCTTTATTGCAGCAACATGCTGAAACTACAGCTTTCATTTGAAACCGTAAACTCAAAAGGACCACAGTGAAGTGGGGTGCGAGGGACGCAAAAAGGCACGAATAATTGGGCATTGAGCGATGTTATGTTGGCCCTGGCCATTATTCTCCTAATGACAGCAGTCGTCCAATCTCTGTGGGTAGAAATATAGCTTTACAACTGAAAGGAGTTGCTTTACAGATACTGAAGTATGAAATGTGACTTTAAATCTGATGAGAGCTACATGACTGTAACTAGTTAAAGCCCAGATCCATCAGAAAACACCCTCCACTTCCCCATATGGTATTCATCTGTATGTGTTTGCATATACTTTTATAATATATCTTTAATGCATCTGATCAGTGTTTAAACAAACTGGAAGAAAAAAAGAAAACTCATTCCTCAGTGCAAAAAACCCCAAAACAAAACAAAAAAAATCCACTTCACTCAGCTGCATCAGGCCTTTCAGAGCCGCTCTACAGTCCCGCTGATGGTGACGGTCTCCAGGACTTCCACACCGGCTTCACACGATCAACCTTTAACTGTACGTTCACTCACTTCCATTACAAAAGCTGATGCACCACAAACTCATTCAGTAAGATTCTCCTCCTTACAGGCATCTGCAAAGATAACAGCAGAGTAAAGTCATTAATCACTGCGTCAGGAATCTTTTTGTAAACAGTTAAAACTTGTTTTCACAAATTAAGAGTTCTGTAGGAATCGTGCAACAGGATGTCAAAACTATTATGCATTTAAATGTTAGACACACCAGTCAGGCAAAACATTAAAACCACTAGAGTAACATTGTCACAACGGTGGCTGACAGATGTGGCATGGATTAGATTTAACACGTGGTGGTCTGACTTCTCTCAGAACATCATCTGGATGCTGAAGACATTTTGAAATTTAGAAACTGGAATAAGCTTTTTGTTCCTTGTGTTTTTGGGGAAATTACTTGTTTGGTCCCTTTTTTTTGTTTGGGCAACATGTTTCTGCACAAATAAACAGGGTAGGGTTCTGCAAAACCAGGCCTTTGTGGAGAGAAGACATGATTGAGTTAAGCGACCCTGAATTTTATCAGCTGGGACTTTATTACCCAGAACACCTTAACCCTCCAACCCCCTGGGTTCATGTAAATTGGGCCTCGACTACAAGTGTTACTCCTTTGCAGCCAATGCCTAGCTAGAGTGTTGCAGTTTGTGTGTCGCTACATGATAATAAAACCCTGCGATTTTCAGCAATAAAACAATTAACTTCTATAATGTGGGTGAAGTCACTCCAAACTCTGACTGGTTTATGCATTTCATGAACTTTCTGATGGATTTGTAAGGAATTTAAGAGGAATTGAAGCTCAGATCAGGATTAAAACCTGGACTTCTGATTCTTTCACATCTGTTACTCTGTGAAACTGCATCACATTATATTTATATTCATTCTGCACATTCCTAAAGGATTATACTTTTCTTTATGTGTTTTGGAAGATAAATTTGCTAAAATATTCTAACAAGGTAGCAATATTATATTCCTTGGGCTCTGCTCCCTCTGGCTGCTGAGACAACCAAAAGCAGACATCTCATTTAAAATATGTTGAAAAATGCAACCAATCAGAAATGTTACAACCCTCCTTCAAAAAAACTCCACCCTAAAGCTTCAGGGCAATAAACATTACCACCCTGGGGCTGTTTTCAGCCAACCTAGTCAGTCTTTAACTGTGGCAGATGCAGTGTAAAGGCATATTTGGGGAGTGGGCTTTAAAATGGATTCTGAAAACTACCAACTACTACTTCGTAAAAAATATATGAGAGAAAGGGAAACATGGCTAGAGGTTTCCCAAATGTTGCTGGTTCTGGTATATGGAAATTAAAATCCAAACAACAATGAAAGACTCAATATGTTTCCACTAAACCCAAGATAAGAAAACAATGTTTATAGAGGAGTCAAATTTTAAAAACACAACCATAATAGATGAAAGATATTAATACATTTAAAAGGTAAGCAATAACACTGTACATTAGGTCTGATTACACCAAACCTTTCTCTCTTAGTGGAGGCCCAAACACTGCAGTAGGTTGTAAGAACAGTCGATGGATACCGTGTCAAATTTATGAATTAATGAGTGCCTGTGCGAAGGTTTTCTTCGAAGTGCATCCCACCAATTCGGATCTGTTGGGGGTTTAAGGCCCAGACCCAGAGCTGCCCTGTAGAGCTGGTTAAAACTCAGCTAGCTTGTTATTTTCTACCCAAGCACATCAATACCAAACATGCTTCACATCAAAGAGCCGTCTGCAATAAGCAAAACGCAGCCATGGACAGTACAAGCCAAAACCTCCAGGAGCTGAATTTTAAACACGAGGAATAGTTATTTACCAGGTGAAGAACTAGCAGAGCTCTTTCCTGCTGTATGTTTTAGTAAAGTGCAGAGAGTTGATTTCTGTGTAAACAAGCACTGGTGCAGAAAGTATAATCCAGAAGAGGACAAACATCATGCCTTCTGCGGGCTATGATCAGCCACGAGGTAAACAGGTGCTATTCCTACCTGGGGCAGGGTTAGAGGATTGGTGGGTAGGGGAAGCTCAGTGTCCGGGTCATTGAGAGAGAAGGGGGGGGGATTAGAGCTACCAATGCTGAGCATCTATACCTGCTGGGCTGAGCACCAGTGCCTGGAGGATGTCTGAAAGGGAAACGATGCCCTCGATACTGGAGCGCTCATCAACCACCACCAGCCGATGAACCTGGAAAAAACACGAGAGATGCAGCTGGAATCAGTCCTCAGGGTGTTCCTGAGTGGCTAAATGCACAAACAGGTCTTTGTGTCTCACTTCTGCTTTGACTATTCTGTCCACAATGGTCTCCATTGTTTCCATTTTGTGGCACTTAACAACTCCTTCGAAGTACTGCGAGCGATGTTTCAGAGCCTGCGTCACTGTGATGTCCAGGTTATTGTACGTCTTCTCTGCGGCCAAGTTCTGCACGCAGACACAATTACGACGCAAGAACAGAAGCGGGTCAGCATGGAGAACTATGTATTTCTTCAAAAACAAAATGTGTAAACTTACAATCACGTCAAACTTGGAATAAATATCCACAACTTTGCCTGCAAGACAAAAAAAACAAAACCAAAATTAAGGTAAAACCTTGAATTATTAATAACAGAAAGGGATTTTTTGTGATGGTTCATTGTGATTTTACCCGAGTCATCCACCACAGGCAAAGCAGACACCCGTCTCTCCACGAAGATGTTGAGGGCTTTAATAATAGGCGTGTCTGGGTGGATGAAAGCGATTTCATGGTACGTCCCGATGCCGAGCTCACCTAGAGTCTGCTTCATGAACGCTGGCTTTGGCATTTCACACACCTGGGAATTTTAAACACACACTTCAAAAATTTAGTTTCTTGAAAAGTCACTTTACTGCAACGTGAAAGGCATTGATACATGTTTCATATTATATATCTAAAGAGAGAGAGGGAAATAGAGAGGTCTCTGTTTAATGAATAACTAAGAAGAATTAACTCAATATTCTGATATGCCAGGATGAATCTAAAGACTTTTGATCAATTCCCACATTGACCACAAGGGGGAACCAAGCATATAAAAATGAGGAAAAACTTGAATGTTTACATTTCAACTAATTAGGCCTTACAGATTATAATCTTGTAAATTCATCTAAACATAATACGATGACTTAGAAAATTTCTGAACTCACAAACAGTTGGAGGAACTTTAGGATCCTCTTGTGTGTGAGAATATAAAGTGCATTCCCTGTAACAGGGTCGATGACAGGCAGGCGGTGAATTTTATTTTTGATGAGGGTGTACACTGCATCAAACAGACTGCAAAAGCGGAAAACAAAGAAACGTGTCATGAGAGCAACAATCAAGAGGTTCAGAATAAAAACAGTGTGTGACGTTTAACAGGATTTTAGAAAACCTTGCATCTGGTGATATGTTCACAAGAGGTTTAAACGTTGCTTGAAGATAAACCTCTGAGGAAAGAATGAGGCAAATACTGGATTATTAAACCCCACAAAGATCAGAAGTAAGCACTACTGTAAGCATGCGTTAACACTTAGAGATACTTGCCTCTCCATGTTTCAAGCTTGTGTTCCTCCAACTCATAAATTTGCACCTAAGAAAAACAAACCAATCTCAGTCTTAGAAAAAAGTAACCAAAAAGTAATATTTAAATATATGTTGAATAAACTCACCATTGGCGACTTATAGTATCTGTGCAGAATGATGATGAAATCTGTGATTGTCAGCATTCCTGCAGTGAAAACAGATCAAGTCAATAAACACCTCAGAGGAACGCCTGCAGGCATCATGCAGCTGGAAAGTGGGCGTGGTTTGTTCAGCACAGCGCTGGTTCCCCTTTTTGCTTTATTCTCACATTGACTTGACATTCATTATTCATCACAGGCAGCAGAGCTCAAACTCAATTCACAACTGGCTCCTCTTTTGATTCCGGAGAACAGGCAAAGATGCTTCTTTGACATTTCTACCCTCGATATAAATGAGTCATCTCTGCGCTTTAATAGCTTGGGATAGCTTTAATGTTCTCTACTCAATAAGGAGACATGCTCTGCCAGACATGACTGCTAACACACAGCACAGCCTCGTTGTTTATTTATGGAAAACCAGAACAGCAATGACATTTTCCGTGTCAGTAAAAGGACATAATTAAGAGATCACAATGAGGCGTAAATAAAATATAGGCCTAAAGGCATAAAACCATCTATCCTTTACATTTAACTACTGCACTCTACTGTCTGCATCCAACAAATTAAAAGAGCTAAACACACTGTATCCGTTGACGAGGCATGAACAAAAAGTAGAACATTTTTTTCTAATTTAATTTAATACCCTAAATCATTTAAACACAGTTTAATGCGAGTCTGTTGACACTAGGGCTGAAGAGATTCCTCGAGTGATTCGAGTACCTCGATTATTAAAATTCCTCGAGGAAAATTTATCTGCCTCGAAACTTCGCCAAATTCTATTAAAATTATTTAGAGCACCATGTTCCGGCCGGGTTATTACTTGCGTTGCGCAGCGCTCTCACTTCCGCCTGAGTTGTTGACGAAAGCTAAGCGTCAGCAGCATAACGTCCAGTTTTCAAGTTCGGCCTGGGAGGATTTTATTGATTGATGATAATGTCACGGTCGTTTTTCGGGGGACCAATAAGCATCCTTAAAATGACTGGCAGGATGCCTGGAGTACGGTAGTCTTTTCTCCTCCTGGAGCTGCTGCCTGGTGGCCGATTCAGAGCGAACAGCACGGGAGAGCGCTGCAGGTGTATTTATACAGGTGAGCGGATAGACTGTTCACTGTAGCCGGACGAACCGGAAAATTTATTTCATATCAGCCCGGTCTCAACAAATGGGTGGCGAAGCACATCGTGGCGGCATGTAGCTGGTAGATGTTTCTTTGTGTGACGAACAAAGGTGTCAAATCCCGTCGCTAACATAAACACAAAAGCGATAGATGTCTGGGCAAGGTGAGAGTTCATCTATTAAATTGAATGAAGATGAATACATAAACAAAAAGCTGAAGTATAGACATTTTTTATAAGCTTATTTGTGATCCTGCCTCTTTATTATTGAATTGAATATAATTTCAGATTTTTGTATAACTTTTCTTCAGGTTAACTTGGAAAGTGAGCTGCTATTGTTACAGGTTAATTTTCTAAACTACAGAAAAGTTATTGTTAGGGAAGCTCAACTGTGAAAAATTGGACTGATGTTGATATGCGATAGTAACACTGCTGTTATGTTAGGTTTACCAATGTTTTACTTTATCTTTTTTTTGTCCGATTACTCCATTAATCGCAAGAATAATCGATAGATTACTCGATTACTAAAATGCCGGTTTACAACAGCCCTAGTTGACACATTTCATTGTACTTACCCACAAAGCTTTGCTTCTCTGTGTCCCATAGAGGAGCAGCTCGCACACCGTTAGCCACCAAGGCAAAGAATGCCTTCTTAACCTGCCAAGAAATGATAAAGGTTAATTATCTAATATAAACACACTGCCAAACACACATATGCCACATGCTGGTCACTTCATCTCTTTGTCATTTTATTAGTTTCAGGTATGAAAAGAACCTGTTTTCAGGTTGAGCTCAAATGATGTAAAGCAATTTTGTTTAATCTCCTTCCAGCTCGAAGATTTGGTCATGTGACTAAATATCATTTAAAAACAGGAGGTTGTTCAGAATTATTTTAGTTTGTGAGGGATTATAATTCTTCTTTTCCAAACCAGCCTGGACCTATTTGAAAAAAGAATCTGCTCACTAAAAACAACAGACAATGGCTCTTCCACCCTTAACATCAGCAACTTCAATCAAGTGTTCAGAGTACTGGCATTGGGTCTGTTATCTCTTTCTGGAGGAATCCTGGTTCAGTTTTCTTTTCAGAATTGCTTGGTGGAAGATTTTTGAACAATCAAGTCCAGACTTTGATTATGTCGCTACAAACCCTTATGTTGAGCCACTAGAAATGGACTTGCTGCTCTGCAATGGATCATTGTTCTGCTTCACAACCCAAGGATGGTTGAGTTTAAGGTCACCAACTTGTGTAAGGACATTCAAGATTTTCTGCCAATTTCAGGAAAACAAACTAACCAAAAACTTATCTACCCATTCTGTTATTAAAGTAAAAAGAGCAACTGTTCAATGTAATAAACGTTTAATGTAAAAATGTGAGTGCATCATGACAAAATTAATCATAAAAACAAACAAAAAAATGGCAAATTAAATAGTCAAAGACTTGGGGCTGAAACATAGTTTTTGGTCTTGAGGACACAAGAATTGCGTTTTTTATGTCTTTGGGTTGATCTTCCAACACCTTCAGATAGGCAATCTCAACTCTCAGCGGTTAAAGATTGACAAGTCAATGAGGTCCTACTCTCCTTGGATTACTGTTTAACAGCTTCATGGCAATACAGCGAAACATTTAACAGAAAATGCTCTAAGGTCAACTCACTGCATTTTGTTGTACATTAACTAAACACGGAAGTCTGTTTTTATTCCCAAAACAAAACTTCAAAGCAATGGAAACCGAACTGGTATTTATGGGGCTTAGAGTATGCGTTTCAAGTCGGGAGAAAAATATACTAACTTGAAGCGCAGTGTCAAACACGACCAGCTTGGAGCTTGTGGGGACGATGTCGTAGCACTTGTGGGATTTCATAAAGCGCATGTAAATATCACTCTCGGGTTCAGCAGCTGAAAGAAAAATACTTTGTAAGTAAGGTAAAATCTCCTGAGGAATGCGTAATGACAGCTTGGAAACGACGCATGCACACACACACACACACACACACACACACAAACACACACAAAACAGCCATTACCAGCAAACGGACCACTTACAGCCACTTCCCTGCTCCGGCTTACTGATAATTACCCACTGCTTTAAATGTCAACAACAAACAAACAGTGGAAAATCTTGGGAAGAAAAAGTCCTTGTGTGGGGTCTCAGTGTCTTAGCAGTGAGAGCGAGCAACATTAAAATTGTTTTTCAATATTTGATGATCTCACATAAAGCTACTAAAGTGAATAAATGACAGAAGTTAACATTTTTTAATGAAGGTTTTTTCATTTTACGAGATTGTAAGACATTTTGTCAAAGTTAAGACTTTTCTATTTCATGAAAAAATTTTAAATGTAAGCAGTCCTATAATATACTCCCTTATTTGTATTACTTCAGTTCAGTAATACATTCTTCCTAGCTCCTTTGACGGTGCTTAAATTCTATTTTAAAAATGGTACTAGTCAAGCTTTTTCTGTAACAACAAAACTGTAGATATAACTTGATGGTCACATGTAGAATGTTTTACAGCTGGGTTTCTTCTTGTTTTGCTACTTTTGTTGTATATCAGCTTAAATATATCACTTGAAAGATAAGCTTACAAACACCTGTGCCTATTGTGACATAATAAGGCATATAGCATCTGATTAGTGTTACTTTTATTATGTACATTTGCATTTTTCTTGTTTTCATATCAAACTCTTCATTCTTAAGAGATTACTTGTATTGTGCATGGCTGCAGCTAAAGGCTTTAGCCATATGATGTGAGAATCCTGCATGGATGCTGGGAAAATCTGACATTGCCAGGGAAGAATAGGGGAGACAGAAATGCCCAGGCTTGATGTAGGACTGCTGCATCCACTGCTATTTCTGCTGAAAATAATCAACCCGACTCAAGCCTGACTTAGTTAGGTCAGGCTTGAGTTAGGTTGACTGTGCTTAATCTCTCCTTAAGTACATTTATATTCAATAAATTAGAATATGAGCTCTGATGAGACTCGTTCTGTTGATTTAAAAGCAGCCTTCGGAAATCTTTCACCAGGTATTAAACTTTTTTTTTTTTTAACTAAGGATACATTTCTGTATTAAAATGTTTTTCTTTTATTGTTCTGATGTAATAATCTAATTCAAAAGGTTATGTTTTCATCAAATGTGGACAAAAAGCCATAATTAGATGACTTTACAGAAATAAAGGCTTTCAAACATTTGGTGTTTAATTCATCTATATAAAAGTGTTTCACTTAGTGATAAAGATCCTGGGGAAAAAAAAGACTTTTCAATAGTATTCTAATTTATTGAATGTGTCTGAAGTTTGTGTAAGCTAAATAATTGTTCAAACTGCATGCATTGCCCCTGTCCTGTCAAATCTTCTAACCCACCAAGCCATGACTCATACTTGCAAGGGTTAACACCTTGCAGCTCAAATCTTTCAGAACGAAGTGGAAATAAGTCCAGTCATTCATCCGCTTTAGTGTTTACCAATACCAGCTGATCTTAATTCTGCCTCTAGTGATGTCATTGGCACACATAAGAACTTGGTGTTATTTCCATGTTGGTTTTGTAAAATCTTGTAAGTGAACGCCGTATGTTTTCTTACCCAGATGCGTTTGTATTGGAAGTCTAAATCTGTACATAAAATAACTAGTTAGTATCTTTAAAACTTCAACGTACAGTGTAAAAAATATATCGTAAACAATTCTGAACAGACGATTTACAATATTATTCGCGTTAAGATCCTTTCCTTTTAAGCCTGGACCAACACATGAAACTGGAAACAACTGCAATACCTGCCAGATCCCAACACTTTCGCACCGCGTTAAAGCAAAGATTTACGGCGTTAAATGGAGAGCAGCGCAGGCTCAGCGAGACACTCACCATCATCATCTAGTTCAAGTTTCTCCAGCATACCTTCGAATAAGCCGTAGACCTGTGGGAGAAAACAGGAAAGAAGTTGGGAGTGAGGAGCGCGGCAGCGGCTCAGCGCACAGCCAAAAAACTTTGCAGTAAATTGGTAGTGAGCAGCAGGCTGACGCCGACTCTCCCTCCCTGCAGCTTATGGTAGATCAAACCGACTGAGGAAAAAAAAAAAAGCTCCCAGCAAGAGCAAGACAGCTGAGAGGCGTCTATTGCCTCAAAGATACCCCCAAGTGTGCCAAGTACAAGCAGACAGCCTGGCAAAAACATACATCTTCAGCGGCGCATAATGTTTTGAGCAAACACACCCCCTCTTGAACAACACGCAGTGGATCGGTCCTGATCTATTTGGTGCAGCGGGGAGCGGGTGCGGGGCCGCTACTGTTTACAGAGACGCGTGTAAATTAAACGCCGACACAACAAACGATCTTTAGACGTCGTCCAACGCGTAAAAAGTCAAAGGGAGCTCACCAAATGGAAACGAGCGAAGGACGAGGCGGGTGGAAAAAGCAGGAAGCTCCGCGCTCTGACGACACGCCCCTCCATGCACGACAACCTGGCTGCCTCACCATATTAGGAAATCCTTCCCGTTGCCTAGCAGCAAGAAGCTGGGGATGCCTCATCAAGCGTTCATTACTTGAAACAAACACGACCTAGATCTACGAAACATCTTCCCGATAGCATAGTTATGACATCGTGTAATACAAAGTGGGTTAATTAGATCTCTTCCAGGTCCCAGCTGGATATATGCTGCGTCATGCTGCGAGATTAGCATAGGCAAAGTCTGCTTGTTAATGCACGTTTTTCCACCCTATGTGCTGCCAAGCACTTTCACAACAACTCTCTGCAGCAGGAGGGAGAGGGGAGCTACCACACCTGCTTTGGGATGCTCCACAGTCTCCCCAGCGGTGCTCTGTACTGATGACACAGCACTTCTCCAGCCAAAATCTCCCCCTGCACTGTCATAAATCAGATCCCGCTGCACCACGCCAGGCATGTGGCCTGCTTTGTACTACAGCAAGCCTCTAGGAGGCACACACCCATTCAGCGAATTGCACCTAAAGTTTAAAATGACGAAAGGTGAATTATAACATAACATTAAGATTTTTTGAGGCAGCAGAGAGGAACCACAAGTCTTTAGGCGTTAGAATAGAATAGAATAGAATAGAATAGAATAGAATTACTTTATTCATCCCAGCAGGGAAATTACTTCGCAGTTACAGCAGCATAGAGACAAGACACACAACAACCAGCACTGAGTAGCAATTGTAGACAAAATAAAAATAAAAATAAAATATAACATGCTGTCAATATAAAAAGCAGCTTAGAGCAGTCCTTGCAAAGATTCAAAAAATGCAGAAACAGTATGTATATGTAAATATATGTACAGCAAGTGTGCCACAGTGCAGTTGTGCAAAATTGGACTGATTAGTGCAGAACAATGATTTAGCTTTTATTGTACAGTGAGATGGCATGTGGCAGGAAGGATTTCCTGTATCTGTCCCTACGACAGCGGAGCTGGAGCAGCCTATGTGAGAAGGTGCTCCGCTGTCTGTCCACTATGTGGTGGAGAGGGCGCTGTTTCTCCTCTCCACCACAGTTAGTAGTTAAATATTGATTCACCTTGGTTGGCTGGAATCCACCATCACTACAGGCGGATGGGTTGAGACAAATTTTTAGATAATTATTTATTCTAAAGCCACAAGAGTTATCAGTAATTCCTCTTTAGCCAAAGGAGATAAGATATGAAATACTGTGTCAAACTGCCGGAATCTGATTATACCTTAAAGCTAACTCAGCCTGAGAAAAGAAGAGAGCACATTGTAACTGTTTTAAAGCCTTGGACGTTTTCACATGTAGTCACGCTGAACATGTAGTTCTGACAACATGCCGTCAGTTTTATGACATAGAAAACCCCAAAGTATTCCAATAAATGCAAAAATAAAAATAAAAAACATCTGTATTCAGGAACCCTTTTGCAAGAATTACAACCACAAAAACCTTTGGGGTATGTTTCTACCAATTCTTTGTGAAATAGATTTAATGCAGAATATCTCTGAATATGTACTTTCAGCCAGTCTAACACATTACGATTGGCTGCATGTCTCAGACTAACTGGTTTTATTGCTGTATTATTCTGAGTTTAACTATCCATCTTTCAGTCAACTATGACTTCCTTCCTAGACTATGCTGAGGAAAGGTATGCCCACAGCATGAAGCTGACACCAACATATGTCAGCATAGGGCTGATGTGTTCAGCGTGATGTTCAGCATTAGTTTTGCTCGTAAGAACAAAGCCCCTTCTACCACAGGTATACTGTGTCCCCTTCATAGCTAGGGAAAAACTAAGCGGAACATCTCATGACTGTTTGTCATGCCATGACAAACAGTCACAAGGTGTCCTGTTTGTCAACAGATGCCTCTCGCTTGAACTGCTCTCAAGTAACAGAGCTTGAGATTTGCATTGGCGGATTTCACCGCCACCACTGACCAAATAAACTTTTATGAGTCTGAGGAAAGAAGCGCATGAGTCATAGACAGGAAGCATTTAAGGCTGCTGTTGTGTATCCAAAAGGGAAAACAGTTAGAGTAAACATCCCATGACCCATGTAGGATAATTACTGCATTTATCTCGAGCTGATTTCCCCAAAACTTACAAAAGAGTCCTTGCCATCTGATTTTAGTTTTGGCCTTTGGGTGTCACAGATAATTACAAAATAATTCTGCTTCATAGAACAGATAAAAGACAGACTTTGTGAAGTATTAATTTTACTTCACAAAGTCATTAGTCATTAGCATGACTCACATGTTGTGAGGTAGAGATGGGTGGCACAGGACTGGTTGATGGGATCGGGGGCTTGGTGTAGGGAAGGCTAAGGCGCTGTCCTGTGTCCGGGGGCGTGAAGAGGAAGCGGGCTCGGATACCGGGCTCCAGGCGTTCTGGGCTGGGGCCGCTTTGCTGCTGGGCCCCCTGGCTGAACACAGGTTGGCTCAATGCCTGGGTTGGAGTGGTGGGAGGTGTGGCGTGCCCAGAAGCTGCAGAGAGAGATAAGGTTCACAACAGATAAGTCATCTTATCTTTTCTTTCTTTACATTTGTACCCATTTTATTCCATTAAACAAGGCTGGCTGACAATGTAGACATGCATTGCAGAGGTGCTTCCATCATGACCAGGAAGGCCATCAATTATCTAAATACTATACCTAAGAATTACTGCACCGATTTATCGACTAACTGATTTACCTCAATTTTGGGTTCCACATGCTTCACTTGCATGTGAAGCCGATATTATCCACCAATCTTATCTACCTCAGCAAAGGTCTAAAATAAACCACTCTCCTCTTCTGCTTTGAGAGAGGTTTGACTGACAGAACAACCTACCAGGTTATTTCTACACATTTGCAGTTAACAATAGTCACCCTGCTATTGCTAACACAGCGATTTTCTTGCTATATTTAGTGACATTTCAGACCAAAAATTTAGGTTTTGGCCAGAAAACAGCAATCGGTGCTCCCCTCTGCCTATAAGATTGAAGAAAGACCTAATGAATAATTTCAACCAAAACAGGAAGAATATAAATAAGCAATGCAGTAATAAGGTTTCTGAAGTAAACATGATTGGACACAACCTCTGTACCCCTGACATCATGTTCACGTAAACTAGATGTTTAAAAGAAAGGGGCACCTCATTTCTGTGTATGGAATTGTTCCAAATTGCATAAATATCAGAAGACAGTTCAAAGGCAAAGAAGGCTGAATATTGCTCATGGATGAATTAAAGCAACAATGCAGGTGAGCAGCAAGTGGCTCTGCTGAGATGTCACTCAACTTTCTGTAAGTATAGTAGGAATAGCACTCTGTGAATGGCCATTTTCTTAAGGCTTACCGTCCTTGAGGAAGGTGTCAATATCAGTTGGACATTTGTTCAGGCAGCAGTTTTTCCCCATTACTGTGTAGGTTACAACATGGGCATTACAAAAAAAATTCTACCTTGAAAAGAGCAAATCATGCTTTCTAACAGTTCCATCATCTGCTTTCATTATCTGTAAACCAAAAATAATCAGAAGGAACCGACATAAACGCTTGCAGGCTCAGAATGGACTTCGGTAAAAATGAGTCTTTTTTTATAAATCAAGCTACCCTCACAATCTTCTGCAAAAGCAAGTCATAAAATCTCTACTTGACCACAAGTTGGCGCTATTGGTGTATTTTCTTTCTCTGCAATATTTGACAACTGTTCTGATTAAGTTTTGCTTTTTTCTTACAGAACCAATAAATTTTACATAAGCTTTAACTAAGTCTGAACAATTTAAATGTCTACTTTGGTCAACCTATCTGCTTAAAACAAATGTTAAACTATTTTTTTTTTTAGTTTTTAGTAAAATCTTTTTTTCCCCCAAGTTTTTTAAGATCTCCTTTATATACCTTTTTCTCCTGAGTCGCCATGTATCCACAGCTGATTTTTCATACCTCAGTCTAATTCAGCAGAACTCAAACATTGTTAAATAAAAATATTTATGTTTTTTAAATACAGTTTTAATTAGGCTTTGGATGACAGATCTGGGTCAATATTAACTTTCTATTTTAAAACGCTACTAATTTTTTATCAATACTAAAATTCTTTTCGGTTTGGAAAATAACATTGTGCCACAACTATAATTGTTGTCTAAATGATTTTAGCAGAAATAAAATGTTTATAATGTGCCTTAGCAAACTGATTACCTGCAATGTTTTTCTTTAAGACATCAACACTACAGTGTACTAGCAGCTGTTGAAACCTGCATCCTCCTGATTGTTTTCATGAAAAATCTGCTTTTGGGAGTTCAAAGGTCAGGTCATAAACAAATGCAAGCGAGTGATGTAACAAAAAAGCGATCAACAATGGATTAACTGAGCATAAATCACGACAGGGGGAGATGCTGCCTCCTGTTGTTGAGAGAGCGACTTTAAATTCCCATGTAACGGTCAGCTGTCTGTGACGCAGCGGCTTCGTCAGATTGGGGACGTTTATCACATGACAGCCTGCATGCTCTTTCACGTCAGGCCTGGCAAGCCTGCGTGGGGCGACATGCGACCCTCACGTTGCTACGGGTGCTCCCCCGTGACATATTTCTGAGACCAGACAATAAGCTGCGACGTGGGCTACATGGTTCACATTACAATCTCTTAGCCCTGAATTTTGAAGGAAACCGTTTTAATGAAGAAGGGGAGTTTAGTTTTATTTAATTATGACAGATATACACGCTTTAAACACTTGGATATTAGTGAGTTTAGGCAACATCTTAAGTTTCTGTACCGTAAAAGAGAGCGGCTTAAAATAATATTTAGACACAAACTTAAACATCATAATATTAAGTCGTGAAACATTTTAGTTAAAGCAGACCCTGATTATTTTCCCCTCTAACACTATCTCTTGACATTTAGTTGGCGCTCAGCAGGCCTCTTTGGTGTGCCCAGCTTCCGCTGTGCAGCCGTCTTTTTTTAGCCACGCTGCTGAGGCACATTCCACAGGAGCAGATAACAGCGGGCCTGCGAGCCCTCTCATCTGTCTGGGTAATAGAGGACAGTTAGGCACCAGCCGGGAAATGGGACATGGATGCATTGCTGCAAAGAATTCATCCTGAACCAAAGCAAAAAAAACCCATCTAATTTAACTATAAAGTTATCAAAGGGGAGATCAATTCCGACACAACTGTATAGAAAAACAAAAGAAGACCCGATAATGATTTTTAAGGTTGAAAAATAAAAAAAAATTAAATCAAACCAAGGTGTTATGCGTTAATGTTGGCTGTTAATTAGGTAGACTAACAGCAAAGTCTACCTAATACAGATGAGCACATTATTTCAGCTTCTCAAACATATGGAAAGTTGATTATATTAATGAGGGAAAAAAATGTTTGGATGCTTAGATGGACTAGAAAAGGTCCTTAAACGAGATTATAATCATTCTGGCAGCAATTTACTGTTCTGCCACAATTATTTTAGTAAAGCAAATCAAATAGAAAAAATTCTCAAATCATTTTCTTACAAAATAATATTCCTGAGCTATTTTGACAATAAACAGTACAAAAATTGCAATCGAAAAAGCAAATTATCTCTGAACAAAACTATTAATGAATGTTATTGTCTTAAAGTCTTTCGCAGCTCCAATTTAAATCACAAAATCCAACTTGGTTGCAGTTTTGCATTGGTCTGTACCCAGGCTGTATTAACACATTTTAAAGCAACGATGTGTTAGTGTAACACCAATAAAAGTGGATCCTCTCAGCCCTTGAACAGTCCTGACTCTTGGAGCAATATGAAACTTACCATCTGAACACAGTCCAGTACTGAGGCAACTAAAGTTGCCTTCAGTCGTTTATCTGTGACTCAGTGAGCAAACTTCTGCAGCAATGTTGCACTATGAATCTCAGCTGTTCTATGCACTAGTTAAAACTGGGGCAAAGACAGGAGGGTTTCCTGTGGCTTATTTACTAATAATTTATAGTCATATGTCAGCTACACTAAATCACTTCCCCATATTAGAATAAACATAAATATAAAAACAGTATCATAACCAGATTTTAAATAATCACTTAAAAAGCCAAAACAGCATTACTAAGAAGTACCAAGATGCTTTCTGATAGGCCACAATTAATTTTCACATGCAGAAGATGAAATCCCAAAGGATGCTGGCTAACAATAGGAGGTTCTGATTCTGCAGTGCCGGGGCTCTGGATCAAAGGACTGAAGTGGTGTCGAGTCAAGAAGACAATATTTCTTGTCTTCTGCACACTGCAAAGGTGTAGTGAAAGCCCAGATTGCTTTGATAGGTGCCTTCAGGTCATCTGCTTTACTGACTCTCTTGTCTCTCATCTTCCTAATGATAACCGCCTATAGATCTTCTATGGGTCTCAGATTAGAGGAGTTTTGCTGGCCAATCAAGAACAGGAACACACTGGCTATTGAACCAGCTTCCGGTACCTTTGGCAGTGTGGACAGGTGTCAACTCTTGCTGGAAAATAAAATTAGCAACTACTTATGGCTTATCATCAGATGAAAGTGTGAAGTTCTCTAGAATTTCCTAGTAGACAGCTGCATTGACTGCAGACTTCAGAAAACACAGTGGACCAACACCAGCAGATGACATGGCATTCTAAACCATCATAGATTGTGCAAACATCTCACTGGACTTTACGCAATGTGGATTCTGTGCCTCTCTCCTCCTGGCTGAGCCAAAATAAAGCAAGAAACTAGTCTCTCAAAATAAGGGAGGCTTTTCTGACTTTCCACACAGCTGTTCCATTGTTCTATTATGTTAAAGTAATCTGCAGCTGTGTCAGATTCTCTGATAATAGAAAAAGAACAACAGATCACAACGGATAAACATTTTGTTTTCTTTTAATTAAGTCCATGAAAAATCCTTCTAAGATCCAATGCTGAATATTTACCTTGTCAAAATTTATGAAATTTGTAGGGTGATAAAGATGTGAATTTTTGCAGATTTAATGCTCTGATCAGGTCTTATAAAGACGACGTTGATCGTGACATTGGATTGAGGTGAAAAAATCTTTTAATCCACAGATAACATTTCTGTTTGTTAAATCACGCAGTGTGCATGACATTGTAGCCGCTGTGATAAGTGCTTAATTAGATGCATGTCAATATTTCCTAAAGTTAATCATCTATTAATTTAGAGCACAGCAAGCTTTTGAAATGAGAGCATTCCTTGGTTCTGTTTCTTAGAAATTCTGTGTATCCCTTACACCTTGAATTAGACCTCTGCCTTCTGCCAGAAAGATACTGTTATCTTGAGGCTTGGAACTGTTTCTTCTCTGAAAAGTAAATAGGATTTGCAAAAATAGGCTGGATTTTGGCCTTGACTGAGTAATAATTCTATGAAAACACATTCATGAAACTCCAAGGTGATCATTGTCTGATGACATCCTGATGAGGTGACTTCTATGACACTGCTAATTAATGGCATTGACAGTGAGACACCAGAAAACAGCCTCAACAAATCAGATTTATCAAGCCTCACTGACTTGTTTAAGACTTGGTTGCTATATATTTCTCAAAAAAAAAAAAAAAAATCCAGCAAAGTCTATTTTGCTTTGTTCGTCTTCTCTTGAAGGCCTTTTTTTTCCTTTGTCTAATTTTTCTTTGGAGCAATTCAAGGTGGAAAATCATCAAACGCCATGAGAGATAAACCAACTCTGTTTCGCCCACAATGAACATCAGGGCAGATTAAACAGCTGTGCAGAGATTCCTCTGTCAGCAGCGCTGGAAAAAGAGGATGGTGAGAACCACTTGTCAAGAGACCACTAGACTGTTCTTTAAATAAATATTAATCTGGAAGGATTCTAAGACATCTCTTCCCTTTCCTTCGTGATTGCAGTTCAAACTCCCTGGAAATGTCAGAGAAAAAAAACTCTTCAAATGAATTAACTTCATAAAAGATAAACTTCATTCAAAAGCTATGAGAGTTATTTGAGACCGGTTGATGTGGGAAACAATCTATTGGAGGTGATATTCCCCACATATAGTTATGTGAAATAAAAACTGGGGCACCCCATTAACTATTCTGTTTTTTGGGGTTTTTTACAAATTTTTTTAACATATCAATGTCTAATTTTTTTGTTTAATCTCTAAAAGATGTTACGACATCCTGTTATAACATGATGGTGGCTTGGCTGTGCAAAACCAAAATGAGACACTTGGGAACATTTTCCCTGCTCCTCACTTTCTGCTGTGAGATGTTTCAGGGGTTGTACAGCCCATTTCAAGTAATCCCAGAATATCTGTGGATATCTGGGCTTTGATTCTGCCAATCCAGGGCTTTCCATCTCTTAATTCTCAGCCAGAGCTTGGTGGATTAACTAGTACTTGTCTTGAGTCATTGTCATGCTGCAGAGATGGTCGCTTTTTTCTCAAAAACTCTCTGATACACATTAAGACCTCATGGTGGAATTTATGATGGTGAGCTGATCAGATTCTGCTGCAGTAAAGCATCTCTGAACCATAACACTTCCACCTTAATGATTTACGATAGATAGGAGTTTTTTTTCTGGAAAACTGGATTTGGAATCTGCCAAATATCTCTGTTCTGGTGTCCAAGTAATTAAGTTTCAAACTCATCCGTCCATAGAACTTTATTCCAGAAGTCCTGGACTTTGTCAATGTTTTTTCTGGCAAACTTCAGTCTTGTGTTTTTCTCAGAGAGCAAAAGTTTTCTCCCAGCAGAACTTCCATCAGAGTTTAACTTGCCTAGTCTCTTTCTGGTTGTACAACCAAGCAGGTTAATATCAACAGAGTTGATTATTCCTAATTTCACCTTTTTAAAACATTTTTAGGAGCCTCATAACCTGGTACAAGTCTAGGATTCTTTTAATCTTAGCATGCATTCATGTGCACATGATGTGATATGCAATTTTAGCCATTTGAAGTTGGAAATATAGTCACAAATACAGTCATTTTCCTGCCTTTTGCCGAAACAGAGGCTGGAATTTTGTGGTTTGCAATTTATAGAACATTTCAATAGGTCCTTAAGTCAGTTTTTTATTATTATTTATACTACTTCCACTTTTCAAGTATCATTCAAATTATTATTAAATATCCAAATGTGCAAGAAAAACATGATGCAGGCTGCTTTACCCAAAAACATCTACTTCATCTCGATGTGACAGCTTATACTCCATTTTAGTGACGCGCTCCAAGTGGAGCAGCTATTCCGAATTCCCCTCGGATAACAGGACAGAAAAAAAAAATGACATTGAAGGGAGAAGAAGTAGAGTAGCTATAAATTACTCTGGCGCTAGAAAACGGATTAATTGATTTCAGTTTGTATCGTTCTATCAAAATCCTACAATGCTGGCTATAGTATATAATCCAAAAAAGTACAAAAGGTATATTTAATATGAACTCTGCAGCAAAAAAACTGCTGCCTGCCTGGACCGCGCACATAGCCGTAACTCCATAAGCTCGTGTCCCAGTACTGTGTTTGCTGATGCAGATGCATGGCGGCACGCGTGAAATTAAAGATTAGCTGCACCAGTGGTGCCTCAACTCTATGTGTTGCTATAATGGTGATCATGAATAGCATTCATTACCTATACAACCTGCAGCCCTCTTGTCTTTTCTAAATGGCAATAAGATAGAGAAACTGAACCAGGTTAGCGTGATTACAAGAAGAGGTTTGCTGTAACTTTGTGTGAAAGTTATTTCAGCATTACTCAGTTTGACCAGCATACAAAAACATGTTACACCTGTGTCAGAAAAAACAAACAAAAGCTGACAACTAAAAGGTCTTGCATGTTGCATCCAGACTGAGGCAGGCCTAGTTTTTTTTTTTTTAGCAAAGCGTCAATCAAACTAAAACGACAAGCCCCTCAAAGATAAAAGATTTCACTTTCAAATGTTGCAACATTGAGTACGATCTGTGTGCATCTATTCTTGTTGTGCTTAAAAGTAGATTTCCAGATAATGACTCCAAATAGTTTCCGTTGAGATATTGATGTTGCTGGTTATTTTGTAGTCTGTAGCTCTGTACTCTGGTTCTTTCAGCTAATACAGTTCTTAGTCCCTATAATCTAGATTAATAAACACAAAGATAAAACAGAAACATTAATAACAAAACAGAATTCGTTTGCATCAGTGAGTCCTTAAACTACATTTAAGACATTGTAGCTCACTGCTGACTTACACTGCAGCAGTTCTACTGATGCCAAATACAGAAACATAACGGCAGACTTAGTTAAAGCTGAATGACAGTTTATAAAACTTTAACAAATGAACAGCAACCCTGATGTTCAATGTTAAGAATACTTAATGCAAAATGTATTCTCGTGACATGAGAGTCTCACTAGAACAAGAAAAAAAGTGTCTAAGAAAGCTGGAAATCCTATCATAGGTGAGACAAGCGAGGAGTGTTGAACGTTACCGGCCAGACCCGAAGCCTCGGACGGATGCCTCCCTTCTAGCCCATCCTGCTCTTTTCGTTTCTTGCTCCTCCTTAGGCTGCCAAACCGCTTCATGGAAAGCAGTGGGTGGTTGGCTCAAGACTCAGTGTGGTCATGACCATCCGCATCACGATGGGAACACACTCTGAAAACCGCCCCAAGTGAAAGTCACTCCATTTACTTTGTTTTTTGCTCTGTTTGTTTGTTCGTTGAGAATAAATCCAGATTAGTAAAAATGATGATTGATGGAATTAATTAGAGAAACTCTCCAACATATAAGATGGCGTGAACAGCAAATAAGGAGGAGGAAAAAAAAGTAAGTGCTGAGCCAGCAGGAGGCGGTATGCAGGTCATGAATTCAAAATAAAAGACAAGAATGTGAAAGCTGTAAATTCCAGAGAGCCAGAGTGATGCTCAGATCAGGGTGCCTCTCCTTCTCTGTCAGAGGTGCTAGCGCTGTAAATTGTCAGGTGCAGCTGTGGGTGGCATCTCTCTAATATAGCAAGTCGCTCCACTGCTGTAAAAGGAGGCGAGTCCACACAAAAATCCCTGCCGATTGGCTGAGGCAGGCCGTCTCCCCGCCCTACCTCTTCCTCACGGAGTAAATTCAGCACAGGAACATCTGCTTCGCTCAGTCATCACGTGAGGTCACTTCGTCAGGCTGCGTCAGGGGGTAAACGCATTCATCTGATCTTGCAGTTTAACACAATGCGGTTGCCCAGCTCGGGGACAGTTGTGCGGTTCGGTGTCTGTAACCTGACCTTTAAGACTGCTGAGACCAGCCCCCCTGTCAGATGACGACAGCAGGACATCCCATGCTCTGTCAGCTGATCAGAAAGCTGCCGTTCAATACTAGTGCCCTCCCCTACCCTCTACTGATCCCCCACAACTGATCATAATAGTTCAAACTGGGCAAGTATAGATTTCAATTAACATGTTATGCAAGGGGTGAACAGCCAACATGACTTTGGAGCTCAAATCTAATCAATGATTTATGCTTTTAGGATTTTATTACACTCCTAGTAAATATAAAAGCTATGCAGATATTAAATCCACAAGAAAAGTAATGTTTTATTGTGGGAGAGATTTCTCCTTAGCTAAAGCACAATAATACCTTGTAAGGACTGGCGTGCAAGAACGAAGAAGGTCAAAGCTACCCAGTTGCTTTATTTACTGACAACAAAAGGCACATTGGCAACCAAAAGGGAGAGAAAAGGGGGGGAAACTGTACATGGCTGAGAAGGGAGCTCCTGAGAGTCTGGTCACTTCCAGATAAGGCGATAGAAGAGCAACAGCAGCAAGAGGCTGACAATGTCCAGGCGACGGGGAAAACATATTTAGAAACATACTAGAATGGAGCAACATTCTGGTCATATTTGAATAGATGCAAACATATCAAAAACAATGCTGTTGTCTGTTGAGTGGCATGTGAAAAAGATGCAAACTCTGGAGCTTGGAAAAAAAACAAAAAAACTTCTGTGGTGTTAAGAGGAGGTGCCATAGCAATCTGGAGAGAGAACTTATGAATGTGACTTTGCTATCAGCGCCCCCTTGTGGTGAAAGCAAAGCATCAACAGAAACTTCCACTTGATTTTCAATTACTTGGAAAAGAATTTCCTGAGCTTTTCCGCATTTTGCCTTGTTACAGACACAAGTGACAATCTATTATTGGGATGGTGTAGGGTAGACTGAAACAAAGTAGTACATAATTATGAGGCAGAAGGGAAAGGAAACATTTTCTAATGTGCCAGGGTGTTATATGCTGCCTCACTTTACTCTGCTACTTTTAAATAAATAAAACATTCAACCAAATGTAAAGAGAAATCACCTAAATAGAAACCAGAGTCCCACTTTTTTATCTCAGAATAAATCCAGCCATTCTGTGAAGGGCTAAGAACAGGGAAGAGAGCAGTCAGCTTAGGAAGAAGGCTGTGGAGAAGTTTAAAACCCCAAACTCTGAACGTCACCGTTCTATCCATCCTCTGAACATGGAAAATGTTTGGAGTGTAAAACCTCCCAAAAAATGACAACACCTGAATTAACCAGTCAGGCAAGGAGAGTTTTGGTCAGTGAAGCAGGCAGGGGGCCAATGGTAACATGAGGTCCAGGAGAAATTCACAACTCAGACAGGAAAATCTGTTGCTATGACAACTACTACTTACTTTATAAATCTGCCATTTACAAAACAGTAGAAAGAAAAAAGGCCAATATTGTAGAAAAGCCATGAGAGGACCAGTTCGGAAGCACATAAGTTAAAAACTTAAGCAGGGGACAAAGTTAATGTGAAAGAAGACGATCAACCATGACTGAACTCTTTAGCCAACAAGCAAAAATGCTGTGTGGTTAAAAAAAATCTAACAAGAAAAATCCCCATGAAATAATCTCTTTGATGAAACTGGGTGATGGCAGCATCATGCTGTGGGGATGGACGTTCTTCTTCAGGAGAGATAGGGAAGCTGATTAGAGCCGATAACCTGGATGGAGATCTCAATACTTAGGAAATTCTTTAATGGTCTCGTTTAGGTCCAGGCCTAAAAATTCAATTCAGAATTTTTAAATTACCTAAAATTTAATGTCGGTAATTCCTCCTCTCCATTCAATCTGACTGGCTTAGAGACATTTCACAGAGATAAGAAACACAAATTTCAGTCTCTAGCATAGTCTGTAGAGACAAATGGCAAAAGACTTGTTTGTACCTCTAACTGCATTATACATCTGTCCAATTCACTCAGGGAGCCGGAGTACAAACACACACCACACTTTTCAGATTTTTAAATCAGAAAAATATTTTAATCATGCACATCATGGTTACGCACTACGTCCTGTTGGTCTATCACATAAAACTGCAGTGAAATACACTGAAGTTTGTGGCTGTAAACTAACAAAATGTGGAAGAATTTAAGGGATGTGAATAGTTTTTCAAAGCAATGTAGAGAGACATTTTGAAATGAGCACTCACTCGGTCTTTGACATTCAGTTTAAATTTCACTTTCCACTGATCATTCAGAGATTAAGCTGCGTCTCAAAGCAAATCACACTAATAAACCCAAGCTGGTCCCTTTGGAGGAGTGAATCAGCTGCAGTGTGTTCTTGTTGTGTTAATTTATTTATTTATTTTTTGGTTTGTTTTACGATCGATGCCATTCTCCAGAGGAAGCTGAGCATGATAAGGTTTGGCCCGAGCTGAGATGTTCCACCAGTCTCTGCCAAACTGACCCTCTGCGAGGAAACACAGAAGAATGGGTTCATGTGCGCGCCAAAAAAACGCATGACTCATTTGTGTAGCTGTTTGATGAAGCTTCCAGCAGGGCTGTTTCCATGAAGACAAGGCTGTTAACTGTTATGTAACGATAAACCCGCAAATGCATGGAGACACGAAAGCTTAAAGTCTGCCAGTTAGGTCTGTGCTTCATAAAGCAGGGCCTTGTTCTACCTACTCGGTCTCATTTCTCCCCGTTTTTTTGATTATGCCCTAATGAGCTGCAGTAGTAGCTGGTGAATGCACTTTGGCAGGCCTCCAATGGTTGAGATGCCAAACTTCATAAAACAAACTGGCCTTCAAACAGCAAAGACAAACCAATTCCTTTTTCCTAGAGAAAAACTGTTGATGACAATAACACGGAAAATCTCTCCACAGGTTATCCGTCATGAGATTGCTTAGCTGCAGAGAACCACAGTGAAAAGAAGTGGTTTTATTCTTCTTCTTCTTCTTCGAGGTGGACGTTTCCTCTTTCAAGTCTGCGCCACGATGTCGAGCAGTGCATAGTAGACAAAGGCAGACATGTTCTGCATAACCTCTATCACAAGCAGCACAGGGACCTGGATGTGGCTTTAACCAGTGCAGGAAACCCAAATAATGTAACGCAAGTTTCCCCACTCGAGTCGAACTTCCTTTTCACTGCTTTTTCTCCTTCATAAAATCAGTGTTTTGCTTTCAGAGTTATAAAGATAAGAATGTGCCATTTAATGAGCAAGCAGAGCCTTCATTACGATTGTGACTTATCCACTTACCTCTCCTGGTTCTGGAGAAAATTTTGATGCTCGTCGATGTGGAATTGGACCGGAAGATGCCACTGAAGCTGAGGCGATGGGGGGACTTGGGCGAGGCGTTCTGATGGGAGGGATAGGGGAAAATGGTTTTGGGTGACGTTGAAACGGCCTTTGATGACACCGGAGCAGAGTGGGGCGTTGAGGGGGTGCTGGCCGGGTTCTTCGCAGAAACCCCTTTTGTGGGGCTGGCTGAGCGGATGAGACGATCCCCCTGAGAGACAATAAAAGAAGAGACAGCTTTATTCTATTGCACTTAAGTGAATGTGTGCTTCATTATGAGTGAGAGGCTGCAGAGCTGCTCGGTACAGAAACAGCAAAGTAAAGGACAAAAGTGTAGAAAGCAAGAGTCAGGAAAAGATTTATTGTGAAACAAGGTCTGCTGATGGCACATTTTGAGTCACTTCTCCTTTTTACACAGGCTTTTGTTTAGACAGCTACACTGTAACAGCTAATGGTGCCTCATAAAAAGCTGTGTACAAATCTCAGTCCCATGTGAAACTTGTAATAAAGCCCAGATTCTCAGATTGTGAAAGAGGTAGTGTTAAACACTTTAGATATTGGATGCAAATATTACTACTGACATATACACAAATGCACAAAGTAACACTAGTCTGTCAGCCTGTTGTAAAAGGCTATTATACAATAATTAATTGTATAATAAATTGAAACAAGCTTGAAAATTTCCATTCTTATCATTTTTTGAAGGACAATTTTGTTTAGAAACATCAGAGTCTATTTTATTTATGATTTTGGTTGTGTGTGGTTTTTATTCCTGTTTTCATTAAGGTTATTGTTGTGTTTTATTTTGGATATTTAAAATATCTTCCAATTCCAGTGTTAAGGGTTCTTTACAAAATTAATGTTTACTGCTGTTTTTGTAAGCTGAACTTGCATTATTATGCCATAATGAATTTGTTACTTGAACCATTTCTCAAAACAACATTATCCTTAACTGCAACAATTACTCGAGCAACTAATCGACCAGAAAACTTGGTATTATGACAAGCCCAACAATCTATCACCGTCTCATTTAATCTCAGTATAAATCCAACTGTTTTATGAAGACATCGGAGGTTTGTTAAAGAACATTAGGGAATAAACAGCATCATGATGAACAAAGAGCACAGTAAACAGAGCAGGGATAAAGTTCTGAAGACATATAGATTCGAACATCTGAAAGAGCACTGTTCAGTCCAAAAGAGGGAAAAAGTGTAGCATAAATACATTTCTGTCCATCAAAACTGACAGGCTGGACAAGGAGAACATTAATCAGAAAAGCAGCCAAGAGGCTCATGGCGGCTCTGGAGGAGCTACATATAACTATTAGTTACATGTAACCTGTCAACTTAACAGTTAAGCTGTTAAGTTGACAGGTTAAGTTAACCTGTCAACTTAACAACTACTAGTAAATATGGGTTTTAGTCAATAGTGACAAAAAGAAGGATTCTGTGAAAGAAATCTCAGTTAAAACAATATTATTTCAGAGAAACAGAAAACATGTGAAGAGAGATTTCCTGGTTGGAAAAGACCAAAATTCAACTTTTTGTCCAAGATGCAAAATGCTGTGTAGTGGAGAATCTAACTCCACCAAACACACCATTCCCAGCTGAATGGTGGTGGCAGCATTATGCTGTGGGGATGAGGTAAATACAAGGAAACCTTGACAGAAAACGAAGCAAAAGATTTGACACTGTGGTGAAGATTCACAGTCCAACAAACCAAGGACCTTAAATCTACAGCCAGAGCTACAAAAGAATGGTTTGCATAAGAAATATAAGGCTAGAAATGCCAGACCAGACCTGGATCTAATCTTTCTATGTTTAAGATACTTTGCAAAGATGAGAGAGCAAAAATTTCAGTCTGAGCAAAGCTGATCTAGACATACCCTGAAGACTTACATCTGTAACTCTAGTGGTTCTAGTGTTGACTTATGGAGGCTGAATACAAATGCATGCCACACTTTCCTAATTGTCATTTGTACAAAAACAAACAAGAAAAACATTACTTGAGCTCATATTAAACTATCTGAACATCTAGTAAACCTCATCTTAATAGAGTTTTGTTTATAGTTTAACTTTATGCAATAAAAATGAGTTCAGTTTCTGGCTATTTTGAGAACCTATGTTTGGCAACGCTGGTTTGCAGTGTACTTGAGACTTTCCATTCAGCACCAAAAAACATAATTATGTCTATCTTTATTGTAGTGCTGTCTGATGACCAGAGGGTAAAAAAATAGAGGCTTAGGGGTTTGTTGGTATTTGCAGAACACTGAAGCTGTGATATACTTGTAGTAATAACCCTGAACGATGTACTCATGTTATGTTTTCCAAGAATATTGCCCACTTGTTGGTAAAATAAGATAGACTAATGAAAGATTTGCAGCACCTGCAAGGCTGACTTTTGTCATTTCACTTTATACACATAAACATGTTTTCTTTCAAGCCAATGTTATCTCTCCTGCAGCTGAGGACAGACAGAATAAGCTAAGATCTACTTTCTAATCTGTAAACAGCCTCTGCTTGACTTGGAGCAACCAGACATAACATCCAAGTAAAGCCCTTCTTTAAGCTGCCTCCTGTAGGTATGATTTGGAAATAACCACGGAAAATAATGGAGTCAGGACAAACTGACAACAAGATGAAGGTGACGGCACATTTACGTTTATCAGGTACCGATAATCACATTGCATTCATCTGATCAGGCTTAGAACTAATCAAAGTGATGTCCTTCACTTTATCAAAGGAGCACTAAAAGATGGCCATCTTGAAGTTCTCTCAGTGAAGACTCCATCTTGTTTATTTGCGGCCTATTCGATTTTCTTTATTTTAAATCTGAAAAACAATTTGTCGGACTAAGGACACCTCTAAAAGTGGCAGGACAAGGGCCCTTTAGGACCGGAGCTTGACACCCTTGTGGGAAGTTCAACTAGTTGATAAATCAGAGATGGTATTCTGTGTACCTAGAATGTATTGAGTGGCTGTTTCAGCAACTGTTTCATTTTGTATCTCGACTCATTTTTCTCCAACCTTTAAAACCAAAAAGGCATTTTCACCAACAAAATTGTATTGTATTTTTTGAGGCTGACTTCCTGTAAACTTCAGAGATTTTTTGTGCATAAAAAAGTCCCAGGAAATCAGCAGTTTCTGAACATTTCAGACAAGCCCATCTGGCACCGACAATTGTGACGCATTCAGAATCACTTAATACCCTTTCTTCCTCATTCTCGTGCTCTGGGGGAACTTTAAGCCATATTCATTACTTCTACAAGCCTAAATGTTATTGGGCGAATGACTATTTGGGTAATCAAGCTATTAATTAAATAAAATGGCTGGATAGTCGATACATTTTTTTAAAAACAAAACAGCACTCTAATTCGACAATAGAGTTAAACTGTATAAACATTACATTTCAGTCTAGCTTCTTTTTTTTTTTAAGTTTTCCTTCACAAGGTCAGTAACACATAAACAGATGGAGAAACCCTTCACTATTTGCTGTGCAGAGACGAAAACAAAACATGAGAAGGGGAAGCCAGTCGACCAGGAGACAGAGAGCGCCTCCTCCTCCTACCACTGCCTCCTGCCTGCACTGAATGAACCAACAACAACTCATTTAACCATTTGTTGGCCCTGATACACTGGCACATTAAAATACTCAGAGATCTCAAGTGCAACATTAAAGTTTTAATGCGGTATGTGGAAAAAAAAAAATTACTTTTAATGAACCTGGTATTATTGCTGTCCTGGAGGAAATAAACATGTAGATGGTTTAAGAATAGGGAAGGGCAATTTTGTTATGTTTGTTTGGTTCATGGGCACATTTCAGTCTGACCCAATCATTTGGCAAACTGGAGGAATGAGCGAGCGCACACCCATCTTTCCTATTTGCCAACAAATCTCAACCTCATATTGTGCAAGAGCTTGTTAAAGCAAGCAAACCAGCTATCAGGGTTTAGCCTTGATAATCTTCAGCACTCATCAAATACAAGCCAGCACAAAGTTTTATCTCTGCTGCACAAATATTCTACAGATAAAATTACAATATGCATCTTCAGGTACAGTGAATGGTTATTCTAATGATGAATAGAAGCAGACAGCATGGATGGGGCTGCTTTTCGTTTACCAAAAAAAAAAAATCAATGTGCTGTATGCGCTCGAGTTGCGCCTGGACACTGTGGGCGTGATGTTACTGTAAGCCAAAGTGAGTTGGCAGAAAAAGAAGACAACCTAGTGTAACATCCTGCTCTTCCAAATCCATGTTAATTTGTTCAAAGCCAAACAAACACATCAAAACAGACGCCATAAATCATCGGCGGGAGAGGGCAAGAAAAGTGCAAACTAGAGCAAACAAACAGTTGGAAAGTGATTTATAAAGCGTGTCAGAAACAGGATTAAATGTACCTTCTGAAGGCCACTTTTGGTTGAGGCACTGGTCTCCAATTTAGGGGCAGTAAAATCACCAAAGTCCTGCACAGAGCAGAGATTTGTGTGTCAGCTTCCTGAAAATACAGCAGAGTAAATAAAGTGCATGTCTCAGCATGTAACATGATGTGCTCATTGGCAACACAGCCTGTTTTTCTACAGAATAGATCTAGACCTGAGGGTGGAGTGTTTGCAATCACTGTGGAAACCTTTGCAAAAAAAAATGCAAAGGTTTAGGTGTTACTCTCTTTAGCTGAGACATCATGCGGCAAAGAAGCAGCTTTGTTACAAAGTTTTAACTGGCTGGCAATTATAAGTTGTTTTCTTTTATTCCTTGTCCAACTTGAGGGTGTAAACGTTCACACAGCACTGTGTAACTCCAATATGTTGCATCTGAGTGTCACATTCATAACATTACAACGCACTGGAACGTTTTCCGCTTCAGCACCAGACAAGTGCAAATAGTAAAAAAATAATAATAATTAACGACAATTACTTCTGCTTATCCCCACAGTCTGAGATAGCAACTGTAAAAACTGATAAGTAATATCTGTGTATCAACCTCGGCTAATAAAATGAAAATAAACAAAGTCCGCAGGTATCATTGGTCATAGTGTATAAGCTCTAAACTGGAGAAGATGTATAAAAAGAAAAAAAACTTCAAATAAAGTAACCTTTAGTGTTCTTATTTTGGGAACTGTGTTTTTTTTTAATCATCAGAAAATGACATACAAAATAACAAGGGATTATTTTATTTTTGAGGGGTTTGGGGAGTTTGTAGTCATTAGCGATGAAGAGGAATTAAAATTTGTTTTGCCTTTGTTTTTATATTTCAAATAATAACATGAAATCACCAACAAGGAGAGAAGCATTTCCAGACAACCTGTACACAACTTAAAAGTACGTTCTTCACTCCGTGACGTCACTGCCCATATACGGCAGAGAAGAGCGTTGTTTTGTTTTATTTTGTTTTGTTTCTTTTACATAGGGCTCAAATGTTAACTGTCCCTGTGGTAAAACCTGAAAAACTTGCCATTTTTTCTCCTCTCCTTTTTATTTTGATGTAGTCTTTTTTTTTTTAAATGTGACACATGAAAAGAAAATCTAATAATTAAATCTGATCTCAAATTAAAATAAAATTTCTAATAATCCGTTTTCAAATACAAAAAAAAGGTTAGTATTTCAAATTAATATATTGTATTTTGAAACAACAATCCTTTCGACAATTGTTTTGTTTTTGTATTCTAACGATCGCATTCAAAACACTAAAACAAGCACGGATAGGTTTCCTCATCACGTCCTGGAAAATTCCATGCATGTTTGGGACAAAGCAAAAACATAAAAAAAAAACAACCTGCATTTTATTTGCACATGTAAACAATTGAAGCTCCACAGTGGGAGTTGCCTGCAGTGACATCACAATAAATGCTTGCAGTTGCAGTTCAACCTACAAGTTAGAAATGCCTTAATGAAATAGTCAAGCAATGCAGCAATGCTTCTGCACAAACCGAGGCTACGTTTTCACACAGATTAGAAACATATTTAGTGAAAGCAAATAAACTGATGAACTTGGAAGACGTTACTCAGAGGCGGAACGCAGCTGGGAAAAAAAAGCACAACACCTAAAAGTTCAAATAAAAAACTTCATTGAAAGTATATATTTTTAAAATAGCAATAAAAACAAACTGGCTAATCCTCCACTGACTTACTGGCATGTTGATCCGGAGACCTTTCTTCTTTTTTGGCATTTTCTTTGAGCTCGCCTTGCTGGACTCCATCAACGTGCTTCCCATTTTCCTCCTCGTTGTTTTTAAAAAAGCAAAACAAAAATGTGTGATGAACTCTTCCGAACTAAGTAACCAAATGGTTGTTTTCGACAGCCGAGCCTCAGTCAGCCGTGCCTACTGTGACTTCAGCTGCCCCCTCTACTCTTTACTACGACAACACCAAGCGAGGAGCAGCCTCGTCCACCAGGAAGTAGGCTCGGCCGTGAAAAAGAGGCAGGGCGCACCTCAAACGCCACATTGTTTACAGGTGTTCTGGTGAAATCTGTCACCCAGAGGAAATGCGCTCCCTGCTGTGTTTCCGGGCCTGATTCCAAAAAGAACACAAGCAGCCTTTTTAATGAAAGCTGAGGTAGGAATCGTGTTTTTGTAACATTTAGGCTCAGACGCTCATTCACCTGTCGGTGAATCAAAATGGACCATGTCTTTAACGTTTTAAGCAAATTTAACCCTTAATAGAGTAAGACTGTGAAGAAGTAGTAGTTTGAAGCGCTTTTATTAAAATATGTGTGTTTCTTTTCAAAGTTTTTTTATATACATCTACTGAGGCAAAACCTAGGACACACCGCCAGGAAAATTGGTTTTGACGGAAACTAATTTTGACATAACACCGCCCGAGTCTAATGTAATTCCCCACCAACAGATGTCAGTATGACTCAGATATTCATTAGATCACGTGGCCATGCAGGAAACATCAAGGCTAGATTTTAAGGTTAGATTCACTGCAGAGAGCACAATTAACAAAGATGCAATTAATTCCATTTTATGTTTTTCCTTTTTATTGCATAACTGTATGTTTGCTGTTGCTTTTTTTTAAACCTTGGTTGGTTTTCATGTCAAAACCTTGTATTTTCTGTCTTTTTTTATTTTAAATTACAAACACAAAAGTTCTCTATGGAGCTCATATTTCAGCAAAAGACATACTTTTAAAATGGAACAAGCACATAAAACTTTCTGATACTTGATTGAATTGCCTCTCATGCTGCAGGTTTCCAGTCACAGAGGATCACTGACCACCAACATACTTCACTGTACGCAGTGTGATCTTTTCAGCACGTTCTTTATTCTTCCTCCTACAAGCAACCTCTGATTTATTGACAAAAAAGCTTCAGTATTGACTCATTGTGCTGCAAAAAGGAATCCCCAAGATCTCTCTGGCTTATTTATATGGCTGTGAGCAAACAGAAGCTGAATTTTCTTGTGCTTTTGGTCATTAATGATGCATTTCTGGAGTTCAAGTATGGAGCTCTTCAGTGTTTAATACGTACACTTACTCAGCCTCTGAGGTTTCATATAAGGATGTGAAACCTCAGAGGCTGATGCAGGTCTTTTCCAGTCAAGTCAGTGGTTTGGTATCCAATTCTTGGAAAACTCAGGGTCTGTGTTCCCATGTTCTAGTCTCTAAACATTTTAGACAATATCCTGGACTTTCTAACATCAACAATCCTGGTTTTTAAGGTGTTCAATCTCAAGCAAACCTATTGCAACTCAGACAAATTTTCTTCTCTGGATTGAATATATGTAGATGAGAATAATCAACAGAATTTAGCAATGAATCCTTATGAAAATTCTTGTGTTATTAATCTCAATTATTCAAGCCTTGTTTTTGAGATTTAAGAGAATAATTTCAAATAATTTAAATTCTAATGTGGTATGAAAATGATTTTTGATTCACTTACAATTCATCCGGAGAACCAGCGACTTATGAGCAATAGACAGGTCCTAAAAGTGAGCCCCCTAAAAACAGATACACAACTTGTAACATGTAAAATAGTTTATTTTTGTAAATGTTTCTAAATTCAATTCCACAAAATCCAAACCTCGTACTCTGTACACTTCAAAAGGCATTTTCAAAAATAAACAACAAAAAGAAGAAAAAAAAAAATCTTGACTACTTTACACGACCAAGAAAATGTAGCACAAACACACTGGCAGGATAATGTAATATCATACAAGAGAAGAAAAATATCCAAGAAACAATTTTGTTACAACCATTCATTGAGAAAATATATACAATTGAGTTTTCAGAAAGTTAAAAAAATACATGCCATATACATTACAAGTTCTAAGACTGTCTGCAAAATTTTACAGTCGACTTGAAATTGTGCACGCAAAAACTCGTCTGTTTCTAAGCATGTGACTTGTGAAGTGTCAGTATAAGAAATATTTTTGATTAAGCAGAACTCCGTTTCTGTCCAAGAAAAGGTAGAACGACCGTTGGTTCCACATACAATTCTCTCTGTCGCACACTGGTTCATCTACGTTACATGATTATATGTTTGCACCTTTCCCCCCCGAAAAAGTAAAGTAAAAACACTTTGCTGCTCCTGTTTAAGATAAAAAGTTAAAAAGCTGTTGTTTTGGGGGGGTTGTAACTCCTAATTCACAGTTCTTTAAAATCAGACCTGATTAACAGCAAACAGATCACGGCGATCCTTTTTTTTTTCTCGATTCTGTAACTGATAACTCGTTAGTCAACAAAAATATTTCTTTCGAGTGGTCAAAGTATGTGTAAGTCACAAAAAACACTACGCTACAATACCTTACTTTTAATACAACAAAAATACTTTGTGAATTATTGTGGTTATTTTACAAATTCTGTACAGAATAATCATAATATATACTCTCAAACTGAAATAACGTCCATCTTAAATAAATTTCAATGACAAATAAAAACAAACAGAAAAAAGAAACGATTTTAAAAACACCCAAACATCAAGAAGGTTAAGGTAGTATTTGGTCGGTTATTCCTATAGTTTTCTTTATATACATTTGTACAAAAGTAACAGCATGTCATCTTCAATCTTCAAAAACAATAGCCTTCTTTAACTCAATCTCATCATTTTGAGAATAAAATTCACTCACTCAGTAATAAATACAAAACCTCTCAAATTCCACACAAATCACATGACGGAGACCTATGATACAACTGACTCATGGAATCAAGTATTTAAAAGTTTTTCTGTGTGTATGTTTTTGTTTCTTTTCTTTTTTTTTTTTTAGTGCAAGTTAATATTCCCTTCACGGTATTCATTGCTGTACATTCCTCAATCAGTGATGTCTACATTTAGTCTAACGGCATACATTATTATATAACAAAAAGGGCCTGCCCTTAGTTAGCAGTAAGGCCGCACCCTGCACAGTGCTTTCTCATTCGCTGGTGGATTCTGCACCTCCATGTACACCACAAATATACGAGCAGATACATACAGACAGATGGAGGCCTTGGGAACGACAAAAGCCTCTTTTACATATGGCACAAGTCACATCCTGCTACCGTGTTGGATTTCTCCTCCTCCAGACAAGTTTTTTTCCCCCATCCCATAATCCTCATGAACTAGCCTTCAACCCTTCTGTTGATTTTTTTATTAATTTTTTTATTTTGTTACATCGACTGCAGCGTGGAGCTTTTCTTTTTCCTCTGTGCAGAGATCATGACACTCACTCACTCAAGCAAGGAATGGTTTTGATGTTTAGCTCAATTAATCCACTTCCTGCACTCAGGAGCTCGGCAATGGCAAGCAATCTTGTGCTGGCCTTCGATGGCGTCGAACTGATAGTCAAAACACAGCTGAAAAACAAGGTAGGGAAATTTGTTATTGAGCTTTAGCACTGTATTCGTGCAGCAGCTTTTGGATACTCACCTCTTCTCCTTTTTCAACTCTGCGATTACAGCTGATAATGATTTTGTAGCCTCTCTCAAATGTAACCACCTCAGCGACACAGTTAGGGGCGCAAGAATGGTTGATGTATCTAAGGAACAATAAAAAAAAAAAATAAAAAATTTTGTTTTTACACAGATCCTAAAGCATCTTCACATGAGAACTCCACACTTCTCCAACCTTTCAAGCTCCCCGCCCTTTACAAGTATTTGCTAATATTAAAATAAAAACTCCACAAATGGAAGATCATTTTCAGTGGGTAGGTTTTAAATATGAAATTAGAACAGGAGGAGGGTAGTGGAGTAGAGTCTAAGGTCTGCAAATACAAATGTTTTTCCGTTCTTATCCGTACTTAAGACCTGGAAAATACTGACTTTTTTATTTGAACCTTAATGGAGAGTTTTTATAGGGAGTACAATTGAAACCACCTGTTTTCAGTGCGTGGAAACATTAGTTTGTGTTACAAGCAAGAAGAGATCACCACTCCCAGCAGTACGCAGCACACATTAGCCAACAGAGATGTATTTAAAGATGTTCTAACCTCAGATAAAGTTTAATGTTACACTCATGAGATAAATCAGCACGATTTGTGGTGACAATTAATTCAAGCTATGCTTTACAGAGGAAGCAAACAAAGAATGACCTATAAACTGTCTACAATAATGTCATGAAGGGTTTGATAAATATGGTGCATGTAAGTTCCTAAAACCCACTGCTTAAACCTGAGCTTTTCCAGCTGCTTTTAGAGCACAAGAGAGAAAATTGCAGCTGAGATTGTAACCCGTGCGCTACACGCAATGATGTGATTATTTCTCAGTGGTCACACTTTGAAACAGAATTCAGATCACTCTAAAGACAGATGAACTTTTAAATATTTATAGATTTCTTGTAATTTGCACATCTAAAAAAGAAGAAGCATAAATTACACACAGGCTTAAATGAGCATGTTTACACTCTGTCACCATAGTAAACCTAAAGTAGAAGTCCACACTTCATGAAAAGAATATTTCCAATAAATGTAGTAATTTTTCTTACTCTATTTTAATGAAGACCTTTGTAAAATACTGATATTAAGTATGACTGAATGGGTTTAATGTTGTGTTTGCAAACTGCCACCTAGTCAGGGATGTTTTCAGGGTTAATTACTACCACGGCAACCTGATTTGGCTCTGGTTCCAGCAGCTGAAACAACCAGGTTAAAATAGCAGCCTAGTAAACTACTTTGTTCACTGGAAATGGCTCCTGCTGTTGGAGCACGCCTACTGTACAGCTACAACCACATTTAGGGCAAAACTTTAGCAACATCAACTTTAACTGTCTCTAATTTTGAAATTGTAATTCAGACACACACACAAATGTACAGTGACTCATCAAAAATCTAATATCAAACAAAAACAGGTAAAAAAACTAACATGTTTTTGATTTACAGCTACATCAATATAGTTTGATAAATTTCAGACCTTGCAAGCCCTCCACTTTGAGTGGCATCCACAACATGCTCGCTGTCGATGCGGAACATGAACACTGCTCGGTTCTGTACGGGAATATGAAAATTAACTGTTATTTTCAATTAAAGATTAAGGCAAAATGCGACTTAATTATGTCGTTTTTTTTTTTTTTTTACCTGAGATCTGTAAACCTTTGCCTTCCTGATGGCGACCTCATTTCGGAGGACAGTTCCATTGTACTCGATCACCATGGTTTGCTTTTCGATGTCTCTAGCAGCAAACAGCCCCAGTCCCTGTGTAGATATCATGTTAGCATTATGTTACATTATGTCTTTAGGTGTTTATTACAATACAAAAAAACAATATTTAAAAATTATATTTAAGATATTTTCTATTTAAAGTAAGATGTATGTAACTATGTCAACGCAACAATGCTTTTCAATTCTGGTATCTGAGATCAGAGCTAGTACACCAACGTTACCTACTTCACATGCATACAAAAATGTTAAGCATTATTTTTGATTGTTTTTTAACCAAGTATTCAAATAATTGTTCTCCAGCCAGCCTTGTTAAAGATACATTTATAAGCTAGCAGTGGATTATGTAATTGCCTAAATATTCAAAGAAGGGGCCTACAGTAAAACTTGGTCAATGCATTTATTTTTATTTTTTTTATTTTGTAAATTAAAAATTAAAAAACAACGTAAGTGTCCTTATTCTATAGAAATTTTACAGTTTGGATACCAGAATAACAAAGTCTATAGATTTAAAACTTTTAACATTATCTATTGTCTTTCTTTAGTCACTTATCCAGATCTGTAAACTTGTAAAAGCAATTCAAGACGGTGCAGGAAACCTGTAAATTTAAAGACCTTGCAAAAGCCCTAAAGCCTTTTAATACCAGAAGCTTCAATGAATTGTAGTTCAGTCACCTGGATGCGGGAGCAAGCCAAATACACATTACTTCTCCACTCGCTCTTCATCCAGCGGTACTGGGAGGACCTGGGGTGCACAACTGGAGTCTTGCTGTGAGGAACACCACCTTCTCCTTGCGCCACATTTTGATTAGACCTGGCACTGCTGCTGGACACAACCTGTGGTTGAGGTCTGCATTTTGAGGCAAAGTGAGAAAAAGGAGACATATTAACGGCAATGCTACAATTTTGCTTCATTGAGTTCATCTTGTAAAGCATTCATACTATTGTGATTCTGTTGGTATTCTCATATGTTTATTTGGCATTCAAGTACTGCACACTTTCTATTTCAGCCAATTTACTTTTAAAATACAATTGCAATGTTGCAACATTGCAATTCATTGCAATGATGGCCATGAATTGCCAACATTGTCAACACTCCAATGTTATCAATGTGATGGCATTTATCACAATAGTTATAAAAACAAGTATTAAATTGGCCTGTCTTTCAGGAAATAAAGCAGTCACTGCAGACAGAGGTACATAAACACAATCACTGCTATAAAATGTAACTTTATCCATTGTCAATAGGCTATTTCAGGCTGACAGAAATAGCCTACTTGATAGTTAAATTAGGTAGAGTGACTGTACCACTAAACAGCACTCATTAATTTGATTTAATTATATGTTAATAATATATTTAATGATGGTGGCATGGCGGAAAGAAAAAGCTATAATCCCAAACAGCTTCTGATCATTTTGAAGTTAGCCAGCAACATTTATTGTGATCACAATAATTATTTTCTTCTATAAAAATTTACGAAAATCAGCAACTGCTCATTAACTTTAGCTACCGTGCTATTAGTATGCTGACATTTTAAACGTTTTTTATAACTAAAATAAGTTGGAGCCTTAAATTACTACCTTTAGCACCCTTTATTTTTCCTACACTTCAGCTTCTATAACACTTGTATTTTTCCCCCTCAACAGATGGGTGTGGTTCACATAACTTACCGGAATCACTCTGAACATTTGCTGGAAATACAATTTCCTTACTTTATTACAATGTTGTGTGTCATCCTTTTTTGTTTCAGTGATGTGGAATGACTGCTTGGCACTGGGAAACGATGCTTACAAGGCATTTGGCACTGTATTCTAACTGCTCAGAATCCACTAACCTTGGCATGTTGGATGCTTGAAATTGACAGCTTGACCTACTTTCTGACTGACTGATTTGGTAGATGAATGTCTGACCACTTGGGGGCACTGAGAGAGATTTGAAATTTTATTTAAGATGACCAGTTGATGGTGATGTAACAAGAAAAGTAATGCAAAAGCAAATTTCACACCCTTGGTCTCATTGTGTATCCACTATTCTGTACGGAAATGCATGAAAAGAGACACACATACTTCAAAGATATAACTGAAAGTTCTCTTTCATTTCTTTAATTTCAAACAGGCATAGAAGCTAAATTACTTAGTTACCTTATCACCAGTGAAGTGTGGGAGGAGCTTGTTCTGGGTTCTACGCGTGCACACCCCGCTGGATTGAACATGAGAGGTAATTCCACAAGAGGGTTGCGCCCGTAACGGAAAGAGTACCTGAAACATGCCTCCACTCCTGGGAGCTGGAGCGAAGCAGCACAAGGATGAAGGATATAGTTTAGATGTTTGCCAATATTTTTAACTCTTAAAGCAACAGGAACACAAATTTAGTTACAAACCGATTCAGTAATTCTGGTGACTGCGGGGACTGTGAGTCCAAACAGATCCTCTCCTTTCAGATATACAGGGAAGAGCCTCAGAGTGCCAGACTCTGCTCTTTTGTCAGAAACTGGACCAAGCACTTTATCCCAAACTCCTAATTTAAATAAACACAAACTGCTTAGGAACAAACAAAACTCAGAAAAAAAGTCCAGAAAATGATGCTTTCCTTACCTTTAGGAGAGGTGTCCGTCAGGATCAAGTCTTGGTAGCCTTGTTCAACGACTCTGATTGTAAATTCTGGAAACCCGTCATTGTCTTCAACTGAACAGACATAGCGACAACGGCGGTTCCCATGGCGCATGCTCCAGTAAATGCGACAAGCCTCGTAGCCGATGGGAAAGATGGTGGTCGGTGAATGGAAGGCAGACATCTGTAACGGGGTGAGTTGTCCTATCGCGTGCAACACCAAGCTCCCTACTCGAAATGTGTAACCCAACTCTGGCTGCTGCACAGCCGTGGCAATCTGTCGCACTTCGTCTCTTTGAACATAGACGCGTCGGAACACAGCAAAGCAGCGCAGCTCGTGCTCCAAGGCTTGCCCTGCTGTTCCCCGGGGTCTATGGGCATGACAGAGCATGGTCTTGTCTTTGAAGAAGGTGCACTGGGCTTGCAGAGCACAGGTGAAATGATAGACGTTGGTACAGCGCAGGCGGTGGCAGCCGCTGGTGGCACCGGTTTGCTGGCAGTAGGCGCAGCGTATCGTCTGACCGCGGCGCAGCGCGAGCTCCACGTTGATGAGGGCGCCAGCTTGCGTCTCATACACCTCAGTTGACCATAGAGCACAGTTTAGGTGAACCCATACGTCAAGGTCTAGATTTAGCAGCCTGGCTGGCCCATCAGTGATCCCGTCTCCAAACTGATGACAGAAACAGCACCGCCTCTTATCTTTGAGCAAAGACGGAGGGCGCAGGGATGCTCCTAGTTTCTTCAGAAGCTCGTCAATCTTATCTTCCTCTGGAAGCTGTGAATTCATTCTCGGCGGTAAAACCACCTGAACACTCCACTTTCTCCAGCGGAGACCTTTCTGTCTCTTTCCCTGGTGCCAACCATCGTGGGACCTTGGCCGGGCCTTAAGCTTCACTGTCACCTTAAGGGCGTCAGCTTTGGTCTCAGACTTGGGTGTTTCTCCAGCTGTAGGGAATGGGATGGGCGGAGTAGATGGAGGAGACATTTTGGGCTGAAGCTGGGCGAGGCAATGAACGTCCAGCGAGGACATGTTGTTGTTGTACTGATGCTGAGTTTTGCAAAAGCTCTCGCTTTGGTCAGAGGCAGGAAGAAGGGACATAGACTCCTGAAAATGTCAGAGAAAATACAGTAAACAGTTGTTACTTGGACCACACAGGTTTAAACTGCATGGGTTAGAACGATACAAACCTTTGCCTCTGTGGTGGGTCTGGACTGATGGGACGAGGAGGAACAGTAGAGAAGGAAACAGTTTTGACTACAGAAGACCAGATTTTCATTCGGTCTCAAACAGCCTTCATATTCCTAATAAAAAGCAAAAAAAAATGAAGAAATTGAATACTTTACCCAGCCAACAGATCTGAGACCAATTTAACTTCAGCAGGCAGGACTAATAATATAAAATAATATGTTCAGTATTACTGCAGAGATGTTGGCCTTCAGTATGAAAGCAGATAATATTTTAGATTCAATGAAGCTTGCATGGTCAATAAATGTTCCCTTAGACCATCTACAGTACATTCAGCTCTTAAAAAAAAAAAAAAAAAAATCAATGTGAAGCCGCCTTTTGAGGTTATTTTTTTTCTATCTGAGAGCTGAAATCTCAATCAAGTGTTTGATTGCCAGAAGGATATATTATTAACCCAGAGAGCACCTCTGAGTTTCAAAAGCAAGCATGATATACGTATTAAATTTATCACCGGAAAAGGGAGGGAAAAAAAACATTTAAAGTTAACTACATGCCGCAGCACTGAACAAGTTTGAAGGTTCATTTTTGATACATTATGCATATTTTGTGTAGGATGAGAGTTTGTTTGGTACCTTCATGCGAGCAGGGAGATCTTTGATGGCTTTCTGAACTCCATTTCCCAGAACTACCACTTTACAGTGGCAACACCAGTGAGGTTTACATCCAGCACTGCCAGGAGTCTTATGGTCAGCTCCTCGAGCTACAGCAGCACCTGAGGCAATAAATATTGATTCTTAAAAATGCATTCTGGCACCAATATTTATTAACAGCAGAGACGGTATGGATTAGTATGTATATATACTGTTCTCTTCTATTCTATGTTCATACATCAACATGCAGAACGGTAGGCAACTTGCCCAAGTGCTCATCAACATTTAGTAGAGAAAAAGATGGAATCAAACCCATAACTTTCTGACTCACAGTCACCCGGAGCTGCAAGAACATATGGATCTATTCTGTCACTATGACAAAAACATTTGAAGGAGTCGAGATGAACGTTCTAAGCATGGTGGTGGCATAGTGCCGAAGGTTTATTTTCTTACAAGTAGAACTAACTCCAACAGAATAATTATCATAAACGCATAACAGAAGTAGTTCTGTTGCGGTCATTTTAAGCTGCTGAAATGGCTTACACTTCAAACCTTTTAAAATGTGCTGACTATGCTTTAAAAGCAGGTCTGTTTCAAGAAGTCATTTTCAGTGAGCTCTATTATTTCTAATGAGAAAAGTGGTCAATTATCCAGACCGAATTGTGCCAAGAGTTTGCTGCTTACCACAAAAAGGGCCAGGTTTCTCTAGAAGAAGGTCAGAGACTTCATACAACTCTGAGTTTGCGGATTTACAGAAGTCCACCATAATTATTGCTTAAATTATTGTCACAATCATTCCATTTAAAATTGTTCAAGTACATCAAAATGATGAAATTTAATCTAATGTTTAATGTGAGTATACTTCTTCTTGGCACTGTTTGCGTTATGTAGGAAAGACTTACATAAAATCAACATGTCAAAAAAAAAGAAAAAAAGAAAAAACTTTCAGGACAAGAAAGCAGTGCAAACCGTTACAGCTGCAATTCATTCAAATCATATTTAATTGAAAATGTTTGAACTTGTTTGACTACTCTGCGCACAACAAGTCCCGCTTAGAAATAAACAAAATTGAATCACCTTCGGGTTTAAAAGAAGAAAAAAAACCTACACACAGAGAAGCGACTGCTGCATTCTTCCACACAGTCTCATTATGTACAGCTAAATTAGAAATGACATTTCAATTACAGCACTCTCAGCAACACTCATTGTTTAATTTGGTTTCACTCTCTCACCTGGGCTGTTGGGATGGAAATGGAAAGGATGTGGCTGCTGCTGCATCATTCCCTGTGGCCCGGTGGGACGCATCATCTGTCCGGGCCGGCCGTGGAGCACGGTGTGGTCCCCTGGTCCGTGGAAGAACATGGGAGGCCGCGGCTCCATCCCATGGGGACCCATGCGAGGGGCCATAGATAGAGGAGGCCTGTCCGGGGTGCTGCTGACCTCATAGCTGCTGGGGATCTTCACACACAGGAGGTCTGAAATGGCCGCTACCACACCTGTGATGTTCTAAGAAAGAGGCATGCATACATACAATCAAATTTAAATCATTTTATCTTGTAAGAATCATAAAATATTTTAATAAATATACATATTTGTTTTGAAACGTCACACTAACCCTGAAATTATAATTTTATCCCTATCTATGGTCTCTAAACTCCAAAAGACTGGAACTTCAATTCTGACCAATGAGTTTGTGATCATCATCTAAGCAGATTATGACTAGATCTGATGATAATATTTTAGCTGAAGCAGCCATACAGTCAGCTTACCTCAGCTGCAGCTGGTCTCAGTGTGATAGCAACAGAAACCAGCCCTTGTTTGGAGTCATTAGACATGGGGCCAAAGGGGGAGCCAAAGAACATTGAAGAAGGTTCAGTCTTGATGTCCTGCAGTTTGATCTCTGACCCTGAAGAGTGAAAAACAACAACAGAAAAATGAATGTAACTAGGTCCAGATAAAAAACAAACTGCACAAAATGGCTTAGAAGCTTGAGTTCAGTGTTAAAACTACCTCATAAATTCTAATTAATTATGAGGTAATAAATTATATTTGATTGAATTATGTAGGATGTTGTGGGTGTTCACCTTTCCCGTCAGGGGCAGGCAGCATGGGGAGCACGGGAGACAAGCACGGGGATGGTGGCTCTTCCTTCACCAGAGACAGGTCTGGGTAGCGACTGATCTCCATGCCAACCACGCTCTCAGGAGATGAGGAGGGAACAAAGCTGTCAGGTGAATCCCTGTCCTTGCACGGTTCCTGTCCTCTATTACTGGTATCACAAAAGAAAGTAACAGTCAAAAACCATACAGCCGAAGCGAATGATCCACTTATAAATTACTGTTATTGATTCAATACCTGAGCTCCTCCTGGTTGTTATGAGGAGGGGTGGGAAGAGAAGCTGGAACATCCACAGTTTTGGGTCCTTGAGCGATGGCCCGGGCTAAAAGATCTTCCTCAGCTCTAAATGGGACGTGGAGTGGCTTGGGCACCAGACCTTTGGAAACTGGAAATCAATAGAAAAAAAACTTAGATAGCCATACTGAAAGCATTATTAGTTAACAGTAAAGTAATTGGAGAAAAAGGAAAAACAAATTAAGCATTTATTTTTTCACAAAGGTGAAGAGATGATTTTTCTCTAGACGTGCAAGACTGATGATTACCCCCAAGGATATGCTGCTGTAACTGTAGTGAAAGATTCCAAGTATGAATATAAAACCTTTCATATTCATTATACCATTTTATATTTGTAAAATATTTAGTAAAAGACATTTATTTTTCCTTACACTTCTAAATTATGTACCACCTCAGCATGTAAATACACTGACAATTGTGGTTGCAATTTGATAAAATGTGAATATGTTCAAGTTGTATGAATACGTTTGTTGTCCACTGTGCAAATATACAACTGGTGCAAATGGTGAACTGTGATGTAGTTGTCTTCATAAATGTAGCTACGTGCTGCTAAATGTTTACCCATGGCAGCAGCTTTGCTGGCCAGCTCTTCAGTCGTAGCAAAACCATTGATCATTTTCTGTCGATTCACAGGTGGTGGGGTTGGAGGGAGAGACGCCGGTGGTGTTGGTGGATTGCTCAAGTTATTCTGCTGCAGATTCACAACCAATGCAAAATCAGCATACGTTATGCTGATGCACTGAACACAAACTCTTGTATCTTGCAATTTTTCTACAGTAATGAATACTCACCTTATAGGCCAATTGGGAGTAATAATCTGAGACTCCATCCAGTGAGGCGCTGCCAAAAGTACCAGACAAAAGGTTTTCTCCATTGAGCTGGCCGCTGCCGTAGGGAGCAAAATGGGCAAAGTTCACTCCAATCAATGGTTCCATGAGGGGCAGCAGGGAAAGCTGCTGTGTGAAGACAAAGAAACAAAACAATTGTGAGATTAAAGATAACAATGGACATGGGAACTGTGTATTTACCGGTAGTTATTTTAAAAAACAACAAAGTTTTACTGAAAACACAGCAAACTCATTTAGATATAGTTTTCCCTGCAAGTCAACTTTCTATCAGATACAGCAATGTGAACAGAAAGCTGCTTTTGCAATTACCTTTTTTTGTTCACGTTTTGTTGTTTACAGTTCTTGAGGAAGAAGTCGGTGGCAGCTGGAGTTAGCATTCTTTAAACTACAACCCAACATATTAAACATATGCCTGAAAACTAATTTGTGGATTTTCATAAAGCTAAGCCATATTCGTCAAAATTACCAGAAAGGCATATTTTAAATTAAACATGCCACTTTGTAAGCAATTAATCTATGGAAGTTTTACTAAAATCAATAAACGTTTCAATTATTTTCTGATTCTTTAAAAATGCAAATTCAAAACTTTTTTTTCAGCTGTTTGATAAAAATGTGACTAGAAGAAAGAAAACAGTAAAGCAGTCTTACTTGTTTGATTTGTGTCATAACGGCGTCAGGACCTGAATGGATCAGCTGCCTGTCATCTCCTTCCTTCTTTCTCTTCTTGTAGCGAGTAGGCTTCTCTCCTCCCTTTGGTGGTCTCTTGTTCCTCCCTTTCTTCTTGTCTTGTTCAGGAAGCAGAGAGCCAGGAAACTCAGAGGTTCCGTCAGAATAGGCCTGAATTTGGAAAATAAAAATAGTTGCATTAAAAGTATAATTTATTTCTTTTGTGCTATACACCGTAAAAGGTTCTTATAAGACACACAAACACATTCAAAGATGCAGACAGAGACCAACATCAACATCTTTCAAACATAAAATGTCCTCTTCTGAAGACGCCAAACTTTTGAAAGATATTGAGGTAACTGAAACTGTAATACTAAAATAGTGTAGTTTATCTTCATCATCCATGTAAAAGAAATCTCAATTTCTAAGAATCATATATAAAGGACAATGAAACAAAAAGTACATTTCAATTTCATTTAAATCACACAAAGAGGCAAAGTACCAAATCTGACCTCTGGTTTTTGCTTATGTTCCATGTCGCATAAAACTCTAATATAAGTTTGTAGTTCGGATTTATGTAAAATATTGGTAAAACCTTTGTCTGCCTATTGTTCACTGTGTTGATCTGTTCTCTATAACTATAGGGTAAACAAACACTGACCCCGTTGCTGTCCATGGAGCTTTGCCTCAGCAGGGTTTTGCAGTCGGTGGCCTCCTCCTCCTCTGAGCGCAGACTGTCCTCTGACCTCTGCTGTGACAGGCCAGGTGGAGGTGTGTTCTTGTTCTTCAGCAGGTGTTTCAGCAGCTCATTGCCAGCCTCTCCCTTGTTTGGACTCTGTCCAGTGGGGAATGGAGACATGTTCCCTTTGTTCCTTTCTTCCTTCACAGAGTTCATCTCTGAGTTGAAGGACCCATCACATTCAGCGGCATCAGTCTGCTCCAGCTTTATGTTACGGAGGATCCTCTCGTGCTCCTGAGCCTGTGTCCTCGACACGTCTGATGCTGGAGTGGGATGACCAGACTGTCCACCAGAAAGCTGCCTCTCCAGCTCTGAATGGCTGGGCGTGGAAGACCCCAGTAATGGAGACCTGGACAGGTCCTGATCGCCAAAGACGTGGGTGTTTCTGGTAGGGGTCGAGGAGGTGTCAGAGACGCATGGCGTTAGGGGGGCTGTGAGGTCCGAGTGTGGAGTCGAAGGTGTCTTGACTGAATCTGCATCATCATCTTTCTTCTTTTTGCGGTTTCTTTTCTTTTTCCCTTTTTCATCTGGAATGATGTTGGAGTAAAGTTGGATAAGAGATTGACCTGAGCCTGGAAAGTTGGATGGAAGCGGTGTGGCAGAATCAAACGGAGGACCCTCAAGGGGCATCTGAGGCATCATTCCTGGTCCGCTGAACTGGCGGGGCCTTGGCTGAGCGTGGGGGAAGTTAGGTATGGCGACACCGTCTGGCCCTAAACCTGGCCCCATGTCCGGGGGCATCATTCCATTGCCCATCATTGGTCTTCGGTCACCCTGAATGAACGTTCCAGGCGGTGAGCCCAAGCTGCGCTGCATGGCCTGCTGCTGGGGAAACATCGGTCCAAGTTGTTGTGGTTGCTGCAGTGGGGGCCTCTGAGGTTGCATGAAGTCTTGTGGCAGCTCAGAATTGAAAAACGGCATCTGAGCGAGAGGTGCACCGCTGCCATCTGGGGCCATCATCCCTTGCTGCTCCATTTCCATGCGATGCTTCAGAGCTCTCTGACGCTCCACTTCCTGCATGAGCTGCACGCGCTGCCTCTCCTGCTGTTCCCTGAGCCTCTCCCGCCTCTCGCGCTCCTGGAAACCTTCGCTGAAGGGGTTGTTGTCGTCAAACTTCACACCACCTGCCTGCATCGGTTTAACTGCACCTGGCGGGGCAGGTGTGCCTTGGGGCTCAACGGGCATCTGTGAGTGCTGAGAGATGCTACCCACTGGTATTTGAAGGGGCTGAGCTGAACCTGCAGCAGCTACCTGAGGGGGCATCATGGGAGGCATCCCCGGTCCACCCAGAGGCATTGTAGCCCCAGAATGCCAGCCCGTCGGAGGGTTCGACATGCGTGGTGCTGCGTTTGGTTGGCCAGGGTGAAGAGGCATCTGCATCACGGGGTTCATGGGAGGCTGGACCATTGGTGGGCCGCCAGGAACCATGCCGTGATTGCCCGTCGCTGAGTGAATAGCGGGCATGATGGGGGTCATGTTGTTCTGCTGCTGTTTCACTCTGTACTCCTCGATAAGCTCAGCGTGCTCTTTTTGCTGCTTGCGAATCTGATGAAAGATGAAAACGGTTTCATCAGCGTGATAAGGATTCAGAGTTCCCTACATTGTGCTTCAGACTTCTAAAAAATCTCAAATATTTTGAGATTTCTGTCAATGTCTGGTTAATATTTAATTTAAAAAGTATTCATTATAAACACTGCAGTATAAGTATAAATATGACACAAATTGTGAAATATACACTTAAGTAAGACTGGTAAAGTTTGCCAGACTACAATATTTTTGAAGGATTTAGATATTGTATAAAGAGATTAAACCTACATAAACCCAAGACTCTAAAAAAGGGTAGATAAATAAATGGACAGAAAGATGAAAAAAACAAGTGAATGTTCATGGCAGATGGACATGTGAATGAATACAAATAAGAATGAACACATGAATAGCTGTTGGAGAGATGTATGAAGGAAAGGATGGACAGTGATTTAAAAGATAGAGAGAAAGAAATAATAGATGTAGTCACAGTTGGACAGAATGGGTGAATGGACAGATGACTAGCCTGAGACATGGATGAATCAGTGATAAATATTCTGAAATGAGGGATGGATGGATGAGCAGATGAACAGACTGAAGGGTAAGTTGCTTGATAGAAACTGGAAGGTTGACTGAATGGATGGAAAGTTAAATGGACTGAAATTGGTGGATGGACAGACAGATTAATGCATAGATAATTGAACATACTTTAAAAAGAAAATGTATAAGAGATTGGTCAGAACTGAAACTCGTGAGCTGCTGTATTAGAGGGAGGTGTGGCAACTTTAATTGCTGCAACCAGTTTAGATTCCTTGTCTTCAATGGGACAAAGTCTGAAAACACTTTTTCCAGACCTGGAAATAATAAAATCAAATTCTATACTTTGACCATTTGAAGACTGTGCAGAAATCCTGGGTGTTAAATATACATGTTATAGATGTTTTCAGTTCTTACTGTTGGATAGGAGTTTTTTATTACTCTATATGGAATTTTGAACTCACTAACATTTCCAGGAGAGACATACTACTGTATATGCTTTTCTGTTTGAATTATTCTGTGTTTCTTCTTTACAGGTTTGACAGAAAGACACTGCAGCTGTACTGGATAAATGATATCCCTTCTTTGACAATTAAATGCTTTGCTTACAGATAAACATATTTATGCTGATGGCTACTTGCATATAAAGGTCACACAGAACTCAGTGGTGGAGCTCATCAAGCCTTGCATTTACCTGCTCCAGTTGCTTCTGCACTACACCCTGCTGCTCTGTGACATGTTTGAGCTGCTCAGCATCCTCCTCAGGGAACTCTCTGCCTGCCTTCTTAGCAGTTCTCTGCTTGGCAGACAGGGCTTTCTTTGACTTTCTGTGAGCTCCGATCTTCTCTTCTAGAAACTTTTGCTGCATTTGAAGTAGTTGCTGAGTCTCCTGAAGCCACTCCTCGTACTGAGCCCTCTGAGGGTTGTCTGATGGAAGAAAGATGGATGTTTTCTTAGCAAACTTGACAGCAGAAAAAACAAATATCTATACATTTACAGTCATAACATATCTTCAGAAAACTGATGCTTAACAAAAAAAAAGTCTTTGGAAAACTTACTGACAAATCCTGGTCCAAAGTTTGGAGGATTTGGTCTTGGTACTTGGGTCAATTTGCCATCCTGATACAAACATTGACAAAGATATTATTATACTGACAACACAAACTTCTGATATTTTCTTCAGAAAATTGTTAATTACCGGTCCAATGACTTGTGGAGGGACAGGTGTGCTCTCAGGACAAGGTGGTGCAGGACCGGGAGGGAATCTGTGAAACAAGGTTATCATAAAATGCTTGTTAATGTTCTCATTTTAATGCTGGAGGATGTAGTATTATTAAGCAGGTAATGCAAATTATTGAATATCTCCTTGTGAGAGTAACATATTTACTAGTATGAAGTACAGGTGCATCTTATATTGGAGCATCATTGAAAAATATATTTATTTGATAGCTGAATTCAAAAAGTGAAACTCAGCAAAACCAGAAATATGGAGAGGTTTTTATATCAAAAAGATCTCTTTACATCCTTGGTTAGTTGTCCTCCTTTCAATTGAAAGTAACTTTTTTGAGAATTCTATATGGGATTTAAATATCTCACTCTGTGTAATAAAACACAAGCTAAAATGTTTGAACTGACTTAATCCTTTAAAGATTTTTTTATTTATTTAGACACACCTGTAATTATTTCGATTTCAGTATGAATATTATTACTGTGTAAAATCAGTGGCCTTTACCTGTTCATCACTATTGGAGCCATCCCCATGTTGTTCTGAACCATGACTTTATTGATACCTTTTAAGGCAACCATCTTGGCCTTCATAATGGGGTCAGTGATTGCATCGAAATCTGCCAAGTAAATGCACAGTCAGATGTAATCAAAGCACACCGTGTCTAACACAAAATCCTACAAGGGTTGGCGGAGACCCTACCAATGTTGGGGAAGAAGGCGTCACTGGAACGTTGTCGGATCATGGCTTGCATCTGACGCTGCTGCTGTTGTTCTTGCCTTTCCTGGTCAAGGAGGTCCTGCAACAGGAGGGGCTGCTCCTCCAGCAGGAGAGGACGCTGTTGCTGGCTGTGCTGACCCAAATTCTGGTTCAACACAGTCTGCTGGGCTTGACTTAGACCAGTCTGGTCTACTCCAACTTGTTGGTCGGCTCCAAAGTCAGAAGCAGATAGTTGTCCTGCAGTGGCCGTGTCTGCTATCGTTTGACTCACTGTAAGCGCAGAGGTATGCCGATTATCACCGGCTGGGTTCTGTTGGGCCATGAGGTTACCTCCCTGACTGACAGAGTCAATGATTGGATTTAATGACTGCTCTTCAGGCTGCTGTTTAATGAGTAAACTAGAAAGGACTGGGGTGGAGTCAGAGAGCACCCCCTGCTGCGATGAGGGGTTTTCAGGTCGTTGCTGGTCTTGGTCAGGCGGCCCTTGACAGTCTTTGACCTCCGTTTTAATTTCCTGATCTCGTGCCACAGAGTCAGAGCTGTGACTCCCAGGTACTTCCGGCTTAAGTTCAGAGGTGGATTGCTCACCTGTGGACTCTGACTTTGACGGAGCAGATGCTGAGCTAGATGAAGGCTCAGTTTCAGGGATTGCACTTTTAGGAATGTCCGTAGCTTCAGCGTTATCATCCATGGGATCACTGAGATCCAGTTCTTCATTGAACATGTCTTTCTTGATATCATCCAAGTCGGGGTCTGTGTATGCAATTATGTCAAATTTGCCAGATGTTAGAAAGTCATCAAGGTGTAGGTCATTTGTCTCTAGATCCAGGTCTTTACCATCCTCTGGATCCAAATTAAGATTTTCTAAATCAGCATCAACCAGATCTTTGACCTCCACATCCTCAAGATCTTTGACTGCCGAGTCTTCTGCATCTAGTTTCTCTTCCACCGCTTCACTGTTAGTCACTGAGACAGCCTCAGACTGTCCAGCAGGGGGTGCAGAGAGGATGATGGATGACGTCATATTCTGGGTCTCATTTGAAGCAGGTTGGCTCATTGATCTCATTAGAGGAGCTTGTTTGATGGCACTTATTCCTGGCATCTGGGTTTGCTGATGAAGATTGTCCAAACTGGCAGACAGGTGCAAGTGGCCAGACTGACCGGGAAGAGAGTCCACCATTTTAGGCCCCTGATTCAAAGGGAACCTGGAGTCATGTGGTCCAGGAAAGCTTGGCAGCCTCGGACCCTGGAGATTAGGGTCCATGCCTCCTTGCATGGCGCCAGGTGGAAACTGCATGCGCGGCCTATTTTCTACAGCTCTGTGACGCAGCTCGATGAAATGCTGACCCATTATGTTGTGTTGCTGCATAGGCACGCTGCGTGGTGGGCAGTGGTGAGGCATACCCATAGGGCTTCCTCCCATGCCTTTTGTCATGTCGGTGGGCATGGGCATTCTCATCTGTGAAGGGACTTCCTGCATTGGGTGTTCCCCTCTGAGGAAGAACTCTTGAGGGCCATGAGGACCTAAAGCTGCAGGTGGAAATCCAAACCTAAAAAGGTTGAAAGATAAATAAAAGTGTAAGCTTGGATGTGGAAATTGGATTTTGAAAAAAACTCTTAAAAAACTAAGCACAAAAAAAATGCAACTCAAACCTTGGTCCCTGATGTCTTAAATTAGGATCTCCAGGATGTGGTGCCCGCTGGATTTGCCCGTCATTAGGGAAGCAGACTCGCTGATCCCCTGGAAAATTTCCAGGAAATCGTATTGGCCCTCTCATGGGTCCTTGTCCAGGATAGGGTGGAGGAGGCCTGTTGAACATTTCCCCTTGTTGACCAGGGCCCTCGTGGGGCCAAGGTCGTGGTGTTCCCGGGGTTAAGTTGCCAGCAGGATCCTGAGGGCCCCTCTCCTGTCGGTTGGCAGTCCTCTGTTGCTGTTGCTTGAGGATTAGCTCTCTAATTCGTTGTCGCTACAGAACAGAGGAAAATAAAAAGCATTACTAGGACATGAAATGTTCAAAGAAATTTTTCAATGCATATATATTTCATTCTTGGTATATACAGCATTGCCATTTTCTATTGTGGATATTTTTCCACATTTTCTGTTTGTTAAGGTCAAGCAAACGGGCAAGTAAAAAGATCTAAAGAACAAAACTTACATTAAGAAAAGAAAAAACATTTTGACAATGGATTTTTTTTCAAAGATAGAGATAATTTATTGGCAAAAATATTTTTAAAAGTATAACAAAGCAAAATCCAACTTTTAATTTGAGAACATTTATTCACTGCAGAAAAGGTACGTCTTCAGAAAATTGTTTATGCCACTAAAAACTACCTTAAAATAGCAGTAAAAAAATATTTTTAAGTTCAGCCTTTAAAGGGACCTCTAGAGCTACCCAACGAAGCAAGTTGGGTAGCTCTAAAGGCTAAAGTAAACAGGTTTCTTACATTTTTTTTCTACAAAATCATTCTCATGTCATGATATTTTTTACCTGCTCAGTTCTGTCTATTTTGAGCTCCTTTCAGAATTAGCTGTTTTAGAGCCTCTTTCACTTATGCAAATAAGCTGCTGCTGGTAACGCTCCCCAACTCAAACTTGCACTTTATACATGTGAAAATGGCTGCAAAAAGATCTACAATTATACAACTGGAGATCTTTCACCCCGAGTCAGACTCAGAAGTAGAAGTGGAGCCTCCAGCACAACCATCAAGGATGTACCAGTTGTTTCTGAATGATAACAATAAAGCACTTGTCTTTTCCAGCAGCCATTGTACAGTGCATACAGAGGGTAAAACTAGCTAACCAAACATGCTCTTTTTCTAATAATAAGGTGGAAGGAGTTCCGCTTTGGTTGCTAGGAAACATGAGAGGCTTATTTCTTTTTGCTAGTAACAATAAAACTGGATGAAGACCCATATTTCTCTCATCATTGAACACATTGGGCAAGAGTATAGGGTACTAGAGCTAAAAGTGGCAACTTGGGGGTCACCAAGTCTCCATATCAATTATTAGAGGTCAATTAAATGCATCCAGGTCTTTGCGAGTGATACCAGAAGAAGGCATTTCATGTCTTACTATCAAGTATGAAAATGTGGAGTTTACTAAACTCTGCTGGGATTTATCTTGAATGAAGAAACAATGATGGAGCTTTTCTACAACAAGCACTCCAGCTGGGTTTGGTGTGAAACACAGAAGAGAGTAGAAAAGCCCTTCATGGCCCTCTGCACAAAAGCATCTTGTCCCTCAGTAGAAAAGCATGTTGGAAGGCAGTGCCTGTGTGGCTCCTTTCCTCTTCCAAACAGGAAACAGAATGGATGGCAAAAAATGATGGTGTTCTAAGCCAATAAACTGAAAATGCATGACTGGGTCTTTCAAAATGGTCAAAAAACAGAAAATCAACCTTCTTCCAAGACTATCAGAATTCCTAACCCAGTCTTTGCAAGCCCCAACTTGTGAAATGTTACAGCAGAAGAATATCTGCTGTCTTATTATAAAAAAGGGGCTGCACAAAGCATTAAGAGAATATGTATCAAAAATTGTGATAGTTGTCTGACTTTATTAAAAACTATTAATCATTTAATTTTTCCTCCACTGAATAAATACAAATCAACATTTTTTTCCCTCAATTTTCCAATGTGAGATTATGCAACCGCAATGAAAGATTTGAAGGGTTTAACACATCTTCACCAAATACATTATAATCCAAATCTACAATAATCTCCATGGATACTTATTCATTATGAAATTGACCATGTAGCTGCAGGGTTGAGCAAATCAAAGAGACAACCAGTACTTGCTGTAGAGTCACCTCATCAGTCCTGATAACAATAAATTAGATAACGCTACAACAGCAGGAGCTGGTTTTCTGTATGTGTCAGAAGAAAAAAGTATTTTTTCTGGAGGGTTTCAGTTCTGGGGTACCTGTTTTAGTCTCTCCTCCGTCTCAGCAAGAGCCACACCTTGTGATTCAGAAGATGAAGCAGGCATTTGTGGGTTGCTTGGCATTTGGGTGGGATCTTGAGGGCCCGCTCCACTGTTCCCCACAATTGTCTGATCTTTTATTTCCATTTTCTCTGTTGACTGTGGACAAGGCGCCATGGGCACTTGTTCAAATGGGTCATGCCCAGGAGTCTGACTGAGTCTTGTGGAAGGTGATTGGCCAAATCCATCTTCAGAAACTCCAGGGTGTTTTGGTGTGAGAGAGTCTGGATGAGGAAACTGCTCTCGAAGCCTGGTTTGAGGAGGTGAAAAGGGATCTTGGCCTACTCCTGGTCTTACCATAGGTCTGTTATGCACATCAGAACCAGGCCTTGGGGTCCCTGGAGGTTGGGCATAAGGATCGTTAACCATTGTTCTGTGGGCCCCTGGCTGTGAAAACATGTCATTACTTCCTATCCTAGATGGTCCAGGTGTACTAGCAAATGCTTCTACTGGCCCCCTTTGGCTACCTGGTGACTTAGAGAATCTTTCTCCCACAGAGGGCCGTGGAGTACCTGGTGGATGAGCAAAAGGATCCATTGAGTGGGAAGGGGACATTCGTTGTCCAATGTGGGGCTTATGAGCAAACTGGTTCATCCCACTGGGACGAGGAGTAGCAGGAGCCTGTGAGTAAGGGTCGGAGGACGGACTGGACGAGTTTGATGACTGGACGTAGTTGTCATGAGGACGTGGGGTGCCTGGTGGTCGAGCATATGTTTCAAAAAATGGTCGAGGTTGAATGCTGTGTTCATTCATGGAACGCTGGTTTCCTGCAGGCTGAGAAAAAGGGTCTGGACCTGGCTTGTTGGGACCAGGGGACTGGGCAAAGGGGTCATAAGTAAAATGATCTGGCCTGGGTGTGGATGGTGCATGTGCATAAGGATTTCTAGACATTTGAGGAACTGGTCCTGACTGAGAAAATGGGTGCCCCTGAGGGTGATGCTGACCCATTCTAGGTGGACTGGTGAAACTGTCATTTGCTGATGGTCTTGGGGTATGCGGAGGATGTGCATATGGGTCGTTTGGTTGATTTTGGGAGAATCTGTCAGTGGGATGTTGACCTGGTCGGTTGAAGGCATCCTGAGCCTGAGGAGGGGGCATTGGTGTTTTAAAGAGAGGAACAGCTCCAGATTCATTACTTCCAGGTATTGGTGCAATTAGAGGCCTTGAGTAAGGGTCAGACAAAATCATCCTATTCTGGGCCATGCGCTGATAGGCATCATTTCTTATCATGGGCCTTGAGTATGGGTCTCTGCCAGGAGAACCCATTGGGGATCTTCCTTGAGCCGCTTGACTGCCCCTGGGTGGTCCTATGGGTTTCAGAAAGGGATCCATTTCTCCCGTAGGTCTGGGTGTATCAGGAGGTTTGGCATAAGGGTCATTGCACACTGATGTAGGAGAACCAAATGATTCATGTGCTGGAGAGGGTCTTCCTCTGTCTTGCGGTTCTGTCAAAGAGGTGGGTGATTTACCTGACTCCACAGACATTCTGCGACATGAATTTGGTCCGAGAGGCGGTGGTCTTGGGGTCCCTACCATTTTGGCATATGGGTCCCATGGAGAAGATGGTCCAGAACCAGACGACCCTGGTGAGAAAACTTGCGGAGACTGAGGCTGGGACGATGGACCAGATGGAGGGGGAGGGGGCGGTCGCACAAAAACATCCTCTGAAGAACAAGATGTTGGGTTTGCTTGTAGTTGCGGCCGTGCAAAAGTTTCTTTTGAGTTTAACTGCTGCATCGGGGAGGAGCTGCCATTACTGGGCTGAGAGGCTGGACTCTGGTTACCACTGTTGGTACCATCTCCCTCTGATTGACTGGTTGTCTGTTGTTGCTGTTGTTGCTGCTGTTGCTGGAGTTGTTCATTTTTTACTTGCTCCAATTTCTGGGTAGCTTCAATCTTGGCCTGTTGCTTGCTTTTCTGCCTCATTTGCTGTCAAGACAGAACACAGAGAGAGAGATAAGGAGAGATTAGATTTCAACAAAGATGCAGAATTTATTCTCATGCCAAGAATGAACTGGACCTACTAACCACCAATGTCATCACGGTTAATGCGAAGGATAGTGCAGATGTTTAGGAAGCGTTAATAAACGACCACTTCTTAGCTGTCTTTATATAAAGTGGACCTGGCGCTGCATTCTCTGACTTCATTGCATACACTCTTACCTGTCTAAACTTCCACTCTTGTTCATGCTCTGACTCTTTTGGTTTCAAAGGGTCTTTAAAGAGGAGATCTGTGTCTAGTGGTATGTTGGGATCAAACACCTCAGGGGGATGTTGCTGCGGATGATGCCTCTTCACCGTCTCATTCGACATCTGGACTTTGTTGATGCGCAGGGCTGCTCGGTTGTCTCTTGCCTTTTGCTAAACAGCAAAATCAATCACATTGACAAATGCAGGCGTCACATAAGTATTTCATAACTATGGGTCTGACAAAACAATTTTCTGTAGAAAATGTGTAAATTGTATATAAATTAAAGCACAATGATATGGTTCACACAATAAAAGTGTTTTAAAAACCAGTTTCAATGTTGTACAGTAGTAATTTTAGATATAGTAGGTCTTTACTAAAATGTTCTTTACCTAAAAAGAAAAAGGATGTTTGCTTTTTCTTTGAAGTTTTATATAGTTTTCCACCAAACTATGGCTATTTTTTCTTTCATTGTTTTTGTTAACAACCATAGACGAGCAAAGACACTAAATTGACATTGCTATTCAGATTAATAAATGCTAAATAAAACAGGAGGTAGTTCTTTTGAACACTTTAATTTGCTTGCTGTCTAAACAAAATAAGCAATGCTTCAAGCAAAGGTTACAAATACCATTTCATGTATCACTCCTGGTCTACACACACCTCTGAAAATTTGCAGCTCAATTTTGCATCAAGCATTGCCATTATAAAACCATTATATACCTGATCATTGTGTATGAGTTTTTCTGGGTTGTGCAGATATTCTTTACTTAAGATAATCACAAATATGTTTTATATCTCAGATTCAGCAGTCTATATATTTCTTAGTATTAATATAAAACATCACATTACAGATTAGCATTTATATTCCAATATATTTAATAAAATCAGCAGGATTATGAGCCCCTATTGACCAACATGGCTGCCTAAAGTGACACCCTTTTGGCAGGCATAATGTGTTAGACTTACATACTATAACCTTTTATTGTAAACCACATTGGGGCTTTAACAGTCTGTAGGGCTGGATCCTGCCCTATACATGTCCAGGACTGTATAGGGCAGGACTAACCCTGTGGTGGTTATAAGAATATCTGAAATTAAACCGCATGAAGTGGGAATTTAACATGTGAAACTGAACACCTACTTTTATTGGAAGAAGCAACTTATTTTAAAAGTAAGTGATGCAGTTTCTCTGTTTGGGTGTCTACATCAACATCCTAGTGTATGCACCACTGTCCATTTATACTAAAAATAAAGATTAATGTGAAGTTTTTAACATTGACTTCTAAGTAAGGGCTGCATAATACATCTGATCCCTGTTCTCACAATTATAGATTAAATTAACATTAGTAGTTAAATACCAGAACTAGCATAAATCAAATTTTTTATGACAATATTTTTTCCAAAAGATATTTAAAATTCAGTAAGATAGTGAGAGGCAATGACTGTCAACATGTCATTTTGCTTTTTATAGATGACAGGACAAATAGCTCATAAAAAAGGAAGCATACTTTCTCTGCTTGAAACTATCCACTTTCCACTTCAGGCATCAGAAGCCAGTGTCCTGCGTGTTTTGGATGTGTCCTTGGTTCAACACACTTCATTCAAATTATTGGTTTATTAACCACAGACTCTGCTCAATTCAGCCATTTAAATCTGCTATGGCAATGTGCTATGTGAATGGATTACATCTCAAACATGCGGGATTCTGGCTCTTGAATATTGGAGCTGAACACCTTTAGACAATTTGCAAAATTACAGAAATCTACTTTAAATCCTCAGCTATAAAGGTGAGTATGAAACGCCTTCAAGGTCAGTAGAAACATACGGTCGCTAAGAGACATTTACAGCAGTTTCTCTATTCAAACCTCAAAAGTCTGAAATCGTGAAGGTAAATGCACTAGATAAAGCACAGTCTTAATTATCAGGGTAAACTATTCCAAAAATCTAGCAATTTACTTATGCTGAAGATAAGCAGTTTTATTGGTCTCTTCTAAAGAGTCTAAAAGGTTTGACTGGATTATTCACTGCACTGTCAAAAACCAGAAGGCCAGAGACAGGAAAGGGATTTTACCACATATGGGGCCCTGTCTTGTGAGCTAGCTTTCCTCCAAAGTTTAGCAATTTGCTTTACTCTTGTAGACCAATCTGTTGGAAGAACAAAGAAATTAAATGCAAATTAAATAATGCAGTAGCAAAACATGCTCAAATAAAAGAAACTGAAAAAATAAATAAATAAATCTGGAAAGATAAATTAAAGCTTCTGAAACAACTACTAACCTGGATATTCTTCTTTAAGGTTGGGGAAATTGATATTTGTATATAGGACGGGCGCAACAGTGGCAAGCTCCCCTAGCGTTTCCTCCTTCTCCCACTTGAGTGTGCTCCTTTGGGCGTTTGACATGGCTTCAGTTTCCCCATCAGGCAAAGACCCGGGAGGTGGAGGGCCAGGGCCAGGGCCATGGGTAGAAGTTGGCCAAGGACCAACTGCCTCTCTGGCCATCTGATTAAATTTACGATCCCTGCAACAAAAAGAACATCAGCTCAAGAAATATCATTCAATGTCAGAGACAACAAAATAAGAACTTTATTAATAGCAAGCTTTTGTTACCTTGGATTGTCAGTGAAAGGCATACGGTTCAGAGGGGAAAAATTTTCTGGGATGCAAGGTCCTGTTGCGGGATTTGCAGGGAAGCGTGGGTTTGGTCCCCTCATACCATTGATCATTGGCATCCTTGGAAACATTGGGTTACCTACACACACAATAGACACAAATATGAAGCATTTATTGTTTTAAAAACCTTTATGTGATCCTTACATTCAAATAAATACAAGATGACTGGATAGCGTACCTGCATTATGATGAGGCATACCAGTGCCAGGTGTAGAACTGAGGGGTCCTGGGACCTGAGGGTGAGGCACCTGTGGTGGAGGTGGTTGGCTCGTGCTCGGGCTAAGGACTGCAGTGAAGAGATCTTCCACATCCTTGCCCTCCAGCTCTGGAACAGTGTGGCAAACACAATGTTGCGCATACCAGTAATATACCTAATCTAAAAGATCATCAAGTAAAATTTCTAGTCTATTCTTCAAACTCATTACCTACTTTGTGTCTGAGAAATAACTTACTATAAATATATTAATAATATTATAACATTGATTTGTTTTGGTTCTCTTTCTTTGCTAAACCCTGAACTGCACATGTAGGTGGGCAAAAATGTTAAAGTACCAACCTGGAATTTTGTAAAATTTGCTGAGAATTGATTCTGAAAAGGAAGCAAAATCATAAAACATCATTATTCAACTTGTCACTAAAGATTTTATGAATCAAATACTGCAAGTGTTTATGAAATTTCAGAGTTAAAGTAAATGTCTACCCTGTGTAAAATGAACACACAAAAGCAGCTGTTTTTGAAATAGAAACTATGCTAACCACTAATATGGTTATGGTTGGTTTAGAGGTTATAGTGATGCTAATGTTATTTTCAAATGTCAAATTCACAATTCATAGATCCACATTTCAAAGAGCCTTTCAAGCCATAAGATTAGAAAGCATCTTAAGGAAGAAAAGCTGCCAGTGCTAATGAACTTATGATATTTTTTTAGTCTCAGAAATTTATCTGACAGAAAAATCCTGATTAGACTCAGTTTGATGTGGAAGGTTTCTAATTATCAATTGTGTGTTTTCCCACTGACCATCAGTGACCATCTTGTCTAGCTCCGGACTAAGAATGCCGTCCAGGGGTTCTTCTGGGATGGTTCGAGGCGTCCTTCGGCCAGTCTGAGACTGGGGCGCTACTGGGGAGCCATCTGCAAGTGGCCCAATGTCCAGTCCAGCTGTGGAAACACAGACAGACAAACAAAGAAAGATGCAACACAAAGGGAAAAAAAGTCACCACAGGTGTTGCTTTTAAATGAGTCAATGCATGAGAACTTGTTTAAGTAGAAAGGCAATTGAAACTAAACAATTTAAAAGTCGAGCTTGGTTTTTACAAAACATCTTAACACTTTTCATGTGATGAAAAGATTGGTTTTGAAAATCATTTAATAAAACTTGCATAATGAATTTATGCACTGTAACTCACAGGAGCGCTTAAAATTAGAGATTGCCACAATTTTAATTCCATAAATAGCCCACAAAATGTACTGCATAGCTTTTTGTCAGGAAGCCAAAGGCATGAAGATAGAGGCCTTTTACTGCATTCAGAAACTAAGAACGTTTGTCAAGGCCCTTCTTCACTCTCTAGACTGCTCATTTTTGAATGCTAGGACACCCTTGTCAGTTTTTTTCCCCCATTTTGAAGAAATCTTCTTTGAGCCAGATATGAATTCATGAGAGAATATTTGAAGGCTCACGATCACAAAGACTGGCACACCAAATACATTTGGGCAAAAACTAAAGGTGTGTTAGACAGATACTAGCAGCTCATGAGTGTTATTGCAATCTGAAATGGCTGAGAGAGAGAGGAAAAAAAGAAAAGCTAGGTACGGTGTCACTGTAATATTTAAACATGCACACCCAAAACAGAGACACACACTGCAGGAGAAATGCACTAAAGCAGAGAACTGGAGGCCAAAGCACCCTTACCAAAAGGAGGAGGTGAGCTGTCAACCTTGAACGGGCAAAAATCAAGACCTACAAGAACCCAAAACCAAGTAAAATAAAATGGTGAAGACAGAATAAACTAAACAAAAATATAAAAACCAAAACAAACAATTAAAATGAGGCAATAAAGAAAATCACAAAGGTGAAGAAAGTAAAATAAACATGTTCCCTGAGTATATTTACATATAATAAGTAGTAGAGGATTACATAAACCCATCATAGGTGACCAATAATATATTCTGTCACTGTCACTGCCTCTGAGATATTTGACGCACCAGAGTCACCGCTTGGCTTTCCGAGCACTCCCAAGATGTCTGCACCAGTGTTAAGAACATCAGCTAGATCAACTAATGGTTCCTCTGTCGTCTCTGCAGATGAAGGAAAAGAAATAAAAGGAAAAAAAAAGGAAAACCAAAGTGTCACAAATAATAAATGATGATGAACTGACATGAGGGATCTTGAGCTGCTTGTTGTCACGTCACATGTAGAACTTGTTGTTGATTAAACCTTGGATGAACTCAAATTTTCAAAAGCCGTTTTCCCCCAAAAGAGGTCATAACAATATTTGACTGAGATATTGTATTTTATATCATAAAAATGATATAAAATACAAAATAGGTTGAAGATAGATGGCTGAGCTCTACTGAAACAGCGAGTCACACATGTTGACAAAAGGAGTTAACAGCTTCAGTTAAAATGATTGAAATCAAGTCATAATTTTTCAAAATGGTGGTGGATAGATCAAGACTGAAAGGGGATCACTTAAAATAATAATAAAAAAGCTTCAGTTGGAATTCAGTACCATCAAGCATCCTTTGGTAAAGTCCACAAGATTAAAAAAACAGTAGAAACATGATCATCTTAATTTCTGTTCCTTGCAAAAAGTTACTACTTAAATGCTACCATAAAATTAAGGTTGTTTCAACTATTGTCTGCTCAAAAATTGCTCTTCATTTTTGCATGTAGAGAAACCTTTAAGTAACAGTCTAAAAAGACAAACATTCTCTATTCTTGACTAAGTAATAATTTATTCTCAGAAAAAAAAAGAAACGAAGTAAAAAACCAAAACTGAATAAAAGCTCCGTGACAGGAGAGCTTTTATTTTCTTTTAGACAAATGTTCATTTTGGTTTCTAGCTTCATGTTCTGTACAAAAAGCTAGTTTTTGTTGTTGTTGTTGTTGTTTTTTTTTACATCACCCATTAAAATAAATAAAGAAAGTCACATTAGAACAACAAACTCAAATGTATTTTACTGGGATTTTATCTGGTGGAGCAAAATAAGGTAATGTATTATTTTGAAAAATAGAAAAAAATTGTTTTAAATAAAAAGAAAACAAATAAATAAAAATTGGAAAAGTTATGAGCGCATTTGTATTCAGCTCCCTATTCTTTGATATCATAAAAAAATCCAGTTCAACCAATTTGGTAAATTATTACCAATAATTTATTAATTATTATAAATCTTAGCATATATCCAGCTGTTATTTGAAGGCCTCTGAAACTTGGCATTTGGTCATTGGGGATCCAACAGCATCACAGAGATCAGGAAACACAGAAAGAAGGTCAATGGAAAAGTGGACAAATATAAGGCAGGGTTAGGCTATCAAATAACATCCCAAACTTTCATGATTCCACAGAAAACCAACTGATATATGATTCGAAAATGGACACAGGTTAGCCCAACTGTAGACCTCCAAGTAATGACTGTTCACCTAACTCTACAGATGATTAACCAGATGCTTTGGTCAGAACAGACCAAAATTCAACTTTGCCAGCAAAATGCCAGCATAACATTTTGCTGGCATAAGAGCAGCAAAATGCCAGCTGTTATGCTGTTATGCCAGGCATTTTGCTGGCATAACAGCAAAATGCCTGTGTGGAGGAAAATAACCCTGCATATTATTCTAAATATCCCCACACTGAAGGTGGCAGAATCATGGAGAGGGGATGGTTTTGTAAAGGGGGCATGTGAGGGGGAGAAATTGGACCCATTTAATGGGAGGCAAATCTTGGAAGACAGCATATCAACAGCTTCAAAACACTTAAAAACTGGGCTTTATGTTCCACCAGTACAGCACAGGTAAACATCCACACAGAGCTATGGGTGACAGCAGCTCAGTCAAAGTCCAGAAGTAAATCTAATGTGAATTTGACACAAGCTTTGTACCTGAGTGACCTTGAGCTTTCTCGCAAATAACAAAAAAGAAACATTCCTTCTTCACATGTGCAAAGCTGGTAAAAACTTGAAATTGTAACTGCAGTGAAAGGTGGTTCCACAATCACTTTGTAAGAAAACATTTAATCGTGTTTCATTTCCACTTCAAATTATGCATTAGTTGGTTGAGCAAATAAAATCCCAATAAAGTACATTAAAGTGTGTGGTCATGATGCAATAAAATGAAATAAGTTCAAGCGTTATAAGTAATTTTGGAATGCCGTGTATTTAGGAACAGAGGAGAGGAATTTGTAATCAAAAACAAACCATTTTCTTGATATATTCAATATTTATCCTACAACATTGCATTCACTGCGTGAATTACATCAGAACTAATCACTTGGAACAAAATTATTGTTTATACATACGTGGTGCTGCCGGCCTGGAGGAAATGGATGCTGCTGATGCAGTTAGCAGCGGGTCTGATGTTGAATCCAAGAAGCCTGCAGTGGGCTGCTTCCTCTCCACGTAGCTTTGCCCGTCCTCCAGCAAGCCTGATTCGACCCCCTGCTGTCTACTCTGCTTGCTTTTGTCCAGTAAGTCCTTACCAAAGAAAGCCTCCTGAGAAAGACAACAAACAGGACAAGTCAATGCCATGTCGACGACGATAAATACCATAAGAGGCAAATGATTATTTAAAAAGATGAGACTGACAATACAAAACAGAAAAATAGCTGGAAAAAAGATTAATAAATGTGGCACAATAGAAGTAAAACTAAGGTAAAAAGATCAGCACCATTTTTTTCCTGGTCAGTATAAGAAGAAAGTAACAAACATTGTTCTGCTGTACTGCAATACACAATGACGGCCCTTGACAACTGAACTGAAACTCTAGACGCAGCACACTTTTTAGCAAGCAGGTCAAGTAGAAAATATATATGGACCACAAAAATGAAATTATAAAAATGTATTCATTGATATTTTAATAAAAAATGAATACTTTGTCTTGTAGCCTGCATTTACAATTTGAAGAACATTTGAATTTGCGTCGTTTCCGAAAGCCCCCGCATCAGGGAAAAGATTCACCCTAAAACCTATACATATATCTGCCTCAACCATTTGTGGTAGTGGGGTAAACTTGGATCATTTTTGAATTGTGGTCAAAGGCTGCATATGACACATCTACCCCCAGGCTGCACTTTGGAGAGCCTTCCTCCAAACCAACAGTCACATGGTTCTGACCCCTCAGGATCAGCCTCCACTAATCAGCAACATCCCAGCTATCCTCTGCAACATGGAACAGTGCTCACTGCTGCACTGAGACGGTAAAGCTCGACGTGTTATCTCAATAATTAATGGAATCTGCTTCACTGTGTAAGACTTTTAGGTTTTCTCCTTAATGTGGTGGGATAAAGAGTGGCAGTGACAGCCACCACTGGCTTAATGCACATCACCTATCGAGGTTTTGGGCAACACAAAGTGACACTAAGATACTGGCTGGGGACAAGCAGCCATCTACAGTTAAGCCTTTGTATGTCAATTCACAAGAAAGAAAGGAACCATTAAAAAAGTTATGATAGTAGACAAGCATATTCTACTCAGAGATACTTTATGATGTTCCATCTTTTCCAAAAAGCCCACAGAGGGGGATAAAGTGCATACTGGCAAGTAGTTTCAATGCAACTTACTATGCTTTCCCTGCCTTTCCCAGGGGTGAAAGAACAATTTTCAGAAAGACATAGCTCAAAACAGACTGACTTTTTTCCATAAAACTGTACATTTGAAAAGGAAAACAAACATTAAATTCACTAACATTAAAATACCGATTTTATCTAATTCACATACTAAAACTCACATAATATGGAATGCGTTGCTTATTTTAGCAACACATTCCATATTACACGCACATTAAACTACAACTGAAAACCATTTCCATTAAAAAACAGATTAATGATATGAAATCCAACTCTGGCTACATGGAGGCATAAACAAGATACAGAGATTCTCACACAATGATAATCTTGAGTTAAGAAAAACTACCGTTGTTTAATGTATTTCCCAAAAAATGAATGAACTACTTGATTTTATTGAGGAACACAAAAGCAACATTATCTCTGCCACGACAATTATGTATGGATTATTACAGTTATAATAATCATCATCATCATCATCATCTATATTTTTATGTAGTTCCAATACAGAAATATGGAAACATGGAAATTCCAACATCATTCCACACTCAAATAACTTATTTCCCATAAGATCTGAAAAATGGGGCAGTAAATATTCAAACTTGTCTAGACTTTGTGAGACTGTGTAGGAGCCTTGTACATGAACACCAGCTAAATTTAGCAGGTTCAAAAGGCCTTTGTGCAAAATGTGATACGTTTTTCAACATTAATCTGGAAATGTTGGACAAAAACTTGGACAGAATAGATACAAGTAAGACAGGACATAAAATCCAGGTCAGGCAACATAAGTTAAGAAAGTAGCTTTTGGGACCAAAGTAAACCTTTCTTTGTACTGCATAACAGTCCACAATTATGACACTTACTTGTAACAGATTGAAATATATAAAGAGTTAATTGAAAAGAATTAGACTAACAACTAAAATGACTAGCCACGCTCAAATTAAGCATTTCAAAAACTAAAATTATAAACCGAAATGAAATTTGATTTTAGTCAAAAACAGGGCGAGTAGAATTTAAAAATGTGCAGTCAAAATTAATACTGGCCAGGCATATAAACTGATAGCTTCTTCATTAGTAAGGCTTTCTACAGTTTGCTGTTTAACAGACATGCTGCAGATTAAAAACAGTGCTGGTTGCTGCAGCTTGACATTCCAAGCCAGTCCTCTACATGTTATGAATCGTAAATATCGTTAACAGCCAAACGTACATTTACTGTGAGCAGGGAAAAGCCTGAGAAGTCAGCTGACCAGCAGTGCACAATAACATAGAATGAGAACATGTGGCTCTACCGTCCACCTTATGCAACTGGAGAATATAAATATATTATATATTTAAAAGATTAATATATACATATGTAATACAAAGATAAGTGGTAGATATAACCATTTTTTTAAATAAACCATTACACAGTCCAGATTACTGACCTGCAGATAGGCTGGAAAAGCTTCTTCCAGTTTGGTCTTCTTCTTCCTGTAGCGCTTCTTTATCTTTTCTGGGACCTCTTGTCCAGAGGGCGTCTCATCCAAAGGAGTATTTGGCTGGGCTTCTGTCCAACCTGAAAACAAAACATTATTTTAGAAATTTCTGAGTTCAACGACACAAATTTAAATTATATGCATAGTTTTGGTGCACTGACCTTCATCTTTACAGATGGGATTCTCTGACACAGAGCCAGACGAATCTTTTCTGCAGAGGGATCGCTTTGCTTTGCTTGGACCTTGGCCTGGCCGGCTTCTTTGACGGACCATGAACCCCCCAATGCCTGATAAGAAAATAGATTTACTTGCAAACTTAGATTTAAGTGCAATTTGCCATTTCAAAAGTGAGGCTGACTAGTTTAAAGCCTAGCCTTTCTCTGTCTCTGTTAAGTGGCAAAATAATGCAGGCTTGAAAACACCAGACAGAGCCCTCTGTGCATCTGAGGCCGTGAGATGGCAGCACATCTCTGCAGCTACAACGCTGGGCATGTACTGCACCATTTTATGCTTCAGGAGAGCTGTCTCCTTGGATCAGGTGCCCTACCCGGTCGGTACGGTTTCCTCTTCCTCTTCTTGACGCCGTCGGCCCCTTTGGAGTCATCTTCCGCTGGCTCTCGCTCCAGGCTTGAGTCAGACTTTGTCTCGCAATCAAGGAGCTCCGCCTCTGTAAGAGGTAGAGAAGAGATGATTAGTGACAGCCCAGCAGCTGAGAACACCTCAGTCAGGCCCCTCAAAACAGTAACGGGGTCAGTTTCATCCAAACCCCATTCTCTAAAGCAAGATATTCGCCTGATTGAACTTCAACTGCACAAGTTCCAAGAGTGAATATCTTTCTATTAAATGTACACTGATCAAAATAGACCAAAGACTACTATAGTAAACAAGTGAAATTTAAATTAGTTACATTGAGCACATGCTAATATATCAGCTGCTTTTATCACGTGATTATTTCACACAATGGTTATTGCTAGTTGAACATTTGTCAAGCAGATAGTTACCAACACCACAAGGTTATTACTAAAGAAGCTGGCTGTTCACAGTGTGCTTTATGAACATATTAATGGAAAGTTGAGTGGAAGGAAAAACTTGGGCAAAAAGTTGCACAAGCAACAGATTTCGCAACATGAGGACTGGGAAGCAAAACTCTAAGAGTTTCTGAGAAATTCATAAGGTGTGGACTTGTGGGTGAAATCAGAACCTTAACAACAAACAGAGTACAATGGCCAAGTTCCTTTTGTTAAGCCACTCATGTAGCAGAGAAAACATGCACAGAGCTCCACTGTCCTCCTCGAGTGAAAGTAAATTTTACCTTCATTTGAAAACAAAGTGAAATTAGGGAGGTATGGATTCCAAGTTGCTATCAGACGTTTAAATTTATGATGTTTCAACAGGCAGTGATGATTTCAACACCACTGCGTTTTGCCTAATCCAAAGACAGTGTAGCTATTTACCACAAAGCTTTGTGTTTCCCACAGCTTTTGTGGTCAGCTTTGCGGAAACTGATTTTATTTTTCAGAAGAACTCAGCACCTGCCTCCGCTGTCAGTAATACTAATACTTACTTGCTTTAATGACTACAATATCATTATGCTTGATTGGCCAGAAACTCATCAGACTTTAACATCATAGAGAACCTGAGGACTCCCGTCACGAGGAAGATTTGAGACACCAGAACCAATACTCAAAATAAACTGAAAGTTGCTATTAAAGGTACCTGGGCCTCCATAACAGCATGGCAGTGCATCAGTGTGTTCCATGTCACAACACACTGATGCAATACATAGACATACTGGTCATTAGGCCAATATTTCTGTATTAAAAAATAGCTTCTCTGTTTTCTATAATGTTCTATTTTTGCTAGACACCAAGTCATGGATCTTCTTTATTTACAAGCTATGAATGAACAGAAATAAACAATTGAAATGTATGCCTCTCAGTGGAAGAAACCTTAAGATTAAATTCTTTATTTGAATTACCAAAATATCCAAATTTTTGAAGATATTTAATTTCCTAAAATGGGTCGGTACAACAGGATTACATACAGGTTGTATGAGATCATAGATACCTCTGTTGTCCTCCATGTCTTCGTCTCGAGACATTTCTGAAAGAGGGTCCATGGGGGCCTGAAGCACTGCCACGCTGTTCTGGTTAATGATCTTCAGCTTTAGCTTTGGTTTGGGTTTCCGTCGTCGTGACGCAGCAGCAGACAAGCTCTGGAGCTGACAAAGTCCTGACTCTGTCAAACAAACACCATCCTGGGTGTAGGTCCGAGACAGATCTGAACAGAAAAACAGCAAAAAAGGTTAAATACTTCAAAAATAAACATGCATCTCTTTTGGATTGCTTTAAACTTACCAAAATCTTTAGCTTTGGAAAATGTCTGTGTCACAAGTAGTGGCTCAGTGATCTCTCTTGTCTTTGTTATAACTGCAGCAGAACCAAAAGCACACAAGCAGTTCAGTAATTTAACAAGATAATTATTAAACATGTGGCAATAAAAACACAACATATTTGCTTTAATAAAAAAAAAACCATTGTGCTAAATCACAACTCTCCCACCTTTTGTGGTCTTAAATGTTCGGCACATCGTGCAGTCGAAGCTGCTCTCTGCCGCCTTTTCTACATCATCTTCTGAATGAAGATTTTGACAAGAAGCATGAAACCATCTGCAGAGAGGAAAATTTCAGATAGTTTCCAGAGAGTTAGTCAGGGTTCTGCATTCCTTCCATGACAGTTCTGCAGGAACAACACAGACCTGTCACACTGGCGGCACTGAACAATGATGGTGCCCTCGCTGTAGTCCACCAGGCAGACTGGGCATGATGTAAGACTGGCACAGGGAGCACACTGTGTGTAATTATTTTGCCAGTCACACCTCAGTCCTGGAGTGGTTGCACCACACTGAGTGCAGGACACACACCTGCAGGAGATGGGAGAAATACAATGGTTATTTAGTCCAAAGAGAATAGAGATAAAAACAAAAAAACAATATGAGGTCACATATTTTAAATTAAACAATTATTTTGTTTAGCCTTAAAGAAAGCACCACAAAAAAAGTCATAAATTGGGAAAGAGTGAAGTTCAGGAATGTGACTCTGCAAGGCACCAGTTCAATTCTAATTTAAAAGATTTACTGCTTGAAGCCCATTAGAGCACAATGATCAAAGAGTTACTCACCACTTGCACTTCCAGCTGTCCTTAGGAACATTCTGCAGAGGAGGGTCCAGACAGTATGTGTGATAGCTGATGTCGCAGTCGTCACACAGCAACAAGCGGCCAGGATCTGTGGCTTGCCCACAAGCCTCACACACCGTACACTCAAGACATCGCCAGCCTTTACTGAGCACCACCTTGGTGATCTGTAAACAGTAAAGCAGTAACAGACATGGGAAATGTAGTTTCTGCCCAGCAAGTTGTCTTTTAAGATCTTTATCCTATAGAAAATAGGAAGTTCTCTATTAAGAAAGGGATGGAAGTTCAAATCAACCAGAGATAGAAGTCAAATATGGAAGGACAAAAACAAGGAAGGAAAGACATTGAAGGAAAGTAGTCAAGACATGAGGGCGTGAGGAAGTAAACAGAAGGGAAACAAGGCAAAAAGAAAGGTAAGGCAGAACAACAAGGAGAGAGTAACAAGGAAGTAGATGAAAGAGGGAAAAAAAACTATACCTTTATACCGACACAGAAGGGATGGTAGCACTGGCCACACTGTACACAGGCCAATAGACGTCCCTCTGCACCGAGACCAAAACTCCCACAAACCACGCACATGTCCTTTAAGGGAAGACAGATGTGAGTAAACTGATTTCAGTGCAATGACCGAGTTGTGCCAGTAAGTTTCAGAGGTTAGAGTAAAACAATTTTGATTATTTCTAGTGTGCTGTTGGGAAAAAAAAATAAACTCCAGAGGCCAAACTTTTAAGCAAACAATTTATTATGAGGCCATTTAGCGTGAATATTGAAATTCATGGTCAGGAATTTCAAATGAAAATCAGAATGAGCACAAAAAAGATGGGCACAAATACAAACCTGTTTTAGCGTGAAACTGTCATTGCTGGAGAAAATTACGACAGTGTTGTGCATCGCATTTTCCTCCTCTTCTTTGAGTGGGTATTGTGTTTCCATTGCAGTGATCTGCAAATAAGAAGGAAGAAAAAAAAAACACAAAAAATTTACATATAAATGGGAGGGCACAGGCTTTAAAAATATTTTACCACTGTCAAATAAAACTGTGCAGTACATGCACAACCTTTGATATGAACATCATCACTGCTCATAAAATAGCTATCGTTTGCTGAACTAAGTATTTAAACAATCTCGTAAAGATCATACCCCAGGGTTGATGCTGGGACTCACTCCGTTTTTCCCTCTGGCTCTGCCCCGTCCAGCTCTGCCCGACAGTCCTGCTCCTCTCGGCCTCCTCCTACCAGGAAAGCCTGATCCTCGACCCTGCAGATGAAAAAATAAAATAAAATGGCCAATTCAGTCAAACCATGCAATTATAATTCATCGTCATACAAACTCAAAACGACAGTCCCAAGCTCGGTCTGATTGCAAAGTCTGCTTCTTTTCTGAAACACCTTTTTGGATGCTGAATGCCCAATTCGTTTAGCTAAAGGTGCAAATATTAACCAGGATGCTTCTTCTGCAGAAGATTTGCTAGACAAAAAAATATACAATTTCTTAGCTAAACAGCTCAATTTCTAGTTAATTTAAGAGACTATGCATTGTAACTACTGAGGTTTGTCAAACTCGGACAGCATTATATATGCAAATTGTTATACTGAGAATTCAGTCATTGACGGGACAAAGGAGCGACTGGACACTTCTTCAATACATATTTGCACTGCATGCTAAAATTACACATTTCACAGATTGACTGAGGCAATAATGGTTCACGAGTGATGTGAATGTCATGGTGAGGGGATAAAAACAAAATTTATTTATGATGGGTGACACATTTAAATCAATATTAAACACTGATATTACATATTGTATGGTTCCAAGAAAGCAAACCTAATTTTAGCTTGACACCACTCTGTGCTTCTGCATTCAATAAAAATGAAGGCAGCAACTGTTCTTCAAATTAGAACTGCAAAATATTTACTGGATCTTCACAATATATCAAAGCCATTGTTCCTACACAGCATGCTACATGTAAACAATATTGTGTAGGAACAACGGATGTTTAAAAAAAACAAAATCTATGTTTCTGCCCTCAGCCCTTTATGGCCATTTGTTACAATAAACTACTAAGGTTCACCATGAGTCTGTGGAGGTCTCTCTACAGTAGCTGGTCATTATATATGAAAGTAAACAAAAAAAGAAGGGGGAAAATAAAGAAAAGGAGGAAGAGTGGAAAGAAAGGAGGAAGAAGGAAGGAAGGAAGCTAAGCAAACTCAGTTAAGTTAGACTAATAAGCCCACTCTGGCTAATTAACCAGAAAAAAATAGCTGGTAGTGTTATTCTGTAAGGTAAAATAGCAGAGCACATAATAATAAGCACACTTGTTTACAAATGTTCTACTAGATTTAGCAAGCGTTAAACCTATAATTTGCGCTATTCTTCTAACACTATGTACTTTCTCTTAGGAAAAAAGGCAAATCACATATAAGTACATGAAACCTCTAATCCACCTTTTAATCACAGTGAACATCAACACATTCAATCTATGTGGAACTAAAATAAATGCTACATCCATTATTATAATCATGTATCCGTTTTGACTAAATCAGTCATGCTTATAGGTAAATTAATTTTTACATTAAATTTTAGCATAAATACCGTCTTTTCATTATATTGACATAATCTCATACACACCATATCTAATGACATAATGGCCTCTAAAGCAGAATTTCAAATAAAATCTGGTGTCCTCTGCCAGAAACTGAAAATGGTCTTTTAGCAGGATAACGAGTCAAAACAGCAAAAATAGTTTATCTGACATAAAATCAACGTTCTTCTATTGTCATCTCAGTCCTCAGATTGAACTGCTGGTTTTCTGTAGGAGTTAGGTCTGACAAAAAAAAAAAAAAAAAACTGAGTTAAGAGTGAGTAAGTCACATGAGAAGGCAACCATTGCTAGGTGATTTCTTTTTCTAGTTTGTGGTTTTAAACTGTTAGAAACGACAATCAAAATTCTTGCAAACAACAATTTGAATGAATACTGGGTGACCGTTAACCGTCATTTGTATTCAGTAGTAAAATAGACCAACACTCTTATTGCACTTTGGGCTCCCACTGACGACTCAACATCCCTTTTCCCTGACATGATCACCGAAGGGAAAGCTGTTGCAACAAGTCAAGCCTGCATAACTTCACAGGTAGACAAACCTCAAAAGCAAGCTCTGTCCATATTGTTCCCCAAATTACCAGAAACATCATTCATTTCCACCACTAAACTGTACATTGAACACATTCTGGCCGTAAAAGCAATGTGTTTTAAAGCGTATCAAATTTAAGGTACAAGGAAGCTCAAGATATATCCTTCAACATTATGCAGAAGCCACGAATGAATAAAAATTTAAATCATAGTTAACACAGTATTTTTCTAACATTTAGCAAAAAGTGGCTACGTAACACACCATAAATGAATGCATATGTAATGCTGATAATCTTTTTTGTTGTTGTTGAATCTCGGTTGTCTGAAGTTCCTCGATCTACATGTCTGTTAGAAAGTGACTTCATAATACAGAGCAATTAAGAAAGTGAAGGCAGGTTCTTCCTGAACAGGTTGCACAATGCCTTTGGCAGATTTTCCACAGTGGTTTGAAAGTTTGACATGACTGTAAACTTCCATCTGCTTGAATCTCCTAAAAATCTTTCCTAAAAAACATTATTGGCCACATAGTTCAAATGCTCTTTTTGACAACCCGATTTCATTTAACCCTGAACTGGAACTCTCACAAGGGCTTTGGTAAAAGGTTAAAAATGAAACCGTCTAAAATCCACCAAAAATGTTGTACCATTCTTACAGTTAAACACTTTAATTAAAAAAAGGCCTTAAGGTTTTCTCAAGCTGTATGAAACACTAGCAACACAGCACTGCCCTGTCCCACCTGTTGCTGCACATTGCCAGGCAGCTGTGCTGAATGAAGACGCCAACAGATTTACCAACTTTAAGAAAAATGTCAACATGGCTGTTTGGAAAAAAAATCTGACTGTTATAGATAATACAAAAAATGATTAAACCACACTTGGCAAGGTATGAGCAGAGCATGCTTGCTAAGCAGCCAGCAGAAGACTGGCTACTTAAGTAGGTAGCCCAAACAGAAACTAATACATACTTCATATATTTGTGCTATATAGACTATAAGGTCTAGTATAGTACACAGGAAAAAAATTCTGTGCAGTCAGCACCTGAAATGTAAAATAATTTTGAATTGATATTCATAAGTTACTTTTGCTCCTGCCTTTGTATCAACATGACAAATAATGTTACGGTAATTATTATAACCGTAACAATGACTTTTCTGGTTTTGTCAGTAGCATGACACAACGGTATTTCCCCCCCCCTCAATGCTGAGTAGAGATACGTAATGAGTGTATTACTCTTTACACTTGTTCAAAAAGGAATTACAGAAAACACAACAGTGTATAGTTGACAAAAGCAGTCTGAATTCAGTGCTAAAGTGATTATATAATATTTTGTGAAAAACCTAATACTCTTGTTCACTGAATTCAACTCCAATATGACAAATATTTTAAATCTTCTTCCTCACATTTTTAGTAAACAAAATTTCTTATGCCTTTTCTTACTCCAAAGTGTACATCATCATTTATTGTTGGCTGCATTATAGACCAGTGAAGCTCAGGAATACTCAGAGAGCGAGCATCACAATAAAAACGGTCAGAGAGGGCAGCTGCTGCCCTGTCATCTCTGGTGAGCCACTGTATTTACCACTCTGATGCTCCAACTGGGGCTGCCATAAGACTGCCTGGTCCTTGGGTCCCAACCCTCTGGCTGGTCTGGTGACCAGGAATAGGGTGAGCACACACTGCTATGGGGGCTCCATGCACCCTAAGGTAAGAAGGGATGGTGAGAGGGTGAGAGAGAGTGAGAGAGAGAGGAGGGAGGGAGAAGGGCGACAAAATGCAGCAACTTAAAAACAAAGCCGGCAAAGAAACCAAAACATACAAAGAAAGATGTTAAAGAAATGTGGTGAGGTTCTCATGTAGTAACTTTAGATTAAGTCGATACACATTCATTTAAGGAAGGATCTTACAAGCCAGAACATCTACAAGTTATTAAGTGATATGAGTTAAAGCTAATCCTCATTTTCCATGCGCCTAGTTTAAAGAGCAAAACTTGGACAAGCAAATGTGTTAGTTGCAGTTTGCATAGAAGAATTTATTAGCATTAGCGTGGCATTATAAAGTAGAAAAGGGTGGGAAATAGACCTGTTACATGTCTTTATGGCAATCATATGTTTGGCATGCTGTCAAACAAGCAGCTGCATTCGCACAGCAAAACATCAGCGCATTAGCCATGCTTGACTGAAGAGTCTGATTTATGCTTTTTAGAAAAGATTTTCCCATACTGGGTGTAGTAAATTAATTTGAGCCCTGTAATGCTTATTTCAGAGTTAAGATATACTACCGCTAGAAAAAAAAAACCTTTATTCAACTAGCTCTCTTGCACTTGCGTCATTTATAACATATAAGCAGCCGATGGCACAATTCAATTCCAAATATTTTTTGAGAAAATTCTACGTTCTGTATGAGGCAGACTTAGGACTCCAATATCAAAATAATCTGAATATTTGGTGTTTAATCTCCCTCAGCCACTCATAATATATTATGTAAATAATAAAAGTAATTACTACTGCTGTTTCTGAATTAATGGATGTTCATCCTAAGTCGGACAATGACACAATGCATGTTTATGACATGATCATGAGATGAATAGAGAGACAGATAATGATGATGTTTGAGGTGGATACCAGTAGGGAATGTTAGCAAAATATCTTCAATCCACAAAACCTCCATCTCCTTTGGGGATTTACAAAAAGAAAAAAAGACTGCCCTTTTCGAATAGTTTTGAACGCAGTGTTACAAAGGGAGTAGAAAAATAGCCACTTTCGTGCTTTACTTGTGTAGGCCACTGTAAGAGGTAAAATAATGTTATAGACAGAAACAAACAAGTTCTTATCCCAAGCCTGAAGCTACTTCAATCACACAGAAACCAGTGACAGAAAAACTCTTAATCATGTTTCAAAGAGCATGACCCACAGGTAACACACAAAGAGGTAGTGAATTAGCTGCAGATACCTATTAAAATTGCAATGAATTTTTATCTGAATTGCCACAGTGTATCAGGTAGAGTGATTCCCACTGTGCCAATGAATGGTAGTAATCTCAACGATTAGCAGTTTGGCGTCATACCTGTTTGACCCGAGGCCTCCCGGGAGAAAACTTCCTCTTTGTGATGGCCGGTTTTCCCATGCCAATCTTCGGCGTGAACGGTATGAGGTTTGTTGTTGGTATTATACTGCTGTGGTCACTCAGCGTGGGTAGGATCTGGGTCTGTGACGGGTCTCTGAGAGGCATCCCTCTGGCTAGAGGAGAAGAGTGTGAGGGAGAGGAGACCATTTCGGCCAATCTCTCCACAGCTGTTTTGACGGGTTTCTCCTCTAAAGACAAACCAGGAAATAACACATTGGGCTTGCTGTCCAGTGTAGAGTTCATCTCCTCTGATCTACTAGAAGTTGAAGGCTTAACAGTCTCTGCCAAGTTCATGTGAAATACACCCTCATTTGTGTTTTTGTTAGGTTGTTTAGGAGCAGTTTCCAAGAAAGAAGCCTTCACTACATCCATACTTGAAGTTTGGTGTAGTGCGACTTCCATTTGTTGTTCCATGAAAGTTACTGATGTAGTACTTGGTTCTTTGGTGGTTGAGATGATGGCCTTAAAATCCTTTGTGCTGGGGTCGACCGTGCCCTGCTCAGGGCAGGCCTCTGTATTTGCTGGCTTGATTAGCAATGTGATATCCTGCGTCTGTAGCGCCTCAATGGGCTGCTGGACAAGAAAGGGTTCCTGGCTCGGAGATGACAATGACGCAGAACTTTCTGTGGACGTGAGCTGGGGTCTAGCTGCTGGTTTTGTTTCTGTAAAAGAGTAAACAAAAGTTGGTGTTAAGAACATAAATGTATCCAACATAGTATTTACAAATAAAAGAAAATTGAGGGGCATGGAAACTAGCAACACTTTCAACTGTAAAATCAGTTATGTTTGCAATAAATTAAATCAAAATGTACAAACCTGGGTTGAATTCTGCTGTAATTTTGTTGACAGAAGGTTCAGTACCCTGCATCTCAACAGCATCTGCTCCTCCTTGGGCTTCTAAAGAGAGAGAAACGGGAACACACTTATTAGTTTACAAAAATACTTCAGCGACAGGATAATAGCATATTGTAGAAAATCATCAACAAGCAAGCTAATGAAAGGAATTGTTTTAGGTTTTCACTGCCTTAACCAGCCCTGATGAATGATCCGCAGGCCGAACACTAAAAATCCAATTATTTTCCAATCAGTGAAAGCACCTCATGCTGGAGGTACCAAATTGTTCTGGTAGCAGGACTCCTTAATGTGGAAGTTGTTGCTGTGTTTAAGGTAGCTATTTGATACACGTTGCTGAAAAACTTATAAAACAATAATTCTTACATTTTTTCATCTTTGTTCTGAAATATTAGTGAAATCCTGCACAACACTGACTGCTCTCAGGCACTATAAAATCACTGAGATCTCAACGCAAGTAATTAATCACAGAATTCTTAATTTATCCTTACTGTAACACTATTATTCTCTGTAGTTCTTAAAGAGAACTCAAAATGGATTTTAGTCCATCAGAGCTTTACAAAAACAGCAATCAGAAATCTAGCACAAAATCGCTGATCGGTGTAGGTCTAATTGTTATTGTCAAGAATCCTAAGGAGATGGATAACACCCACAATAACCAATAGAAAAGTAAAAATGAAAAACAAGATAAAAACTACCTCAGACAGAAGCAACTACCATGCAACTGGTTGCTACTAGGGGACTACTGGTCAGTATGCACTTGAAATCATTGTTTTGCTTTTTAACAAATTGGTGACTACTATGCCCTTACTCTAGTTTTGTTTTTATGTCCCATGTCTGTTTTGTTTAAAAGCTATCAATTCCTTTAACTTGTGCTGTATGAATAGAACCAGTATTCCCTGGCTATCAGGGATCCACACATCGAGCCAATATTCTGCCAGACAGCATCTGACAGTACAGACAGCCTAGTCTTAAGGAGGCACCCACTATTTCAATCCACAAGTTCCCATGTCACACTGATCCTGACACACGCATGCACCTGCTACGCATCAATGCCAGGGAAGGGAGTAACCATGACAACCAACATCCCAGGGTCTGTGTGCTCTGGGCTCATGACTGTGCAGCTTGCAGGTGCTCATCCGGTGCTCATGCCGGAAAGTAAATTAGGAAGATGGGCCTACAACCATCTCTTGCCATCAGCTATTGACCACGCTGAACACACATTCATTGTAATGAACTCTTTCCAATATTTTTTTACTCACTGAATAAGCAAACTAAACAGTTTAGATTATTACATAACTAAAACTCTGCAAAAAAAAAAATCCTAAACTCAGGACCAACTTGCACATGCAGGGCAGATTTAATAGCATCTATTAAACATCGATTAACCTGGAGCGGTGCTAAATCTGGCAGTCAAACAGCTCAAATAAAGAATTTTATTAAAGTACCCATTTGGGTGTATGCCAGATGAGTTATAATTGCAGCTGTTATCTTGTTTAATGTCATACTAAATTCCATCTATAGCGATACAACTGAGGTTTGCATGAGTGGGAATCAGACTTTTACATTGTGAGTAATAACAGTAGTATCTCTTAGTTAAAATTACACTGCTAGTTGATTACATCTGATACAAACAATATTTAAATTAGTCTAAAGCATTGATTCAGTTACTTAAATCTTACTGCACAGATAAAGAGAACACAAATAGCTATTTAAACAGTTGTACCCTTTTCTCTTATCTGTCAGTAAGAATACCAGAAAGCTGTTTCTAGAGAGCATCAAGTATATAAATATTGGCTGCTGGTAAACAGTAAAGATAAAATAGAACATCAAAATACACCATTTACGCTCTGTGATGTTGTTGCTACAGTCTGACGAGCCTGCTGTGTTATTAAGCAGATTAATATAAAATAAACTTTGCAGACTATTACAAGAAAGTGTGGCCTAAAGTAGAACTACGCAATATAGCAAATGGCAACGGTCATCACAACATCACGGATTTCAGTGCAGTAATAGCAAAAGAATGTTTTGTTGTAGATCGTTCTGTTTTAAATGTTGTCATACAACTTTTCCTATTTGCTAATTGTCAGGAGATTACATACAGTAACACGTCCATACTTTTAAACAATTTGAGAAAGCCTAGCTGATATTATGATTTTATGACTTTGTGCTAGGACTAATTCAAAACCACAACAGTAATTTGGAGGCACATTTTAATGTGTTTTAAAGCAACACCTCAAATACACCACTTTCTTGTGTGACATCACGGAAAAATGAAAAGCAACCAGCCGGGATTAGGTAGGGAAATGTGTGACTCCACAACTCCGGTTCATCCTTGGATACAAACATCCAGATACTTGAAGTTGCCATGTTTATCTATTCCAGCAATTATGCAAGAATAAACACAATGATCCGCCATCTTAAAGTTTGAGGAGTCGTGTTCCGAGTCCCAGAGACTCTTTGAATCCCCAGAACAAAAAAACAAAAGATGTTGGCTGTAGCTGACAACAGTCATTGTTCACATTATTAATCATGTACCTATATGGAAGGTCACATAGAAAGAAGCAAGCTATTATGGCATACTGAACATAAAAAAACTTGATTACTTTTATGAATCCACTGAGACACAAAGACATTAACTTTTGGAGACAAGTCCTGTGACGTATTTGGCCAAAACAAAAGAAAAATGGTGAAGCTTGAAATCCTGAGAATGCCATTCTGACTGTGAAGGACAGGAGCTGTAGCATCATGTTGTATGGGTGTTTTTCATAAGGAAAGTGTGTGGAGACATTAAAGCAACATTTTAAGGCATCAGTTAGGAAGTTAAAGCTTTGCACAAATGCTTCTTCCAAACAGACAATGACTCCAAACCCCACTAAATTAATTAGAAAATGGCTTAGAAACAACAAAGTTAATGACTTGGAGCCCTGAATTCAATCCCATAGAAAATTTAGGGGCAGAGTTTAAAAGGTGTGTGTGTGAACAAGGTAGCATGCAAACCCTGCTCAGTGGCACCATTTCTGTGAGGAGGAATGGGCCAAAATTACAGCAAACCAAGGAGCTTGAGGAAGGAGACAGTTGATGTGACGGACTGGTCAATTCATCTGGCTGAACGAGCTCTACACTCACAAGTGTGATAAACACTTGCAAAATAAACCCTCCTTAATTAAGATGGCCCAAACAGACATAACATATCTTTTTTAAAAGTGGGGAAAGCTGTGCTTTTCCAGCCAAATCTAATTAGGGGATTGTAAATGACCAGAAGTAGAAAAAGAGTGAGCATCTGTGCCTAGTGTGCAAAACAAGCAGACAGACTGTGTGAGTAGTAATGAATGAGCCAGCATTGCTTCAAGGCAGGTTAGCAGACAGGGGATCAGTGATACAATCATAATACTCTCATCCATTCTCTACAGTCAGTTGAGTGGGCTGCCTCAACAAGAGTGGGCAGTATAGCGGGCTGCCACTGGCATCCCTAACCTAGCTTGCTGTACATATTTGGGGAGGAACTTTGCACTGTAGTCCTGGCTGACCTCACTTGGACCAGATTGCAGTGCAATGTGCTGTTGAACCATAGGTGTTGGTCTTAGTTTTGGAATGAGTGGAACTCTGAAATGATTCTTGGTGCAAATAAGATTATGGATATATGGGTTTCTAACAAAAATTGCACATCCATGTACAAGTCAATAAAAAAGTATAAATCTTGACAGTCTGGTCAGTTTCCCAAAATTATAAGCTAGGTTTATCAAATGTCATTATCTAGTACAATACAGGTAGACTTTACTTTAATGAAAAACTACTTAGTGGTTTTACTGAAATCTACACTTTTGACATTTATTACCTACATACATTTCTTAAATTAATACAGAAAACAAATCTTTCATTCTTGCTCAAAGGCAATCCATCCCAACATACCTACACATTAAAGGGAACCTATCACACTTCCTTTTAAACAAGTTAGGATAGACCTACAGGTTATACAAAACATTACATTTTTTCACAAAATCATTCTCACATAATTTCACTCTTTTTGACCTCCGTTTATAATGAGCTGTTTAAGGGCCTCCTGTCTCTTTTGTAAATAAATCACTTTTGGCCACATAGCAGCAGTGGAAGCGTAAACTCTGTTTACACTCGCACTTTAGACACATGAAAATGGCTGCAGACAGATGTACAATTGTACAGCTGTACATCTTAGACCCTGAGTCAGATCCAGAATGAGTGGGGGCTCCTGCACAACCATCAAGGACTGAACAAGTCAACAACAAAGCACTTGCTTTTTCAGCAGCCATTGTACAGCGCATACAGCGGTAAAACTAGCTGACTAGCTCTGCTTGTGTTCATAGGAAACAGAAAAGTGCCCACTGACAGACATGAGTATTGGGAGGTCTATTAAATGGCTCACTTTCCAGACACCAAAAACATTACTTTATTGCCAGAAAATGGCTAGTTGATTTCTAAGCACTAGGATTGTTTCTAGAAGCAGTAGAGACCATAAAGGAAGTAAAATAATTGAATTGTACATAATAGGTCCTTTTAAAGTAATTTAAAATCAGAGAATTATGAAGAACAACACTGTTTTAATCTGCTATTAGTGGGACACCATATGGTAGTGTGAGAACACTCAAATGTTTCCTTGAAAATAAGAGAGTGTTTCTTTCTGTGCTGCTGCGGTACACAACTCTCCTTTCAATTCTTTTATCTTCATGAACAGTAACTTTCACACAACTTCGTTAACACCGATTTTAAAGTGTAGGCTGGTATGGCAAACCATTTCTCTGAACTATACCTCTGTGGCCAGCCGTTCTTGAATTCTGAATTCTCAACCACAAACCCTGGGTTTCATTTTCAATCACACAAGCTGAAGCTTGATGTATGATGCAGCCATTGTTCAACATATTCAAAAACACAGCAATTTTGGGGCTTATCTTCTACGAATTCAAGATTATTTGATCAACAAAGAGAAAGGGAGAAAAAGTTAGAGAGGATCAGAGACTAAAGTGTGTATAATCTTTTGAACAAAGACCCACCAGGCTTTTGGTCTGGCATGGGCAACTTCTCCTCCTGGACGGTGGCTTGAGCATGCTCTGGATCAGAGTGCAATGGAACAGCGAGTAATTCCGGTTTGGGATCATTGTGCATTTCAGGGGACAGCTGAACGCCAGGTTCAAGGTCTTTGTGCTTTTGAGCCGGCGGTAGGCCAGTCTCAGAGTCTATGTGCATGGGGGCTGGTTGAGGACTGAGCTCTGGGCCAATATCCATGTCCTCTGCCTCCAGCGCCCGCTCTGCAGCAGGAGACCTGCAGTTGGAGCAAACATAGTCCTCCCTGGGGTGGATTTCTCCATGGCCTGAGTTCTGACGCTCACATTCCAGGTGTAGCCATCTGACAGGAGTGCAAAGGAATTCACAGGATTGTTCAACAAATATTTCTATAACACAAATAGTAAGCAAAAGGCTAAGCACTTTTTTTTCTTACCTTTTACAAGTCTGGCAAAGTAGTAAGTCTTTGTGACGCTCGGGGTCCAGGATGCAGGAGCACACTGGACAGCACAGAGCGGGGTCCTGGTTTTGGACACAGTTCTCACATAACAGACTGGTGTGGTGCCATTGTCCACTGGTTCGTGTTCCACACTGGATGCAAACCCTGCAGTTCTGTGGAGAAAGTGGCATAATATGCTAGAGCGATTTAGAACAAGTATAGTACAAAAAAAAAATAGAGGGATCATTTCATTAATAAATATCTGCAAGGATTATTTAATCCTAACTCTACCTTAATTATATCAATAGTTTAATTTCCATTTGTTTTGGCTTCATGCTGAATCTTAACCATTTATTTCACTTAAAAGCACTACATAAAAAAATACAGACTAGTTGACAGAAAGACTGAAAATAGGGAACAGCAACATGCTGCTGTTTTAAACCTGCAATAATTGTTTATAATAAAACCTTTTCAGGAAAATTGGAGTTAAAGCTTGGGAATGAGGCATAGCATTTTTTGCTATTGTCCATGAGAATGAGGAATCTAAACATGAAAGTGTGAATATGTAGACAAGATACTGTACATTTTAAACTCAAATAGGTATCGCACAGATTTTAAGCCTCTATGTTAAATTTGATATGCAAGATGGGCCAATGATGAAAATAAGAAGTTTCTCAGAAAATTTGGTTGGAAAATATTTTCTAAAAAACATCAACTAATTTCTTTTTAACATCTATTTATAGCTTATTCATGACATGTACAATCACACAACTGAGTTTGCAGTTTATAAGACCAACTACCCACACAGCTCAACAATGTTTTTTTCTTTCTTTCTAAAGAAAAGATTCTGCAACTCAATTCAACAAAGACAACATCAGAGGACACAGCATCTTTCCAGCAATAAACCGGAAAGATTACTTTTTTTTCTCCGATCTGTATGTCAGAAAGACCACACAACTCAGAACAAAACTGACACACATATGGAGACAGGCGCTCATGCTGAGGAGATGTGAGCATCAACGATTTGTGTTAGCTGCATGGTTCTGTGCTGAGTCAAGCATAGAAGCCAAATGTGGGGGAACTCTTCACCTGCTGCTTCCTTCTCTGTGACCTACTCTAACATAACACTTGTGCTTGTACATGCAAGTACACTTTGTACTATCTTTTGGCGCGGAGGCTGAACTGAAACCTTTAAGGGATCAGCTGCTCCGAGTCATTTCTTTCACACACAATGTGCATATTCCTTTGGGTCTAAGTCACTCTACCCAGCAACAGAGCCTTGGTGTATTTATTTTCTTCCCATCTACACACACTGAACACAACATGACTCTGCAAGGAAAAAAAAAAGAAAAAAAAGAGGAAAATGGAGTACCATTATGTACAAACAACAATTTAAATCAACCACAATAATTTCCCGCTCTGACAATGTGTATCAAGTTTCACTGCTTTCATTACAGTTATGTTACAATTAAAAATAACTTCTTTTTTTTATCAGTCCGGGGCTGAGAAGTTTAGGATGAGTCCTACCTTACACCTCCACCCATTGGTTGGCAAAGAGTCGATAGCCGGTTGCAAGCAAAAGGTGTGGTAGCCTTTGTCGCACATGTCACACACCAGCATTTTAGTGTCCTCTCCTGGGTTCCTACAGGAAATACAGAAAACAAAGAGTGAAGTGATACTGTGTAAGATTTGAGACGTCCTAAACAGAACTTTTTGTCATATTCAAAGTATTTTCTTTCATCGAGCCATATTTCAAAACTTCACTAAAATCAGGTAGACATGATCTGGATGGACATTGTGAGTTTGTGCCACTTTGTTATGATTTTTAGGTCGAAAGACAAACAGTTACAACAACAGACAAATGCCAACACTAGTTTGGAAGACATGAATACATAAATACTGCTTTAGATATTTGCAGGACCTTCTATGCGGCAACTGATTCCAACGAGCTCAAAAAGCTGTTTACATTCCTGCTGTTGCAAATTTTTAAACAACTGAATCAGAAAGTGTTTATATCCTATTTTTTGCCCACTTTAGTTTGCTGTTTTTTATGCACAAATATACAAGCACCGTTTGTACATTTCATTTTTAAATGATCCAATTCGGTTTCACGTTTCTTACAATATATTTGAATGTAACTTCACAGTATTTTTTTTTTCTTATGCTTTAAATGTGCCTTTGCTATGGAACCTCTTATTTCTGAATTTTTGTTATTATGTTCTTTGTGTGAATTTAAATGTTTCAATTTACCCATCACTTTACTGTTGATACACCTGAATTTCCCCACTACGGGACAATAGAGGATATTTCTATTCTAAACTTGCAGTACTTAGCATTAATGAATGGCTGGCTCTTTACAAGCTTAATGTTAATACAAAATTTCAGAAAATGTTGAATCTTGTGCAATTGACAGTTTATTGCACAAGATATGATAAAGTGTGCTAAACAACTAAAAAAACATTTGGGTTTTCTATACAAATATAAGACTTAAGCCTCAATGGGCAGTTTATATAAAGGTCAGAGGTTACATGAATTAAGCTTCTCAGTTAGTTTTTCACCAGCCACAGAGGCAAACAAAACAACGTGCATCATGCCTGGGAGCGGTGCAGAAACTAAGAAGGACCACCAGTGAAAGAGACAGATTCTTTGTAAGGCTTCATTTAGGTGGGAGGTTAAAGTGACTCACTTGCATGTCTGGCAGATTTTGCACTCTGGGCATTGCCAACCTGCCCTTTTTAGAGGGGTCACTGCTATGTCCAGGCACATCCCGTGGTAATGCAGACCACAACTGGTGCAGAAGAGCTGGTCTAGTAGGTCCCCTGGGCTATCGCACAGCACGCAATTTACATCGTCTACAACTATCAAACCAAACACAACAGGCACATCGGTAAATATCTAGCACATGATATTCTTCATCTAATTATGCAATTTCTTAACTTACATTTGAGAATTGCCAATTCAATATGTTCTGGGCAGTGGAGTGAAAGACTTCTAATATCTTGAAATGTTCCAGCTGCCCCTGCGCAGGGGTAATGGTAGAGTTGAGCACATCCTTCTGCACAGCACTTAATGGAGGCTCCAAGGCGCTTACAGTATGCACAGTGCTGTAGAGACAAAGAAAAATAACATAGCGTTTTGTAAAAACAGTCTTTGTCTGCAAAAGCATAATAATTATACCAGCTTCACTAAAGATCGTGACTAATACTGACTTTAAAAAAAAAAAGGGAGGATGGTTTAGATCCTTCAACATTTCTCGAAAAAAATATGAATCTGGATTTTAGCCTTAAGAGCAAAACAACAAAATCTCAAGCATCTTCTATTGTCCGCCAACTCCATGAGTGTGAACTAATAGCCGCAGTGGAGATCAAGTGGCAGAATTGCTATTCAGCTGCTGGACCGATGGGCTGCAAACAATCAGAGAACTTTGAGCAGCAACACTGCTACCAGACACAGCCAACCGGCTACGAGAGCTGTGTGCTGCTGAGTGGCATGACCTTTTCCATTTCACAGCTGAGAGATCCACGCTGCCTCTCTGACCTTTACCAGTCAGCCTGATCCAGCCGCTTTTCTGTGCCTCAATGAAGCAGTCCCTCCCTGCTGCCCTGGCACATTAAGATGGTGTTAACACCCATTAGTCTACAGATGTTCTCCCTCCACTTACCTTTGTGCTCCCTGAGTCAATGGCTCTGTCCACGTTAAGAAGAGATTGTCCCTCGCCCTCACAAACACCGTCAGACCACAAGGCACAACTCTGATGTGCCCAACATTGCCCTAGAAAATTTCAAGTGATAAAATACAAAATAAAAGCCTCTAAGGCAAAAACTAGCAATCAAATGGGGTTCAAATACAAAGTTTCATTAACAGGGAAAAATAAAATGCTTGGTTCAAAAAAATTACGGTAAGTTACAGTATCGCCAATCCTACCTGACTCAAAAAGAGACTGGACTTTAAGACCTTGTGGAAGGCCGACGTGAGAAAGCTCATCCCAAAATCGACTGGCAGAGTCTGGTTCTTCATGGCAGGTTTCAGACCCACTGGGGGGGAGGAGGAGGTGAAATTTATTACAGAAAGGAAGTTTAAAACCATTCAAAGCGAAATGATTATACGTAGACTTTCAAAAGCTGAAATAAGGAGACAAGAAAACTGAGATGAGGGAAAGTAAAAGGCCATCTATTGTAGTGAATGAAGAGTCTGGTTGCCCTGAGTCATACAAGGATTAAAAAGGATGTTTCTTTAAGTTATACAACACAGAAAATAAATGAAAAAGCATTAGCGTTTCAAAGGGGCCTTCATTTCAATCAACAGACAAAATAATAAATAATTAAAAAGATTGTTTTTGACAAGATTGCACACTCATGATAAGACGCCTTATTGTTTACAGCCTAATTATGTAATTATATTCACCTTTCTTACAACTGCACCGTGTCTGTCCATCATGATAATTAAAAAAAAAAACATAAAAGGTACCTACTTCCTGGCAGACTGCCAGACCAAACCACTCTACTTTCATGACAATATCAGGAACTGAGAAAACCAGAATTCAGTTTATTAAAGTCACCAAATATACTAGGCTGTTGTTCAAGAAAGTCAGAGACAGCAGTGACCAGCCATTTGGAAAATGAGGATCCAATCTCTCTCTAACAACAATAGTCAGTGAAGAAGAAGTTACAGAGGGAAGAAGACCACAGGGTTACATAGCGTAATCCCTGCTTCTTTGATAACAGAGTGTGGTGTTTCACTTTGGGAATCGCCAGTCATGCTGAAGTGATTCCCATAGTGAAACTGAAAGCAAAACTGAAGTGGAAAAGTAAGCAGAATTTTCCTTTCAGGCATGGATGGTGTGTTAGCAGATTCTTCAGACTGCTACTTTTTGAACGTGGAAAACCTTCAGCAGATAACAGGAATGAAGAACATATTATAGCAAGGATATTCAATTTTATCCTTAGAAGAGTCAATTTCTGTCAATCTGTCTTCAGGAAAGTTGAGGAATTATGCTAAAACTAAGGGTCTGGGGTTTTGATTATTGATTATTGTCCAATAATCAATAAGGCTTTACTATAGTTTCATATTTTTAGTGATGCAGAGGGAGACAGCTGTGTAGCTTTGCGTTGCTTTGGCAAAAAATCTAGTTTTATGTACCTACATACATTTTAATGTTACAATATTTTAAATTCATATATAGAAAGATATTTTTTTTTATCTATAGCTCAAAATCACAAACTTAATTTAACAAAAATCAGTAGCGGCAGATTAAAGATTTACAAAAATCTTACAGTTTTTGGTTCATTTTTCTACCTCTCTGATTAATCTTTTAAACAAAAACATTTCGAAGATGGGCTTACTTGGTTTCCTTCTCTCCTGAGGTGTCGTCAACAGCCGTTTTTGGCTGAGCAGTTACGTCGCCATCACTGCCGTCGCTTGTCGAGCTTTCCTCACCATTATGGCTGACAGATGTTTCATGCAGAGATGTGGTGCTGAATACTTGTAGTTCCCCCTGACCCAGAAGGCTACGACCACCACAGTAACAGAAGGCACAGAGACGCTCCCTGAAATCAAGAAAATGTTAATGTTTAATTGTAAACCTACTGTGAATAAATACAAAACAATGCATGTCAGCATGAACTTAAACTTTCTCACTTCTGGCAAAAAGGCATTTAAATGGCTCTCTTTTTCCACTTTGAACCGAAAAACATAATCGTACACACATCTGGACATGAAAATGTTTCAGATTTCTTAAGAAGAAAGCCATCGTTCAAATGACAAAGTTGGGCTGGTAATAAGATCCCAGGAGACGCTGCTGATCTGACCTCAGTCACTAACATCAATGGTAGAGACACGCTACGAGATTGATTACAGCCTTTAACAAAGTGACACCTGGGAAGAGCAGACTGCATCCACCACCCGATGACTTCCACACGTGTGTACACGAGCAAGACAAAAACCAATATTCTTCACTGGACAAACTACACGTTTCTTTTATTCACATACATATAACCAATATTAACTGTGGGTCAGGCAAAGTTTAGTGCTACTGACCTGCTTTTGATTTCTCCACTTGCTGGGACAGATGGTCCTGTTGAACTCTCTGCTGGGGGGCTCTGGGCCAGAGGGGAAGAGCGTTTCTCCTCCTCTGGCGCCTCAGTGGTCTCCACTTCCACAGTCTCCACTGGCTGGATTTGTGTTTCTGTGGAAATAAACAACAAAACCAAGAAATTAGTTAGTCAAATATCTACTAATAACTTATCATGGTTTACAAATATACATATTAAGACATACCAATACTATTGCAGGTTAATTGCACTGAAGTCAGATTTGAGGTAAAAACCTCAAGCATTGATTACAGCTAACCCACAAGTGAGGCACAGAAAACAAACATTCCTCAAGTAGTAATGCTTATTCACAAGTCATGTCAAGACTGACAATATCCCGTGTTCATTACCATTGCATAATGACTCAATTCAAAAAACCTGAAAAACTGTATTATTACTTAGAAGTAACATTTAACTAGGTCAATGCAGCAAACATTCAGTGACATCATGTGAAATTTCACACTGACAATTTAAAGATCTCTACATCTAAATAGCTTAACAATTAAGACAGTTAAAGAGTTGTGCAGGAAACTAGATAACAGTTTTTGACATTAATATTCAAATATCTTTTACATACAGGTACGTTTCAATAAAGAACAATATTAACAAAAGGTTATTTCCGTAATTTATTTAAAAGTAAAACTATGTTCATCTATTGTACAGCTTATGCACTCAACACTTGGTCAGGGCACCTTCTGCTTGAATTCCAGAATCAATGCGGTGACATAGAGGCGATCAGCCTTTGACACAGCTTAAGTGTTTAGGAAGCCCAGGGTACTTTGATAGCAGCCTTTAGCTCATCTGCATTATTGGGGCTGGTTTCCTCCTTTTGACTTTAATCTGGACAATCAAGCACGGTGGCTTTTGGCAGCATGGGTACACACCAAGCCCTGCCAAGAAATTAAATGAGCAGCTCCACAGAGCTTGTCTGCAGAGGGAAGAATGAATTTTTCTAAATTTCCTAGTAGACGGCTGAGTTTGACTTTGGACTCGATTAATCACAGTAGGCCAACACCAACAGATAACATGGCATCCCAAATCACTGATCCAATCCTTTGTCTTTTTAGCCTGGTTCAGACATTTCTGGTTCTGTCTGTGGATCAGGAGTAGCTTAACACATGGAATGTGAGATTTGTGGCCCATGTCCTGAATACATCTATGTGGTGCCTCTTAAATCTCTGACTCAAGCCAAACTCACTCTCTTGTGAATCTCCCACAAACATTTAAATAGCCTCTCCTTCATGATCCCCTTACGCATGCAGTCATTACTGTTGCTTATGGAGCATTTTTTTTTCCTTCCACCCAACTTTCTATTACTATGAGGGTTTCCCCGTGTGTATTATAAGCCTGGTGGGCTGCCAAGCTATAACTGCCAGGCTAAGCGTTGCTTGATTTTATTTTATTTTTTTAAAGAAAATACACCAGGACTTGCTGTGATTCCAAATAAAAAAAACTTGTTCCTTAAAGCTGTAGCAGCCAAAACAAATAGTCTCTGTAGCGCTTATTAAAAACTCAACAGTCAGAAAATGGAAACGCTCGGTCTCATAAATTCAATCTCCCTGTTTGTCCCTCTGTATCCAGCAGGGAGATGCAAAGTGCAGCGGGTCTAGCTCATCATGCAGGGCCGGTCCAAGGTTGTATGGGACCTTGAGGAGAATTTGATCTAGGGGCCCCTCTTCCTGCAAAGAACATCAGCACCTATAACAGCATTTCAACGTGGATTTAGTGAAATCTGGGAGGGAGGGGATCTAGTTCAATTGGTTGAGCTTAAAAGCAATCATTGATAATTGTTATTTAATGGAAACCCTGCCTATGCTGGCATTAAGCATTCTGAACAGCCAGCATCCAGAGCAAAATCCATCTGTGGCTTAGTGTGGAGGGGGTAAATTTTGAGAAACTGAATTTAGGGTATTCATAAACTGCATTAAAACATAGCAGAAATAAATGTTAGAAATACATCATTGAATAAAAAAAACCTCTATAATGCATTTCACTTTCTAATAAATGTACTTTTTCAAATATATTCTTATTTATTACATCACTGTAGTTCTTGATTTTTTTAAAGCCCACAGACAGAAAAGAAAAAAAGAAAACAACTGTTTTGTTCGCTAAATAAAAAATGACTGTGGTTTGAGGTAAAACAAAAGACAAGCCAGTTCACAGATTCAGAATTTCCCAATATCTCAGGCACAGAACAGCGAAGCACTAAGATGTATGAGAATGGAAGGCCTGGTCATGTGATGTGATGTACACATAAAAAAGCACATAAATGGGTCTGAGGAGACTGATGGGATTTTAAAAAGCTTTTAGAGGGCATTAGCCTTGGGCTCTTTCCCACTGCACCTCAATGCCAATCTCAGAGCAAGAGGAATGATGGAAGTGGAGAGAGAAGAAAAAATGCACACCCAAAGCAGCATCGCAGTTCCATTTAAACCCTTTCAATTATAGCCCTAAAGACGAAGCATGGGGTGCTAAGAAAAAGCTCTCACTCATAGTTCTCACCCCTCACCACAGTACTGGTGAGGGGACTCTGCTACCTTTACTGACACACTTTTTGATGCACTCTTGGCAAAGGGCTGCCTGGATGTAGAAGCTTATTAAAACCAATGTGTGCATAATAGATCAAGAAGGGGGACTACAAAGTCTTACCTGCATCCTGAGGGTCTGTGGTCTCCGTTATCTCTGTACCATCCATGCTGTCCTCCTCATCCACAACAACCCTTCCCCTGGTGCGACCCCTACAGCAAGGAAGAGACACAAACAAACAGAGGAAATCAAAAGGGGAAAGAAAAGAAAAACAAAGGTTGGCTAATGAAGTGAAGCTGATGGTGTGGTTATGAATTAGTTAAATATAGCCACAGTTTCCAAGGTGATTTAATGGAGGCAATAGAGCCCAGGGCAAGGCAGAGACTGAGTAGTGACAGGGGATGCAATAGTTATCATCAACATGAACAAGATAGAAAACACCACAAACCACCACTGAAAGTATCCACATAAAATATTTCCAGCAGCACAGTGGAAACTTGTGAGAATCAAAAGATGCCTTTATGCATAATCCACAGCTAGTTATAAACAGAATTATTCTATTAATTTATAATGCACTGCACCCAAGATACAACCACAAATACGACAAAGCTGGGTAGGCAAAAAGATAGTAATGTGTGTGTGTTTAAAACACACATTAAAATGCACGAGTGTGGGCATGAGTGTGATTAAAATACACACTCATGCAGTTCTTATTTATGAACAGATATAAAGCAAGTCACAAGTGTTTCAAAAAAAGTATTTCTACAGAAAAACTTTTTGAATTCTAGTTATTGAGATAAAAATGTCATCAAATACATTTTGCAAAGGCTTTTGCTCAAGGTGCCGTTTTAGAACCGTTCTATTTCAGTCATTTGGCAGTAAATAATCAGGCTTTCAATAAAGGCACTTGATCCATCTGATCACTGGTCTTACATTTCAAATTCAAAGCAAAAAAGTGCTGCATTGTACTAGTCGCCCCAAAAACCTGACTAACTTGCCTTCCTTCACAACAAACTTGACTAATTAATATAAGGTAAAAGTGAACTATTCTGGTAACTGAAGGTGATTGACACTTGAACAATATCAATAGAACTTATGTTCAATAACATGTTCAATAATTTCAGCCACAAGTGGCTTCTCCTCTGAAGAGGCCCCATTAAGTTCTTTTTATAGGAATAGCCACATTTTGGTAGGCTTAAAGTAAAACCCATACACTTTGCACTTTGAGATGATGAATTGAGGAATGATCTGTAAGACGTTCAAAGTTTTAAACTTTCCCACAACTTCATATCCCTGAGGTGTCTGCTGTTCCATGGTCTTCATGATGATGTTGGCACAATAACATTCTCTAACAATCCTCTGGGGCTTAGCAGAACAGACGCATCTACGCTATGATTGAGGATGTTTCATACCCAATAAAGGGGAGGTTCGACTAGGGACCAAAATTCCAACATTTGATACATTTTCAGACATTGCTGTTTGCTTTCACACAGTACCGTTTCAAACTAATGTAACCTTTTGCAAAACCTGTTTGTCTTCCTCGCCTGTGGTAGCGGTGTATCTCGGAAGGAAATGACACAGAAACCTCTGAAGAAGAGAATAAGAGCAACGTCCTTCCTCACGAAATGTAAACAAAATTGGAGTGCCATCATTTTCTAAGATTTCACTTTTGTAAAAGACTACGAACCGTTTCTCCCACTAACGCTAGACAAACGGCTTTGTTTTGTTTTGATTTGACCAGAATGCCCTGCGCTATAGTTACCTTCCTGCTTTGGGAACGGTCTCTTCACATATGAACTCGAACCGCGCCGGAGTTCACTTCAACTGAACCCAAATGAACTGAATTTTCTAGGCAAACAAACTAGAGTTTAACTAAAGCGGACTAAACAGGGCTGGTGTGAATACACCCTTAGTTTACACATGGGTGGACTATATTTAAGAACCAGGTCACTTCTGAAGGCAATTACTTGACCTAAGATTTATTTAGAGGTAGACAACTAAAAGGAGGGTGAATAAAATACACAGCACATTTAAAGAGATTTATTTATGAAAATTTTCCAAAACTAATTTACTAACTGTACACTACTTTGTGTTGATCAAGGAAAGTAACATAACAGATTACTCTGGTCGTAGTGTAATTGAAAGTGAAAAAACAAAAAAAAGAATAGGTAGGTGTATATTAATCAACAATACAGCACTACAGTTTGCATATTAGATTTTAACACACTAACGCACTTCTTAATAAACAGTACAAATACCCTCAGCAACTACCACCAAAGAATCAGCCAAGCTAATTCTGGAAACACCATTTATGGTAAAGGTGAGAATACTGAGACAACAATTATAAATACAACACTAAAAATCATCCACTGTTAGCATGATATATGGGGAGAGCCAAAACAGTCCAAGTGAAAGGAATGTTTCTTATGTGCTCAGGAAGATACGCAGAATTAAGAGAAAGAAAAGACTGGGGGTGGTGGGGTAATCTTCAGTGCCACTGGAGAGAAAAATCACAAATGGCTATACGCCAAATCAACCCCTCCCTCTAAATGACTTCCATGGGAAGCAAACCTTAATCACAAAAATGACAGAAGGAGCCTCAAGGAAACTTTGTCTGAAAACATAATTACCAAAAAGCTTGAGTCATACCACTGAAAATGAATATCTTGGTGAGGTTGAAACTCCCATTGTTCTGAAAAAAATAAAATAAAAATTACACACAGACAAGTCATTTAGCCCCTGTTGAGAGGCTCGTTTAGCCTTCTGTGACCTTTAAAGCACAATTCTTTCCCCAACATAAACACACCAGTCAACTTTATTTCATTAAAATGTTCTTGTATATTAAAGTTTCTTTCCAGTTTTATTGTAGATTTAGTTAAAATTATTTCAAACATTTATTGTAGAACCACTAATAGGCAACTACGGTAAACAAGATTTTAGTATTTTAATGTTGATCTTAAAATTCATTGTAACACAGACAGAACATCTTTTCTGCCCACAACCATCACCATCTACAATAACTCTTTAATTAAATGAGTTATAACATTTAATTTTCTTTTTGGACCAATAAAGTATTTTTGAATTTAAATTGACGAATTTATTTCTATAGCATATTTCTATGGCAGTGAAAGATATTAGAGGGGAAATAATGTTTATTTTCCAGGCCCAGAGTACCATTTCATAGCACAATCAATTTCCTATTTTACTTTCAGTTGTTACAAAATTAAGAAAATTGACTTCATCAACTAACACCTTGAAATTGGGCCTCTCTCTTAAAAAAAACAAATAAATAAATAAAGAGACAGAGGCCCTTCAGAAAGTCATCACAACAGCGCTCCTATATTAACCCTTTAATAACTTTTTAAACCAGAGTTTAACTGAGATATAGCTCCTTAATGAGCTCAGCAGATGCACAGTTCCACCAGGTGTTTGCCAATTGCGGCTGGATAGTCTGAAGGAGCTGAGTGGGAGAGTCGTGAGAGAGGACAAGAAGTTTGGGTTAGAAACTGCAGTTCGGAGGAGGAGCTTCATCCTCAAATGTGTTGCTAGGTCTTCCCCAAGCTGAATGGCTGACACGAGAGATTAAAGGATTTCTCAAACATGCATGAAAGATTCTAGGCAACACTCCATGTTTCTGATGAGGGAATAACATTATAACATGATGTAAAGCTCAAAAAGGTCAATTTTATATAATACTGCCCCTTTAAAAAGTTAATCAAATTTTTGTCAGAATATACATGGCAATTTCATCCAAAGTACTGCATGTGACAGACATGCATAAATTTAGAAATTCAAGAAGGGGGCAAATACTTTTTCACACCACTGTATGCCAGTGTTAATATTACAACAAATATAAATACTGGTTATCAGCACACCAGCAGTATTAATATTGGGTATCAATATCAGACTTAATTTGCACATCAGGGCATGCGTAATTTAAAGAGTGCTCAGAGTCAACCTTTGTGATAGTGAAATATTGCAGGCTAAAATGACGTAAGTTATACAGGCTACAAATGAGAAAATATGTGTACATTTGTTTTATTGTCTTCTGCCGACCATATACAAAAATATCCACCTTATTGATAACTGTGACTTTATGTTTCTAAGGTGGCAAAAACAAAATGTAAAGCAAGAAGCCTCAGAACCTTTTATAAAACTTGTTTCATATTTTACTGGCTGTTGAGTAGAAACATTTAGATTCCAGTTGTAATTTCTGAGAACAAGTCTATATAGCTTTGTATTTCACAAACTGAGGATGCCACATTAGCTCTTAAAAATAATTATTTTAGGTCCATCTTCAAAGAAAACTAGATAAATTTTCCTTCATGAATTTTTTTTTTAAGTGCAACTATTACGACTCTATAAGGAATGTCATTCTGTTATAAGCCCCATGTTGAATCCCTCCACCAGTGCACCATTGTAAGCAGGCCTTAAAAGACAATCGCCCCCTCACCCCCAAATAAAAAAAACATCTAGCTTCATAACAAGAAATAACACCACTATTGGCTTTGCGCAATAAAGGAGTATTAAAATAAATAAATAAATGAACTCAAAATCACAATATAGTCATGGTAAAAACAAACAATGACTAGACCCTGCTGTAGTAACAACTTGTCAGAGGTTCATAAAAGAAAAGTGAAAAATCATGATCTTCTAGATCTTAACATTTGATGCTATAATTGTGTACATATGTCCAAATATTTATGGATTCAATTGCCATCGTTTTAATATAGCCTCTGTGTTTTTCCATTTTGCACACCGCTCACAAATCCTCCTTAGTTTTTATCGGATGTAATCTGTATGGATTTTAATTGCAAATTAACTCAATACAAATTTTGCCACATAAAAGAAAAAAAAACAGTACAGTATGCCATAACGTAGTAAACTGTGGTTATATTTTTATATTTTTACATAGTCTCCCACACAACATTCAGCTGTAATTATATGTAACTACACTGGAAGCATCAGATTTCAGTGTTCAGACTGCCAGTTATTTCACTGAAAAACACTCAGGACTAGGGCTCAATCCTATATCGTGCACAAATCCCCCCCACCCTCCCCACAGTCCCACCACAGGGAGAGAAAAAAAAAGGTGAAAATAATGCTGTGGTAAGTAGTCCCAGCAAGCACAGTGCTGCCTGGAAAACCAGACCAGGATCATGCTGCTCTGAAATGGACCGGTCAGCAGATGAAGCGTGGGCAAATCGAGTAATTTCCAACAACCAGGTTTATGAGAACAATATCCAACATCCTCCTTGTTACATATTGTATATTTTAAAATGTGACGTGAGTTTCCTAACTGCAGATAAAATGGCTTTGAGATAAGATCAAAATCTAATGCTCCACATGACCACAAGGTTTAGACAATGGAAGGTTGGACAGACGTGAACATTGAGCTGAATGTGTCTCCAACTAAGACAGCAACAGTGATCATTACAAATGGAACTGAAGCAAGTACATATTTGCTGAATGACAATTTATTTTCAGATGATCAAGATCAAGCAACTTAACTCTGTTTAAAGTTGTCTTTCCACTGGGCCATTGACACATCATCTGCATGCTTACAGGTTAAGCAATCCATTGGGAACAGGGTATTAAGATTGATTGAGAGGACAGACTTAGGAGTTAAGAAGCTAGACGGCATCATTTTACAGAGCAGTCCTAGTCCATAGTGTGCGCTATGATAGTCAGACTGAGACATAACACTCTACCAGTACCCCATGAAAATCATTTAAACTGGAATTACTGGAAATAAAGAAGCTACAACTTTTCACATGAAGTTTTATGAACTCATATTTACACATTCTTGATGCCATGCAAATCATCAAATCACAGAAAAAGCTTCACATTTTCTGCAGTAAAGTATATTTGCTTTCAAAATTCATATCACAAGCATATCCAGAGTGTGTCAAAATGTGTTGACCTGCCAAAGATCGGTATGAATTTTTGAAAGCTTCTTCCAAAGCTACCTATTTTATCCCATTACAAACTTATGCAACCCATAAGTGCAATACGATCTATCTTTATTGTCAGATCAAGCCTGAAATTTGAAGTGCTGCATATCTGTCAAAAAAGGTTAACCAAGACTTAATGGAAAACATTGTCCAGAAGAAAATTTCCTCTATTATTATTCCCAATAGGAAATAGGAAAGGGAAAAAATGAGAGTAATTACATATAGATAAAACATAGGTCAATCTGAACTAGAATCTATTCCAACAATACTTTATCCACACTAATTGGGAGACTTCCAGGCATGCAACCAAAATTAACCACCAATTGAACAAAATATTGACACTACTGCTAAACTCCTTTTCCATTTGACACAGCGGCTCCATCATTTTGATGAGAAAGCCATTTCTTAAGAGGATCTAAACGTAAAGTTACTTCTTTGAACACTGGTAGTACAATAGACACCTACTTTTTCTTGCTTTTAGCAGTTGATAGGGGTGGTAGTTGTGGTAGGACGGCGGCCGCAGCAGCATCCTTGCGCGGCCTGCCACGTGGTCGCTTGTCTGCATTGGCAGGACTTCCTGTGGACGTGGTCCCTACGCTGCTGGACGACGGCGAGGGTCCCTGGTCAGAGGTCTCCACAGTTTTATCCTCTGATGACATTCTGAAACAATAAGAAGTAAAGTTGGTTTTAAAAATTGGAAAGTGGAAGCTAACATACCATATAATTAGACCTAATTCTACGTAGGTCTAAATATACTACTTGAAAATCACTGGAATTTCAAATAGTATGTAAGAAAATAGCAAGACAAGATAAAATAAATCTATTCACACAGATACAAGCCTCAATATACTAAAGCAAAGCAATGTTTTTGCCACTGTGTGGAAAATACATACCACACAATACCCCAAAAGCCAACGAACCAGGAAGCATTACCTCTGTATAATTTTTCACCACCACAAATTTTAATGTTACTTTGAGGATGCAAAAAACTGTGAATATTTTTTAATGACTGTCGTAAAACATTAGATTTGGTTCATGCTTTTACACTAATCTCAAACATGCAATTAAGGCCTTAAAGTAGATGCACTTAAGCATAATGGTAGAGTGTAAATGATTGGCATTAAAAGACATTGTGTAAAAGTCAACATAATTAGGCAGTTTTCATCACCACTGCAACATAATTTTACTAGAGATGCACCAGCTGGCAACTAAAATCTGACAATTTTAGGCTTCATCAGCTCCAACAGATCCCTGGCCTGACAAGTGAAAATTACAGAAGTAATTCAGGCTCACAGTAACAACAATATTTGGGGTGGATGTTCTTACAGTTGGAGGAACCAAACTTTTTTCAATTCTTGTGAAAATAAAAGTCACAGTAAGCACAGGTGTATGAAGGATTTTAGAAAAAACAGCATGATGCATGTTGAGACATGTTTGTGGTTCCTTCAGGCTGTGAGTGAGTGTAAAACTAAAGGTAGATAACAAGAAGGGTGAATGTCAAACCTAAAAGCAGTTCTGTTTTACCTTTTTGATTCTTTAAAAAAATATAGATAAAATTATTTTTAAACAGATGTCAGAGACAGACTTATTTTATTGCTGTTGCAGAAAGACAATAGAGAAATAGGCAACGAAATGGGTCTCAAGGGTCATTTATGGTGACCCTTGAGAAAAACCCCCCAGAAAAATCACAGGTGTGCCTATAAATACATACAAACAATGCATTGCTAAATATGTATAACGTAGCTTTGTCAGACCGTCTTAGTCAGGGGAATTATTGGTGTTGAGCAATATGATGGCCAATGGGAGGTACCCATTTCTGAGTCTGGCTGTTCTACAGCGGATGCTGCGGAAACTCCTGCCAGATGCCAACTAGATGAACAAACCAAGGAGAGGGTGGGTGGAATCGGAGAGGATCTGGTGAGCTCTGGCTAAACAGCGTCTGTGTGCAATGTTCTGGATGGCAGGGAGTGGAGTCCCAATGACCTTCTCTGTTGTCCAAAACCACTCTTCGCTTTCAGTATGTCGCGCTTTTTGACTTAATAAATATTTATCTAGATTAAAACATCTGAAAACCTATAAACATAAAGCTAGACAGCAGTAGTAAAAAAACCAAAATATAAAAGCTTCACCACAGAGAACAAGCTGCAACAATTAGACTTTTAGTATATTGTTTAAGTTTCAGCGTTGATTCCTCAATATACAAGGTCTTGCTAATATATTTAATAGATTTTAATCTCAGATTTTTTTTTTACTTGGATAAATTAATTATACCTCCTAGTTTGCTGTATAACAATTTATTGTTTTCTGAGGAATCTGGTCTAGCCATTTCTGGTTTAATATCCAAGAGCTATAACATATTAAAACTAATGCATGCAAACTTTGTTTTAATTCAACTATGAAATGTAACAAACATTGGCTATAAAACACACAAACAAAAAAACATTCTGCGGGTTTATTAATTAAAAGGTAGTAGTTTTAAGAACATCAGAACATGAAGGGACTTTTCCCAGTTGGTGGAAATGCATTTATCCCTAAAACCAAAGAACGGTGAACCAGTTCCTGCATGTATTCTACACCTCAGTGACAATTATCTGTTCAACAACATAACCTTGCCTAAAAAGGGTCACGCAACAAGATTCTGACTCTAAAAATAGCGTCAAATCTACAACAATAGGAGTGAAAAAAGAAAATAACCAAGGTGTTGCAGTGGTCCAGTCAAAGTCCAGGACTAAACCAGACAGGAATGCTGTGACTGGATGTCCAGGAGGCTATGAATAAACAAACTCAATGAACTGAGGCAACACTGTCAAGACAAATGGGCTTGACAATAGAAACTTCAACAGGAATGTGAAAGTGAAGATCATAAAGTTGATTCCATAAGCTGCTAAATCATAGGATGTGCATCTTTTTTTTTCTTTTTATAGTAAAATGTATCAAGTGAATGAGTGTACATACTTGAATTTTAAGATTAAAGTGTATATGTGGAGTACCCCTTCCCAAAGGCAGACAAAATTACACTAATTTAAACATCCATATGCAGATTAGACAACATTTTGAACATTTATGGTGACCCTTGAAGCAATTAGTTTCTCTGATCTATACAGTTATTTACATTTCTTGCCTACAGCTCTTTAGGTGACCTCACAGATCTCCGGTCAGATTTACTTCTGAATTTTAACGAGGCAATTAAAACCTTCAAATGTCCTCTCATGAAGCAATTTCGCTGTTGAATTTGGTTCATGTTTGGCCCGCAAGATGATGCAAAATAAAATCAATGTTCAACTTCTGCTTTATATAAATAATCAAGATCTACCTAAACAAAGGTGATCCTAAAAGATGACATGCTACCACAATATTTTACTGTGGGTTTGGTGCACTTCCAGTGATGTTCAGTGTTTTTGTGCCACACCATTTGGAATAGACAGTTCCCGCAATACGTCACTCCTACACCCGGGTGCTCTGTTGCCATCTTGATAGTACGGAAGAAGCTCTCCACCTCATTGATGGCACATAAGAGGACCGCAATGGTTGGAGATTGTTGGATTCAAGGGCGTAAAAACAAGTGTGATAAAACAGTATAGAGAAGTTTTAATTACATCCCAGGAAGACGAGCAAATTCTCTGTTACTAAGCATCGAGTGTCGACTAGTGTGGCTGGGTAATATACTGAGGGAACAACAGCCATCTAATACAGTCAGTGTACTGAACAAATTTCTGTAAAAATTTATTTTGGAGGCAAACCTGCAGAAGTGTAAGACAGATCCATTTGCACAAAGTAGAAACAAAGTTATAAAATCTAAATGTGGGGGCGTGCCATGGTGGCGTAGGGGTTAGCGCGACCCATATTTGGAGGCCTTGAGTCCTCGACGCGGCCGTCACGGGTTCGACTCCCGAACCCGACGACATTTGCCGCATGTCTTCCCCCCTCTCCTTCCCCGTTTCCTGTCAGCCTACTGTCATATAAGGGACACTAGAGCCCACAAAAGACCCCCTGGAGGGGTAAAAAAAAAAATCTAAATGTGCAAATATACATTTCTTCTTGTTTAACACCAGCGTTTGAACAGAAAAAAAACTGCTGCTGTACTTCAGCATGTACTTTGACATATGCAATTACTGTTTATTTCACCATATTTGCAATCACGTAATGTTAATAAAACAGTACTTGCTTAAACTTACATTCCAGTTGTTAATTACAAATGTCACATATAGCAGGTGGTAGAGAAGGAGGCAGCAGACTGCACATGATGGTTAATACTCAGGCCTTCTGCTTGTTATTAATGTTTTGTTAGAGGTTTCTGGTGCTTCAACTGACAATGTGCGCAGTAGAAACAGCCTTTTGGGAAATGGATCAACTTTATGCTCTTAAAGATGGAGTATGTAACTTTTACATATTTTGGAAACCGTCACCATGTGACCTTGTGGTAGTATGGTATGAGATAGAAAATCTGTGAAAAATCTAGCTTCTCTGCTTTCTCCCAGTGCTAACTGGAATCAACCAATCAGAGCCAGGAGGCGGATCTAAGCGCTGTCAACCACAATCAACCACATAGTCAGAAGTTCTTGCTAATCCTTTAGTGCTTTCTTTTTAATTTCTCTAAAATTCCCAATCTAGAAAAATAGCTTTTCTGCAGGACACATTTGAGTTTTTAGAATGTCTCTTTATGTCACTATTATTTTCTCTACTTTTTAAATTCTTGATGGCTGCTTTCACAATGCCATAATATTTACGTAATGCAGTATACATTTTTACTAACTTTTACTGTACAATACAATTATTTTTGATGCTTTGCAACCTTTAAATAAAGAATGCATACGAGCTAAAACCATACTAGGAGATGATTTTTTTGTTTTTTTTGATTAGGCTAAAAACATTTTACTACTACGGTACTTACAGCTCAAGACTCGAAGAGTGAAAGTCTGGGACTTAACAGTTCAACAAATATTTCATTACCCATGTTGTTCTTTTTATTTTTGTCTTTTCCCTTGAAATGTACTTTATGTCATAGATAGTGAGTTTTCAAATGATTTATAGAACATGTAGGGTTTAAAAAACTGGCATTTCAAACACTTTGAGTAAATGTATACTGTATTACAGAAATATGTACTATTCAAAATAATTCACTTGATTTTTGTGATGATTACCAGAGCTGTTCATATAGTGACATTCAGATATAGGTCCATGATATGCAATTAGTTATCCTGTAGCAAATTTGTCCTAGGTCTTTAAACATCCCATAGGCAGCAATGTTGCCCAGGCCTGTATGACCTTTAAAAACCAACCAACCAAACAGAAGAAATGTCTTAAACCTACTTAATTTTAATCATGCTTAAATAATAAGTGTATGTTCATCTGCATGCAGTCTTCAGCTGACTTTTTTTTATTATTCTGAAATATGAATGAGGCTAATGTCTTGAAGGTTGGTAATGCAACAAAGTTTTGTTCAGCATGAAAAAAAAATGGCCAGCTTCGAATGTTTAATACTTATTTTAGCTATTTAAAGAACATTTAAAATGAAAATGTGCATTTCAGGAGTATGCAATGTTACATTAGTCGACATTAACCTGTGTTTCACAAGAGACTGTTGATAAGTTTGGAGCCCAGTTGTTCAGCCAGTTTGCTATAAAGTCCCATATGTACGGAAGAGGATTAGGGCCACCGAAAAAAAAAAGAATTCTGACTTTAAAGTCAGAATTCTGAGATTAAAGTCAGAAAGTCAGATTTCTGAGATTAAAGTCAGAATTCTGAGTTTTCCGATGAAGTTGGGTTTTTTTAATACACTATTATTCTCCCATATATTTTAACCTTATGTTTGCATTTGTTTGTTACTATAATCTAAATTGTAAGTTTACAGTGATGCACACAATGGCTTTCTTAAAAAAGGACATTACACTTTGAGGAATATCAATTTTCAGAAATCACCTTTCAAATTAGGCCAAGTGTATGACGCATCCTGGCATCATGTGTGAAACGCTTAAGAGGCAAAATTATGTTGGTTGACCTCTTGTCTTAGAGAGGTCAACAAAAGTAGCCAGAGCAGAAGTATATAAAAGAAAGTTCAGGCAGCTAAAGGACATACTGACCAAAGGCAACTTTGCCACTTTATTTTTTACTTTAATTTTGACTTTTGCCAAAGTCAAAATTGGCACTTTATGATCAGTTGACTTTAAATTTTACCATTACATAATTAGGATCAAATTGCACTATCGGGGTGCTGTGGAGGCACAGGAGTAAAGTACAACCCAAATATGGAGGCCTTAGTCCTCGACACAGACGACAAAGATTTGAGTCTCGGCCTGATGACCTTTGCCACATGTCTTCCCCCTCTCTCATTACCATTAGCCTTTCCTGTCTAACCACTCTCAAATAAAGGCCGGCTGAGCCAAAAAAAAAAAAAAACGTTAAAAAAATTTGCACTGTAGATAACTGGATCACAATGCAACTATATGGACCGTGTTAGAATTAGATTACTTAACATTAAATTTAAAGTAAAACTAATTCCATAACTGAATATGATCAGGATCATACTCTGATCATATGTACTGCTCATAAGTACTGCTATCTTACAGTACTTACAGTAAAAGTACTGCAAGATAGAATTTGGTGCTATAGATTCATGGAATTAAACTACACATTTAGGTTTTGAATACGGTACATTCAACTCATTTTACAAAACAGACAATGTAATCTTGTCAATCTGTGCTGTAGTCCAAACTAATATTACTTTTGACATTAATAAAGCCAAACTTGGCCTAAAATAAAATTTTCTAAACCATTAACATTATAAACGTAACACTGTTGCTAAGGCAGTGTTACTTTATGTCCTAAATGTAATAAGATATACAGAAACGACTCTAAAATGGAATCGACTGGAATTCATGTTTACTTTGTCATGTAGTAGGCCTGGTGGAGTCTCATGTCCACACCGGACATTTCTTATTTTGCCACAGAAACTGACGAGTTAAAGTAAAAGTGCTATTTATTTAGCATTATTTATTTTTCATAAGTAGCATAATGTTGGGTGGGGAAAGGTAAGGGTAAGTCTGCTACAGGAGAGACTGGTCCACAAAATAATGATGGCACCTCAAGGTGAGGACGGCATGTGAAAATAGAGATACTGTTTTGAGGCAGTATCTCTTTATAGGACTATCATATCACTGTGTTTTAGTAAATACATACATTTTACTTACAGAATTGAATTACTTAATACAAATAAAGATTTATCTGAAATGTTTTAAATGCAACTAATTTGTACACTGTCGTACTGTGACAGAGTGTAGAGTAAGAATGCTAACTCAAAAAAAAACAAACAATGAAAACGTCAGCTTGTCAAACTTTGAAGGGATGTGAGATGCAGGTGAGGGGCTGAGTTGCAGCAGATGATGTAATTTTGTTGAAGTACAGCTTCCCTACTAGTTTGCTAAAAACGATCTGAGGCCCGATTCAATATGTTGCCAAAGATACAGTCAGTGCAATAAAATGGGGGAAAAAAAAAACAAAGTTGCCTGCACTGAAATGAAGGTGGTTTCAAAAAAACCTGATTACAAGACCGACCTTCTGGGTGCAAACAGAATCACTACAGAGTAACATGTTCTTTATTGCACAGCACAGTATTGTAAATTTTCTCAAATATCTTTTTTGAAACCATTTAATCATTTTTCAGATCACCAAAGGACATAGTGCAACTAGTTACAAAAATGCTTTATTAGCTGTTAAATGCCCAAGGACAGAGCTGACTGAATATTTTGACTTTTTTGTTTACTGTGAACATGGTTTAATCAAAGTACTTGGAACCATTTCCAGGGTTAACCAAAAAAATAACAAAAAGAACAAATTTAAAAAAAAAAACTGGTCTTTGCATATTAACATCCTTTTAATACAACAATGTGCTTCAAACTTCTGCCAAACCACATTTTCTCAAAAGATTTTATTCTTTTTACGAAAGTTGATCCAATAACTAGCACATACCAAACAAGATTGTTTTTAGTAAAGAGCAATTACATATAAAAAAGACCAAAGTTTTAGGTTGAGTCATAAAGCAATATTTTATTTAAATGTTTCACTATTTAAACACATCAGCTGTGATGCATTCTCTGATGTCACTGGTGGAGACAGAAAGTACACAGAAGAAAATTGCTACATGAACTATGAAAATGTAATATCTCCAGATTAAAGTATTCGTGCATTGTAAATATATAAATATAAAGAATAAGCAACCAATACACACAAGTCAGACAGGAGAAACGTGTACAAATTTGACTGTTACTGTCCACCAAATCATTTTGTGAAAAATGGGGTCTGTTTTCAAAACGCGAACAATAAAGGGCTACTGTCGCAAAAAATATTTTTCTCATAATGGTGAAACTACAACAAATTCAATCTTTGCTAGCTGAACCAAGATTTTATACTATTTTGAAAGAAAACTTAAAGCTCAAGTTTCATCACTGTTTCATCACTAAACTTTATTCTGACAAGACTCCCTTCTTTTTTACTTTAAGACATCTGAAGGTGCTGTGGCAAAAAGTGTTGTAAATTGATGCATTACAATTACAAAAGTACACAAAGGTTTTAAAAGAGGTACGATTTAAATGCCTTAAGTATTTTGAAGATATTGTTCCAATGGTTTAGTCTTTTTTTTAACAAAGTATAGGGGTGATTGTAGTTTTCACTATGTGGAGAATGGAATAACAGTGCTACCCTTGCCCCACCTGTTGCTGCAGAGCTATGAAAGAAACAGTGAAGTTGTGGAAACAAATAGAGGGACATCCATCACCTTCCTTAATGGAATGCCATTTTCATACAAGATGGTTGGTTTGCTGGCTACCGGAAGAGCTAGCCACATTAATAACCCAACCATTTATAGCTCTGCAACTCTACTACTATGCAGCACAATAAGCACTTGAAAACTCATTTGATGTTATAGATTTCTGTTTAAATAACGTATTATTATAAAACTGGTACTTTTACCAAAAGCAGTCATTTAATTACAGTTTCATTTCTACATCAATGGCAAAAATATTTCAGGGTACACGTCATTTGCCCTTTAGCTATTTCATACAAATGCATTTTGATTGTTTTATACCCAACTTTTTGTGGGGGTATTAAATGTAGCAGTCTAAAACGGGATGCTCGATACCACCTGTACACCAGTTTGTACAACACAGGGGTCCTTTGTGTACCCACTTTGACAACTAAGGATTTCAAGCGATTTTCTACAATCTACATAATGGAAAAGTAATTATCTGACAGCAATAAATATTCTCTAGTAGCTTGAGGCCACTTGGAGCTATTTTGGTTAGATATGGGATTATAATCTGTCATATTTCATAAGTGTCGACTAGCCCAACAGAAATCAGAACCAAAATAAATGGAAATTGCATATCATAAAAGGTGCTCAGGAAAAGTACTGAATATAGGCAAGTTACATTATACATGGGATTTGAATAATTTTATGACAACTAAAATGAATACGTTTCAGATATTTTTCATTGTGTTTTACAGCTAACAAAAATTTAATTTCTCTGGAAACTTCAATCTACAGCTCTGCTGAAGTTTTAAGGAAGCCAAGCTTCCTTTAATGTCAGCTAGCACTTCTGCAACACCAGTCAGATCACCAAATCATCACAGAGTTAAAAACTATCCACTGGACCTCAGACAAAATGGATTCTGAGCCTCCCTTCCTTCAGATTCTGGGATCACAAATTTCAACTGAAATTATAATAAAAAATTGCTCTTTATTTTAATCTGAAAAGAATGACTTCGGGCCACTTTGCAACAACTCAGGTCTTTTTCTCCTTCGTTCAGATAAGACTCTTTCTGAAGCTGAATGCAACAATTTCTTGATTGGAATGTAGGATACGTCCTGAAAATGCTGGCGTGTGCTGGCTGAACCTCTCCAAAACTTCTGTCTCAAGGTTGTGCAATATTTTCTACCAAAATTTTTCTCTTCAATTTAACTTTCCAATAAGCTAGTATACAATAAAATATAAAATACAGCACTCTGAACAGCCAACTTCTTTGGCAATTATCTTTTGTGGCTTACCATCTATAGACATGGTGTCAGTGAAAGTGAGCTGGACAACTGTTGGGTCAGCAGTCTTCTGCATGATTACGTAGGCTATGACATAACATTTTTGTATTAAAGACATTTCTTTAAATTGATTTTAATATTCCAGCATTCTGAGTAGCTATAATTTCGAGGTTTAATTAGCTTTAAGCCTTTACAATCAAACCTAATATAAATAAATGGTTAAAATAGTCTGTTTCTTTTTTAATAGAATTACTAAAACAAATTAACTTTTCAAGTATATTCTTATTTGCTGATATGCACTTATAGGGATTCAATAATTAAGACAATGTAGAAAATTGATGAAATGACAATATGTGGATATGAAATTAGATTATAAACGGATGAATGGGACAAAATCACGCAGAACTAAACATTAGAGAAAACAAAATTTTATTGACATTAAGTCATAATAATGAGAAGTGTTGAAAGAGCAATTATTACACAGCCAAAGCATCTTTCACAGCTGGATTTGCCTCTACTACTCGCCTAGACCAGTAGCCAAACTCTACGAAATATTTTTACCTGAGATTTGCTATGGTATAATATACATATTACAAAATTATTGATATGGACATGTTTTAAGAAACAGGTGGTTACTACCCGGCGAGGCACTGTATGGAGACAGTTCTCAAAAATGGTAGCATTACAGATATTTTCGAGTAGAAGTCAAGACAAAAAACAACACTAGATGTGAACATTCCGACATGCAGTGGTGGGACATGCAATGCATAGATTTTTTCTTTTTTTTGAGCGGTTATGGGCAGCAGGGGTGCAAATTAAAACATGCTAACGTTAGCTTTTGTTAACCCACATCTTGGGCACAAAGCAGCTGCACAGGAGCTAACTACAGCTAGAGCTAGCCTGTTGTGTAGGAACTCTGTCGCCTTTCCTCGGTCATACAGACTAAACAGACACTGACATCGACCAAATGTAACTAAAATTGCAAAAGTATAAACCGATCCACCATGTCTTAGCCGCCCATACACAGCTGATTGGATTTAGCTTCAGGAAGACAACTCTGAAAAGAGGCTAAAGGAGCAAACAGGTTACCAGTGGATGAAGATAGTTCACCAACTCATCCGAACTACAACCCACAACAAAACATTTCACACCAACGCGTTTTTCTTCATCTCTGAATAGGACGGGAAGCATAACGTGTAACTTTTTTTTCCATATAATCAACGACCAATCGAAAAGAAGGCAATGATCCGGAATTGTGCCCAGCACACAAAGGCTCGGTCTATTCAATGGAACGGAACTGTTCCAAAGAACTACAATGCCCCTCTAAAAGTGAAAATGCTACATTACACAACGACGCTAAATCTGATTTCTACTTCTCTTGGACAACTTGGGATTGTTGTGTGTGGTTGTTCATGTATTACACTGTGTGAAACGGAATAAACCCCCATTTTCGGTTTATATAGCACCAATGAACCTTTCCATTTAACGTTCCGTTCAATAGTCTGAGTCATGAAAAGCCGAGGCGGCGACAAATCCCCCCTCCTCCCTTCCATCAGACTGGAGGATGATGATGTTGGCTCAGACTCACTTCAAAAAGGTAAAATTCATTACAGAAATCAAGCCAACAGCGATAGGAAAGAAAGTTCAGATTACATCTTACCTTCCAGTCCTATGGACAGAGAATTATCCTCTTCATGTCCCAAAATACTGGGGGGATGAAACGTCGTACTTTTATTTGCCAGCAAGCTAGCGAGCTAATGGAGCTAGCTAGCCTCTCTCCAATGAAACAACACTGCAGTTCTCAAAAATGCACAGCACATATCATTATATCCCAGCGTTGCAATGGTATTCCCAACTTTGCCCATTTGATGGAAAATCAGCTGATGTAAATCCAAAGGAAAAGCACTTCGCTGGCTCGCTCATTTGCGGGGGATCACTTTCCTTTCTCCAATGACAGCTGTCGAGTTCGGGTTATAATACAGCTAGTTGCTGTTAGCCACCCAAGTCTACGGCCAGCAGCAATTCCTCCACCAACATACAAAACGCCCTCAAATCCGAAATTCAGGCTGCCCTATGAGCCAGCTTCCCGTAAACTTCAAATGCGAATCCTCGGGGAAAGTATGGCTGCGGCTGAAGCAAATGTTGGGTACGGACCGCTGGCTTGGCAACTGGTTCTATTTTCTTCAGCTGCGACAAGCTGCGGGACCAAGCGGCCAGTTAGAAGACTCTCGTAACCAGCCTGCCACGCAGTAACAACCGGCTCCAAAAATGTGCAAAAGCAAACATTGGCTTCCCTAAAAATGACACTCAGTCTGCCCCACGGACCGAGTAGAAATATCAGCAATAAACATGACAAAACCAAGTTGAAGATGACGCTTCGGTGTACTCTATAACGGTGGCCATATCTAATGATAAGTGGCACCGAAGCACAGCCTCCCTAGGCTCCCAACAAAATAGACCCACCTCGTCCAAGCAGAACTACACCGGACGATTATTTTTAGGTCGATTTAAATGGTCAAAAAATACGCGTTTAAAATATTTAGCAAATGTATTCATCTGTCGATAAGACGAGACAACAAATAATAGGAAGCAGACCGTTTCACAATTTCTTCAAAATACTCTCTGACCCTGCGGAGTGATATGGGCATTTAGTAAATAAAATAATGGCATGGGAAAACATGAAAAGACGGATTGTGGATTTCACCCTTGTCGGAACTGGACTGCGAATAGTTAACGCTCCAGCTCATGCAAAAATATTCCAGCAGCAGCTGCCAGAAGTGAATCCAACTGTCGGCATTGGTGATTACAATAAAACACGAAGGGGTTATTTTTTTCGCGACAAACATGGACGTTTAAATCACGAACAAATTGGGGTTCAGCTTGCTCCCTTGTGCCTTTTCTTCCTCTCTGTCCCCTCTACACACCCAACCCCCATTCACACACTTACACTTACACATACACGCACATACACAGCAGGCATTGCATTGCAAGTAAAGGTAGCTTGCAACCAGGCAGACATATATAGGCTGTATACTCTGTACATGCAGGGGTTAACTTTCGTAAAAGTCCCCAGGGGTTGGCTTTCAGCTGCACATAATATGAGCTAGAGCGGAGGGTGTTGTTTATTTACGTTCATTTTACTCTTTTTATGGGCTCCTCGCAACCTCACATACCTCTTTTTTGAGTCACGCCAGAAGAAAAGAATATTATAAATACAAACATACATAATTTGTTTTAGCGTTGAGCTTAGGTATCTTTAGGCCAAACTAAGAGCTCCCCCTACTGGGTAATACAAGGTAGTTGAATAACATCTTCAGGCGCAGTGCTTCATAAAATCATTCCACTCAACTTTTCAAAAATTTTACCTTGGCAAAAAGAAAAGTGCAAACTGATGCGTTACAAGTACACTCACGATATGAGTGGCAGAAAATTACCACCATACATGTCCCTGAACATCATGCTGTGGAGACAGATTTTTTTTTCAGAATGGACAAGGAAGGTGGTCAGAGTTAGAGAGGATGTATGGAGACAGCACAAGGTAATCCCGAAAGAAAAACATTTGCAGAATTTTGCAGGCAGTGAAATACTTGAGGCTGTGTTTGAGGTTCACCTTTTAATAGGACCAGAACCTTAAACGCATAGCCAAAGCTACAATCGTGTAGTTGATCAAAGCATACTTCTGTGTTACAATGACCAAGTCAAAGTTCAGACTTACATTTTACAATGCACGACAAATTTTTCAGTAAAAAAAAAAAAGAAACAGCTTTTTTCTTCAAAATTGTACACTACTTTGCATTGGTCATGTTGTGGAATTTTTTCTTTAACAAAGAGTGAGGAAATACTGTTTCAAAACCCAAAGAACCAAAGAAAAAATATATTCTTAATCAGTATTTATTCGAAGGCTTTGCAGCGTTCGAAGTCTCTGCTCACTGATCGCAGTTAGGAGAAAGAGCCTCGAGCAGAACACAGCTTACAGTTTTATAGGGAGAGTTTCATTCCATTCACATAGTTTGATAATCTACTTGGTTACAGAACAGATAGCAAACACACGTATCTTCTTTCACTAGGGGAGTCAAGCACAGCATGAGGGTGCATAGAAGAAACAATTTAATAACTTTATTGAAATAGCAAGGCCCGAGAAGTAGCTTCATGAGCACCTGCATTACACAAATATCATTATACTGTTATGCATTGTTTTACTCATAATCATGTAGTAGTCTTAAGATTTTCCACTACAGTCACATTATGAAAATACTCAAATATATTGGAGCTTGGGGCAAATTTATCATATTTTCAAAATATGAAAAAGTTCATGTAGACATGTACACCTTTATAACCTTTAAAATAAATGCAAGTAAATAAATAAATAACATTATTTCACTAGCTTCTTCAACCATAGATTAAATACAATTAGCAAGAACAGTTGGTAATACTGTTGCCTCGCAGCAAGCAGGTCCTGGATTCGATTCCCAGCCTGGGGTCTTTCTGCATGAAGTTTGCATGTTCTCCCTGTGAATACGTGGGTTTTCTCCAGCTTCCTCCTACGGTCCAAAAACATGACTGTAAGGTTAATTGGTTTCTCATTGGTTTCTAATTGGTGTGCATGCATGGTTGTTTGTCCTGTCTGTCTCTGTGTTGCCCTGCGATGGACCGACGACCTGTCCAGGGTGTAACCCGCCTCTTGCCCGAAATGTCTTGCTGGAAATAGGCACCAGCACATCTCCTTACCCCACTAGGGACAAAGGTGTAAGAAGATGGATGAATGTTATAATTTTTAGAGAAAGAAGCAAGCCTCATTTGCTATAAAGTAATAATATGCGCTTGCTATAAATTCTTCTAATAAGACTAAGATTTCAGTTCAGTGAACTATTTAATGTCGATTTATATATATAAAAAAAAAGTTTCATGGCACTCCACAGTCAGAGGAAAATTACTTGTTGGGCCATTGACTTTGCAGCAATCCCTCATTTTGAGCATACCTATAACAAAATAGTGTTTGTGTGTGTGGGTGTGTGTGTGTGTGGGTGTGTGTATCAGACTCTATTAGTCACATCCGCAAGTTGCTGGTCACCAGTGTTTCTTGACTCTAGACATACTGGTCTCACTTTCTGAGTTATGATATGTGTGGTAGTGTGTGTTTACACCACTAACAACCACTGAGTTAATTATTCAGTCTGCACTGAATAAAATAGAAATAGTCTTTGTTGGCCCTCAATGGGGAAAGTCAGCAGCAAAGTCACAAGCCAAAGGAAGTATACATTTTCACACAATGTGTATGACGTAAAAGCTGAGAATTAAAGCTCTGCTACTTATGTATAAGTAAGTCACACTTTTATGTGTCAAATAAACAAACAAATTTGAATATAACACAAAGATAGCTTGAGTAACTACAAAATGCATTTTTACAATAATTGTATTTATTAAGAAAACAAAGTTGTCCAAATAAGAATAAAAACAGAAATGTCTTTTATTGTACAATAGGGATTATGTCTGGTGCAATAACAGCAAATCTGACGGGCACTCAAAGCATACAGATTCACACGAAGATAATAATATAAGATATATAAAAGCAAGATAAAGAGTAGCCGTATGTGGAAAATTGCACCATAAAATTATGTGCAGTTATTAAAAATAGTAAACTCTGTTCTAAAGGAATGTGCAACTGAGTGGGGTCATTAAAAATGCACAAAATGGCAAAGTTTAATACTGAGCTTGTTTAAATACTAAAAAGGAAGATTAGGAAACTGCAATTCTGAATCAAAGTTTGAAGGAGGATAGACTAATAAAAGCAGTGAAATTCTCCTATAAATCCAAATGGGATATATGACGTAAAATATCAAATGTGATTGTATATAAATATAGCTTCAAATATGTTCTAATTTCTAAACCAACACACTGAACACTTTTTTTTGTATATATTTAGAGTGCAGTTTGGGTTCACAGCAGACAGAGGGCAGTATGACTCTACTTTGTACCACTGTTGAAACAGAAGCTATATCACATTACTCTTTGCTATGTAATACGAAAAATTAAGCCAGGCAGTTTCCTGTCCAGGTCTAAGATCCTGGTCTAAAAGAGAAATATTTTTCGTATTTGAGAGGCATGTGTGCGAATATTTGTGACATTTTAAAGACTTAAATTGTGCAGTCTTAATTAGAAGCTAGTAAAGACCAGTGATGTTAAAGTTAATTTGCTTTTACTGAGCTGTACTTCAATAATTTCAATTGCTCGTTGAAATTCAGGTGCCCAAAAGAGTTTGTACTCTTTTAGTCAATTTAAGCAATTGTTCATGTTTGAAATATAACAGGCAAGCACATTTTGCTTTCAAAAACAAGTCCCTTCAGTTCAGTATGCTAAAGCACAATCACAATCATTACACCCAGGTACCATAGGTAGACACTCAAGCAGCTCTTTTCAAGCTGTTGAGACTAATTGATGCCCTTTGGCCATCAGCAGTAAGGACATTTTTAAAAGAATACAGTGACTGAGAGATTAAAAGAAATACTTTGTGAGGATAGTGGCCCACATTTTTGTGGCCTTGCAAGTCACCATGTGGGTGTAAAGTTTTAAAATGCACTGATTCATTCATTGGCGGGTGTTCATGGACAGTTCTAGATAAGGGCCAGCAGAGGCCTAAGCCCCTGTAGCGTTGGTCCTGGCCTCTACTGTAATATGTGCTGAAGAGATTATGGCAAATCAATTTCTTATGATGATATGTGGTGACACAGAAATCATAACTAATTGGACCAATTTCATTTTGTACCTTCACAGTTGTATCTTAACAAGGATAAAAAAAAAACACTTTTAGATCTGAAACCTGCAGAACTGGCTCACTTAATATATTAAAGGAAGAGATATTGTCGTGTTTTAGTCTTTTCCTTTTTTTTGTTCTGTGCCCCCATGAAAATGTATTTTGACTGCATGCATTAGTTTGACTAGAGACAATCCAAAATAAAGCTATCATAATTCCACTCTATAAGAAAGGATGGTTTAAAGGCATCAGTAAAAGCACATTATTAATACAGCATTACATACAGGATGAGAGAATGAAAGTCTCTAAGTGGACTGCACAAAAATGTAACAAACAGAAAGAGTAGCATCTTGAAAGAGTATCTGCTCTTAAACAAGAAAGAAAATTCTGTTAATGTTAGATTCATAAACCACAGATTGTTTTCCATGTTCACGTTTCTCTATAATGGGTGTGTTTTAGAGATGTAATACTAATGGTACTCAAGGTAGGGTAAAAGGCAGTTGCAGAATAAAAGGCCAGCTGCCTGCTAAACAGATGATAATATAATAAAGGAGTCAAGAAATATGAAACCAGATGCTGGTTAAGCTCTTTGTGAGTAGAGGAACATGTATTGTTCAATTCCATCTTTATGGTCATATTTAATAAATCTGTAAATATATGTACTTATGAGGCTTGGTGCCAGTCTCATATTTAACACCTTTAAGCTGGTGTTAAACATGCTTTCAATTAAGCCCGCATTTTTCTGTATCCCAAATGTATTTTTTATTGGTGTGACCATTGGTAGAAGAAAATGTCTCCTCATAAAGACTTAAAAGGGTTTATACTTGAGTAGTCCCAATTGCTTATTAACTCAATTATTTGAATAATGTTACCTATTCTCAGTCAAAGTTCTAGCCAACAGCTGAATTACTACTTTTCAGCAGCATGTGGTGAAAACCCTCCATTTAGAAGGTTTTGCACCCCTTAAAATTGTTTTCAGTGAATTCCACATTACAATCGCAAGTTTTCATGCATATAATTTGGATTTAAAAATATAGAGCAGCAAAAAGCAGAACATGTAGTCTGCTGATAACACGTAATTTTCGAAAATCTTCCAAAAATAAAATCAAAATTTTTTATGAGGTGTCCTTGAGAACCACCTTTTGCAGACATTACACTTGAAATTCCTTTTGGGGAATTTTCCAGAGACATAAATTGTCATCACCACCATGTTTCAAATTTGAAACTGTGTGTGTAATGTGAAGTGCTGGTATATGGGCCACGGTGTTGTCTTTTTGCTACAACTCATTCTTCCACAGGTTGTTGTCCTGACTACATGACTTATTTTTAAACCTTAATCTAAACTTGCTTATGGGTATTCTTCATGAATGCCAGACTTGTAGAGAGCAGGGACGATGCTTCTGTCAACAGATTTTCCCACCTGGGCGTGATTCTCTTTCTTGTTTTGGATTATGGATCAGACAGTTCTCTGTGACATGTGCAAGGCTTGGCATGTGTATAAACACAAATGGTTGTACCTGATTGTATTTTGCGGTGTCACATTAAACAATACTGAAAACATATCTCACCTTTCAGACCGTTTTTTTCCTGAAATGTGGAAAAGTGTATCATTTTCCTTTGATGTCACTGTTATGAGCTACACTGTCTCACAAACCCCACAGAAACACATTAAAATTTAAAGCTGAAATGTAAAAAAGCAAAGAATTTCAAGGGACACGAGATGTTTTGCAATTATAAAAAGGCATATTATCAGGAAGATGAGTCATTAGCTAGATAGCAGAGCATTTTTGGTTTGAATTTGCAGAGCAGCACATTTAGTCTGACTGCCTGTGTTATTTACGTAGGAGGCTGAAGGACCCAATCCTGACTGAGACTTTGAGGCTAATTTTGATGTGTAATGAACTGAGAAAATGAGATACTGGTGCAAACTGCTCACAGAAGTCAGCACTGACAAGATGAGGAAAGGAGTAGGGCTTCAGAGATGAAGCCTTAGCCTACTGTTACGCTCTTCCTCATCTTGAGAATTGCTCCTTCTTTCAAGTATTTACAGCTGAATTACTCCCAAACAAAAAAAAACCTACCAGATCTCAGTATAGCATTAAGAAGACGTCACAGGCGACTGTCCTCTGGTGTAATGTGGAGATGTGGGCGTGATCATATTACAATATTCCTGGAAAAATGGTTAAGCCTAATAGGCTTCTTATCTCTAGGGGTTTATTTTGGGAACATCATCAAAAATGTGAAATTTTGTGAATCAGGTTATAGATTTTTTTTTTTTTTGTATAAGCAAGTGCTGAATTTGGACTTAAAATTATTAAAGCATAGAGAGGAAATGAAAAAAAAAGCTAAATTTACCAGGTAAGTGATCATCAGACACCGACTAAACTAAAAAGTGGTTTAAATGTCAACTTCTGAGTTTGTGTGACTATTCCTCACTTGGTCTGGTTGACCTAAGACTACTCTCAAAATACAAGGAAGATATTGTTTTCTGTACTGATGAAAATTAATCACTGCTCTACGAAAAAAAAAGAAAGAAATTGAAGCTGAGGGGGTTTGATACTCTTTTGGCTTTTACACAAGCTTTAAAGTAAGAAGTCTTCTGAGTGCAGTGATGAACAATTCTATTGCCCATGGCTGGAAGAGCTAATTAGAATCTATTTATAATCATAGGGGAACATATCCAAAGAGTTAGAAGAAAATAGGGGACAGAGAACGAAAAGGGGGTGTAGTAATGGGGGTTGCTCTAAGAAAGTTTGTGCAAATGGTGGAACAGTGAAAGGTTCAGCACAGGATGACCAGGTTTTAGTCAAGACTTTCCTCCTGGAGGAATAAAACTGCTGTTTACTACACTCAGGGTGTGGATTGTCAAGAAGGCAGTTTAGCTGATTTTAAAGATATACTTTTCTGAAACGTTTCATGACATCTGAGGCTGGGTGTTATGCAATAATCTCATGGGACAACACACAAAGAAAAAGCAAATCATAGGAGAAAAAAAGTTTAAAAACAAAAGCGAGGAAGCAAAGAAAACTATTTTTTGCTTCATACTTTAGTACCAACATTTTGCAATAAAATGCAGAACATATTAAACTAGAGAGGCGAGAAAGACTAATTTCCCTTTTTCTCTGAGTCTCTCTGGCTTAATTTTCCCTCAACACTTTCATCATCAAAGATTCCTATGAAGAATTGGCTCTTCTTTAGGACTGCTGGCTCTCTGCTGGCTGCAGCTTATTGTTTATGCGGTGATGCAGTTAAGAACAGAGACAAAGTTCACTGTGGATCACCCATCATCTGCTTGTAGGCATTAAAAGTGTTGGAATCACAAGCAAACACCAAATGGTTTGGTAATGTGCCTTGCAACAAGGATTTCCAAACTTTTTATAAGATCTTACAATCACAAATTCCAAATTATTATATTCAGATTTTATGTGATTGTAGTCATTTTGAGATGTCGATACTTGCAAGGCACCGTATAGACAACAAGGTCACAAACACTGCCAGGTCTATGTATTTATCACATAATTTGAACTGTACTGCATTTAATTTAACCCTCCTATTATGTTCGTTTCTGAGGTACAGCAATAATGTTCGTGGGTCAATTTGACCCGGCGAGTGTTTAATCATGCAATAGTTTCAGAAACCAAAATATTCCACCAAAACATTTTTGTATCTGTAATTAACTACAATACTAACCATTCCAATCATTATTTGTGCAATGATGTTTTTTTATTTCTCAGAAATTAAGGGTCAGTGATGACAACCTACTCCTTTACTCATTTTTACATAAAAAATGGAATTTGCATTTTTTTTTATGTCCACTGATAAAAACCTAGACACAAAAAAACAATAATTTCCTTGAAATTGATCTATGGTAATTTTTTTATATTACACTTTTTTTTTTTCAATGGGTTATCTTTATATTTGAACTTGAGACACAAATACTGTTCAGGGTCAAATGGACCCGCTGATTAAAATCAAGATAAATGAGTCATGCAGAGAGTATTTATGTTTCCCTCCACTTCTGCTGAGTGTCACTCAGTGTGGGTGGAGTTTGTCTACAGGAACAGAAAAGATTCCCTTCAAAAGTCATATGAACGCCTTCTTTCTCGCCGTTTCCTAGTGAAGTAAAGAGAGTAGTGAGAAAGTGGGCTTGTGTGTGTCGGGGTGTGCATGTATGTGTGTGGTGTGTTATGTTTGTGTGTGTGTGGTGAAATATGGTTCATAGCTACAAGGAAACATATAGAATTGGACATTTTTTAATCTTTTTTTGCACTTTAACTTGACTGCCGGGTCAAATTGACCCGAACAGTATCTATGTAAAAAGTAGACGCAGGGGGTGGTGCAAATGTGTAAAGTGAATACATTTTCAATTTATATGTGCACCTATTAAGACAAATATAAAAAGCTTCATGCAAAAGAAAAAAAACTTCCAACTATTTAATAAAAAATTTAAACTTTAAAACGGGTCAATTTGTCTCGGAACATAACAGGAGGGTTAAACTGCATTCTGATGTATTGTACTCGTATGAACTGGACAGGTTTTATTATATTTTTCTGAATAACTGGATATAAATTGGACCTTTTTATCTAGTAAAAGTGTCTTTGGAATAAATTTGTCATAAACTGGTGCTTCCCAAACAAGCAGAACTAAATTGAAAACTATTCGAATCTCCCCTGTTTTTACAGAAAATTGATGAAACACTATGAAATATGAAGCAGCCTAGAAGAAAAACTGATTTGGGGTTATTATGACCAAATATTTTCTTACACTTTCTATGTTCTTTAGACGACATAAAAGAAAACATTTTTAAATATTAAACCACCCTGTGACCTGTGTCCACTGTGGGGTCAAGACATTCAAAACTATAGAGAAAGAAATGGGGAAAGGGGTGAAAACCCAAAGTGCTGCAGAGAACATAATGATAGTTAAGGATAAAAGTAGTTGTTACTAAAATAGTTTAGTGTTATTGGATATGATTGGAAGAAACATCTACTCAGCTTTTAAATGGAGCATTCTGTCTATTAAACATGCTGCTGACCTGTAATGCGTTTACTTCTGTCGCAGTGTAGAGCCACTGTACTGTGCTCCAAGTTTTTATGTAAAAAAAACAGTAAGAAAAGCAGTGAGCTCCCACACATGCATCCCCAAGAGGCCCTATTAAAGTCAAGGTTAAATCCCATTCTGCGCTGTCTCACACTTCACACTAACACCCTCTCTGAAAGTTCTCTAATATCAGGGATCCTTTGCGGCACTTGAAATCCTCAGAGACGCACAGACATTGGTATAATACTACTGGTGGTGTTCTTGCAATCCAAGGTGAGCTTTTTGCCCATTTTTGCCTGCACACAACCCTCACAATGACCCACCATTTTTTTTCTTAAGGAAAATAAAGTGTTTCAGACTTTTTTGGTTTGAGCCTATTTCTTTTCATCTTTCAAAGTAGACTTTTTTTCATTTTGACAGAAAGAGGAAATCAATCTTCCAGGACTCCCATGTGGGAGTTCAGCATTGTCATCTTTTTTTGTTGTTAAGATACATTTGTGAAAAAAAATAAAATAAATAAATCTGCCTCAGAGACTTTGTTTGTGAGAAATGCCATGTAGGATTGTCTTGAGTTTTCAGAAAATTTCATTTGTGACATTGCCCAACATGTTGTCTTTTTGCAAATACATTTACCAGCTGTATGAATCAGTCAAATAATGCCTGTGATTTCTCAAACCTGATGCTGCAATATAACGGAAATGAATTTGTGGAAAGCATGCTTTTAGTGTAATCCTAGCAGAGAAGGGAACTGGGCCGTGACAGAGTTGAACTGATGCAGTTTCGCCTGAATTACATAGGAAAATGAAGTGAATGTGAGAGAGAAAATTGAGATGGGCTTTGTGATATTATATAAGTCTATAGATAGAAGAAGTTCTATATCAACCAAGGAGATGAATGCATAAATCTCAAAAAAGAAATTCCCTATAGGGTTAATAAATTTACTCTACAACTTCAGGATTATGTTGTTCATAATGTTGATAAAACTATGATAATATGTCCATAACACTTGCTGCTAAGTACATTTAAACCGATATGACCTTTCATGTATATGTTCAAATATTACTGAACATTGGACTTTTCAGCTTTTGAAACATTTGAACATCTCAATGTGAAATTAAAATCTTCTCAATCTACATTAATGTTGCTGCTCGCAAAGCTACTGGCAATTCCAAAGCTTTGCAAAAGTGATTTCTAAGATAGCAGAAGACAGACTAGCACAGACTTGCAAAGTGAAAGGAAAATCATTCATTGGTCAAACGAGACCGTTACGGAACTTATTGGAGCAAATGGCACACATCACTCTGATTCCTGCATGATGGTGGCAGCATCATGCAATGGGGATGTTTTCTTCGATAGAAGTATGGAAGCTGATTAGAGCTAAAGGGAAGATACAAGGTAAACCTGCCATATACAGGCCTCATAAACTACATTTTAGCCTCTGATGTTAAATTGGTAAAATGTGAGAAAGGCAATACTTGCAAAAAGGCTAGATTTTTTTTTAAAAAGTCACTCGAAAAAATACCTTATAGTTTGTTTCAGTTTTCAAGCTTTCTCATGCATTAAACTGATGAAGCTGTTACACACACTGTTTCCATAATGAACACGGAAACCTCTAGCCTTCACGTTAATATTCTATTGACTTTTTTTTCCGGCTGCTAATTAGAACCAATTAATGAAAACTGTTGTGCTCATTTCCCTGTTTTGCTTTGTGTGACAGCAGAAGGAAACTTTTTTTAATGAATAATCACACATCACAAGAAAAGAAGGTGGATTTATCTGTGTTATACAGCCTGTTGTCCATGAAAATGAGACTGCAGAATCGCTGAATATTCACACAGTGCACTGCAAGTGTGACACTGAATACCAGACAGGAAGAATAGTTTGCTCATATTTCACCTTTCACACTGGTGTGTTGTGTGCTTACAAAGCAATGAGTTAAAGCGTTGACTTGTTTTTCTAAGTGATTTCCAGACATTTATATTTCTCTCATTACCGCTCTGAACAGGGCAATATGTCAGACACAATATTGCAGATTAATAACTGTTATGTTATGCTTTATTTTTTTCTAATAAAACTTGCCTGAGCTCTTCTGCATGACTCCGTGTTTATTATTATGCATGTTGTTTGAACAGGACAAGCAGTTAATGGAAATTATGTCCTGTGGATTTAATTGTTGGAAAGAGAAAAGTGAAATGCTGCCACCAGGCACTTAGCGGAGTGGGAAGTTAAGGATGAGGGAACAATTTCTGTAATAATTTGTTCATCTGCTTATGAAGCATGCACTGTGAGAGAGATGGACGAGTTATTCTACTAATAAATGTGCAACTCTGATTCATGCAGAACTAATAAATGTGATGGCTTTCATGGATGACCAATTAGGTATGATTCCTCATTCTGGTGCCTATTTCTTGTGGTCAGCGGTTGACCACAAGAAATGTGTGTGTGGGGGTGTGTGGGCGTGTGTGTGTGTGTGTGTGTATTAGTATTAGTTGTGTTACCACCCCCACGCCACTAGACGCAGCAATAGGCCCGAAAAGATGCAACTAAGAAGCAGATTTAGTTTAGTTTACACAGAAAGCTACGCAATTTGTTAAAAACTGTGAGCTGCGCTGAAGTAAATAAAAGAGAGAAGTTCAAGTAGATGCTGAGAGTGAAACTCCTTCCTAAAGATGAAGCTATATCACAGATTAAAAAAGAAAATAAAAACGGGAGGCCGCGGTTAATATAGGAAATAGCGCCCCCTTCACTTCCGAGTTCGATCTGCCTGCAATTATAGTGGTTTTCTGAGGTGGTGACGGGAGAGGTAGTGGCGCAGCGGAACCTTTGTTTGGGGGGCGTTGCTTCCAGGTTGGATGGACTTCCGGTTTGCCTCAAACGCAACCTGAATGCTAACGGCAGCGCTTTGGTCGACATTGCTGACTTCTGTTTAATTGTCCTTCAGGTCACTATACGGTAAAAACAAACAAACACAAAAACTACCCTGTAAGATGCTTACATATTAGTCGATCAGAATATATCACTGAGTTACGGTTTCTGTGCACCGTTTTGCTAATCGTTGCCAGTTTTATCAGGCGAGGGTAGTTGGCAATATGCCAGCTCGCGCTGAGGACCGTTATATCTTAACGTCTCCATGTTTGATAAGTTCTATTTTGCTTTGTTTGAATAATATTCAGTTAAAATCAGTGTACATTTTAATGGTTATGCCAGGTGATATGGAACTAGATGCAGTAAAGCTTTGTGGCACTTGATTTGTCCTTTCTGGCCCATGTGTGTGAGGTTCATTGTTGCCTTTGATTGTTTACCACCCAATGGTAATGTAAAACATTAATATTGTACACTGTAAAAGGTTTGTTTGTTAACAGATATTAAAAAAAACACTCAATCTGGATGCTAAGGGCAGCGTTTCAGTCATCATTGCTGACTTCTGTTTATTTCAGAATTGTTTACTTCAGATTGTGTCATCAGTGTTACAGCAGTCCTGACACTCAGGACCTGTAACATTCCTATAAAAACACTTGTTTTTTTTTTGCAATTGTTGTTGGCTTTTATTATGATGGCATGTCATAAGCCAACACAAACTAGTGTGTATTATAAATGAGAACATAAACTATACATACATTTTAAATGTATTCTGAAATTGTGGTACATGGTATTTACGGTATATGTAACACCTTTGAGTCAATACTTTGCAAAAGCACCCTTTGATTTTAGCTGCAAGTCTTTTTGATATATTGTCTGAAAAGAGGCAAGTTTTAATCTCTATCATTCACTGTATCAGCATAGGATTTTGAAGCTCTGTTTAAATGTAAAGTAACTCTAAATTCACTGACTTTCAAACTCCCCACTAAAATTGCTTTCAAAATTGTTAGACGGTTTATATGCATGCTAACATTAACATTGGTTTTAAACACATACCAGAGCTAGCTAAATTAGTTTTTGCACAGGCTTGTGCATATTGTGAATGCCTTCCACAAAGTATCAAGGTTACTAATCAACTTGCTGGAATTTGGAATCTTCTGGATGGGTGTCTATCTAATGTCAGTAAGACCTTAAAACAAAAATAATTAATAATTTATCAGGGTGTTTTGCTCAGATCAAACCTGTTGCCCTTTCAGGCTCAGTTTCTGGTTGCAGACAGCTCTGCGAGTATTGAGGGTCAAAGTACAAAAATTACCTCATCCTTTCTCCAACAAGATGAAAGCTTGGGGCATTGGGGTATTGGGTGGTGATTTTCACTGTTGTCTATTTCTGCCTACATTTGTCTTTTACAGTCTGATAAATCGCTTGAAAAATATTATTTTTAAGGGATATAAAATGATATAATGAAATAGGAGTAAAGTCTGAACAAATCCTTAATGTTTTTTTTTCCTCCCCTCCAGGGGGTCTTTTGTGGGCTCTAGTGTCCCTTATATGAAAGTAGGCTGACAGGAATGGGGGAAGACATGCGGCAAATTTCACTGGGTCTGGTAATTGAACCCGCGACGGCCGCGTCAAGGCCTCCAAACGTGGGTCGCGCTATCCCCTACGCCACCACAGCATGCCCAAATGTGTCTTTATCACATGGGTAACATGTTAAATGTTACCCATTTAACATATGTTAAATATGTTAAATGGATAACATATTAACCATAACATATCTCTAAGACAAGAGGTAACCAAAACCCTTTTGGTATATTTACTTCAGTTTTGTTATTTGAACTGTCTAAACTATTGTACTTAATGTACCTATTAAGCCTAGAAGAGTCCCAGATTAAGTTATTCCAAAAGGGCATAAGACTAGCTAATTTAAGATTGGGTGTCCAAAACCATTCTTTTAGTTATAAAAAGTACATTTATGTTTTTATATATTGCTAAAAGGTTAAAAAAAAATAAAAAAATAATCTGTGCAAATAAGTTGTGCTCATCTCCAGAGATAAATAAAAACAAGCTTAGAATCGACAATTTAGCGATAATTTAGCACAATATTGTATGTGAAGTTCTTTTTTTTTTTTTATTCTCATGATCATAAATATGATTTTGAACAATCCAGGGAACAAAACAAGGAATAAATAAGTGGGTGAAAACTATTTCAAATTCTAGTGTGGAGCTGAATGTGAGGCTGCTGAATAAGTCATACAAACCCGGAGTCCATTAGGGCAGTGGTTCTCAAACTTTTTTCAGTGATGTACCCCCTTAAAAATATATTTTTAGTCAAGTACCCCCTGACACGGGCAAAACATTTTTGGAATTAAAAAGGGGTACAGTGCTGTAAAATCACGGTCTGATTTATTAAAACCAAACAACTTATATCAGTGAACTTGACAAATACATCCATATTGCAAACATTGCATGGTTAAACAAAAAGAAAAACAGAAGACGGTGACCACCAGGAAGGTATAAAACCAGTCAAACCGTTTTATTTTAAAGGATATTGAAACTAAATACTGAATATAAAATTCAGTGCATGAACACACATTTATATTTTATCGAACTTTTCACAAAATAATTTTTCCCAAGATTTATTATGAGGAGCCTACTGATTTATTAAAGATATTTTGAAAAGCTTCACGTACCCCCTGCAGTGCCTCCACGTACCCCCATTTGAGAACCACTGCTCTAGGGTGTCCCTACGCTCTTTCAGGTCTCATACTGATGTTTCCAGTTTTGTTAGAGCCAAATTATAGACAGCGTTTCACCAGGAGACCTAGAGTGAGGAGCCCCGCCCCTTTCCCCCTTGCGCCTCAGACAGAGTTTGGGGAAAAAGATGGCGGTCGTTCTTCGTTCGCTAAAGCTGTTCTTGTTTACAGGTTAGTAGTGTGAAGCTGGTGGAAACTGTCCCCGCTAAAATGTAAATTTACAAGTTCATTCGGTGCTGATTTCGTAATTACTTGCTAGACGTGTTTAGACGTTCGAGGGAAAAAGAGTGATTTTGTTTCATAATTACAGTTTGTAGCTATAACGGTGGTAAAACAGCCGTTATAGAAGTTTGCTACATGTATCTAAACTTCGATACACTCTCCGAACCAACCTTATTAAGATTTCGGTGGTATCCTGACGGGTTGTGTTATCTTTTGATAGGAAGTGTTAAAGTTACTCTGTTACATGTACCGGAAATCAGTTCTCATCAGTTTCAAACATTTATTATAGACGTTACCACTTGTCCCCTACTACCCTGTAATTGATTCTACTGTACTAGCTTAAGCTAGATCTAGTCCTCTAAATATGCCCATATTAAATTATAGAACTAATAATATGATTACATTTTTCAGAGTTATTACAATTCAAAGAAATTAGTAGCCTTACAATTTCACTGAACTTGAGGAATAGTTTTCTTTTTATGTAAATCTGTAAGATTTAAATCGATTGTTGAATTGTTTTGATTTGGCCCATGGATGCTGTCACAGCTGGTGTGGGCTGATGTTGTTTATTGAAGTAGATGGAATATGGTTGTTTTGGAGCAACGGAAGGACACATGGACATGAATGCACAAAGGAATGTTCAATGTATGATTGCATGATTTCATGATTTTGACAATTTGTAATAAAACAGACAGAGTTTGGGGAAGAAAACGGCGGTCGTTCTTCGTTCGCTAAAGCTGTTCTTGTTTACAGGCTTCCCACTCGGAAGAAAGGAGAAGAAGAGACAAAACAAAACAAACATCAATTGTTACAACTGTTTCAATACAGCTGAGACATGTAACATAGGTATAAAAAACATTTTTTCTGAGGTAACAGACTGCGATGTCATCGATGACATCACGTCCGTCCCTGACTGTCACTGATGACATCAGACCGACAAAACGAACGTGATGTCATCGATGACATCGCAGGCTGTTCCTTCAGAAGTGCTTGAATAAGACGACCACGTGGTAATGTGAAGGCCTGTGAAGGCCCTCGCACCGAACGTGGACGCGAGGGCCTGTGAAGGCCTGGGATCCTTCAAGGACCTGGCCTGTGAAGGCCCTTGCACCGAACGTGGACGCGAGGGCCTGTGAAGGCCAGGGATCCTTCATGGACCTGGCCTGTGAAGGCCCTCGCACCGAACGTGGACGCGAGGGCCTGTGAAGGCCAGGGATCCTTGAATGACCTGACCTGTGAAGGCCCTCGCACCGAACGTGGACGCGAGGGCCTGTGAAGGCCAGGGATCTTTGAATGACCTGACCTGTGAAGGCCCTCGCACCGCCACGTGGATGCGAGGGGACTGTGAAGGCCAGGGATCCTTCAAGGACCTGGCCTGTGAAGGCCCTCGCACCGCCCGTCTGGATGCGAAGGCATGTGAAGGCCCTGGCCTGTGAAAGCCCTCGCACCAGCACCTGTATGCGAGGGCCTGTGAAGTCGTGTAAAAGTAGTAGAAAAAGTTGAGTACCTTTCTATTGTTTCTATTCTCTGCTCCTTCCATGCGTTGCTCTAGGGCAGTGGATCTCAAACTTTTTTCAGTGATGTACCCCCTTAAAAATATATTTTTAGTCAAGTACCCCCTGACACGGGCAAAACATTTTTGGAATTAAAAAGGGGTACAGTTCTGTAAAATCACGGTCTGATTTATTAAAACCAAACAACTTATATCAGTGAACCTGACAAATACATCCATATTGCAAACATTGCATGGTTAAACAAAAAGAAAAACAGAAGACGGTGACCACCAGGAAGGTATAAAACCAGTCAAACCGTTTTATTTTAAAGGATATTGAAACTAAATACTGAATATAAAATTCAGTGCATGAACACACATTTATATTTTATCGAACTTTTCACAAAATAATTTTTTCCAAGACTTATTATGAGGAGCCTACTGATTTTTTAAAGATATTTTGAAAAGCTTCACGTACCCCCTGCAGTACCTCCACGTACCCCCATTTGAGAACCACTGCTCTAGGGTGTCCCTACGCTCTTTCAGGTCTCATACTGATGTTTCCAGTTTTGTTAGAGCCAAATTATAGACAGCGTTTCACCAGGAGACCTAGAGTGAGGAGCCCCGCCCCTTTCCCCCTTGCGCCTCAGACAGAGTTTGGGGAAAAAGATGGCGGTCGTTCTTCGTTCGCTAAAGCTGTTCTTGTTTACAGGTTAGTAGTGTGAAGCTGGTGGAAACTGTCCCCGCTAAAATGTAAATTTACAAGTTCATTCGGTGCTGATTTCGTAATTACTTGCTAGACGTGTTTAGACGTTCGAGGGAAAAAGAGTGATTTTGTTTCATAATTACGGTTTGTAGCTATAACGGTGGTAAAACAGCCGTTATAGAAGTTTGCTACATGTATCTAAACTTCGATACACTCTCCGAACCAACCTTATTAAGATTTCGGTGGTATCCTGACGGGTTGTGTTATCTTTTGATAGGAAGTGTTAAAGTTACTCTGTTACATGTACCGGAAATCAGTTCTCATCAGTTTCAAACATTTATTATAGACGTTACCACTTTTCCCCTACTACCCTGTAATTGATTCTACTGTACTAGCTTAAGCTAGATCTAGTCCTCTAAATATGCCCATATTAAATTATAGAACTAATAATATGATTACATTTTTCAGAGTTATTACAATTCAAAGAAATTAGTAGCCTTACAATTTCACTGAACTTGAGGAATAGTTTTCTTTTTATGTAAATCTGTAAGATTTAAATCGATTGTTGAATTGTTTTGATTTGGCCCATGGATGCTGTCACAGCTGGTGTGGGCTGATGTTGTTTATTGAAGTAGATGGAATATGGTTGTTTAGGAGCAACGGAAGGACACATGGACATGAATGCACAAAGGAATGTTCAATGTATGATTGCATGATTTCATGATTTTGACAATTTGTAATAAAACAGACAGAGTTTGGGGAAGAAAACGGCGGTCGTTCTTCGTTCGCTAAAGCTGTTCTTGTTTACAGGCTTCCCACTCGGAAGAAAGGAGAAGAAGAGACAAAACAAAACAAACATCAATTGTTACAACTGTTTCAATACAGCTGAGACATGTAACATAGGTATAAAAAACATTTTTTCTGAGGTAACAGCCTGCGATGTCATCGATGACATCACGTCCGTCCCTGACTGTCACTGATGACATCAGACCGACAAAACGAACGTGATGTCATCGATGACATCGCAGGCTGTTCCTTCAGAAGTGCTTGAATAAGACGACCACGTGGTAATGTGAAGGCCTGTGAAGGCCCTCACACCGAACGTGGACGCGAGGGCCTGTGAAGGCCTGGGATCCTTCAAGGACCTGGCCTGTGAAGGCCCTTGCACCGAACGTGGACGCGAGGGCCTGTGAAGGCCAGGGATCCTTCATGGACCTGGCCTGTGAAGGCCCTCGCACCGAACGTGGATGCGAGGGCCTGTGAAGGCCAGGGATCCTTGAAGGACCTGGCCTGTGAAGGCCCTCGCACCGAACGTGGACGCGAGGGCCTGTGAAGGCCAGGGATCCTTCATGGACCTGGCCTGTGAAGGCCCTCGCACCGAACGTGGACGCGAGGGCCTGTGAAGGCCAGGGATCCTTGAATGACCTGACCTGTGAAGGCCCTCGCACCGAACGTGGACGCGAGGGCCTGTGAAGGCCAGGGATCCTTGAATGACCTGACCTGTGAAGGCCCTCGCACCGCCACGTGGACGCGAGGGGACTGTGAAGGCCAGGGATCCTTCCTGGACCTGGCCTGTGAAGGCCCTTGCACTGCCACGTGGACGCGAGGGCCTGTGAAGGCCAGGGATCCTTCAAGGACCTGGCCTGTGAAGGCCCTCGCACCGCCCGTCTGGATGCGAAGGCATGTGAAGGCCCTGGCCTGTGAAAGCCCTCGCACCAGCACCTGTATGCGAGGGCCTGTGAAGTCGTGTAAAAGTAGTAGAAAAAGTTGAGTACCTTTCTATTGTTTCTATTCTCTGCTCCTTCCATGCGTTGCTCTAGGGCAGTGGATCTCAAACTTTTTTCAGTGATGTACCCCCTTAAAAATATATTTTTAGTCAAGTACCCCCTGACACAGGAAAAACATTTTTGGAATTAAAAAGGGGTACAGTGCTGTAAAATCACTGTCTGATTTATTAAAGCCAAACAACTTATATCAGTGAACCTGACAAATACATCCATATTGCAAGCATTGCATGGTTAAACAAAAAAGAAAAACAGAAGACGGTGACCACCAGGAAGGTATAAAACCAGTCAAACCGTTTTATTTTAAAGGATATTGAAACTAAATACTGAATATAAAATTCAGTGCATGAACACACATTTATATTTTATCGAACTTTTCACAAAATAATTTTTTCCAAGACTTATTATGAGGAGCCTACTGATTTTTTAAAGATATTTTGAAAAGCTTCACGTACCCCCTGCAGTACCTCCACGTACCCCCAGGGGTACGCGTACCCCCATTTGAGAACCACTGCATTAGGGGATTGCCAGAATTCTTTTTGCTGGGTTGAAAGGGATCACTTCAAAGTTTGATGAGGCAGGTGATGAGACTGAGGCAACACACATCTAACAAAAGTTTTTCCCGGTTTTTTTTATCTACTTGAGGGTAACAAAAAGTAAAGCAACAATCTTTTGTTGAATTCTATATTGACCTGATGTGCTGACTGACACACAGGTGTATATATATATACAGTATATATATATCTATATATATATAGTATTTAGCTATAACCATCCAGACAAAAAATGATGAGGAACCACAGGGGTTTGATTTTTCAAGATCTCTGGTAGGAAGAAGAAAATTTCTGTTTGGTGCATCGCTGAATTTTATAAATTATGAATTGAGGTTTAACAAAAAGCTGTGCTGTAGGTCTCCTCTGAGCCTCAAATAAACAGGTCAGGATGTGAGTGGATTTTCACTTTGGTGGGAGGATATACAGTAGGATGTAATCTGTTCATATTAGAAAGGAAGACACAAAGGCATGTTTGTTGCCCCGTAGCATCTCCTCTGTTTTTACCAATGTTAAATGACTCACTTTTCATTTTGCTGTACTGGTAACATGCAACCTAATGTCTTGAGGCTCTCTTTGTTTGATTTTTCATTTCAAAATGCACCAAAGTTGTCTGGAAGTCACATAAATACACAACAGTATTTTGTCAGTGTTTGGTTTAGATTAAGCAAGCATCAAGTAGTTTTTTTTTTATATAAATGAAAGCCATACAATGAAACTGTTCATTTCTTGGGAGAGAAGCCTTTCTCTGTCGTAATTCTTGATGGCCAAGCCAGTAGGAGAACTGAACTAAACAATCACCATGACTTTCAGATCATCAATGTCTAACCCATTAGCTGTCTTCAACCTCCATTGACACCAACTGAGGTACTTGTGTATTTGTGGCGGTATCACCACATCTTCTGTTTTTGCATTGTGGATTCAGCTCAGATTCCCCACTGTGTCAGGATCAGCATTGCCACGTCTGTGACTTTAGGCTTGTGTTTTTTCTAAAGTTGCTTGTTTTAAAATGTAAACTTGCATATTTGAGTTTAGGATTTTGTTTGAGAAAGCCCCTTTACCGCCCAGCTCCCAACAATAAAGCAAAACACTAGTGGCAGGTAGTTTGTCCTTCCAATGCTTCCATTTTGGCATCTCAAACACACACCAAAGTCTCAAGTAACGGTGAAACAAGTGGTAATGCGGTAGTGGTAGTGTGAGAATGAGCTGCAGTAAGTGTTGAAAATGTGTAAAAACATATGCTAAAGCGTAGGAGAAAGGCAGTGCATCAAAAGACTGGATTCAACCTCAGATGGAAAGTGTCTTGAAGACATTCTGCAAGTGTGAAATACTATATTTCACTATATTTACAAAACATTTTACCATGCCAATTTAATTCAGCAAGCTAGTAGAGTGGAAATAACAGTGCACCTCTGTCTTTCATGAGATACATAATATGCACTATTCTTTTGATCAGAGTGTAAAAGTATGCCATTCAAAGAATATAAAATCTTAATTTTTTTAACCATAAAAATGTACAGTAATATTTGCTGTTGCTTATGTATATTTCTACAATAAATGTGTATATTTATTGTTTATAAGCAGTAGTTGTTTTACACAATGTGGTGGGTTGCCAGTTGGGCCTTGTTTTCATAGAGGTGGTCACTTGTTGCTCTCACAATATTTGGCAACACACTGGTTAGGACTTATGGCTTTATTGTTTGGATAATGGGATGTTAGCTGACAGCCAACAAGTATATTCAGCTGGATTCAGAGATTTGCCATGAGCTGGTGGAAACAAAGCATAACAGTCTCTTAGTTGTGTGTTGTAAATAATCTACCATATCATTAGCTTTGTTGGCTAGCAATAGCATGCTATGGTAGAATTAGGTTAAAATGCTACCATAAGCTACTTTTATTTCTAAGATTAAATGGTTTAACTTGCTAAAACCAGAATGTTAGCTAACACTAAAACTCATGCTATTAGGTGACATGCCTCCAACAGTATGTTAGCAACTATATAGAAGATGGAAGTAGCATGTATCTGGCGAGTGTGGTTTTGAATCCTTTAAACATGTAATGTTTTGAAAACATTGTTTTTTTCTTAATAATTCCTACGTGTCCTTGGTTGGTAAACAATAACAAATTTTCTCATTTGTCCAAAATTTCCACAGCTCACTGTAGTGTAGTAATGTCCAACAGAGTCTGTTTATTAGTTCATTGTTTTGTCCTCCAATAAAGTTGGCTGATATTAAAAGAAACAAAAAAACCTTCATAGATCCATTTGGTAATGCATGTTGATTAAAGTATATGTACTTCTGGTCCACCGTAAAGCATGATCAAATATTGTAGATTCATAAGGGAGAAGATGTTACATCAGCTAATTGCAATGAATAAAGCAAGAAATAAAAATGAGTCAAATAACTACAATTTTCTGTATCCTAGTAAACGTTTCACAATCTCTCATGTTTGCCCTTTCCATACTACTTACAGCAAACTCAGTATGGATGTTTGTTTTGCAATGAAATATTCATAAACACAATACTGATTATTCCCAAATCCCAAATATCATTAATCATAAGCCACAAATCATCTCAACTTCAAAGCTAAATATTTGGCTTTTCAGAGTGTAGTTAGATTTACAAAAGTAAAGCAGCAAAGAATCCAGAGTGTCTCCTTACATTCAAAATGATGAATGGCTCATTCCCATTTCATCAAAACAACAAAGCATCCAGAAACAAAAGGTGTTGATAGTGAATAATTGTCCTGAGTTGGAAGATGTAGACCTTTGTTTGTGTAGAGCATTTCTGTCAACATGAGCTATTTCGTTCACTTTACCCTTTATAATTCCACTCCATAAAGTGATCTCAATGCACTGCCAAGGTGATGCATGAAATGAGTGTCCACAGAATAATGAGATGGAACTATGTCAGAGTGTGACTTAGCTTTGTGAGGTGACCTGATTGGAGTAGAGATGACATCTTGGCCTCCTGATGCCTGTAATGGGCACCAGGAGGTCTTACCACCATACCAATATTACCCCTAGAATTCAACTCATTCAAGAAGGCATAATAACACTCAGAACAACATCTACAGCACTGTAGGCCTCACTTGCCCCAGTTAAGGTCAGTGCTCAACAACACGAGTCAACAATAAGACATGGATTGGGCAAAACTGGCATCTATGAGAAATTGAGCAAATGTGTCAAAATTAGTCCCCAGAATCAGTTTCATGAAAATTTTTGATTGCAGTTTTACCCAGTTGTAACAAAGGTGGCATAAGCTGTTATTAATTTTACATGTATTGCTTTTACATAGAGACTTGTTGGTTTGAACAGATTTAGTTCCTTTAATAAATAAACTTTGTATTTACTTATGTCATCTCTGTGTGATATTAATTTTAGTTTGGTGATAAGGAGCATTTTAGTGTCACAAAAAAAAAGCAAAAACTGAAGAAATATGAGGGCGAAAATACTTTTCACAGCACTTTAGTGAAGCTGACAGGATTGCAGCTCAAATGAGAAAACTGAGAAATTTAGCCATTAAATATGAAGCTTTCCTCAAAGTCACTCTCGGAGTGTGTACTTTGTTCATGTGGTTTGGTCTGTTTTTAAGTGCTAAACATAATCAGTTGAGCCCACACAAATCAGATGTCTTCCAGGCTTATTTTGGGTCCTATTCGTCTCCTCTTATCGATGAGTGGATCAATTCTATAACAGAGCATGACAGCTTGTACAATATTGAATTGTTGGCTCATTTTAAAGCTTAATCCAGGCCAATCTGTTCCTTGTGGGAATGTAAAGCAACACAACCACACAATGACACAATTTATTCCCCAATCACAGTCACTGAGAATTCCTGACTGTGAAGGGAAGTTGTCATCATTTCCGTGGGGTTATTGCATCTGTGAAAGTCTTGACAAAACTTTATAAAGACATTTAGCTGATTGGCAACAAAAGCAAATGCAAATAAGCATCTTTATTCAACAGTGGCACATAAGCACTTCCACATAATAAAAGAAAATGTTTCCTTCTCTGGTCTGTGCCTGATAAGTAAACTCTCCCAACACCCAGGTCCAGATCCATTCTGCAATAAATGGCTTAGCAGAAGAGGTTTCACTGCCTGCAGAGTGGATATTTCAGTTCTTATTACACTAATGCACTACTGTATCTTGAAAGGCTTCCACATAAAGAGCCACATTATTTCCTTAGAAATCCAGGACATATAGTCTTGTAAAGGTGCTCTGTAATTACCGAATGGTTGTCAGTGGTAAATAGGAGCTCTCTGGAGATGAGCAGCTGAAAGACGATAAGAGAGGAAGTCTACACGTTACTCTTGACCACAGGCTTGGATTAAATTGCAGGAAGGTCAGAGACTTGGCCCTGAAAACTGATGCAGGCCGTAGGTCAATGTGGGATCATTTCTGGTGTATTGGTTTACGTGTAGTATTTGGTTTCACATATTTAAAGAGAGTCTTGATTTAGAGTTTGTAGGAGAAAAAAAATCAGTAGAATCCATATATTGCCCAGGATCTGGAAATCAATGTAATGTTTGCTCCCTCTATGGACTGAATGAATATAAATAAATTATTGACATTATTCCTAGCTATGCAATTTAAATTAAAATAAAGGTAGAACTAGTAATTGAAAAATGAAATGTCTAACTATGACATTAGTCTATTAACAAATAATTGAATTCACCCGAAAACCCCGATGATGCCAATGCTATTTCTGTTCCACATGTTGTTTTCTACAATTTAAAATAGTTTTTGATAAGAAATTGAACTTTGTAGTTAAAAGATTGAGGACCAGGGCTGAGATGAGGTACTGACATCAAACCTTATGGCTGCTAGGGCACGCCTGCCTGCATGCTTAGAGGCGACAGAATACGTTTTTTACAGATTGATGGTGCTTGTGGCTTAACTCAGAGACAGGAAAGAAGACATGCAGATATGCTGCAATGGTCTGAGGTCTTTTGGAGTTACACCCTGGACAGCTCAGTAGCTACCACTGAGCCTTGCTGTGCCCCATTCTGGAGAAAACTGACTTCACACACAACATGCTAAGGAAGAACTTCATTTGACAGTATTGTTATCGAACTGAGAAATTGTAGTCTGGCCTTCATATTTTTCATATTTTTCTTAGAGAGATTATCTTTATACCCTTAAAACATGGCATGCTTAAAGGTGGAGACTGTGAATTAATATATGCTGGTTGATTATTAATAGATGGATTGAAATCAATTTATTTGTCTTAATTTCCAGAAACCAAACATTTTTGTCTTCTTGAACGGCATTTTTGTCCATTTTTATTAAAATTTTGCAGTTAGTATAAAAAAACTGAGCTTTGACTGTTGAATTGAAAAAAGGAACTAATTGACGGGTGAAAATAAAACAGTTTTCACCCGACCTTTAAAGATAATGTGTATTAACTGTACTGAAGCTCTTCTCAAAATGGATCTTTGGAAAGTGAGTCACCTGTTAAAGTGCTTTTCTTCGAGCATTACAGACATTACATGACCCGTGTGTCAACAACCAGGAACGCTAAGTACTTCCAGGTAAAAAGTGGGAGTGAAAATGAAAGTTAAGGACACTGGCATGCTGTTGGGTCATTCATGTCAGCCCTTTATGTTGAGATGTTTTTTTTCTTTTGTTGTTTTTTTTTGTTTGTTTTTTTACCAATGCCACGGCTTTGTCCAGCTGTTAAAGTCTTTATCAGGACAGGACCTGGCTTTCCACATTTGTTTTTTGTTCCCCAGATGTTAACAATGAGGCATCAAGTTCATTAAGTCACACATTTTGAAGCAAAACCTTCTCTGCTGGCCCAACAGTTCCTGTGGTCAGTGTTGCTGGTATTTTAATGAGAAAAAGGGAAGACCCACAGGGAAAGAAATTGGATTTTCAGCAAGGGTTTAATGGTTTATTTCCTCTTGGCATTTTAAAGTTGAAGCTGGAATAAATAACTCGCATTTAGGAGAAATGCATTCTGATTCCAATAATAATGTTGGTAGCTACTGGATTTTTGATTTATCAATGTTAAAACTGCAGCAATTTAAAACATTTTTTTCAAATGTCGTTTGAGCTGGCAAATGGAAAAAAAAAATGCTTTCATGTTCTCTTCATAAAAGCAAGTACCGTACTTAGTCTCAGGTAATTTAAGGTCTTTTGCAGACACTGAGACATGATCTAATACATTCAACAGAAGCTTCACAGTTCTCTCTAATCTGAAAGGAAATGTGTTACTGATAGCAAGGTTGAGAGTTCAGTAATGATTTTAATCAGAACTGGGTGGATATCATCTACTTTCAGTTGCACTTGTCAGAAAAGCAAATTACTCACATGTATCAGTAGATACAGCTTAAAATCTGTTTCCCACGAGTAATCCAAAAATGTGTATTCATTGACATGTTGATAATACTGCAAAAACAAAGTCATAACCATGACCAAGAGTAAAAGACGTAACATTTGTTATGCAGATGTGCCTGCTCTTCCACTCGATTTAATCCATCTGAACTCCCAATTTATTTGTGTTCTGTGTAATTCAGTTCCTGGTCTGAAACCTCTACTCCACTTGAGCATTTCCACTACACTATAACAACTATAATTGGTCTCCTGTGGCTTCAGAACACCCTTCCCAGTTCTTCCATTAACACCGCCACAGTGCTGCCTGGCTGCTGTCCATGGTGCTGATCTGTAACTGATATGGGATTGGAAAGGAATGCTTTCATGTTACCAAGTTCACTGTCTCATATGTCACACACATTTTGATACATCCAGCCATAACATTTATATTTTTTTTTTCTTAAAAAAAAAAGTTTAACAGAAAAAGCATATAGTTAAATGCAAATTAAAATGTGATAATTAGAATTTATGTATGCTCACAAGTTCCTGAAGTGATTCCTGCTTTGTAATCCAATCTCTAAATGTTAAGAGGTATCAGTGCACTTTATGTTGTAGCAATAATATAATTTAACCCGAAGGATGCGTCTTATCTGAATCATGTGTTTCATGAATTCCACTGAATTTGTATGATAGAGAAGTTGCAGGAGTTTGCACGTTGTTGTGAACGTCTGTGTGAAATCAGGTCTTAAAATCAGTCATATTTTTCTAGGACAGGTAAAGAGTCATGCTTTATTTCATGCAATAATCTGTCTGTTATATCTTACCTCTTTAAACTCTCCAGCCCAGGATAATTAGTATTTGGAGAAAGCACCGCTTTTCTTCCTTCAGCTTAGCTGAATTCACTTACATTGCTTTCAGCAAAGAACTCTTCTGCATCCTCTACCTCATTAAGCTCCTGGAAAAATCCTAACCACTGTGGGGCTAAAAGGTGACACGGTTTTGTCTTTAATCACTAGCCACGATTAAAAGCTGCTAATTACCTGCTAAACGTGGGAGTCACTGTAAAATAAATGCAGAGGGTTAACGCTCTGCACACAGAGACGGATACTTTTTATCCAGCTCTAAATGGTTACAGAGATATTTCAGTTACAAACATGAGTATATTTGCTTTCACCACAGATATCTGTGTAGGTATGTAGGTTAGATCACCTATAAGCTATATACAGTATATATCCCATACATCCATTTTCTAACACCCTTGTCCCTTCTGACATATTCTTGACCAATTTATGTAGAGAAGCTCAGGCTCATTATCATAAAATAGTCCTGTCTGCTATGAAAAAAAAAACCCCAACATCAACAAAAAAACAAATTAGCTACAATGTAAAGTCGTTCCAAAATACTTGCCCAAATGAGCCAAAACAGAGTAGTTCAGGCACACTCATGCTTATCAGGGGTTGAGTGGAGTGGAGAAAAATTCAGCCACTCTAGAAAGTGAACATTGTTGGCTACTTATGCTGCATGTAACTTCCCTAACTCTAACCCTATCAGAAATAGAATCTCGGAAAAGCATCGAGTCCAAAGCTTTGTGAAAAACGTGATTACATACAAACTAACAGAAGAGTTTATTACTGCAGCTGCCACCATGTTTCAGACACACAGCAGCAACATTAGATTGTCAGATAAGGTTGGTGAGAAAATTCATCCCTACCTGAAATTCAGGCTTCAGGAGCCTTTATTGATTTTTTTTTCCTTCTTGGAAATCTTTACTTTCGACTGGGAACTTTTGCGTGACGGTCTACCTTTGCGCAGGCACAAAACGCGCACAGCTACCTGGAATGAGTTTGCGCATACTTTGATTTATCATTGGACAGCACTTTGAAAAAAAAACGTCGCCACAGGTGGGTGGTACATCGCTCATACTTGGACTCCTCTCACTGGTAGGCGGGTGTTGCGATTCTTCTTTCCCGTGTGCCTCACTGTGCAGGTTTGTTTTCTTTTTTTACAGACGAAAAGCCACCGTGTTTAACTGGCTTTGTGACCGTAGGCGTGTTTTTACGCGAGCCACTGAAAAAAAAAAGAATGCGAAAGAGAGAGATTGGAGTCCGAAGTGATCATTCAGGCGACTTGTGCTGATTATTCTTCTCCTACAGACGGGGTTTTTAGATAGGACCATGAATTCATCAGCAGGTGCGGGAAACTACCGCAGGGGATCCCCCAAAGGAGACACGGTAAGATGCATATCAATTTAGCTGGAAATTAATTAGTATGCATTGATCTAAGATCCACTATATGACAAAAAAAATATATATATTTCTGATAAAGGGCTGCATCTCATCTCCAGTGAAAGAGGACGATCAGTAGAAATGCAGCGTTTTGTTCTTAGAAGACTGTAGGAGATTTTCTGAGGGTAGTATGTGCTGGAATGAAGGAGTAAAATGATTTTATCTTTACTTGCTGAAACTTTTTGGTTCCGATTAAGCAGAAAAGGACTCTGTGACTAGATGTGTGCAAAGCTCGCTGTTTGGTGCAATGTTTTCTAAGATTTGAAAACAAAACCTTAATTCGCAGCTTTACTTTTAATTTATGGTAATGTTTGTAAATAATATGAATTTTCAAAATTGTGTAGGCTACACCTCCATGGACCAGTTCGTTTAGGTATACTTTTAATATCTCTCCCTGTCTTTTGACCCCAAATAAAACATAACAAATGAACTTACTGTGGGAAAAACGATCTTTTTTTTTCTTCTCCTCTCGTGTTTCCAGTAATGGTCCAGCAAAGCTCTCCTGTAATGTCATTTCCAACTCACAAAATGGAAGGCAACTCATATTACACAGAAGTCATATCGATTGTCATTTCAAAAGGGGCAAAATATGCTGACACTTAAAATCAGATTTCTTTCTAGTGGTACTCTGGGGAATCTTTATGACAATTTTGTCTGGTTGATGTCACTACAAGGAAAACATATATGTTATGGAGCGCTATATATATATATATATATATATATATATATATATATATATATATATATATATATATATATATATATATATATATATATATATATATATATATGTGTGTGTGTGTGTGTGTGTGTGTACAGTACAGACCAAAAGTTTGGACACACCTTTCTAATTCAATGGGTTTTCTTTATTTTCATGACTATTTATAAGGCAGGAAATCCCACTTATTAACCTGACAGGGCACACCTATGCAGTGAAAACCATTTCAGGTGACGACCTCTTGAATCTCATCAAGAAAATGCAGAGTGTGTTCAAAGCAGTAATCACAGCAAAAGGTTGCTACTTTGAAGAGACTAGAATATAAGGGGTATTTTCAGTTGTTTTACACTTTTTTGTTTAGTGCATATTTACACATGTGTTGTTCATAGTTTTGATGCCTTCAGTGTGAATCTACAAAGTCAAAAGTCATGAAAATAAAGGAAACTCATTGAATTAAAAGGTGTGTCCAAACTTTAGGTCTGTACTGTATATATGCAGTATATATATATATACAGTATATTTACTAATATTAATGAATTTACCAATAGAACAGAACAGGTAAATTGTTGTTTTTCCAGTTAGTTCATTATAACATGTATTTTTCCTTTACGTTGTGTGTTTGAGGTTCTTTCGTGGCTTTTGTAGTCTGTTGGTGCCAAACTATCTTTACAAAGAGTAGATGTTAAAGGACTCTTTGAAGAACAGTTCAAGTTAGAGTTAGCCTGCCCTCTGCTGGAGAGACCACGCCGTTATCAGGCTTTCTTGCTCGCTGCACAAACCAGATTGATTCAAACATATTTTACCACTTTCAGAAGAAACTCCTCCCTCGCACCTATATCTGGTCACACCACTCACAGCTTAATGCCACGAAAGCCCTGACTTCTGGAGTTTCTGAGACCAATTTCAGTCTTCAAAGATACCTTAGAATATTCTTCCATAATCTCCTGTCAATTTGCATAGAAAAAAAAATTTCATTAAGTGTGACTGGGATTTCTGGACAGCTCAGCCATCTCTCAGGACAGAACAGCTTCTGGAATAAGTGCTTGAATATATTTCTTAAATTTGTTACGCACCATTTAGTTGGGTTTCTTTGCAGAAAAGGATAAGGAGAAAAAGATAGCTCCTTTTTTTTACAAAGACTGTTATTGTTAGCTTATATAAAATATGCCCACATTAATTTCCTTTGGCTTTTTCCCCTTTTATTTCCTCTTGCTTCTTATATGATCAAATTAAACTGATACAGTAATGCTGCTGCTCAAAACAAAATCAGATCTCATTACTTATTCTGTTTCAAGTTATTTGTTATACAAGTAATTTATTATCTGTCATTAATTATCAAAGGGTGAATATCAAGCTTCAACTGAAAAGTTTTCAATATATCCTAAAGCTCTTTTGCAAATCAAGAAATGATAAGATAGATAAATTTATGAACACATTTAAAGACAGCATGTATTTGATAAAAAGCCAGAGGAATCTTCCAAAAGACATAAAAAATTAACAAAGAGTGTGTGAAAAAAGCAACATTTTTTATCCTTCTTAATATTTAATGCAATAAGATCCACTGGCAAGTTATTCCAGAAAACAGCAATCGGTGCACCAACAGATATTAACCAGTGTATAGTCAGTGAGGGTTCTTGGTGGCTTAGAGGTGGATGATGGGCAGCTGCCATTCGCTGCATGTCTTCCTTCTTTCTCCTTCCTATTTCCTTTCTATATACTTTTCAATAAAGGCCACTAGATCAACAAAAATCTTTAAAAGATAAAAACTGTAGATAATTGATTTGATCAAACTTATATTCAGTCTCATTCTTAATCATTATATGATTCTATATGTACACATATAGAAGCGGCTTGGCTGAGACACAGCAACATCGCTGCCTATGGATGTGAATATTTTCAGTTTGACCTAATTTCTTTTGACTTCCACCACTGATGATTTATTTGCTTTTTTACAAACTCACTTTGATATGATTTTTTTTTTTTCCATTACAGGTAAAGGAATTATTACTGTAGATAACACTCACGCGACATGTTTGCTGTTAAAACTAATAAACCTGTAGCCACAACCTTGAGTTTAATGTTTTTTAAAGACATTGTTAGCTATTTTTGGATGAGATCTTGCTGAAATGATTGGCTTTATTTTGGACCTTCAAAACTAAATATTTTGCAGTGTTATATCTGAGCTGTCAGTCTTGCTGGAAGGAGGACAACTTGACATTTTAAATGGCAGTGGGATTCCACGGGGATTTTCACTGTTTACATTTATTAAGAGGCCAGAAGGCATGAGTCTGGAGGCGAAGCCGGTTCTGTTTTACTGTCTCGTAGTCAGGCACAAATGCCTTGCAGCACATATCTTTATGAGAACATCTACAAAGTTGTGCTAATACTTTGTAGCACTTTTTATCTCTGGAGTTGGTAATTTTTGCATTAGGAGAAAAAAAAGAAACCTTAACCACCAATTTAGTTTTTAGTTTTCAGTCAGTTTGTATCAAGTCAAGAGTGGCTCAAGGACTCAGAGCCCTGAGCTTCTCTGGGGTGGAGCTCCACTGACAGGTTTTGTATGCAGCAGTTTTCGTACCAACGAACAGCCTTTCCAAAGCTTTCAGCATTCATCAGGTGAGTCTCCAGTTCTCCTGAACTGAACCAATGCAATTTGAATGTTTGTATTGCTTTGCAGCAGTATAGTAACCATTACAGAATGACTCCTCTTTCCTCAAGTGCACGTAAACACAGCGCTTACTTCGATACCATCTGCCTATTCTGCCCAATGACTGCAATGAAAGTGATAATGCAGCCACGAAAAATAGCACATTGTTCAATGAAATGAAATTTGTAGACAGAGGAACAATCAGGGATGCGTGGTAGAAAGGGACAACACCACTCAACAGCAGTCATTTGTCACCACTAACTGCAATGCTGTGTTTTGGCTCCTTGGGGAGGCTCTGGCACAGATGAGAGCCTTGTTTACAAAAACTTTCCAGGTTCTGCAGCTCCTGGGTACCCTCTGGCACCTAAGGCTTTTAATCCCAGACCCTATCATGCTCCTGCATTGATCCCGGGGGTGAAGGTCTTCTTTTGTCCTTGTCACTTGTGACAGATGACCAGATAGTTGCTCATTTTGAAAGGGGTTGAGGGGGCTGGTGGGGCAATTGCATCTGGATGATCCGAACACAGCAGAGGCTGATAAGCATGCACGCTTCGACTCATTCCTATTCTGACAAATGTCGATGTGTTTTCTATTCATATCTTTGCACCACTGCCCTGCCCTGAGCTGGAGCTGGGGAGCATACTAAATAGAGAAGAATCTTTGGGTGGAGTTTTGGCTGCTTGGAGCTTTTGATTCGATTAGCAAGAGAAGGGCACACCAGTTTGCCTGAAGGTCAAGACTGGACCAGGGCTGAGGACATATTGGAGCGTTCTGAAGTCAAAATGTAAACTCGGCACAAATTGTGCACTCAAAATTGACAACAGCATACACAGGGGAGCTACATTTACATTTGTGAATAGCTTGCCTTTTTAAAGTCAACACCAAGATTATTGGTGTTTAAGTGGTCTATTTTGCTTCTTTAGCTTCCATACCATTCCTAACCTTAATTCACACATTTTAGAAAAAAGTTCTAGATTTAGGATTTTAGTATTCTCGCAACACTAAATATTAGTTATTGTGTCTAAGAGCAGTAGCCTTCTGCTATTATAACCACAAAGTGTTATATATTCTATTTAGCTTTAGTGAAATGTGGTTGATCAAGACAACATTTTACGTATTTGTGAAATAAAAAAACTTTAAGTCTTTCAGATTTTCACACATATTATCAAGTGGATTTAATTATGCTTTGGTCTAACCATTCTATTGTGTCTCTGGCTGTATGTCTAAGCTCTTTGGTCGGGCTGAAAGATGAACCTCCGTCTGAGTCTTAATTCCTTTGCAGCCTCTAAAAGGTTTTCTTCCAGGAATGTTCTGTTTCATTCACTTTAACAATCACTCTGACAAGCTTCCCTGTCCCTTTTAAAGAAACAAACCTCTGAATGTTCCAGGGAATGCATTTTGAAAGAACATACTTTCACCAGAAATCAGGCACCCCACGTAAGTTTACTGACAGCGGACCCAAAAGAATCATTAAAAAAGTTGAAGTAGCCAGCAGAAACTCTCAAAGAGCTTCTGAAAGACCTTGAAATAGCTTGTTTCCTTCCCATTAAAACAGATGGCAATGCTTTTAACCACAGTGGTCTCTTTGCACAATCACAGCGTAAGACTTGCTGGAAAAAAATGGCTGCTAAAGGTTGTTTAAAGTTTGCTGCGAAAGAAAGAAAAAAGCTGTGAAGTCCTGGAAGGAAATGAGTTTGGCTAGATGAGACTATATAAGCTGTCATTGCCATACAAGGCTTTCCACAAAGTATTTCATACCTTTCCCACAAAATTTTCATTTATTTATTTTTTGTTTTGCAAATGATTACTTTGATTTCTTTGTCTGTGTGGATTATGTGGGTTATTCTGGAGTGAATTTTTTGTCAGAGACTACAATACTTATTGAATACATATTGACAAATTCAGTATGCTTTTTACATTGTTTTGCTGTATGTAGCATTTTTCTAGTTATATTGAGGGATTTTATAGTGGAGCAGTTTCTATCACTGTGATACTGACTGAGTGTTACTGACTGCTCAAAATTCAAGGTAGATCAATGTAAATCACACTTAATTTTAGTTCTATATTTGTAAAAATAATAAAAAAAATATGTGTAATGTTACCTCCACTTTATGCTCTGCTTTGTGTTGGTAAATCATTTCAGATATCAATAAATGAAATTGAAGTTTAATTTTAAAATATTAAAACGCAAAAAAGTTCAAATGTATATGGATAATTAATGCACACACTTTGATGCTTTCCTTTGATAAAATGCATCAGTTATGCCAACGATATCAATGTACAGCAAATGTTTTGTAGAGAAAACACGAGGACTGTCCTTAAAGGAGTGACAAATCATCCAAACTCTAAAAAGCTTTCTAAGATGGTGAGAGTTTGAGTCATTTAAGTGCTATTTTTTAGGTGAGGTATGTTAATAAAAAAGGAAAGCACAAATATTTTGAATCTCTAAGTGGGTATAGAGACAGATTTCTTTCCCATACATATACGAATTTTTAAGTGACAGCAGCTTCTAAAATGCTTTGACAGCAGCTCACACTGTGGGAATCAGCCTAAGGAGAAGGACTGCAGGTGATGACGCGAGGGGCAAAAAAAACAAACACGAGGAAATCCAGGCTGTGAATTGTTAATGTTCTGTCAGTATGATAAAATGGCCCGTCACCTCCATGCTTTGGAGCAATAACCGCGCTGACCTTTTACACTAATTGCAATTAAAGTGACTTACTGTGAGCCGGCGATATTCATAATCATGGAAGTGTGTGTCAGGGCCGTTAATGTGGCAAAAATGAATAAAGAGGATGACCAAAGCAGAGCTTGTTTAAAAGGCCTCGGGAGGGAACGCGGCGGCACAAAATCAGCTTGTTACCAGCGGTGGCTTTAAGTATAACCACCATGTCCTGCATGAACTCGAAGACTTTATTATTCCCCATACAGGCAACTGGGCAATTACTCTTTGTGATGAGAACCTAATCTCTTGTGGTGTGCATGCAAATAAGAACTTCAGCTCATCTTTATCTTGTCTTTACATGACAGCTTTTTTTTCTCTTTTTTACAGGGAAAAAGAAAAGCGCAGCTGTTGCTCGTTCTATTTTTTTATTGTCTGATGTTCTGTGATTATACGGCCTATCTGTAAATACGCAGGCTTATTTATCAGCCGTAGCTGCTGTTGAGTGATTGTTGTAGGTGTTGGAATCAAGCACGTAAAATATGAACCCATCAGCCATTAGAGATAAACTGCTGCAGCTGCGGGAGGGAGATTCCTGCTATAAGTGGGCCCATGAGCCACTGTGGAAAAGAAATTTGGCTGACTTTTTATATAAAAGTATTTATGAGGTGCTGTGAAACCCCAAGCCAGTTAAGGGTATAAAACATGCCGCTGTCCGTGAAATAAAAAAAGTTTGGTGCCTCATACTTTATTGTAATTCACTTTTTCACTGAGTGATTGCGAAGGTCACGCTGAAATAGTGAACATTTTGCTCATGGCCATAAAATGATACAACTTCTGTATAGGAGTGTTAGAATCCAGGTGGCACTTTGCAAAATGCAAGGACTTGTTCTAGGTTTATTTAATGTGCAAGCAAATTGTCAAATTACAGCATCAGTCTGAGGAGTGATTTGGTTTCTGAGTCCATTTCTGCTGAGAGTGAAGGAGAGAGTGTATCTGTGGGAAGCTTTGTGATTCACCCATTTTTAAATCCACATTTTGAAGGGCAAACGTCACATTTCAAACTCATAAAACCTACAAATTTTGAAACAATGTAACATAAACAACCTATGATCACCCTCTCCATTATTTTCAAACCAAATAAGTTATTCTAACTCCAAGCTTTAACAAGAAAATAAATATTTTATAGCCACATCCATGTAGTGTCTGATGTACTACAGTTGTGCACAGGACACAGTTTTCTCATGAAAAAATACATTTTAATGTTAATATTTGTTATTCACATTAATGTGTGTGATTGTTCATGTTTTACACAGAAAACAAGTGTAAGTTGTAGTTTGCTGCTAAAATTGTATAAGAAAGGTTGGTGATCTCTGGGAGAGTAAACTGGTAAAGAAGACAGATTTCTCCAGAAAGTCTCTCAGTTGTAATAAACATTTTGCTGCAGGTTTAGGAAATAATTGGAATCTGTAGTTTTGTTTTGTTTTTGTTTTGGTTTATGAATGTCAGTATATTGCTTCAGCAAAGCACTTTATTGCCTTTAGCTGGGAAAAGTGCGACGTCAATAGATTTTGCTTACTTTTGTTTGTCAACTTTATTTGCTGTAGTGTATAAAACCAGGACGATTATGCGGAGAAAACTGAGAATTACTGAATCTCTGCATGGCTTGCTAACATAAATTATGGCTGTTCTGGTCACATATTTTATAGGGAGGAACATTCTGATGCATACCTTTAGTGTCAAAATAACAACGCTGTTTTAAACCACACCAGAAGTCATGTTGAACTAGTGCATTGGCATTTCAAATTACAGATTTGGCCTCAAGTTGTCTTTTTCACTACAGGGCACAACATAAAGGCTTTTAAATACGTGCATAAAATGTTGGTTTGTTTGATTCTCTAAGCTGCTGCTCTCACTAGCTTAGTAGGCAAGATTTTTCCTGACTTTCTCCTCCGCACTGGATAAATTGCCGTATAAATCTTCATTTTCTTAACCTAAATTTGAGCAGGAGAATTTGCTACTACTACTTTCATCGTGGACACCCATTGTGTTATGTGCTAATATCCAAGTACGGCATCGCATATGAAGTTATGATTCTCAACTTACTTTTCCTTTATGCTCTCTTACATTTTTCTCCATTATATTCATCTCCATGAGAGGCATGTGACTTTCTCCTGACTGTATTCAAGCTATAAGCCTGAAGGTAATTAAAAGTTGTAAAAATATTGATATATGCTCTTGAATTAATGAGTTATCAGTACTTATCCAAGCAGCCTCCAACATTTCCACTTTCCAAAGAGGCAGAGTGATTTTTGAGTTTTCATTAAGAAACATTTGTTTCTTCATCTCCTAAGGCGGTGGCATAATTTTAGATGAATGAGCCGCTTAGTCAACTTCATCCCAGGAAATTTCAACATACAAGACATAAATGCAACATATATAAATCAGATGTGTTTCCTTTGCCAGGTTCCTGTCCTGTTAGCATGACTTGATGAGTGACTGTGTGTGACTGGGAGAAGGAAGGAAGGAGGCGTGTTTTATGATGTGGACAGGCGGCATAAATATTACTTGTGCCTAATCCAAACCCAGCTGCAAAACCAGCTGAATTGATTTGTTTTTTGATGTGCGTACACCAGCATTTGGAAAACACAACAACCAGGACGCGCATACACAGAGGGAAAAATGCAGAGTATGCAGTATTGGTTTTGATGGTTAGAGCCCCATTACTGAGTGTGTGTTCGCGTGTGTGTGTGTTTGTAAACGAAAGGGAGGGAGAAAGAAAGGCTTTCTCACATTGAACTCCATTTTGTTCTGTGAAAACTCTTGCTAAGAGAGTTTACGATTATGTGTGAGAGCAAAGCTGAAAAAAGAGGAGTAGTGTTGGGGGGGAGTAAGGACCAGAGAGATAAGTAGTGTTTGGAGCAGCCTGAGCAGATGAGACGGACCCTCCTCCTCTTCCCTCTTTCTTATCCTAAACCCGTCAACGCCCCCCTCCCCTTCTGTGTAGGCAATGCCAGCGTGTGTGTGATTGATTCGCCCAGCCGGCGTAGAGGAAGGAAAGTGTTGTGGTTGGGCTTCTAGACCCCCAGGTCATCCCTTCCTTGTAAGCTGCAGGGGAGGGCTGGAGTTGAAGGAATAGAGGGAGAGAGGAGGAGTGGTGTCTCAGACACCTCCAGCAGCCCCCAAACTTCACTGCACAAAAGGTGGGAGAGCAGTAAGAGGGGACTGCGATTGGCACTTCTCAACATGTCTGTCCTCATTGCCACCCAGCTGAAGATAGACACCAGCACTTCTTCCAGAAGGGTAAGGGGCCCTTTTAGCATGCACGGCACGCTGTGGGGGAATGTCTGTATTTATGGGTGAGTCTCCTGCTGCTGACGAAAAAAGGCTGCTGGCTGTTTTTGATAACAAGTGGACAGGCAGGAGGAGAGCGGTGGGTCCTGGTGTCCCCCTTTGAGGATCCTGATTGACAAACGCTTGTTGTTTAAATTTGCTTTCCAGTGCCGACTTCTAATGAAGACTTGGTTACATATGCTGTGGAGAACACCTACCGCCTCATTGTTATTCTTTGTGATAACGCCACTTAATGATTTGAGAGAGGACTGGACATGTTGGGCAAAAGTTGCGCATAGTTGCGTGCATGCATTGAATGAAAGGGTCTGTGTAATACAATTCTTAAGACATTAAAGGAAACATTAAACCACACTTTCATTCTTTGTTTTGAGAAATTTAGACTAAGCATTGGTCTCATTTTGGCGGACAAACAGGGTGTAATTGATGCACAGAGGAAGTTTGGAATAACTAAAGAGAATTTACTGGAAGTCTTTTTGCTGTTTCTATATAAGCTTTGAAGCTAAAAAAAAATCTATCTCAGACAGAGCAGCAGTGCGATATTGATGCGATTTGTTTATATCAGAGAACATATTTTTCAAGGCGCAAGGGAAAACCAAAAGAGCTGTTTGCAACTGAAAAATCAGGAGACGCAGAATAGTTTAGATTGTGCCTCACTCTAGCAATACAGGATTTTTCATTTCATTCATCACAAACACTTTCACGCCCATCCCTTGGTTATGCATACTTCCTTTCCTCACATATGACAAAATTGTTTTTTTTTTTTCTTTTTTCTGGTCACTCTCTCCCTCTTCCGTAGTTTTTCTTCCTCATCATCCACCACCATCTACAGCTGTCGTCTGCAACTTCCCTTAAAAAAAAAAAAGCCAGTCAAAGTCTATTCGTACAACATCAGCCAGCATTAAACTCCATTTCCTCGCTGACTTATCTTCTGCCATTTCAATTTGGGCTCAGTGCATAGCTCCTATTCATTTGGAATATGTTGCACTTATCCTGCGTGGAAGATAAGATTCCAACAGGCAACGTGCTGATGCAAAATAAAAAAATAAAAATAAATGCACGCAGGGCTTAGAAAATTATGGATTTATTGTGAGTTATAAATACCATCTGCCGGAAAATCTTGTTATTTTCATTAACTTGCAGAAAAACGAAAAACTTTGATAAAATCCATAAAAAAAGGATAAATCTCCATGTTCGTGGATTTGTATTGCTTGAGTAAGCATGCCATCATGCCAACATGCATTTAGGATGTGCTTTTTATTTGCTCATACATTAGAACTCCTGTTCTAGAGCTTCATAATCACTGCTTTATATTTGCCTTCAAAACTATCACATGCATTTGTTTTGGATAAATGGGCATGTATCATGCTTTTTACAACTTTTCCTTTTCTGTTATCTTCAGGCTTGTAGCTCACAATAGTTGTATTTCCTTTAAGAAAAACCCTGAGTGCAAGGGAACCAAGTGTAAAACAAACATTTGCTAAAATGTTATCTTATAAATAGAACACTGAAATGTGGTATTAATACATATAAAAAGGGCAAACCAAACTAAAAGTAACAGCAAAGTTTCCATTGTTAAATATGAGTGCACGAGTTAAAGATTTATTTGTCAAGTCAGGAGGAGAAATCACTAGAAATATTGCTAATGAGGAGTCTGTTGTCCAACCAACTGTCCACTGTCACCACATGCTTGTCCAGAAAGAGTGAAAACAGCAAATCAATGACTGACAATCTGCTGGATTTACTTAGACAGAAACACCTTTGAACCAATTTTAATAATAAACTAAACATGATAACATTGTTTTTGATAACTAGAATCAAATAGAATGTATAATTGGAATTAAATGATTTTTTAAAGGGCTTTGAGATGACATGAGTTGTGATTTGGTGCTATATAAATAAACTAAGTTGAACTGAGTTATTAGATAAGGATGCTACCCACGTATTTAAAAGAACTCTGGCAGATGTGATTTATGCTCCTGTTCTGACCAGCCCTGTTACTCTTTTAGCCAGTTGCAAGCTTTATTGTCTTATACCCCTAAAATTGGTCAGCAAAATACTTGTCATTAGCAATTCTTGCTGTGATTGTTTGGAAGCAGCTCACTTTTCTTCATATATTTTGGGTTAACCCACATTACAGTGATGTAGCTGTGAAAATATTATCTCTCAGATTCAATAAGTCGGTCTGCAGTTCATTTTGCCTCAGCAACAAAGTGTTTTTAATCCCTTGAAGCTAAAGCTACAGACGTGGATGGAAGGGGATGTTAAAATATGTACATGCAGACTTTGCTTATTAAGCTCACACACTGAGAAAAGTGTCACTGCTGCAGCTATTTATCATGGGAAAAAAGCAAGGGGAACATTTGTAAAGATTGATTTATTTGGAAAAGCTACTTATGTCAACAGATGTTTCATACTGCAGAAGACATACAAAAACCGGTGCTCACAACCAACAGCTGCAGCTGCCTTGATGGTCTTGATGCTGACTCATTGCTAGAACTATCTGCTAAAGTCATGCCACAAACTGTGTAGCTTAGCATCCTGCTTTTACCCTTTCCTTGTATCATGATCTTTGGGTTAAAAGTGTTGAAAGCAGACTGTCTATGGTGGGGGAGAAGAACTCCTTTCTTTTCACCTGTTTGTTTCACAAATGACAACCACTTCTCCAAGCACTGCAGAATCTGTATGGAAGGTAAGAGAGCTCTCTCCATAATTTTCTGAGTTCCCGATAAGCAGCTGCACGTTCTGTTAACATTTGAGAGGTGTTTTTGTCAAGAAAATAATTTGAATTTGTGGAGAGGCGGGCTGTCTGGGTTGAGATCGCGAGCTGTTTATATTTTTGCACATAATGTAGTTTTGTTGGCATTTTTGAAATAAGCAAGTAAAAAAAATCCTTTCTTTCTTTCAACAGCTGAAAGTTGTACTCCGTTGTTACACAATCATTAATAAAATTAATTCTTTGTACCCTTATGAAGGAATAGGTATCATTAAACTCTGACAATTGAACGCAACTGACTAACATCACAATTTATGTTCCATCAAGTTTGAGGGTAAACTGGGGACAGTCTGAAGATAAGAGTCCATGTGTCCAGGCTGGAGTACAGAAGAGACTATAATCCGACACACATATGCCGAAGGATGATAGAAAAAAAAAAGTTCTTGCCACGGTTGGCTCAGTTCAGCTTTAAGGAAAATCATTAGGGTCCACCAGTACCAAATGGAAAATTGTGCAGAAATGTGATTATGGTGGGCTGGAAAGCCAATATGTCAGCGACGTGCAGCGAGAGAGTTTGGTAATTTTCTTGTTCATCTGAGGGATGTTCAGAGGAAATTAAATATTACTATAGTCCCTGCAGACACGACCTGATTGATCTGTTTTCTCCCCCCGTCTAATTAATTTGTGTCATTTTGTTGTGCTGAGCTGCATGCAAATCAAAACAGGCCAAAGTAGGGCCATTTTAGTTTATGCAAAATTCATCAATGTGCTTGTTGTAAGTGCATTACATTATCTTGTGTATTATGTTATTGGATATGGAACATTGCTAATAATGTTTTTAAAAGTTTTATAACTTAACTTTGGCTTCTCTGCAAAAACAACCCAATAAAAATAAAAAAAATGTTTATGCAGCGGCCTGCATATTATCTGTCATTCTTTGGAGCATAGTTAAAGTACATAAAATTACCTTAATGTTCATAAAGCAGTCAGTCTCAACATCAAATATTACCCTCATAATTTTAAAATTAATTCCACATTTGCAGAATCATCACTAAAGTGAGACATCAACTAAAGACCATTAAAAGAATAAAAGAGAAGTGGGAGTGAGTAATTAATTTAATCTAACCTAACAGTGATAAATAAAAACATCAAAACTATACAAAAGTTACTGTAAAAGTTTGTTTTTCTTAGTGAAGGGGTTTATAATTTCTCAAGAGTTTTTGGTCTTTCAGGAGTCAAGGAAAATTGGTTTTACAGCTTACTTATTTAGCCCAAGAAAAGAGAGAAAAAACGGAGGAGGAACTCAAAGTTTTAGAAACTCCTGGACCTGTCAGCGTCAAACACCAGAGCTGCCAGGGGAAGGAATGGAAATAATCTATAACTCAGCTTTTAACTCACGTCCAACGTCGATGGAAGAAAACAGAAATCTTTACACATAAACAGACAAACACAGACATAACGTAGCATGCAACACTTTCTTACAACAAATTGTGGGTTTTTCCTCAGCTTTCATATCAATAGAATGTACAATAACAAAGAGCAAAGTATTTTTCATATTTTGGAGAATCTGGGACACCAACTAGAGGAATAAAAGGGCTTCCTTCACTGGATTTAAAAGTCTGGCAAGGGAATTTCGAGGTGAATGAAAACAGTATTTTCTAAGTTAAAGGTCAGATCTAGGTTTGTTTGTGAGCAGTAACATGATCACACACCATCATTTGATTTCAAGAATTAGAAAAAAACTTCACTTTTTATTTATTTATTTTTATTTTGCAGTCCTGGAGTAGATTTCCCGGTAACACTTGTATGAATATTTCACTGCAACAGAAAATTAACTCACCCCAGGGAATTCATTGTATTGAAAAGCCTCATAAAGCCCTCACTTGCCGTGTCGTAAAGCTTTTAGATCTGCACCTTATCACTCAGATTAAAATGCATCTGGTGTGTGCAGGAAATTTAATTACGCTGTTGCATAGGTCGTAGTTTGTTCCAGCTTCAACAACCGCCGTCGGCTACCCGCAGAGGCATTACACAAGCCACTGCCGTCGTCATCTTTATAGCTTTTATTACAAGCCTCTCCAAATATTCCACCACCCCGTAATGCAGAACTTGACTGCAGTGGTGTTTGTGAGAGTACATAGCTTCAGCCGGCTGTTCCATCTGTTACAAGGCGATAGGGAAGTCAAGCTGAGCTCTGGCTCCCTGGCTCGGTCCTGAGGGGAGCGTTAACGCAGTCAGGCAGTTCACAATAGCTCCCCAACAAGGTGAGGGAGATTGGAGGACATCTATCAGAGAGGCCGAGGTGGATGTCAAGTGGCTCGAACCTATTTCCCAGGGGTGCACGGGTCTGAGAAAGGCATTTATGAACCAGAGGAACAAATAATGACAGGGAACAGGAGTGTGGTTAGGGGAGACAGCAGGAAGTCAAAAGATGTTCAGCCCTCAAAACAACACAAGCATACAGAGAAATGTATACTCTTTGATGCATCAAGGGGAAATTGGTTTAAGCACCAGGAAGGATGATAGGAGGATTTGTTATCGTTTTTCAAACATATATTCTGTATTCTATACCCGTTTCCTTTTATTTGGGTTACATTCATTATTCAATCTCAGAATCAGTGAGCCTCACAGAGCATGAGGCGACTCACCATTTATAAAAGAAAATTAATGGAAACTCCCGCTTTGTTCACACTTCAAAACGGAATATTTTCATCTTCACCACTGCACTTGCCCCATCTCAACAACCCCTTCTGGGAACGGTTGCAAAGTAAACTTGATTTCACCTAATGGCAGACCTGCAGCAGTGGCATTCAGCAAAAAGTCTTTTGAGCTGCTCTTTAAGTGCGGCTTTTGAAGTTGTGCCCCCGTGAAGATGACCTATTTCATAGAAATACAGCTCAGCTCAAGTGGAGTGATAGGTTGTGAGCCATGACACAGTGAGAGACTGCCTGGATGTTGGCCTGGGTCATTCATGACAGGCATGGCAGAAATTTTAACATTTTGACCCCAAAAAAAGCTCCCATTTCCTTCCCGTGTAAAAGCTGTTATTAGAAAGCTACATAGAAGTGAGCGTTTTCAAGCATGAAATCACTTGCAGTATTCTGAGCTGAACAACATGCAGGTATGAGCTGACTGAAATGACAACAGATGAAAGAGATGTGTGGAGCAAGATGTTAACAAGTATTTAATGCAACTACAATTTTATGTTAGCTGACACACACAGGAGGAAAAAATACCACTTCTGGTTATTTTGGGAGGATGTTTGATCTCTTCTTTACTCTCATAGGACTTGCTTTTTCTACATTGCTTTGCAAAAGTATTCATACTTTTTGAACTAAATAACATTCGTCATGTAACAATCACAGACTTGATATATTTCACAGTCTCTTAGCTGTTTTTTTTTTGTGAATTTAGCTCCAACCAGCTCCCCATTAACTTTGATCAGATTCCCTTTGCAGTGTGCTGTTGGACGGTGTTAGTTTTCCACCAAACTTAACATGTATTTTTAATATTTTCTGATCAACTTCTTAGATTAATACACTCCATGACTCGTCTGCCAGCTTAGGTGCATGCAATGTATTAGTAGGTTTAGATTTGTGTGATACTTTTTCTGTTTTCACACAATGGACTGAACTCTGTGAGATGTTTAAAGGGGCATTGTTAAAGGTTGGGATATTGTTTGAGGCCTTAAACTTGACTTAATCTGCTGAACATATCTTCCCCGGTCTCTCTGGTGTATTCCTTCATCTTCACAATGCTGTCTGGTCACAGTTGTGCTCAAAAAAGACCTTTGATGTGTCGTATTTATACAGAGATTGACATTCATTTGTTCTCCACTAATTAACTGACTTCTCAAGGGCATAAATGGTGCCTGAACATAGATGCATGCAACACTTTTCATGTTTTTCAAGTGAAAAGTTCTGAAAACCGGGCATCATCTTGCTTTTTTGTTCCTGAACTCAGCGGTAATTTGTGTTGGTCTATCAATTAAAGTCCTCAGATTTAAAAAAAAATATATTATTATTTTTTTAACGTTTGTGGTTGTTACACAAAACGAAATAGTCCAAGAAATGTGCACACTTTTGTAACCAGCATTTATATTAAACAATAAGTAAAGGAAAAACAGTAAATTTTGTTTTTACACCCGAAGTAGAGTCCCTGCCAGGTGTGTGATCACCCGGTAGCGCCACAGAGAGGCACTCGAGCTCCGTCCTGTGGGACTTCGTGCAATTATTTTGGAGAAGAGGGGGAAGTGGGGGTCGAGCCTCCACGTACGTAAAAGCATTCACAAATGACATTTGTTAAACAGAGCATTTAAATGAAAGCGCATTCAGAGAAACCGCGCACTCTTGGTGAGTGATTGCGCGTTCGGCGGCGCGCAGACCCCCGGCAGCAAAAGCGGCTCCTGTCTCCGTGCAGGTCACTTCTCATGCAGAGCGCGTCTGGGAAGAATACCGCCAGGCTCTCTCTGCGTCCTTCACACTTTTTTTTTTCTCCCTCCCTGTGCATAAGAGCAGCGATGGAAAATTAGAGCCAAAAGAGACGAATGATTATCTTCGGCTCTTTTGTTTTTCTGGACAATCCCTCCGGGTCTGCTGAGGATCGAATATCTGATGGAAACTCAGCGCTTCCGCCTGCTATCTGGCTGTGAGGAGGCATCAGGAAACTGAAGACAGGAGACAACGTGTTCTGAATACAAAGGAGGGCAACTATTGACACCTTCTAGAGACCATCCGCCGTGCGCCTGGACAAAGGGGAAAGGACGTCTACAAAGGATTCAGTTTATTATCGGTTCATCACTTTGTTTGTCCTCTGCCAATACCATCTTTGGGCGCCTAATAATAAGCCAAACATTCTCATCTTATCAGAGGTAAAACTGCCTTCCCTTTTGTCTTTTTGTATCTCCCAAGCGCTCGAAAAACTAATACAAAACGAACAACGCAAGACTCATCTGCAACCCTGCCATGCTGTAAAGTGTTTTTTAACCTGATTAAAAAGAAAACGCAGCACCGACATGGCTTCGCTGTATCAGAGAATCACCGGGAAGATCAATACGACCAATTCGTTTCCGCACCCACCTGAGGCCAGCCACCTTCTTGGAGGACAGGTCGCAGACGAGGAGAACGGAACCAAGTCATCTCACCAGGGAGCAGAGGGCCGAGCTCACGTCCAGTACAGGAAAAAGTGCTTACGGGAAGATGAGGATGTAAGACACTTGTTGTTTATTTACACCATATTGACAGATTCTAATGATCCCAAAAGTGCTTTTTAAGTATTTTCCCTTTAGAAAGTCATTGAAACTTAAACATGTTTTTGTAGATAAGTCTAAAGGTCCTTGCCTTGTTGCTTGTTTGAGCGATTACTTTGTGTGTCTCAGTTAAACATGGATTACTGTTATCCAAGTTAATTTCTTATCCAAGTTACTTCACTCTCTATTTGTTGCAATTCTTAACGTGTGCACATAAATGTGCATTTTCCGGGGGTTTGTGATGGTTCTGAGTCCTTTGTGGTGCTGACCGAGGTCCTGAAGGTGCACAGTACTTCACAGTGGCAGAAATCTCTTTTTTGTTACATCACTCCATGATTTGTTTAGAAAATATGGGGCATCTGGATTATTTTTAACACTAATCCACCGGGCTCAGGCAAAATACATTTGATATTCTGGCTTGTGCTTTCTGAGATAACTTGCACTTCTGAGAAGGAAGTGCACCAACATAAAAGGGCCTTTTGCTCTTCTGCAGAGCAATGCTTGGCTTTGGTATGTATTTATTTTAATAATAACTAAAGTGATCTTGTGAAGACCTTTCAAACATAGTATGGATAAATAAAACAAATGACAAGGCTGAACATATACAACTAAATGAAAAAACACAAAAAACAAATTCCAATCCAGATCTGTAATCAAGTTTACAGATTACACAGACTAAAGAAAGAAGATAACAATCAAAATAAAGGTAAAAACCAATACTAAAGAAACAATTCAAATGGACATTGCATCATTAAAAATACAGAAATTTGAAAAAGCTATTAAATGACAGCAATAGATGCCAATTGTTTAAAGTTTACAAGACACATTAAACAATAAATCAATAAGTTTTACCTAAAAAACATCAAGTTACCCTACATTTCTAATATACATTACAAATGCTGTGCATGTATTCAACCTACAGTTATAATTGGAATATTAATTTGGATGTTGACGCAATTAGCCACAAAATTAAAGTAGTTTAAAATCTTTATATAGTAAAAGTGAAATTGCCAGCTGGGTACTTAAGATGCCTGCAATAACCCTTTGAAATTTTACATATTTGTCTTTACAAAGAATAGCTAAAGATCAGTCAAACAGGCTGAAAAAGGATTGGTGGAACATACCAACACATTCTGTGTGTTGAACATACAGCTAATAGTTGTGTTTGTCTGAGTTTTAGTTTTCTAATTGACCTGACATGTCTGGTGTGTTCCTTGCTCTTCGTGATGCTGTTTGCTAACTAATCTGCCTGAGAAACATCTGAGGCCTTCAGAGAATAGTTGTGTTTTTACTGAGATTAAATGTCACACAGCTACACTCTATTTACTAATTAGGTGAAGTCCGAAGGCAACTAGTTGCTCTAGGCTTTCCTTTGGGTTGGCTGTTTGCATCAGGGGTATGAATACATTTAGAAAGATCTGTATAAACCTTGTTTTTATCTTAGACAGTTTCTACCAAGCACAGTATAAAAACAACCTTTTAATGACATTTTTTATCAATCAAAATTGTTCTTATCCTAATACATTTTTTGTAACTTTCTCTGAAGTTGGTGGAGCTTAGAGCAGAGGTATTTACTAATTAACCATCCGTGGTATCAGCCAACAAACCAAAACTGCAGAATGTTTTTGGTTTGCTCTGCTTGTTTGCAGAGAAAAAAAGTTTCCTGCCTTGAACAAATATGTATCTTTAATGGTCCTTTGATTTATTCATCTCTGTTAGTCTAGTGAGTAGGCTGGCAACAGACTGAGTACTCACTCTGTAGCCGTCAGTATCAATAACAAGAAGAACTGCTTAGTTCGACACAAAGCAGGCAAAAAAAAAAAAGAAGAAGAAGAAGGAAGATCTTTTCTCCATTCCTTCATTGCTGGCTCATTAAAACTCTTTTTTTTCCTTTAACAACCTTAAGATTGGATTTTACAGCTGTTATTGCCCCGCTGGACTTCCGAGATATTCCTTAAGTTTAGGCTGTTAACCTTGAGGTGACATTCACTGCTGAGGTTCCCTGGAGTTGTGGTGGAGCATGAAATTGCCTTGTGCCTTTGGAGATGGGGAGTCCATTTCATGGAGCTCCATTTCCAAAACAGGTCTTGGTTAAAGATTTAAGACACTGCTGGTGTGGTCATTCATACTGAAGATGGAAAAGCAGAAACAATAACTCAAATAGTTGTCACGATTCACTTCTCTTTGATCTGAATTTAGCCCTTTACAGGCTACATTTGAAATAATGCTGTTACTTCACATGAAGTTAAGGACACAAATAACAGAACTTACTTTTTTGCAGGCAATTGTGATATTTTATTAATGCATTTTTTTTCTGGGCTTCCGAGAGATTTTTGTGTTTGTTGTGAAATCGATCAATTGTTTTGATTATTTGTATGCATCCATGAGGGTTTGGTGTTAAATCCAGAGTCACAGATAGGTTAGACTTTACAAACAGTTTATTTTCCTCCTCACTTCCTTTTCTGCAAACACAAACCTAATTAACTGCCAAGCCTAAAGGTTAAACATTGAGATATTTTGCCCACAGACCAAAGCCTGAGGGGCTCTGACAGGATCCTACCTACATTAACCTTTCCTGTATGATTGGATTAACATCAGAAAATGTAAACATTTCTGTTTCTTCACATTTGGGGCTGATATTTGAAACCCTTATAATCGAGGTCAGTTTCTGCTATGTTTAAAACGTATTTGTACCCTCTGAGATGTCTCGTGTTTTACTTTTGTGTCATGTTTATGCACGTTTGATCATCAGTTTAAGATAAACTGATTAAATACAAACAACTGTTTTCAAATTATGATTTAAGCTAAATGACTTAGTCATAGTATAGACTTAAATCCAATGAACACACTGTTGGATGATCTGAGATAAACCTTCTATTCTTGAAAACCCCCATTTGTAGAAAACAATTTGGCCAAGACTGGAGCAAAATTCTTCCACAGTGATGGTTATCAATTACGGCTGATGGCGTCCGTTATTAGGCGAAGGGATTGTTTACTTTATCGCACAGTGCTAGATTAGCTAGACTAGCTTTCCCCCCTAATAAATGAAATACTTTTCTTTGAAAACTGCTTTTTGTTTAGTCAGGTAGATTTTGTCTGATATTGAAATAGTTTGATTATATGATACATCTCAAGGAAGATTAAAATGCAAAAAGAGAAGAAATGTGAAGCGTTCCAAATACTTTTTCACAACACTGTATAAAAACAATTATGCAGCGTATTTTTCTTTCTCATCTGTTTAATCGCCATTCTTTAATTAAGTCCCACTGAGAGAATAATTAGGATCAGTTTAAGACAGTAATCGGATAAAAAAATAAAAGAAAGAAAAGTGAGCAAGCGATATATTTTTCCTGTCAGTTTGTTGTGTTAACTGAATAGAAACAAGTATCCTCATAAATCATTTATCCCTCTTTTGATCATGTGCTAAAAGTCTCTGACAGCTTGTGTGAACATTACTAAATAATAATTATAATAATGCTTTTCTCAGCCCTAATTTTCTCCTGTGTTTGTATTTTGTACATAAAACAGTATTTTTTTCTCCAAAGACAGCTCCAACAGACCTCTCGCTGCTTGTGACCTAATAATGACAGCTGTGTATCCATGTGTAACTATTAGTAGTCATTAGTGAAAGCTCATTTCCCTCAGGGCCACCTCATTGTCAGGGTGGCATGCTGCAAATAAATGACTTGTTTTCTACCCCAAGGCTGTTGTCTTAAACAACAAAATTATTCTGGAGAAGCACTTTAATTTCCTCTTTTTACCTCGCCTGTTGCTGTTGCTACAGTGATACCTGTTTGATGCGTCCATGTTATACAGGAATCATAGGGGTGGGATTCAGTTTGAAGGGTGATCCTTAATGCTACTGCATCTCCATATAGCTGTTTAAAAAGCAGGCATATAAATAACAACAAGTACTGAATAAGTGTGCATGCTTCATTAAAAAACAAATAGTAGAAAACTTAGAGCCTCGATAGAGTTAAAGGGGGATAATTAGTGCAAACCATTTATGATCTCTTTCTGCAGAAATGCATTGAAAAGCCATTGAAAATACATTGCCTTATATTTAAGCAATATAGAATGTGGTTGAAAAGTTCACATGGAAATGTTTACTGATCTTGAATGTGGCTGAATAATTCTTAGACTTAATCAAGACCTGTTCAGACAGGGTATATACAGGGTTAAAAGTCAAATTTTCAACAGTTTTCTGGTGTAAATTAAGATAAGGACAGACTGACACGTAATAGGAATAATTACCCGTCTTTGTAATCTGTGAAAGGTTGATCTGATTTCTTCCTGGATATGAGTGGCTGAAACGAGCTTTATCCAAAGAGCCGCTGGACTCATTCATAGGGTGAGAAGTGGGAGCTGGGAGTAGAGGCATTGGTTCTCTGTCGAAAGGTATCAGGTGAGGTGAATCAGGCATCTAATCAGGATGCCTCCTGTTCTCTTTAAAGGCATATGTCACCGGGAGGAGCACCTAGCGCAGATCCACAACTCACTGAAGGGGTTTATGTCCAATCTAGCCAAGGATTTCCCTGCTCCTTCAATGAACTAGACAGGGTTGGTGAAGAGAGGGATGCCTGATGTCACCCCCATGATCCAGTCACAGGTGGATAGATGGATGGATAGACAGACAGTTTACAAATTTGGAAACAGAAACTAATGTTTTGTTTTAGATCTCTGTACTCCCAATGTGTTTTAAAAATGTTATCAGTAGTAATGCATTTCTTACTCTTTGGAAGCGTCTGTCATTTTCTAATCAATGCCAGTAAGTTGCATGTTTAGATTATAGAAAGAAGATAACATAATAATTGTAAAATAAGATACTGCGAGTTGGAAATTACAAGTAAAAGAAGCAAGCCACAACTGTAAAGACTGTTAGACTTAAAAGTGAAATTTAATCACATTGCATGAGATCGCCCAGGGCTAACACACACGCGCTCCATCTCAGACGCACACTCTGCCTTTCCTCATATGCCTTCTGCTCAGAGATATTCCAGATTTGAGCGGGAGACTTTGGCCCAGTTCCAGAGTCTCGGCTCAGGTCTGCGCTTCCTTTGAGATGTGTAACTGAGATAAGTCAGGCAGACGGAGCTCAACAAGAGCAGCCAGATAAAAGAAAGAAGGCAGCGAAAAGCATTCGGCTGTCCTTATTATCTCTGCGTTGAGGTTAAAAGTTTTCTTAAGGTGATGACTGCTCACTGAGGGCTGCAGTAATCCAGAATGATCATCCGTCCAGAGACGCCAAAGCTCTCTCAACAGTGCAGCGAGGGATGGTTGTGCATTTTAACGATGTGAGATGGATGCAAAACTGGGAATGATGGTGGCTTATGTTGTGCATGACTGAATGAATACAGTTTTTATTGAAAAGTTATTCTCTAAAGTAATGCTAATTCTAAATATGTAGTGTTGCTATGCTACAAAATACTAATTATCATAAAGAAGGCAGCCTTGTAATCTTTCAAAAAGCTGAATTTTATTTGTCATCCAGCAATCTCTATTGCAAATTAAAGAAGCAAACAAATGACTGTATATTTCTGAAGATTTATATTTATTTATGATGAACAGTTATTTACACTATAATTAAAATTTCATTGAAGTAAGAAAATTGTTGAAAAGCCCATAATCAAGAACGTATTCATTATTAATCAAAGATCTATTCATAAGTAATTTCAGTAAAGGTTTGGTTTAGATTTTTTTGAAGTCAGGTTCTGTGAAGTTATTATTAATAATGATAGAGGATATTGTCAATAATTTAGTAAGAGACAGTTCTGGGTTTTTTTCATGTGAATAGTGTCTTTGTGAATTTACACTGATTGTTGCTGCCAGATAAATAATAATTAAGTTCAAAATAATACAGGTTCCAAACTCAGAGTTTCACAAATTATTTATTATATAAAGCAGGGCCGCTTGATTTCAATAAAATATTTTAATAGTGTTGTTGAAAACTGTGGAATTGATTGTGAATAATGCTCATTTTCAAGACACTTTTCTTTCTTCACTATGACACTGTGTCCCCAGCATTCTCCATGAGCTCCAGCATCAGAAACCAAAGAAATACTCCAGGTTTGATTATTAAGGGCAGTTAAAGTCCATTTAAATGGTCAGATATATTTTAGCCATGCAGATGATGAATACATGACACTTGTGGTGTCAGATCCTCCTAAATAATACATTGAAGCAAAGCTTTGCAGTTGTGATGATGCAAAAAGAAATTGCAATCACAATGTAGATTTAATGAATGGTGCCTCTTTAATTTAAAACTGATTACATGTGGGTATGTATTATTTCAAATCGTTATTTCTAAATCAGCAATATAATATAGTTCATAAAAGAAAACTTTGACACATATTGACAGACATTTAGAAAAGACTGTTGAGCATATCTGCATTCATGTTGTGGGAATTTGGAGACAGTACTTGGGAGGGATAAGAGATTGCTCTGGCTAACTCTAAAAAGTTCACAAGGACATTTTTGAGCGATCTGGAGGACAGCAGTCGTTGTATGTGACAGGTCAAATCTGTGTGTTCCTGTGCGCTAAACTATGAAGCTCAGCAGTGTTTATTTTAGTGCTGCTTTGAGCTGCTGTCAACCTGGCAGGATAATATTATAAATTATATTTTAAATCTCCACAGTCCTTCCTAGTTTAATAATGTATTCACAATAAAATCTTAAACGTATTTATTCTACAATTAATTTAAAATAGCACTGGATTATTTAACAATAAGAGAGCGTAGAGTAATAACACTTGTTAGAGCTGTTGCCTCGCACATTCTAGGTTTTAATTTTGCCTGTAACATTTCTGCACAGATCTACACGTTGTCCCATGTGTGGGTTTTCTCCAGGTACTCTGACTTCCTCCCATAGTCCAAAAACATTCATGCATAGACATTTCTTCAAGTCTATTACTCACAATGTAAGTATATTTGTTTACACCTACAAAAGAAAATCTCTAATCTAAGCAGATAAAAACGATTTCTCACGTTTTCTAATGATCTTGTGAGTGAGTCCGCCATCAGACAAACACTGAAGAACAGTGCTGTGAGTGACAGATTTGGAAGGGCAAAGCCACCGCTGTCTAAAAATAATTGTGCTGCTCAAGTGAAGTTTGATGAAGGCACAACAAGCCAGAGGGATGTTAAAAAGAAAAAAAGTTCCTGCTGTCAACAAAAACAAAACATTTTATATTGGACAGCTTATCATAAAAGAAGAAAAAAAACCCACAGAAACCTAAACATAGACATAAAACTAGATGATTATAGTTTTCAGGATTAGAAAGTCTGATCGAATAAATAATTTAGACTTAGGTTTACACCTACAAAAGAAAAACATGTTGCTTTGCAAACGTATTCACACCCCTGGAAACATTTAAAATTTGCTGTTATACAAGCAAAATGTATTTTACGATTGTCGACAAGGTGGCACATCTTAGTAAAATGGAAGGAAAAGGAAACATGTTTTGAGATTTTTATGTACAAAACATAATTGAAGTGCTGCATGTTTTTATATTCCGCCCCTTCTACTCTGACACTCCAAAACTAGGCTTAATCATTAATTACCAAAGTAATAAATAGTGCCCATTTGTTTGTAATTTTATCTCAGCATGAACACAGATGTGCTCTGAAAGCCCTGGAAATTTTTTAGAGAACATATCTGACAAATATCATCAGAAAACCCCAACAGATCCACCCAACAGGCTGGTTGAGAAGCTGCAGCTCAGAGCATTGTTCATTCATCTAGAGAAAAAGGAATAAACGTGGCTTTAGTGCAAAGCTGTCAAGACAGTGCCGGTTCACTTAAACTGACATGCTGGGCAAGGAGACCATTAGTCAAAGAAACAGATGAGAGGGTCATGGTAAATCTGGAAGAGCTGCTGAGAACCACAGCTCAGGTGAAACTGACAACTATTAGCTGTGCAAGGAAGAAGAGCAAAAAGAAACCCACGGTTGAAAGAAAGTCATAAGAAGTCTACAAGCCTCAATCAATAAAGAGGAAATAGTAAACATGTGGGAGAAGGTGTTTTGGTCAGATGATACATCACCCTGAAAACACCACACATACTGAACACAGATGTTGGTCAAAGCAGATGGGAAGCTGGGCAGAAGAAAACCTACTGGAGGTTGCAAAAAAATAAAGATATAAATGCTTGAAGTCATATATATCATTTCAATTTAATTTGAAAACAGTGTATCTGTTGCCCTTCTGCTTCCACTTCTATGTTGCTTAAATACAATCCCTGCAAAATACAAAAAAGATTACTCAAAAGGTACTTTTCTTTTTAGGACCTTACAGATGAATTGATGTAGTAAGATAAGCTGATGTGAACAAGAAAGAGTGAGGTGGCACACTTTTGTCTCATGTTGATTGATAATAGGCGGTGAAAAAAAAAAAGATCACCATCAGAAATATTATTTTTTGTATACTTAACTTAATTTCCTTGTACAAAAGAGTCCCGACGTTTTAAACACCAAACTAAAAGCTAAGACACAAAGACAGAGTATTGTGCTTCGGATAGAGTGACAAGTAAAAATCCAAACCTGAAATCAAAACATTAGAGTTTACTGAACATTTCAGCCAGTATTTGGTAAAGGCCACTGAAGGCAGACATGCTGTCACCCAGTGCAGCTGCTCCCCGCAGGACAACAAAGCATCCGCAGCAGGACTTCCTGCTCAATGTTGCCATGGTTGCAAAGGTGGGGAGGGCGAGGCTGTGAGCCCTGTGGACTCGCAAACACACTCAGTATGTCTTTCTATCTTCACAAGGACTTTGCATCGACTTCTATTCATTCTTTATTAATTTCTATAGCCTAACTCTGATCCTTTCCCTTAACCTGCCCATTACCAGTGTGTGCCTACTCCTAAATCCAACACATATCACACCTTAGTCCTAAACTTAAATCCTAACCCTAAAACAGCACTTCTCCTCTTTGATCCCCAAACTGTACAATCGGTCTCCACAGTGTGTTAGGAAAATGGTCCTTACAATGTATCAAATACCAGACCGTTCATACACACGCTGCAGTTTGCTGGTGGCTCAGAATGCCATCTGGAGATGACACAGCTTTCCCCTGCTCGTGTCACGGCAAGTACCATCCCCAGAGATGATCACAAGTGGGGTTTTTTGTAATAAATCCCTGAATAAGTATTTCCTGATATATGCTCTTTCTTCTTTTCATGTGTTTTATACCCCGCTGACAGACTTATTCACTATCGATCTTTGCTTTTCGGTTCCAGAAAGCATCTCAACAGGTTGTCCATCCCCCTGCCCAGCACCTCTGTGCTCTGGTGACACACCATCGATCATCCCCCTTTCTCCCCGCTCCCGTCCAGCCCCTCAGCAGACTTGTCAGCAGCATCTCAGCAGGCTGTCTGTCTCTCCGTTTAATGTCTCTCTATCTCTTTCTGATTTACTGTAAGATTACGCAGGCAGACAGGTACTATCATTTCAATGCAGTAAAAGTCTCTTTATCCACTAATGATGGTGAGGTTTATTCTCCTGTGGTACATTACCTGCTCTTAAAATCAGGTGAAATAACACTGCGAGGTGTCATTAAGCCTCCATGTGAGAGTTTTAGATCAATTTCATTCACATTACACTCCGAATGCCTGTTATTATGTTTCATTTATGCTTCAACTAGTTTGAGCTGGTTGAAAAAAAACCAAAAAAACTCTTATTTTGTCCAAAATCATTTGCGTCATTTTAATGATACCAGTCAGATCTGCTGTTCCTTCTTTTGTAGTTCACGTCTTAGAGGACCATCAAGATTTCTGCTGCTTTTAAACACTTTTATTTAGCTAAATATAACCCAGCTTGCTTCTTGGAATCGTCTTCGCCTTTTGTGTCCATGTCTGGTTTTTATTTTATAACCCCAGGTTGCATTCATTTTTTAGATAAATCTAGAGGAACCACAAAAATTGTAACATCTTGTGCCTTTGGAGTGTTTCAGGAGTTTTGCACATCAACCATTAGAGTGTATTTGTTATATAAATCCTGCCCTCCACAGTAACAGATTTATTCCATGCACATGTTGTCTCCGAGGATGTTTTAGATACAGGAAGCAATTTTTCCAGAGCTACATGCACTGTGTCCACTTTACCACTAGAGACTGTTATGTTACAGTCAATGGAGGGCTGTACACATTATACAGCACCAGCAGTGGGAATATTCCTCCCTGTTATCTTTATATTACCTCTCTTACTCCAACACATAAAGAGTATTGCTGTCCCAGATAGCTAATGTAAATAAAGTAATGTAATTAAAAGATCCAATATTGAGCCAGGAGAAAAGTGATAGTGTCACATCTCAAAGGATTTGAAAAAAATTATACAATCATGAAGTCACATCAAACATGCTTTGACCTGAGGATACAGAAAACAATCTTTTTCTGCCCAAGTCACCAATACTGTGCTGAACTCTGACATTTAATTCAAGCAGGTGAGAGGGCAAGCCACCATATTGGTTGCAATGAGTGTGACAAGAAACCAGAAAGCAAGAGGTGCCGCAGCACGTCATGCTTACTAATCTTTGTTTTTCGAATAAAACAGGAAGAATATTTTTTGAATAACAGAGAGAGAGAGAGAAGTCAATTTTTGTCAACAACATTTCTGTTGGCTGGTATAACAGCAGCGGCTGTAGCTACAGCGTCTCCTGAGTCCTTTCATACTTTTTTTCCCCCTCTTCTGGGCTGAGACCAGGCAGCAGTAATGTGTTGTGTCACAGAGGCAGATTCGCTTATTGGCCCTGGCATAATATTCCCCCCCAAAGAGACACACGGATGCGCACAAGCATGGAACTGAGATGTAGACACATTCATAGGCTACCGACGACATTAAAGATGGTCAGGGATGTCTTTTTGCAGGCTTGCTTGGCTTAATATTTGCAAGACTTTAAAACCTGGCAGAAATTTGAATTTAAGTGTTTTAGAAAATCTTTGTAGCTCTTGGGAAGAAGAATAATAACACTCAAATCAACCACAATAATAAAGTTGTGTGCCGATGAGAAGACTGTGGCCCTAATCTAGTTAGAACTTGAAACAGGAGTTTGGTTAATCCCAGTTCATCACTAGGGTTTTAACTGGTACTAGAAGCAGTTTTTGTCCACAGATTGAGACAGAACTGAAACTGCTGTTGGTTTTCTATTGTTAAATAAAAGAGGAAATATATTAAAAGACATCAGTTGTCAGATCTGTCTGTCTAATTATCTATCTAAAACCAAAGTATTCCTGAATCTGTACTATGAAATCAGCACTTTGGAATTTCACTATTATCTACTTTTTGGATCCCGTGTAACAAGTTTAATTTTGGTATGGTGTTTCAGGTCTGCCTGTTGGTTTAAATGATGGCACAGAGGGCTCTCTTCTGCCTCGAGGCTCTTGTTTTAATCTTGTGATGAATAACACATGAGATAGGTTTTCACGCTGCGTCCTTGTTGGACCCATGTGTGCATCCTAGTCTTCAGAGGAGTGACAGGAACATGACCATTTGTCCCTCTTGCCATGAAGGTGGGTTTCTGGCTGTGGTATTCTACTTTATCTCCAAGCTGTTCTCTGTGTCTACTTTAGCAGTAGCACGTTGCATATATCTGCTTTTACCTGTGGGCTTTCGATTTGAGGACAGGCGCATGTCAGCTTCAGCTACTTTCTTTGAAGACACAGTTTGTATTTCATCACTTTTGCAGCAGGAAAATAATCATCTCCAGTTGATATTTCTCTCATGGATTCTGAATCCAGGCTCTGCAGTCTGAACGCGGCGCAGAGCTCATTCAGGGGTGGGTCATCTCACTCCGAGCTGGCAACTGAATGGTTCACATGGAGCTGAGCAGAGTTGTGGGAAATAATGACTGTTTGGTGGGGAGCACTGTTGAGTGATTCAGTATTCTGAGAGCTGACAGGATGTCAAATGGTATAGCCACCTAAAACAGGAGCGACGAACTGCCTGGATTGATGTTTTTCTGCTCACCAGGTTTGCTTTTGCATTGTTGGAATATATTTTCTAAATTCGCCCATTTGTTTATGATGGTATATTTTGCAGCTGTGACATTGTCATTTGTAAGTTATGCAAAGTCATATAAGATGTCCAAGGCTTATAAATTCAGAGTCTCCGTACCTTTGCCAGAGGGTCTGGCTGGTATAATCTCCACATAAAGCTTTTATTTTTTTTGCCCAATAGCAACAATATTTTATTAAAAGTTTTTCAGTGATTTCTTTTTTTCCTCTTAGGAGTAATGTTCTGCCGTCTTTGATTTTTAATAATTTATAAGCCAAAGAAGCTTAACATGGAGTTGTCACATCACATGGTGTATTTATCATTCCTGCAAAGCCTTGTGGGTGCAGATCGTATGTACAGTTTTGTGACACCTTACGGGTATCATCTCCTCAGGGACACACAGACTGCCTGCATCAGCACGTTGAAAGCCCTGCATCCATTCCAGCCCCATAAGACGAGCTCTTATCAGGACAGAGAAAGTTGGTATTGTGGGGGAAAACAGTGCTGGCAGGGAAAGTTGAGGAGAGACTTTTGACTGTTTGAAATGCTCCATAAATTGGTAGAAGCTCTGTGTGTGGCGTGTAATGCTGATCTGTGCTGAAGGCAAGATGCAGCTAATGGCCCAGGTAAGTGGTTCAGTGCTGATTGTTGTGGAGGGCCTGAGCGCTCTGGCAGCACTCCCCACTCTCCTTTCAGCGTTGTGTTGCAGGAACGCGTACGAGCGGCAGCAGCCCCGATACGTCTGATATTCCCTCAGTGATCCGACCTCCTCCGCTGTGACTGCGGAGGTGAGGTGTCGGGTTTTATGCTCTTTTCTGGGGAGAAGCGTGGCAATGTTGCAATTAGGAACAGGCCGCAGGGACAACACGCGCATGAACACGCAAACACACTTTGTCTAATTGTGCGGCGTGTGGATGCTGATGCTGGGGTTACGCTTAGTGGTCTCCTGAGGTGTGTCTCTTTTGTTACTTTTTACCGTGTCTTGCTGCTTCCACATCACACGTCGTTGCCTCTCTGGCAAAATGAAAACACACAAGTTGTCACGGGTGGAGAAACTATGGAAGGTAAGTGCTAATTCCTTTCAGGTACGTGTTTATCATTTGAGCCTCTTTTTAATTATATATCTTTGCAGTTTGGCATTGAGGGACATGTTTAGCTGAAACTTAAAAAAAAATGTTGTAGGAGGTCTTGAGAAAGTGTCACGGCTGTTTATTTAAATATTTAGCTTTAAAAGAACTCTGATGATATAATGAGCACTTTGATGACAGCTCCCATTGTAATCATTGACACTGGTGGGCACCAAATTATAGCCTGTATTTGTTAAACTTGTCAAATGTTAAGTTTAGGTCTTTCTGATTATGTATTGTCGGACAAGTTTGTGTTTTAATTACTTCATTACTGCTGCATTGCTGTTTACAACTTAGTTGAGAGACACTATTCACCGGCCAAACAATTAGATACACCTCATTATTACTGGGCTGGACTCTGCTTTGTCTTCAGGACAGTCGTAATTTGTGACATCGATTTGTCAAGGTGTAGGAAGCCTCTCTCAGACATTTCGGTTCATATTGAGATTATGTTTGCTGTCTGCAAATGCATGAAACCAATCCCTTATTCCACCATAACCTGAAAGGACTCTGTTGGATTTGGATCTGCTGACTGTAGAGGACATTGGACTGCAGTGAACTCATTGCCATGTTCAAAATTCTTTGGAAATGTAATATGGTGCATCATCCTGCTGGAAGTAACCATCAGAAGTTAAATATTCAGTGGCTTTAAAGAAATGAACACAGTCAGCAACCAGCTCAAGCTAGGCATTTAAAGCGTGCTCAGCTGATGTTGCCCTGAAGTGTTCCCACACCATTACACTACCTCCACCAGTCTACGCCTTTGACTGGCTGAAGGATCCATGTTTTAATGTTCTTTACACCAAATTCTGTCCCTACCATCTGAATGTGGCAACTGAAACCCAGACCCACTGGCCCAGGGAATACTTTTGTAATCTACTGTTTCTATCATGGTAAACTTGTGGGAATAGTAGTTTTTAGCTAACAATAGTGGGACTTGATGTTGGTTTCAGCTACTGTAGCCTATATTTTTCAAGGTTTGACATTTTCAGAAATTATATTTGTGTACATTGCCTTGATTTTATTATAAACATTGTGCTGTATTGTACTGTATATATATTTAAAGAACAATATATCTTGAGTGTTGCTTTGAGATCCATCAGCTTTAAGCTGTACATACTGTATATTAAATTCTGTGCTGTAAGTGTTGGATAAATATTTAATGCAATGCATATTGTGTGCAGGAGTAGTTGATGCAGCAATAGCTGTAACTTTTCCACTGTTCATCAGTGCTGCTCATCAGCCTATTTTTAATCTGTTTTCTTTAAAGAAAAGTAACTGTGGGATGATTGTGAGGTTTTTTTTCTCTTGAACCTTTTATTTAAGTCTTTTCCACAGCAGTTCTTTAAATTAGGATTCTTACTGGCTGATGATTTTTAAGCTAAAATGTTTGGTGGTTTTGAGAATTTACCTGCACGAGCATATTTTAATTATTGGCATATAGACTTTAGATAAGTCGATCTTTTTTATTGTTTGGATTGTATGTCTGCGAATTGTGTGCATGATGTTTAAAAACTTTTTTTAGGTTGATAACTTGGCAAAGTAATGAAGTGACCAAATAAAGCATTAAGGTTTCTCCGTCAAGTAACTTTTTTTTATAAGAACAACCGGCATGAACATGTAGAAGGATTCTGGCCCTTTAGAGATTTCTTTTATTTTGTTTTTTTTAAATGTTCTTACATGTTTTATAGCATAAAAAATGTTTAAGAAAAGACAAATTAACCCCGTAATCACACAAAACACATATCCAAAAAATTATCTCACTCATAGGGAAAAAGACATAAAAGCGAACCTGACCCTATATATAAAAAAAGTAGCTGCTCCATTTGTAGCTTAGCCACATTATTTTTGAAGCTGATGGCTGTTTTTGCTTTCTCATTTTTCAAAACTTGAACAATATTTTACATATGTTCAAAAGTCTCTTATTAAAACCATTTGATGTTCTGGTTCATTAGAGGCTTATTTCTTCCAAATTGCACAATAAAACTTAAAAATCTTTGAACCTGACAAATGTATCCTTCCCTGCAGGCCCAAACTTTTAATTATCATTAAATGTGGGTTTTTTTTGTGTATATTCCTAATCAATTGAGTGTCTGTGTTGCATTTTGCCCTTAATTGTCTCCTGCTGTCCCTCATTATCCTGACTACTCCTCTGTGTATTTAATCCCACGTGTGTCTGTGTTTCCCTGTTGGGTCGTAGTTGTATGTCATGTTATTGCTGTCCAGTTGTATGAGTTTCCCAGTTGCTACCAGTGTCAGAGCTATGTGCCTTTTGCTCACCTGTGCTGCCTGGACTTTTGTTCTCTTCGTTACCATTATTAAAACATCATTTTCACCACAACCTGGGTCTACCGCGTCATCCTCACCAACAACAAACCATAACTCACGGCAAAAGGAAATTTAGGAGCAATAAAAACATATGTAATTTTATGAATTAAAAAAAAACTCTATGTGGATTACGAGAACTAATAAAGAGATGGAGATAATAATTAAACTAGATTGAATCTCTTTGTTAGTATATCTGTGGAGACCACAATAAATGAATGAAGCTCTATTTACGCATAAGCTTCCAATTGCTATTAAACTGTTCTCCAGTGTATCTCTGTTGATAACTCTTTAAAGGAATAGAATCATACTGATATATTAAACTTTAATTTTAATTCTAGCAAACTGAGTTTCTGCAGTTATGACCTTTGCTTTTTAGTCTTTTGCAGCTCCCAGTTTTAAGCTGCTGCTGATTTCTGCTGTATTGCTTTTCACCATTCTGCTTGGTTTCCAACTAAATCCTTAAACAGCTGCAAAAATGCGCCCACAACTTGAAACTTTCTTTTGCTGCTTCAATCTTACGACCCTCTTGTAAGCTATTGATGCCCACACAGAAAGTTTATGAGGCTTGTAAGTTCGTTTTATGAGGACTGGATCTGCAAATGATGCTCTGTAAACTCATTCTGACTCACTCTGCTTGTCTCTTTTTAATATGCATCTGCTACCTGTGTGGCATTCTTAATGAACAAATTTATAGCTTCCGTGTTGGCAGCATTTTCTCACTTTTCTTTTTAATTATTTCACTTTCGCCATCGAATGTCTTTAAGTTGTGCCCGGTGTGATCGTTTACCGTCTTCTGATTGTGTTTTCTCTCAGGGAGATAACATGGGTTTGCTAGCTAATATTGGTTATTACATTGACATTGATATTATATTGATATATTGATATTTGGTTAAACACACTGAGTTGAAACGAAACACAATGACAAATACACCCTGCTTATTTTTTGTACCCCAATTTATTGCAATTGAAGTGACTGTTACAGTGTTGTTAAAAAGGCAGTTGCCCATTTACAGTCTTATTTTATTTTTACTTTTTTGCGACACTGAAATGCTTTGTTAAACAAGTAATGTAAACTGAAAATGATAATTACATTTATTACAGTAAAAGAGCTAGTCAAATTAATCTAGCCTTGTGTGAAAATATAATTGCTTTCCTTAATTGCTCATGAATTGATGATTTAGAGTCACACCTTTAATAACTTAAATAAAACCTGTCTGACAACATTAAGAATGCTGAAAGAACTCAAAACACATTATAGCCTTATGTAAAAAGTTTAAAGAACAGATGACAAAGTCACAGACATGCATCAGTCTGGGAATAGTTGCTAAATAATGATACTCCAACATCAGAAGCGCTGCATGCTGAGCTTGCCTCAGTTCAAATCTGTGTTCGTGACTCAACAATACTGTAGCACTTTTCAGGTAAAGCAAATAAACATGTTGGTCTCATATGACCAACATGTTTGTGGTGTCCCCTATCTGGGTGGTGGAAAACTATAAATGAGACTTCCTAAATTATGTTGTGGTTCCAATATGACATCATGTCAAAATAACTTTGAAAGGTAGATACTTTTGCAAGGCGCTACAGGAACAAGTTCAAATAACTGACAGCTTCTTTCTTTAACCTCTGGATGAGGATATCTGTGCTTCTCACTGCACAACATCCCTCACTCTTCCAGCTTCCTGTGCAGCTTTTATCCGGTGAGCTCTGAGAGCTTTAGGATGGTATCTTCCAAGACTATTTTACTACAGGATGCATTATCCTGGAAACTCCAGGGTGTGTCTTTGGGTTTCATTTGGAGGCGACTGAGATTCTGAATTTATAATAAAGACATAAGCTGCTTTGAGGTGAGATTAAAAGTTCAACCTTATCTAAAACCAGAAAAGAATAAGGGTCTTGACATGCTATAAATGGACTGCAAGGATTGTGTGCAAAAGTTGAATAACCTCTCCAGTGTGGATATTGACAGTTGACTTTAGAAAGTTTCTCTTATAGCTGTTTTCCTCAAGGACACAGTTTGTCCTCGTAGGAGTCACTTGCACCTTTGGCATTAGTTTATCTGTATATTTTTCTGCTTTGTGGTGTGTTTTGTTGATTAAATCAAGTCTTACCTCAGAGACAAATGTTGCATTGACTCAGCTTTGGGCCTGTGGGGGGCTTTGGGATTGTTGTGTAAGATTTATAGGGTAATTCTTTTATTTTTGTATATGAAAGATATAGAAATTTATTTTAAGGGACAATTAGCAGCATACTACAGTGTTCTGCAGTGAAAGCTACTGTTTTCAGTCTGACAGTCATAAGTAAATAAGAAAAAAAGGCAATAAAGCAAACTACTATTCACAGAAACCTTAAGTTCAGTATTGATTTATCTTGACACGCACACACACACACCCCAACACACATGATTTTATGGACTAAACTATTAGCTGTGATGTCATGTTAATCACATCCAAAATCAAGATGACACAGTTTGATAAGGCTCAAATTTGTCAAAATCTGATTTAATATGCATTCATGGACTATTCTGTTATTGTCAGTGCATAGATTGAGACTATAAGACTTGTAGTTAACATTTGTGTGTAGAAGCTCTTTCTGTGAACCCACACTGTGTGGTCAGAGGTTCTCTCAGTGAAGGTGCAATGCAGGTTATTGCTGAACAGCAAAATCTCACAACTGTGAGAAAATAAAATGTTTTCAGATGCAGTGAGAGTTGATAGATAGGATGGAGTCAGTATGACCTAAAGTGACCTGAAAAGCATACTGTGAAAGCAACACTGGAGTCTTTGAAAGTAAAGAACAAAGAAATGCTTTGAAGTTAAAGCTTTAAGGACTCACAAACAAGTAATGACTGAAAAAAAAAAACTGCAGGAAAAACTTGTGAAGTGGAGCATCAGCAAAAACCCACTGTTTGACGGTCAGTTGATTTAAGCTTTCGGGCATGTTTTTCTTAAAATATATAGTGTAGTGTAGCTATGTTCTTTTCAGTTACAGTTGTACACACATAGAAAAAGTTTCTACATCCTCCTTCATTCCCTAAGCAAGGGTCTGCAACCTGTTCAATCTAAAGCTATTAATGCCTCTGTCTATTTAAATATAACTTGTCTAGAGACATAAATGTTTCTGTAGAATTTGATTAAAACTGATGCTATGTCATGTGAATGTGACGTTCATATCTTAAATGTTTTCATTTAGCAAAATCACAGTTTCTTGAATTTCATTTTAAAATGATCTGCTTATATTTGCTATATTTTAGCATAATACAAGGCTGACATCTGTACAAAACTATTAAGTCATTTCTCATAATTTTTGATTAGTTTCCTGTTTATCATTTGGTGTTTCATACATCAACCATATAAATAGAGATTTTTTTGTGTAAAGAAAGTGTTTATGTTGTAATACATGACATTTTAAAATTAAAAGCAGAGCAAATATGATAATAATAATAATAATAATAATAATAATAATAATAATAATAATAATAATAATAATAATAATAATAATAATAATAATAATAATAATAATAATAATAATAATAAAATCTAACAATTTTTTGGGAGCCCTAGCTTTAGGGAGCTCATAAGGTGCCATTTTTCTCTCTTGGTTATTAGAATTTTATTTAATAACTCATAAATATCTATAAGTTGTTTTGTTGTTACGGTCTCTTATTGCACATTAGGTTCAGTTTATTTGTTTAGCTTATCAGTGTGGGCAGGGCAGTGGCCTTCATCTGATTCAATCAATACATTGGGATTTTATGTCATCCTCAATTTGCTTTGCTCACATCTATGTGATGCATCATGCTGGACTCTCCACTCCACAGGTTTCTGGCACAAGAGTTGGTGCAGCTGTCAAGCAGCATTCATTCTGCCTGAATCATGTGTTCTGTGCTTCTGTACTTGTTCTTGTGGACACTGAGTTCACCAGCAATGATGATCATTTTGGAAAATCAAATTCAGCTCATGCTGTTGCTAATTATAGAAATCCTTCTTGACACCTTTTGGGCTTATCTTAGTTGGTGCACGATTTGGATGTTATGAAAATATGATTATGATTAACCCATAATCAATCATGTGGATTTATTTCTGTTTAGCTAAGATAGAGATTTTCTCTCATATGTATATTTCTTTTTGTTGGTGCCTTTGTTGCTAAACTGGGCTTTGAAACTGAATTACTACCTGAATTAAATGTTTTAATGTGTATGTGTTGAATTTGCATCAAGAAGGTGATGTTCCATTGATTTGATGGCCACAGTTCCTGGATGGTTAGATACCAGTTTTAATGCAGTGATAGTTTGGAGAGCCTTTTCTTTCAAACATCAAGCAAATCTTGACTTTACTCACCAGAGTCCATGTCCGGTGTTACAAGATGGTAGACATATTTGGTGTAAGCAGCTTTAGTCCAGCTAACAATCCATTTTCTACCAACACTCTGAGTAGCCAGTACTGGTGCTCCCCCTGGAGGCAGCACCAGTAGTAGTGAGTAAGCACAATTCAATAAAATCCATATGATTTATTTCCTCATTTCTCATTGTTTTCTGCTTATGGTCAGCTTGGCAAGATGCCACCCTCCTCTTTTTGCAAAGGAGCTTGAGATGACCTGTTTCCTTACTCCATAATATAGAAATAACAACACATTATTGGGAAATGAGTCTGCCTCTGCGAGGAACATATTGGCAAGCCTCCTAAAATAAAAGCCCTGATTTAAATAGAATAGACCATTAAAATAAATAAGCATTATGTGCTTAAAGATTGAAAAGTATAAAGTAAAATAGACTCACGCATATTCAAAAAAATAAGCATTATATGTTTAAAGTTTTATCTTTAAAAGTAGTTTGTCTGTAAAAGTTATACATTTCCTAAGTGCTCCATTGCAACTGAGCAGGCTTGCCTTCCCAGAAGCCTATCAGTGAGGATAAAGAAGGGATTTTAAGAGGGCAGAGAGTTACACAAAGTTAATTTATTTTCTATTGTAAGCCCGTGTGCACGTATGTGTGTCCAAACAATTTTAGACAAGACAATGCTAGATTAATTGTTTCCCCTGGAACGTCCTCTCTTGGTAAAAGACCAATAATCAGCCTGATTAAAGACTCCAGCTCTTGTTAATTACCCATCTGTAATGTCCAGACAGTGAGAAAGTAGCTCTGCCTTCAGTCTGGGAACTTCTCTGCATTGAATCACTTTGCGATGCACAGAAGCGTGTGTATTTTTTATTTATTTTTTGTTTTGTTTTCAGTCGGATTGATGACCTGAGAGTACAGTAACGATCTGCGATGAAGTATGAGGCCTGGTCCACTCTGCGTTTCAGTGCTTCAGCTGTGTTTTGCAGTGGCAAGAGAGAGAGACAGAGAAAGAGAGGAAGTGAGAGAAAGACAGAAAGAGAGAGAGTTAGATGGCAGCTGCACTTTACTCAGAGTGAGACAGGTGTTCTGCCAGTCAGACAGCTGAAGGAGTCACGGCGGGCCAGAGGGCGAAGGCGACATGACTGATGGCTGATTTGGCTGCACTGACAGCCGGCAGAGTGGCAGAGGGGGAGCAGATTGTTCCTAAATCAACAGCCGTCACGGATTGATGGGCCTCTAAAATCAGAATACATTATGAGCAGTTAAAACGTCACTCACGCTGATGTACTTTTATTTCCTTTCTTTGCGTGTTTTAAAGTCAGTTTTCCTGTCGGTAAAGGGTCACCCTGTCCTGTCCCTGTTTCACTGAAGTCCAAACAAAATTTAACAAGCTGTGATGGAACTAAGATCTATAAGGTCCATGACTGCAGCACAAAATTCACTCTTCATAGAAAATAATGATTGTCATCACTTTGATGTAATTAACTTCTGCTGTGGGGGAATCCTTGAAATATATCTGGTGGTTAACATTTATGTGCTGGACCAATCATTAGTTTGTTCCAGTCTCGTGTGTAAACCTGCACACCTTCAACTCAGACTGTCTCAATGCAGTAAGGAAACGCTGGATCACATCCACTCCCATTTGTTCATCTTGACACCGACTCTTGCATAGTTTTAATATTGATCTTGCATGCTTGGCTTTGCATTATTATAGGACTACTGCAGTTAAATTGCTGATGTGCAGCATCAGTATATGAGCCACAGTGGAGCCTGATCTTTGAGTACTTGTCTCCTCTAATATCTAAGCACTCTTGGATTATGTGAGACAACTGGACTCTTTCAGTGGGCATCTCTCAGGTCAAATCTGGATTTTACTTAAGTTATTTTTCACAAATTTGATCAGAAATGATTTCCCCAACTCTTAATGTGTCTGTTATTCTTTTGGTGCATTTAAATGTTTACATGTTTAAAATCCGTAATTTGATCTAAAAATCTTGTCAATTTATTTTCTTATCTGAAAGATTGAACAATGTCATTAAAAAAAATTAGAGCGTTTTTAAAATTTAAGAATTTTATACAAATTGAAAAGCACAGGAAACAAAATTCACTTTGCTTATAATGTCACTAAAACATGAAGGAAGGAGAAAATTTTACATGTAAATATAACAGTAGTTGACTTACTCAGTTCTAAATTGTTACAGTGTTGTTAAAAAGTAGAAATGGCACAACCACATTTTGAAACTCAAAGAAGAAGAAGAAGAAAAAAACATTCAAAAACTTTCACACTGTACCAATTTGTGAGATTGGTACATTGGTTTAAAAAGTTAAACCAATGGCTTCTCTTTTAACAGCATTTTTACAGTATCTGCATTTTCAGAAACAGACTTGTAGTTTTATACATGTTGACAGTAGTTTCATCAGTATGAAAAGACTTTTCTTTGACAACAGTAAGCCTTTCATAATCATAATATAGCTAGCTTCTTCCACTTTTTATTCCCTTTCATTTCTTCCAATGCCATTTGATAGAAGCACAATGTAAAGTGCTCACCATGATATTTATGACAAAGTCTGAAATAAACACGAGTCTTCAGGTCAAATGATCAATTTATAAACTAATCAAGTTTTTACACTGACCTTATAAATGTCATACATGCTGGGATGACTTTTTAATACCAAAGTGGAAAATCTTTTCAATATTCCATTGACTTTAACTACCTTTAAAGATCAGCAAATCTAATATTCATTGCAGCATTGGTTTATGTTGCATTAGATTGCCCACGTATTGATGTCCTTCATCGCAGTAGCAGCATTGCCCTGCCTTTATAATGGAAATATAACTCCTCTGTGATGTATTTATGCAAACATCGAAGGATAATTGTTTTCCAGAGGGCAGCTGATAAGCATCACTTTTCCAGGAAATATGTCAGCCAGCTTTTGTTTAGATGTGCTGCCTCATTTTTTCTCTCCTTATTCAGACTAGTGACTTTGGCTGCAGGTAAACTTAAGCAGGGACGCACAGGGGGTTCCTTCTCCACTCAAATCTTCTTACAGCTGATATAATAAGGTTTAATTTGTTCAAGTTTCTGCAATAAACTAAAAAGAACTATGCACAAAATGCACTCTTTTGTACCTCATGTTCTTGTTTCATTTTAATCTGGAGCAGCATAAAGATGTCAGATAAGTAGTGATCACTGGGGGGAGCTAGCATACAGTAGAAGACTGTCAGGTCTATTGGCAGTTACATAAAGAGCTGAAAGATACTCCCTTGAAAATAAAAAAACTTTAGTAGGAATACATTCAAAGCTCAGAGCAGATGGATTTATTTAACAGGGTCTGTCTGAGAAGGCTTCATAATGTAAGACATATTCAAAAAATGTATGACGTTAGGACTGAGTGAGTACTAAGTCATTGCAAAAAGGTGATACAGAGGTGATGCTCATATTCCCCTGTAGTTTTTGAGCTGATCCGTTTTTCCTCAAGACAGATCAAATAAATAATGAACATTTTGAAGTTATAATTCACTCCTATACAGCATGTTGTGACAATCCCTCATGTTTTCCCTCTCTTGCTTTTTGTTTACCAGAGCCTGTCTCCTTTCTTCCGCTTTTCGGTTGCTTGCCTTCCTTTTTATTTAATGCCAGATTTATCTCCATTGCTGCTTTTTGCTTAGACTTTTTACCTTCTTTGAGATCTCCAGATTGTGAAGTGAGATTTAATCTCTCACTAAATAACTTTTGGGAACATGTTGCTTTGAGCTTAAACAGATGATAAAGGGAGAGAAGTGACCGTCACACATAAAGGATTAAACAGGCTTTCAAGCTCAGGAGGCAGTGGAGCTGTTCACAGCAGTGGTGCTGAACTTAGTCTTGGCAGGGAGCTGTTCATGGACTTCTCTGCAGGCCATGAGAGGAACTGTGCAACCAGTGTTGGGTTTTGTGCAATCAAGTTTAAAAGTGTTGTTGTTGTTGCCAAAACATGTTAATCTGTTGCAATTTGAAACTATGTCTATACATAGCCACAGGGTAAACCTAGGCCATGAAACTTTGTGATGCTGGAGTGCTTTTCTATTGTGTTTTGTATTTTATGCATCTGTTTTATGAACAATTTAGCTTTCTGTAACTCAATGAGGTGTGAAAACAAGGAGAAAGCAAAGTGAGTTCAAGGCCAGCTCAAGGCTGAGTGGGCCCCTCAGCAGAGTTTGATTTGGGAGCCACCTGGAAGTTAGTTCATTTCTGGGCTCCCAAGGGGAAAAAGCTTAAGACATAGCATTTCATCTTAGATTTTAATTTTCTTATTGCAGCTTAGTTTTAATCTGTCATTTAAGATAGTTTCACATTATTATTTAAATTATTTTATTGCATTTTTAAATAATTTTGTTTGTATTGTTTTTTTCTAAAGAAATAATTTGTTTTTCTGGGGATTTTTTTGCTTATTTTGTCTGACCTGGTATTTGTGGTTTCTGTTCAAAGCACTTAGTCACATTTAGACAGGAAAGTGGTTATGTAAATAAATAAGCCCGTCTCCCACCAACCACCACTGCTTAATTGATTGAGCAGTTTGCATTTAAAACAGCATCTTAAAGGTTTAACAAGTGGGGCCCAAACTACGTTCCTGAAAGCACTGCTTGTGACCATCGTTAAGACATTTGTTAGCTAAATGTTATACTTTTTGTTATTAATTAATAATACTTTTATTTTTAATGTTTGAATGAATTTAGTAAATTAAAAACACAGTTCATTCTTGAAATGTTCACTTTTTAGATTTTTATTATTTGCAAGATCTACATCATTTTCCTTTCACTTCACTACTGTGTGCTGGTTTGTGTTGGTCTATAGTATAAAATCCCAATAAAATACAACAAAGTTTGTGTTTGTAGCCAAAAAAGGGGTAAATACTGTGAAAATTTAAAGACTCTGGGTGGCCCCCCGCTTAGCTCAGGGACCACAAGCGACGACTTAGTCTACTTACGCCTCCGGCTGGCTCTGGGTTAGTTAGTGCTAGAAACACTTTCTAGAACAACCCGAGGGCCGGGAGTGTGTTAATCAGTGGGATGCTCAGCTGAGTGGGTACTTTAAATGGCAGAACAAAGAGTTACAGTTCATGAGGAGTTTCTAACTAAATCTTATTACTTTTAGTTCATTATTATTCTGCAGATATACACTAGTTCTGAGGTACATTTGCCTGTGGAAGTTGGCATTGTTTGGGATAATAAGGAGAGGAGCCAAACTTATTCTCTGCAAAGGTGATAATCTTCTACAAAATGCACTGCTTTGCGTATGCAGATGAAATATCCCCCTTAGATTGATACCCAGCATTTTCCTGTGCCACTGTTTCACATCATGGACTCTCTTTTTTCCGTATCTGAGATTGTTTGTTCCTTTTCCTCTAACAGATGACTGGTTCAAAAGGCTAGGAGCGCTGCAGAGGCTGTGCATGACTTCTGAGAAAATACTTTCACTAGCAGGAGAGCTCTTTGTAGGCGTGTGTGTGTGTGTGTGTGTGTGTGTTGTGTGTATAGCTCAAATAAGCAGACAAGCTGTGCTAACAGGGATGTGGCTTGTGCATGCATAGATGTGACATATTCTTACAGCACAAACAGTGTTTTAGAACTGGAACTATTTCTGCTCGATGTGGGAGGACGGTAACTGTGCTTCTCCAGAGCCAGGCCAGCGGCAATGCTTTGTTTTATTGGCAGACAATACAGCAAACCTGTCAGGAAGCTGTGGTTGGAAATGATTTTTTGCAGGTATGGGCACAATATATGCAAATCTTCATCAACTATATGATATAGAGAACATTTTTTAATCACAAATGCATTCTGACTTCAGCAACTCTACAAATCCCACATGAAACACACCACATCAAATACACAAAGGCATTTTCTTTTTCTTGCATTGATTCCCGTTTCCATTTCCTGTGTAATGGTCTTGCCAGTAATGAGTGCCTATAATGATCTGATACAAGCTGACAGGTCTCCATATTATCAGTTACCTCAGCTCAGAGCTGAGCAGTTGCAAATGAACACTGGTATAATTTAATGTAAGCCCAAGTAGAAGGACAAAACCTTGGGCTCCCCATACTAAAGTGGAGACAAAAATGGAGGTGTGCCAGGCAGTGGTTCAATTTGATGTGAGTAATGTGGCTCACCACACAGGGTGCTATTTTATTAGGGGGCAGATTCTTTTTTTCTTTTTAAAAGGGACATTTTCGGTAAATTGAATTCCAAGTGGGTTTTCTGTACATATGTGTCCTCAGGAGTTAACAAAGCTAATTTAATGCTTCACACAGGAAGCCTTTACAGCTAAAATGCCACCAACTGCAGTTCTGAGAAGATTAATTACTTTCATTTATAACTAAGAGAAATTCTGTGTTTTAGACATGACAGACATCTAGTATCTAGTGGAATATTGCTCATTTCAATCATTGGACAGAGCAAAAATATATATATATATATCTTGACTTGGACTGGAGGCAAAATACGCACAACTTAACTTGGACATGGGATGAGGGGTGAAGAATTTGGAAAAATGACTCATAAATATCTGTGGTTCTGCTACAAAGTAAGCACTGGCCATACACAACAAAAGGCTAATGACATAAAAATGTTTATACACAGTGTTTTACTCACTTTTAATGAACGCATATTCCTTAGAACACAGTGTTAATTTGGAATATGAAATTTGTTTCAGGCCCAAAAGGAAGGACTTGCCACAGGTGAAATAATGCCAATGAAACATCCCCTCTGCAGATTAAAACTTGTTGTACTCAGTAGTAATTACCATAAGATATATACCTGAGTTTTACTTTGGTAAAACTCTGTCTGAGAAATTATACAACTAAATGAAAAACATAATTTGCCATTTAATTTTTTTATTTGTGTCTGTTTCAGTTAGAATTACAAACAAACAACTTGATAACGACTCTGAGCTCTGAGCATGTTCTTCTAGGAACTCCAGGTAGGTTGCAGTTCTGCAATATAACAGACCTGGAAGATGGCGAGTTCCTGGTGATTTCATGCTTGATTTCCCTGAAATCCTTGGCAGTTAATTTGCAGGGTCTTCTCTCAACAGGTTTCTTGAGACCCTGTTGATTATTTACAGCAAAATACTTGGGGGTTCTGTGATCGCACGCCAATATCATCAATTTACAAGAGTGCTGCATCCCTCTGAGAGACTGTTGATAATTTATGACTTTTCAGAGTCAGTTAAAAAATCTCATTCTGGTTCATTTTGCCTAATGAAAAAAAGTGACTCACAGTTGTGCAGATCTTGATACAACGTGTTGACCAGGAAGATCACATTCTACCTCATTATGCAGCTACACAACGCCTGCTATGCTTAAATTCATTAAGCATTCACGTTTAGGGATGTTTTCCAGCTGTATTCCTAGAAATGATATGGTCAAAATACTCACTTGCCTAATAATTGTGCACGCACTGTAAAATTTAAAAACCTGTAGAAATAGAGCCCCTGTTTCAAAGATAATGACTCAATTTTCAGCAGCTTGGGTTTTGTTCTCTCTTTTTTTTTTCTGCCTCGGAAGGGATTTTATACGCGTCCACTGAACCTGATTTGCGCTCAAATTGACGATTTTTGAACAAATGCATCTGATTAAGCACATCTCCACCAACAAACCTGAAAACTGTTTTCAGTTTGCAGCCAGGAGTCGGTGATGACACCCTGAAAAGGTAGGTACACGCTGAACCTCCCACATCTCAGCGCCACGCAGCTTTTCAGCCACATCTGCTGCTGAACTCTGCGCCCACGGTCTCTTCATTATTTTACCAAATCACTGGATCTCCTTCAGCACTTCGAGCGGCTGTCTCTCCCTCCTCCTGTCTCTCCGTGTGTCGGTCTGTTAGTCTCCGCGCTCTCTCTCCTTGTCTCTATCGCTTCATTATTCTGCACCTGCAGGCAGCAGAAGTATTCTCCTCTTTCCCCCCTATCCCTAAACGTCTTTTATTCACCGCCATGACTTCCACGAAAGACGCGAACGGGTCGGGAAAAGTGGCTCAGCAGAAGCAGCAGCAGCAGCAGCAGCACGACCAGGTGAGTCCCAAGGCGAAAGTCGCTCGCTCTGTTCGCCTAATTAAGCGCTTAGCGCTCGTTATCGCCCATTAACGACACATCGCAGCTCTGCCGCAAACTGTGCGTCCAAATAAGCTGCACATATTAAATTGGTGAAGGTTTGTTCCCGTTCCATCACTTTTCCCCTCACATGTTTCTACTTTTATGACGTTCAGAACGGCTTCAGTTTGGATGTATGCAAGACTGTTAAACTTCCGCATCAATATCTTTCTCCATAAGCCAGAGTTGTTTTTATAAAAAACAGCCCGTTGTTTGACGTTACAAAAACAGTTGAGTGCAGTGTTGTTAACGAGAGGTTTGCTAAGATAAACGACACATGAAAATGAAAATTTCCAAAATTCAATTGCAGGAGAAACTTGTTACATTTTTGTGCTATTTTGTTTTTACTGTTATATGTAGCTGCAGCAACTCGTGCACTTAATTACGGAGGGTTAGTGGTATCAAATACGCAACCTATTCATAGATTAAGTAGCGCAGATGTAGATTAAAACTTAGATTAAAAAACATTTTAATCCAAGTCTGGCAGGATTGGCTCCCCCATCTGCTGCTGTGCAGTGCTGGTCAGCTGCCTGAACAAAAACTCCTCCTGGTGACATGAGAGACTTAACTTACTGTTAGAAATATTTCCTGAGTTGTGGTGTTGAAAAATAAAATTAAAAAAAAGCATTGCCTAGAAGCAACATTTTTATAGTCACAACTAATTTCGTTTGAAATAACTTAAACTGCTATTGTATCTGTCATATTATTGACAGAGTTTAAGTTGTTATTTAAAATATTTATCAATGAAAAATAAAAAAGCTTGCCTGGAGAATCTTTTTTGGAGGTGCTTCTTGGTAACACTGACCAATAAGCCACCAGCGGCACATCTGTTAAGCAGCTGGGCGCAGGAGAGCTACCCCAACAGTTATCCAGGCTAAAAAAACAGCTAATATCAACTTTATACTCCCAGTGTTACTACATAAAGAGCAACATGAAAAAAAAGTATCAAATGTTGTGCAGTAAGCAAAATTTTGCAAGAGTTTGGTCTACATTTTTTAAGTGCATGCATCAAAGTCAAAATACCTCTAAATATTACAGAAAACATTAATATAGATGTTTTGATCAAGATGTGGATTTTGTTGAGATTTTTCTTTTACTTTTTTGATATAAATGAGTTAGATGTTGTGTATTTCATTTCATTTTTTTTAGTCGGAAAAACATGGCAACCATGATGTTTCTACTCAAGGTTATCTGACCAGGAAAATAAATATACTGCTCCATATGTAATTGCACTTTGTGTGAGGGAACAGAGGAACAAAAAAAAGGACAAAGCTGCATGTAGACACCCAGACCACTTCTGGGTTTACGTAACCATGCTTCTAACACTCGTATCATAATTCAGGTTGAAAGGTGTAAAAATAAATCCATGTTTGCTCAAATGTGGAGGGAAGCCCTTGACTATTGGTTTAGTTGTGTAACAGCCGATAATTGTTGAGTATTTACCTCTAAAATGCATTTACAAAGGCTGAAGTGAGAGCTTTTCATTACAGCAACTGAATGGGCATCAATTGAGAAGCCTTATCTGCCTCTCCAATGTTTCATTGTGTGATATTTTGTTGTTGTTTAATTTATTGGAAGACGTTTTCCCTATTATTTCTAAATATTTCAAGCCTAAAATGTTTACTTTTGCATCCCGCTTGCACATTTATGAAAGCAAAACTGCAGAGTCAACAGCAGCGCGACTGATCCCTAACCAAATTCTGATCAAAAATAAGGGAGCATGAGCTCCTTTTGAAGCTTGAAAGAAAATCGAAGCAGAAAGCGAGATGCACACAAGGCTCGTCTGCACATCAGGGCGGCAACACGTGATCCTCAGTTGTTATTTGGCACAGGCAGCAATCATTTCACCTCTGCTAAAAAGGAACCATATATGAATTTTATATCTGACTGAACCTTAGTCCTCTCTTGTTTTCTTCCAGTATGGACATTTTGTACCTTTGCCTGAAAAACAGACGTGCTCTTTGGTTATATCAGTTTCAGATACCTTCCTGTATATATGCTCTTCAATTATGCAAGGACGGAGAGATAGAGAGAGGTGAACATATCAATGCCAAGAAAGGAAAGCAGTGGTACATTTGTGAGTTGAAGTTCCTCCTCTAAGAATCCGCCTGCTGTCAGTGGGGATTAAACAGCAAATCGGTCCATTCAGTTTTAATCTAAAGAACATGTGAATTGAAGGATTTTACTTTTCTTAGCAGCTGTGCTATAAACTGTCCCTAACATTGTTGCAAATGACGTTGTTACAGCTGTCCAAAAGCAGTATGCTGCTGCTCTAATGTTGGGTTTGTTCTATGAAAACGCGTCTCCTTCATTACGGTACAGAACGCTGTTCAAAGCACACTGATTGTTTTGTTCAAGGTAGCATCAAAACAAACCTGTTGGCTGAGTTTTGGTACGACATGAACAGTTCACCCCACTTCAACACAAATATGCCATCATTAAATCCACTTTTTAGTTCCATTTTTGTCTCCTTCTTCTTCAAACTTTCATCAAGCTACATCTGTGCACAATTATTCTGAGAGCATAATAGAGCTCTTATCTTTCCTGTAACTCGGAGTGGATTTAATTTTCAGCTACATATTTTTCAGGAATACATTCAGCCGAGGAAACAAAAAAGAAAGGTGGAGGAATAGCGAGAGATGTATTTTGAACTGATCTATTCTTCAGTGATTCACCTTCAGTTGTGTTGTTGTGCACTGCTGTTCTTCTGATGATTAAAAGATATGACGGCAGTTTTGTCCAGACGCAGGCGGTAATTTATATGCTCTGAGAAAACACTTTTTTACCCCCTTTCATTCTTTCTTTGTCTCATTCATAGACTGATTAAAAGCAACAAAACGGGAGCGAAATGTGAGTGGTTGTCTGAAGTTGTCATTTATTTGCGGACTTGAATGTCAAAGCAATATTGGGCTCGCTGTGGTTTATTTCCTCTTCAGGGACAAAATGACTGCATGTCTTCCATTTTTATCTTAAGAGCGAGACAATTTGGTGCAAGCTGAAAATTTAAATAAAATTTTCTTCTTTGAATCAAAACCTTGACCAGGTTCAAGTTTCTCATTGGATATGTCTATTTGTTCATTTGGCAGAATCAGCAAAGTATTTTATCTGTAGGCTTCATGAAATGGATCTAAATCTTGAAGAAAGACTCATTTAAAATTTTTTATTATTAGCTTTTCTATTGGGTCTACATTGTCTCTCATGTTTTCATGTCCACTTTTATCCCACTGATGTTTCCAGGCTGTGGGGAAGAATACTACAGCAGCTGTATTTCTTCATTATTCCATGTGATTTATTCAGTTTCTCTAATTCTATTTCAGAGCTTCACATTTAACTTTCTTTTGGTGGCTGGAGGCACCTAAAGGAGACGTAGCTAGGAAGAGTGTGCCATTGACTGACCTGCTCTGTTTAGACAAAACTGGGCAAGTGAAGTTTTAACTTTTACATCTGAGGTTTAGGGATGTTTTGTCGAGCAAAATTACAAAATTGTGGAGCATATAAACTTTTAAGTTCACAAGTGCTACCTTGGGCAACACAATGTACAGTGTAAAAGAATGTCGCTCTGTGCCACATCCCTGAGTACAGTGTTTGCTAATTGCTGCTGTCACTAGTCTAAAGGAGCTGAGAGGGGGAGTTTTGGAGGAGGGTACTTGGCTGGAGACTGCACCTCTAAGGAGGAGCTTTGTGGAAATATGTGGTGCGTCGTGAGCAAGCATTTAGGCATCCCAAATGACTGCAAAGGGAGCTTGAAGAATACTTCAAACATGCATAAAAGATTCAGAGCAACACTCCAGGTATATTTTCTGAGAGAATAACAATATAGCATAAAATAAAGCACAAAAAAGCTGATTTTGGATAATGCCTCACCTTTAAAATGTTACTTTGTGAAGATCATTTCTGATTAAAAAACATCCTCTAAATGATTGGACATGAACAGAAACTCTAAGGTTGAACGAGGTGCAGATGGATGTACCTATGCCCTAACAGTAAAATTACAGATGTCTCGTCTCCGTCACCACTCCCAAAGGTTTTATAGGGTTCGTGTTTTGCACCTCCCGATATCTTGCCAAATGATACAAGTGGATTGGAGATATTTGGCATGTGCCCATTCTGGCTCATTGTGCTTGAAACCATTCATTGACTGCAATGTCACAGACTGTGAAGAAAGACATGTTTTTCAAGCATAAAGGAAAAAAGAGATCTGTTGGGGGGAAAAAAAAGATATTCAAAGTGAAGCTGGAGCCATGAGATGCTATTAAAGGCTTCCCTCTGCTCCTTTCTGTTGGCAAAAAAGTAAAATACTTTTGAATAAGTAACTTGCTTCTTTCTTAGATGACACCTTGGCAGTCCATGGCATTGTAAACCCCACTTTGCTGTTTCAAGTCCTGTGCATAAAGGCTCTGCCTTTGTTGGTTCTTAAGTTTAGATGTTGTAAACCTCCATATTGTGGAATACTCTGTTTTGGATGTATTACTCTTGTTGGTGTACTTCTACTTTCACTTTTCTATGATTCCATGCATTGCACGTTTCAATGCATGCTTTGTGCAAAAGCTTCGTGAACAAGCTACCAGCTGTTGTCACAAGCTGGCACCTCGCTTGATCATTGTCGTAATTTGAGGTCCTTCACAGGACAAAGAGAAAACAATAATTTAAACATTCTAGGTTTGGGTAAAATATTTATATGTGACTATTGAAGTGGGAGTAAAGAGGTGAAGTTTGCATTGTGACAGTATATCTCTAGGGATACAGTAAGCACTCCACAACAAGACAGGAAAACAACACAAAACCTGTTAAATTCTTTTCCAGACATTTTCCTGCTGCTTTAATATTCATTTATTCCACATAGACTGGGATGGATTTTCTTGCCCATCTGCTTTGAGGACTCTTTCCAACAATTAACTTCAGCAGAGATGAGCCGGTGAATCGGTGTGCTTTCACTATTGGCACACCATGTAAAGCCTGTGAAGTCACCCTTAGCTGTGGTTTCACTTGTAAAACGCAAATAACTGAGAAGTTGTTGGTGTTACATCTCAGAGGAAAAGAACAATGTTTAAAACAGCAATTTGTCATCTTTTAGATGTGCATAAGAATGTAGTCCCTCCTGTCCCTCGGGGATTATTATTTGATGCCAGTGTTTCACTTCACTTGGCTTCACTGTCATTTCACTGCATGGATTCAAGCTTCTAAAACTCTACAGTCACCACCACCTGCTGCTAACCAGTGGAGCCGAGGACTGCTGCACAAATGAACGACACACTTTAGAAAACATTTAGGTCTCATGAAAAACAGAAAAGTGGGAAAGGATGTTATTGTTCAATTATTTTGAACATATAACTAAAATTTTTTTTTAAATTTTAAACTCAGATGGAGAATCATTTTGAATCATTTTCCAACCCCACTATTAGTGTGTCTTCATAAATACATCTTTTAGTCAAAGCTTCCTACAGTGCGTCTGCTTCTCTTGTTATCAGTACCAACTTTGGTGATCCCTTGAGTTTTCCTTCCCACACACTTGGTAAAGTTTTATAGGCACAACTTTGCTCCTTTGAGGCCATCCATAATAAGATTGAGGCGCTTACGGTATTTTTAACTGAGACGTGCTGGCTGGGTTTAATTTAATTCAGGATTGTCAATTTAGGGAGTAGCGTAGTTGACTGGAAGGATTTAAGTGTCTGGACCACAGAGGAGAAAAACATCTCATCACTTATTAAATCATTTATTTCCATATGGGCTCAGATAATGGCATAAAAGCCAGAGATCTGAATGATTTAAAAATATTTTTGACATGTTGTGAAAGATTTATTCTGTGCACTTGCAATGCATCTCCTCACTTGCTGCACTACATTTGTGTCACAAACACCATTCCATTACCTGTAGATCATTAAAAAATATGAACGCCGACGTCCAGGTGACCTCAATGGGTCGGTGCTATGATGAAGTGCTATGATGGAGAGAATGTGAAGAAATAACACAGTCTGGGTTTGGTAAGAATAACAAGGGTCAGGCCAAATCATTTTCTTGCAAAGATCACCACAGATTTTTGTCATCTAAATGTGATGGAATGAGCAGCTGGCCTAAATCTACACGTGTCAAAAACCAAACCAAGTCCAGGAGCAGTTACTAATCCAGAATTTACGTAATCTCAAATTATGAACTCTGCTTTTGCCCACCTCTGCTCCTCCGGCTAGTTTTTCCAGTTTTATGTTCAGCTGAGTTCAACTATCCATCTTTAAAAAACCAGTTGTTTTTGATAATAATGAGTATTAACTATATGGTACTTGTCCTAATAATGTTAAAAAATTGCTTCCAATAAGCAGGTAGTAGATGATGAACATACTCAGTTTTGCCAAAAGCTTTCACAACGTGAACAGATTACAGAAAAGAATTTAAAGGTGACATTATGTTCCTGAAAGCAATAGAGGAGATTGACATAAAACCTGTAAACAGAAGGCCTTTTCGCCTTTGTCACAAACTATGACTTGAAAATTTTAATAATAACATGGCACCCATAGTTGAGAGGCTACAAACCAGGTCAGTAGCTTTAATGTATTATTTTAAGGGCAGTAATATTTTAAAGTTAATTGAAAATGTTATAGGTAGCCAGTAGGAATACATGCAGTGGTGTATTTCTTTATTTTTGTCTTGGTAATAAGCTTCCGAAATTTTGTAAGAAATCTGAGAAAGATGAGTCCATTCTACAGTAATTCAGGCAAATATATATATATATATGAAGAACGATCTCTTAATGAGTACATAAAGTCCCTTTCACCTAATGCATATAGGATCATTAAACTGCTAAATTACTTGTACTTATCAAATAGTTTTTTCTCTGTGCTGTTTTCCCGCCGTACTGCACTGCAGTTCTTATATATAAGATCTGCATCTATATATAGATATCTATATCTATATAGACAGATATAGATACAGTATATATAGATATCTATGTCTATATAGATATCTATATATATATGTGTAGCCTTTAGGGGAAACAATGACAGTAGATTTGTGGGACTTACTTCATTACAGGTTTTTCTGACTGTCCTTTTGAAAGCTGACCTTCACCACCTGAGCCACATTGTCTTTGCCTTTATTTAGCTTCAATTGAGATTGTCCCTCTGAGTCCGACTTTCCAAAAGCGTTCAAAGACCGGACAGTTAAATCTACAGACAGGCTGATGCCCGGCTATTCACGAAGCAAAAGGCAGGCTGCATGAATTTTTAATCTCACTCATGAATGCACATAATTTATTGATGCCGTTCCACAGAAAAAGTTTATCCCCAAGTCTGCAGACTACTGCTTTGCTCTCGGGTTTGCTGCTCCTAGACAGTGACTACATTACAGCAGAGCTATATATCATGTGTCAAGTGTCCTGTATCTTTAGACAGCAGCGTTTTGCCTTTGTTTCCAGTGTTCCTCTTCTCTATTGTCTTTCTGGAGTCTTTGTGAAGACTTTATCTCTTCAGACCCCATGCTTCCTCCCACACTTAACAGCAATATTAGTTCTTGCTGTACTGTTCACCAGCGGACTCCATCTTTGCTGCAAATTTGACTCAAACAACTCTCTTGGTTCCCTTGGAAACCAGGTGCTCAGAGATCAGGAAAGATCCATTTCACACTTCAGCAGAGAGACAAAGAGATGGTTAGACAAAGGGGAGGTAGGAGGGAGAGAGGATTAGACAGAGTGAGAGGTGGGGGGTAAAGGAAGCTTGACCTTAAAAGATGTGCCATTGTTTGAGCTTTTTTCCCCCCAAAACAGAATGGAAATAGCAACAAATAGACAGAGAGAAATGTTGTTGACTCTCCTTGTGGGATTTGTCTGTCCTTTGTAGCTGTCAGTGCTGAAATGGCCTGGATTTATTTAGAAGCGGAGAGGAGGTGAAAATGGCTTTTCTCATATATTGATGCACTGTTGTTGTAAAGCACTAATGCTCCTAGAAGCCAAAAAGGAAAATAATTGAAAATATTTCCCACAGGTTTTAAACTTAAATATTTCAGGTCATCAAACTAATTTTCTTACCAGCCAAGGATGATACAAAAGCTGTTTTCCAAGCTGTGCAAACCAACCTTGCCCTTTGTGAAAATATAAATATCCTCTTTTTAAATCAAGAATGAAAAGATGAACCCAATCATTTTGCCTCACTTTTATGAGCCACACCCAAGATTACCGCCTGATCTGTTCGGCCAGGAAATCAATTTAGGATGAATGACAAAGTGGCATAAGTAACAAGATTCAAAAAAGCAACAGATGATGCCCTCCATATGAGGAAATTGAAGAAAAAATGTCATCGCTCATCTCAAACAAAGTTGGGATACACAGATGTTGCCACCAACGGCGGCACCCCTAAATGTTAGGTTTAATATTACTTTTTCACATAGCGCCAGCTTTTTTGCTTTCATTTGAAAACTGCATTTGTTAAAAAAGTAAAAACAGAAGAACTTTATAAGTCGGCAAGTAATCTTTCAAGGCAGTGAAAGCAGCTTAAACACATCTGAGAACATAAAGATGGATTGCGTGTGCCTGTGTGGGATTATTCTGGAAACAATGCTAATCTTTTTTTTATACATTTTTATGTGAGTGACTTCAGCCTGAGTTTGGAGCTTTGTTTTAGTGCCTGAGTAGGTGGGTGAAACGCTCTATATTTCACACAGAGATAAACCCCTCTGCACAGGCAAAGCAATCAGAGTGTATGTACTTAGTAACAGCAGACTGTTTGAGAGTAAGGTGCAGTTTTAACGCACGCTTCGCTACGTTCTAGGCTGGCTCTTACAAACCCCTTTTTCAGAATTTGAAGTAGAAGGACAGAAATTGGGTGAATGATAAAGAGACACATTTGTCTACATATCTTTTTAGATCATAGCCGTAAGAGAGAGCATGTTGTGTAGCTTTTTCTGTGTTGTCTGACAGCGATGGTGTTTTCAGAGAACATTGATGACATATCAGATTCACATCCACTCTCTGGGAGATTTCACCAGGACAGCTGATCAAAAGTGCAGAAAGTGGTCACTGTCAGAAAACTGGGTCACCTCTTCACTTTATCAAGTACACCCGTTTAGCTACTTTATTATTCTACTTTGTAATACTGTAAATACCAGCGGCACACATGGGGATTATAAATATATGTATCAAAAATGGCAAAGATGCTTTAACTCTTGGACTAGTCTGTCTTTTGCACCAACAAAAATAGAACCACCCTCTTATTTGCAAGCAAACATTTTCTGAAAAAGAAAGCAAGAGATTCACGACTTTCCTCCTGCAATCATTCCCACATAGGAAACGATTTCTTGTAGATATTCTGTACATTATTTTTCAAATATAGGCTGTATTTATATAGTAAGTTGGGTTTTTTGTTCTATGGTGTAAGTGCGTACTTCGGCACTTCTTTGTCATTCTCTTTGTATCTTAAACTCAGTTGCCTTTCTTAATGGGCTTTAGTTCACCCCGCTGCACATTAATACTCCAATTTTGTGCCCCCACATTGCCATTTCTTTCCCATCTACTTTCTTTTCATACTTTATTAAAAGAAATTCATGCACTTAACCATGTTGCATGAGTTCAGCTATGCATGGATTTAAATAAATACTAAAATGTTCAATTCAAATAAATTTATTTATTTAAATTGTGCATATGTTCTATTGCAGCTTATTTCAATTATTGTGCCTTTAATAAAAATTATGTTCAGGTAAAATCTGACAAATTAGGAACCCTGATTAAATTCAAAACTAACTAACTATGCTAATAGACATAAACTCATTTCCTTAAATAATTACTTATTATCTTCAGCTTCCTTTAAAAGCAGCTCATCTTTATGTCCAAAAAGTTGTTTGAGACACAACCAGCAGTGCAAAAGTTCAACATGGTGGAGGGGTGAAATGACTGGCAAGTGTTTTTGTTAAAGATAGTAAAAATGTCCATGTTTTATTAATTTAGAGGTGAAATCACCAGCTACATTTACCTGGAATTTGTTTAAAGAGATATTTTTCTTCTGTTTTTGAATATCTCTCTGAGGGATTCAAAAACAACACTGTAATATCTGTCATTCTCCTGGTTATGTCAGCATTATATACATTAAAAACAAAATAAAAATGCCCAGAGCATAACTGAAAGTTTTTCATGCAAAGTAATTTTACCTCACATTTTTTTTTGACATTACTTACCATTTCCTTATCCACATTTACATTCCCAGCTTATGTCTGAACTTTTTTGGAAACAGAATAATAGCAAGTAGATTAACATATCATATCTATGTATACCCCTCTATAATACATAGGCATAGTGAACATAGGACATCTCTCTCTGAGGGTGCGCTTCAACTCTTTGTCACTTTTAAATTACAAGGCAGCAGAAGCAGGAACAGCACCATTATCTGCAAACCTGCCAAAGTATCGGAAAATGTTATTTCTAGCTCAGGGAGAGGTCGGCATCAGTATATCTTACCCATCAAAGTATGATATCATATGGGAAATAGGATCATTTAAATCTAGGATGTTCACCTTATTCTGAACACATTTTTCCTCTGCAGCAATAAATCAGCTTATTGATGCAACTACTGGTTTTCTATGTGTACTCGCTGGCTCCAGTATTGATTTGCTTTGCTGTTAGGCAAACTGCAGAGACAAGAGGTACAAAGGCAAAGAAAACATAGGATCATTTTTAGCATTTAATTGAAAGTAACAGGCAGCGTTGCATTTTGGAGGCTTCAAAAATGCTTGCAGCGAACGCTCTCTGCCGAACAGTCGAGCTGTCTCATTTTCACGTGTACATGGACCCCTCGTTAACTTGTGGACGGTTCGCTGAGCTGCCCCATAAGCACTCTCGCCACGACAGGCAGCCGGAGACCAGGCCTAATTGGTAACACGGTTATGAACAGCTGGACCGATACGGGTGGCTGGAGCTCCGCAGTCTACTCAGTATCTGTGAGCAGGAAGATTAATGTGGAAAGTTGCTGTTTGTGCACACAGATCGTGACCTCTAATTTAAAATCTCCAGACAGAAGCCCTCTAGTTAAACCTTACATTTTATTCTGAAGGGGTATTTATTAAACTATTGAGTGGATATAGGTACAATTATTCCAAACTTGCTCATAAGCAGAATAAACAATTTATGATTCAATATTTAGCTCAGATATGATGCAGACATTTTTAATGGCCTGTTCATGGAGAGCAGGGTGACCTTTTGCCTATTTGGATATTTTACTGGTCTACAGAATGAATATGTAAATGAAGCAGTGCCTAACCAGAATTAACCTGATGAAATGAGGTTTTAATGCCACGCAGGCAAAAATATGGAGTAGTTATTGTCTGAAATGTTCATTAGAATCCCAAGTCTGGTACCCAGCACACCCAGGTTGCTGAGCTAGACACAGGAGCTCCTATCAGTGTTGATTTATAGTCACCTTTTCACTTCCCACTGGCAGCCTCTCCACTACAAGCATCAGCCTGACCTGGATCCCTGCTAAAACCAGATCTGTTTTTAGGAAGAACACAGCCTCATTAAAACGTAAGGCTGCTACAAATCGGTTGAATGTGAGAATAGCTGTACTTTTAGGTTATTAGTGAAGTTAGAAAATATCTTTCTTCTAAAATTATCTGTCAATTATTATAGGCTATTGAGGATAACGAATGAAATCACTGATGCAAAAAAATACAAATGACATTTATCCCTTTAACTGCAAACACATGTTAACAAAAAGGAGAAGGCCTAGAGAGAAAACTCAGGTAACCGTTATTTTTTTAAGTTAGCAGTAACTTAAATGTCTTGTTAATTCGTGCAAATATGACAAAACACAGAGAGGATTTGGGACATTTTGAATGTGCTGGTCACAGCATTCATGTAAACTTAGACTGATGTCTGAGCTTTGACTAGGCCGCTCAAAGGAACTTAAATGTCACTCTAAGTCACTTTAACGATGCCTTAATGGTATGCTTACTGTCATTTTATATTATTTCCACAGGATGACACTGCCATCACCGTATCACTATGCTGTTTTTGAGAATTTTGTTTTGGTATTGAAGACTTTGGTTGGTATTTACGGTGATATCTTTATTCATTTAAGGCCAATCAAACATCTTACAAAGATAATTTCAAATATCCATTCTGTTTTGATTTCTGTTTTTCCACAGAGATCATCTTTTGGGGATCTTTCAGGGTAATGTCTCTGGGAAAGTGAAAGAGTTTCCATGTCTTTCCATAACCCATTCCAAGTATTTACTCTTCAGGTCTTTGTCTTTGACCTGCATTAAGAAATTATTCATCTTCTTTTTGCTGCTTGATTGATTTCTTCTCCTCCCTCACACAATGACAGGTATAAATCTAATTATACCTTGTGACATTTAGATTCCCCACTGGTGCAGTCAGGCTTTGTTTTTGTTTTTTAAATTAGGTGACCTTGAAAGGTGAATGAAGCACCAGATTTTTATTTAGGGCTTCAAGTGTAGGAGGATGAGTTTATGTGCATGCATTTAAGAAAAAAAACAAATTCAATTTAATTTGGAGTACTTTGTTTATTTGTTACATTCTTAAAAGACTAGTCATTCAATCACATTTTCTATGGCAACAATGCTGTAAGAACAAAAGCAGGACTTGTTGGTTTACATGGAACTGGTCTATCTATCATTTATCAGAAATATATTCTTCAGTAGAAGGCTTTTATGATTTATCTACAGACTGGCACCACAAATAGCAGAGTAATCATTCAACAAAGCTACGAGCCTGAACATTGAGTAAATTGGCATTTAGCTCTCATCCATTGCTACTTAGTAGACCATCTGTTTCAAATGGACACAATATGTTTACAAGTGGTTGATGGTGTGTGTTTGTGCCAGTGGAATCACACAATAACAGCACTCAGATTGCCTCCCCAACCAAAAAAGTTGAAGACATATGCTTTTGGGTTTGGGCCAGTCATCTTTGGCTACCAGTCCACCGCCTCCCACATGTCTGCTCTTAAAATGTTTTCTGTGTCCTGTGGATTTTTCCAGTAGATGCTCCTCAAACAGTGCTGATTAGCTATCTACCATCTGCTGGGCTGCGCGAGGGGAGCGGCTCATTATTCTGCCCGTTGCGCCTGCTCTGAAGCCTTCGCTCCACTCCAGCTATCAGGCAAAGCTGCGGGGACTCCTCGTACATGAGCAGCAGGGAGCGGCTCAATGATTGCAGAGTTATAGTGCACGAAAAGTGGTTGAGTTGTAAGCATCTGTCTGTCAGAGAATGGGATGTTCTGCGGCCAATCTCTGCTTTCCAGCTGCGGCGCCACAATATGCTTGTGTCTTATGTGTGATGAGATGAATTTTAAAACACCAAGTGCATCCAAGGTCATCCTGAGATATTATGTGAGATAGATCATCCTGTCTCGTGAAAATGTTATGTTTGTGAAAGGGCTGTATTTTACTTTTTGTGATGCTACTCACAGCTACTTCAAATGACTTTATTGTCCAATGACCATCTAGTCTTTGTATTTATCAAAAATAAAACCATGCTCATAATATTTTTATATTCACACCAATAGCTGTTTCTGAGCCTTTCCAAGGCATTGCAACCTCAAAAGAAGAGTGGATTTTCTACAATTTTATGATTAAAACACAAGAACACGTTTCACGTTCCATTGTTGCTAAAAACGTAAGAATCTGCCAGCATTCGCATCCGAATCCACTGAGGACAAGGAGTAAATCTGGATCGCTTTAAGGATCGCTTTAAGGCACATCTGGCCACAGAGGAAAGCATTGATACTATCATTTGGTTTATGGTCTCTTTATGATGCGACTGCGATGGTCTCTTTTGCTCCAGGTTTGGGTTTGTGGAAGTTCTTCACTTTGGATTCAGGTTGTGAATCCAAACAGGGTTTGGAATCACAAACAGGGTTTGGAATCACACCAGAAAGGTTTTTGAAAAAAGCGACGCACTACAGAAGATGAATGGAAAATGTCATAATGGTGTCTTGCAGAGTTTATTCAAAATAGACAAGTTAAAATAGTGAATGATGCAAAACATAAAGGATGATTAATGCTTATTGCACACAGTATGGAGGCTGTGAAGATTGGTAGGATTGATTTAAAAATAAAATAGTCATGCAAAAGTTGAAAAGCACTAATTTAAGTGGACAAAGTAGTATTTCACCACAATACCAGGTAATCATATGTGCTCATATCTGTCTGTTTGTACTGAATCTTGCAGTATTTTTCTGAACTGCTTCAACAGGGAGGGTGAAACTGTAGCCTGAAACACATGATCTGTTTTTTAAAAATGTTTTATTACAAGATAGGTGTTTTACTTTGGCTGAGCCAAGGATTTATTTTAACCGAATCATTAAACTTACTTGACCAGCTAAAGGGATCAGGAGAATAAAGAATCTTGTAAGATTTAAAATGTCGATTAATATGGTATGTGTTTGTACCATTTCATATTTTTGTCATTTTAGGACCTTGTGGGTAGCGCGCCGCCTCAGAGGAACTGGAAGGGGATAGCAATCGCCCTCCTGGTCATCCTGATCATATGCTCCCTGATTGTCACCTCTGTTATCTTACTAACCCCAAGTATGTATCACACAACAAAACTCCAACGTTCAGTCAACACTTTCTTAAAAATGGTACTCTGTTTTATAATGCAAGACAACATGACCTCCTACTGATGCATATACATAGTGTATTTTTACATGTCATTTACTTGCATTTCAAGCTTTTTGGAGGCGCTTTCTTGCTTTTTAAATGACAACAAATCTTGTGGGTTTACGCAAACTGCAGGAAAATCTTCTCACTCTTCAACCAGACATGATTATTCGACATCTTTTAACTGCACTATTTTATCACACCGGGCATCAGAGTTTCATCTTTTCACAGAACTGCATGCAAGAAAACATGAAAAAAAGAAAAATAAAGGAAGCACACTATAAACTTTTGTCTCCTGAGACGTGCTTGTGTCAGCTGGTGTGATTTGCATTAAAATATGTCATTACATCTGCTCCAATTCTTCCCACCACTGCAGATGAACTGGGTCAAATTTTTAACTAAGGATATTACCATAAATCCATTGCTGACATTTATACAATTAGTTTCCATACTGCGTGTGTTCTAATTTAATTTTTCTAATCGGCAAATGATGCGTAATGATACAGGTTCAAATGTACTGATTTGCATTATGTGACAAATTATGTGTAGTTTGGACATTTTGTAAAAATGTCATTAAAACTGATCAAAAAATCAGTTTTAATCAGTTTTTAAGATACTTAAAAAAATGTTGCACCAAGCTTTAAATTTTTCACTTGACTACATATTTCACACCATTTTACATATGCAGTGCTGGCCTCATTTTCTGTCTTGATGTCTGCAAACCATTAACATAAATTGGGTTTCCTATATTCTTTCAGAATTTTTTCTTTTTTTAAAGAAATATCAAACCTTTAGTTTTAATTAATATATTTATTTTGTAAATTAGTATTTTGGTATATATTATGTATGTTATAAAAAAATTAATCATCCAATTTTCTTTGAGCTAATGTTATCTATGACTTCCTGTTTCTCTGGAGAACAACTAGATTATAGATTCAGCTCGGCCAAGTTAAGATGAATTAATTCATGCTCATAGTTCGACACAATAACAGTTTGGACAAAATTCACGGCTCCAAGTTGAACTAATTGTTGATTTATCATGTTTTGTCTGCAATGAAGCTTAAGGGTGTATGTATATACAGTAGGTCATAACATGAATCGCAAATTAGCATATCGATTACGTCATTGCCTGGAATCCATCATGGTGTATTTGCTCATTGACATTGTTCCATATTTTACTTTCTGATCACTGAAATTTTGTGTTTGTAAGTGCGGTCACTTTTACCACTCTCATTACCATCAAGTAAGCAGTGACAGGATTTGACACGAGTTTGCTGTTTGGCCTTTAAACTCTTATTTTACTGTCAAAAACACACAGGAATACTGAAGAACTGTCAGATACTGAAACGTCAAAGAAACGGCAGGTGCACATGCTAATTGCACATCTTTGATAATTCTGCAGCCATAAAATCTAAATAAATTCAGATGACTCATGAGGGAGTTGAATTACCACACTGTTACTCTTTAATAAAATCCTAATTGTACTAAGCACATTAGAAGTCAAAGCAATAATGCAGTAAAATATTTATTTTAGGGCATCTAGTTGAGCCAATAAATGTAGCTGCACTGTAATTATAATTCAAATTGTAGTTATGCTTTAGACCTTATGAATTAATAGTTTCTTTGAATAAAAAGGTAAATTAAAAAAACAAACATTTTGCACTATGGGATTAAACATTTAAAGTGTATCAAATTAAATGATTTGATTAAACTGTAAGAGAATTATCTAATATAGTTACTGAAGGTTAAAAATTGTGAAAACAATCAGAAAGCAGAGTGTTCTTTGGAGCTGTGATCAGAAAACGAATTATCATATTTTTTTAAAAAAACAAAACACCATTTACTGTAAAAAGGAAGGGATGTTTAATTTTTGATACATGTCAACTGTTTTGCCACTGCAGATTAATGAAAATCTATTAAATTTGTGAAACACTCATAATTGCCATGTAACCATGGGGACAAGACAAGATGAGACACCTGTTCCTCAGCATGAATACACATGTTTTCCTGCACCCATGGCTGACTTTACACTCAGCCCTGCAGCCTGCAAACTAACCTCATATGATTTGTCACAGCAGCATCATTCTGCAGGCTCCTGCAGCTCAGGCAGCTATTTTAATTTGATGACCCTCTTCCAGCGAGGTTCGTTTTTACAGACAACACCATATCTTTGGATGGTGATTCTGTGCTGGTTTATGCACAGAGACAGGCTCATCGTTTCACTGGATAAAAGGTCTTTTAATGTGCAATGCCATTCGTGCCTGTATTAATTGGGATGATAATGCAGTAACAGCTCCAGCCTGATGTCAGATCCAATTTTCCTCTACAAATCAGCCTTCTCATGCTACCCTGGCTTGCAAGAGGAGAGAATGTGTCTGATTTCTTTTATGCTGATAAACACTTTACAATGTTTGACGTGGTTTCACACATTTATTGCTCGCAAACAACTTGAAGCCTGTCAAAAGATTTTAATTATCCATTTGCAAAATAATACCAGGCTGTCAGTCTTTGCGATAGCTGTTGTTTCTAAACAAAGATGCAACAGAAAACTCTGAAAAACTTCACATATTTGCCTTGTTTTCTTACTCCTGGCCTGACTCCCCCATCGTCTGCTCAAACTGTAGTTCATCTGCCAGCTTCAGGTCTAATTTTGACCTTCGGGTTAACAAGGCACTGCCAACCTTCTGCTAGATAAAAACCCCAGCTTGGGAACAACTGCTCACAGACCAATTGGACAACGCTGGGGATTTCTTTTTCTTTGCATTTTGCTTTACTTTCTAAGTTTAAGGCAGGGAACAGATGTTAGAACTAAAGCGATGTCTTCAAAATAGCCGATTATGCTAAAATGATGAAAATCTCACAGCAGCTTGATCTTCTTACGTTTTTTTCTTTGAAAATTGCAAATGTGGTTAGAAGTTAGAAGTCGACCTCAAAATTCCTGGAGCTTTTATAAATTCTAGCCAAAATCTTGGTTGTTTTTACTGTGATAAACCAACAGATAAAGAGAAAAAAACAATGGTTATGTGTCTTAATTAAGCCAATCTGTATATTTGATTTCCGCGGCAGAAGATTTTGTAAAGAACTTAATAGATCCTTGCTTATTTATCTAACTCTGATGCATTTGACAGGTGAAGATGACAGCCTCGCTCATAAGAAGAAAGTAACAGTTGAAGACATCTTCGGTGCGGACCTTCGAATCCATGACCCAGATGCTAAATGGCTCAGTGGTGCGTTTACAGTTCAGCTTTGACATTTAAAAACTGACTTCTTTGTCAAAACACAACCCATACTCAGACAGTTTGACATTTTCCTTTTTGACTCACAATGTACCGGTGGTATTAAAATCTGACATATTTTTTCCAGAGGTGCAGCTTCCTGAACATCCATGTGGCTCGAACCAGCGCTGAAAAGAGCGCACGAGTAGTGAGATTGTAGTTAGTGCAAATTTAAAACTCAAACAGATTATTTTAATCCTTTGAGCAGAGATCAAAATCAGATAAACTCATTTGCACCCAGATAAATTTAAAGTAGTTCAGGCAAGTGAACCTTGCATTAACTGTGTGTCTTCAATGAAATATTTTTTTCAAACTGTGTCTGTAGGATGTGAACAGATGAGAATTAATTCATTTAAAAAGGTGTAACAGTTTAGCTTTGTGAGTGAAAACGAAAAACTGAACTTTCATTGTTTTCAGCCTCATTAATTTAAGAACAAGCGTAGTTGAGTATTTAGTCTGTCTCTAATACTGTTTCTTAGTCACATATCTGTGACTATTGGCTTTCAGACAGCAAATAAATTCTGACATAATGCAGACTAATTTCAGCTGCAAGTTTAACGAATTAAAGATAAGTCATCATAACGTGCAAAAGATGCTTAGTACTTTAGTTTTCCTGTTGTTTTTCTGAAGTAACAGCAGAGATTAAAACTGTCTATGTAACTCATTCATGTTGGATCAGAAAATTTAGCGTCCCCTCGTGTTCACTAGGAAGATTGCTCCATATTATTTTACACCACAACATGGTGCTTCTTCTTTCTTACATTTTCTGCAGTCAGCATCAAACAATGTTGTTTTAATAAAGAAGATTAAGATTATCCTTGCTTAATTTCATTCAGAAACCACAAACATATTTCAGTTTAGCAAGATGAAATACTGACAAAATGCATTTAATACTCTGTCAGTTATTGTTTCTGGTAAACTAATATCTATGTTTAAGTTCCATTAAATTCAGCCCACGTCCCAAAAGTAGTAAATGGGATTCAGCCTTTCTCATGAACTCTAAAGACTTTCTGCCACTTTTCCACTGCAGCCAATTCTCTAAAGACAAAAGACTGCAAGCCTCTTCAAACACACTGGAAAAAAAACAAGTATGTGAGTTTTTGTTGCTTGTAAAGAATAGCAGTTAATTTTTAAGATGATGAAACAATTGACTGAGTTTTCTTCCATGATTTCTATTACATTTTGATATATTGATCCTTCCTCCTTGGGTGAAGGTCACAGAAGAAATGGATTGCAGTCAAATAAGGAAAAGAAAATTTTTTATGCTCTCACTAAAGGAACACCTAAAGGTTCACAAAGTAAAAGGCTAATCATTATTGAGCCCTGCATCTGTCTTTATTTGACAGCACAAACTTCTTTGTCTTTTTATTTGAATACCTCTAAACACAATAAGACCCCTTAACATTTCTCCAATTTAAATAAATGTCACATAAACAACTCTAATCCTCTACTGGTTTAGAGCAGACAAAGCCAAGACTAATTGTTGAATCAACACACACAGCAGACTGAAAACAAGCCTTGAGCAGCAAGTGTGTTTGTGGATGGGGGAAGAGTGGGAGCAACAGCATTTAATGAGACAAGCTATAGCATTGTAGTTAAAAGCACTGCAGGAAATCAAGCCACAAAGTAGATTCACTAAACAATGATATTTGCTTACAAGTCGAGTTAATTTATCTGTATGTTCGGATGAATTGGTTAGTAATCTTGCACTGTCTTTTTTCATGGTGATAATTTCCTTCTTTGTTTTATTCTTATTGGACAGTTCAGTTTGGCAGCTAAAATTCTCCAAACCTTTGCAGCAGTTTTTAGTCCAGACTGCATCAGTTTTACCAGTTCAACCTCTGAAATTAATCAAAACTGAGTGTAAAGTTTCCAGCTGCTAACTAGATGTATGAACTTAAAAACATTTTTAATCAAACCTTTGAAAGGGCACAATAATAATTTAGCAAAGCTTCTATTGGTGAATGGCTTTCCTATGTCACCAGGTCAAGTTCCTGTGGAGTTGTTAGCAACTCCACAGGAAACAGCTTTAACTCATTTGTGATTAGTTTATGTTTTCTATTTAACATTGAGTTCTGTTCAAGTTTGAGGATTATAACAAGTAAAGATGATAACCTAAGCAGAATACATGTATACTTTAATTAGTGCAGTAAGGCGCAGCGCTCTGACAGAAAACAAATGAAAAGTCTTTTGTTATACTTTGCTTTTGTTTTGTTTTGCTCATGCCATGAAAACTAAGGTAAATGGTGTAGTTGGTCTGGTTGCCTTGCAGTGTCATTAGCAGATTTTGCTCCACAGGGGTGTGTGGGCATGTGTGTGTGTGTGTGTGTTTGGTGGGGAACGTTGCACCTGCTGCACATTTGCATTTATTGAATTAAGGCCACATCAGACTGCTTCTTGTTGACATATATTGTATATTAAGATTTTTTTTATACTTTCTATAACTGTGAAGAAGGAATGTTTACATTGTATGACAATTATGTAATTTTTAGCATCATTTTCCAGTATTTCAAAAAGTATGTCGTTCAGAACCTACTAGAGATTTAGTTTGTAAATTAATGAAGTCGTTATGCTACATTTGAAAATAGCTATGTTGTTGTTCAATAATGCCTGAATAAGACTGACTAAAAAAATCAAGTCACTGTGGAGTTTTGATATTTAAATTATTCAGTTTTGATCTGGTCCATCCTACTTTAATTGTAGCTGAATGAGAAACATAATTTTCCAAATGGCAGACTTTAGTGATAGATGGAATTCCTCACCCTTGTTTTGGTGTCACTTTCTAAAGTTTTGTTGTGTAGCATAGAATTGTGTGCTTAAATTCTACATTAATTAGAACTTTTTATTTTATATTTTTCCTTTTTTACACATTTTTAATATCTTCATTGAGAGAAAAAGCAGGATCAAAGTCAAGTTGCTTGTTTGTGTTCACATGCTTGGCAAATAAAGATGATTTTGAAGGTGATTTAAATGCCCTGCATGTGTTCAGGTTTAAAACAATACTATATCTGAAACACAGACTGCTACACATCAATCCGGTTCTATAAGGATTCTTTGAAGAAACAGAGATGAGAGCTCTCATTTCCCTGTGAGATTAATTAAGTATTTTTTTAACTGAATTGAACTGAACTGACCCCCACATGGGGCCTTTTTTTTAAATATCTTGAATGCTCCGATGAGTTAGCACTAGCAGAAAAACACAAAAACAAGATACTTAACATGATTGTAAAGAATTACTTTGTCTAATTGGTATTTGAAAACAGACATTTTCTTTGCACTAGCAGTGCACAAAGCAATACAAAACATCTAGTGGATAAAAAGCTATTGTCAAAGAGCAACTTACAAATTATTTGTTAATTTATACAAATCTGTAATGCAAAAACAAAGACAAACTCAACACTTGTCCTGGTTTTGTACTGAATTAATCCTACTACTCTATTGTGCATTTCTAATGTGCTTCTTTTATTTAAGTCTCATCAAAGTTTATTTTTGCTTTATTTTCATAAACCAAATGCAAACATTTCAAATATGTTATTTGTTGTCATTACTTTGTTGAAGCCCTTATAGCTTAACTTATAATACCTCCTGCTTAAAATCAACTTGCATGTGTACGTCTGATTGCAGTTGAGAGATGGCATGTAATGAACAGAACCATCTGTCCCCGTTTTCTGCCGAGCAGATTATCCTGTGATTACTTACATTACCTCCTTATTAACATATAATTACTTACATTCTCACGTGTCTGCGCCCTTCATTTGCAACTGTGATGAAAGCGCCTTCAGCACCTGACGAAACTCCTGCAATCAATTGTGTGACATTGCACTTGTCATTTAAGTTAATGCAATCAGCATTCATTTGTTGCTAATGACCTTCTGATAAGAAATCCGACGGGACAGCCTCTCAGTCGGGCGGCTCTCATCAATATTTTGTGGACTTCATTCACAGCGGTGCGTAATTGATCCCTGTTGCTCTTTGATCACTTTCCGCCTCTGAAGTCTCTTACTCACCTCTGAGTTTCTCACACACTCCTGGCTCAAAACACAATGATTCAACCTTCACATTGATCTTTAAAACAAAGAGGTGCTGGCGTTTCTTTCTGGCGTTCATGTTTTTGAGATATGACGGAATGTTTAAAAAAAGAATGGGGCCCGCAGTGGTTTCAAGTCCCATCTATTTTATTAAAATATGGGGGGAAAAAAAAAAAAACTTCTTCCAGATAAAGTACAAAGAATATGGAAACTGCAAACATTTCACTACTAATTAGTATTTGTTTTTGCCTTTCGTGCAAGGTAATATAGCTTGTTGGAATAATTCAAGAAACAGACGTAGCTTTGTGGTTGCTGTTTTAAAAACATCAAAGGCATTAGAGATTTGGAGCATGGTTGGCTCTGACTTTTTTTTTGTTGCAGAATTTGTGTTGGAAAATTAATGCCTCACCCAGCACACTTCATACTCTACATTATCATTCAATGTGTAGGTCATGATTCAGTGTTAAGATCCCACTGTTCTGTTTTCTTTCTGTACAAAGAAAGCTCGCCATAGAAAAAAAGTGGCAGCTGTGCAAATAAAAATGCTTATCAATTTAACAGCCAAATGATTAAGATGTGAATAAAACTAATATTTTGTTTCAGTTTTCATTTCTGCTACGATCCAAGTGGTTGAAATACTGTCCTATCTGTGGTTTATCTACAAAGATAAAAGCTTTTCAGTCAAGCATGGTTGGATATCATAAATATCTACCTTCATTTTCTGCCATCCATTATATAGAACATTGGATAGAATATTACATAAGGCATGCTCTAGCTGGTTTAGTTTTAAAGCCTTTAAATAAAGTATATAAGCGACCACTAATTTGAGAATGAACACAGTTTGTAGAGTATGAGCCACTCACACACACACTTGATAAATAATGAGGGTATCTTTTCTCAGGCAGGCATTTTAATTAAGAGACGCAATTAATGCTAGTTTGTAATCTTTAATGTCTAACAGGAACACACTTCAGAGTAATGAGTCTCTGTTTTAGGTATAAAAGGATCAACTCTGCTGAGACATATCCCAGAGATTTCCCAGTGAAATTAAGATGTTGTGGGAGAAGAAAAGGAGTGTAAACAGTGTGTTTTAACTGGCTGAGAGGCAGTAATTAATCAGAAAACCTAACTAGCTCCAGAGCATGTTAGATGTCCAGCATCAGTGACCATAGTGATGGACCCAATTAAGTGAGCCAACATAGTTACTGACCCAAAGTTATCTTAATAAAACACTGATTGGGGATGCCAGTGATTTGAACATTCATCAATGAAAAAAAAAAAGAAGCTTCTACCCTATTTGCCAGTAACACAACATATTACAGAGTACATAACTAACAATATGCACTGTAGCAGTTTTTAGGTAAAACCTGAATTAAAGAAAAAGGAGCAAAATTACACTAAGCTTCATAAAAACATGTTAAAAGCAATTTTCCGACTGAGTTCAATGCCTCGCCCAAAAGGAATTTTACATAATTAAGGCTCATATTGTACCATGTCTGCATTTCTAAATGTTCTGTTTATTTCCATATAGTTTGGGAGCCACTGTTAATGGGACTGAAAAGTGTCACTTCACCTCTGCTTTACTCATACAGTGTTGACTGAGCCATGTACTCTCTCTCTCTGGTTATATTTACTGGATTTTTATAACTGTAATTATGTTTATTTATTGTTCAGCAATCAAAAGGATTTATTCTATCGGTAAAGAGGCAATTAAATTACAAATGAGTCCTTCAGTGTGACCTTGTGATGATAAAGAATGATATGCAATTTTTCTTTTAAGCCTTCCGCCTTAATAAAATACTGTGATTATCTATGTAACCCAACAACTTTTCTAAATAAAGGATTGAATTAACCTTTAATTCTAATAAACAGCAAAGACTTGTTTACCATAGTTTTTGCTGGTTCATTCACAACTTTGTTCCGAATCTGGACCAAACAAAGTGAAATAAACTGCTTTAGAAATTACTAGTGGAGTCATGCGATGTAAGTCTCAAACTGTAATGTCTGATTTCTAAATTGACAGACAAAGACCTGCTGTATCGATCAAGGGATGGGAATGTTCTCCGGCTTAATGTTGAAACGCAGAAAGAGGATACTATTGTGCCAAGTCAACTATTTGTGAGTATGCCTGACTGATACTAGTGGAATATGTTGCAAGAACTTGTCTTTTTTAAAATATATATATAAAAAGCAAAAGTATGGAAAAGAAAGAAAGTTCAGGGTTTTTAGGTGTAAGTTATGGCATAGCTGCAGTATAGCTTTTGTGAACTTGAAGTTAGACCATTTAAACTAGATATTGACAGAGATTGTAGATGGTTTTTACAAAGGCTTCAAATTGTTATCATGGCATTCACATGATAACAAAAGAAATGGTGCCACATATCAGTGTGTGACAAGACTAGAAATTATGTTTCCAACTCTGGGGCGTTAAAAAATAACAAATGTAACCGGGTCAGTTCGTATGATATCAGTCATACTACACACTGAAAACAGCGACTTGATGTTTTATAATGACCGCGCTATCAGAACTAGAGAGGAAAGATAAATACATATACTGAGAGAGATGAAGCATTAAGTGCTAAATTACACAAGAAGACAGGAGTTCATGTTCTTCATCTCTGTCAAGTTACAGCTTAGTGCTGATTCCTCCTTAAGCTCATACTACTCCACTCTGCAAAAGTGCACCTTTTGACTTGTTTTTTGTCTTTTTACAACCACAAAGTTCAATGCATTTCATTAGGGACTTTTTGTAATAGATCAATAAAATGTAACGGACAAATGTTATATAAAAGGAAAGTGATTTTCCATGGTTTTCAACATTTTATCAATAGGATCTGAAAGGTTTTACAGAGACAACCTGTCATTAATTTAATTTCAGTAAAACACCAGTTATCCTGTGAATGCTCAACTTTTACTAAGAACATTAGTAATCAAACAGCATCATGAAGACTGAGAGACAGAGCAGGCAGCTCATGGAGGACATTGTGGAGAAGTTTGAAGCATAGTTAGGTTATAAAGCAGTACCCCCTGCTGAACATCTCAACAAACACTGTCCAGCCCATCTTGAGAAAATAAAAAGCATGACCTAACTTCAAACTACCAATACAAGTTTGTCCATCTAAACTTATGTCCACAGCATGAGCAGGAAAGCATTATGGCCCATGGTTACTGTGGAGTAGGTGGATAGGTTCACAGATTAGGAAGAGGATCTTGTGCACTGTACAAATTTATATGAGCGTTTAAAGAAGAAATCTAATGTTGAAAGCAAGCCAAAAAATTCAATTTGCTTTATTTTAGCTTTAAGTACATTTAAACATTTGGAAGAAGGGGCTCTGAGCAAATAAGACATGAACTCAACGTTTTTTCCACACTGAAATGCTATATGTAGCATTATATTCGCCATTTAGATAAAATTATGGTGGCAACACCACCATAATTTCCTCCAGCATGGACAAGGAAGCTGGCGAAGGATGAAAAAACAAAAAATGAAGCTAAAAGAAAAATTGCTCATGGCTGGAAAGGGCGTAAGACTATGGTGGAAGTTCACAACAACCCAAAATATACAATCAGAGCAATTTAATATTTTGTATCAATCCATTGTGACTGAGTTTGAATTATTTTGGAGAAGACTTTCAGTCAGTAGATGTTCAGAGATGGTAGAGATATGACCTCAAAGACTTGTTGCTATGATTGTAGAATTGTCAAGCAACTCATACATTTGCTTGACTTTTCTGGATAGGTCTGTATCATAAAATCTCAATGGAACACATTAAAGTTTGTGGCTGTAATGGGACAAAGGCTGAAATATTTCAGGGGTAGGAATAGTTTTGCAGTTTATATTCTCTCAACATTCAGGTTTCCCTTCCTGTTCCAGACATTCAATCTATTGAAGTTCGGCCATCAAATATCTGGGCACGTAGTCCTCATGTTTTAAATGAGCTCCACAGCCAGTCAGCCTCAGTTCAAGAACTGTCTGTGAAATCTATGAAGTGCACTCATGCAGACAAGCTGGCTCTGACAGTTCCTGATAAAAAAAGGATAATCTGTTTTCTGAAATTTGTAATAAATGACATACATCAACAAAGTTCTTCAAATCAGTGAAAATTACGCACAAGAAAAATCCATAGTTTTATTATGACAACAGTTCTGAAAGTAACATTAATCAAGCCTCACTACATTAGTTGTATTACTAATGTTTTATTTTTTAAAAATCTTTTTCAGGAGAGGTCAAAAGCTGCCAGATATCAGTTGTCTCCAGACATGAAGCATGTGCTGTTTGCCTTTGATGTAAAACCGGTAAATAAATATCCATGACAATAAATATCACTGATGCATCCTATGATATTCAGATTGTGAGGTTTTGCCTGTCTAACTAATTCGGTTTGTTTCAACAGATCTACCAATACTCCTATTTGGCCAAGTACATCATTTACAGCCTCGTGACACAGTAAGAGTCTCCTCTGTTGTGCTTTCTCTCCTCCTTCTTTCCCTCACAGATCTCTGCCCTCAATCTGACCTTCTGTCGTCAGTTCACTGACGTCAGCCACATTTACCTGCTCCCATTGCTACCTTAAGGGACCTGCTTTCAGCTCAGTTCAGTATGGTGGACTGCATTGTTTATAGGCTGTTTTAACCCTACACCCATCTGTGTCTGACTAGATAGATAGATAGCATTTATTGTCATTGAACAGAATTCAACGAAATTTCCATTGCAGCTCCCGTGCAAAAGGTCAAATATATACAGTATAAATAAGCAAACACACAATAATAATAATAACAATATATACAACTAAATTAACTAAAGGCACTCAACCACACCAAAGAAGTAGCAGCAGGTCCAATTATGGCAAAGTACAGATAATGTGCAGATAAGCAGTGCTTGTGTTTAGAAGCAATGTTGTGGATGACTGACTAACGGAAGGGAACAAAGACAATTGATGTGCACTGTTGATGTGATTAAGTGTATATATAAGTGCAGATTTCACAAACTGTTCTCTTCACAGGGAGTCTTGGCCTTTAAATCCCCCTGAGGTGAATGAAGCTGTCCTGCAGTATGCTGGATGGGGACCCCAAGGCCAGCAGCTGGTAAGCACCCAAACCTGCTGATTGGTGGCACTGAGACGTAGACACGGCAGAATATTAAATAGTAGATATTTGTGATGTGTCTCAGTTGAATTGACAAATGCTGTAGCAATAATTAACACTTTGTTGTTGTACAGCGAAAATATTATGAGCAATAAAAGTTGAAACTCTGTCTGCTCTGACCTCCATCAATGTCAGGCAGTTTTATTTTTATGCCACTCATGAGCTGCTCGGAGCCACAGAGGCAGATGGCATCTCTGTGGCGCAACCAGTGGCTGACTCAAGCACAGGGCACGGGACTTTTTGGCTGTGCTGCCAAATTTGGCCAAGTATTTAGCAGTACAACCTTATGCAGATTACTGCTTAGGTATTCACATTTCACTTTTCAACCACAAACTACAATGTGTTTTAAAAAAGGTTATATTTGATGAATCAATTAAAGTGTGGATGATTGTGAAGAGAAGAAACAATAAACAATATTTTCTTTTGTACCAAATGCTGCCTCTAATGGGTTTCTCACAGGATTGCCCCATTCTTGGCTTCATCCAACTTCCCATCTATTCTTATATATATATATATATATATATATATATATATATACATATATATATATATATATATATATATATATATATATATATATATATATATATATATATATATATATATATATATATATATATATATGTATATATATATATATATATATATATATATATATATATCGCTGTTCTTGCTGAAGGAAAGTATTCCCACTGAATGATGTTTCCACCTCTATGTCACTATGGTGGATAGTTGTTATTTTCAGCAGAATCTGCTTTATGTGTCACAAATTTAAAACATGTGAATATTTACTCCCAGGGTTCATTATTATACTGATATTTTGTTTTTGTTATATATATGGTGGCCACAGCCATTTGCTGCCCTTTGGTGTAGTTTGATTTGAGGTTCCTTTTGTTTTCTAGTTAATCTCCAATAATGCAACATATGCCAAAACATCTTTAAAGCTCACAGTATCTCAATAACTTCAATCAACATTATCCTCCTGAGACCCAGCAATACATTTTTGTCCTCTGTGGAGGACATGGGTTTTTTTGTTCATAACTCTGAAACCATACATGCCACTGTGTTAAATCCTGTTGGTCCTTAGAGAGGACATCCTGGGCCTCAAAATGTGTTCATATTTGCCACAATAGAGTCCCGATGTCCTCTCCAAAGGACATACTGTAAAAAACAAATAAAAACATGTTTTGAAGCTTTTTCAATTGTAGTGATGTTTTTTCACTCCAAAGAGTCATGTAGTGAAAAAAAAAAATTCAAAAACTTTTTTTTTTCTGGGTCTCAGGAGGTTAAATGAGTTAGAGGGCAAAAAAACAACTATGTGATTTCCATGTTTCTGAATATTTAACTATATACTGTATAACCCTATATATAACTCTAATATAGTCTAAGAGTCCTAAACCACGAATGAACCCTTAGCAGCAAATTCCTTTTAAATTAACATTTGAAAAACGCTTTGAAAATGTTGTACAACCAAAATGTGGAGCCATAGAAATAGTAAATTGCCTGCTTTTGGCTATGTACCACAAATAAATTACACACTAAATTGTAGCTGAGGGGCTCTAATATAAAATGCTTGCCTGCCATTTAGAGCAGCTTTGGATTTAATGTTGGTACAGTAGGAAGCTGAACTGAAGCTTCTTATTAGTGGGCGGCTTGGTTCCTGATCTTAAAAAAAAATTTTAAAAATTGCATTAGATGGGAAAAGGTGTTATTGTGAATTGCCCTTAACTGAATTAAATCGGTGGAGAAAAAAATACAACAGATTTTTAAATATAAAGTTCAGTTATTGTAAATTCAGCAGCAGCAAACAAGTGGCTCTAAAAACATTCAAACACTGAATGAATGAAAAGAGCTTTCAGGGTATTTAATGGTCAGCTACATATTATTGGCCAAATCTGCTATTTCTTTTCTTATAAAAATTAAAACAACTATCGGTTCAAACTGCTATATGTGTAAAAACACTCACCCCGTTTGAATATAGGGTTTTAGCTGGGACATAAGATTATCCATCTGGTATTCGTGTGGGTGTTTGGAAGGATTGCCAGGAGAAAGACTCCTCTCTATAAACAGAACATACAGCAGCATTTTAGGTTTGCAGAACTGAATCTAAATGTATCACTAGACTATGTCACTTTGATCAGTTAGGACCAAAGAGATACTTTGCCATAATGCACATGTATGGGAAAAACAAAAAAGTGAATCTGCACATATGCTTAATACTTGTTACGCAGCCATAGTCTTATCTGGCTCTCTTAGATTCAAAAATTAACTCACACCAAAATATTCTTGAGTCAAATTTAAAGGATGCCAGTCTGATAGCTGAAGAACTTGGACATGCAACAGGATTTTTACAACACAACAGCTGAAATAAAGAAACTCTTTGTAACAATGGACCAGCCAGGTTACAGTCATACTGTCGCATGATCATACTGCCACTTAACAAGCACATCGATTACATTTTAAACATTTAGCCTCACAAAGACAGGGACGTGCAGGAGAGCCCAAAAGAGCAGAACATCCCACCCAACACAGTAGCACCATCAGTTTTTGTCAGGATCTGTGTTTTTCTGTGTTTATTTAGAGTTTTCTGTGTCTCCGTGTTGTCCTGTTCTCCCCTTGATTGTTCCCAGGTGTGTCTCGTTTCTGTGATTACCCTGTGTGTATTTAATGCCACCTGTGTGTCTGCGTCCTCGTCGGGTCCTTGTCTCGTCTCGTTTGTGCATGCTGTCTCTCCGTGGTTCCTGCCTCCGTATAGCTAGTGCTACCTGTGTTGAGCCCTGGTCTCTGCTCTGCAGTGCTGCCTGGTTTTGGACTTTGTGTTGGCTTTTTCGTCATTAAATCATTATTATTCATCTAACCTGGTTCCATCGCGTCTGCCTCACCACTCATCCACACCGCACCTCATGACAGTTTTGGCATTGTGAAGTCATTCATGCAGCGAGCATCAATTTCCTATCAGATAGAACATATGCCTGCAAATATTAATGACCCAAAGCTATGCTGTGATGAAATGGTTCAAGATTAATAAGCAACAATATGAGAAGGCATATTGAAACAGTTAGTCTTAATGTGGCAAGCTACTGAATCATCTTTTAGTTTTTGACATACAGCTTTTCAGTTTTGCATTCATATAGTTTTAATGACAGAGTGGAATATACAGTATGCTTCAGACACTTGAGCTTAATTAAAAGAGTACCCAGAGAGAACCCATGTATGCACGGGGAGCATACTGTATGTAAACTTCATGCAGAAAGGTCCCTGACAATTCAAACCTCGTTAATCCTCGGCAACAGTGCTACAAATGTGCCAGCGTGCCGCCCTTTCATGTTCTATCAAATGAATGCAGTAAATACTCTGCTGTTATGAAGACCAAAACACATTTATGTCTTTAATTCTGTCTATCTAAATGCAGACCAGATCACAGGCTTTGCATTTCATAGTTTTATCTACTGAGAATGAGCAAAATGTTTAATGCAAAATAGTTTTTTTTTTAATACACTTAAATGTTTATATTGTATTTTGAGTATTTGTTCGACTTATTCTTGCGGATTACTTATCTGCATATTTAGTATATTTTATTATTTATTACTTTACTATTGTCAGGAAATTGTCTAATCCTTTTAGGCCACAAACTGCCTCTCTGGGGCCAAATCTTTCTTTTGTGTTTTGTGTCTCTGTGCTGTTTTAAAGCTTTACATAACCCATTTGAGAATATCTTTGCAAAAAAGCCACAAGACAAACTCTGATTATCTTTTGTTATTTATAACAAGGCCTCTGTGGGCCACTTCGAGTTTATTCCTATACTCACTACATCATGTTCAGCTCTACATTGCTCTACAGTTTGAAAAAGACTTGCTATTTTATCTTACTTCATATGCATTTAGACCAAAAAACAATCAGAGAAAACAACCAGCATCAGAAAAATTGCATGTTGTCGTTTCTTTAAAAATATTTCCCCCCCTAATAAGATTCAAAAATAGCAATAAATTCAAGCATCTACAATCTTTTTTATTATTCTTCACTCCTGTATCCCTTTTTCATTTGTCTTTAAATTTGTTTTTAACTTTACCACACTCCTGTGTTTCCTCAGCTCCACTTTAAAGCATTCTCTTCTATCATAATTGCTCTTATTGGATAACGGCTTAGATTACAGATGCATTTCTCTGAGAAAACATTAACATTTTGAGTGTGTGATGGGACTCTGTCTGCTGGGAAAGACAGTAGATTCATTTACATACGGTAATGGTACACCTGATTGTTTCTTTCAGAGAGCTGTAGCTGCAGCTCTGCTCTTGATTTAATGAGCCTCTGAGGCTGTGCAGGAAAACAGAGATGAGCTCTTGTTTTTTGTCTCCATCTGACCCGGAGATGTCAGACATGTTTGCTTTTTTCCTCCCATCACAATTTGTGAATGTAATGATTTCCCATTAAGTTTATCAGAACTGGAGCAATTCATCATCAAGTGTTACATCAGTATATAAAAGCGAGGTGTGTGTCTGTGTGCAGCGGTGCCTGGTGAAGCATCAAATGTACAGGGAGATGGATCCTGCAATGTTCTCCTCATTAAATGTCTAGCTTTTATTCTACCATGACACTGTAATGAGAAAAGCTAGGTCAACACACACCTACAAAAGAGGTCATCCTGACACAGCAGCCTGGCTTCTGCTAAATAAAATTGAAAGGAGTCTTATGAGAATTGAGCATTTCACACCTGAATTTCAGGTACATAACCATCAGTCATAAATTTGAGCTTCACAGCTATATCTGTTCTGTTACTACTTTAATTTCTGTGCCTTTAAGAATTGAGTCTTTTCAAATCTTTAATTCATCTTTTTTTACCTCTTGTTATTATAAAGCTTAAAAGTCTTTGAAAAAGTGAATGCAGACTAAGGGAATAACATCTTTTTTCTAAATTAGTGAAACTTCATATTTTGGTAGCTTCTTAACCGCAGAGAGCTTCTTGTTCTCGCTCAGTCATTTGGTTTTAGTTCAGCGAATGTAAGTTGATATTTTGAGCTTTGAGAATACTTTAGATCATGAATCTTGACCTGGAGCTGTTTTGCAACACAAGCAACCCAGCAGCTTTTCTTTTTTTTTACCAGGTTCTGTATTGATTAGAGATGTACTGATGAGAATGTTGATGACTTCCAACTCAGATTTTTTTTTTTTCAAAGCTTCGACCTAGATTTTGGCCTATCACAGTTTCTCTGTGAGAGCCACAATGTAAAAGCCTTCCTGCTTCAACCAGGAGAAGCAACATCATATGCAGTAGTACAAGCATTGTGAAACGAGCTTTTGCTAGAGCTGACATGTTAAACATCTTGTTAACATTTAGCATGGTTAACATTAAAAAAACAACAGCCTCTGTGTGTATGTTCATGATGTTTAACTCGGATTTCCAAAACCTGAGTGCTCAAATATGTTAAACAGAGAAACCTTACTGTGCACCGGTTAGCCTTCCTGTTATCAATTGATAGTTTTGCTCCCCCTAGCTGTCTCCAACAGCCTTAATGAAATGCAAATTTGTCTTGACGTGTCATAGAAAATGCAGTTTCCTGTTTAATGGCTTCCTACATCTTTGTGCTTCCTCTGACTTCAAATTCAACAGTACCTAAAGATTCTGATAATAACTAACTTTTGGTGTTCTTTCCTCCAGTATCATATACACTCAGCAGTGAAAATTAGCTGATTCTGGTCAAGACTCTATTTCTCTAATTTCCCAAGATTTGGTCTATTTTTTCCCCTTTAGGCTGTAATCCCATATTAACCCAGTCTGGTTTTGTTTTAATTTGTTGTCTTGTTACTGCTAATGTATTAGTAGCTTCCCACAAAATGTACACTTTCTGTGCAAATTAATCACACAACCATCTTTAATAAGCTGGCAATAATTGTACTTGTGACAGTGCAATGACAATAAAGTTGAAGTCTATTCTATTCTATTCTATACCATAGAAAATAGTAAAGTAGATTGCCTGAGGAATAAGGTGCCCATCTTCCAACAACGTGTCCTAATTTTAAGCAGCCTCACAGTCTGTTTTGTCTGTAGAAATAATCCGTTTACATAAAATCTCTTTAACGTTTTGGTAAATTTCCTGCAGTGAAGAGCATGTAGGAAGTATAGAGGAAGGCTGCATTTTTGTTAATATTACGATTAACTCCATATTGTGATGTTGAGTCAGTCAATGGCTCATAAATCTTTCAGGTTTTTTACATCACTATAATTTAAGACAGTTTACTTGACATAGAAACTTTTTTTTTCTTTTTCCTAGATCTTCATTTTTGAAAGCAACATCTACTACAGGGCAACATTGGAGACTCGATCAATCCGACTGGTATCAACCGGTAAAGACGGGGTCATCTTTAATGGTCTGACTGACTGGCTGTATGAAGGTAAGGTATCAGTCTGTCAACAGTTTGGAGATTTTTATGATATAAAAATATGCAATTTGTTATGTGGCATCTTGGACACAAGTTTGTAATTTTTTTACATATTCACTGTTGCCTCGACACTTGTAAAGATGTCACTTTTCAAAATGGGAATGACAAGAAAACATGACATCACAGACATCACTACTTGCACAAAGTTGTACACATACAGTAAGAACAATGATTAAAATGTTTTCATTAGAAGTTAATTATTTGTCAGGAGTAAAGGCAGTTTCAGTGTTGTTTTACAATACCAAAATTTGTCAGATTTTACAGGCAAAAAAAATCTGATGAAGTTATACTCATGTTTGTCATAACATTAAACGGTCAAATAAAAGACATTTCCCTTCAAACACAGGTATAAATGTATAACTTATGAAAGGTGAGTTAACCAAGAAAAATGTTTTACATCTGGACCGAACGTGTTGCACGTCTTACCATCATTTAACTTCCTCCTGCATGCAGCAGGACTAACTATGCTGCTTGAGGTGCATTCAAGTGCAATAGGAAATACTCACTGCTCAAGTCAAATACTTAGTACTAATAAAAAAAAACTATTTTACATAACAAATAATGACTGATTTGGTGGAATTCAAAGCTTAACTTAAAGTATTATAATTAACCTGTTACACTAACATAATACTTTTAAATGCAGCATTTGTTTTCACTCCCAGTTTGGTTAAACTCAGGTTTTTAAAGCCACGTTATGAGTTATTACAGACAGTACCTTGCTAAAGTATTCATTCTGCTTGAACACTTTGTTATTTTCAGAAAATAACTATGAAAATTAAATGTATGTTCATGGGATTTATTTAATTTTCAATTCAAAACTTTATTAATAAATGCGGCTCCATAATTACAGAAAATAATTATTATAAGATTTCTATACTGAAGTATTAATTAATTAAAGAGAACACAAATTAAAGGCATAAAATAGATGAAATCTAAAAGAATACATATATATTTTGAATAAACACCAAAAGCTTATACTTTAACGTGAAGTAAAAAGAAAGTAATCACTTCTTATTATGTTTTACACATAATAAGAATCTGTGTTTTGCAATTTTTTGAAAGTGCTCCTGTCACACATGCCCCAAAATAGCACTCAGTGCTTTTAGAAGAGCAGTAGCAGAATTACCTATGTGTTCATTCATTCGAGTATTAATTTAACTTTGTATAGAAACACCCCAAGTCGTGTAACAAGTTTATTCAGCTTATTGAGTTTTTTAAAATTCCTTCCAGAGTATTTGTGAAATTTTTGCTCTTGTTCCTGTTCCATAATTTATATGTGAGCCAGTCTGCTGTCAAAATATTTCCATCCATTTCAGCTCAACAAAGTGGGCAAACTATGAGAAGATTGAAAAATGTAGAATTTGGAGCTGCTTCCATACAAATCCTACTCTCTGCATTTTTTACACTCGGCAACCACCTCTTTCTTCATCTGCCTTGAGTGCTGAATGATTATGATCTGGGGCTCTTTCAGTGGAAACAGAAACCTGTTTGTCCATAATCTGTATCCTTGTTGACATGTGTTGTATTTACCAAACAACATTTGAAACAAATTTTTAATTGAGTCTTTGGATTCGTGCCTCTACCCACAGCAGCAGCCTCTCCCTGAGGTGAACGGTGTGTTATGTGTGCATGGTTTGATCTGAAGCTGCACAGCTGGCTACATTTCAGTGCGCCTCCTTCCCTTTACCTCCCATCACTTGTCTTTGTGTTGAAGCACTTTTAATTAATTCATGTGCACAGTGCTGCAATCTCATCCAACAGATGTTAAAAAGCCAGCAAACTTGTAATTTAATGTGAGACATTTTCTGATTACAGCATATGTGGGACAGACGTTCTAATTACAAACCCCTTTGATGGCACTTTCTTTACAAATGCACTGAGAATAGTAATTCCATTTAATTCATTTCTAATAAAGTTCATGCGCCTTTTGTTCCGAGTTCTCAATCCAGAATTATTAACTTGTAGTTGATTTCGAAGCAATTTGGGATGATGACTGTAATGATAATGTGATTGTAAATTGCAGTTATTTTTAAGAAAACTTTTTTACAGTGCATGAACTTGGGGGGAAGACTAAATTTGATTTTTCTTTCATTAGATTATGTCTGTTTCAGACAACACAACATGACAGATGTAATCTATATTCTGAACTAGGGAAAGATTTGGCTTCTTGCATTTTCCTGCTGCTTTTTATCACAAGGATTTTAACTGGAAAACAGTTAATTTACTTTTATTTTTACACTTTTATTTTTTTTCTGTATACCTTTACTTACGTCAGTCAATACTTGGAAAAAGCTCTTACAGGATGAAGCTACCTTGAATACAGACATGCAAGGCTTATTGACAACCAAGTATTTATTAAGATGTTATGGCATCTTAATAAATGCCATAACATAGAATGTAACAAGTATACGAAATATTTCAGTCATAATGAAGAGACATAAAACAATCTCACGGCACTTATAAAAACATAGAATATGACACAAATTTACAACAGTGGCTAATGAAGAAACATAAAAATGACCAAAAAATTACAATAAAACTGTTAAAGAAATTGCCAGCGGCTAACAATAGCCGAAAAAAATACTAAACTGGGAGATAATCTTCAAACATATATGCCCAAAATACATGCTTTTATTACTTACTACATAATTAGTAGCAAGTACTGATTATGTACTTAATAATCAGTAAGTACATAAACTCAGTTACAGTTTCATTACTTCTCTTTTGATAAAAATACTGGTTAAAAAAACTTAGTATTATTATGGATGTCCCTATCAATTCCTTTGTCCCGGATAATAATTTGAGTCACCTGAGATTGGGTATTTTCTCAGTACCAAGTGCAGTTCAGTGTAATGTTTGACACCTTAAAAACACAATATATGCCACCTATTTCACCCTCTAAATGCAGCGTTCACTTTCCATTTATTTTAAGTTACTGCGATTTTATACCAGAGTTTCAGCTTTCCCAACACAGCATTGCCTAAGTTGGAAATGGTACTTTTAATGTTCTCACAATGACTTGTCTTGTTGTTTGTTTCAGTTGAATTCCAGGTTATTGTTTGAGAGCAAAACACAGAAAATGTTCTTCTGCTTCACAAACTTTGAACATCATAAAACACAATAACTAGTGTTTCAGCTACTCTTTGTGCAGCTCTCCCCTGCAGAAATAGCTGGCAGAAAATATCTAAGCCCATAGAACAGAGCCACTCACATCATAAAAACAGGCAGAGATCTGCAGCAGCCAATATATTCTCTCTTTCATTGTAAACATCAGAGCTAAGTGTAAACACACTTTGTTTGAGGAAACCCACATGGGAAAATGCTTTGCTATGACCAATCACGCTCACAAATGTACAAAAAGCCCCACTATAAATGAGGTTGACATGCAATCCCTATCAGTCTTCATTAACTTAAATCCAGTGTTGAGTTTAAGCTGGGACTCTGATATGGATCATTTTTAAAAGCTTTGCTTTGCACATCCCTCCTCCTAATCCATTCTCCCAAAGGCACTTTTCTATGTACTGGGAACAGCCAAAAAAGGTGAAAAGCAGTTTTGAAGTTACAGAATATCATGCTGATATTTAAAGAGAAAATGCAATTTACATGCTTGGAATTGCTCTTTGATGTGTCGTGTCGACTACATTTTTCTGTTTAAACACCCGCCTTCAAGCAAAGAATTTACATGTGATCTCTTGGGAACAGTGCTCAGCCAACTATAATCTGTAAACCTTTGATGTTATTAGTGTTAGTAATTAGTCCTCAGTTGTCAAAACAGAAATTATATAAACTAAACATGACTTACACTCATGACTGACAGATGAAGACAACTAAATTCAGAGAATGGAAACTGAAAAGGCGTTTGTGATGCCTCTGAGATTGAAGAGAAGGTTGTGTTATTAGGATGTGGTGTGTCTGCATATCCACTCATATCCTTTAAAAATCTGAATACTGCAGCTGCTAATTAAAAAAAAAAGAAGTTTGAAAAGCTGTTTTCTTCTCTGTTGTCTGAGGCTGTCATGTAAAGGAGGAAACAAACAGTGAGCATATTACAGGGTGTGTTAGGGCTCAAAACATACAGTTTTATTCAACGACCACCAAAGAATAATGACTAACATTAATCACATTATTCATGCACTGTTTTGTGCTCAGATGGTGTAGAAAGAGCTTATTTCGGCCACTAACCTTGAAATTCCTTCTGCACTCCAACATTCTCCACTCAACCTTAGAGTTAGAAATCTATTAAACGTACTCGGTGTTCAATGTTTTCCTGAGTCCACTCTGACCTCACATTTGGAGCAGTGTCAGAAATAATTATAGACTGATGACAAACATGACCACACTGCTCACCAAGGCTGATCCAATCATTTTTACTGAGAGAAGGTTGTTGGTTGGAGCACCACATGTAAGTGCAATAGTCTGTTCTGCAGTCAAAGTACTTTTAAAAGAGTTCTTCTGCCCCCTGCTGGAGGAACTGCTGCACATCGAGGAATAATATAGTATTTTGTAAAGGGATTTAGTTAATTTAATATTATTTATGCTTTATCTGAAAACTGATCCAATAATCACACAATAGCAAAACATTTTAAAACTATAATTTGCGTATTGGAACTGGCTTTATAGAGAAAAAAAGTTTTGTTTCTGTAGCATTTTTGTTGAAAGTTTATACGTAATTTAAAGAATGGTTGAAAATTAGGTTTATCATACAGAATTTCTAGTACCATGTATATTTTTCAAAACAATGTAGGTACTGTTTCCACTGGCATTTAGATTAAACCAATTATTGGTTTAATTTAAATGTTTTTTAAAAGGACTTTCTCACATGGTGTAAATGCCTTTTTCAACTGCTGAGCTGCAATATCAATGCAGTTAATATCACCAAGTTTTGTGTAGTTCTTGCTTGTTTCAGCATTTATTCTTATGAGATGGTTACATCTCCTGATGTCTAAATTTAAGAAACATGCTTTAAAATCTATGTATAAAGCTATGTCAGTTTATCAGAACTTAATAATTCTCCAAGAATTTGTTTTGTTTAAGATAAGGATGTCACTTTTGATAAATACATTTTTCCTAAATAAGATTGTCACATGTAGATGTTTGCCTTTCTCAACTCTTCCAAAACTTTTGCCGTATCCCAGAAAAAAAACAAAAAACTTGTACATTTCTTGACACTCTCTATTCTTGTTTTAACAGAGGAGATCCTGCAGACTCACATTGCCCACTGGTGGTCTCCAGACGGACTCCGTTTGGCCTATCTGACCATCAATGATACCCTGGTGCCAAAAATGGAAGTTCCATATTTCACTGGCACGCCGTATCCTGGCAGCCAGGACTATCATTACCCAAAGGTCAGACTGGAGCTCAAACCATCACGACTGTTATACAGTTCAGCAAACTCAGGGTGGATTTAATTGATTTGCTTTGAATAAATGCATGAGATGAAAGGGAAGTCAAAGAGGGCAACTTGTAGCTGTAGTGAGGATCCTCCAGAGATGTAAACCTGCAGCATGACTTTCACAAATAACAAACAAACATGCTGTCTCAGACTAGAGACTGATGCAAGTGAAAGGTGAAAGGGGCTTTCACAGTGTGATATGTGATAAAAGGTGTTATTTTGAATCCCTGTGGTTCAGGAAGTGAAAGTCCTACCTTTTTATTTTTTAGAAAAATGTTTGATGTCTGACACCTCATGAAACTCTCTCTGTTGAATACTCAGGTTGAAGGGAAAATTGGGATCAGCTGGAGGGAAAAAAATTCAGTTTTTGTGATTTAAAATAAAAAACATTAAGAACAAAACGAAAATCATATCTTGAAGAAGTATTTTTTTTGTTGCTAAAAGAGATGGAATTTCTCTGTTGTTAAATCTTATAGTACAAAATTTCAAGGTCATGTGAGCTTGAAACTTTATACTAACGTGAGAACTGTCTGTCGCAGCTCTTTCCACGAGTGTCACTTTCACCTCATTGTTTATAAACTTTTACACATTTTCCTCATTACTCCGGCCATTTTCTCTCCTTAATTTGACTGTTTCTCTCATCAGTCTGTCCATAATATTAAAACATAAATATATTACTTAAAATAGACATTATGACGTTTAAACATATCAGTCTCAGATTACAAACTAAGGCTAACCTTCAGAATCTGGTTTTCTTCTCAGGCTGGAGAAGAGAATCCTGTAGTGCACCTGTCTGTGGTGAGCCTCCATGGTCCTCTGCACACAGTGGTGATGAAGAAACCCGACGACCCTCGGATAGGGTAACACCTCTGTGTTTGTGACACAACAAGTGACTATCATCGAAGTAGTTTGTTAAAAGGGACGGAGGCTGTCAAAGGTATGATATATTCTTTTCCAGGAGGGAATATTATATCACCATGGTGAAGTGGGCCACCAACACCAAGTTGGCTGTTAACTGGTTAAACCGAGCCCAGAACAACTCCATCCTCACATTGTGTGAGACCACCACTGGAGTCTGCATAAAGGTGACACAAACTGCGACACATTTCTGCTGCCACTTATGTTCCGTTATATTTCGCTGCTTGTACTGGCAATTTATTTCTTCTCCATGTCTTCTTCTCTTTTGGTGCTGTAGTTTATTTTAAATAAAAACTTCACACAGTATTCTGTTTAGAAACAGTCATTCACTTGAGTTTTTTTATTCAGTAATTTGGCAAAAATGTACCCTTTTCTTAAACCCTGACACAAAATTAAAAGTAAAGTGTGAAAATGTTTGAAATGTTTAACAGACAAGACAATGTCTTGGAAACCTAAACATCAAATCCTTACTGCAAATAATGTAAAGATTACACATCTTTTAACATCAAATGTTCAAATTTTGAAATATTTCCTTCAATATATATGTTTTTGACACATTTAGCAATTGCTATAAATATCCTGTTTATAGACTATTTTTCACAACAGAGTGACGGTAACAGATGTAATATTAATATACACTTATTTTTCTTATTATTAAGTTGGATACTGTTTTTTTTTTCAGTAATATCAACATCCCACAGAAAAATGTTTTTCTTTTATTTTAAAACCCAGAAATACAAGTCAATTGGAAGTTCTTTAAAGATGAGAATAATATCCTAGCAGATATTTATCAAAAATTATAAGTTGTCTTTTCGATTAGTTTTTTCTTTTTCAACATTTATGTTGCATTTGTGATTTTACTAGTTTTATTTTGCTTGAGGGCATTAATTGCCCTTATGAATAATCACTCCATATGGCTCTTTGTAAAGAGGTGAATGACTAACATTTTTATTTTCACTCTTAGTTTTTCCAAGCAGGGTTGGATGGGTTTTTGTGGTGTAGTTTTATGTTCTGTCATTGTTATTCTTTCCAGAAACATGAAGATGAGAGTAACAGCTGGCTGCATCGACAGGTATGTGAAAGACAAAACCCCCTCCTGCTTTGTGCCAAAGTAGTTGGTTAGAAAATGTTCCCTCTGTTTATCTGAAGAACTACATTGATATTAAATTCAGAGCAAATGTTTTTCTCAAATTACTTCTCTCATCTACGCAGAATGAACCTCCACTGTTTTCTAAAGATGGACACAAGTTCTTCTTCACCAGGGCAATCCCTCAGGGAGGGAGAGGGAAATTCTTCCACATCTCTGTGTCCACCTCTTTGGTAAAAGTGCAGGCATGACTCTCATTTATTGAAATACGTGAGGTTCAAGAAAAACATTTTCAGTGTGTTATCTTTTAGCCTAACAGCAGCACAGACATCCTTCATTCTCTAACATCTGGAAATTGGGACGTCACAAGCATCTTGGCCTACAGTCATGAAAAGAACCTCATGTAAGTAATACCTCTCCACATGTAAGTATGCTCCGTCTTCAAACTCACAGTTACTTGACATCTTGATGATTTTCAGATATTTTCTGAGCACAGAAGACGACCCAAAGCGACGGCACTTGTACAGGTAGTATTCTCATAAAAGTCGTCTGGCTGCTTTTTGGAGTTTCTGGAGAGCTTTGGAGGACCGTATTAACACCGTGTTATCCCACAGCTCTGACACGATTGCTCCTTTCAACCGCTGCTGCCTGTCCTGCGAATTCAAGTGTGGTTATGTGGACGTTTCATTCAGCCATAACATGGAGTACTTCTTGCTCAGCTGCAAAGGTGGGAGACATCTACATTCGACCTTCACCCTACAGTATTTCTGGTAGAGAAAATTCACAGGATTAAATCTGTATTCAGTGGAGAGCTCAATAGATTTTATTTTTATTAGTGTCAGACTGACAGTTAAAATCTAACTGGTTGGAAAAATATAACGTTAAGCCAGCTTCTTACTGACTGAAAAGAGTGAATTATCTAATTCTGCGACAACTCTTACATTAGCGTAGCTGATGACATTTACTATGTGGGTGTTTCTTAATAGACAAGACGATACGTGTCAAAGTATGTTGCTTTTTATAATAAATTAATTTATATACTTTGTTAACCAATTGTCTCACTTATTATTCAGGTCCAGATATACCAAGTGTGTCTGTTTACAGAACAAGGGACAAAGAGAGTAAGTTTTTGATTTTTGGAGACAATAGCTCAACTGATTTTAGTTCCCAGCCAACATTTACATATTAGGGCTCCTGTTTGTAGGAAATCAGCTGAAAAGGTGACTCCAGATGAAAATTTTCACAGTTTGCATAATAATTAATAGCTAATTACCTCTTAAGGGCTGATGGCAGCTCTGTGTAAAAATGGATTCTAGATTTGTTGCCCATTTTGAACTGATTCAGTAATTACCCATTTAAGATCCAGTCAAGACCCACAAACAGTACCTTGTTAAAATATTCATAGCACTTGAAGTCTTTTGCACTTAGTGACATTACAGCCACAAATCTCAATAGATTTTATTAGAACTTTATGTGAATGAAATACACAAAGTAGTGCATAATTGTTGAATTCTTTGTGAGGACGTCTCTACAAGCTTTATAAAACTAGAGAGTGAAATTTGTGTCCTTATCACCTTACAAAAAATAGCAAGATAAAATCCACTAGTTCAATCATAGTAGATGGAAAATATCAACAAGCAGGAGTTTTCAAGTGTTGCCACAGATTCTCACTTAGATTTATCACTGCAACATTTCAATAATCCTGCCAATCCTCCAAAGAGGTCATATTTGCAAAGTGCACCAGTCATAGATGCCATTTTGAAAGATTTTCACACCTGAGCTCTGGATTTTTGCAGCTCCTCCAGAATGACCACAGACCTCTTGGCTGCCTCTCTGAGTAATGCTCTCCTTGCTTGGCCTGTCAGTTAGTTGTGCCACTCAGACTGAATAAGATTAAACATTGTGTTCTTCACGATTTTGTTTGTTTACGCATGGTCTCCAGCAAAACTCAGCATGCCATCTCTGAACAATTGAATTTATGTTATTAAATAACAGACAGATTGTTTAACTAAATATGTGACTTCAGAAGGCAATTGACTGGTCTAGATATCAGAGTGAAAGTGGCTATATATATATATATATATATATATATATATATATATATATATATATATATATATATATATATATATATATATATATATATATATATATATATATATGTTTTCAGTTCTTATTTGTTAAAAAAATTAACTCTTACATCGTTTTCCTTCCTCTTTACAATTATGCACTAGTTTGTGTTGAATTTTGGTGCTTTAATGTTACAGAATAGGAAGAATGTAAGGGCTGTAAGTCACAAGGTACTGTAGGATGCCCAGCCTCATGGTTTCTTTAGGCTGATCCGATAAAGGACCATTTGGGTAAAGGACCATTCATTGAGGAGTTATCCTGCTTCAGCAGAACATGCAGGATCCACATGAGCTCCATACTGGCTGCGTTACACTTAACGACAGCGTCTAACTGATTGTTGTCTTGATCTGCAGAGGTGTTTGAAGTGGAGACAAACAAGAGAGTAAACGACACGTACAACAACAAGCAGATGCCTAAAGTGGAGAATAAGACCATCACCATCGATGATTACAGTATGTGACCCTGTACACAATATGTGTGTGTGGTCACTTCATGGGACACCCACTGACTGTGTCCTTTCTTTGTAGCTCTGACGATGCAGATTCTAAAGCCAGCAGGTTTTACAAGCACGGCCCACTACCCTCTACTGCTGATAGTGTGAGTGTGACTTCATCGGTTTGTTTCTTAAGGATTGAACCCCTAAGCACTAACTTGAAATTACACATTAACTTAACTAATGTTGGCAATTCTTGGGACCATTACTGAAGGATTAAATTCGTCTAAACTAAATTTAGAGAACACATTTGACATAACACAGTCCTTTATTTTATTGCTAGAACAGATCTGTGTTGTAAATGCACTTTTCATGCTTCTGATAGTTTGTGACATACCTGAGTTCTAAAAGGGTCTGCTTTGTACATTTTTCCTGTTCCATCAATTCATGTAAAAGGTACATGGTACAGTGTTACAGTGCCTACACCAATGAGAGCCTTTTGCCTTTGGAAAAGGCAAAAAATCTAGTCTGTGTAATGAAAAAAAGTCTCTTAATGAAAAAAAGTCTCCCTTGAAAGTGGATACATAGAAATGTGCCAGATTAATTGGCACATCGCAAATAAAGTATGAGAACTGACTCAAATTTCACTGAAGTTCAAGTTGTCACTTAGAGAAAATGATTTTTAAAAGCTAAAGGGCTTTACAGAGATGAGAGCTATAATAAACAATCTTAGATACAGTTTAAGATAGATGTTACGAAATTTCTGCAGCACAAGGCAAACCACGATGCTTAAAAAAGAAAATATGAAGAAGAGATAATGAGATAAAGAGAGACAAAGTTCAGAACAGGCTTCTAGTGTCCTAAAATAACTCCGATCTCAAAAACTTCATGGCAAAATTCTTATGCAAAATTGACTTCTTTGAGCTTCATATCATGTTATCATCAAAAACATACCTGGAGTTGCTTTGATTCTCCCATGTAATGTTCCTATTTACCCAAAGCTCCTTCTTGGAGCTGCAGTCTCCAGCCTCATTCATTTCAAGGACACAGAAAGACACAATATGAACTGAAAATAATCCTCTGGCATCGGCATCCTTCACATCTGACACTGTAGAATACACAATGTAATCCTCAGATTAACAGTCTGATGTGCCACTGCGACTGAAAAATCTTATCAATAATTACTTGATCTCACCCTACACTTTGCTGTCTGCACTAAGAGATTTCCACATTGCATGACCTAGTGGTCTGGTTAATTGGGCTAATATTTATTTGACTACTTTAATGTAGTCAAATAATGTAATAATTTAAACCTAGGAAAATAATTTTTTAAAAAAACCACATGGATGGATGTTCTATGATATTGCAACTTGCGCAATCCTCCAGTAAAATAAATTTCTTCCCTCACAGTGATGGCACACCTGGTGGGCAGATGGTGACGGAGCAGTTCCGGGTGGACTTTGCCACGGTTCTCGTCAGCAGCTTCAGCACCATCGTTATCCGCTTTGACGGCCATGGCAGCGGTTTCCAGGGTACCAACCTGCTCCACAAGGTCCGCAGGAGGCTGGGCAAGCTGGAGGAGAGGGACCAGCTGGAGGCACTCAGGTGAAAACTTTACTACAAGTGTGAGTGGCTGTAACTCAAGGGCCTGGCTATTTTCAAGCTCTCTTCATTATCTTCCTTTTTCTTTTATTCATTTCAGGTTCATATCCAAAGAACCTTACATTGATAAGAATCGAATGGGAGTTTATGGAAAGGTAAAAGAGGAATGGCATTCATGTTAAATGGGATCTTCACTCCGCATTCATTGAACTAAAAGCTTGCTCAGTGGATCCGTGTTTCTGTTTGTCCTTTTCTTTTCAGGCCTACGGCGGATACTTAGCCACAATGCTTCTGAGCTCTGAAGAGTTTACTCAGCTGAAGTGTGGCGTGGCCGTCTCACCTATCACAGATTTTGAGCTTTATGGTATAATTTTCCAAGGTTTTTTAAGAGCAGAGTTGACATAACCTCGCAAGAGCTTTGATGCTTCTTGAACAATTTCACACCCTGTCTGTATTGTATCTGTACTTGATAGTCCAACAAGCAGCAGAGTAGTAGAGGACAGTGCATGAAATTTGATTTTACCATTCTGCAAGGCTCTATAAATATGGGGAAAGAAATTAGTTAAATTAAATTAAATTAATTTAATGTGAAAAAAGCATTTGATTTACCTGAAAAAATTCTCAAGGACAAGCTCTAATGATACAAAAAATGTTTTGTGGTCTTTATGGATTTAATGAGATTTAAATAATGTACTTTATTTCCAATTAGAACCATGACAGGTTGATTTTATGGCTGTGGTGTATTTTAGTATTTTGGCTTTTGATTTACAGACTGAATGTATTGTCATTAAGGAAAGGTTCTAACTCTAACTCAGGTTTTGACCGGGCCTCAGATTCAGTTTCAATACAGTTTTTATTCATAGGGTTTTTTGTAGAGAATGTCTGACAAAAGGTGTCACTCTCTGACAAATAAGAAGTCAATTTCAGCATTGTTCCATCTCATGACTTATGTGATCTAGAGAACGAAAGACCTCATTTCCACTCAAGTACTTAAGGGTTAATATTTTGTACTCAAAAGTAAAACTCCAGAATTGTGAGTTTAGAAATGTATGAAATTTTGAAATTCATCATGGTCTGTAAAACCGTAGTGTCAAAAAAAAAAAAAAAATCAGAGATATATACTCTTCTTCTTGCACGTTAAAATTATGCCCTATTTTGTGTTAGTCCAATAAATGCTCTATAAAATAAAAAAATAAATAAATATGCTTCTGATAAAGTATCAGAATGTGAAAACGTTCTTATTATTTTTCTAAAGCATAAATGTTTTTCATCCAATTACTTTTTCCCCCAACATTGCAGCATCTGCATTTTCAGAGCGATACCTTGGCCCAAAGACAGATTCCAGAGTATATACGGTGAAATGTTTTAATATTTACTACCCAAATTTTACCACACTTATACATGCAAGTTAATGGTCAATACTGATTGAACTTCAGATAGATTTGTCTTTCTTTTTCTCTCCTCCAGATGGCTAATTTGGCTCACAGAGCGGGTCGGTTGCTGGAGAAACAGTTCTTAATAATTCACCCGACAGCTGATGGTATCATATTCATAATTATTTGTTTATAATTTAACATTACAACATGACAAGTGATAAGAGTCCGTGTTTCTCAGTCTCATGTGTGTCTTCGCTCTTGTTCTCTCCACCAACACAGAAAAGGTTCACTTCCAGCACACAGCAAAATTCATCAACCATTTAATCAGCGAGAAGGCCAATTACACTCTACAGGTGAGCTTCTGTTACCGTGTAGATTATAAATCCTTGTTTTTCTACTGTAGACTGAATCACTGCTTAAGTTTAAATATTTTTTTTACGTTCCTGTTTCACAGATCTACCCAGACGAAGGCCACTTCCTGCACAGCGAAGGCACACAGCAGCACCTGAGTCAGTCCCTTGTCAACTTCTTTGAGGAGTGTTTCCGGGAGCCAGAGACGCCCAAGCGTGACGACCAGGATGAGGTCGAGGAAGACAGTTAAACCTGGGCCCGCCAGGCAGCCGTGGCCACCTCCTCTATCACAGCACAATATGCAACAAATCTTTCTAACCTAAAGTCTACGCCGCCTGCCGTCCAATCTGATTTTAGCTCTATTTTGAAGCACTTGCATGTGCAAACAGGGCGTCGGCCCCGATTCCCCCCCCCCCCCCCCCCCCCCCCCCCGTGCTCAACTCATGCTGGCTACTGTTGAAGAAACCAGTCAGGCAGAGGCTGAATAAAACTCCGATAAGAACAGCTGTCATCTCTCTCCAGAAAGCTGGACCAGTACTCCCTCTGGTGGACAAACAGAGGATCGACAACCCATACAGGCAGGCTAAAACAAGTGCTTTGCAGATTATTCCCATGAGAAGATGTAACTTTTTGATGGCTGCCAGTTTGTGATAATCTTGCCAATTAACTAAAATTATTGTGTTCCTGGTTATTCAGAGTTGTTTTTCAGATTCTTTGTTTAGTGTCTTACTGTGTCAGTCCATAGTGGCTTTAGAAGATGAAGGCACAATGTTTAAAGCTGTTACACTCAAAGATTGTATAAATAATGAAGTTTTAATACCTTCATTGTGCCCACGTTTCTCTATAGAGCTCTTGTTTTTGTCACTGTGCCTTACTGTGGGGAAGATGTTCATGTTAGGAGCCCACACGACCCTATGAAATGAGGAAACATGGTCCGAACAGAGCAAGAGATGTCTATGGATTTTAACAGTTTTTTTTTTTTTGTTACCTCACAATACATTGGAAAGAGCGCCATATAAAATAAACAGACAACGGTATATTACAGTCCCACATATGTAACCATTACTTAGTTTGCAGTTTCCCAACATTAAACGTAATTTTCAGCATTTAGAAAGTTCTTTGCTGTATGTTCTGCCAAGTCTTTCCTCTTTACTTCATTTCTGTTTGTATTGTCTGTGGTTTCCAGTCAGCTGCTGTATAAAGTGTATAAAACTGACAAAGTCTCCATGTTATATGTTCAACTTGTATATAAAGCATTTTGAAATGTATTTTGTCTTAAATTTGTTTCCTAAGTCTAAACCAACAGATTAATGCGTACAGCAAGAAATAATGCATCTTACCTGACAGATAAAAACTTAATTTCTATTACATTTATGATTAAAAACAGACTTCTAGTATGAAAAGGGCTTGTTAATTTCATGCAAAAGCAAAGTTGATGTTTGTTGTGGCCCTTTCACCCTGGACCTTTTCCACATTCATCCTTGTTGTGGCGTTAGATTACATGTAACCGTATTACATATTCATATATCAAGTCTCTTAACTTGATTAAGATTACAACTTTCTTCCCTGTGAGCTACCCTAAATAAAAGAAAAAGATTAATTTTGGGAGATTTCCCAGAATTCAGATCGTTTTTTAATTTGACATATTTAGAAAAAGCAGGAAGTAAAGAAACGGCAATTTTAAGGCATCAAATTGCAAAGTCAAATTTTTATACAAACCAAAGGTAACAGTTACTTGATTATGCTATAAAATGACACTATGTGCCTGGAAAATACATAGTACGCCCTACGTCCAAGATTCTTGCATGATTAAGGCCTGTATTCAATTTTATACAATTGAATATCGGTTGAAAAGGTTTTATAAATCATCACATTCTGTTTTTGTTTTACACAATGTCCCAGCTTCATTGAAACTGGGGTTGTATCAATGTTATAATTCAAGTTGATTTAAATTGGTTAATTTTCCTGGTACTGGTCCAAGTTTTTAAAGAAAGTTCTCAAATCATCTGTCATTATTTTTATATCAAATAGTCATATAGCATTAATTAGGTTTCCATGTAGATTTTTATACTAAGAAAGGACAAAAAAAAAATAAAAATACTGCACGCTTGAATTTCTACCATAAAATTTATTTCCAGTGTTTCAGGAGTCTGTGCACATTCTTCACAATCTGAGGAACATCATATCCATACAAATAACCCAATGAAATATCCCTCCTCTGTCTTCCCATGGCGAACCTCTCTCCACAGAGAAGTACCAAACTGCCAACAACACCCACCATCATCATCGTTTTACAATACTGTACTCGAATCCTGTGATCTGATGGAGATGCAACGTAAAGCAGCTAAAACATGGCATTATTGTACATTTAAATTACTCTTCTTAATTTTCACAATGAACATTTAAAATTCAAGTTCCGTTAAAACCAAGAGATGAAAAACGTGAGGATGTATAAAACTTTAAGACCAGAGTGGAATGCCTAAAGAATGGAAGCTCGGCATTTTTTCGTTACCAGCAGAATGACTGAGTCGATGATAAAAAACAACAACAAAAAAAACACAAAAACCGTCATTCACAGCAACATCTTCAAGAAAGACAGTATGGCACCCTTAACATTTCAATGTGAGGCACTTTCTTTTTGTAATTAAACATTTCTTTTCCTGATTGATCCTCAGAACTTTTCATTTCATTCCACTGCCGCTCATTGAGAGATGCGTGAAAAATTAAATCCACCATGTCTAAAAGCACATCTTAACACGTGGATCGACGGGATGTTTACGGCTTTTTTCAACCACACAGCAGGAATGAACATGAACCGTATCAATTTGCATAAGTCCAGTGTCTTCTGGTCACCTTTATACCCTTGGAAAGGCCCCTTTGACAGCAGAGAGCTTGTAGGCAGTCAGTTGCACACAGGCTGTACCAAAAACACACTTCAAGTACACAGAAAAATAAGAATATGTACACTTTAGAATGAAAACAAGCATGTAAAGCTTTTAGTCAGTGTTACAGCAAGCATGTCTGTACATTCTTCATTTGGTTACCGACAGCCTCGCTGACTTTAAACATTGTAACTTTCTTTACACAAAAATAGTTCCTCTGCGATACTAAAAATCTGTACTTTTTTTTTTAAACTACTTCCTATTATTCTAAGTTGGATCCTCCTTATGGCATTTCAACTACACCTTACCGCGTTCACTCATCCTTCAACGTACTTCACTAGCTCATCGCTTCATTAGCAACAGGTCCTTTTTTTGACTTATTTTGTCATTAAAAAATGAGAAAATTAAAAAGATATAAACATTTGTTCCATGCCTTGTTCAGAGGTTAGATAAATGATTCATCTGTTTTTATAACCGCACTCACACCTGGTAAAAGACACACTCCAGACAACGTTTGTAAACATGCTCATTCAACAACATTGGTCACGTGACAGAGAATATAGAGACAGGAATACGTTTCACACACACACACACACACACACCTGTCACAGGTACTGGTAGAAACGTGAATGGACCACCTGGGAACTGGTGAGTTTGTGTGGGTGAGCAGTGGCTGACAGGCTCAGATTTTTGCTCTGTGAGATTTCTCCGTTTAACGCCTCAGCGGGGCCGCGCGCCAGCTCAGAGGAGGACGAGGCGCCGGAGTTCTGGGAGTTTGAGCTGCACAGCGCCCCAAGCTGTTCTGAGAGGTCCAGGCTGACTTCTGGGTTGCTGGTGCGGTGGCGCTCGCGGGCGATCCAATCCCCGATGGAGAAGTCCTGAGAGCTGCACTTTGGTTTAAGCCGATCTACGGCTGACAGCTCTGAGCGCGAGCTGACCGGCTGTGACCAGTCCCCCAGAGTGGACAGCTCTGCGAAGTCTCTCTGCCCGCCCATCGTGTGTCTACGCCTGATGTTCTTTTTCTTACTGCGGCCCTCTGGAGATCGGCTCCTCTGGCTGCCCACGCCGAACATGTCATCAACGGACATTCGCAGGCGGACCTTCAGTCGGTCGGTTATCTTCAACTTCCATGCCGGCTCCATTTTATCCAGCTCGCTCCGTGATGACGAGCTAAGACTCCCACTGGATCGACCTTTTGCCGAACCTACAGCCTGCGACAACCTGTTGGGATCTTTGTCGTCCAGGGAGGTCTCGCTTTCAGTTTTCTGCTTGCTGGATTTCTTCCTGGACAGTGTGTCACACTCGATGAGCCTGTGCGACGGGAGTGGTCGGGTGGACTCCGGAAGTTTGCTCTTCTCCGCTTTCCCAATGGTGAACACAGACAGGTCGCTCTCGCTGTCCGTCTCCACGGGCCGGCCCTCGCTGATGAGCTCGCTCCTCTCGTCATCGGCGTCTTCTCCCCCTCTGCTCTCGGACACAGACTGCACTTCGGGACTGAGCGTGCAAGTCTCAGCTCCGGTCAGGAACGTCATGGAGGACGTGGTGGAGTAATCCGAGGTGATGGAGCAGACCTCGGCTCCCAGTCCGCCCGGGCACGTGTCCGCACCCAGGACCGCGGTTTTGTTCCTCCTCACTCTGGGCACCGAGGCCTGAGAGCTGGTGCTGTTCATCGTACCGAGATCCGACACGGTGTCGTCGTAGTTAGAGGGCGGGTCCGACAGAGACGACTGATGAGTTACCGCCATGCGGTAGTTGAGGTTTGGGGAACTGGAAGGAGAGGCATATGGAGGCATCTGATGGCCGGAGGGAACGTGCTCTCCAGGGAGGGAGGCAACCGACTCAGATTCTTTCCTGATGGTTTCATCTGAGCTGCTCCTGTGCTTGTCTTTTTCGCCGTCTTCGTCCGTCTGGCCGCTGTCCTCTCCCTGGCTGACCTGGGACCACAGAGGGCGCTGACCCTCCTCTGGGAGTTCCTTTTTGTTGAAACCAGAGTCCAGGTCATCGTCTGAACTGCTGAGTTGAGATTTTTCTTTATTCTTTTTGCGTTTCCGGTTGGCAAAGATTGAGGAACGCAGCATTTCTTTGCTACACTGATTCCCTGAAATCCACAAGCCCTGGCGATGGAAAACAAAAACATTATTATAGTCTTGTCGTAGGGCGTATTAATTCACACACAAGGGAGAAACAGTGAAAATCAGTTAGACGGTGGCGTGAGTAAAGACTTCATCTGCATTCTGGGGCTTGAGAATATACCCCAAACTCTTGAATGGGGTTTGTCTCCCAATAATCTCCTTGCCACAGTTATCTCTCCGTAGGGAATCAGTTTTTACTTTCACTCAATTTTCCGCTAATACGTTTAAATACATCTCTCTGAAAAGTTATGTTGCCTAACAATGACCTGTTGTGGATAACCTTTCCATCAGTGACAGGTGGACAACTATTAGGTCAAGCAGATGTACAAAACATGAGATATACATTTATGCTTAAAAAAAAATTCCTGGTCAAATTTCATTTTTCTGAGAAACCAGTTTTCAAACTACTCAACAAGAAAAACCTGAAATGTACAAGTCTGACTTTTTAAATTAAAGGTGTTGAGGTATTAAAATGTTTTTTTACCTTGGATTTATTGGAGTCAGGACATGCCGTGTCTGCACAAAAACAAGATACTCATCAGTAAACGAAGGAGTTTTAAATGACAAAAACAAGACACTTGAAGCAGAGATTTAAAGAGACAGGATGGATATAATGAGAGCAGCTGGACGAAAGCAGATGACACATTTCTGACTGAAGAAGATGACACAGGAATAGAATCAAGAATTCAGCACTAAATGCAAAAAGTGAACAGAGCAGCAGAAGGTGCCTGAGATGAAGGAGAGGAAGTGAAAACCCGGCAGTGAACGACACAAAAAGCAGCTCATGCCCATGTATCGATGGAACGACGGCACATCGGGGACAAACACGGCAGTCACAGAGCATCACATGTAGCCACCGACCAGCTGAAGGCATTCTTTCCCAACTCAAGACGTCACAGAGGAGGGGGAGTCAATGAGTTAGCTCTAACTGGGAAATTTCAGGTGGCCCTGAGTGTATCGGATCGGTGAGTGTGTTATGAGCGATACCGCTGAGCTGGTGCAGGCAAGCTTCAATGTACCAGATTTGTCTCTCTCAGAGAACTCCTGCCGTGAGCTTAAACATGTAGTCTGTCACTAAAAACAACATAAAAGGCAAAACAATAGTGTGCAGCAAAACTTTAGACTTTAACTGCAGCTAACGATGAGAAGCAAGACTAATATGCCTTTCTAAACAAGTACTTACAGAAGCTTTGGACGGCACAGAAACTATAGCAACTCCTGCTCATGACTCCAAAAAGCAACAAAAGGGGGATTCAAATAAAGTCTAATAATTTATCAAAACACTTTAAAGGGCTACGTTTTACTTCATAGCATGCAAAAAAAAATATGTTTGCACTAAAAAGCCTAGAGGTAAAAACCAAAATATAATAAGAAAGTCCTACAAATGCATAATATGCAGAAAATGTACAGGTAATGATCATCTTTGGCCAGGAATAAAAATCAATAAGCTTTGTTTTTCTTGATTGGTTCCAACAGGTGATCAACAGGTTGAATAGTAAATACTTTTATGTTAATTAAATGTTTACAAACTGAAAACTCCCACTTTTTTCTGTCCATGAAGTCATCAACATGTTCTATGAAGCATGTTGTTTTTATGTTTTAAAAGGTACAAATAGTAAAAACAACATGCCACTTGATGCATTATTAGTAGGAATAATGTTGAAATCTATTAACCTTCTGTTAGATTCAATCAAATTCTCCCTACCTAGAAACCTGCAGCATTTTATCTTTTCTTCTTGTCTGATTAATGTGCTTTAATTTTCATTGTTGAATTAAAAATCTCTTAAATGAACTTCTGTGGTTTACAGTTAGACACGCAAAAATAAGTCTGACAATTTTCCAGTTCGACTTTCCCCGACAAGCAGATTTTAAAATCAAAACTCCAGTCTGTTGCTAATTAATACAGATACAGTACAACTGCTGTTTCCAGGACTTTTTACAAACTCAAATTTCCAGAACACTCAGTCCTTTATCGCTATTTTAAGATAGAAAATCTAAAACTTTAGGATGTATTTATGGTAGTTATTTCAATAGAGCAGGGAAGAAAGGGAGAAGGAAAGAAGAGAAGAACCAAAGAAAGAAAGGAAGCACACAAAGAAGGGGATAAGACAGATGGAAGGAGAAGGACAAAGAGGCGGTGAGACAAGAAAGGACGAAGGATATGAGGGAGGAAGGTAGCAAGAAATGAGTTACAGAGACAGAGAGAAGAAAAAACAGCAGGAAGAAAGGAAATGAGAATATATTTAGAAATAAGAGAGGAAGAAGGGAGTGGGATGCTGGACTTATTTTAATCTGAAAAAAATTGTTGAAGTTCAGATAAATAAGCTGCAGGTTGAACAAACAGCAATGAACGACCTGGACAGCTCCACTGAGCCTCAAAAACCGACTGGTTCATAAATCATTTGTTCTTCTAATTAAACTCTGTGTAGGAGTCACAAAACAACAACCTAACTATCAGACTTCAAAAAAATCCTAGATGTTTTTTTCCTCTTTCTGGTCTTAGGAACACAACAAATGAGAACTCTTGGCTCTCAAGAGTTAAGTAACACAAGGAGATGAGGTACTGTACAGCTAGGTGTATCTGTAGTCAATGGTGAGAAGTTGGGAAATGTAAAACAGACAAAAATGTTGAAATAAAAATACCACAGACAACAAATAAAATAAAAAAGGCGGCACCTGAAAAAAAATAAAAGTTTAAAAAAATCTACATGTAGAAACAATTTAGCCTCCATCTACATGCTCACAGTCACTTAATGTGCAACTTGGAACGCCTGCACACCTCTCCATCCATCAGTTAGTTAGAACTGGGCTGGGAAGTGGCTGTATGAGTGGATTGTTTGTGTGTGCTGGCGAACATCCAGCTCAGTCCCAACCCCACGACCCCGCCCTCAGACATCATGACAGATTATGCCACATAACCGGAAGAGAACCTGAGGTTGTCCGTACCATGCTACTTGTCCTTGCGATCAGCTTAAAAGACAACAAGAGACAGCAGAAGGGCTTTCAGAGAAAGTGCAGCAGCGTGGCTCTGTATCCCCTCAGTTTAGGGTACTGGTTTAAATATGAGATGTGCACAGCACAGGAACAATGACAAACATCGACTTCTCTTTCTTTCTTTATCTTTTTTTTCCTCCTTTCGGCCAAATTTAAAAGAGCTGCGGGTTACTGCAGACTAGGCAGCTACACTGGGCACAACACTCGTCCTTCTTCCTACAGTCCCAGCTGTCCATCACTGACAAAACAGAGTCCATCAGGGACACCATCGAGTGATAGACGCCGCCCACTTGGCCTGTGTCAAGAGTGGGTAATGAGTGAGTGCTGGACAAGGATAAGGGAGGAGAAAGAACACACTATACACAGAAGGGCACAGGTCAGAAAGGGTTACAACTTCCATTGTTTATGTTTTTTTGTCTCGTTCAAGATTTTCTTTGGGAAAGAACATGCCGGGATTATGCGAGAGATGATGAGGAGGGGAAGAAAAGAACTGAAAGAAAAGGAGTCGTCATTCAACATAGAAAAAGCACGGGGAGAAATAAATGACTTAAGCACAGAAAATAAAGAGTAAAGCAAAGAAATGAACAGAAATAAAACTTGGACAAATTTATATCTGGGCAGAAATAATAATAATAATAAAAAAAAACTAAACAAGAAACAAATGGTGACAAAACAAAACAGATTTTAAATTAGAAAATAAATCAATAAAAAAAGCTTCGCTGCAAGGTGTTTCTCAGCAATTGTTCAGTGATTAAGCTACTTGATGGTACACACTGAAAAATGACTGAAAAAACTTGCTGTAAAAATACTCACAAAAACAAAGCTGATGTTTTTGTTCTCACTAAAAGTATTTAAAACAATTAAAAGATGTTTTATAACATTCAGAATTCAAACTATAATCTCTTATTTGATACATTTCTATCTGCTATTATAATGCATACAGAATATGGCTGCTGAGGGGAAAAGCTGCTTCTGAGTTACCTGAGACTTCACCAGAAGAGGCAGGAACCCGGCTGATGTTAGTGAGCAGGTGGCCTATATTGGGCACAGGCTGAGACTGCACTGTGCTCTCCTGCTCAACGACAGTCTGCAGCATCAACAAGGGAAACAGAAGAACAGAGAAAAATTATATTTAACTACATTTTACTTGAAAGTATGTAGTTAGTAAGAGCTAACAGTGTGTTCAGTGACTGTAAGCAAAACGCAAAAGGTATTAGAGGCCAATACTCAGAGCTATTAACTACCTTCTCACACTGGATGTAAGGTGATTTTTTTAAGTTGCAAAACATTCTGAAATCATGTATTTTTCATGCCACTCATCAAACACCCACAGCTTTATATAGGTGTGTCACGTAAAATTAAGGGTGCACCAATAGATCAGCCCCGATCTCAATAATTTTGGGAGATTGGTTATCGGCTGATACTTAAATGTGAAGCCGATCTTTTCTCCCTCAGCAAAGTTCTAAAAATCAGCCACTGTGCTCTTTTGCTCTGCCATGAGAGAAGTTTGACTGACAGATCGGTCCACCAGGTCATGACTGCACATTTGAAGTTATCAACAGTCACTTCACTGTTACTAACTCAGCAACTTCCTTGCCATTTTTAGCAAAATTTCAGACCAAAAGAATCAGTATCACCGAGAATCCGAATTGGCAGCTGTAAGACTGCAACTGGTGCAGAAACTCCAGCTGTAATGTAGTAAAACGTAAAACGGTTCAAAGGATCTGAGTAGTTTTGCAGCAGTGACGTGCGGTCAGGGGAGGCAAATGAGGCAGAGCCTCACCTGTCATAATGGAAAAATATGATAAAATAACTTATATTGCTATTTTCACCCTGTGGTTTGTACTGTAAAGTATTTACTTTTTTATTTAGCTTAACCAATTTTGATTATTTTTTCCTCAAAATCGCTGAATTTTCGCAATTTCCCATTCAAATGCTTGGTAGCGCAGCCAATGAGGCAGCAGCGAGCTGAGCCTCACCTGGGATTGCGCAACCTCTCGCTAACTGCACTGGCTGCCACCCTATGGGAGCATGTTCCTCCTGTCTGTACGTCGCCAATAAAATGGTTAAAAAACATTTAATATATGAACTGATTTTCCATAATTTAGCTTATATACAAAGTACTGTGTTATTTGTCACCAACTGTGTGTGTAACATGTTTTGTGTCCTGAGGAGCGATCATAAACGGCAGAGAACAGACTCCAGGTGAGGCAGGCAGTTCTCTTGCCTCATGGCAGAGGGCGCTCATGATCCCAGACATTGTGACTCCACAACTGCAGGGTAAGAGACAGTAACAGCGAGCTAGCCATACAATAAAGTCAAGTGCAGCGATATATTTATAGCTTTCTCCTCTTACCACAGCAATCACTTATTAATAATCACAAAATAAACATTAAGCCTAAAACTATACTACTGCAACAGACTGAATGCTCTGCTTTTTGTGTGGGAAATATGAGTGTTTTTTAGGGGCGTTGTTGTCAGTTGCTATGGCAACGAGTCTGCGTGTAGCCTGGCCAGGAAAATACGTGGTTTTGAGATAGTTACTTGAATGGTTTTTCCCTTTGCTGTGGAGCACAGCACGAAATTAATAATACCTAAATTTCCAAGTTTCATTGAGTTAACGGAATTATTCTACGGCGGCAGCGCGACTATGGATGGCATGTAAAAGAATTGTCTTTTTGCCCTCCAGTGTTGTCGGCATGACCAAAATTTCCTTATGTAAACAATAACATGCAGGTGGTCCACATTTGTACATCTGATTATGATTAAGTCAGTGCCTCACCAGCTTTGCACCTCACCGCACGTCACTGTTTTGCAGCACACTGAGAACAAAGTACCACTTACAACTGGATCTTCACTGCCATCTTCCATAAAGAACCAGTCAAACTGCTGGACAAGGTTCTCAACAATCTTGCACTGGTCTGGCATGTGATTGACCATGTCGGTCATGTTGTCCTCTGACGTTCTGACCAGAGTCGGACCGAATACGATTGCCAGGTTGCGAGGCTCCATCTGAAGACACCAGATAAAGACGAGTCAGGTAACTTGACAAAATCCTTAAAAGGCTAAACTCAGGATCTGATGGCGACAGGCCCGACCTTATTCTGTTCACAGTTATCGGAAACCTTTTTTAGGTGAGCGCAAAGGAATTTGAGAGTTTCAAGGTGATGAGTGGGCAATTCATAAACCTGTAAAAAAAAAAAAAAGAAAATAGTTTCAGTATCAATCAACACTTAGTGCTATCGCTAATTAAATGTCCCTAATGTCAGAATATACTAACCAGCCTCTTGAGCTCCTTTAAACGCTCCACTGAGTCTTCTGTTCTGCTGGCTTCAATAAATTTATCATATTTTTCTGAAAGTAGGACAGAAAAAAGGCATAATTTGGTACAAGCACAAAAACAAAACTATTTCTATACTTTGACTTTTATAATCTTACCATTTGTAAATAGAGGTTCTGGAAGTTTTCGGAAGAATGACTTTAATAAACTGCTAATCACGTTAATGTCCCTCCATTTCTGCAGAGATTTAGAAAATAAACAGAGTTGCATGGCAGCAGGTCTTACAGAGGATAATATGAGACAAGCAAGCTGTCAGTCACTCACATCTTCCTGGATGTCAATGTCAGCCATGCCTTTGGTGTTGAGCTCCTCCTGCATGCTGGAGATGGCAGCGTTGTTTCCAGGAACTCTGTAGATTCCAGTGTACTCCAGTCCTCGCTCCTCTACGACTTGACAGCACACCTCCACGAGCAGCGGAACAAACTGCACAACAATCAGTGGGACAAAACTCGCATACTTCAACAACAATGCAAAAAGACACATTGCTGAACAGCAACACCGAACAAACATTTAAAACCCACCCTGTTAGTTTGAGCAGGTGGACAATCTTCAAGACGGACACCGAAAGTGATGCCGGCTTGCTTCTTTTCAAAAGGTTTCTTCATGATCCCAGCTATGCCGATTTTCCAAGCTCCCCTGTCTCGAGGTGGACTTGATTCATCTGTAAACGGCGCCAGAAATAAATGAGCCACCTGAGATGACAGATGTTCTAACCACCGTAAATGATCCTGGTGACGTTACCTTTCATCACCCTTCGATCCTCTCCCGTTCTGGGCGAATGGGAGCTGTGGCTCCGGCCTTCTGTTTTACCTCCCAGGAATGCTTGCTTGATGCTGAGCGACTGCCGAGAGGACTTAGGGGAGGGCTCTGATCTGCTGCTGGGAGCACTGATCAACATACAAAGATAGAAAGATTAAAACAAAGATTTACTTTTTGTTTGGCATTCAATTTAAACAGTCATTTCTTTATCTAGGTAACCACTAGGGGGTAATGCAGTGCCCTGTATACCTCATCATGTTGTATTCTTTTATCTTTCTACTGATCAAATCCTGGCTGGTAACAGAAGGATTCTGTAAAACAAGAGAAAATCAAGTGATGACTCAGATAATATAATATAAAATGTAAAAAAAAAAAATCATATGACAATTCATATAAAAAAAAAGATAGAGAAACACACCAAAAATAATCTCATGCCCAGAATCTGTGAATTTTCTGCTACCACAGTTCTAACTGTGGTAGCATATCCACTAGGAAACAAAAAAATCTGATATTTTTCTGACACGTGAACATCTCTAAGGTATATCAGGTTGCATTAACCCAGATAGACTTCTGGTGTGAAAGCTATTACTGATTGAAGCATTTTCAAAGTTATTTTTAGAAATAACTTAAAGTCAAAGGAAGCACAAAAGCTGTAAAAGAAAAATGTTTTGGGAAGATCCCATCAACCTCTCATTCAGGCTGTTCGAACAGAAGTGGACTTTAGTGGGAGTTGGACATTTCCAATTTTGATTTTTTAAATTAAGACTGGACACAGATGATATTGCCAGGTTTAAGTAAAAAAAAACAAACAAAAATAGATCACTACAAGTCAACTAACATAAAAACGTACTAGATAATATCCAAATGCTAATTTTTAAAACTTAAAAGTATTTAAAGAGCAATAAGGGTCAATGCAAATATTTGGTAAATTTGAGACTTTTTGAGAGCTTTAAGATCTTCATGATTTAAATTTGCGACATACAAGAATTACAAAAAACAACTTGGATAAGTTCATTTAATAAGGTAATTCAAAACTAACAACTAATATTACATAAAGTAGGAAGTGTGTGAATGGCCATGGCCTTTTAGTTGTAAAGCAAACAAAAACACCTGAATAGATCAACAAGATCCATAATAAATGTAACAAAAATAATTTGCATTCGTACGGACAATGTATTTCCAAACAAAGCAATTAGTGAGAAACATATACATTTAAGAATCAGTTAAATGTAATTTTAGGCCCCATATAGAAAATCTGGTCAATATCTGGACATTTAAGACTTTCGAAATACTTTTTCGGTCCTTCTAGAAACCTTGAAATCATTTTTAAAAAGTCAAAAGCCCTCAGTCTGAAACTCTATGTAACTACAGTCTTTTCCTTGTGCAATGAATGAATGGATGAATGAATGAATGAGTGGGTGAATAAACATCCTTTTTGGCCTATGATGAACAAAGACCACTCCAAGTATCTAGCTGAAAGAAGTCTTTGTGATCAACAGAGGCTATTGTCATGTTTCCCCTTCACACCCGTCCTTTTTTTTCCACTCAGGTAAAACAGGTTTGAAACCAGCTTTTATTCAAGTCATTGTTGACCATTTTATAAATGATGCTTTTGATCCTATTCCATCACTGATCTATGTTTTGGTTACAGACATATTTGTTTCACTATGCTGT